>NC_089649.1:61617320-63029820 GCF_037042795.1 Molothrus aeneus | reverse complement strand
AGTAACAAAATCTGGGGCTGGCAATAGAATTTTCATGTGACTTTTTGCATCATAACTGTGAATGTTAAAAATTTTGCTTTTTTCTTTTTCATAGTTCCTTTAGCAGCTTATAAATGGTTGGTTTGCTATCTGCTCCGAGAAAGTGACCTAAAAATGAATAAGGAGAAGCAGGCTGGACAAAGTGATTTTGAGGCAAAAAACAACTGTCAGGTAATACTTAATAATCTTTCTTATTTTATATATTTCTTTTCATCCAAGTCTTTCAATTTCTGTTAGTTTTATCTTCTTTTGTCATAAAGTACAATTTCCTGAACCATAAAGCAGCAAGTCAAATAACTAATAAAACTTAATACCTGACTGTGTGCATTGCATAGAACATGTTAGCATGATGACAGTTACCATCAGTAGAAATCTTCCAGGATATATTCAGGATATATTTCCCTTCAGAAAAGTTGCAGGCATGTGCTGTGTGATGTCTGCAATTTTTGATAGCACAACTTCTGAAGACTAAATCTGTTAGAATTAAATACACTGCAGCATCTTATTATTACTTCTCCATCTTCACTTGTGGCCAAATACATAGTGTAGGAAAGAATCTTGCTCTGGCAGGTAGGTAAACTAGATGACCTAATAGGTCTTTTTCATCTCTAATTCCTATAGTGCAAAGTACTCATGAAAGATACCAGACTGACAGCATTGGAACCTGAAAAGGAAACATTGACAGTTTACATATAGCAGATCCACTCTCTCACCAGATAGTTTTAACAGCTAGGAATGGCTTAACTCCAAATTTCAGTATTTATCCCCAAGCTCATCAGATTCCTCTACTACCTCCATGAGAAAAATTGGCTCACATCCAAAGAATGAGCACTTGTCATTTGTCATTGGTCAGTTCCCTGAAGATGGCTGGTGTCATTTACTTTATCTGCAAAGCTAAAAAACAGCAAGAAGGAATAGTCAACATTCAACTCTGCACCTAGAAAGTCCCAGCCTGTCTTCAACAGGGGATGATCTGTGTGAAACCACTAACAGGGGGAGAAAATCTTTCCTGCTTTTACCCTAGAAGCAGCTTATAGAGAAATTCTTCAGGGTCAAATCCAGACTGGGAATTGCCAGAAACTCCAGGCTGATTGCCTGTCAGTAAGCCAGGTTTTGATGAAGCTGGTGTTTGGGCCAGTGCATTAGAATGGTGAGCTCAGAAGTATGAAGATTTCCTTATCTATTATATTTAAAATTCAAAGAGGTTTGGGCACACAACTGCTTTTGAGATAGGTGTAGATATACTTTAGGTCATTAGTTTTTCTTTTCTCTCTACAATTCATCCTCAGGACAGCAGGACTTTTTATTTTAAATGTCATGCCTCAAAAACATTTGAAAATGATTTACAAGCTATGCTTTGAAGACATGTACATATTTGATTTAAAACTTTCTGGGCATGAAGAAACACTTTTCTATCAGCCCAGTGGTTGACTAATACAAAATATTTGTTCGTGCTATGGGGGATCTGGAAGAGATTCCTAGTCTATCCCTAGGTTATTTTGGTTTGGGCACAGCTTGATAGAAACAGTACAGAAGTGCAAGCAATGTGAAAGAGGAAAATAGAATTATAGAGGAGAACAACAGGAAAATAATTCTTAATGTTTCATTTGGGATGTTAAGATGCATTTCATTCTGACTGGGGAATTAGCATATCTCAAAAAAAATCTAGTAATGGGGCAGTCCTTCTTAATGCTGCAGGGAATAAAGGATGTGTATTTTGCTGTTTATAAATGTATCTGAGCTTGGACATAAGTGTGCCACTGGGCAGCTGCTGTTGAGAGAGACAGTGATCTTTGGAATGTGACTTCTGTATATGCTGCCATGGATCTAAATGCAAGGATATTGCAATTATTTAAAAGAAAAGAATTAAAATAATCAACTAATTCTACAGGGAAAAAATCAAACACCCAAACCTTAACAAAATCAACTTAAAACAAACATGAATTACATCATTGCAGCAAGTCAGCCAGGACAGCAATGGCATCATATTCCCCTGCTGTTCATCAGCTAGAGTGTTGTCAGTCAGCCATCCATTCCATGGCAGCACAAATAACAAAGCTGAAGTATATAAATGTAGACAAGTGTTCCTATGTTAGTACATACAATCACTAAGGTTATATACTTTGCATTAACAGTAACTGGTGACTTGTCTTTCTCATCAGATAGCTGGGAAGGACTAGATGAATAGTTCCTCCAAACCATAGTGCAATCTATTACAATCCATCAACAGAATCCACTCATGCTAACATGATCAGATTTTTTTTTATTATTTGAAGGGACTGTAATAATTTTTCAATAGGAAGATTTGTATCCTCTTTATAAAACTCTGGATCATATTAAACAAATATAAGCCTACCTTTTTCATCTTAGATTCACGTAGGTTTCTTAACAATCCTAAAATCAGCAGCCCTGATTTTACATTGTCTTCTCTCTGATGTAGCTTCTTGATGCCATAAAGCCTGGCTGAAACTGCCAAATTACACTGGTAATAGGCATTCCATCTTACTTCTAATAGGCATTTCATGAGACATTCCATAACTAACCTTTGCACAGACATTGTGGGAAGTGTTTTCTCCTACTGTAAGAATTTTTCAAACTAGATCATCACACATGAATCAGCAGAACTCCACTAACTTCACCAATGCCATTCTGCACAGGCTGAGGACTGGTTCTCTGTGTTTTGCTGTATTTTTTTCCTCAGTGTTTGTGTTTTGTTCCTCAGTGTTTTTCTCCCCTGTCTCCTCAGGTGTACTACTGTCGGTCTCTGGCTCTGGCTTTCATTGAGCAGACAGCCTTACAGCGCTTCCACGACTACAGCCATGATCCCAGTGTCCCAGCAACTCTGCAGCCAGTGCTGAGGCATCTCAGTGCTCTCTATGGGCTCTGGTCCTTGAGTAAACACCTGGCTGTGCTCTACCAAGGTGAGGTCAGCTCCCTGAATGTGCTGTGCATGTCACTTTTATAAAAAGTACAAAAAGTACTCCCTGGCCAGGGCAGGGAATCCTAGTGATGATTTATGTTACAGCATTTTCTTACTGCTTATTTAATACGAAATAATCATTCTCGACCAAATATTCAGGAGCAGGAATCTGCAGTGAAAAATTAACCCAAAAATCTCTGTCTTACCTCAGAGATGATGGAGAGAGAAGAGGTTTTGCTGTGATCCAGTGCTTGTGTGAGAGGATGAGGGATAGGCAGCAAGATGCTGTAGTGCAGCTCATTACTGCAAAAGGCTCTGCATAGCTTAGATTAAGAGTTTTGCAGTCAGCTCATTAATGAAATACTGTCAGTTCGATTACACAGGTGCAGTTACTTACTCTTGACTACTGAACTCATGAACTTGACAAAAAGTTTTTATCAATGTAATCTTAACTGGTATAAGCTTCTCTGTGAATATTTTTTAGGTGGCTATGCTTCAGGGGAACAACCTGGGAAATTTATTCAGGATGCTATTCTGAAGCTCTGTTACAGGGTAAGCCTGTTTATTGTAATTAAATATATAGTATATAAACACTAAAAATGAGATACATAGCTTACAGTCATCAGATTATTCTGACTTCATGGGGTAAGTTAGCAGGATATTACAGTAATGGTTTCTGAATAATTTTCTGTGAAGTTTAGCAACTCACTGACCCTGAATCTAGTCTTAATTTATTTCAATAAATGGAAAACAATATGTCCTACCAAACAACACCATAGCATTTTTGGCCTTGCAATCTTTATTAGAAAGCCAGTGAAATATTTTAACACAGTTCTTTTTATTTAATTTCTAAGTGATTTTGTGGGGTTTTTTTCTTAACACTAAAGCTTTCCAAACTGCAACATATTCTTTGCAGGTCAGCAGCACTTCAAAGAAGAATCTGGTCATTATATTTTTAAAGTCCAAAATGATTCATGTTTATATGTGTAAACAGCACCAAATTGGTTAAAATGTGTTTAAAACCCCCTAGGTAAAGGAAGAAAACATTTGAAATACAGTCTTTTTTGGCAGTTACCCTGGGAGTGAAAGAAATTGAAATAAAAGTAGGCTACTAATTGTGGATTTCTCTTAAATTACCAAAGCTGGTACTTTATGAAAGTAATTTTTATGCTGCTCTGTAGTTCAGCCATAGACAACTGCAGAAGTTGTCAAATGTGTCTCTTTTGGTTTTAAACAGTTGAAAGATGATGCAGTTGCCCTGGTTGATGCCTTTGCTCCTTCTGACTTCATTCTCAATTCTGCCATTGGTAAAGCAAGTGGAGAGGTAAGAAAACCCATTGTAAAATTTGTAACTTTAATCATGAAGAAGATTATTGCCTGTAATTAGCCTTAACATATTCAAGACATTTCACAAGTACAAAAGAAAAGAAAGACAATTTTTCAGTGGAAAATACTGCCAGAGTTAAATTGATGTCAGCAGAAAATGAACTTTTTCATTTACTGCTTCAATGGGAGACTTGTATTGCTGTAGTTTGCTGTTGTGGGCATCTGTGCACTGAACTGAAAAAGGGCTGAGAGAAATTTTTGGTGTAGTTACACAAAGCTAGAGTTAAGAGCATAAGAAGGGCCATACTGGATTCACTTCACAGAATTCTCTGTGGCTGACAGGGATGGATGTTCAAAGAGAACACTGGGAAACAGATGAAAAAGTGAGGTGTTCTTTTCCTGATGTCTCAGCTGTTGGCAGTTTAAGAGATGTCTCATGCCATAGGTTCTGTTTGTATCATTCTCTTTAGTAGCCACAGATGTAGCTATTCTCCATTTTTTCCCATCCATTTTCAAATTCAGCTGTCATTTGGCTTTTATCACACCATCATTTCTACAATTTAACTATGAGTACTTTTAGAAAATACTTCCTAGTCCCAGTCCATCTCTATTTACCACCTATGGGAGCCTTTTCATTCCTCTGACAGACCTTGTTTTCCTTCTCTGTGTATTTTCTGCTTCTGCCATATCATTTCTGAAGTGACTTAACCAGACCTACAAGCAGGACAGGACTCGGGGTGTAGGTGCACCATGGAGTTGGCTACAACAGCTCCTGGTCTCTCCCTTCCTTTTTCTTTTTACATATTTCAAGATCTGTCTTTTTTCCAAAATCTCAGCAACCCAAAATTCTTGCTTACTGATCCAAACCTACTCATCAGGGCTGAGCTGTGGGATAACTATTCTGCAGAGACCAGTGTCACAGCACAGTAGTTTGGGTTGGTGTGGATGGATGCTGCAGACAATCCCTGGAGCCTGGGGAGCCTGCCAGGATGTTTGACAGGAATGCTGCATCAGACTCCGTGGTTTTCAGTATTTCATGTGAATTCTTGTCTGAAGTTGCCCCTTGTTCCCATGGTGATCCAGAAATACAGAGGGCAGAACAGATGTTTCTAAGCTGACCTAACACAATGATTACTTTGTTAGCAGTCTTTACAAATGAGGCAGGAAAGGCTGGCTGTACCTATCCAGCCATCTCCTAGAGGGTTGTAATCATCACTGGAAACTTTGTTTCCATTTCTATAAGTTTTTTGAGGATTAAATTGATGCAAGAGGTCATGGGAGGGGAGCTCTGAAGGTAACTCTTCAGAGAAAGAACATAGTTTGTTAGAATGTTAAAAGTATCTCTATTGGCCAAAAGCCCATTTTAACACATTTCTCTGGCTCTAGCAGAAGCTGTGAGCAGATGCTTTAGGCAGAAATGTAAAATATGGTACAAGTACACAGTGATCCATTCCTAGAATAGTATCCCCTCTCTAGCAGTCACCTGGAGATTTCTTATCAGTAGCTGATAAAGTTGTCAGGATGGATTTGGCTGGCTCTTCATTGGGTACCTCTTAGCTCTTGCAAATGCAGAAGCCATAGAGACTTATTAATATTAGATATTATTAGGAGTATAATATATGAGAAATGCATGTAGGAATCTAAACACTTCCTCATGTACTTACTTTTTTATAAATTCATTGAATCATTGAGAAAATAATTTTAATCAGTGCTATTCAACCCATGTTCTATAAAATTCAGGAAGGTTTTCTGAATTGCCTGTAAGTCTGTGGTTTTCAACTTGTGTAAATATTTACACAACTGAAATTCAAAAAAGGCTGCCAATCCCTCACTCAAAATGCTTATTAAAGATCATTGTCTCCTGGCTGTCTAAGTTTAATCCTCTATTCATTGATAGCTTTGCACCTTCTAAGAACCAATGCAAACATTTTAGTAAAAATTACAGTATTTTAAAGAATAGATTATCCGAGTACAACAAAAATGTGAATTTAATACAGGATAAATTGTGTTGTGCTGCAGTGGAGTGCCTTGCACTGTAAGCCACAGATCATAATTAGAGCTGAAGAAAGATTTCAAATTTTTTTATAGGCAGCTTTAAGCCCTAAAGAAGAATTCAGATTCTCTTTAAAAGGAACTTTTGATGGTGTGGATAATTTCTCCATAAAAGTGAATCTTTATTTCTCCATAAAAGTGAATCTTAATCTCAGCCTAAGTCTGTGAAGGTATTGCCACATTTATTTCAGGATTAATTAAAACTTGTTAGACAATATTTAATCAGAATTAGAATGGAATAAGTAGTTGACATTAGGCCATGTAATCAAGGTAAAATATATTTAATATTAAATGTATTATATTTCAGTATTTATTTATGTTATCACAGATATTTAGGACCACAGCATCTTTTGATGAAGAAAAAAGGCATTTCACTTTACCTCACTGACTGCTTTTATACTACATTATTATTTTGTTACACTGTGCTCTCTTACTGCTGAAAATATGTTCTTTCTTTTCTGATTTTTCTATAAAGTTGTTTAAAGTTTTCAGCTTCTGTAAATTATGAATTAACAAATATTGTTAAAATTCTACTTTTGCAAAGTTTGTTTCTTTTTAACTCTTCCACAAAAAAATTGCAAATTAGTAAAACGACAAATAAGCAATCTGCTCTCGAGAGAAGAATTTCTTATGCTCAAATCAAACAGTTCACACTGGGAAAGAAGTTCTGTTCCTTTCCAGAAGTGTGTTCAAACAAAGATAACAGCAGCTGTCCATGAGTGCTTTCAGACACAGCCCTCAGGTTTGGACAGAACAAAGATTGGCTTAATCTAATCTTGTTTCCAAATTTCTACCTTTGATAGTACAACTCCTGTCAAGTTGAAAACCAGAGATAATAAAGGTTTCTGGTTTCCTGTTCTTATCCAAGGATGGTCTAAATGATTTATACAGAAATCTGATGTTTACAGTACTTTGAAATTTTGTGCTTATTGTTCTGTTTGTTCTTGCCTGTACATAATTATTCACATTTGTTATCTAGAAATTCAATCAAAATCTCATTTCAGCCAATAAGTTAACTTAATAATTTGTCTTGTGGAAGTTTTGTTTCCTCTCTGTGCATTAATCCTTTTTAATTATTATTTTGCAGTTATACAAAAATATGTGGGGAGAGATCCTTCAAGGCAACAAAGCTCTGAGCAGACCTTCATGGTGGGCAGAATTTTGCATGAATAAACCTGTTATAGGCAGGCTGAGGTCAAGATTGTAAACCAAACAGCTTTTAAGAGTCTGGATAGGCCTGAGATGGATACCTTGTGACAAACATCAGGAGGAAATGAGGCCATATGAACGCTGAAAATGGAACGGATTTTCACTGAGAGGTGCCAGGTTTTAAAATAACTTTGAAATCAAGTCCAACTTGATCTGAGGGACTGTTAACTTAATAATGACAAGATCAAGAGCAACACATCTGCACACTATACATATTTACTCAATTAAATTTAAAAAATGAAGATTTATTTTAATCATTGCTTTGCAAAGTTTATATTAAAAAGATTTTCCAATCACTCTCTTGTTGTTATTTTCATATTCCAGAAGGTAAATAATTTAAAAAAAACATTTTCCACCAGGGATTATGAATAAGCTGATAAAGGCAAAAAAAAATTAGGACAGGCTGGACAAAACCTGTACTAACTATGATTATAGTGAGAGAACATTGGGAGAGCATCTTTCCCTCTGCTCCCCTGTCCTCAGATTGCAGAGAACCAACCTGTATTGCCTTTCAGAAGACCAGAAAGGAAGAGGTCAGCACAAGCAATGGTTTCAGTGTCAGCAGAGGCAGCTGTCTGTCCTTGGGGGCACAGGATGTCTCTGGGAGCTTGCTGGCTGCCCCAGGTCTGAGGAAACAAACAGAAACGTGGCAGTGTGGAATGATGGCTCTGATTAGTGGCACACCCTGTGTTGTCTTAGCTCAGAAGTGGGAAATTGGAAACAATCACACTGTTAGCTTTTAGCTGAAAGGAATGTTCTTTCAGTAAAGATAGCTTCTTAGCCAGACTAAGAGTAGTCTTTAAATGTTAATAATTTTACCACGTCAACTTCAAGGTCAATTAAAAATTATCACACTCCAGTTTAAAAACAAAAAAGCCAAAGAAAAATCTGAACTCCAAAGGCTGTTGTTTATAGTCCCATTGGAAAAATAGATAAAAGTTACCCTGTTAAACTGTATTTTTTTTCCTTAATTTCTTTTTCTTCACCAGAGATAGTCAGTGTTGCCTGTGGTTTTTCTGCCTCTATTCTTTCTTCTTTTCTAATGAGGTACCTTAACTCAGGATGTCCTGATAGAAGCTCTTTTCTTGCAGTTGAACTGTAGGAAAGTTTAACCTTCTTTGCTAAAAAAAACCAACCTAGTATAAAGTGTTTCTTTTCTTTGAACTTTTTTGCCTCTTTTAATAAAGTCCAATAGGTGGCATCATCCTATGGAAGAAAAAATAGATCAGTTAAACAGCTAAACATCTATCATTAGATGTTATGGGGTCATGGGGTATCCTGATTATCTTTAGGAATTTTCCATATCAATGGAGCATCCAACAAGTGTCTCTGAAGGAAAGAGGCAGAGCTTGTAATGGCCAGTATCCAATGTGAACACCAGGAACTCTGGCAGTGAAAAAGGCACATGGAGAAGAGATGCCATGCTGCATAAAATGTAGTAGCATTGATCTGCCAGTCCTCATTCTGCACTATCAATGCTGATCAGCAGCATTACTCTGCTGTCATACATGTGTGTGATTTCACCATTACCTCTGAGCTCTCCATAAGTGACTCAGTCTTTTCTTGCCTCCTTCCCACAGCTGGGAAACAGCTGTGTGTAAATCTTGTGTATAAACTGTAAGTCTGTTTAAGAGGCCTTGGTAGCCCAGAAAAAAATCACAAAGGTGTTTGGCATATAACCTAAGCCAGCTTCATCCCAATAAAAAAAACACAGCAAAAGTGTGTCACAGTAGCAGAGACCTGGAGACCTGGTGAACCACAAGGATACTCACCAAACACAAGACAAGATAAACAGACACCCTGTAAAAATATATCCCTAAGCCCTTCCTGCTAATCTTCTTTATTATGACTATTCTGGCAACAGCCAAACTCCCTGATACAAGCTGTGCCTCTCTCTGATGATAAGGGCTGTCAAACTGGCAGGAAAAAGTGCTGTTTGTTCTGAAAAGCTTCTAACTTCAACTAGAGCCAGCACAGCAGAGGCTGCACCAGCAAGGACATGATTATGGGCAGGCAAAGTGGGGTGCTCAGTAAAATAGCTCAGTTATGGACCCAAAATATGAAATGTCACAGCCTGCAGTAGGCTTGGACCTTCATGGGACCCTTGGACACCAGGTTGATGGCAGGAGTTACAGACCTGAGCACCAAAGCTGTAATTAGTAGAAGCACTGTGAGGCCTTGGGCATTTACTCTTTAAAAACTCCTGCATCCCCAGGCACTGGGTGCTGGTGGCTGCTCCCCAGGGCTGCTTGCAAGCTCAGTGCCAGTGTTCAGCAGCTGTCAGGCTTTCCATGCTGCAGCCAAGGCTGTCACTGACGCCCAGTACAAAGCCATGGTGCAGCAAAGGCAGACTCATTCCATGGGCCAGAGCCACTCTGCACTCAACATTATCAAAAGTAGTATTTCCTGTATGAATACCTGGATAACTGTGGATCAAGTTCTTTAATCAGGTATGACTATGAATTTCTGATCTGTATTTTTAGCCAGATCTGTGTAATCAAATGAGAAGAATTTCCTCTGAAGTCAACAGCCAAAGGTTCCAGAGATCTTCTATGTCCAGCTTCTCAGAGCAGGAGAATTTGTAGCTTTGAACTTGCAGAGCTGCAGCATGGAAAGAGAGAGATGTCATGAAATTTGGCATCCAATTATCTCCTAAATCTTAGGGCAATAATTCAACAACTACCACAAGATGTCATTATTATATGCAGTTTCTTCCTCTTTGTAGAACATTAAATAAAAGAGGCCTCTGGCAGAACAGAGAAGTCATTTCCCTCCCATTTCAAATGCCAAATAAAGTTGGATGTGTCATTTTATCTTGGTTGGGGAGCTGGGTCAAATTCAGTCAAATAGCTTCAGTCCAAAATTATTTGGCCTCAGGGATCCATCCTTTTAGGCTGCCACGTGAAGGCACCAGAAAGCTGAATCCAAACAGGCCTGAAAGAGCCTTAAAACTGCTTCCCCAGGGCCCTGTGCCCCTCTCCTCTCCTGGAGAGTGGCAGTTTTCTGCTTTGTGACTGTCAAACCACCTGCCTGCCCATGGTATTTCAAACCAGGTATGTCTTCTGTGTGCTGATGTGACTCAAAGCAAAAAGGTTTTAACAGAAAGACTGAAATTGTTTATGTGTGCTAGAACACTGAGTGCACCTCCCTTGCTGATGTGGCAAGATAAATACACGAATATTTCACATCACCTTTTTAGGAGTGCCTTGTGGGTCAGGTGGAAACCCGGCCATGCTTTATATCTGCAATTCCGTGGATGTGGATTTAGAAGTGCTTGTTTTCTGCAGGAATCAGTAGACTCATATGCTGCTCTTTCTGTCTGAAAGCCTCCTTCCCACTGCAATTAATGATTTATCCCACATTCTGCAGGGATGCAAGTTCCTCTTCTGTTTGCCTTTGTTCATATATTTTCTTTACTGACTTAATGTGTTTTCAAACACAAGTGGTGATTTCACACCAGCCCGTGCTACCATCATGAGCAGTCTGTCCCTCTGTTCCAGCCATATGGACATCACAGGGTGTCCTCTGCTAGCACCACACCTTCACAGGCCTCAAGGGTTTGTTATTCTCACTTCTCATTAGCCTGAGATCACAGTGAGATCATTTCAGCTCGGCTCAGGGGCCTGAGGAGCACCACGGGCCAGGGGAGCTGCTGCATGAGACATCCATGTGATGGTCTAAGCTGAGGCACACGCTGCAGCCAGGTGGGCTCAGCTGGGTCCCAGCAGGCTGCACACAGCACTGGCACTGGCAACAGGGGCACAAAGCTTCCTTCTTCTCCAAGCAAGTCAAGTGACAGGTTAATGAGATATAGCAGAGCATTTCACATCAGCTCCTTTCAAGGCAGAGAGAGGTAAATGCTGAGAAAAGCAGTTCTGCTGACTACCTTGCCTTGTTTTATTCTCAAATGTTTGCAGCCTGGTTGTGATTGTTCAGCATTGCCTCAGCATGAATCCCTCTTAAATGAATTCAAGTTCCATCAAGAGTTTTTTCAGTGTGTTTGTCACATAATAGACGAGTAAGTGCGTGGCTAGAAGAATTCCCAGTGTATTTCCTGAAGGCAGTTTCCACATTTTTACATTTTTTGTTTAGTCAGCCTTAGTGTAGAGCATCTGCTGAGCTTTGCAGTAGTCTCCAAAGACCCAGCATCATTAGGTAATAGCTTCCTTTACCTGCCCATTTTCTTCCATCCTCCTGCCCTTCCCAGCTCATTTCACTTGTCATCTTCTCTCTACTCAGAACTTTGCTAATTACTTATTTTTGCCAACTTGTAAAATATTCATTGTTTTTCCTTATTTTAAGCAAAGGATATTTTTAAATTACATGTTCTTGGGTAGAGAAAATGCTTCAATTCATAATGTCAGTTTTTTCAGAGGGCAGCATATTTGTCATGGAGTGGTAACCAGGAGTTAGAAAACAACCTGGAAGGACCAGCATGGATCTGGAGTTTGTCCTGTGGCTGTGACTGGGATGTGACTTATGCTTTCCACATATGATCCATGGGCCAGGACAGCTTCCAGGGCATCCAGAGGAAAGCCACCACACTGCCACTGTATTGTAGAGCAGGTACTGCACTTGCCACCTCCTCACCACTCCACAGGGCTTTTGGGGCAGCCTGTCCACAAGCAGTTGGCAACTATTGCCTGAGAATGAAACCTCTTTTAACAGTGTTTTGGGGTTTTATTTTGTAAAATGTTAGAATCAAAACAAAAATGTATAGACAGACATAATTTCCTATGGCAAAAATATGAGCTTCAATAAAATGGTTTGTAAAGAGGCAGAAGAAATATTCAACAAGTGGTTCTGAACTGTATTTATGTGTTCTTATCACTGAGATGTGATGAAATACTTTCCAATCCCTCAGTAACCCAGAAAGCTGTTAAGCAACACATACTATGGTAAACACTAAAATCAGCAGAGCCATGTAAAAAAAAAATGGTGAAGACTTGACTGGCCTAAACACACTCATTTATCTTATATTTAAGAGTATCAAAGAAATTCCACCAGGCCAGAGTTAGCTGTTCTACCAACATTTTTAAAGGCAGAAAAGTGACAAACTTGATTCTATGAAAAACAAACTAATGGAAAACCTGAGGGGGGATTAAGTTAATAAAATAATTACCATATAGCAATACAAAAAATACAAATCAGAAATTTTGCGGAAAATACAGTTTTTCAGACAAACCTGATTTAATTCCAGGTATTCTTAAACTTTGATTTTTGCATATATGTGACATGCAACATAGAGATGAAGAAAATCAGCATTCTGTCTATCAGCAAACACACTCAGGAAGCCATCAGTGGAGAAATCATTCTCTGTGCTTTAGGGATGTTGTTAAGGATAATCCTAAACCTGCCACTGCTTATTATTTTCCTCAGTGAGCTGGAAATAATTTTAAAATCTCTTCTATTAAATTGTGCATAATTGGTGGACTGGTAAATTAGGTGAGAACAGATATAATCTGAAATGCTTAGTAAGTTTAAACCATATTGGTTTGCTGACCCAAGTGTGCAACATCTCCTTCAAAAATGTAGGGGTGAAGAGAGATTTTGTCATCCTAGGCCAGACAGAGCTGAGGGAAGGTGAGTGCTTTTCTCTCTGATGTATTTGGGAGAGAATTGAAATTTTTCTAAATGACCCAGGAGTGTCACGGGAAGAGTAAGAAAATGCAAGATCATTATAGCCCTAATACGATCAGAGAATTGATTCTTGTCCAGTTCTCATGTTACAAAAGCCAGCTCCAAATGCCAGCCAGCCTGGAAAATGGAAACTGTATTGTGTGTGAGTAGTCATCTGTGCCTGCAGAAACCATATGCCAAACTCCTGCTTTCCTTACAGGGTACAATGTAACAGAAAGGAGCCAAAATACTGAATTCAAAGCCAGAGAAAGGTGTGGTACAACAAGAAACTGAACAAACTCAATGTTTAGCATGTCAAAGAGGAGCTTAAAATTTGGAGCAATTGCAGTTTTATATGCTTCTCCAAAGTGGAGCAAAATGTTGTATGTCAAAACAAATATAATTTGTGTCTGATCACTGGGGAGAGATTTAAGGGTATGGTTTACTTTGAAGGAAGGTTTGTGCATACACACATTATTTGGGATGACCAAACCATGGTCTATGGTTTTGTTACATGCTGTACCAAGATCCTTTAAATCAGAACAGCTGGTGCCATATGAACTGCCCTCCAAAAACATACTTGTCTGAGTGTCATTAAATAATGATTTTTTTTTCTAAGCCCACACAAACACTTGGCTTTTTCCATCCAGTTTATCAATGATGAGTGTTTGCAAAGTCCAGAACTGAGCACTGGCTGTGTTTCACTAGTGTGAGGGAGAAGCCAGGAAAAACATATCTCCTGGGGAGTATTCCCAGCTGTAAATTTATTTTTGACACATATAGGATGGAATTGGGTTTCTGTGCTTGTTTTGATCTCCTTACAAATTCTTATTAAAGGGATGTCTTCCAGCCCTGCAGAACTGCATATCCTGTTCCAGTCCTAAATCTGTGGGTGAGTCCTGCAGCCAGAAGTGTGGGGCACTGGGACAAACACACCAGTGCCTCAGACACTCAGCAAGCAGCAGCCCAGTTCTTTGCTCAGTACATAAATATTTGCCTGGTTGCACTATGCTCTAGGGCAGATGAAAACCATGTATTTTTTTCACAGCCATCAGTTGCAATCAGTGCTGTTCATCCAAGGCACAGCCCATGGGCACAGGTCCAGCCAGAGCCACTCTTTGCTCTCCCTGTGGCAGTCACCAGGAGATCCTTTGGAGGTGGTGCAGGGCTGTCCTGCCGTATCCCACTGGAGCAGAAGGAACAGGTTCTTACCCTGCACAACCCATTGTGGTCACAGAGAGAACATGTCTCCAGGGATTTTCCCTCTATCTCTTTGGATCACTTTTTGCTTTGGATTAAATTCAAGCAAGTTCTTGAACGGGGAGGAGAGAATGAAAGAAAATTTTACCTTTCTAATGACCAGGTTGTCTTTTGACAATAAGGAATGCTATAGGCATGGAATTGCTTAGCTATGTTATAATTTCTCCTCCTCAGAGTCCAAATTTCTGGTGTCTTCTCATTGCACTTCAGTTGTGAGGACAGTTCAACAAAAAAAGTTGGAGTATTTGCAGTTTTATTTCTGTTGCCAGGCTCTCTGTTCATTGTGGGAGGATTCCATATGCAACCCGATATGATTTTCCTCTGTGTTAAGAAATAGTCCTGGCAGTACATGGTTTGAGTCATCTTTCTGTTTGCTTGACTTCTCCCATAATAATATTATTCAAATCTTGATTCACCCCCTAATCTCACAAGACAGGATTTTAGATGTTTAAAGAAAAAAAAAATTCTTTTATTTTTTTTTTCATTTTGACCTAAGAGAGCTCAGAGTCAAAAGGCTCATATTGTATTTTGCTTTAATTAGGTAGAGAGCAAAAAAATTCTACAGAAAGGCACATTCCTTAGAAGGTCAGTCTGCAACGTGATTGATTACAGCTTGTTTTAGTGGGGAGGAATATGGTGGCATCATCATTAGTAGTGAGGTGTGTCTCACCACTTCTCAGAACCATCATTTCACCTCTGAACTAGCAGAGACATTCCCTCATGTGTACTCAAATTCCCATTCAGGGATGCAACCAAGATAGACAATTACAGGTCCAATAAAGGCTCACTCATAGATGTTCCCACAGCATAGGAACTGAAGCAACTCGAGTGTCATATGGTCAAGTGCTGTTCTTCAAGACAAGAATAAGAGCTGTGTTAGTCCTGAAATATTACATTTTCTTCAATACAGATCCAATGTTAAATTGTGATTAACTTCTTGGAGCAGGCAGGCATAGATCTTGTCTTAGAAATCTAATACTTTTGCATCACATGTTTTTGTAGATTCTTGGTGGACTTGTAATGAACGAGAGGGGAAATCACAGCCCAGGGTCCCACCATCCTAAATGCTGTACACATTTACAGATCTCCAAAACACTGCAATTTAGAGAGAAGACAAGAAATTATGCACTTTGAACAAATCAATCTGTCAGTACTGGTGAGCACTATGTGCAGCAATCTCAATGCTCCATTTGCCATTTTTAGCCAAAATTTTCTGAGACCTTCCTAATTTGGAGAAGAGGCTTTACGTGAAAAAGAGTAACCAGTGCTCAGCATCCAGAATGGCATGATGGAGTCTGGAGTAAATATCCTATCAGCAAATAAAAGATTTCAAAATTAGGATTGCACTATGATGAGTTCTGAAGACCAAGGGTTTACACTTAATGAAGGAATGAAGTCAGTGGAGAGACAAAGAAAGCAAGGGGCAGCCAAGCCAAGTCCTGTGCTAAGAGAAAGTGCAAATAATGTCTCATATTGGCATGGAAATGATAAGGACAGAGGTGCATTTTCCAAGGACAGAGAAAAATAAATAATGGGTACATACTTCTATAAGTATGTTTGAAAGGGAAGTCAATAGTTTTTACAGAGAACTCAAAAGAGTTTTAAAGTCTAGAGATAGTTTGGACATAAGAACAAGGCTGGCTGTGAGCTTTCATCCACACTGGAAATCTCTCCTTAAACCACTGCTTTAAGTAATTACATCTGTTAAACTTTTTGTTCAGTTATTTTTTTGCTTCCATATGTATCTAGGCAACACCTGGAATAATATTATTTTCTAAAAACTTCTAAAATGCAGTGGTTCACTGCAACATGTTGCAACATTTCCAGATACAGATTTCATACACACACAGACACACACTTATTTACAAAACTCAACCCACGTGAGTGTGTTCAGAAGCAAAAATAAATTATTTTAATAAATTATTTTATGCAAACCATTATCTTTCTGGTTGCTACTTTCTGTCAGAATTCAGCCAAAAAATAAATGTCTAAATGTAGGTTAGCATGTATATTTTTTAAGAGTCATAAAATTATCACAGTAATTATCTCCTTATGAAAGCATAATGAATGGCAAAGAGATAATAAGGAGCTATTTGTAATATGGCATATTTATTAGAATCATAATAAAAGTTAATAAGATCATTATATCAAGAGTTACAGTGTAAAATGTGGGAAAGGGAATTCTCTTATTACATTCAAGAATTACAGCAGAACTGTGAGCATACTTTACATTTTAAGTTCATACAAAAAATAATTTGGTAAATCTAATTTTTGTAATGAAGTTGCAGTTATATTTTTGAGTCACATAAGGGAATTCCTGTTATTTTATCAAATGCATCTTACAGAAGATATTACCTCTTTAATTACCTCAAGATGTTTAGAGACATTGCCTCTTAATTAAAAATCAGAGGACCTAATGGCAGTGGTATGCCTAAGAGCTCAGGGAAATCATTTGTTGATCTGTGGTTGCTATGAGGCTATTGAGAGCTATAGATTGTCTGTGGATTAACATATAGCTATGCAAACTATAAATGGTTAGAAAAGCTTGAAGGTTTCATGCAAACTCCATGTCAAGACATACACCCTCTCTGATTACTGAGGCAATAAAATGTGTTTTAAATTATTTCATTGTACTGTTTCCACACTTCAAAGCCAAACGCTGCCTAAACCCATTCCTTGCATTTGTGACCTATGCAAACTCTGCTATGTCTCATGCAGGTTATGGTGGGTGTCTATGGCACAGCAAGTAAGTCAGGGGTTAAACCACACCAAAAAAACCCAAACCCAATTGTGAATAGTCATCAGCAAGCAGTGGTCTCTGAGCCAGGGAGTTTCAGCCCATGAAGCTGAGAGGAGAAGAGCAGGCAGTGCCCTGTGCATAGGAAGCACCTCCCCAGCACCAGGGCTGTGCCCTGCCTGACCCTGTGCCACAGGAACCTGCAGGCAGAAGAACCAGGGCAACAGCCCCATCAAAGTGTCCCCATAGCATAGGACAGGCCATGCTGGTGAGTCACCTGGACTTGCAGTTTGGGAAATATCTTGTTGTTTTGTTTTCTTGTTTGAAAATGTATTTCTTTTCTTGTCTTGAAATGTCATCAGGTATCTGAGTAAAACTGATCAATTCTGTCAAAGATCACAGGTATGGGTCAAACCTGAGCAGCATTTTTTAAGTCACAAGAGGAGCCCTGAGAGGATGGGCTGTGCTCCAGCCTGGCACCAAGCCTAGGTGTTAGGCACAGCCTGAACCCACTCCCCAGCCCTGGGGTTTGGCAGCAGCTGCCCTGCCCCAGACAAGCAGAGCATCTGCACAGACTCCACTGAAACGTGTGCGTGACACTCCACAAACACAGCTCCCCAAACTGCCAGGACAGCCTGTGGCTCAGCAGCAGGGCTTAGCTGAAAAGAGAGGAAGAGTGCACATGAAAAACCTTTTTATTTACAACACAGTGTGACCAGAAGCATATTTACAATTGCTTAAAATTGTTTACACAGCAAAGTAACAACTGACGCAGCTGTTTCCTCCTCCTACCAGTCAAATTCATTTTTTATCTTTTTTGCTATTTCAATATTTTGGCTTTTTGATAAAATACATTCTACCATACTGCTTTACTGTCTCCCTTGTTTTGCCTCAAGATTTAAAGATGCTGTGAAATGACTTAAGGCCCAAATGTTGATGAATTGGCATGTGTACCATGACATCTTCCTCAACAGGGATTTATAGGTGGAATATGTCCTTTGCAGTAAGCTCTGCAGAACACAGGAAGAAAGCTGTGTTTAGAGCTGCCACTTGCAAAACTAAACAATGTCCTCCAACAACATTACACCAGGCTCTGTATGATGAAGCAAAGTCCTGCCTTGCCTACCACCTCTCTTAAAAATATTCCCATCTCCAGGAAACAACATCTCAGAAAGTGCCATCCATCTGTTGCCAGCTGGCATTTTTGCCTCAGAAGAAGAGCCAGAAGACAGACAAAAAGGCAGAAAATCAAGATTTTTGATCTGTGCTCAATTTAGGTCCAATTTGAGCAGTTACTGTGGGTTTGTTTCTTTTTTGACTTCCCACAAAAAATTCCTCGGAAGATCAGCTGCAGAAACACTGCTATGTGCTATTCTAGAAACTGCATTCCAGAATCCTCCTACTCCTTCAAAACTGCCTTACTGTTGTGTCACAGGACCTCAAAGGTTTTACATCCAGGTGAAATGTGGACATGAGCCAATGTTGTTCATCCCCTTTCTTCTCTCTTCCCTTCATCACTTGCATGCTCCCATCTTTCTGTAAGCCCATCTTCCTGTCCCACAGCAATGCAGAGAGCAGAGCTGTATCCATCATTGTCAGTAGCCCATACTGGTGAGCCACAGGCACGTGAAGCTTGGCTCTAATCTTTCTTGCAGCAAGGTTTCTTCTGCTGGAACTTTAATCCACCCTGTCACACCCCACTTCAAACCTCTAAACTCCCAGTACAAGGCATTGGCATGCAAAGTCACATAATGAGGTGGGAGCACTGAGCCTCAGAGCAGGGGACAAGCACACCTATGAGCCTGCCTAGTCAGAGGGGACCAAGAAATCACATCATGTGATGATGAAAGGGCATCACAGAAGGTTTGCAGTGCTGCACTGAGGTTTTCTGAGATGCACTGACCAGAACGCAGATCCCTCTGTGTCAGCCTGGATTCCTGCACTGAACCTGTGTTCTGTTTCAGGAGTCCTCATGCCTGACCTGTATGAAATAGAAAAGCAAGAATTTCAGTCACCATAGGGTTAGGAGATGCCACAAAACCATTGGCAGGCAGGTAACCACACTCCTCAACTACTAGCCCAGAGGCCTGAGTATGTGACAGCAAGTACAACACACTTGACCATCTTGCTTTATTTTCCACCAAAACAAGTCCTCTATTCAAGATGATGTGATGCTCTCAACCTCTCCTCTGTGCCTCCAAGCCAAGCCCAGGGTTCCCACAGGTTCCCTCTTGTCCCACAACCTGTATCCCTTATTTTCCTCTGCTACACCATGTCCCCTATTCTCCTCCCCATGAGCACTGATGTCTGACATTCACTCCCTTCTTCTGTCACTCTTGAGTGCCATTCACTCCCTTCTTGTGTCACTCTTGAGTGCTGCTGCAGTTTTTGACACAAAATTTGAATCAAATTAACCTACTTCAAATCCTCCTTTGACTCAAGTGCATTTACAGCCAGAGGCTTTTTTTTCCTTTCCTGGCTCTGGGGTTTTGCCAGTGGGACAATGAACACTGCCACAGGTGTGCCATTGTTCCCTTGAGTCAGTGTGTGAGGTGTCCTGTGCCCTTCTCCACTGCCTGGCAGGTGAGCACTGAGCTGTCTGCAGCTTAGCTCTTCCCTGTGTTTGATGTGGTTTCCCCAAAGAACTAAAGACAATGGTGGCATCACCCTGTACACATAAATAAACAATAATGCAAACTGTGAAGAAGCCATTGCCATTTTGCTTTCTACTTCCACCCAGTGTGAGCAGCTAGCAAAGGAAGGACCTCCCAAATGTCCTTCTGCAAGCACTGAGGAACCCTTATCCTGTTACAGATCTTCCTCATATTGGAAATTCTATGGGCTCATTGATCTAAAATACACACTCACACACAAGTTAGATGTCTGTACTGAATGGCAGTGGAAGCATTTCCATCACAAGAGGGGTTCTTGAGCATCTTAGAGGAGCT
Organism: Molothrus aeneus; assembly: GCF_037042795.1. Taxonomy (NCBI): domain Eukaryota; kingdom Metazoa; phylum Chordata; class Aves; order Passeriformes; family Icteridae; genus Molothrus; species Molothrus aeneus. The sequence continues at coordinate 63,009,710 of NC_089649.1, read as the reverse complement.
GATGACTTGGGCTAAGGGTACATAAATTGATAGTTTCTATGGCAAGATGCTTTTTTATCCAAGATAAAGGTCAAGCACATCTGGAAGATATAATAGCTGTGTCCTATAGAGACTACATCAACTATCATGCTGCCAAAATCTACTATAAACAGGCACAAAGGGCCAATCTGCTGGTTTTCCCAGCTGTCACTGGTTTATTTAAGGGGCTATGTCAGTTTTCAATTATTGTTCAGTTAAGAAAAAAAGAAATGTATTCTGTAAGCTCTGTGTCAAATTATCATTGTTGCATGCTATGATTCCTTGAGATTTTAAAAGCTGCATTTCTGTTCTACTTATCTTCTTGGATTGTACATAATTGTTAAATGGTCCCTAAAATCTGTTAGCCATTTCACACAACAAATTAAACTTGCTTTCATGAAATAATTATCGGAAGAAATCTGCTTAAAATGGGACAACCACTTGCTGTCCCAATCCAAACTGTCCAGTGCATGTCTTAAATGTACCAATATTAATTTTTACTTTATTTTTGAAGTGCTAAATAAAATCACTGTAATCACATTACTCAAAACTGCATGGCATAGCTATGAGTTGAAACTGCAAGAGCCCAAGTGTAAGCAGGTGTGTCTATAGTGAGATTCTATAAGCAAGAAATCGATTGTGAGCAGAGAGGTGCAGGATTTGGTGACAGGAGGCACACTGCAGACAGGTGCACCTAGAGCCCTGCTCCTCTCTGCAGCTCCTGAGTCCACTTCAGGATGGTGAGGAGCACCCAGGAGAGTGCAGAATCCACAGCTCCCCTCTGTGGTTCAGGCTGAGCCTTTTTAACCATGCTGCCAGCAAGGAGGTGACTGATTCAGAGGAGGCAAGGGCAGCATCCAGCTCCCACCTCAGCATGACCTGCACTTCCCTGGGAAGTACCTTCACCACTCACTTCTGAATGAAGCAAGTTGAAACCTGGATGCATCCTGAGGTGTCAGAAGCAAAGCAAAGCTCAGCAGTGGCAGTTTAGGCTTGGTACATGGTTCCCAGCCCCTTCTGTGCTCCACAAAGCCCCCAGCCCAAAAACCTGTGTGATGGCCTTGGCTGAAGCTGAGGAGCAGGAGGAGGAGGAGGAGGAGGAGTGCAGTCAACTGCACCACATCCTCAGTGACCAGGGCCTCTGACCAGGGCCTCACCAGTTTCTGCAGCTGACAGTGCTATCAGTTTATATTCACCACAGTGGACACTTTCTGGGCTTAAAAGGAAAGTTAGTCTGATATTGGGTTGTCCATTTCGTTAATCACATTAACTGCTGCTTGAGAACTTAAATTAGCAAAGAGGTATTAAATGCAGATAAGGGGCATTTTTTATTAAAAGGGCTGGACTTGTAGCAGCTGGTTTGAATGGACAGGGAGGAGGTGAAACATCAGGGGTTGGTTTTTGTCTTTATCCTGGAATCAGAGGAAGTGAGAAACTGACACTGCTGTTGTTTCTTTTGCACAAGCAATCTTATTCTTTAGAGAGCTAAAGTAAAGAAATAAAGAAAAAGAGAAATGAAGAGACAAATAAAGTTGTACTTGTAATTTACTCCCCTAATTAAATGAAGACACAACATTTGGTGACAAAGCTGCACCACAGAGTTAGTTAGGGATTTTTGCTAGGGATTTACAGCACTTGGCTGTGCAGTAGCTGCCTTCAAACTTATTTGCTCATGGTTTCAACTAAGGTTTAAAGTGCTGTCTCCTTAATTTAGGCCTTAATTCACTTTTCTTTATCCCCAAACTTAATTGTTTGATGAGCCTTGTAGATATAAAGAAAGCATGAACACACTGAGAAAGATTAGATAGATAGATAGATAGATAGATAGATAGATAGATAGATAGATAGATAGATAGATAGATAGATAAGGAACAAGCTCTCTACCAAGTACCAGTCAACACCTCTCTACTTCTTAGTTACACTTTACTAAAGCAGGACAAATTTTTGGACATGTACAGTATGCTTACAAAAATATTTTTCTACTCTTATCCTTTTTTATAGGCTGGGTCAAGTTAAACATTTGTGAAAAAGATGATTCAGCTCCTTTATTTACATGGAACTTTTCTAGCTCACCAGAGGTGGAGAACAATTAAATGCTTGTCTTATGAGGTCATTCATGAAGGATGATTTGTTTTCCCGGGAATCCTGTGCTATTAGAGGTGATAAGGTCTGGAGAAACTCCAGGACAAAAGGGGAGACTGCTCCAGCATATAATGGGAGAGGCTCTGATGAGTCAGCACTTCTGAGACAACAGAAAAGCAGAGCACAGCCAGGATGTTGGCAGGGACCTGTCTGAGCAGCAGGTGCACGTTAGTCAGCATCTACCAGGAACATTCACAAAGGCAGTCCCCAGTGAACTTCTCTGGGCACAACCTCAGCTCTTGAACAACTTGAAAATGCTGATTCTGGGACTGGAAAACGTAGGTCTTCCTAAAATACAAGTCAGGCAGGCTGTAAGAAAAACTTGGGCTCAGTCTGCAGGCTGGACATTGGCCAAAGGGTGCTGAATACATAGGGGTAAAGAGAGGCATGCAGGAGAAACAGAAGATTTGATCTCAGATTTTTGCTCTGTAGATAGTATCTGTGATACTTCATCAAGAGGTGAGCCAAGCAGCCCCCACCTAGACCTACATTCAGCAGGGCATTGGTGTCTGAACCAGCCTCTCCTGGCCTTAGCTATCTATGAAGGTGCAGCTGAGGTGATCATCTAGAATGCCCTGATAATCACTGAATAGAAGCTGGGTCTTGCAGGGTACAGCTCATAGCAGCTCTTTCAGAGGTCTGTGGTGGGGTCAGACAAATCACATTTTCCACAGACACTAAAAAGTTATTTGTTTCCAGACTGGAATATTTGTTAGGGCACATACCTGTGGGTCTATTTCACGTGTCCCCAGATCTGCTACACTTGCACCCAACAGCTCTGGGGAGATCCAGAAACAAGCCTGTGAGTATCTACATACAGCCTCTGCCATTTCCAGCCATCACAGGGGGAAAGGAGAGTATCCCACTGGTGGAGAAAGGAGAGTATCCCACTGGTGGAGAAAGGAGAGTACCCCACTTGTGGAGTGGTGGTCCCTCTCCTCCTGAAGCACTGTTACTGAGAAGAAGCATGACCATGAGTAAGAGAGCAAGAAAGAGGACAAGAACCATGACATTTTAGATTAGGTAACTTTCTGTGTCTCAAGAAATGAAACTTTAGCCAACAATTAAGATTGTTTGGATGGGGGATATTTATTTAAGTCCCACACTGGGCATTAGACGCATCAGTCCAACAAGTTCTGTAGGAAACATCCTGTTTATGCAGAGTCTAGCACAAGAGGGATGAAGCAATGCTGTTCCTCTTTAAGTGGTGTTAGAGACAAAAGTGAAGAAGGACCACAGCTTGTCCCTGCCAGTGAAAGGTGCCTTTGAGGTTGAGCCTCTGCTGGTAAATTAAGCAGGTTCAGAAAGGACCCAGGCCAGCAGGCACAGGGCAGGCTCTGCCACTGAGCTCACCTGTCCTCCAGGCTGTCCCTGTCACCCCAGCCCTGCCACTGCCCTGGCAGCTCAGCCCCACTCAGCCAGGAGCCATGACCAGCAGTGCCTCATTTTTTGTAGGAATTTAACACCTAGGTGAAAATAGGCGAGAAAATTTAGGAAGAATGAATAAAATTCAAAATCATACTTTGACCTTTCCTTTAGACAATGTTACAAAAAAATTAATCAGGAATTTTCAAAATTTAGCAACCCATAGCAGATTGGCTTAGTCTTTAGAAGTGCTAAAAAGGGAAATTTCTAATCTAAAGAAATGCTCTTAAATTCACTGAGGTCATCAGAGATGGCAAAAGGTAGAGGATAGTCTTAATAGAGTGCAAAGGTGCCTCAGCTTAAGAGCTGGAAAAATAGCCAGTACTCCAGATGGGAAGCAGATTGAAAAACATTCTTTGTTTATATTTATTTATTCAATTTCATGGTGTCCTTGGTTGCCCAGAGGAGCTACTGAGAGTGGTTTCTACTGTGCTGTTAGAGTTAGGTTACACACACGTTTAGAAATTCAGCTGTCTGCCACTAATGAATTGTTCAGTGCAGCTTGAGGTAATGATGCAATTAGCAATAGTAAGCCAAATCTGTCCCAGGTGAAGCTCTACTGATGTCAGGGGCTTTATTTGGGATGATGTGCTTATTCCAGTGTGTGTAGGGACAGTGTGTAAAAAGAAGAGTCTTGAAAAAGGACTTGCATGGATTTCATTTGTCTTTTCCAATACTAATCCTGCATTACATTGAGTAAAATGTCAAAACACAACATTTGCATTTCTGGGGGCCAACTCACAGGCCCAGTGCAGTGATGCAGGAACCTCATCCAGTGGGTGAGATCCCTGCCCATAGTGGGGGGACGTGGGACAAGATGATCTTTAAGGTCCCTCCCAAACCAGACCATTCTATGATTTATGATTCTCTGATTCTGTTTAATAATTATTTTGTATCTGTGTCCTTTAAAATTCTATCCATAAACATGTAAAATAACAGGTTTTCCATTCCCTGCTGACATGCTGCCCTTTGGAATTTGTAAAAGTAAAATAGGTACTCAAAGTCCTTATACCCAGCTAGTCAGGAATTAATTTGGTTCAGAGGAGACCACAGTAAGTGCATGACAGACAAAATAAGAGTAAATTTTGCCTTCACTTCCCTCCTGATTGGGACACTGTGAAACACAAAGCAATAACCTTTCCTTGGCCAAAAGGCTTTTAAAGTCTGTTCCACCAATTAAAGATATATTTTATTGCAATGAAGTTACCAGGGCTCCATGACTGTTGCCCTGATAACTAAGAAACAAAATAAAGATTAAAACTGAAAGCACAAACCAGCTATTTCACCCAGGTTGTACAGGAAATCTGTGTCAGAGCTTCCAAATCATTCTGATTCAGGGTTGCTCAATTATTTTTTCTGGACTTTGCAGGAAAATTGTGTTACTGTCCCCTTGGTAGAAAGTGAAGCCCTGATGCAGGTCTCCCCAGCCAGAAAGCCTCTCCAAGCTGCAAGAGGCACTGGCCTGCACTAGCATGGGAGACATCAACATCTGTGACTGAAAAAATCCAAGTGAATCATGTTCCTGGTCAAGGTCTTGTCCAGAAATCATCAGCCCTAGTTGATGTCTTAAATAAAGAGCCATCCTTCCTTCTATTGCTTTTGAAACAATGAGGGCAAATTTATGACTAACAGGAAAGTCCACTTGATAGCAACATAAAGAGTGCAAAAGTACCTACAGTCCTCAGCTTTATTATCTCTGAAAAAAAACAGTGTTTTTAAAATGGATCTGCTAAAGTGTGACCTCTTAAATGATCTCTGCTAGTGGGTTGTAGCAACAGTTCCCCAGCTGTGCTGTTATTCATAAGTAACCATAGAAATTAAAGTGCTGCCAAGTATGTGCTCTTTGTTTTTTTCGAAGGGCTGAAAGATGATGCAGTGATGTCTTTGCCCCTCCTGACTTAATTCTGAACTCACCCCCTGGCAGCCCTGATGGAGAGGTGAAGATGAGACTTGCTGTTATTGGAAAGCTCTACCATCAGAGAGCTCAGTCAACAATGTCCCTTCTGCCACTGGGATGCTGGTGCATTTTCAAAAGCCCTGCAGCTAGAAATAAGATGTGGTGGGAAGTTATATCCTGTTGTTATTCAGTAATTGCTGTTTTTAATGAAAAATACATTTTGTTTATTTCTATTGAGATTTAACTGAAGCAGTGTTGGTATCTTTAGTCAAATAATTTGTTATGGAAAGAAAAAGTTGTATAAAATCTCTCCTACAGGGACACTTTCAAGTTATTTATTAGCCCACATTGATCTTTGAGTTTTTCTGGGTAATTTTGTTGTTGAATAGGATTCTCTGCCTCTGAAGTGGCATCTAGGCTTTTCCAGTATCCACTGGAGTGGCACAATTCCAATGGGCAGTACTAATCCTGTGTTAGGATGGGATTAATCCTCCTTCTCCCGGTCTCAGAGGGAGGAATTAGCTGACACCCAGCTCCTGTCGTATAGGCAGCTACAGCTGGGTGAGAGGACCACTCATGATGTTTTGCTGCCCATTTACTGGGCAATTTAAGGACTAAGAAATCTTGGTGTTTTGCTTTTTATTACCCCAATTTCTTTTTTCCACACCCTGTACTGCCCACATGAGCCAGGTACCCATGGGCAATGACAGCCCAATGTTTTGCTTTTGCTTTTCCTTGACTGGGCAACATCTGTCCTATAGGAAAGGACACAGCTTCCCACCTGCCCAGGAGAATTTAGAGACCATCCACAATGTGGTGCAGTGATTTCTCCTGGAGCTTTTCAAGGGGGAAATCACAGAAGGGAACTTTCTAGCTTGGCATGGCAGCAATAAATTGTGCACAGCAGACCCAGTTGTCTCGAGCACTTCTGGCTTGGCATCAGTGTGGGAGGAAGTAACTCATGTCTCTCTACAAACAGAGTGAAAGAATCACCACCCCAGACCTGTTAATCAAAATTAAACAAATGAATAGATTTGGCAAAAAAAGTTATTATTTCCCTCTGTCACCCTTTGAGGGATTCACAAATGCCCAGTTTGATTTCACCACAGGAACTTTGTCTAAGGGAAAAAAGTCCCTTAAAAAAAAAATCCTTTAAAATCTGGCTTATGCTTGCCAGATATTCCATGCTGATGTGTACCAAAAATGTTGGATCATAGAAATGTTTGCAGTCCGAAAAATAAAAACAAAACCTCTTCAAGTTGGTTCAAATAAGGAAATCATATAAATACCGTGAAGACAAAACTGCCAACTCCAGAGTCCAAATGAATTTAAAAGTCTATATTTAGCTCCTACTATTTCTGCTTCAATTATAAAACATTTCTTGTTAAATACACACCCTCATCTCAAATGCTACACTCAGTGTAGTTACTTGGAGCCCCATAATTCATCTCTATTTTTAGTTTGCTCACAAATAAAGGAATGGCAAAGGACAGCAAGTAAATGATTTAGGCTGATATTTTGACAGGACCCTCACAGTTGCTGCTCTAGGAATTGCTCTGGAAAAAATCCAAACTTGCCCGACTCCTGTTAAACAACTTCTCTTACAAAGTGTCAGTTCTTAAGCAACCCTTTCCCTGTTTTGGGGAAGAAAAGGGTGCATGAATCCTTGCTAGAGCAGAAGGAGTGGGTTTTCTAAGAGTGCAAATGGCATTAAATGTTGTTTTGTGACCATGGATCACTCCTTGAAAGAGAGAGATCCCTTATTTAAATGCCAGGTCTAGATGTTACTAGGGGTATTAGGCTGTTGGAATTTTTTATCCTATTTAGATTTTCTTGAAAGATTTGTAATTCCCTAATTGCACATTAGAAACAAAAGTGTTTCCATCTTCTAATAAATGCCAAATTTCTTTCTAGATTCAATTCAAAATGTTCAGCATATGTTCCATGTGCCCTGCTGTCTGCCACAGAGCATTTCAAATTTGCCAGCAGCCTGGACTCAGGAAGTGAAAAAGGGAGGGGAAATGCAGAAACACGATTCAGTCCCACTTGTGGTAAATAACAATGGGCTGAAAAATAGAGGGATTTATTTTATTTTAAATAGAAAAAATGTTAATACCTAACATTTTCAGCAGGTTGTAGAAAAAAAGAAATCAAACTGATGAAAAATCTGGATGGGCAGTGGAGATGTGGGGCCAGGCTGTTCACTCTCCCTCAGGCTCATGCCAAGGTGTGAGGGGTCAGGTCTCAGCAAACCCACTGGACACTATTAGGGGAATTTCTTTGCTTTACCACTCTGTCACATGCATGGTGCTTTTCCAAGCTCAAGGGGAGTGAGACTAAGCCAACACCAATTTGGCTGAATGAGAATTGGCTTAGTTGCTTGGTATAATTAAATGGGCTCACAGGACGAGGTTTGGGAAAAGGAAAATTTAAACTGGAATACAATTTACACCACTTGAACGAAGGAGGATGTGAAGCCTTGCCATAAGGAAAGAAGCTGTTTCTTGTGTCCAAAGCCTTTCAAAACTGGACCACACAAAATCCTAAGTACTTCTCCCAGGAGCAATAATCTACTGGTGGAAAGATGGAAGGGATGAAGTAATATAAGACAGATATTAAACCCTTCTTTGAGGTACAAGGAGGGAGGTATATATCCTCAATAGAGAGAAAAAGACAGGCAGAGGGGTTAAAGGCTAACTCCAAAAAAGTTACCTATAATTGAATAGTAATATAATTTTTAAGTGTGATGTGGAAAACTCTAATTTAGGTGCTGTAAATCCCAGAAGAAGTTACATTTTACTGGTAGCTCACTTTCTCTTTAAAGCCTCCCACTTGCACATCCATGCTTGCCTCAATGCAATGGCATGAGGCAAAGCCCAGCCAGGAGCCTTCCTAGGCTGCAGGCATAATGCAAAATCCCCAAAATAATTTTAAAAAATTAAAAATAAAAGAGAAAATCACCCAGCTTCTCTCATATTTTAGCCCAATTTGTAATCATTAGGATTTGGCATAAAAGGCCAGTTTTGCCCCAGCCTTCTTTCCCTCCAACTACCCTTTAAATGCCATCTCTGAGTTGAGCCATTGAAAGTGTCTGTGCTGAGGACACAAGGCCAGATGAGGCCCCTGGATGGGATGATGGGATGATGGGATGACAGCTGGTCCCAGTGTCCTTGGTACAGCTGCCAGGCCAGGCTGTGTGTGAGGACTGCAGTGACTGCTGGAGCCTCGTAGCCACCATTTCTCTTCACAGAGAAAAGCAAGGTACATCTTCCCAAGAATATTTCTGGGATTCACATTCTCTGAACCTCAGAGAAAGAAGAAACAATTCTTATCTCATTTACTGCTCCTGTGTTGTTCACAAGTGGAATGCATTGTGGAAGGTTGTTTACCTGAAGGGAATTGGTAAATGGATTCTGGTGTGAGTGTTTTGATTCACTGACTGATTGAATACAGGAGTGTGTGTTGGGACTGTTGGCTGGCAGTCACAAGATTCTGGGCAGAATTGAGTTGAGTTGGGTGCTTATGCAGATTCAGTTTAGATGTAGTGTAATACAGTATAGAATAATATAGTATAATAAAGTAATTAATTAGCCTTCTGATATCAACAGAGTCCTCCTCAACATTTCCTGCCTTCGTTGGGGTTGCCCTGATCCTATAGAGCCTGGCTGTGGCACTGGCACCACGAGCTCAGTTATTGTTATCTGTGTCACCCATCACCAGCCCTCCTGTGGTGCCAGCCCAACCCTGGCCATCTCCAGCACTGTCCTGGACACAAGGGTGATGTCCTGAACTTGCAGGGCGATGCCTGCACGGCTGGGGACCCCAGAGGCTGCACCCCAGCCCCTCAGAGACAGGCAATGCCATCCTTACCCCCTTGCTATAGCCAAAGTTTGCTAAATTCATTAAGAAATCTGCAGGTTTTGCCTTAAATTAGCTACTCTATCAAGAGCTGCAGACAGGAGCAGACACAGCATTGTCATATGTCCAAACTCAGTCCCAAACATTAAACTAGTTAATTATACTGAAGTATGTTTACACAAGCTGACTAAAAGGTAGAAGGTAAATGTTAATGCCTTTGTGTTTATAATGAGAGTAACATCAGTTTCTTCATGCACCAAAGTTTGAAAGCTGCAATGCAGAATAAAAAACTATCACAAGTGTGAGGATTTTTAAAATTAAATATTTATATCATGACATTATTCAATTTGATTAGAAGGATTTTTGAAAGTAGAATTGGCTTGAAATAGCTGCACATCAAACAGCTACTCTCTCAAACTAAATTAATGAATAAAATATGAAGTCCTATACAGCACTGTGTCACATACAGACAGTTCAATATGAACCATAAAGAAAATGGCTCAGCTTTTCTCTTCAATGCTAGAGAATATTTAAATGCAGAACTTTTTTTAAAACATTGAAAACAAAGAGAGGTTTGACACTAGAGCATTTTGCACAGCAATACTTTTGCAGCAGCATATCTCTTTAAAGTAGCAAGAAAATGAGAAGAGTTTCTAGGAAATCTCAAAGACAATGTTAATAAAAGCAACTCACACAAAAAAGAAAGAATAAGGGAAAACAAAACTGACGACTTTCTTGTAACCACAAGCTTTAATTAAATACTGAATTCACACTTGCAAAGACATTTGTTCTGCAAAGTATAAAATTTACTGCCTGTTCTGAACTGGCTGTGTCCTGTTTTATCAGCATCTGATGTTGCTGATCCCTTGGAAGATATTTGTTTCACACACCCAGTGATGTCTAGTAAGTTCCTTCTCCTAGGAGAGACTAAATATTCATTTGTTGCAGCAAATTCCCAAAAACCTACAGTGAGCTGGAAATCATCGTAACTCAGCTGTGTCTTCTCGGAATGACATGCACTGACTGGCTGCAGAAAGATGAACTGAAAATACATAACCTCATTCAATGCTAGGTGGTCCCAAATGTCCCTGGAACAATTCTCCAGTGGTTTTTATTCTTAAACTGATATCACACACTCATGCTATCTCAGAGTGTGAAGTTTGAGCAATATAATGAATCATGGAAGCTGAGGCATTGCAAATACAGACTTACTAAGAGGCTGCAAAAACAGCCCATGAAAAACAGCAGAGCAGCACCTACAGACTTCAATGAACTTTGGGTCAAGCCTTGAAAAGCACTGCCCTCTCCAATGACCAACAAATTAAAAACCAATCAATTGGATTTACTTCAAACTCATGTCCATTTCTAAGAACAGAAGCAAGATCATTTTCTGTATTAAGAGTGAAATTCCCTCTGCTTTAAAAGATGCATTTCTTCATCACTAAATGCATTCACAGCCAGCTTCCCCTAATTAATAATGGATCATCTGAGTTGAGAATAATGTCATGGATGGACAGGCAACCAGCTCAATCCACAGATAGTTCAGAAATGTCTCTGTGTTGCATCTCTTCCCTGTGTATTTTTAATAATTTGGACACGAAACTGTCACTTCTGTTCCTAAATTAACTCCAGAAGATAACTTCTGTTGTTAGAGCAGAAGTACCACTGGGTTACAATGCTCTCTCATAGGATGGTGCTCACCAAGAGCCCAGGTGAGAGGGAGCCAGTCCATGCCCAGGTTATGATCAGAGGCTGGAGCATGTCTCCTGTGAAGGCAGTCTAAAAGAGCTGGAATTGCTCAGCCCAGAGAGGAGAAGGCTCCAGGGAGTCCTTAGGGCAGCTTCCAGTGCCTCAAGGGGATAAAGGAGGGCTGGAGAGGGGATTTGACAAGGGCATGTTGAGATAGGACAATTGGGATGGCTTTAAACTGAAAGAGGGGATTGGATTGGATTGGATTGGATTGGATTGGATTGGATTGGATTGGATTGGATTGGATAAAAGGAAGGAATTCTTCACTGTGAGGGTGGTGAGACAGTGGAATAGGTTGCCCAGAGAGGTTGTGGACTCCCCATCCCTGGATATGTTCACAACCAGGCTGGATGGGGCTCCAAATAACCTGATCTAGCAGGAGGCATCCCTGTCCATGGCAAGGGATTGGAACTAGATAGTCTTTGAGGTGCTTTCCAACCCAAACCATTTTAGGATTCTATGATTACCCTGAAGCTGGATTTCTGACTATATATAACTGAGATATAATAGAAGGGCCTTGACTGAAGTTTGATGTTGTTGTCATCTTTCCTCTAAAGCACTACAACATCAAGGATTCATCAAAGCATGGAAACGTTTGTGTTATCCAAAATCAGCCCAAACAATACATTTCTAAGTTCTCCTGTCAGAAAACCAACATCAAACACTTGGCATGCTTGACACAACTGGTTTTTAAAAGACACCACAGAAAAAAAATCAAATGTTTCCAATGCCTCAGTTGGAAGCACGACATCTCTTCAAGCATGTTCACTTAAGGACTATTCCCCAAACACAGAGGAGTAAAGTGATTTATAATTTGTTTGCAAAAGAGGGTCAAGCCTCTAAACATCAAGGCTGGTGCCATTTTGGTATATTCTGAAGAGTTGAAGGGCTTGGGTTTGCCTGTACAAGAGGCTTCAACTGCAGCTGGTAATGGTATAAACACAGTTGTGCTTAAATACATATGCTTATACTTGTGTAGCTGATTTTGGCCAGGCAAAGAATTATACGGGTAGAAAAGTTTTTATTAATATACATTCATAACTGTATCCAAAACAGCATTATGCCAACATATATATACACTGGAAAAATAATAATACTCTTAAACAATCCCAGCTACATGATTATAGGCACTGCCTCGTCTTCTCAAATGGCTTTTATCCTTCTTCTGAACACTTACTATAAGGATGAAACATATAAAAGTGGATTGCAGTCTAACTTTCCTGCAGAAAATGTAATGTATGGTCCATTTGACATCTTGAAATAACATTAAGCGAACCAAAAAACCTGAAAGTTAGATTTGGCATGTGACATATTTGTAAATCAGCTTTCCATTGCATCAAATCCTCCATTATTTTTAATAATGAAATTGGTGTTGCAGCCTTTAGCTAAGTAAAACATTCACTTAACATGGCTGAATCTTTCAAACGATTATTCAAGGCATGAGCTGGTCTGTTATGCTCTTTATGCTGTGCTTAGAAGCCAAGGAAAGTCTCAGTGGAGGGTAAGTCAGTGAGAGCCTTCCCAGAGGGCTCTGGAGGTTTTAGCAGCTATTCTGCAGAGTAGGTGCCATCAGGTGTGTGCATTTAGGAGAATTCCCAGGAGCAGAGCAGACTGAAAGGTTCCTCTCCCTCTTGCTTGCTTGTTTCACCCTCAGAAGTATTTTTACAGATAACGATGATTCCACAATGATTTTTAATTATTTGCAAGGACCATTTGGAATTGTATAAAAATTAAGTGTGCATATTTAGTGTAAACCTGTACTTACCATTTTGGAGGGTTGTTTTCTAAGGGCTTTTGGCAAATTAGGAAACTCCTGCTGCAGCTGTGAGTACTTTTTATTTAAACATCTGAAATTCCACAGCTATCAGCACATTAGCTCGAGCTTCAGTGACTCGTAAATCTTTCTCAGCCTCTTATTTCATGAGGTCTAGTTCAAGCATTAGATGGAAATTGCATTTTGCAGAGACCATATTTGAGTGCATTACTTAAAGGGAAGCAAATGGATTTTCATTTTAGCAGTAGTCCAGGTAGATACTAGAGAGTGTTCAAAAAATCAAGGATCTGGTTTGAGCTAGACAGCAGGTTTTTAATAGAAATAAAAGACAGAGATATTTTTTACCATTAGTAATGACATGAAACATCAGGGATATCTGAAGATCACATTATCTCAAGAACACATTATCTCAAAATGCAGACTCGAAGGCAGGCACAGCCTTGACACAGCAGCTACCTTGCCAAAAGCTGGTGACAAGGGATCCACCCACCCTAAGAATGCTGTTTGGATTCCCAGTTCTTCAGGCCCACTTTGAACACACCCTGCAGACAATGGCAGGGCTGCTTGCCCGTTTTGAAGCTATCAAGTGCAATCTGAGCCTTTGAAGAGCTCTTTTTAAACATCCATCTTGGACTGACCTGTGATGCAGGTAATGGTATACCTAGTTAAGAAACAAGAAAACTCTTTTGATGATGCTCCAAATGGTTTTCATGTGTTTACCACCCAGGCATCCATTTTTCATGATCCTTAAAGCCATGGCCTATTTGAGCCTGCTGAGAGACTCAACATTTTTCTGCACCACAAGAAACTGTTCTGGTGGTTTGGGGCTCCTGCTCAGTGCCGTGATCTAAAATTTCCCAAATTTTAGAGAACCTAGGCCAGATCTTCTGCTTTCCATTCCATTACTGTTCTATGGATTGTTTGTCACATCCCTGAAAATGCAAGGATTTGATACCCTTTCTTAAGACCCAGGGTGACTTTTGCCTTGAATGAGGCTCCATCTTAGCCCAGCAGTTTTCTCACAAAGCGAAGATGCAAATCTCCCTCACCACCAAACATCAACACAATTGCACCACTCATGCAGGCAGAGGACCCAGGTTTGCATTGCCCATAAACTTGGCACAGTGCCTTACCAGTGAAAATAGAGAGACTTTTCACCATTTTCTTCCACCACCCATTCAGCACCTTCTACACGGTGAAATTATCCATTGAGAAACCTCAAGAGAACAAAAGTCAGCCTGAGCACCAACAACCCCGTGGCTTGGATCCCCTCCTGACAGAGCAGTGGGCACTTAGACATGCACTCATTCTTCTGTGGAAGGTGCTCACTAAAGGCTGAGGGGAGCTACAGACAGGAGTGGCGTCATTGACCTATGTGAAAAAACAATTCCAGGAAAAACATCTGGGCCAAGCTAGACACGGGAAAAATTCTCGTGCACAGAGTGTCTTTAACATTGCATTGTCAAAGACTAGAGATTTAACCTTGTTCTCCCAGCTTTTCTCCTGGCAGAGCTGGGACACATCCTGAGAGTGTGCCCCAGGGGACAGGGATGTCATGAAGAAGACTGACAAAATGTGTGGCGCTTAGGAACCCTGAGAGTACTTAGGTACTGATCTGCTATCAGGATTTTGAAAGAAATCCATATTTCCAACACCAGAAATGTAGATATCTAGACATGATCACTGATGGGAATTCCATTTCTTTGAAAGGTATGAAAAAATCCAAGGATCTATGTTTTGCATTTGAGTACCTTAAGCTCCTTTGCAGACCTTGGCCTTTCCTTTTTATCTCTGACACTGATGTCATTCATGGCTTGTGCATTTTTACAGAGCAAGTGACATAATAGTCTACTACAGTCAGTCAATAAAAATCCAAATAGAGCTGCAAAAAGTAAAAGGCTATTTTTTTAAAGCCCTAAACAGGAATTGTGTGGTGTTTAATGGACTACCTGCAGTGTAGGGAATTGCTTTGGGCCAGGTAGAAATGGGGTCCGGAAGTCCTGAACGTAGTCAAAGCAAATAGTTTCCAGACAGTGACAAGGTTTTCGGGATTTATAACACAGGTGATGTAGTGCAAATAGGCAGCCTGCAGAGACACCAATCCTCCACTCCTGCTTCCTGAAAATCAGCTCTGGAGATTTTATTGTCCGTGTGACCATTCTTTTCCAGTGAATTCCCAGGCAGATGCTGCTGTCAGCACATTATGTTTCTCAGAATGGACAATAAAAAGTCAGATGTGTGACCCAGGCTGTGTAACTGCAAAATGGCAGCCCCTCAATGTCTCCATTATCACCAGTAACTTATGCACCCAGTCAGCACCAGCCACGTAAGCTCTAGCACTAACAACACAGAAAAGCCCAGCACACCATCAGAAGACTATGACTATTCTCCTACCTCTCTTATATATTACAGGTTTTTTCAGCATGTCTATTGAGTAAGATTCTTCATGGAAACAGCAGCAAAGGTTTTGGCAGTTGTAGTGTTTTTTCATCATCTGTTAATGCAGTGGGCAGAACACTCATGCAGCCTGTGAAACACCTATTTCTAGTTGTTTTCTTAGCATAAGGAATATCAAATTCACACATCCTAGGAATGAGATCTAAACATTGAACTGTTGGAGGATGACTTCATGTACCCTTTTAGACAGCCAGCTTTCACTGGAGTTATAAAAGATTCACTAGGCCAAGAGATAATCCTTCTATTTTCAGTCTAAAGTATTCCTTTATGAGGGCAGACTCACGTTCCAGTCCTTGCTGTAAGACCTGTTTATATATCTTGTCCAATTACTATGGATACTGTAGAAATAGGATGCAAAACTCCTACATGCAGTAAAATTAGAAGAGCGTGTTTGCAGCTTTCAGGGAAGCAACCCAACCACTAAATTAGAGTGTTGATTTCATTGCTTCTTCTGTCTCATTCATTTTTCCTTGAGTGTGATCAAAACTGAATAGTACCATCGATAGAAAACCTTTTATTCTCAATTTAGTTGCTCACATTTGTATTTCATTTCATTTCTGATTTGCCCACAACATTGGTAGCATAGGAACACACTCTACAGTGTGCACTCATTGTTTTGTAAAACCAGCTAAAAATAACCACACCAACAACCTCAAAAGCACAACTCTGATGTTATTTGGCTTCCATCTTCTCTTTTGCAAAACTGTATTCTGAGTCTGAAGAAATTTAGTATCGAGCAATAGTTTTAATGTTTAGCTTAATGTTTCACTGAGTTCCTCCTTCTTACTCATGCCCCTTGGGCTACCATTCCTCTTGTTGTTTTCATCTTTAATAAATGTTTTTAGCAGGTTTTCTTCTCTCTCTTAGTCATAATTTGGCAAAAAAAAAAACCACCTTTTTTTTTATCTTCCAATGTTTTTCTAAACTTACTCATTGATTTCTCATTCAATACTGTTAACTCTTCAAATTCAACATGCATTTCTTTATTTTAATTAAATTATTCAATACCTATCCAAAATTTACATATGAAGAACAAAACCACTTGATTCTGGAACTCTACAACGTTAAAAGATGTTTTCTTACTTCTTTGTGTTAAAACTTCTTCACTGACACCAAGATTTCAAAATATCTTTCTCTAGCTATATATCTCATTCCAAAGAAAATTTGGTGGTGAACATAATTTAACATTTTTCCATATTTAATAGCATTTATTCATACTGAAAGTACTTCAGTGATGTGACTACTATGGCCATCTGGACTTTTCATAAATTTGTGGAAAGGTACTTCCAGACAGTACATCCTTCCTCTTAACTTTGCCCCTTTTTGAGGTATGCTGTTATCTTCCTTTTTTTTTTTTTTCAAGAAAATTTAGAAAAATAATACATTCTCAGCTAGTAGGACTCAGATAGATGAAGCTGGGCAAGATGTCTTCTCCCTCTTCTGTAGATTTTGACAAGGTCTGACTTCAGTGTTTCTTCTTTTCCATTAACATGATAAATAATGGCTTTTATTAAAGCTGGGCCTAGCACCAGTTCTTGTAATACTTCTTATGTTCATCTTCCCTTCCAAACTGGAACATAGCCATTATCATTAACCTTGATTTATGATCTCCTGTCTGCTTGCCAGCCTACTTGAAAGTGTAGCTATCCTACTCCTTTTTAATTCATTTCTGAAATGAGGTTCCATGCCATGCTCTTATAAAGTCCAGATTCAGCAAATATTCTGAATTCCTACTGTGTATTAATCCTGCCACTCCATTTAACCAGAGATGTCACTTTGAGGAGAGCACAAAGCCCAAGGAGTTTTAAGAATGAGCATTCCCAGCACAGCAAGAATAGGGGAAATAGGTCTGACAGGTTGAAGAGATGACTCTGGACTTCAGAAATAGTCATATCCCTTTTCAGAGACCTTCTGTTTTATCATTACGCCAAGGAGCCAGCATGAAATTGTCTTTATTCACTTTCCTCCAGAATTCGCAAGCATGGGCTCCATTCATCTGCATAAATAGAAAAACAGTTCATTTCTATTTTATTTATTTCCTAAATACCTTCAGGAAAGTTGACATTCTGAGGGGGAATTGGTTTAGTACAATCTTCCTTGATGCATTCAACGCAGTTCTAACGTGTTGTAAGGACTAAAAGCTGCTTTTTCTCAAAAACTTTTTTAAAATAAGGTTTGTTCTCAGAGGTCTCACTCTGTAATCATCAGTCAAAGGTGTAATTAAGCTTTTCCATTGCTGAAAATTTGTTTCTCCTTGATTTCTTTCCACCTTTGTCTTTACTGATAAGAGGAGTGGAGGCAAGGCAAATCTGATTAATGGAGGTAAGAATTCTGAATCTAGGTAAGGAAAAGCCTCCTCTGAGGCAAACAACCCATTACCCACAAAAGAGCACCTGAAGAGCAATGCAGGGGCAGAAATTATCTGCAGCAAATGCAATTAGAAATCTCTCATAATTTCTGAAATATAATAAGGAATATAAGTAAGAGTAGCAATAAATTATCTAGCAAACCTTTTATTTAATGGTATTTATTTCTTCTTCCCTCTGTCCCTGTGAGCATTGTTGCACAGGATAAGCAGACTGAGAGACTTTTAGGTGGTGCAAAATACAGTCTACAACTACTTCAGGAAGAAAAATAATTACCAGCAAAGCTTGAGGCTGGAGAGGTCATTCATGTTCTAGCTTTGATTCTGTAAAATAAACCCCCAACACTGCCAAGAAGCAAAGAGCAACAGTCTCAGTTGCTAACTCTTAGTTTCCATCTCCTTCTAGGGCATCTCATGCTCAAGATCTCATCAGATACACTTTGATCCAATAAGCTGATGCTTCTACTGTGACCTTGTAGCTGGTGCTTACAGCTGTGTCTGTGCACTAAGATAACAAAAGCAGTATAGGAGCCTGAGTAGACAAAATAAATCCCTTTAAGGCAACCAAAATTGTTACACAAGAACACAAGGTGGAAAGGGAAAATGTACATGAGAAAAGACAAGACATTAGGAACTTCTAATGAATTCCTGATGAGAGGGTTGGGGATTAGCTGAAATTGGTAAAATAAGTTTATATGGTTTATTTGGGCCCAGGGCACAGAGAGGTGGAAGGGTATCTTTACTGATCATCAAGTGTAAAAAGAAAGGTGGTGTAGCTATGAGAATTGGGTTACAATTATGGGCATTTCAAGACATTTAATTCTGTTTGCCCCATGGGGTTTTTTTGTTGCTCCCCCCCAAATTCTAGATGTAAAAAAGGATGGCTACAGAATAAAAAAACCATCTTTCTCTGCCAACAAAACCCATTTTGATCCCTGACATTTCTTTCCATTCTCCATTTTCTTGCCTACCTCAAATTCAACATAAACTTTGGAAGACATTAGCACACCTATTTGTCTGAAACAACTGTGCTCTTTTCTTCTTTGTTCTAATCCTTTTAACAGCTGCTTTCCAGCAACTTAGAAAGAATTTGGATCTGCTAGATGTTAATTATTACACTGCTTGCCTACTCCTCCCACCATGTGTGTGCCCTGATCCTGTTCTCCTTCACCATAAAATCACGACAAACTACACCACAGAGGCAGCATTACTGCAAAAACGTTTCTACACACAGAGGTCCTTATCTAGTTATTGCTCAATACTCTCTCAGGGGCACTTGACTTCAGTGGGAGCAGAGATTTCAGGTCATGGACTGCAGAGCACAGGAACCCCCACGGAAATTTTATGTAGCAGATCAAGGCAGTGAAGCCCCGCCAACACGGTCCTGTGGGAATACTGACACCACAACTGAGAAGTGTTGACTTCTGCCTCCATTTAGGATATACTGCGAGATCAGAACCTGCATTTATATATCAGCCTAAGGCTGTAAAACCTTTCACGACACTTCAAGTTTGATAAAAACATGTTTGTTACTGTTTTAATATTACTTTTAGCATGACCTTATTTATAGACCTAATAGTAGATTTAAGATATCCTAGAGGTGGAGTTGGTAGCACTGCCTACTATTAAACATTACTAACACTTCCACTTACAAGGTTCTGTATTTAACAGCATATAGCTTTGCCAGACCTGAATGGTTTGGGCTGCAGTTTTACATGTAGCTCAGAAAATATAGCCTTAGGCTGAATTTTATTGGCGAGTGTCAGCCAAAATTGTGCAACTGTCCAGCTTTCTTCAAGAACAAAACTGAGAAAATTAAATATCTTTTGCAATGTTAAAAGTACACAGACATTTTCTTGGAGAAGCTTGAAGAGTATGCTACAAGACACCTTGGAAACACAGTGAAAATTATACTTTCTTACATGAAGCACGTTTTCACTTCTTTCCACCAAATCTAGACAAAGTTTTACAAGATAAACTTCTATGATATCATAGATCAAATGGGCTCAGCAGAAACAGCTTCTGGTTTAAAAGCTAAACAGCACCAGTTCTGTCCTCAGTGAACAGTCCACATCTTCTCACATCTCCTGTAGTGCTGGTCTCACAGTGAGAGTTGGAAACAGGACATCTTCCAGATTTCCTCTCTTTGGAGACAGATTCCTTGGTATAGAAACTAGGCAATAAAACTCAAACTGAAACATGAGCTTGGATGGCAGGAAGCACAGAGGAGAAATGGTCTACTAAGAATTGGAGAGGGGGCAAAGACAGACCAGTGAAGGGAAGGACACTGAAAATGAGTGGACCAAGATATAAATCTTTTCTGGAGGATGGAAAGTGAGCCTGGATGAATTACTTGGAATAAGAGGCCCAGAAGAATCAATGCAGTCATAGGAACATGTTGGACAAGGTGAGGCATGAAGTGACAAGTTGAGAGTCATAACATACTTTTTTTAGCCTGCAATTGATACCCAGCTTCCTAAGCCTCATCCCTTGCTGTTGCCAGATTGTGGCTGTGAAACCCATTGGTGATCTATAATGCATTTTTCTTCTTCACAGCTGGTCTCTATAAATTATGTCAATGTATTTCTGCTATAAATTATTTAACTGCTTGACAGCACCCTGCTGGGCTCAGCAATGATATATGATGAAATACTTCTATTTCTTTTACAAGAAATATGAAATCAGGCCTGGTCAGTAATGGGTGCTGTGGTTTAAGATGACACTGCCATCTAAGCCAGAAATTTTATTTCCTCTGGTGGTTTAACTGTACCAATGGTTCCATCATCTCTAAATGAAGCCTAAAAATGTCTCTTGCATATTCAGTGTGAATTCTGGAGAGGTTTTGGTGAAAATGCTCAGATCTGACTGATGTTGCACTGAACTTGACAAAGAGCATTTGCACAATCTGGTTACCTAACTCATAATTACAGTAATCTCCAACTAGGACATGGTCAAAACACAATAAAAGAATTTGAATGCTTCATAGCCAAAAAATCATTATTTGGTAGAAAAAGAATAGGCAGGCTTTTGTTAATTTATTTAGTACAATGATGATGATACAGTGGGTTTGTGTAAAATGCTACTTGATATCAATGGAAGGCAAATGTTTGTGCTAAAAGATTGGTTTCTTAAGATTTCAGTGCCTGACTGTAGTTTCTAGATTTGCCTGTGGCATTTTAAAAGATTCTGCATGTGCTGACACTGGTACATACATATGTATACAATTCTCTAAAATATGAAATATTCCTTGTAGATTTTCTTTTTTATCACATGAGATTTCCTTATTTTAGTTCCTGATTGAAGAAATTTTATTCTGGATACCAGAATTTATATGACCCCTAGCTCAGTTCAATGTTCAGTTCTTTATTTTTGAAAGCAAAGAAGAAAATTACAAACCATTCTGGATACTTTTTCTGAATTTGTTATATTAAACCAAAAAAAGCACAGATATTTGTTTGTGGTTGGAAAAACCTAAGCTGCCATTGCAGTTCTTTTTCACCTACTGTTGAGGTTAGGAAGATCAGTCACAGTTTTTTCCACAGTTTAGCTTGGCCTCTGACTTTGAACAGTGACTCTGTGTCACACCAGTGCCAGCAAAGCTACCCATTTCTCTCAGCATCAAACACCAAAAACTCAGCTTCATGGAATTAAATTCTTCCCCTTTCTTACAGCAGAAAGGTCGAAGCTCACCTGAGCTAAAGCAGGGTATATTTTATCTGTGCTCTCCAAGGCTTCCTACAGCAAGGTGACAGAAAGGTGACTTGTTAGAATTCTGATCAAGCACTGCTGGTTTAGGATTTTCTTAGAAAATCTTTTCACCTTTCTGAAATGGAGGCAATCTGGGGAGATCAATTTTCAGAAGAAAAAATTGTTCCCAAATTAGGAGTCCCCAGGCTGCATCTTAAAGCAGTGGCTTTAAGATATTTCTTACTGGGTTTGCAGTAAGGCTGCAGGCAAGAGAAGGTCTGGATTGAGTCCTTGGGTTAAATAGAGCCCATTTAGGTCTCTGACAGCTACAGCCAGGGAGGAACTTAGACTGTGAACACTGTGAGGACTTTGGTAGAACAAAGGTACCTATGCCCAATACCTCAGGCTGGATGTTTCCTGCCCTGTGCCTATCTGGAATACAGGCAGGAGCCATTCCTCCAGCTTTGCCCAGAGGTCCACTTTAGAGAGATTGCTAACCTTAAAGAAGACAGAATACTGTTTGTGTATGTAGTATAAGTTTTCCTCCCATATTCTCTTCAAAAAAAATTCAGTACAGATTTTATCTGTGCTAAGTGGACCAAAACACAAGACTCCCTCCTCCACACCAGCCACAAGTTGCATACTCCTTCTGGCTTTGTTCCCTCTTGGACCTTGGATTCCTGTTGGCTTAGTGGAGAGGGAGAGCTCCAGTTCTCCCCAGCCCAGCCCAGGAGGCCAGAGCTCTGCTATCTGGCATGAAAGCCCAGCTGAATGCCCCTCATTCAGTGCCTGCCTGGCCCAGCTCCTTGCCTGGTAAGAGCTTAAAGCATAAGACTCACAAAACAAGGGAATCACTTTTGTCTTGAGGAGCACTGTTTTTAAAGGAAACCATGAAGCATTATTCTCTCAAAAACCAGATGTAAATCTCTAGCCACAGAAGACCCTCTAAACTCTGAAATGTATGGATAGATCATTTTGTAGGCTTGAGTCCAGAGTCTATGCTCTGGAGAGGGATAGTATTCATAACACATAAAACCCCCATTCTTTTCCTATTGGTTAGGATTAGGCTTCTCCTTGCTTAATACATGTGTTATGTATTTTCCAAGATGTCCAGTTTTCCCCCTGCTCTTCAAAGGGAGCCCATGCACTTTCATACACACTCATTCTTTGCACTCAGAGGGTCAATGAATTAAAAATGCTGGTGCATCAAAGTTCTTTCAGGAAAACAACCTATGGGCTGGATCCATATAATTAAATTTCTTGTCTGTGTATGTAATAAAATTTGGTATCTCAATTTACTTGGCCTATTTGAAACATCCAACACCAAAAACTTACCCTCAAAAGAGAAAAACAATTTATAGTGTGACAAGCAGAATGTTTACAAAACACATTACAGAATCAAAACACTGATTTTTTTTTGGATACAGAAAGGGAGACGTAAGGGCTCTGTATAAAAGAGTCATGGAAAACCACTGGCTGGACTGTTGCACTTCATGATTCCAAGTTAATACTTTCTGATCCGGCCACTGAAGCCACCCAGCATATTCTGATGAAACCTGTGCAAGTGATTTGCCAATATTAGTGGAAGAACTGGCTCAGTCTTTACTCCCTTCTCCTTAGTGTGAATGGGATTACAGAGACAAATACTATCACACACATTGACATTTTCCAGTTATTGTCTAAAGTGTTGCTAATGCCAAGAAACGAAACAAGAAATGAAATTTCTCTTAGGATTCCCTCAACCACACCAGTTATCACTGAATGGTAGAAGGATATAACCTGAATCTCAAATTCCCTAAGTCATATGGGAATATTTTCCTGGTAGAATAATACAAGGACTATACATTACTGATTGTTTGCTCTTTTCCTACGCTATTTAAGATGTTACTGGCTAGTACCAAAAGTACAGAATACTTTGCTAAACAGATATTTGCTCTTTCTGTGCCATCTAGAGTCCATTATTTCCCTGCTGGCTATGAGGAAATGCTAAGACATTTGGGATTGTTCAGCCTGGAGAAGAGAAGGCATCAGGATGAGCTAATTGTGGCCTTCTGGTGCCTGAAGGGGGCCTACAGGGAGGATTGAGAGAGGCTGCAGGAGCTTGCAGTGACAGACCAGGGAGAATGGCTCCAGGCTGCAGGAGAGAGGTTGAGCTCAGGTCTTTGGAAGAACTTTTCTGTGAGGGTGGTGAGACACTGGGATGGATTGCTCAGAGAAGTTGTGGATGCCCCATCCCTGGAAGTGTTCAAGGACACTTTGGAGCTTTGAGCTGCCTGGTCTAGTGAAAGGCATCACTGTCTTGGCAGGAGGGGTGGAAATAGAAGATCTTTACAGTCCCTTCCAACTCAAGTCATTCTACAATGCATTTTATGATCTGTCTTTTTGTTCTGAAAACCAGCACATTACCCACTACCAATTCAAATCCATTTGAATCATAATCTTTAGTCTCATACTATCAAGAAAGCTACATGTTCCAAAGTATGAAATCTTAATCATATGGATCAAGAAACAAAAGGAGGCTTAGCCATTCATTAAGCCTACGTGTTTTTGGGCTGCCATCAGCTTCAACCTACTACATTGTTGGTTGTTCTGGGTTGTCTTCAAATCTCACTGTGCTTCAACATTCTTCTGCAAAACTTCAGAAATAACACTACTTAGACATATTTAAGGAATATGTATCCAATATATGTCATGCCAATAGATGTCATTAGTAAGTATCCAGGTAAAAAAAATTAGAATTGCATCATCACACACTTGAGTTATACAAGTTAAAAATAATTTCCCTTCTACACAGTAGAGAATTATAGGAAGGAAAAAAAGGTGTCTAACACCTTGAAAAGGGTTAAACAACAATTATTGACCTCCAATACTTTGAAAGGAAAATAACACTGCTCCAGTATTGAATATACTCAGTGTTTATGAAAAACTATCAACACAAAAAAATCTGTCAGATTTTCTTGCATCATTTTCATCTTTCTGTGCTTGTATTGTTTATATACCCATGGTTTCTCTCTCCCTGACTCAGACATGCATCATCACTATTTCTGGGAAAATATTATTGACATTTTGTCCTTGGGTGTCTGTCACTTGTGGAGGGGGAGGGCTGAGGCTATCTAATGCATGGAATGTAGGTCATAAAAAGCTGAGGGCACTCAAGATGTTTTTGAACCAGAAAACAGACATTACTGGAATGGGAAAATAAGGAATTAGATGGCTTCATGTGATTTAATTTTAGATGCTTCACTGAAACACCACAGCTGCTCTGCTGGTAGCATATTTTCTGGAGAAAATTAGCTGAGTGTTCTAACAATGGTTCAGTGCTGGTAGACAAAGTGAGAAAAAGTCAGCAATTAAATGGAATTTCTTTTTTCCCTCTGCAGAAATACTGGGGAACTCAACATTCCTCCAATTCAGCTTGCTCATCCATGGAAGCTGCAAGGTACAAGCTGAAGCTTAGACACTACCTCACCACCTCCAGCCCTATCCAAGGCAATTCGTAAAGAGCACTTCACATCATTGACAAAGGAATTTGGGACAGTTGGAAAGTGCTTCACAAGTTTTTTCCATTCCAATTCTTCATTCTGGGCGGTCCTTACCAGACCCTGCTCTGGGTTTTGGCTCTTCTCTACCCAAAGCTGGCCAGAATAATTTCAGTTATATAACATTTGCCAGACACTCCTCTATCCTTCAGCCTGTCTCTTTTCACCACATAACCCAGAGTTTCAATTTGCCTAAGAGCATTTTCTCCCCTTCCTACTTTATCAAATTCTCTCCTTGATTGTCATTATCTCTGTGGGAATCTCTACAAATATTTAAAACTATTTCATATCCCTAACTGCTACTTCAGAGCTCAGATGTTAATACATAATGCTGCTGTCTCCCTGGTCACTCTTGAATGAGTACCCAACAACAGTTACAAAGGGAGGTATTCATATCTCAGCAATTGGAATCTTGTCACAGATATCTTTTATGAAAAATCCTTTCCTTAGGATTTTTTTCTCCTGAGAAGCTGAGAGGCCCCAGGAACAAAATGTAAACAATGATTATCTGCTGCTGTGGAATGCAACAGGTGGATCTTTGATTGGCCCATGTTGGTTGTTTCTAAATAATGGCCAATCACAGTCAGCTGGCTCAGACTCTGTCCGAGACAGAAGCCTTTATTATCATTCCTTCTTTTTCTATTCTTAGCCATTTCCCATGAAAGTCAGTGGAGAATGCTGTTTTGTCTAACTTTGGTACATGTACTAGGCATGGGGAATATCCTTAAACAACTCTAAATACATGACAGAGGCTTTAGAAGCATTCATGTAGGAAACATAATTTTCTTCTAGGAAAGCAGAAGCCTCCCTTTTATGGCTGTGTGTTCCACCTAAGTGGAGTTCCACCTAAGTCTTTGTGGAACCAGGAGGAGTGATGACTTGCAGGGCACAAAAACACTGCTGTTGATCCATGTTATTGGATCAACAATCCTCCTTTTGATATTCTGCTCCCCTCCCTCCGCCCTTACCCAGTGCTGTGTGATGGGCAGGTGTTGGTCACAGCCTGGGCACGATCCTGAGCCCACATCTCACTCATGCCCTGAAGTTGGCCTTGCATGGTTAATCCCTCATAGCCAGGTGGTTACTGAGCATTTTGAAGACTACTGACCCTAGTGATTTCCAAACCAATGTTTATGCAAATGGGAGGCACAGGATGTTTAATGTCTGTCTGCTACACTTCTAGTGCAGTCACCAGAAACCATGCAATCCTCTATCATTATTTAATAGCTCACTTGAGAATAGCAGCCTGATTGCCCTTTCAACAGTTGTGACCCAGAAAATGTAAGATTACACAACTTCAGTCACTTCTTGACAGCTTATAAGAAAGTAAATTTAAAAGGTCTTTGTGGGGTTGGAAATTTCTGATTGCAGAAGCCCAATCTTAAATGAAACACCATAAAACACTACTAGGGAATAAAAGACATTCTTTCAGAGTTACAGAAAAATGCACATTGCAGGTAATTTCTCAGTAGAAGTGCCTACCAGGAATCCTCTAGTTTGTCTGCAAATGTAATAAAGTCCAGGAGAGGAAGTAGAGTTGGAGATAAATGATGCAGAAGGATCTCTGCAGGGGCAATGAGAAAAAGGACACCATTTGAAAATATACATGATCATAGTCCACCTGATTTTTAACAGTAATGGGAAAGAATTAAGAAAAATAAATGTCAAAGTGCCAATTCAAATGTACATAAGTTGTAGTAGATCTAATTAGTCCTCATAAAGGCTTGAAGGGAATGGCTGCAAATGGTAGATCGATCAGAACTTAATCAAAAAGGAGAAAACAAATTTGCCTATAAAAATCTCACCTGAAAATAACATATTCACAACCCAGACATTCTGGATTTTCCTGTAATAGCCAAAGCATAAGACAAGAAAAAGTACTAAAATGTCATTTAGTCTGAGAGAAAAAAAATTGGACGAATGCACTGGTTGAACACAATAGAACTCCAGATATGAGTGAGGCTGTCAGCATAAGTTTTCCTGAGTAATTAATTCACAGAGAAGAAAAAATTCAAAGGTAAAGTAATTAGGAATACCTGCACCAAACTGGAGAGATGAGTTAAATCAGATGTTTTAATTACTGACAGGGCTGTGTTTCACACGTGCTTTATCACTTGGATTACTATCAATAAGTAAATGAAACAATTAAAGACAGTACAGAATGCAAAATAAACCTTGATTAAAGGAACCAAACAACTTTAAATCCATTTCAGCTAAGGCTTAATACTGAAAAGCATCAGACTGTTAACTTCTATTCCAGTCATTCAGTTAGAGCCTGAACTGCAATGTTTGAAAATTAACAGACTCCCACAGGAACACAGAATTTCAATATAGAGTGCTATTGCGTGTCTTTTTCCACTTGATCTACCTGATACAAAACTAGTAGAATAAGGGCAGATTGCAAGTGAGTCTGAATTTTAAAAATCTGGATATGTTATTAAATGCAGACAATAAGCAGTAGTAAGCACACAGGGAAAATTCTATACTTCAAGCCATGATTTTTCTTTTTAAGAACATTTTTGCAGCTCTGCTCTTTATATAAACGGAGACTCCTCAAGTTCCATTTGCCCCATTCTGCAATTCTCTGCTAATACATTCTGCAATCCAAGTAAGTACCAAAGCCCTCAAATATTATATAGAATATATACATTCCAGACCTTCAAAGCCTTTGAAA
The DNA here is from genome assembly GCF_037042795.1 of Molothrus aeneus. Classification (NCBI taxonomy): domain Eukaryota; kingdom Metazoa; phylum Chordata; class Aves; order Passeriformes; family Icteridae; genus Molothrus; species Molothrus aeneus. The sequence continues at coordinate 62,982,125 of NC_089649.1, read as the reverse complement.
GCAATGCCTCTTTCAGCTTTTCCTTGACAAGATCTAGTGGGACAGACACACCAGCTGCTCAGACCTGAAAAAGGGCTTTTTGAAACAAAAAATGTGAGTATAGCAAATATTCAAAATGAGACTGCAGCATATACAGACTGCCTGAAAATTAGGAACAAATCAGAGCTGTGACACCTGTAGTGGTATTTGTATTATACAGGCAGTATTAGCAACTGGCAGCATCCTGGTTTAAACAATCAATCAGCCATCTCTTTGACTTGGCTCACTATCAGGTGACATAGTTAAAGAAAATAAGCCCCTGGAAGACTGAAAAATTCTCAAATTAATAAGATGCTTACAGTTAAAACCAATTCATGGCAGATTTTACCACAGAGTAGATAACTTGCATATCAGTGAATGGCATACAGCATTCCTTGACAGTTTCAGTCAATTATGTACTCTCTTCTGATAAAAACAAGAACAGATTTTTAAAGCTTTAGCTATAGAAACTTTCTATTTTCCAATGGTTTAATTTGTGAAGGAAAGAGAACTCTGCTTTCCACTGGAGAGGAAGGCAGGTGGGGTGGTGGTATACCTGTGGGACTCTAGAAAAAGACAGGAAAAGTCTTGCCTGATCAGTATTTCAGTTGCCCTCCAGTTTTACATTTTTCCTCCATGATCAGGCTGAAAGCAACTGAGAAGATTTCTCCCTGGCTCCATGCTATGGAATGAATACAATCACTAGAGCAGAAAGATTGGACACAGCTCTCCTGCTGATACTAATGAGGTTCCTGGTATAATTTCCATACCCCCTCTAAGCTGATGCTATAAATAACAATCAATGCAACCTTACATGGCTAAGTCTTGATAAAGTTTCTGATGGTGCCAAAATATCATATTTCTCTGCCTGCCAGCTGCTTTCAATAAAGTGCCTTCCATCTTGTGGAGCTGTGTTTGCATTACCCTCCTCCCCCTGAGCTGCTTACAGTGATGCTTACAGTAGGGTCAAACTTTTTCCCCTGTCTTGCCCTTTTGCCTCTGTATAAAAAGTAGGCTCATTATTCTCTGGAGCCACCCACAAAGAAGAAAGGATATGTATATACCACCTCTTTCTGAAAGCATTTCACATTGATTTAAGACTTTCTTCCACTCAGGGCTCACTTGCACTGCTCTTAGTGAAAGCTCTCTAAAAATGGCCAGTAACTAATGACAAATAAAAATAAAGTTGAGTGGAAGGAAAAGAGCTCTAAAGCTGACAAGTACACAGAGACCTTTTGTCCTAGTCTTATCACAGCTGCATTGACATTGGATAGAGGCAGAGAGGCAGCTGTGGGTTGAAGGTTTTTCAGGATTGATGGGACTTGAGAAGCATTTCAATATTGCAATACTGGACCTCTGTATCTAATCTCAGTTAAGACTTATTTCAGATAGCTTCTCAGACCCCAGTGCTCATAATCCAGTCTGGTTTCTGGTTTTTTCCCTTAGGGCAGGAATCATACAGAACTCCCAGAACACTGAGTAAGAAAATCCAGTTCTCCCAATTCTTATTTCCTGTACAATTAGACAATGTATTTGTTATAATTTATGAAAGGAATCTGTTCAGAACTTAAAGGTCAACTGCCCTGAATGGAACTAAATTCTTGCTCTGTGTGCAAAGGAAGAAATAGAAGACATGGAAAAAAACAACCAACAAACCAACCAAAAAAACCTGAACCTTTCCATAGTGTCCAAGTTCCAGTAAGTGCAGAAGTGAAGCAACTGCTGTCCCTTCTTCCTTTAAATGAGTAAGCACATGGCTGAGTGCAGCACCTCTGCTGGATGGGCTGGTCTGGCAGGCACAGCTCAGAGCCCACCCTGGGATAAGGCCTTGAACAGAGCAGGGAGGCTGAGGTGGAGGTGAGGGTTTCCATGCATGCCCAGGACTGACCCCAGAATTGCCCAGTCCATGACTGCCCACCTTCACTGACTTCTCCTGTGGCTCCACTGTTGCACTCCAGCCTGTCAGAAAATTTCACAGGTGAAGTCTTTTACTATTGATGAGGAAGCAGTTTAAAAAAGTGTATTCCAACACTCCTGCTTGTGCACTAAGCCATATGCCAGGCAGGCAAAATATCTCAGACTAAATTTTTTGGGAAATCTATCAAACCACAAACCCAGGCTAAGTCAGAGTGAGTGTGTGAGTGAATGCACTTATTTAGAGCTCAGTAGTGCAGGGCTACAGGCTGTGCACACAGAGAGAGGAGTCAGTTGTTGCTCTGAAGCAGTTCCAGTCCACAGTAGGAAAGGAGACCCAATTCGCTGTGGTACATGAAGCAGTAAATGTTTAATTTTCTAAAGGGAATTTTAATTCATTTATGCCCCAGAAAGGAAAATCCTAATAATAGTCTTATCTGAACTACATCTACTTTATTTGGAACTGGAAAGCAGGGTTGTAAAGGTTATTTTGTGAGATCTGATAACTCTTAACTAAAGGATAGAATTTTATTACTTGCTATTGAGAATTGGATTAAAGCTATTCTATTGGAGTCTTCTTAAACTTCCATTATTGGTCATACTACCTTCTGTATCACCATAAATGGATTTAGAAAAGTAACTGGAAAAAGATCTGATCTAATTGCAGAAGTAAGTACAGGCTCAAGATTCAAGGCTATGATGTTATGGGTTACTTTTTCAGTTTTCAGCCAAATATTTTTAAGGCATTCTTACAAAAGGCCACCACTAATTGGGAGATTCTCCCAGAGGAACAAAATATCTGCTGTAACAAAACAGTTGCCACAATTTGTAGAGTTAAAAAGAGATATCTGTTCATATTCAATTCCTGTTTGAACAATGAGATAGTGTTGCAAGAGATGTCATAAGAATTATTTGTGTTTGAAAAAATGTGTCTCCAGGCTATAAGAGGCAAGGGGCAACACTGAATTTGAGTGTTTCTGTCAGTACACCCAGCTCCAAAATAAATGTTATGAAACTGGATTTGGTGTGATTAAATTTTATCTTACTGCTGCATCAGTATTGAAAATATGGTCCTGTTTGTTCTGTGTTTATACATCAGAGGTAGACTGACAAACTCTTACAATATCAGAGACTGCAACAAGATTTTTCTGCATCTCATTCTAATTATACATTGGATCTGGTATTTTGAGTTGTAAGTTATTATTTTGATTCTTGAGATACCCCTCCATTAACCTAAGAAAAAAGTAATATGACATCTAGGCTGTTTCTGTGGGACTGTGTGCTCTGGTTTCTCTTTCAAGTAATTGCAGTTACTTGTGGCTGTATATTTCTCACTTCAACAGCAGCATTGGCCCTGTAGTCTAAAAGCCTTCACTATTTAGTAAATGCTAAACTAACCCTGCACTCAGCACAGGTGAGGTCACATCTCAAGTTCTGTGTTCAGTTCTGGGCCCCTCCCAAGAGGAAAGACACTGAGGGGCTGGAGAGTGGCCAGACAAGGACAATGGGGCTGGGGAAGGGTCTGGAGCAGAATTCTGATGAGGAGCAGCTGAGGGAGCTGGGGGCTTTCAGCCTGGAGAAAAGGAGGCTCAGGAGGGACCCTATGGCGCACCAAAACCACTGGAAGGAGGCTGTGCCAGTGGGGTTCAGCCCCTTCTCCCAGATAACAGGACAAGAGCAAAGAGCCTTTAGTGGTGCCAGAGGATGTTCAGATTGTATATTAGGAAATCTTTCATCATGGAAAGGGTTATCAAGCACTGGAAGTGGCTACCCAGGGAGTCACCATTACTGGGGGTACTTAAAAAAGTGTAGCTGTGACACTCATGGCCTTGGCAGTGCTGGGTTAAGGGTTGGACTCAAGGAAACTGGAGGACTTTTCCAACCTAAGTGATTCTTTGAATCTATTATTAAAATTCAGGGTACATCTAAGCTGGTCTCAAACTCTGATTTGAGGACAGCATTTTCTTAGATGTTAAACTTACTCTGTTTTATTTAGCTAAAAAGTGCAGACCATTACATAATCCTATTATTTTTACCAACTGCATGCATTCCTTGAGAAGAGCATTAGAGAATAACACCCAGTGACTGCCCAGTCACATTTTTACTGATTACCACAGTAAGGTCAAGTCAGGTGAGGACAGAATGAAAATACATAAAATAGAATAGGATAGCATTGAATAGGAGAGGCCAAGACAGGCAAGGCAAGGCAAGGCAAGGCAAGGCAAGGCAAGGCAAGGCAAGGCCAGAACTAGGTTGTCCTCCATTTGATTTGATATATTTATATCTGCTATGTATTTGTAATTTGATTCTTGCAGTGTTTCAAAGTGATCTGAACACTTTTAGCTTTGTTTCTTCAGAAGAAGTCAGCTTAGTAATTTATACAGATCCTAAAACTGGCAGTATATTTTCAACTTGGCCACTTGGCTCAAATCCAGGTCACCCCTTAACATAAAATTATAACTATTTCATGACAGATGCAAAAGGATTTTGTTGATCTTAGAGCAGATCTTAACAGCTTGTAACTTACCACAAAGACTAGTACCTTGTTTGTACTTGCAATAAATATGGAGGGGATTGACTGGTGTCTGGATTTACTCCCTGCCTTTTTCTTATTGCTTCTCAGTGTCACAACTGAAAAGGAAGTCCAGCAAAATTTATCAGATAATGGGGTTTTTTCCCCAAAAAAATAAAAGCTTATTTTTAGGAAAATACTGGTTTCCATCATGTAAAGAACCTTTTTTATTTACCTGCATTTCATGATAAACTAATGAATAAATCTTGCCTCACTACATCTCCCTCCTGGGATTTAGAATATTTCATATGGATAATAAAAATGTAGCTATTCTTGTTAAAAAGTTAGCATCTTTTTGATTTCTCTGTTCATAAATCCTCCTTTTCTTTTCATATGCAAAGCTTGTCTGCTGCCTTTATTTGGAAAAGTCAACTTGGCAAACAGCAAAGGCTGGGAGTAGAAAGACAGGGATAAAAAAGATAGAGGTTATTTAATTTGACAACCTGACCTTAGTGGTGAAGCACAGAACACAAAGCTCTAGCATGATCCCTAAAGGGTCTTCTGAAGGCTTTAGCAGCAGCATGCTTTCTTGCATCTTGAGGTATCAAAGGAAATGGAATAAATCTTGTCTTCTATTTTCCCCCTCAGAACTGGCTTTCTCAGAAGCCTTGCCAGTATCCAAATAGCTGCCTTATGAGTTTATACTGTATAAAGTGCACAGATTACTTGATTTACTTCAAAATTGCCTACTACTATATTATTCCATGCCTAAAAATAGGGAAAATCAGACAGCCTGTACATATTCTGCTTTCTAACAGATTTATAAGGAGGCTGACAGGTAACTTAATTGTAGTTGGCCACTTCTAGCACACCTCAAAACCCTCAGCTGGTTTTCATATTCAAACACCCCAACAGCTCCCAGATATTTCAGACCTTCCAGAACCAAACACATTGTTAATGCACAAAGATGTTTATGGGGATTTTTCCTGTTCCTACTTGTTGTAATGTTAATTTGTAGGTGGGTGATAATGGAGGCTGCCTTCAAAAGAACCTGACCCTTTCAGACAAATGTTTGCTGAGGTTGAGCAGGTAAGATCTGTGAACACAGGCACAATTTTAGCATTTGGGGTTTTTTCCTGCAGTCCCTATAAAAATTGGAGAGAATCCTTGTGCTTTAACTTCTCTGACGCAAGCACCAGTCACTTCCTCTCAGAGGGTAAAAGCAAATGGAAGAGCTTCTGGCAAGGCAGGATTGATCTTGTTTTGACTTATTAGCTTTGAGTTTTTCCTATGGTATGAAGTATGGCCCTAACTTATAAAGGACAAAGAAGAAATTAGCTAAGGGATAGTTTAATTTTATATTTACTATTCTGCCTTTTAATTGCAAGAACCTTACTATCCTAAGAGAATGTTCTAGTTGAGATTTGACACACAAAGAGAACATATATAAAAATCAAAAAGAACACAAAAACAAAAACTCCCAGCACTGACTCTTTCTAATAAAGGGGAAACAGGGTATGACTTTACCCAGGAAAACATGATAGAGAATAGGTGGTGACTCATCAGGATTAAAAAATGATTAAAATATAAACTGTCAGCTGAAAAATCAGCCCAAATGAAACTTTCTGATGCCTAGAGACAACACCCTGACTAATTGGCCATGCTGTCTTTAGCCTGCTCAGACACTGAATTCAGGCATCTATAAAAGCACATGTTCACAGCCATAAGCTAAGGTTTCAGTGAAGGGACTGAATAGCAGAGAGGAGCCAGTGTCCATTTAGACATCTGTCTCCTTGCAGACCACACAGGCCCAGTGAGTTGTGTTATTTTAAATCACATAGAGGCAGAATTTGCAATTTGATAGCATAATCTTATTTTCCCTGAGTTTTCAGAATGCTTTGTGCTAGCAGTGCTACCAGTTACATCTAATAGATGCAGGAAGTGAAGCAAAGGAGGAGTTAAACAACCAGTCCACCACAGATCACAGTCTGGAACAGATTTAAACTGCAACCCCACTACTTTTCAAGTAAGTTGCAGAAAACTTGTTATCTGTATAAATTCAGGGCTTATTTACCACAGCCACCTCCTCCCTTGCCCTCTTCCTGCCCCAAGATTCTCATTCCTGGTCAGATTTTTTTAATGTCTGCTAGCCAGAAAATTCATCTGTGATCTCCCTGGTGAATACTTCTACAATTTTTATATTATCTTTTATAATAGTTTCTACTTTTTGTATCTTATGTTTGCATAGACAGCATATGCAATACACCATGAAACAACATGAATACACCATGTCTATTTTGTGGTGTATATAAGCTGGAACTCATTAGAAGTGTGTGCTGTGTCTTCATCTCTCATAAGACCAGGGCTGCTATGAACTTGCTACCTATGGCAGAGGAAACACGGGTTGGACTGGCAAATTGTGGTTACTTGCAAAGATTTGGAGGCATTTTTTAGTACTGGAAACCCAAAAATTCCAGTATGGACCAGATTTCAGTATTCACCAAAATCACGTGCTCAACTTCAAGCACATGTTTTCTTTCCCAGATTTTAGGATCAGGTCCTGGGATTCTGTGGTATATTTGTGCTGGACCCACAGACAGATTATTTGTTAAGCAGACAAAGCTCCTGTGCCTGGAACTGAGTATTAATTTCAGAGATAATTCACCTACCTGTTTTCTCTTTCAGGATTTTAGTTACCTTACACTGTCAGTCACTCTCCTGTTTCAGTGTTTACCAAGGCTATTGAGACTCAGCATGGCAAATGAGCAGAATTGTTTTGATTCACTGTTGTAACAGACTATGAACATCTCCTCTGTTTTCAGAAACATTTACCATAGCAGCTGAAGAACGATTTTTCAAAATACAGCTATGGGATTAGGTCTTGGGTCCCAGAACATCTCCTATGCCCCTAACACACCCTTCTCTAATTCTCCTAATCTCTGCACACACACAAAAGAAAGTTAAATGACCTACAGTGACTCGGTTTTCTTTTCTGTTTTCAGGGGAAAATTTCAATCTAAACAAAATCTATCCTGTGTAGTATATTATTATCAATATGACTTTCTATTTGTTGGAATTGGCACAATTAGAGCTGGGGAATTATCAGTGAAAATGAACTGCTGCTAAACATCACTAAGTATTTAGCCTTAATGTCATGCAGATCTTTCCTATTTTGTATAAATTTAAATGCTGGACATGAAGTTGTTTCTCAAAATGGTGTGATTTTAGCTAAAGATGCCCAATATGGAGCAAACCCCACATTTTTAAAATGAGTTTTATACAGCTGCCATTAAAAATTTGAAAAATTTCCTTCTTGCCTTCTTCTGGACATGTAATGTGCCCTGTGATGTAATTTATTTTATTTTATTTCTGTCTGAGCTGTTGATGTGTTCGTAGAAAGATGAATGAACCTCAAAATGTGCCTCTGTAATTAGAAGCATCGAGATGAACCTGAGGGGAGTCTTTCCTCCAGTAAAGATGTTTACATTCTGGTGCTTACTCCCCTAAATCAGGACACAAACCAGTGCTGTGGTGTTACATACTGCCACACACATATAAATTTTGTCTTATGGCCAGTCTCTAGGAAATAAAATACCACCCACAGTGAATCATGTAATCTATAAGGTATTCATGAAATACCACCTACATCTTCTGGAGAATCTGGACCTCAGATCCCATGGGAATGGGACTGTGTAAAGATGCAGTTAAATAAACCTCTGTATCATCCAACCACTCTGAACCACAGCAAGAGCAAGCTGAACTTCAGGCCAGCATTGCTTTTCTCTTCTCCTTCATTTTCCTCCATGCTAATAATGAAAGCAGGATGGTGGGGAGCTCATTTTTCACTCTTTGACATCCTCTTTCTTGTTTTTCTCTAAAAATAGAAAAGACCACAGAGGCTTGATTTCACAGAGTGTATATCTATCACTGTAAGCCCACACTGCACATGCAAATGAAAATGTGCCAAGAGCTGTTCAAAATCTGTGATATTTTAACTGCATAACTTTCTACTCACTGACCACCTTAAGCTTAAGTATCTCTTTGCATTTACCCCCCAAATCTCAGGGACCTAAACAAGATGATGACTGCAGCATTTTTTTTTTTTTTTTTTGTATATTAGAAGTAAATGTAAACAGGAATCAGTTTTCAGGAGAAAAGAAAACTATATTTTATGCTGATTTATCACCTGCAGAGTTATGTTCTCAAACAGATGGAGGTAGGTATCAGCAAGCTGGGGGGGATGTAACTTCTGCCCAGCTGTTGTAATTAATGGCAATTGCTGCAAACTCTCACAGTTCCACACAGAGGCAAAGGTATGCCTGGCCTGCAGCACTCAGCAGAATCACAGAAACCCACCCAAATTGCATGGTAGGCCTTTGTTGGATGACAAAGTAACTTCCAGGTATCCTTTACAGGGTCTTTCTGTCTTAGTCTTTCATCCCAGAATCTGACTCCATGCTATTAGGGTTGTCAGCATTAGCAATTTACTCTGCTGGGTGTATAATGTATAAAATAAATTTTGTTTTATGAAAATACTGCCCATTTAAAAAGTTATCTTAGATAAGGTTCACCTCTCTCTTAAGAAAATACTGATTTTATTTAATTACCTACCATCTTTCAAAGCAAAATAGTTTCAGAAATTTTTCAAATATTGTTCCAATTAAAGGAAAATTTGTAATGCCAACCAATACAAAATGTGTAAAGATTAGTATTTTTATTTTCAACACAAATATTAAATTGTTTAAATGGCATAAATAAGCTGTAGTAAAGCTTGCTTTATTCTAGAAGGTAGTGGTGATGCAGAGAAGTTTGCCAGGCTGCCTTCAGAGGCTGCTCTCTTTCAGTTTGCCAGAATTTACTCATGTGTCTTTTTCTGCAGCTGATGCTGCAGATGTCTGTGAAGCAAAAGCAAACAAACAGAATACACAAAAAAACCCTCAAAACAAAACAACCAACCCTCCCCAAAAAAACATTGCAGCTCCTTCATATAATCTTCACTTCCTTGGTTGCATAGCCTCATACCAATAAGATTAAAGACATTGATCAGCAAGAGCTCATAACTTCTCCTTAAAAATCTCAGAAGCACTCAGAAAATTTGCTTCAAAAATAAAACCAACAAAACCAAAGACCACGTGTACACATATTTTGGGGGGAAAACATGCAAAACAATGGTATATATTCATCATTGCACCTCTCACCACTTTCTCAGATTTCACCCACTGACTTTCCTCTTCATATATCTGACATCCCAAACCTCTGAGAAACTGCAAAGAGTTTTTCAAAACATCAGAACTCCCTTAACCTGCTGCAAAAGTTTCTCTGCTTTTCTCTAAAAGGGGAATTTCGCTGTAAGATTTATGGGCCAGAATGGCAATATTTAACCTCACAGAAGTAACATATTTTAGATGTAGAAATCTTTCTGCAGGGGCACAGCTGGCAGCTTTATGCCCTTAATGTGAGCAATAGATCATTTTCCAGCAGGATGCACACCTGGCAGTGGGTGACATGCAGGGGCAAACAGAGCACTGGTGTCCAACCACCAGGACTACCAACATGATGGACTTCCAAACTCAGATACTTTTATGTACATAGAAAAGGGTTTGGGGAGCATTTCTGCTGGTTGAGGTGTATTTTCCTATGTTCCTTGCATCTGGATTTATAGACAGGAAAGAAACAGCTTTGGTGGTAAAACAACTAGAAAGGCAAGTGTAATTAATGGATTTCAAACACGGATCTGATAACTTTAGGTAGGTGGGCATGGGGGAGTAAACTTAAAATCCCAACAAGTCAGGAGCCAACATTTTGCTACCTTCAGTAGAAAAACCATTGCTCTTGCAGATAAATCGACACAATACCATGAATTATCACATACTAATACATTCAGAAAGTACATTTCTCCTCTTGTCACAGAACTTAATGTCTTACTTCTGCTGGACATGGAAAAATGCTGAGATTTTTTTTTCACTCATTCAGAATTAGGATTGAATTTAAGCTAATAATCAGAGGTGAAATCTTCATTATTCTGGATCCATCTCACAATTATAAGGTTATTTATATCCATTGAAAATCACCTCATCTAACTTGGGATTTGTACAGTGCAGTCATGTACATCAGTTCAGGTTATCAGAGGCCTCTTCAGAGGAAGGAGGCTTTATAGTAAATATTTTTAGGATACAACCTTTGGGGCTGGTTTTGAACCTCTGCTTTCTGTGAAGAGGAAAGCCACTGTTTCTTTGCCTTGATGCTAAGGGGCTTGTAGCCAGGTAGCTCAGATGAAATGACCAGCAGTCTATGTGACACCAACCCTGAGGGGGACTTCTTCCTCCAGAAGGAGAACAGAGCAGTTGGCACAACTCTTGTAGTGCTGCACATCTTCTTGATCAACGAAGATGTCATAAAATCACCATCAAAGCATTAGCACTGTACTCTAAAGCTTCATGATCTCTCTTTGGCATTTAGGATCTTACTCAGAAGACACTTGAAGGCTTTTTATTTTCCTGTTGTGTGTTGGTTTAGTTTTTAGGGTTTGGTTGTGATTTGTTTTTTTCCCAAGCTGCTTCAAGGGCTGCAAGCAGCAAAGCATCCTGCCCTGCTATTTATAGCGATGGAGGTAAAAATCATTTTAAGAGTGGAGCACAACTTCAGATGGAGGCAATTGAGAGTCATTGAACTCAGCAGCTGTGCAGCTGCGTCACCAAAACCCTCACACTGCCCAGTTATTTTCCTTGGCCGCTGCTGCCTTTAAGAACTTGTTTTTTCCTGACTATGCTTCAGTTGGCTGTTTGTGAAGGCCTGGCTGGTGTTTGTTGAACAAAGAAAGAGCAAGAAGTCGCTTCTGTTATTCTCCAGAGATCTTTACAGGGAAAATGCTGTTTAATATTGACATATTCTCACAGTCTCTGGGGAAGAGAGAAAGGGAGGGGAAGAGGAAGGGGGGATGGGGGAGCACTGTCTGACCTTTCTCCCCAGAGGATAAAAATCAAAAGAGGAAAAACCCAAATATATATTTTCTTTTTTGTTGTTGTTGTTTGTGATTGTTGCAGACTGAAGTTCCTCTCCTGTATCTATGTTCTCTTCTCCCTGAGCATTAGTTCACTGCTAGCAAATATTATCTGCATTTTTGAGTATAAAAATGCAATAATGTATTTTTTCTAATGTTTGACAGAAGATAGAGAATTGGACCAACCAACAAGGTCTCCTAAGCAACTGCACCTTAACTGACAGAGGATCTTCTTTCTGCCTTGTTTTACAGCCCATGGCATCACCTGCAAATTCTTCTATAGCAAAGGTCCAGAAAGCTGTTCTGCTGACACTGACATAGGGAAAACCTGGATAAAAGACTAAATCTACTATTTACAGAACACCAAAGTTGCAAAAATAACCTACTACTGTTGGAACAAGGATCAGAATAAACACAGACCTGGAGGCTTTCCCTAGGCATGTCCAATTAAATGAAGATTATAGCTAGCCAAGTAAATAAAGGGAATAAAATTTTTAAAAAAATATGCTAAACACCTTTTTCCTTCCCTTGTTAAGTTTTCTTCTTACTTCAAAGCAATCCTCAGACTTTAGTCCTGTATGTGGGCACAGAAAGCACACCCATACTGCCCATACACACTGGGGTACACCCTCAGCCTTGTATGTCTACAAGCACCAGCTCCTGCCTGGTGGTGCCTAAACAGAGGCAGCATCTCCCACACCCTGCAGTGTCTTGTGGTTAAATAAACTTTTCATCAACCCAGCGCCTGAGTATTTTGCTATGGACTTGAAAAAGTCTGCTCAGCACAGCACTCCAGACTCCAGAGCCTGGGAAGAAAGAAATAAAAATTCCTCCTTCTTCCTTATTTCTGCTAAAACAACAAAGCCTCAAGCAAGATACAAGCACTCCAAACAAATTTTAAAGAGTGTGAGGCTGCTCCCTGGGATATATGGAGGTATGGAATAGCTGTGCAAAGGGAGAAGGGCAAACAGAGCAGCTGCTGCAGAGGGTAAAATGCAGAGGTGTGAAAGCCCCGTGGCAGATGCTGTGGGGAAGAGCTTTGCACAGAATAACTGATGCAGAGGCAGCCCCAGGACATGCAGAGAAAGGAGGGACTGTTGGCTGGGGTGTGGTTGTGCACAATGTACACAACAGCACACAGAGAGCAGGTTGTGCAGGAGAGCTGACTTGCATTGATTTTCTGTGTGAACACTGGGGCTCCCCAGTAATTCATATTTCCTCTGCCTTTTCGAGCCTTTTCAGATCTCCACAGGCCAAAATTCCTGAAGTGGCAGCAGATACAACTGCTGGACCATGAGAGTGCTCTGGACAACACAGCAGCCCCAGCTTACAAATCACAGTTTGCTGTTACACATGAGCAAGTGTAAAAGCCTGGCAAACCCTAAGGCTCATGCACATCTTGAGTCTTGTACAGTTCCATGACAGGTGCTGGATTCCCTTGTTTTTCCTTGTTTGCACACACAAAGTGCCTCTCTCTCTCCTCCCTGTGATGTTTTTTAGCTGGTATCAGAGGTACAAGTGTGTTAGAGCACTCATTTAGTGGGGGAACAGAGAGCTATAAACAATCAGCCATTGGAGCAGCTCTGTGGGGCTCAGGGAAGATGACAAAATGTGTGGCACATTGACTACAGCCTAAAGGCTCTCTCCCCATTACTGCTTCCTCTTGGGGACAGTCACTGATGTTTTGGGATATTACAGTCCTATACTGAGGGTAGAGAGTTATAAGGTGCCATCTCTGCAGAAAGGGGCCTTCAAGTACTTGGCAGCTGTACAGCAGCCTGGCCCAGTGTCATGCCCATCTAGTTATAGGAAAGAAAGTAACAGACATACCTTCTTTTCTTTTTTTTTTCCTCAGGATATGGTTATTTTCTTTCTTTGTTATGTGTTGTTTTCTTGTTTCCTGCTCCACCCATACCTTGTCTTCCTAACAGCCACAACCTCTATTTATGGATGGAATTTTATTGTGCGCGGTGTGTTCTCATTCCTGTTTTGTACCAAACATTGAGCCTGAAAAGCTGTCATTGCCTTGCTCAGCTTCCCAGTGGGCAACATGAGCAGGACAGGTGAGAGGGAGCTCCCCCACAGGGCTTAGCTAGGGCAGGACTGAGCAGCAACCACAGATGACCTTGCTGGGCTGCAGCATAGAAGTGTCCTGAAATACTCATGTCTTTCTTACAGTAACTGGTAGTCTCTCTCTTTATTTTGCTGATTAGGCCTTGCAGAAATAATGAGGTCAATGACCACTTTGACTTGAAAAAGCTGTAGCTGCCAGTCCAGTTCTTTTGAGAAATCAAGATCACTTACTTTTTTTTCCCTGAGAGACACAACCAGTAACTGCTTACAACAGAAAGACTGCCAGAATATTTTGTTTTAACGAGACATCACCTGCCATTTTACTTCCTTTTATCCAAGAAACAAAGATATCAAGTTTGGGTCATAAACTTGATGCTAACTGCTGGCATTAGAAGATGCTGACCCTGTCTTTGAGTAATTACCCTTCACAGTTCTGGCTGATGTCAGGGGGACAAGTGGAAATTAATAAAGCCTACTCATATCTCAGCAGACAAGGGTCACACCACGGCTGAAATGACACAAATACTTCTGCAGCCAAAGGGAATGACAATGCTTTCTTTCTAAAGAATCTCAGCTGGCCTTTGTAACCTTGGAGGGAGATCTGTGACAGTGCAGCAGCACTTGCAGACCACTGAATGTGATGTGCGAGTTCATCAAGGTTTTCAGAGACAGTTTACAAAACCTAGGAACTGCTGGTAGAAAGCAATATTTTTTGATGAATAAGGAAATAGCCTTTCTCTCTCCACACAGTGACTTGATTAAAAGGCCTAGGCATTTGGCAAGCACCAACAACAGTGTTTTCAATTTTTAATACTGTTGTGTCACTTCCAGTCTCTATCCAATCTTGCTGTATTAGGAGTTTTTATGCAATCTATTTCAAAATCAGCAATTTGTTAACTGGAAGACAAAAAGCTTATTTTACAGTAAAAGAAGCTAATCACTCTCTAGGGTCTTCTTTAGCAAACAATTCCTTGGCCAAAACCTGAAAAAATAGCAACAAATTCAGAAATACTTCAATTTCTTTTGTATTAATCAACGGTTACAAACAGACACCCCTCACAAACTGTAAAAGGTTGGTGCTAACATGGTGCATGTGGATGGATAGGCTTAACTTTGGCCATGAGAGCATCCTTCTGCATGCCACAGCTACCCTAAGTTCAGAACACAAGTAGGCTTTTTGCAAGTCTGGATGCTAAGGTTGAATCTTAACATAAAGGAATTGGAATATTCAACAGCTACAACTGACCATCTTTTGTTTGTGGTGTGAAAACAGCAGGGGGGTGAAGCCATCATTACAGGCACATCACATTTCTGTGATGGAAAGTAACACTGTTCATATTTAAGAGGAAGGTACCCCATCCACCTCTGAACTTCAGAGCTGCAGTCCCAGTCAGCCAGCAAGGAGGGAACAGATTGTACTTTTCCATGTGTGGCACTGTACACACCTGAAGATGCAAGGCTTGTCACACATGAGTGAGTTGGTATAACCAGAAAGTCTAGGCATGATAGCAATCTCAAGGGAACTGCTCCAAAGATTAATTCCTTTTTGCATCAGTGTAACAAAGACATGAGAAACAGGTCTGGAAATCACAGCTTGATGTGGAAAATGCTCCAGATAGAAATGTCCCTCTGCCTCTTTGGGAAATGAAGAAATATTCACTAAGGGAGAAGATACTTGTTTGGTTTGGGGTACCTAGGAGATCTGGATTTAGCTCTTAGCAATTTCTCTCTTGGGTTTATTACACAGAAGTCTCACATGCTCTAGCAGTAAAACAGGGTTACTGGTGTGCTTCCCTTCTGTTTCTCATCACATACAGAGGGAACTGAGGACAGCCGGACCCCATTTGATACTCGCTAACTGACATCAAAGCACAATTCATAAATATGGAAGAACACAGCGTAAATAAATTACTTGAGTGCAAAGCATTTCTAAACATAGTCTAAATAAGGGCAGAATAATTTTATCATAGGGATGCAAAGGGTTTTCATAACATCAGGGCCCAATTTTCTGTAAAAAGATTTTCTCTTGGGAGATCTTATTCCAGAGACAGTAGAAGCAGAGAAGACATTTGTTTAAAAAGAGGTTTACATCCACAGATTATTTGTGTAAACTTTAATCTCCTTACAGTAGAAACATACACAGTCAAAGCCAAAAGTAGTGTAACAATTTTACAGCAAAGCTCACCGGTAAAAATGCAAAACAGGTTTGTATCAAATTCTTAAAAAATTGTGCACTTTTTCAAACTTAACTTTGTTCAGCACATCGTTTTGATTTATATATAAGGCATTAATTCTATAAGAATCATTTACTATATTCCAAAAATCGCATGACCTAGGTGTAACACTCTATAGCCTGACACCATTTTTGTTCCTTTCAATATTTACAGATTTCATCTACCTGCATTGACATGGAGCACAGAAGCACTAAGAACAAGCTTTGCCAATAATAGGTTCACATTGAAAAGTTACATAAAAGGAAAAAAAAAGCTCAATTTTGCATTGCAATAACTTGGGTTCTGCTGCAGCCATGATTGTAGTTTAAGAATAATTCCCTCTTTATATACTTCCTCACTTCCAGTAGTATTTGGATCTTTCCATAGGCAGAGTTGAATCTGCTCTGCATCTGCAGCCACAGGAACTGGGACTCATTTCTACAAGCTACCCAAAATCAGTTTCTCCTCCTCCCCAGAACACAGTACTTAAGTTTCTTTGAAATTTAAATCTTCTATAAATGGCATCTTTGAAGTCATTCTAGCTACTATGTACAGAAATGGCTCAGGCAATTAAGTTAGTCCACCTTGTCATTAGTCAACAGGAAGTATAATTACTGTAGCTGTAAAGGAGGTATCTAGTGTTCCAGAATAAGTGAGTTTACTTATGGTGAGAGCTCCCTCAATTCTATTTACATGACAACTTCAGGCTCAATGTTAAATAGCAAGTCATCATTTCCTCTTCGAACTTCAAGTAGTAGAGGTGATTCATTCATCACAGCCTCCTGCAGGTCACTGGAAGTCACCAAAGGACGCCCATTGACTTTCACAATAATATCTCCATCCTGGATCCCTCCTCTGCAAAGGCAAGAACAAGGCACTAAGGATGCATTCGATGCAGAGGAAGAGTACAAAGGCTATTCACCATCTCTTTTGCGAATGTAATAAATTTTGATTTGTTTTAGTCTCCACTGAAGGGAAATTCCAGCCTCCTGACTGTGAAATAATAACCGGTGGCACTTGCTAAATGCAAAATAAGGCTCAGGTTATTTCACTGAGGATTTTTTTCCTTAACAACAAAAACAATTTTCTCATGTCTTCTACAAAACTACAGCAAATGAGAAAGAGAAAAAAGGCTTTTATCTATTACTGATTCACTTTACTCAGTCCATTTGCAAGACCGTGCTTTTCTGCCACCAATATGTATTTCAAGAATTGAAAATTAAAACCTCAAAATTTCAAGACAACTAGACCAGCAAAAGCACTGGGAAATTATTTCTCTCCTGCTGCTCAAATATAATCCTGAATAGCTGCTTTTATTACTTTTGGTTTTGATCTTCCTAAAATCATTTTTAGAAACATTTTATTTATTTTGCAACTGTTCTGTCAAACAGCCTCTTCCTTTAAGATTAAGCACTGTCTCAGATAACAGCTCTGACAGTGCCTTATGTGAACATTATTCTGTTTCCTGCTTTTCCTGCTTAAACTTAATCCAAGTTTCTGTTTATTAATATTCAACATACTCCACAAAACTCCTCAAACTAGTTCATTGAATTTGGGATGTTCTTTTTATTTGCACACTGTTAGTGTTTCATAATGTCAACAAAGGTTGTAGTGAGGTGGGTGGCAGTCTCTTTTCCCAAGTGACAGGACAAGAAGAAATGGCCTTAAGTTGTTCAAAGGGAAGTTTAAATTGGAAAATAGGAAAAATTCCTTCACAGAAAGGGTTTTCAAACACTGCAAGAGGTCACCCAGCAAAGTGGTGGTGTCACCATCCCTGGAGGAATTTAAAAGATGGGAAGAAGTGGCACTTAGAGACAGTTCACCGGTGGCCTTGGCAGTTCTGGGTTCGTGGTTTGACTTTATGATCTTAAGGGTCATTTCCAACCTAAACAATTCCATTATTTAAATAGTTCTGAAATGCTTAGTTTTTGTAGAGGCAAGCAGAATCTTAGCACAAATATTTTAAACCTAAAGGCACAATTTTTAATTGTTTAAATACAGATCAAGCCTGGAAGAGGAAATACTTGAATATAAAAAGAAATATTACCTTCCAGTATCCCTTTGGAGGTTTATTTGTGGTGAAGAAAATACTGTGTTCTACCTACCTATGAGAAGGTGAGTTTGGAACAACTTCGTGTACGTAAATTCCACTTCTGACATCAGGAAAATCAGCATTACTGTGCTTCAGTTCCTCCACCAAGCTGAAAGAAGAACAAAGTTATACAGAATTTGATTGCACTACAAAAGCATATAAATATTTTTTATTTATTAAGACTTTTTGTGACAAAAAGTAAAAGACTTAACAATTAATTGTTTTGCCTGTTGTTTTGTGATAAAAATATAGGGGATTTGGACTTAGATTAAAACAAATTATATAGATTTTAAGAGAGGTAAAACTTCTTACCTGTGCAAAACATGCTAAACTTAATGGTCTTGCAAATCTCCTCCAAGAATCTGACTTGGCTCTTTGCAGCAGTAGCACAGAGGGCCTTGTTCATGGGCACAAGAACAGAAGCACTCCCAGGGACAAAAGGTTTTTCTGCCCAAACACTTAGTGCTGGTGACAGGGCAGAAATTTGCTAACTTTTTTAGTTTCTTTTATTTTGCGAGTGATTCTTAATTTGTATTTATCTAGAACAATAGAGTTTTTGATAACTCCAGAGAGAAGACAGATCAGAGCTGGAAACTTCAGTTTCCTCAAGCTGTCATCGGCAATTTGTACATCACTTTTTAAAGAACGAAGACAGGAACTCCCTGCAAAATAGAGCCTCTACAAACATCCCCTCATTTCAGAGATGGTGACATCATTTCAGGTCAATGTGTACAATGTGGGTTAAAACCCATTTCTGGAAAGATTTTAAACCAAGGATGGATCACTGGGCTGTCTGCCATGAAAAACTGGGGTCCCACAGAAGGAAAACAAGCCAAAATGGCTACATAGCTTCTCTTTATTTGATTTAGTACTGAGGAAGCTAACAATTGAATAACTAAAGCAAACACAACAAGGGAAGTGGTCTTTTTCTGAAAATAGGCCTGTAGACATCTTACATGGCTTCCTTAGATGTTCCAAAAGCAGTAAAATCTCACATCATGTTCACAATTATGCAGAGAAACATCCTGAGTGTCTCTGCATCAGTCATGTTAATGCCATTACACTGACTCATTCCAGCTGAGGATCTGACCCTTCAGGGAGGACTGCAGGAGAGTAACTCAAGAAAAAAAGATGGCTTTACTACAACCCCAGCTGGAAATTGTCTTGTTTAATTTTGCAGTCTACTGCCACATTGGAAACATGCCTACTGCTGGGGAAGAACACCAGCACAAGAGCACTCATTTATTATCCAAGAATATATACCAATATATCTTGGTAACAGCAAGACACAAAGCAATGTAAGAGGGAAAAGGCAGTAAAAAGCCAGAGGAGGGTGTCCATTTCTGGCTTAGTTAACACAGAGGCACAAAGCTTTAGTCTGGCACTTTAGCAGCTCTTTCTAGTTAATGGCTAGGCACCAAACCTCACACCATATAGCCTCCAATGGCACTGATAAAACACCACCAAACCCTCCATCAGCTGGTCTGCCATTGGCACTCAGTCACCTGAAAGCACCATTTTTTTAAAATGCCACCTAAAACTTGGTGTAACGCCAGATGTCCTTGTCAAGAACTAAAATCAGTATTTAGACAATTTCCAGGTCTCAGAACATAGATTTCACCTATATCATTTAAACGCCTGCACATTTCCTAGAAGCCAATGTCCACTTTTGGATCTCTGAAGATTTGTAGAGAAAGATGAATGAATTTCTGAAGCACTGCTGACCACATCTTGTGTGCATGAACATACCACGACCTCGCTAGGATACTTACGCAGGTGTTATTGTCAGCATTCTGATGCCAATGAAACGTTTCTTCCCATCTGAAAGGAACACAGAGTATATTTAAGAAATTTAGGTAAACACTGACAAAAACAACTTCTCTGATGACCCAAAATACCTGAAAATTAAAATGGAATGTATCAGATTTTAACAAAACTAAACAAAATCACACACATCTGTACTAAAGTAGGGGTTTTTTATTAGCTTCGGTGTACAGAATTACAATTCCTCTCCCTGCAACTAGGGGGTAAGAGAGTAAGCTCATTTGCACTCTCTAAGAGCTTTTCCTCCAGGAAACTACTGTGATTTAGTATCACATGAATTCAGTAAATAGAAAATTTCATAACCAGCTACCATTTAATCTGAAACTGATCAATACAATTTCATCACATGATGTTCTCATTAAAATGTAGAAATGGAATCTAAACATCTAAATTTCCACTTTTCAGAGAAGGGGCAATCAAAAGATTCACACTGATTATAATGCAAATGTCTTGTTATTTCTACCCCAAAGAATAAAAAGCAAGTTTAAAAAAATCCCAAAACATGTAGACCTTTGCCAAAATGATCACAAAAATACTCAGAGGGTGGAGCACCTCTGCTATGAAGATGGGCTGACAGAGTTGGGGTTGCTCATCCTAGAGAAGAGAAGGTTCCAGGGACACCTTAATGAGGTCTTTCAGTATTTAAAGAGGGCTTATAAGACAGGACAAAAGGTAATGGCTTCAAACTAAAAGGGGGTAGATTGCCAGTAGGCATCAGGAAGAATTTTTTATTATGAGGGTTGTAGCACATTGGAAAATGCTGCCCAGAGAAGTGGTAGATGCCTCAGCTGCCAACACTCAAGGTCAGGTTGGATGCAATGAAAGGTGTCCCTGATCACTGCAGAGGGGTTGGACTAGATGAACTTTAAAGGTCCCTTCCGATAGAAACTATTCTATAATTCTATGATTTGCCAGGACTCTGTGGAATTTCAAATGGTGAGAAATCACTCCTGTAGGAAGAACACCATATTTCTGAAGTTGGCTTTTACTAAGCCAAGATATTGCACAGCTGGCTTATGAAAAAAATGCAGTTTGATGACTTCCTGCAGTGAGTGCTCTGCAGTACTCAGTTACATCCGCCATGAAACAATATTTCCCCTTACTTGTGCCAGCACAACAACTTCACAGGATCTTTGAGTTTCTCCAGGTTCTCAAATGAGGAAAAAGGAGATCTACACACTCTTCTCTAACTCTTATTCTTTCCAAGAAAAATACTCCCATGTAGAGAACTTAGTTCTGAATATTACACATGCCAAATATTCCCACTGGAGTCACTGAAAATGTTGACTGAAACTGTCATCCCTACTTTGCCCTGAAATGCTTGGCTCTCCTCTATTTTAAAAGAAAACTAGCAAGATCAAAATCAGCTATTGTAAGAGTGTCAAGAAGTTCAATTGCTCAAATTTGAAGTCTGAAGAGCTTTGGGTATGACCATGAACTAGCTCACAGTGCTCCTCCAGTCCCCATGGCAGAAATGTAATTTTTCACTTTTTAAAAATATTCAGACATGATAATTCTCCCCCCTAAAAACAATCCCCTTGTCCATGCAATGTTGGCAGTTAAATAATGAAATTCCCTTCATAAGAGCAGTGACAGCATCTGTGATGAGAGTTCTCCCTTTGCATTAAACAATTTGATGCTGGTCATTGCCTGTGAGGCAGAAATTTGCAGAAACATGAAGATACTCTGGAGCCTGAGTTAAGAATGTTTACATGATGAAAAATGAAAATGAAAGAAGAGACAAAAGAAATTGACTTGGAAGAAGCAGAACTGCAAGAATGAAAAACCACAGGAGAAATGACACTAGTGATAAAAGGAATTATTTCTCCAGTGGCTAAAGATATATGTAAACATAAAGCTTTAGGGAAAATATAAGTCTTGCAACTACAGACTTACTCCTAACCAAAATTCTAATTCTACCTTCAACTTTGGGCTGGTCAAAGTATTACTTCACTTCTGTTCATGCACTGAAATTCAAAAAGGCCTTCAGCTCTCTCTCTGAAGTAGGTTTGTCATACTGCAAACAGCAATTCATACTACAGGAGTAGCAGGCTATTTCATAAAGTAAAACTAAAAACTATGAGCCACAGGTTACTTTAGCAGCAGAGTATACACTCCTCTCTTTCCCCTCTCCAGACATCTTGTGTGTCAGAATACAAGTTAAAAATTCAGTCCTTTTGTTTCATAAAAGTCCATTCCACTGAATTTAACCCAAGTTAAACACCTTCAACAAAAGCCACAGTTTTCAACAATGATTAATGGGAATTTAACTGTCCATCTTATTTGAAGTATCAGCAGAAACTGAACAGGCACAGACAACCAGTAGTAGTGTTTTATCATTCCCAAAGTGTAGGCATGGTGATGTTGGGGCTAAGTCACATTGGCAGAGCAGTGTGTGGCACCTGGAACTACCACTGTCATATTACATCTGCTCTGTGAATAGAAAGTCTCAAAACCTGTCATTCTGGCAATTTGTGCAATAATGAAAGAAAAGAAAAAATAATTAGGAGAACTGGAATAAAGTGATGTCATAAATCTAAGGAGCACATCACAAGGGTGCAGTCCCTCCAGTAGTTAACATATGTTAGAAGAATCAGGTTTAGCAAACGTGAAACCGTTGTGGCCTAAAGCTGGAGCACAGCACAGAAGAGAAAGACTCAAATCTCATTTTTGTAAACACCAGGCCAGATTAAACACTGATTCCAGGGGTACAAAGCCAAGCAAACCAACCTCAACCACAAGACTAAACTTAAATCTGCTTAGTAATAATAGAAAGTCACAAGCAGCTGACCCCAAGTATCTAGAAGTTCAGTATTCCCAGAAATTTCTGTTTCACAGTAAGGAAAGCACTTGCCTTACTGTTAAACTTTATTTATTGATGCTTGCAATAATAGAGATAAAAGCCAGACAGATAAACACTAACCAAAGGCAGAAATGTTTATGACTTATAAACGGTAGCAAAAAGAACTGATAAATCCAAATTAAGGGGGCATGTACTCAAACTTCTATGGGCTTGAGTAACTGTGGTGCAAAATTATACCCAATGCAGCTGATTTCAGTGGGGCCAGGATATCACCAGACTTCCAAGTGAAGAAACAGATCCTGCACTTCTTATTCAAGTGCCAGGCAAAGCTACTTTTCTGCTAAATCCTTTTGCACCTAGCTCATCTTGCAGACTACATGAACAGCCCTGAAAGCATTTAAGAAAGATTCTAATGCGAAATAGAAAACATGAAAACAGCTCAAGCCTGTAATACTGGACTGTGTAGAGTCCCTTTCATATAAACTACATAGCTGAATTTAATCATTGGTCTGAATCTGTGCTCAGTAAGGCTCCTAAGCAACCCTCATGATTTGTGGTAATTATTATGGGTAATAATCATTCAAATACAAAGGTAAGAATATGGATTCAACACAACTAATGCAAGGCCCTGGGGATGTAAAATGAGGATTCATGTAAATGAGTTGTTTGGTGTGGCCAATGCAGAATTCCCCCATTTCCCCTTGCCCATCTGAAACAAGGATTATTCACTTTTCTGCTGACACTTTTAGAGGCTAAGATGACCTTTTAGGATGGATTTTCTCTTTATTATTTTTTTCAAATTGCTGACTTACTGACTTCTACCATAAAGCATCTAAAAGACTTCCTAGTTTTACTGTTCTGCTCAAGTCTAAACTAGGAGTAGATAGAGACAAGACCAAAATGGAGAAATTCCTAAAAAAAATTTAAAAATAAAATCAATCAATCGATGCTTAAGTATGTAGTTAACTTCCAGACATAAACACAGAATACACAGCTGATTAAAAGAGATACAGATGGAGACACTTAACTTTATGTAGCAATTTAAGACTTCCTAACTATAAAAGGACATTAACCTTATTACTGGTAACCCCAAAATTAGCAAAGACTTTCAGACCATTCAACAGACAAACATCTCTGTGAAGGCTGTGACAAAAATACATTAGTTGCTATAATATATTAACAATGCATTAGGTAATATAGAATGGACAGAAAATATAACCAGTGCAAATTCCTCATTCAAATTACATCCTCTACTTTTCCCCCACTCTCCACTCCTGTTCTTCAACAGATCAGATATTTGAAGCTATATATATAATAGATGAGATTTAAAAAAATATATGCCTTCTATATAAAACAGTTATCTGATCAACTGAGATTTGAAAGACTAATGTCCAGCTTATTAAACAATTGAGTATCTACTATGTCAATAAATCTGGAAAGAGTGGTATCCTAAGGGAATGTTACCATCTTCAGGCAATATGATATTAAGAGCAAAATGGTAATACCCATAAATGTCTTTCTATGACCTAATTGTACCATAAGGGAGGATCCCACTGAAACTACTGAAATATAACTGGAAGAAAACGTGATAGAAACATCCCTAAAATTCTGCTTACATAATTCATTATGCCAAAAAATAGCAACTATACAATAAACCAGAGAACTATTACTAAGGGCCTAAGAAATGAAAACTAAGTCCCAAATATGTGGTGAAAATATCTCCTAGAAACTTTCTCTATGCATTAAGGGCAGTAAATGACTGTTCTGCTATAGCAAAATTTTAAGATGCACTTCAGAGAAGCAAAAGCAAAAAAAATTTGAAAAATAATTAATAAAATTTCCTGTGCCCCAGGATTTTTGGAGCAGTGACAGTCCCACTGACACTAAGAGAAAGTGTAAATCCTTTTGATTAGGGAATTATGTGATATGATTAAAAATAAAAATCTGTATGTTACAATCCCAGTATAAACTTGAATCTTTCACAGTTTTTGCCCTGGAAGAACAGGGTTCTACCAGGGGCAAAGCTGTCTCTGGGCCCTTAGCTTGGCTCATCATTCTGTGGAGGTAAAGGTGCCTGAAGGAGCAAGGTGACTGATTTCAGCGGTGACACCCCTGACCTTCACTGACTTTCCAGCCCCAGTTACCAGGAGATGGTGAGTTCTGCACAAAGCCTGAGTTCATGCCTCTAGGCAAGGCCTGCAGGCTGAGTCACTGCTCCTCCCTGGACTGGGACAAGCAGTTTGGTTCTGAAGAGTAACATCACTAATGAGACACCTGTTTGTTTTAGAAACTAACAATAAGTTAGTAACCAGGGTGAATACATAAGTTTTTTTGACATGTTGACTGAAACAAAATTATGTCAGCTACTTTGAAATGCATTTCTCAGCATATAATTAACAACCTTTTTTCAACTACTTGTCCCCCTTCTCTCAAATCAACAGTGAAAACAATATGGTTTGTGGAATCCAACAGAGCACAGATGAGGGGACCCATCAAGTTTGTGATGCTCTCATACAAGCAGATGCATCACTTTAAAACCACTGACTAAGGAAGTTTCCAAAATAACAGTATCTGAGAAGACAGTAGGGAAACAACCCTGGCATCAGAACTGGATGAACTCAGGAGAAGACAAGATTAATAACAAAGATGCAAGGGAAGAAGCAGCAGCAGCCAACACTCGTGATAAAAGATTAGTAGTAGGGTGTGGACAGATAAATTGGCAAGTGAAAGAGAAAGGAAGGTTTGGCCTGGATGCAGCATTACTAGATCAGATTTGGCTGTGCAGCCTATAGTATGACATCTAGAGCAGGGTGACAGATATGGTGCAGGCATGTAAAAAAAGTCTAAAGTACTGCAGTTGTCATTGCCAATATATTTAGATTTATATGCTGTCCAGTGCAGAGGCCTTTCTTTCTGCCTCTCTTCCATCTTCCCACGTATTTCTTCACAAATTAGTAACAGCCCTTCTTCCACCAGGGCCTGAGAGTCTGTCACAATATGTGATTATATAGCACTGACATACATGACCATGCTAAAACATAGGTCAGGTTCTATGGACTACATCCCACCTGTGGACAGATGCTTTAAAAGGTTTTTAACTTATTTTCTACAGTATACCTTAATCTTTTTGCTTGGACAATAAATGAAAAGAGGATAATAAAACTCCTTAAACAAGTGATCATCTGTTCTCAAGATCAGTTGAGACAGTGATGATTCATCTGTGTCCTCACTATTCTCAGAGGCCCTATTTCCCATATTTATACACACACTGTCTGCTCTTTGGGGGTGTGAGTAATAAGAAGTCTCTCCTACTTCTGTGAAATTGTTTTCTATTTCCCAGTCTGTGATGCTCTATAATGGAGAAGGATGCTGCTCCTTTCAGTAATAGGATCCCACACGCATGTCTTTTAGCACTTCACCTGGATCAGGATAATAACTGAAAGATGTCACTTTTCTTGCAGACCTTACCTTTACTTTGTTTGTCATGTGACTCTGTGAGAAACTGAGTGATACGATCTGAAGGAATTGCAAAAGAAATTCCAGCTGTGACCTTCAAGGTGTTAATCCCAATCACTTCACCATCCTGTTGAGAGACAACACCCAATTAAATTTGTTCCTAAGTACAGGATTCATCTCCCTGCCTAGTATTTCATGTTAAAAGCTGGTGTAAGAAATTCTAGAGTGTTGTAATCACTCAAGAAATAAACACTACTTATAAGGGAGGATCTGGGCTTTGATTCACGATCCATTTCGCATTTAACTGTGATGGCCAGAGAGATTACAGTACAGTGTGTTCATCCAAGGTCCATCCCAACACTCAGCAAGACATTCCCTCTGCCAAGTGGGCAGGGAAGTCACTACTACCACTACGGCCACAAGTCACTGCCCTGCAAAACCAGTGCTGATTGGAAGCAATCTCCTTTGAAAGAGTTGTGTGGGGTAGCCAGGTTCCATGTCTGTTGTGCATCCCAGATTTCACAGCGTGAACTAACAAGTGTAACTGCTCCCTCCAGATCCAATATTCCTCACCTGCTATGTAAATTTTTCTGTGCTCAATGGGGAAATGTTCTCCTGTGGTGTGTGAACTGAAACCTAATTTGCATATTCTTCATTAGCTACAGGCTATCTGCCTACCATTAGCTAAATGAATGGAAGCTGGAATGACCCATGAATCTTCCCAAAAGAACAATCTCCCACTTGAAACTAGCTCTTGAAACAAAACCAACCAACCAAACCAAGTCACATGGACTTACCAGATTAACTAGAGGTCCTCCAGAGTTGCCATACTGTAAAAATGACATAAGGGAACAATAAATTAATACTTCACTGTTGGAAATGCAATTCTCATTACAAACAGTACTGTTTTTTAGGTAAATGAAAGAGAAGAGGTAATTTCTTAGGCAGCACTGACAGACACTATCAATCACAGAAGATCACAAGTAGCTCTTATCCTACCCCTACACCCCTCCCATGATTATAGTTGTTTGGTTTTTTCAGAAACAGAAATTAAGTTAGGGGCCACTCCAGATAGACAGACCCTGAGTTTATGACATTGAATAGCTAAAACTAGTATTTTGATTCTCCTAAAGCCTGTCAGAACAATGTTTTGAAGTAATTTATTGTTATTTATAGTTATACTTCAGTGAAGTGCTTCTACAATTTTTGTTTCACTCATCACTTTGGTTTGTAACACTGTCAGTCTCTCATTCTCCACTGGAGCAGAATACAGTGGTTTACATATTTAATCACAGCATATTGCTATGAGGTAGCTACTACATAAGGATTGATTTAGTAACCACAGACACATATGCCTCTCTAGGGAAGGCATAGAGCAACTCTGAACAGCCCAAAATTACCTAATACCTAATGGCCCTTAAAGGAAATAAGCAACAGGACCACAGGAAATGAGAGTTGGGGAAGTTGCTTGTCCATCTTCAAGCTGGCTCAACAATTTGTTTTTGAGTGAGGCCAGAGTTTTAGAGTAGGTTTGCAAAACAGCCAAGAGCAGCAACTTACGACTCAAAAGAAACAAAAGCTAAGTGATGTATGACAGAGAAGCAAGACACAAACTATTTACACTTAGATAGCACTGGGCAAACTTTATAGATTCATAGGAGAATAAAACAGACATTAAAATTTATCAAACAGCTTCAAAGCTCAAATTAAACAATTAGATAAATTCCTTATATTGTATCTCTCCAGTGACCAGAGGTTGCACATGTGATTTTTATGTCTGACTGGCACAAAGAAACCAAAATAATGATTTTTCAGCCTTGCTCAGCACATGGTCTTTCATTCACTTGTCTTCTGCTTGAAGGATGTGAAAGACCTTCAGCACATGCAATACAGCTCCATTCAGAACCTCATGGCCCTGTTTTCTCCTGCCCTATGTTACTGCTGTCCCAGCATTCCTCAAAAGGCAGCTGCATGCACATTCCTGCAGGAAAGTCTTGGCTGAGCCACAGGAATGCTCTGAACAGACCAACTCTCAAACTCCTCCCATTCTCAGGAGAAAATGAGTGCATTAGCTAAGCACAAAGCATCCTTATGCCAGGGACCATCTTCATGTTTTGCAGTCCCAGATGGCAAAGCAATTCAAACTTAGTGTCATTTTCCTCACCTCATCTGCTATCATTCTTTGGTCCAGCATTATCTAACACACTCTGCTATCCTTATTAAACCTGCTCATTAGCTTTGGAAGGCAGCAAATGTCTAAGTACATACACAAGGAAGGAGTCTGAGCTTGAAAAATGTGTATAGGCAAGAAGTCAAGAATCCCATGTTCCAATTCTGTCTCCCCCACCAATTCAGTGTGTGCTCCCAAGTAACCCATCTTGCCTAAGTTTCCAATTAAATGTCTAGAGAGGTTCAGCTCCTGGGTTGCACAAAAGCTTTTTGAAAAACCTCACTTTTATGTCATATCTTAGCACAAAAAATAATTCTCCTCTTTTTTCCTCCCTACACAATTTCTTTCAACAAGTCTGTGACAATAACAATTTGTGAAGCACTCTGTGTGTAAAACATTATTATTGCTTGTTATGACAAATTTGACATTCAAGTCCAACAAACAAATCCTGAAATATTTTCCTTTCAATGTGTAACAGATTTAAAGTATAAAATTTCAGGCCATTTTCTACCTCAGATATGTGTGCAGTGCTCATTTTAGAAGCAGTACAAACTAAACATACACCCAAGCACTTCACTTAAGCTCTTTGGATCACTCCAAGATGCTCTGAAGGAACATTATTTAATGTATTTCTATATACATGCAATGCTTAGCTCCAAACCTTACCTCAAACTTTTATATTTTCCACCTTGACTCTTGTTTTGATTATGTGATGTGCAAAGGGAAAATAAGCACAGCAACAAATATCCCCAGCCCTCTCCTTATGTTCTTACCTGGGTGTCCTGTCACTACACTGAAGCACATACTCTCAATTTGACTACTCCATCTGCTTCTAAAGGATGGAGATGAAAAATTTTGGCTTTACAGCTTCCTTGACCAGAGCAACTCAGCAGGCAGAGAGAGAAATGTTTTAATTTACTGCTGGTTGATACAACCATGTTGCTGCATGAGATTTACAGAATTCAAAGCATCTGACCTATGCAGCATCCTCACAGACAACCTCAGTGGGAGAACTTTTATTTATCATTCCCTTCACAACGCTGCCTGAACACATCTTACAGACACTGCATAGAGTTTCAAAAAAGAAGAGTTTCACTGATGTTAAACAAAGCTGCTGGATTCATGTCTCAGAGCAGGCCCTTCCATGCTGCACAGTGGGGACAGCCTGTGAAGTGGAGCTTACATTAATGATGGCATCTGTCTGGATGTAATCCATGTCTGAGTCCCGCAGGCCCAGCTCTTTGCCGTCTCGCTGAGCCGTGCTGACAATACCTGTGGTCACAGTGTTCTGTAAGGCAAAGGGGCTCCCAATTGCCACCACAAATTCTCCTGGCCTCAGATCAGCTGAGTGTCCCAGTAACAATACTGGTAGTTTTTTCTTAATCAAACAGAGAGAGAAAGAAATAAGCATTAGTTCATACTTGAAAATAATCTGATTGCAAAGATCAAAAACCAGCAAAAAGTTAGGAACACTTTCCATTACATTAATGAAAGAGCCACTCACTATCCTACACCCAAAACTTATGCTGTTTTAAACCATCTTCAAAAACAAACAGCTATCTGTAGTTCCTTGCAATTTCACCAAGAAAAGAAGGGCATCAAAATTTCCCTGTTTTCCAGCAGATTGTTGCCTCCTCCTAGAAACAGCACAAAAACCAATTGTTGACTACCACTCTCTCTGCATTATGCCCACCTTGCAGTCCATGCATAATGCCACAAAGCTTAGAAAGATTAGCCTGGGTATTTAGGTAAATATAGCACGATTTTGCCACATATTAAATGAGTGACTTTTTTTTTTTTCTTAGCTTTTTACAGTTCCTAGCACAGAAGACAAAGTAATTTAATTCCAAAATAGGAAAAATTTCCAGGCCTGTATTTCAGTACATTGCTTTCCACAGATCTAAGGAATCCTTAAACATATATTCTAGTCAATCACTTTGTACTAAGTGAAACTGAAATTGCCCAAATGAAGGCATTCTCCTGTTTATGTCACTCACCTTAGGGTGAATCTTTATTGTTGCAATGTCAGATTTCTTGTCAATGTCTTTGATTGTTGCTTCATAGGTATCTCCATTCTGGAGCTGTACCTTCAGTTGTTGTCTCCCTGATATTGCATTTGTGCTTGACACCACATGGGCATTGGTCACAATTAAACCAGAATCAGACATAATAAACCCAGATCCACTGGAAAGGGGGACATTTCGACCAAAGAGAGGGTGCCTGCACAAAAAGCAAGCAATTTTGTGTCATAAGCAAAACAAACTTAAGAAAAGATTATATTAGACATCACTTACCACCTTTCACCCTGAGAATCAAACTTTTTAAAAAATTACAAAGAAAGGATCCCTTCCTAAAAATTGTGACTGGCTTTAGTCAGTCAGGGAGACAGGAACTGAGGTTTACAGACAATCAGCAGGATCTTTTTCCTTTGTTTTGCAATTTTGTCTTCATAATCTTCCTTGCACAGAGTGTAGGTGACAAAAAAGGAAGGAGAAGCAGCCTATCTGATCCCACTGGTTATTGATTACATACTGAAAGAGGGAAATAATAAAGCTAAGAAATTAACTGATCATCTAATGGGAGAAGGGGAAGAAGGAACCTTGCAGCTGGACAGAAGCATAAAGGAAGAGACAAGGTCTAAGGAGATCATGAAGCCCAAGTGCAGACTGGAAAAAGCATGTTTGGAAACCAAAATGACTAGGAATGTGAAAGAAAAAATGGAAAACACTACCAATGGGTAAAACTTGGTGGGAAACAACATGTGCTGCAAAACAGACAGGTAAAAGATTTTGCAAACTGTTCAAGGCGTTACAGATTTTCTCTGTGAACAACTGCTGTAATGACCTTATGTTAGGGGAACATAAAGTGTCTGCACAGCAGAAGACAAGAAAAGGCCCACAAAGTCTTTCTTCCAATACATGGTCCTGGTCAGGATATTATTTGAAAGTTCTGGACTATTTAGCAGTAAATAATTGCAGCAAATCCCATGAAAAAGTAGTATCAATATTAGCACTCAGCAAGCTGCTAGGAAAAGAACAAACAATCTTGACGACATATGAAAAGATCTAAAGCATCTTCAGCTGTAACATCCTCTCAAAGGACCAATCACCATGTGCATAAAACTATGTCCCTTGATATACTTGATTATCTTGATTTTGGATATTAAAAAAGCCTACAAAAATTCTCAAAAAAATTCTTATATCTGTGGAAATTGAGAGGACTCCAGGAGGAAAGGTATTCACATAATGGAGAACATGCAATATTTGCAGTAATTTGTTCTGACAGCAGGTTGTTCTGAGGACTCATTTAAACCTCTGAGGTGGCTTTGACACTCAGGGCTGATCTTGCCACAGCAGGTCCAGCTTCAGCATCCTGAATATTGGTGATGTTCTGGTCAAAAACTTTAGTTCATTTCTTTCCTATCAGGAATCATTTCTGTGTTTAGATAGACTACATCTCCTAGACATTCTACCCTTTAATGTTCTTCCTGCCAAAATAAAATCACCTCTCATTCAAAGTTGAAAAAGTAACAACAAGCCATTTTTTTCCAGCTTAGTGTCTGAATATATATGTGCACACACACACATATTTATACGTATATATATGTGTGCACACATATATATATCCATACATATATATATATATGTATTTAAACTGAGATACAAATGCAGTCCAACAAGCAAAACATTTTAGTGAAGGTGGAAGAGAACTCCAAAAATGAGACATACTTATTTTAGGGTAGACAGTTATATATATTGTATAGTACTGTAAACCCATTAGAATAGATCTACTGAACAGGAACAATACACACAAACAGGTGGTTCTCTGGAGAAATGGCTCTGCTCTAATGTTTTAGAATGTTTTGTGAACCTCAAATTCAAAAGGAAAGTTGGTACACTGTAGATATTTGTTAAACAATGTAACTAAAACAAAGAATTGAAAGTTTACCTGAGGAAAAGTTCAATGTGCACAACTGCAGGTGCAATCTTTTCCACCACATCAGCTATGAAGTTGAATTTGTATCTTGGGCTGCTGGACTGTAGGTGACCTATACTAGCAGAAAGAATTGGATATGTTAATAAGACAATACATTTTTTATCAAGTAGGCAAGATGAACCTGCTTTGATTTGGTCTGTTTCTCCAACTAGAACAGTTTCCAAACAGTACTGGAAAAGGAATCAAAGTCATTAAGATTGGTCAAAATTTACCTAGCATTCTGCATGATCCTGAGAAAATGAAACATCAGCATCACTTAGCTCTACATTCTTTTCTTTGCAAGTCTATAAGCTCTGCCTTGAGCATTTTTCTGAGGACAACTACTTGGTATTATCCAAGACACAGAGGGTCATAAGGAAAGGACTTTAGGAGGTCATTAGTTCTACCTCCTGCTCAAAGCTTCATCAGCTACAAAGGGAAACAGAGTTGGGACTTGCAAAACTCCAAGGATGGACATTCCAGAAACTGCCTGGGAAACTTGTCCCACTGCTTCACTCTCTCCCATGATGTTTAGGTTTTTCTTACATCACATCTGAACTTGTTGAGCTCATGTTCCAACTCATGCCCCTTGTTTCTCATCCTCCCATTATGCACCTCTGTATGAATCCGGCACACAGGGAGGCTGCTCTCAGGTTCCCTTGAAGCTTTCTCTTCCCAAAACTGAACAAGCCCAGTACCCTCAGTTTCTCCTCCCAGGAGATATGTCCAGCTCCCCCCAAACATCCTCATGACCTTCTGAACTCTAGTTTGTCAATGCCTTTCTTGTACTGAGAGATCCAAAACTGGATGCAGTATTCCAGATGTGGTCTGACAAGTGCTGAGTACCACGGCTGCAAAAGTTGGAATTTGGACTCCCAAATTAAGTTCTATTTTTTTTTAAGTAGACACATTAGAAACCTGACTTAAATTACAACCTTTGCACCTAAAACTTTCTGCAAATTCACATTTAAGCTGTCATATGCAGCTGGGCCTAGCAATAGACTACTAAAATGCCTGACAAAAGCCAGTATGGTACTACATTAAACAGCACTATACACAGCATTCGTTAAGAGTCAAAATTGTGTGAAGTTAAGATCTTAAAGAGGTGGGGGAAAAGCCCACAGCATCCTGGCTTCTAGCACCACAACATCCCAGAGGAATAGCACTGCTTGTGCTAAATGTTATATTCTCCGCAGTCTTTCATACACAGAGCCATCATCACACAGGTAAAGCATATGATAGGGGATGTATCCCCACACTCAAATAGCAATCTTTCTGTTCACAGCCTGAAGCTTTAAAATTAACTATGGGATCTACCAAAGTGAGCAAATGAGTTGAAAAAACTAGACCAAGAAGACTAGGAATTTCTTCACAGAAGTCTGCAAGTTCTTTATCCTGCTACTGGACATGGGATTTAGTTCTGAATGAAAAGAAACCCTGCTTATATTTAGCAAGTTAGATTTATGTGATACTGAATAAACAAAAGGAACAGCTTGGCAGGACTAGGTTCAGTCTATTATTTCTATGTACATTCTCACACACACTGAAGAATCTCTCCAGCCAATTGAACAGTCTTGTTTTAGTGCTTAGTTTAAAAGAGACACAGCAAACAAGAATCACAGAGGACAGTTAAATGTAAGCACAATACACTCTTATTTATTTTGCTTACAAGGCCACTAAAGAGTTATTTTACCTTCAGTTCCCAAGCAGCTTGCCTGATTATGCATTATATCCTTTGAAGTCTACAGACATGACTTTGAACACTTGCTTACACAGCAAGTGCTCACTGACAGGATATAACATTGCCATCACATTTATCCTAATGGACATGACCAAGCATCAGTGAAAGGCAGCTGATGAACTGCACATAACTGGGGAAAAACTGGGGATGAATGCAGCCTTTCAGTTGGTGTAAATCAGCATAGCTCTGGGTGAGTCAGGGCAACTAAATTCATTTGCATCTTCTAAGTGCTCAACTGTTCTGCCCTAATCAAATGGATACAGCACTGTACATGGCCACAAGCACAGGAAGAGCCTTGTTCAAAAACCTCACTCCTGACTAGCACCAGGCAAACATTATGGGTGGCTTTCCAGGTAGGATTTGGGGGAGGCAAAGAGAAAGTCTCTGTATGAGGTAGTGAATACAACATGAAAAAAAGGTGAGGAAAATAAAATGCAGCAATACAGAGAGGAGACTAAAACTGAAACAATGTTTACCTTCTTCTCATACAATAGTGAAAACATTTCTGTGTCCGAGCAGAAGCCCAGAACCTCCCTGCTGGGGTTAGAAGACAAGAATGCTCAAACCTGAAATAAAATTGAAATCTGCACCAATATTAAAGGGAAATCTGAAACAAAGGAGGATCAAGAATAACAGACACTCAGGCTTTGTATGAAAGGCATGTCTGAAGATCTGGGCTGATCAGAGATGAGCTGTTTTTTTCTCTGGTGGGGATCAAACACTAGTGAAAACTGACTTAAAAAGGTGATCTTTCTGGAATAATTTTCTGCAAGCTGGCAGTGATGAGAACCTTTAAACACATTACATGATGTGCCAGGAACTCAAACTACAGACCTGGAAGGTGTAACTGCACACTTGCATTCACTCAGCACTATTTAAGGGAACTGAAGTGTTGGTTATTATTTACAGAATTTTAGTGCATAATTATTAAACTGATGGTTTTCATCATAAATCCTCAACATATTTCAAAGGGAAGAACTGAAGCCTGGGAAACTGAAGAAGGAAGCAACATCCAACACTGAGTATACTGTATAATGTCAGCCTGAATACAAGTGTTGTAAATTTAGAGGTAGAATCTATCCTTTAATGTGCACTAGTTGGTAGACACCAGCTGCTGCTACTGTCCTTATTAAGAGAGAAAGTTAAATATGTATCTCTCCCCTCCATATTTCTGCTGCCTTGTAGAGCCCCACACAGCCCTCAGCTCTCTGCTGCCCTGAGCATGTAACAGCTCTGAGCCCACAAAACTTTTGTGGATTTTGACTCATTGACCCTCTGAGATTTGCCACATAGTTTTTCGAAGGTCTCTCAATAACCTGCATTATTTTCCATGTTATTACTGAGTGTTCAAAATCATCTCACACTAACAAAATCTAATTTATCCTGGCAAAAACCCATAATTTAATCCAATTAGCCATGTGTTGCATAACCAAGATTTCAAAGGTGCTGCAACCAGGTTGTATTTGAAACAAAACCAAATCTATGCTGTATGAGTCTTTAGCTGTCTATGCATTTCTGTCAAAAAAACTAGATTTCCCCAATCTGCCCCATAGCCACAAATCAACCAGATTTTCAGCAGCCTTGAACTTTGAGTCTATCATTTCAACTAAGTGATTAGATCTTCAGGTCTCCAGCTCCCCTTGCAGAACACTTAAAACTCAGATTTCAATGTAAGTGCATGGAGCTAAAGATTTTCAGCCTATTTTCTAAAATGTGACCTTATGCTTCCAATTTTATGGGCTCCCACTACACTGAATTTAAATGGCTAAAGCTGAGTGCCTTTCAGGTAGGAGTAGTCTTATTATCAGTTTAAGATTTTTCCTGGATAGTGGTGTTATCTACAGGCTATGGGTCCATTTAAGAGTGGTTTATTTACTTTCTTGCAGAGACAATAGACCCAACTCCAATCTCATTAACACTGCTGTAAACCAGGAACAATGCCAACAAATCTGTTGAGTTAACCTAGTATGAAGAGAACTGGAAAAAAATTCAGCAGAAATAATCATTATAATCCCACTGAAGACAATAAAACCAGACCAATTTACATTTGCAAAAGACTGAACATTTCTGAATATCTGCCAACTTAGTCCCTGTAGAAATAAATCAAATCACATTCACTGCTTTCTTAAAGACAATGCATTGTATTAAAATCCACAATTTTATATTCATTAAGAATTTGTGAGCCTGGAAAACTCATTCTTTTAAGGTTGTTTCCCCATCCCCCTTTTAAAACCAGCTTCAGAAAAGATCTGTGCATTCAGCAAAATTATTATGTCTAAGGGAGGACTGCAACCTGGCAGATCTGATCACCAGAGATAAACACTGTCCCTACTGCGCTTTCATGGAAAGAAATGAAAGACAAATAAAAGATTATAATGTCTCTGCTTAAAAAACAGAAACATCTGCTGGAAACATAGGTTCATGGGCAGCTTTTCTGATGAATTCAGCATTAAGATCAAGTTGCATAGCTGTGCACTGACCATAAAGCCTTGGTGAGTTTAATGCCACATTATGGTTCAGGCAACTTGTTTATACAATGGATGTCTACCGTGCACAATTTGGTGAACCAACACCAAAGTGGCTTTCTTGTGCAATGCAGCAATCACAAGGGCCAGACAGAGACAGAGTGGCACAAGCTTTCTAGCACAGACACCACACTGACTTTGTATGCTTGGTATGCCTCCTTTCCAAGTGACCCTCATGAGGACATACAACAAGAACAGCCTTTTCCTGTTACCCATCCTTTACAAAGCATTGAAGTGCTCTACTCTGAATTGTATACCAAATCCTGTACACTATCCATCCTCACCTGCAGGAACTCAAAGCAACTCAGGCATAAGGAAAACAAGCAGCACAGGAATGTGACCAAAGTTTGTGTTCTCAGTTAATACCTTGCAGTACATGCCCCTAAATACAGCTGCAGGCAGCTTTAAGGCTTTGATGGCAACAACACCAGCAAGAGACTTCTATCCCTCACTGGGCCAACTTCTCAGAAATGCACATATCATACACTCAGTTGTTCCTCTGTATCTTCAATGTACAGGCACATTCCAAACACCTGTGTGCAATGACTTATGAATTAATTGTGTTTTAAACACTCTCTTAGGAATATGAACTTTTAGGCTCCTATCTTGCAAAGATCTGACTGACTTGGGTGAGTCAACACCACGACCCCTTTTTGAGAGTGACTTCAGGTTAACAGTCCAGAGGATAGTAAATGGTGAGTGTCAAGTCCAGCCTCAAAGGTTTTCTAATTAAGCTTTTAATTTTCCTAGTTCCATTGACAAAAGAGCACCAGTATTTAAAAAAAATAAATTTGCTTCCATGTCTTAGGTAAGAAAATAGAAATCTGTCTTCACAGAAGCTATTTGCAAAACAACCTTGCAGGGAATTTAACTGTACTAAGATATACTGAGATCAAAACCAGTCCTTCATTCAAGAAACAAGCAGGTTGACTGTAGATGGCAGGTGACCAAGTGAATCCTTTGAGTGAGATGTCTGAAATCTTAGTTGACTGATACATGGCATTGTTAAAACTTACACTTGCTGCCCTGAGAAACAAGGCTCTGTAGGAATAGATCTTTGATTACAGAGGTTGTCCTCCAAAAGTATTTTTCCCATTACTTACATGCTAGCTTGTAACAGCTTGTTGTTATCACAGTAGGCGACAGAAGGCAGAAAAAAAATAGCTTCACAATATATTCCCATATATAAACATATATGCTGTTGAAAAAAGTTAAAAAAAAACCCCAGTATTTGTAGAAGGGAGTTTAACTTTGCACAGGATTTCTGCAGACTGCGCCCATTAGTATCTCTGAGAAGCCCCTGGGCACTGATACATGGCAGAGCATCAGGAATGGAGCCCCTGGACCTCCAGGCAGTGCACACCCCATTTATTCCACTGTGTGTAGAAACTGCAATTTGGCATGGTGCTTTTCAGCCCAATGCAAGACTTCAACAAGGACAAAAACATTTTAAATTCTGTTAACTTTTCAATTATCACTCAGTAACCCTGGCCACCTCATTCCTTCCTTCCTTCATCCTTTACTACCCAGGTTTCATGCATCCCTATTCACCCGACTGCTGTCACCAGGAAACCACAGCCAAGTTTCTCAGCCTGTCTGGGTTTATCACAGCCAGAATCCAACTCAGCATCAACACAAGCAACTCAAAAAGGAGAGGAACAGACATTTCAGGAGCCACTCTGGGTCTGTGCATGTTTTAAATAGGGCCTTAGTCATACTATGTGAAGCTTCTGTTATCTGAGACTGTTTTAATATATGGATGGTTAAGTAAAACTGCATTTACTTCATAACTAGCTTATCCCTTCAAATTCTGAGTCATCTGAGGCCAGGCAAGAACAGGAGAAAAAGAAATTTGACAGCAATTTTAAACTGTCAACTTTCTTCCAAGCCTCTCATTACAGCCATTGCAAGTTATTGTTAAAAAAAAAACCAAAACAAACAAAAAAACCCATAATTGAGTTCTATTCCTGGCTCAACCACCAACTCAGCCTGACCTTGGGCAAGACACTCGGTTTCTTTGAGCTTCAGTTTGTGCAGCTGTAGAACTGAACAAAAAAAAAAAAAAAAATTAAATCTCAACTGAAAACCAGATGCTTCATCTAAGCTGATGTTTTCTGAGACAAAAAAAATAAAGCCAAATTAAAGTAAACACTAAAATAGTTGCTTGGAAAAAAAAAATCTCTTCTGCCTCACAGCCCTAAATTCCTAAGCCTATTAGCATTAGATTCAGGAGGATTCCTTAAAGAAAATGTCACATATACCCAATGCCAAGCACACAGCAAGCTCACAGATGCAGGCTAGTTCAATCATTTTGGTTAAACATTTTGATTATTTCACATGGACCAGTTTCAACCAAGTTTTAGGAGTACTAAAGTTAACATTTGCTGATGTGAAAAGGTACAGGCAAAGAACAATTTATAACTACAAAACACTGGAGAGATAGAACACTGCAGCTTCAGGCTGGCATCTGAAACAATTCTTGGCTCTGACAAGATACTCTGAAAGGAACTCCAGGAACATCATTTGAATATCCTCCCACTCTGAACTGGCTTAGCCTTTCCAAAGATCAAAATATATATGAGAGGCCCCCTATTCACAGAAAGGCTACAACACTACCCCTATTCCTTCTGAACCCTGCCAATCATTTTGGCCAGTTTGCTATGAATAAACAGGATGCTTAGTGATTTACCTGACATAATGGAAACATTAAAGCATATTTTAAAACACCATTAAGCATAGCACTTTTCTCTTTTCAGGAACTCTATGGGAAATGTAGCAGAAGCAAAGCCTTAAAATAATATACCAGTAAGTATGTGGAAAGATACTGCCAGCATTAACACTTCCATGAAGAGACACATTTTAATATTAAAAGGAAATTACTAGCTTAAAAGATTACTAAACTTTCCAAAGTTAAATCACCAAGCCTGAAGTTGTGTGTCATAGCATATCACAGGCTCTGAGCAGAGGCCTCAACACTTTACTGCAACCACAAGATCATTTGATTGCCTGAGTATCAACATTTTACACTATAAAGGAACTTCTCAGGCTTTTTTTTTTCCTTACAAGACTTTTTTTCCTTACAAGGGCTCTACAAGACTACAAAACCCCTTGGTGAAGAAAACAAACCAGACAAAAGACCACGTTTTAGGTGGTTGATCTAATACTCAGCGCCTTTTCTGCCCTGATGGGCTTTTAGAGGCATTTTCTGATTCGCCTGTTATGTCAATCTGACTAACACCCCAAAATCCCCCAGGGACGGTCCCGGAGCTCAGGTGTTCCCGGGTCCTGCTCTGTTTGTGCGGGCTGTGCCCTGCAGGGGGGATGCCACCAACACCAACACGGCCACCAAACAGCGCGGCCGGCACCGCAGCCAGCGCGGCGAGCGCAGGTGGCACCGGCCGGACGGGAGCAGGCTGGTACCGCTGCCCTGCCTCCAGAAAAGCTGCTGCCGCTGCCCCTGCCTCCAGAAAAGCTGGTACCGCTGCCCTGCCTCCAGAAAAGCTGCTGCCGCTGCCCCTGCCTCCAGAAAAGCTGCTGCCGCTGCCCCTGCCTCCAGAAAAGCTGCTGCCGCTGCCCCTGCCTCCAGAAAAGCTGCTGCCGCTGCCCCTGCCTCCAGAAAAGCTGCTGCCGCTGCCCTGGCCCTGGCCTGGCAGCCGAGCCACCTCCACCCACCTCGCTCCCATCAGGCAAGCTCGCCCGCCTCTTGTCCGGGAGCACTGCAAGGCATCATCCACAGCCGTGCTGCTGGTTTGGGGGAGCCCTGCCCAAACCCACACTGAGCATCCAGCAGTTCTGCTGGTCAGAGAGCACCTGAGCATCCATTCCACATACCACAGGTGTCATTAGTTTCCACATCCTTGGAGGTTTTTAGAGTACCTAGATCCACCCAGTCTTCCCAAGCCACTGAAAATCGCGACTTTCTTTACCCAGGTGTCCCACCTCCCACCCCGCGGCAGGTCCCACCATGCTCCTACCCGATTCACAGGCTCCCTTCTGGACCTGGGCGATGCCGGGCAGCCCGTGCTGCAGCGCCTTGCGGCTCACCGCCTTCAGCTGGCAGATGTTGTCGTAGGTCCGGCCGTCGCTGCCGCACACCTGGGCGCTGAGCTTGCACTGGCAGACGCCCTTGGCGAAGCGCTTGCCCATGGGGTAGCGGCAATCGAGGCTGTCCCCGCAGGGCGGGTCCTCCTTGCGGCCGCAGGAGTCCCCCTCGCCCGCGGCGCAGATGAGGCAGCAGCCGCAGCGGTCGGGGACGTACCCGCTGGGGCAGCTGGGGCTGGGGCATGTGGAGACATCGCAGCGGGCCGGGCACTTGGCGCGGCCGAGCTGGAGCTCCGCGGCGTGCGGGCCGGCGCTGAGGGACAGCAGGAGCAGCGGGCTCAGCAGCGACACCCGCATCCTCGGCGGGGACAGCGGCGGCGGAGCGCGGGTTGCGAGCCCGGCCGGCCCTGGGGCAGGAGGCGGGAAGGTGCGATCGCGGCGAGGGAAGGGGGAAGGCGGGCTTTATGCACACTCGGGCAGCACAGCGCCGTCTGCCCCGGGCAGCGCTTCTGCGGGCCGAGCGGGACGGCGGAGGGCAGCAGGCCAGAGACAGGGCCGCGGAGTCACGGCCGGCTCGGTCCCCGCAGGACGCGGCGGCTCCCAGGACTCAGCTGGCCGGACTGAGGCGCTGAGCCATGGCACGGAGCGCCGAGAGCAGGCGGAGCGGCAGGCGCTGGGAAGGCGGCGGCAGGGTTATATGAGGGACGGGCCCGCCGCCTCCCGCAGCACCGGCAGCTCCCCAGGCTCCACCCCGGGCGGGACGGACGGAGCGGGGAGGGCCTGCTCCCCTCAGCTGGGCGCTGCGGGGCTGAGCCGCCCGCCTGCTGGCAAATCACCGCCCCGAACGGGGAGAGCCCGGCGTGAGGACACCAGAGGCTGTGGGTGCCCGACGTGGCATAAACAAAGGCGAACCTATTACATCTGAGCGGCTGTGATCTCTGTGAGTGCAGGGGCAGAAAGCCGGCAGCCGCTTTGCCTTCCCTCATGCTTGTCTGTAATGTCAGCAGTAATAAGGGCGTTTGTCGCCACTGCCACCGAAGGGTAATCATGTTTGGTCTCGCTTAGTTTGGTCTCTGCTGTAATGTTAAACACGGTCTTGGGCACAAGTCCCTCTTTGCAGGTGTCGGAGCAGAGACACAAGTAGCTGAACACAGTCCTTGCAGCCACTTATTCTGCAAGGCATCGTTGCACATTGTACGAGACGCTTTCCAGCTGCCAAAGGGGATCTGCTGGGTTCCACACCGTCATTTGCTTCTACAGAAGATTTGGCAGCTTCTCTATAATAGTAGTTGGGAGTGTTGCCAAAGCCTTTTGAGGGTTTTAATCTACTATTAAACATATTCAGTAAGACTATCAGGTGGAAGAGTGCATCTGTTGAGCTCTGAACTAGTCACCTCCACAGTCTTTATAACATGCAGA
Organism: Molothrus aeneus; assembly: GCF_037042795.1. Lineage (NCBI taxonomy): Eukaryota > Metazoa > Chordata > Aves > Passeriformes > Icteridae > Molothrus > Molothrus aeneus. The sequence continues at coordinate 62,940,349 of NC_089649.1, read as the reverse complement.
GTAAATCTTGCCCATGCATGCCATCTTTATCAAGAAAATACTCACTTTTGCTCTAAGGTAATCACAACTTTTACTAGACGTAACTTTAATTAATCCAAACTTTAATTTATGGGTTGAGGGGTTGAGCTGGCTTTCAAAAGAGTTAAGCTGACTTCAGAAAAAGGACATCTGACATAGCTCACCCAGAACCTATACCAAACTTTGGAAGTCTTACTTGACACATCCAGCCTTGACTTCTGCCTGCAGTTCCCTTTTCCCTCTTACTCACACAGGGGATAAAACTCATGTAGTCCTGCAAGGTACTACCTCAGGCCTTCTGATAGGATCCTGTGAGCTAGGTTTTAGTAGACACAATTCACTGAGCTGCATCAGGCCGTAGGGTTGGAATAACCATAGTGTGTTCTAATTAAGGACCTCTTGAATGCAGTAGGCAGCAGCCAGAATCCCCCATGACAGTGACTTAGTGTTTTGTTGTTCCCTCTGTTATAGGGGCAGAGTTGGTCCAAGCCTGGATTTTCCAAGCAGCAGCAGTCTCACTTATGACCAAAAAAAAAGGTATATATCATAGCTAAAGATGTGGCATGTCTTGTGATAAGAAAACTGTAAGATTTTGCTGTAGCATACATTTTTCCACATTTTGAAAAGGTAAGATTAACCTAAGTGACTTTATAGTGCAATATCTAAAATATGAAAAATGTCGGCGTTTTGATAAACTTGCCCTTTAAGGAAACAGACTAATAAAAGTGAAAAGTGTTTGGCCTGAGATGTGGATCAAGGAAACAAGAGCACGGTGTGTAGGTAAGGTGAATATTTTTGTTATTTACAATGACAGTTACAAGGAAGAGGTTGAGAAAAATGTTTCAAATTACAAAGTGGTAAATACAAAATAGTCTGTGAGGTACTGTTGTTACTAGTGTTGGACTACAGACTATTCCATAGTTCTGTTGGATTCCTGCTGTTATCTCTGTAGTCACACTTGGAGACTGCAAACACAATATAAGAAAAAAGGGTGAATATCAACAAGTAAATACAGCCACCTTAATTGGAGAGAGTTTGGCATATAAAATGAGTTCACAGAATTTTTCATAATTAGCTCATCAGTCGGCATATCATTCATTTAGGGTTAAAAAAAAATCTGAAAGGCATTTTCTGCTAACTGATATCTTGCAGCCAAAATATAACAGATGAAATCATTTGTCTCAGATAAACATAGGTATAATATGGGATACTTTCCCCCCCAAAACTCATTATTCCAAAAAAAACCAGAGTGATGTAGAGAATAAGGTTAGGAATAAAATGAAACTCACAAAAAGTATTGGGTGTGTTCCTCTTGGGAACAGTGAGTAAAGTTTCTTGGCTCAATGACACTTGTTGAACACCTTTCACTAGAATTTGAATTCATTCAGAATTCAAATGTGGCACTAAAATCTGTTTAAATGATAATTCATTCAGTAACAGTTCTCCATGACTTGGAAAAATGAGCATTTCGTGGGTTCTGAATCACCTCTGTCTGGTGGAAATGATGCTTTACTGCAGAGCTGGAAGGGAAGGGAGGTGCCTCAAGGCAAATCCAAAGCAATGCAGCAAATGTTACTGGTGACTCAGTGGGTCTCTGTTTTCTCTCTTGAGGGCCAAATTGTGTTTTTGCAAGCCCAAAGGACAGCAGAGCATGCAGTCACCATGTCCTTAACTGAATATAAAGCCTTAGCTCCAAAACTCACCTACTGCATTCTGAACTCTCCCCTTTTCTTTCTTACAATAGGAAATAAAATCTTGTTGCCCTTTTATGAAGTTAATTGTCCTTTTGTGCTTGCTTGTTTCCATCTCCTGGCATACGTGCAGGGCAGGTCCCTGGCTGCTCCTACTTGTGCCTGGCAGCATATGTGTCATCAGAGCCATGGATGCTGGGCTCTCCTGTGCTGTGTAGGTCACATAGCCATGACAGAGAAGCAGGGTGGCACATGACATTACACAGAATTAAAAGTTAAACGATGCTCTAATGCTGTTCTGGGGATCTAGATGCTGCTGATAATGGAAGTGCCATTTGAATGATATCTAAATCAAAATTTATGAGCCCATAACCATTAAAATGCATACTTAACTGCTTAAGTAGAAGAATATTTTCCACTCTGTCTTGTCCCAGTCCATACTGGGTAATTATGTGCCATCTCTTTAAATCTCTATGTGTCTCTTAGTTATATAAGTCACAATGCAATCCAATTTATACACAGTCCTAAATCCTATTATTCTAATTCATCATGGTGTATTCATAAGTCTTATAAGTTTCTTTGGAGTGAATTTCTATGTAATTCAAATTTCTTGTTGTTTCTTTAGTATGGTGAAAGATCAGAAACACTCACTGCTGTTATAACCTAACTATACAAATTGTGTAAGTGAAAGACCCTCTGACCTTGCCATTGAGGTCTCTAAATTAGGAGCACATGTTTAATATTCATCCTCACTTCCTCGTAGGAGTATTTTGAAAAGAAATCCAAAGCACACTTTAAACTGGAGTAATAAACACTGTTTATTTATCAGATTGTCTGCATCTCATTTCCTGGACTAAACAGCAAAAGTCTGTTTGCACTCCTGACATTGCAAGTCTCACAAGCTGATCCAAGAGAACATCTGTCAGTTTGTTTTCAAGACTGGATGCTGCAGAAGAAAAGAAGAGGTGGGAGGAGAAATAAGACTTTCACAAACACATCAGTTCAAACAAAGTGATAACTTTCTCAGCTGTCTTCCAGGCAAGCAGGCAAGCTGTGCCCTAGAAATATGCTTTTAAGGAAAAATTTCTTTCTCTTTCCTCCATCCCCCAATAGTAATTGAAAAGCAGAGGTCATTTTTTTCTTTTTCGTGTTCTGCCTGAAACTGATGCCAATAAATAATCTTTGGAAATGTTAATGAATCCAAAAATCTATTCAAGAAATGCTCTGAAAGTAAACTGAAAGCAGAGTAAAAAATCCAAAGCTTTTTCTCCTCTTACATGTATTCAGCCGTTCTGAACTCATTGCTTTTGGTGCAGGAGAAAAAAGGTAGGTTTTTGGCACAGAGACAGGATGATCTGAAGGAAATGCCACAGCCTGCTGTCTTCTTCACTCCCTTTCCAGCCAAAAGAACAGTTTGTGTTAGTATGTTTAAGGAGAGGAAATTGAAACTGTTAATAACAGAACTGCCCTAGAAATCATAAGCTATAAATTTTGCCACAGTCTTAACAGGATTTTATGTAGTTGTGGAAGGGGGGATCATGTCTCAGACTTTATTGTTAAGTTATTCTGCAGTCAAAAGATGAGTGTATTTTTAAACAGGTGTTTAGGAACAAAATAAGAATGTTTTTTATTGGAAAATACTGATTCGTAAAAATGAAAGGTGTCCAGAGGAAGAAAGCAATAGGATTTGTGTTTTGAAGAGCTGTTTGATGTGTGAGGGTGTTTATAAAGAGACAAGCTAGGTCAAAATATGTGTTTGAACAGGGAAGAGTGGAGTTCGAAAGAAGGAAAGAAAAGACCCCTTTGTTTTTTCCCTCCGTGAAATCCAAGTAGCAAAATTTCAGGCTTTTTTCCTGAGCTGTAGGAGACAATTTCAATTCTCTGATCTTTCTGGTCAAGAACAGGGACTTGGCCTTGGTGTTTTGGTGTTGCAGGTAAATATTCTATTTACACTGGAAAATCCAGTTTCTTATATAGTTTTAGAAACTTTTGGTTTTTTGCAGAAGCAAAAAGACAGGAAAGATCAAAGCCACATAGGAGTGCAGGTTTCCTGCTTTGCAGCCCCCTCTCTTTGCTGCACTGTGCAAGCTCAGGTGGCTGCTGAGGGGGCTTGAGGGGTCTCAGCAGACCTAAGGCAGAGTCACTGCTCGGCAGAATACCAAAGTTTGTAGTGCTTTAAAAATACTGATCTATTGATCCTTACCTCCTGCTGGCCTCCAAAGGGAGAATGGTGACACCAGCTACTATCAGTTTAGTATGGGAAGGGCTATCTGAAAGTAAGAAAGTCAAGTCAAGTTCAAGTCAAACTTTTGTGGGTTCCTCAGACTAGACATGTTGCCAGGCCCGTGCTGCATCTTCTCTAGCTCATTGATTTGTGTGTGTGTGTGAGATTTGAATTTGTGGAACCAGCAGCCACATGGAAATGGTTGTGACTCATAGAAACTCCTTATTCTTGTCATAAATGGTTACTGTGAATTGAAGGAAAACACAAACGTAAAAGGGATTTTGCTTCTTTCTGCTCTGTGTGCTACTTTGCTGTTGAACAACTGCCTAGAACTTTGAATAACTTAATCCCAGCTGATGTATCCCTGTAAATATACATGTCCTGCTCATCAAACAGGACGTTGTTGATGAGCAACATCCTGCTTATCAGAAAGGATGCAGTGCATTAAAGGGGACTTAATTTCTAAGGAATGAGTTAAAGGAGTCACTTTTAGAGATTTTCTACTTGGCTGGGCCAATATGTTCGACCTTAGGATGCTCTTAATGAACTGCCAAAATCGACCTAGGAGAGCAGTTCACAGTATAGTGAAAATAAAATCATCTTATAAGCCTTCAGAAGACCATAAAGTAATAAACAGATATGATTAAGAACATACTTTGTCTCACAAGCCTAATTTCAATAGGTATGTAGACTCTAAAAGCTGTGGGTGGCACATGATTACATACTAATATTACTAATATCTTTGATCATATTTTTGGAAGCAAACAGTGAAATTAACATCTGGGTAAAACTTCACAATGCACAGCTTCTTGGAATTCTGCTGTCCAAATAGTCATCAGTCCTTCAAAGTCCATCACAAATTATGTTGGATGTTTCCAGAGGAACACATCTTGAACACTGTTGTTATGGTTCCTTCAGCTGACTGCAAGACAAAAGAGTAGAAAAATTGAAATTTACAATTATCTCTTTAAATGGAGAAGTGTTTCTGGTAAGTAAGATGCAATTCAATAAGAGCAACTGCAGAGTGCTACACTTAGCAGAAGTAATGAGCAATCCAGTAGCGAAACTGACTGGCTCAGTACAGTTCCCCATGTAAGTTTGCAACCCTGTGAGAGACCCCAGCACCTCCCCTCTCCTCTTTCCTCACTGCTTGTAAGGTCTCAGTTGGAATTCAGTGCCTACTACTTTTTAAGCATTTCCTGCTTAAAAAGTATGAATCAATTGGAGAAAATCCACAAGAGTGTAAAATCATTAGACCTTTAGAAATATGACTTAAAGCTAAGCTTTAGAGACCTGAAATTGTTTAGTCTAGGACAAAAGAAAACAGAAAAAGGATATGATAAGAGTATTCAAATATGTAAAAGGTTGCTAAAAGAGAGTAACAATCTGTTATTTGTATTCACTAGGATAGCTCAAGAAGAAAAATACTCAAAATGCTGCTAGGAAATTTTAGGACTGGTACTACAAAGATTGTCTTCAGTGTAAAGTGTATTTTTAAAAATAAAGATAGCAAAGAACTGAAACTAAGTTTGTGGACAATATGTGGAATCTCTATTTTAAGGACCTTGTTAATAAGAAAGCTCATATAGTTTTTGTTCAGAAATTAGTCTAGAAAGAATAGATCCTGTTTTGGAAAGGTAGAATTTCGAACTCCCATCCTACTTTATATCTGATTGTCTCACCATAATGCAGACAATCTGTAGGGGGATAGAATATAAGTAAATAAAGGTAGTATAGAAAGTAATCTTACCCCCTAAAGAGTTGCAGCTGGGTTAATTATTAAAGATGAGGAGCAGGCCTGACTTTAACAGGCCACAGCTGTAGCCAGTAAGATGAAGAGTGTTATAAAAGAGTGGATTGGTTGGTTGAGGGGAACTGGAGTCAGTTGGCTACTGTGGGAAAAAGGAGGGGGTAGTGCTTAGAGGAGCTGCCTACGAGAAACATTAAGGAGGTATGAAACTCTAGCAACATGGAACCTTTGCAATATAGTAACAATAGAACTCTTGCAATATAATGACAAAAGAAACCAGCCTGATTAAAGGGTATATGATTGGATAGCAGAAGTCCTTAAATGAGTTCAGGGAGCCCACTCAAATTTTCACAATAAAAGAAAGAAAAAGACTGATTGGAATTAGGGATGATTCCACTAAAACTATTGCAGACTAGGAGTTTCAGTACTGATAAAACCACAAGGTAAAACCCAAAGAGAAGTACAGTGAGACTGAAAGTGAAAATGGTTGTACAGCTAGAGTCTGAGGTCTAGCGACGATCAGCGAATAAAGTGCTGATGGTGGGGGGATCTAAGAGAAATATATAACAGATGGGAGGATGGGGAAAAGAGAAACATTTCTTCCAAATGGCGTATATTTACTCGTGGAAGGATTGGCAATGTTAGAGATTCTTGCCAAGAGGAGGTTATACTGTGAATAGAGCTATACTAACTGTATTACATTAAGTTCTGTTCAGTAAGTAAGAAAAGACTTCTTTTTAAAAGAGTAAATTAGTTACTGTTTTACAAATGCAGATTCCATGTATTAACTCAACTTGCTCTCTTTGTACTATAATTATTAGTATCACTCTGTATTCAGTAGATTACTATGCATATTTTCTAAAACATCCCAAAATCAACCTTCTTCTGTTTTCCATTTCTTCCCTAATGTTTTTTTTTTTTTTCCTTGATACCATCCCATTTTATGTGACTGGTTTTTTCCCTTTTGGCAGAGTAACAAGGTTCAGGGGCCTGCAGATTTTATGAATGTTTTTATGGTGGCTTGGCTTTGTGGAAGGATGGTGTGGATGTCACTGGATGTCAGCCAATCTTTCTGTGAGAGGGCCTGCAGGGTGGGTGCCAAGAGGGATGGGGATTGGAAGACTGAAACAGAATTTTAGAATTAATTAGAGAAACAAATATAGAATTAATTCTAGAAGTCAAAGTTAAAAGTTTAAATTTATGAAGAAACCTTTCTTCTCTTTAATTCATGACAGGATAAGTTGTTTAATCTAACTTAGAAAGGGTTAGGGGATTTACCATAAATATAGTGGTTGCCTAGAGTGTATGATGCTTTTCCCATCAAATTTTTCTAATTAAATGATCAGTCCAAAGGAAGACTGCTGAAAAAAGGTGGGTTTAGGAGCCTTTCCAACCTCAAGTTTTTAAACTCCTAAGCGTTTTCCTAGTTTTAAATTAAAAAATTAATAGGCTACATTTGTGTGCGCGGGGGGTGTTTATGGTCCTTTTATAAGCCTGGGAATTGTGTTTTTGAGCTTCCCTCTGTGAAATGAGAACTGCAAAATTGTTTTATTATGGAATGGAAAGTCTCAAATTACTGCTGTATTTAGTGTTTGTAGAAAAATACCACAAATCCAAGATTTGCCATAAAATTATAAGAGTTGGAAATTTTGGGTTAAGTCAGAGGTCTAAAACTTAAAGGTAAGTAGAACTACTTCTGAGGAATTAAAGAAAAAGCTACATAAGCACAATGAGGGAAGTTATAAAGCAACCTCAGTTTTCCCTGTGAAGACAGAATGATGGCAGAAGAGAGGAGCTAGCAGAACTCAAAATTTGGGTAGGGAGATTGATAGGATGAGGAAAACCATAAAGAGGACAGCATGGGGACAAGCGTGGAGAAGATAAGGTCAGTCTAGAGGGCCAGTGTCCTCTCATTTATGGTGACTTAAAACAGGTCCTTGGAACAAAGTAAGGAAAGTGACACTTCCCATGCTAGATGGTGCTGCTGATTTGGAAGCAGCAGTTTTCTCACATCTATTTTAAACATTACTGTTTTAAACTGGAACTCTCAGCCCAACCATGTGCATGAGAATAGCTGTGAGCGAAAGGGCCGATTGCAGAGGTGGTTGTTACACCTTCTCCCCCAAGCTATGGGCATTTTTATTAGCTCAGCCCTGTGAAATAATTGGCCAGAGCAAGTTAAGAGGACAGGTGTTACTGTTGGTCCAAGCTGTTTGCCACAGGGCTGCATTTGCTTACCCTGGCACATTTGGTGTGATTACAGCACACAAAGAATGTTTCTGCAGATAAAGTGAACAGCAAATGATTTCATGAGCCTGTTTGTGACAGATGTGTGCAGTGTGAAGAAACATTGTAGCACAAACTATAGCACTCCTCAAGATCGTGTTATTCCAGCTCGTTAATCACTTCTTTCTGGTTTGTCTCCATGGATGACTATCTGTGAAAACTCACTAGTGCTCTCAACAAGGATTTCTGCTTGCACCCCCTCCACATAGAGGCCTGTTGAAATTCTGTGTATTGTTATCAAAGCCCCACTGCAAGACAGATGAGAGCTGTACTTTTTTCATGTCTGCTTCACACTCCTCTTCCATTTGGAGCCAAGAGCTGCCTTGTACAGGAAATCTCCCACAATGTTTCATGCTAAAAAAAATACTGGGTTTAATCAATATTCTCACAAATTCTTTTATCAGTGTGCTTTATCCAAATAAGTTAAAACTATCATGGCTTTTTTTTGGTGATGACTGGACAAAAGAAGAATAAATAATAGGCACTCTAAATTAGAGGAATTTGCATAATGAAATTACTGAATCATATTGCTACAGTGAAGTTGGAGCATAAAATATGTTTGGAAACATGCGTGTTTTAAGGATATTTTTAATGTAAGAGAGGAAAAAGAGGAGATGCTTGTCTTCTCTCCACTCAAAAGAACCCAAGGGAATGTATAATTACTGCTATCCCCAGGACTTCTGTGTGCTGCTGGCCCAGATTTTGGAAAATTTTACTAGTCAAGGAGTCATGCATGCCTGTTTCCTCATCCTTTACTTGTCATGGAGCAGCTGCATTTCAGAGTTGTTAGGAAAGAGCAGTGACTACATATGGAAGAAAACAAAATGAATGTATCAGTATTTTCAGTTGAGATTAAATCTGAAAATAAGCAAGTAATGTTCATTGTTGCAAGGAAGAACATGGATTCAAAAATTCCCTGTCTATTGGTGTACAGACTCATAAAGATTTTCCACAGACAAATCTTTTAACATTGGACATTTTTACAGGTTGAGTTGAAAGGACAGTTCTTTTATGGTTCTGCCAATTTCTTGGTGTTCAGGAACAGCAGCAGTGAACCACTCAGGTCTCAAATGTACTTTTCTCCACTGGAGTGCCATTCAGTCAGGCCAGAGAGTCTCAAAGTTCCAGTCCCACTCTCCCCAGCCCTTCCTGCTGTCCTTAGAGAAGGAAGAAGGCACTGCACCCTTAGTGGGATTATGGTGAGCTTTAGTTTTCCAAGGCAGTAGATGAGGTGTTTGGTGTTACACAGCGCTACAAAGACATGAGCAACTGAGAGGGGATGGACTTCTCACAGCCAGGTGGCTGAAAATCCCCAAAACAGGCCAAGTGTGACATTGCCAGGTAGGAGTCACTGCAGGGAAACACACCCAGGACTGAAATAGCTTCTGCACTAACGTGTCTGGGTATAATCCCTGACTGTGCATTGGCCTAAATCTTCCCTTCAGAAGATCAGAAGGAGATGAAGATATAGTCATATTTTATATAGCAGTATAGGGATTGCAGAACTCATCCTGAAAGCAAGGAAAAGAGCTGTGTGCTGCTCTCACTCAGAGGGTGAGAGGAGCTCCTCCTGGCTCTCCATCTAACCCGTCACTAGTGACTTCCCCAAGTTCTGGAGAGGTTGTCTCATTAGAACTGCCTTGTTTAATGTTACTTTTGTCTCTCATCCAGCTTCTTGAAGAATCTCTCTCCTTGTTTCTTGCATTCATCCCCTGTCTCATTCACCTCCCACATTTAAAGAGATGACTCTTACACCAGATACCTGATTTGGATGATGTGATGAACTTAACTCACGTAAATTATATAATTTATCAAATTATAGAGGCCCCTTTTCATCCATCAACACCCCCAAATCTTTCCCCCAGAGCTGCTCTCAGTCCATTCTCCTTCCAACCTGTATTTGGATTGGTAATGCATCCAAGCCCGTCTGTTGTATCCACAGGGTATAACTAACCCAGTGAACTGTAATTATGCTTGTTGCTACATATCATGCTCAGCGTTTTTCTTGTTCTTATAGAAACCTGCTCTTCCTATTGTTTTTCTCCTGTTAAGTGTTCCTCATCTTATGTTTCAAAAAAACCTTTTTTTTGAAAGCATTTATCATGTTGAAATGTTTTTATCAACAAATGGGAAGTCATCTGGTATTAATATTTAGTAAATAAGTATGATTTAGCAACAAAAAATGGTTTTTCCCCATTTTTGTTACTCTCTTTTCTTGGTGTGCACAAAGTGCCAATAATCTGTTTTTCTAGTGTAGATAATGTTTTCTTACACTAGCTTTTTGATGGCTGTGGTCTAAAAACATCTGCTCATGGACAGGATCACTTGGGATTTTTGTTGCTTTTTGATTTCCACTTCAGTCTTTGGAGTTCAAAAAACGCCCACTCACCTGACAGCATCAAAACCAAACCAGAACAAAAGCCCATCTGCTGTGGGTGAATTTCCCAATGCACAGCTGACAGCAGATCTAGAAGGGAGCTGAACTTGGGGCCAAGTCCAATGCAGCTTTGGTTTGTAGAGTTCATTTGAATCCAGAGCACACCAGGAGAAATCCTGGCACCTAACACTGAGTGAGGAATGCAAAACTTGATCCACAATGTTCTGGACTTGGTTTCACTAGTGTTATATAACCTGTCCAGGACACTGAGGTCAGTGTCTTTTCCCTTGTGAAATGTTCAATAAGATCTTTGATTGGCCACAGGCCACCAAGGGTCAGGATTATCTTTCTCAGCAGTACAGGGCCTCTTTGAAGCACACTGGGCACTTGGAGGGAAGACTGCTGTCTTCTGAATCACTACCACCCTTTCACTCCAGCATCCAGCAGTCCTTTGAGATCACAGCTGCCATTCAGATTTTAGCCACTCTGAGCCTGCATTGCTCTATAAAATCTGGAAAGATGATAACCTAAGTCGGTGTAGTGTCTGAGTTGAAAGCACCTCACAGTTTCAGAAACCTTTAAATCAATGGCTGATAAGTAGGTTCTTTACTATGCAGGCAGGCTAAAATTTCCACAATATGCACAACTTCCAGAATACAAGTACAGCTTTCAAGACACAGCTAGAGAGATCAAACTGAGTTAGGTAGTGAAAAGGTAAGAATGTATAGGGAACTTAGATGTCATATTAGAAAGTCTGTCTCTTCAGTCTGAAATTTCCCTCTTAGATACCGAAACCTATGGTCGCAATGAAAGTTTCACAAAATTAGCAGGAAATATAGAAAATTATATGATCTGGAGAGACATTACGGTTCTCTGAGCACAGAAAATCCTTATGGATCAACCTGGAGGCACTGGCAGAAAAATGAAAACTCAGTGTTGGTTATCAAACACAAGACAGAGGCTCTTTAACTTTTTTATTGTTTTGGACTTTGAGTTATAGAACAGGAGAATCTTTAGTTCAAGACAAGCAGAACATTTAGTTCATGTCATGAATATCATCCCTTGAATTCAAAGTACAATTAATTTCATCAAATGTGGATGTCTACTTTCAGATTACAGAAATAATTCAGTGTATTTTACTGCCATTAATATTAAGATTAGCCTGGATACTTGAGTTACATGTAGACATGTCCTTTGCAACTACTTATGGCTCAATCCAGTTGCACACATATGGATCTGTTGCCATCTGAGCTGCATTCTATCTGGCCTGCAAAAGGGCACTGGCACTGCAGAAAAGCATAGCTGTCTTATACACCCCATTTTTCCTGGCAGCCCTGCAAACATCTTGAATATATTAAAGTGCTAAAAATCACAATCTGCACTGATACTTAGAAAGTTGAATTCAGACCTTGAAGTAAGGGGAGAGGAATCATATGCATTGTGTCTTGTTTCATTTGAGAGCTTGAACAGGCTTTAGTTCACCTTTCACATAAGACACCCTCAATCTTTCCCGTGGTTTAGATGGGAATCAGGTAAGCTATATAAAGTAAAGAGACTGAATAACCCTCCAAACTGACACTATCCAGACTGCATTATTTCATTTCAAATAAAAGCAAAGCTGGTCAGAATCAAAACTTATGCTTATCTAATTGCTGGTTTTTATCTCAAGTCCTGTAGATTGATATCTGCATCCCTGATAAAACTGGTGTAGTGGATTCTAGATATGTATTCAAGACCCAGATTTTATAATACTGCCAATTCAGTTAGTGAGCTCCAGAGCTCTGTAGTGGGAAGTTACTTTGTAGTCCCAGTAAAGGAAAAGCAGGTCTGGCAATTGACAGCTGAGGATTGGGACAGGGCAGTCATCACAGAGATTGCAGTGGAGGAATGCTGTACAGTGAAGAAATGTTGCTGTGATGGGTTTTGTTTAACATTTTCAGGAATTTCTATCAGACATTGAGCATCCGCACTGCTAACCAGATTCAAAGAAATTAGAGAGGGGTCTAGAGCATTCCTGAAACATGCTGGACAATCCAGCATATCCACTCTCATAGCAGTGGAGGCATTCCTGCTGACTCCAGCATCAACAGGAGAGGGACTCAAAGCCCACTTCTGCTGCCAGAACTCTCAGAGCAGAAGCTCTTTACAACAAAAAGCTGTGCATTTATGAGTTGAAATACAATACATGCCATTTTCCTGTTAAAACTTCCTTACACACATAAAGCTTTGCTTCTTGGCTTTCATGCAGTTGTTCTGTCCTGACCAAGCTGGATATCGAGCTGCCTGCTCTCTAATAGAGCCCATGACCATCCACACTGTTGATATCTTTATGCCAAATTCTTTTGATGAGTTTGTTTCACTTGGCATTTCATGTACACACAGAGAATAGTCACCAGCAGACATCTTACATTAATTCATTTATTCTAAAATCATGCAAAGACTTGAAGAATATGCTTTTAGAAGGAGGCAAATATCTCTTTGTCTTGTAACTGTTTTCCAAATTTGGCTTCCCTTAGACAGCAGAGAGAGTAGAAGAACGTGTGGGGTTTATGAATTGTCGCTAGCAAACTTGTGTTTCATCTTTTCAGCTAGATTTTCACATTTGAAAATAACATCTGCTCTTTCCCTCTTTCTCAGAAAGACTTTTTAGAAAGAGATTAGATGCAACCATTTTCTAAAATCCCAATATAATGTAACAGCTGAAAGAGAAGCTTGAAAGAAGGCAACTGAAAAAGAAATATATTCCCCACCATGATCGTAACTCATAGCTATGTGTTGTGAGAACTCTAACAAGCTAATCCGTCTGGTTTTGGTTTTCAGTCACAGATGAACTAACAGCCTCTCATTTAAGTTACTGCATGGAACCACTGTGAGCTTAAGAAGCATTAGTCATTTCATTTGCATTCAAAGGGTTGTGTTTTTTAAAATGTAAGGAATATCCCTTCCTTTAAGAAAGGAATATATCCTGCATAGCAAGGATTAGCAGAGAGGCAGAAAAATATGTGTTAGCTAAAAATTGATTACATAGACTCATTTGGGTTGGGCAAGGATCCTTCTGTGTCATCAATTCCATTCCACTGCACCAGCATCAAACTGATGATACCAGTCGGATTGTGGGATGGAAGAAAGTATCATTTCAGAAAGGAAGAACCTAAAATTATTTCAGTGTATGTGTATGAAATTAAGGACCTTGAACTGTTCTGATCTCTCTCCTGTAGAAAAGAGAAGATTTGCATTATTTTTGCCAACTTTCTCTTTAATACCCTCAGTTGATATCCACTGTACACATTTTAATTCTAAATATTTGTTCTTTCTTTTCTCACTGTTTCTTTCAAGAATGTTACTAGAAGTCCTGAAGGAAGTAATTATCAGCAGATTACATGAGATTTAGCAACCATGCTTTTGCCACATAGCAAAGAAGCTAATATAGGGGCTTCAGCTTGTCTGCTTTGTTAAGGCTTGTAGCAGTTAATGAAAACTTCTAATTGTGGAAATATGCTTCTATTCAAGGGAAGCCATACCATAAGGAAGCAACATTGTTCACAACAGACTTCCTTTTTCAAGAACTCACTCAAGTTTGTTGTAGTTTTTACAGTGCTTCCATTTGGCATTGGGTCAGGCCTCTTCAATGATGAATTTGAAACCCTCATAGATAGGAGAATATTCTATGCAATGATAATTCAAAGAAATTACCATGCTACAGTGGAGCATAGCAGAAAATTTTGCTGTAGTAGGAATTCTAGTCTGTCATTTTGGTTTTGACCTAGAAATTATCTGACATACTATAGACAGATAAATTGTTACCATTTTTTGATTGTATACGTTGTTTGAAATAAGCTCAAACAGCTGGTTTTCAGTATATTTTCAATCTTTTTTTTTATATTAGTCTCATTATCCATTACTCCAGTGCTATTACTATAGATTTCATAGGAAGGCAGAGATTATCTTAAAAAAATTTGAACTACATTATCCCTAACTTACTGGCAAAGTGTTCTTCATTTCTCAGACACTGATAAAGCAGGGCTCAGCTGGGCTTGGGAGGGTGTTACCTTTAATTCAGCACATATCTAAGTCAATATATATCTTGTTTTCCTGCAGATAGAAAACCAATCAGACAGGGTTACATGGCAATACACCCCAGACTCTTACAATGTAGGATATCTCATTTCCCAAAGAACCATAGGGTAACAGCTTTGTTCACAGGAAGCATTTTTAGGACATCACTGTGTAAGGTCACTGGGAAAGAGTCTTTGGCTTCCTCCCCAAAGAGTTCCTGAAAAAAAAATTTGTGCATAACTTGGGTCAAAGATGTCCAGACTGTTGAATGGAAAGACAGACAAAACTGAATTTCTGTGGCCAGAAAACTTCTGTGAAATAGCATGCTACTTCCATGGTACTTATGATCATTTTATGGGGTTTTATTTTGGTTTGTTTGCTTGGGGTTTTTTTAATTATGTGGTTTTTTATTCATTTAGAAGCTTCAGTACGGTGTGATTTTTTTTCTGTGGCCTATATTTATCACTAGCTATTGTTTCTAATTCTTAGTAGTTCTGTCACCTTTTCTATTAGACTATAACATTTTAGGGAAGACGATTATGGTCTTCATTCTGCAGAGATAATTTTGTCTCCACACATGAGCATACAGACATATGTGTGAAGGAATTTCTTTTCAGACCTCTGGGAGCCATTTTCAGTTCTCTTTACAGGCTTTGAGGATATGTTCTCTGTGGTGTCTGCTCTGTTACACTTTGGGTAACACTGGTAGAGATCCCAGAAGCTGTTCATGTGAGAGGTTAGAAACTCATGTACACAAGCTGTTATTCTCCCAACCAGCTTCATAATTCTCTCCTACAGAAAAATGGGATTTGTTTTGCTTTCCCTTGGGCCTCATGACATAGGTCAAGATTTTCCATGGACAAATACAATCAGCACTGGTATCGTTTCATAACTTAAAATGGCTCATAAATCCACAGAAATTTTCCATTAGTGAGAGATAAATTTACCTCAGAAATCCATTTTTATGAAAGCCACAGACAAAATATTCTTGAAGTCATCTCCTTTTATACGCGTGGTAATAGCCGTTTTGCCTTGAGGTGCATTTGGAACTATTGAATTTTCAATTTAAAATTTAATAAAAACACAACTTATTGATCTCACTCCTCTTTCCTCACTACATCGCTGGTCCTATAAAAGAAGAAAAATTCTGCACATTTCTAAACTTAAAAATTATACTAAATATTTCATTTTCCCAGTATTTTATATACTTTACTTTTTCGCCAAAAGGAAAGTAACTTTTAATTTTAAAAAATAATATTTTAAGAATAATTTCCAATCTGTACTGCTTATAGTAACGGGCTGATTATTCTTAATAACAGAACCAGGACCAAATTCTGCCTTATGGCACATGAGGGTTGGAGACCACAGCCTTAGTGTTGTCTTTTCAGTCCACTAGTCTCAAGCAAAAATAGGGCTATCCCTTGAAATTAAAGTAGTTCAGCAAGAGTAATCAGAAGATAGTAATTAGGATCAAGGTCTTGTGACAGGCATATTCTATAAATAACAGCAAACAGAAATAAAAAATGTATGCCGTCATTAAAAAAAATTCTATTGCTAAATTATGTCTAGCACCTGTGGAAGACAGCAGTCAGCACCCAGCCTATAAATTTAACATTTTTTGTTCACATAAGCAAGTCTCAGTTCTTGCAGACTTGGTTCTGAGCTTTGCCATTACCTCACTGAGGATTTGTGCTCACTGGTGTGTTTGTGTTTGTGCAGCAGTGGAAATTTTTTTTTCAGCAAGTATGAGAAGAAAGCCTGCATGTTTTTCAATTTTGAAAATATTATCCTTGGCAATGAAAGTGATAAACTGAGTCGCTAAAAATGGTGTACTTTCTAGGGTATATTTCTTGGTTTATACCTGAAATAGGACACCAAACTCAATTACAACAAATCTCTCAGGTGACAAAATTAGCACAGTAGCGTGAGCTCTGACAATTAACCATGAGAAGGCTGTCGTTAACTTAGATTTTTGGAGTTACATAGTGATACAAATAATTTATTGCACATATTACTGATTTGATACCATGGAATGGTTGCGTGCAGCTTTATAACTTTTGCAGTGTTACTGGAGAAATACTGTAGTCACTGGAAAAGCAGTTGTGTTCTAGTCTTCAGGGTGCTTGCCTTTCATCAGCTTCAAACCACAGTGCCCAAAACTGAAAGGCCAATATAGGTCAATCAACAAAGTCAATTGGATGTGTAATGGAAGTTTCCAACACTGGGATCATTGTGCTTCACACACAAGTGAGACCCAGCAAAAGCAGGTATATAGAAATTGCCCCACTATTTTACAGGTGGGACTTCCTCTTCCAAAAGAAAACTTTTATTCCAATAAGGACCTGCTTTTGGAACTGCAAAGCCCACATATGATTATCTGGGACCTTTGGATAAATACTAAGATATTCTGTAATGGTATCCATCAGTTTGTGGGAAACCACAAAGCCAGAGAGGCCCTGTGTGATTTCACAGTCTTACTGACCTGTTTGGAACATTCTGTTACAACTTCCTCCATTTTCTATTACCTCTTCCCCAAAATTAACAGTGCCTGAGGATTAGGGAGGGCGACATGTTGCTGTTACTCTTTTTAAAAGACTGATTTACTAAGGAAGTTTGAAACTGCTTTCTGGATTGAGATGTCAATCAAAATAAGCAAAGGAATATCTTGTTAGCAGATTCTGATGGAACTTAGATTTGAGGTTTGAGCTATTCATGAAATAGAAACTAAGGTTATATCACAGGTATAACATCAGTCAGGAGAATCCAATGGCCAAAATTATAAGTGTCTATGGGTTTCAAATTGCTTTAAGCAGTTGATAAGCATGAGTTTGGAGTTCTGGAGCTTTGGTTTTGGGTGCTGAACATCTGACCATTCATCTGTCTAGCTCACACAATAGTACTTCAAAGTATTTTCATTGAGGGCAGTGGACAGAAAAGAGATGGAAGACAGAAGAAACAAATAACAAGAAGAATTACTGGAAAATATTGTGTCATGCTTCACCCACTATTACATCTGATTCTTCCTGATAAATATTGTAAAATTTTGCAAGTAGCTTCATTTTTCAGTTACCATTAGGGAGTCTTACATTCAGCTGAAATAAAAATCTGCATATGAAACAATTCTGCCTATAAAAACGTTTTAGTAGTGGAAATTAATTTCTGAGCAGACCAGAACATGCGATTGATGTAACATTTCTGTTCTAAATTATGGGTTTATAGTCCAAAATGTTAGTGACAGCTGTTCATTAGCCTACACTCCTCTCTCAATCTCATTTCCCAGTGGACAGTCACCCATAGCAGAATCATCAGTCTTGGTAAGTAATTGTTTCTGCATCAGCCTGGAGACTAAACTATCCTCCCATAAACTGAGAAAGCCTTTTAGCATCATGTATTTCATGCTGTGCCTGTGCTATGCCTGTACAGATAAAGAAATTATGTCTGTCTCTTTTGCTGTCATATCTACTTTCATTCACAAGCACTAAGCTTGTCTGAGCACAAGAATAATACAATGGAAAAGTTAAATCTTCCAAAAATATTTTTTATTGTTTAGCTTGGGTTTACCAAAGCCCATGCAGTCACTGTAGGATACGTCATTCCTTACTAAGCATCTACCCAGTGTTTTGGTATAATCACCATTCAAAATCTCTCCTGAGCTCTTCAACCTGATTAAATGCCATGACACAGCTTTGTCACTGGTCAGAAACACATTAGCACTGACAGTGCCAAAGATATGGCCATAGCCTAAAAAATCTGAAAGAAAACAGGTTTCCCCTATCTCTTGCTCTAGTGATGTAAGCGTGGTTTATTCCTACAGAGCACAACCAAGTGAAATAATGCCTTTTTAGTTAGTGGCGGGACAACTAGACATGAAAGAGTCTGAATCACCACCTCCTTTGGCTTCTATCCACTATAGTCTGGGACGTTTACAGATGGAAGGCTTTTGATCCCTCCAGCTAAAGCTGGTCTATTTTGTCAAATTAAATCCTGAAAGCATGCAAATGCAAAGGATCAGATGGATCCCTAGGGATCTAGTGCAACCCTGGTTCCCTGAGGCAGAAATACCTACAGCCAGGACACCAAATATTAAAAAAATATTTGTCTAATTTGTTTTTTAAAACTGCAATGAATGTGACCCTCCATATGTGATAGATCTTGGTATTTTAATGAAGTACTCCTTCTGCTATGAAAATATACAGTATAAATTGTTTTCCTTTCCCCTGCAGATGAGAGGAGCTATCCTCTTTGTAAAAGGCTTTTACATTGTCAAGCCCATTATATCTGCCCTCAGTCTGTTCTAGACTAAACAAACATTGCTTCTTCCACAAAGTTCATATTTTCTAAACTTCTTATCAGTTTTATTGTTCCTCTTTGGGCTCTAATTTGTCAACATGTTTCTTCTGTTGAGTTGTGCCTAAACTAGATACAGTCCCAAGATCTAACTGGACAGAGAATAAATTTATCTCTGTTGTCCATGACACTTCTACTGATTTGAAGCTTGCCGTTTTTGTACTGCAGCCAAAATGTTTGTTAATGTCTGAGTTGCCACCCATCACAATCCCCATCCGCCGGTCACCCCGTCAGATATTCCCCTTCCACATCTATTTTCCATAACATAGGCCTTTAACACAAGTTTCCTTTCTCAAAGAGATTTGAATTCTGATCCTGCCCTCAGTACTGCATTTAGCCCCTTCCAATTTGCCATTAAAGGCAAATTATATACATCCAGATTTCTTCAAAAGAAGGTTGACGTTTGAAATCCTTTCTATTTTGATAGTGTGAAGTCCCAGCTGCTTGTTTTCAAATTCTTTATAAATCTCATATTTACATCATGTATTCCTCTAAAAGAGGATGTATGAAGTGACACTGTTTTACAAAATTTGTCATTTATGGCTTCACCTTCATCCACTGCCTCATTAAAGCACTTATCCTGGGAAGCTCTGACGTGTGAGCTCAAGGGCACTTTACCATCATCTTGGTGCTTCCTACTGCCAGTTTTATGCCAGTGGCGGATATTATGCCTTTTTTTGTATTAAATCCCACTTCTGAGATCCTTGGCTGCTACAGGTTTCTCAAACTATAAGAACAACAGCAATCCAAGAATTGCAAAATTGTTGTCAAATCTAAACTGCAGAGACTTTGTGCTTTTCTGCTGGACTCTATAATAATAAAGAATTCCATCCAAGAGTAGGATCTTGGGATTGAACCAAATTTATATGTTCTTTGGAAAAGGATGTGTGAAATAAATTTGTTACAAGATCTTTTCTTTTAATAAGTTCAATTATAAATACATAAACCTCCTTCTAAGTCATGATTTAAGCCTAAACGATAATGAAAATTTATTTTCATGGTGCTTTATTCCAGAGGTTTTATTAGTTTGTTTTCATTCATGAAAGATGAATTTAAAGACTGAACATGATTTTAATGCGCAGAAGAGTATGGACCAAATGAAAAATTATACTTTACTCCACCCAGCAAAGAGCTACACCTCCCCTTACTAGACTGATAATTTGAAAGGAAGAAAATAGCTTCAGGTTGGTTTCTGATATTCTTTAAAATTGGATGAATTTAACCCATTTTGTTTTCCACCATTTACTTAGAAGTATTGCCTCGAGATATGGGTTATTTCAAACATTGATATTCTACCATGCCCTGTAATACAGAATACAGAAACTAAATGTGATAGTAAAAACCAATAGATTCTTCTTTTTATGCCTGAATTCAGACATTTGCCAAGATTGTGAACACATCTGAGACATTTATACTCAGCTCACTGAACCTATGGATCTGGGGAACTCAAAGGTTGTCTTTGGTGCTTTATTCCATGAGGTCTAACAAGTAATTATCTTTTTTTCTTGTATCTTCCAGGGTATCCCAATTTTCCTTGCATTGTATGAAAATAAATTCTTCAGTCAACTTAAGCAAAATAAAAACAGAGCTAAAATCTTAACAAGAATTGTATGTTTGCAAAAAATAAAAACTTGAAAAACTTGTGATCTGCTGTAAAGTAATAAAGAAATGGAAAATAGGCATATTATACATAATTTTAATTCTTCAATCTTCCATCTTTTAGTAGTTCTTTTGGTACTTTTCGTGTACATTTATTACTTTTCTAAAAAAGAGGATCTGCAAGTGTCATGAGACTGGTTCTGCTATGTTGGAATTCTCCAAACTACTTTGTCAATAGTGGAGAATATCCCACACACGTTGATACTGTAATTAAAGCCTAGATCCATATTAAGTTAGATCTTTCCACAGTATTTTTAATTACCTGAGTGATATTGAAAATACATGTGCTTGCCTAATCAAAACCTTTGTATTAAGGTGTTTCAGCTTTAAGTTAAAATTTCTGAAATTACAAAAGAATGATACAACTTTTGAGAGATAAAAATCATTGTTTCCCTTATATTTTCCTGTAATTCAGCAAAACTGAAGGCTTAGTTTTAAAATTTCCTGACTCCCCAGTACTGAAAATTAAATGAAGAATAAAATTATCCTGTCATTGATAGTCTCTCATGCAGTATAACTGATAGACTAACTGTGGAAGGTTTATGCACAAGATGACTAATTAAGGAAGAATCCAAGCAGAAATTGTCCAACTCATAATCCAGTGAAATCTTCCAAATATTAGCTTCATGGAAGAGTAAACAAAGCAGTCAGTAACTTGGCTTAGGAATTGTGGAATGGGAGAAGACTCTAATTACAGAAATATGAATTAGCCAATAAAGGATAATGGATTTTTTCAGAAGAGAAAAAAATTCTGTAAGGTCTTGAACTATAGGGAAAGTGTGAGACGGTTTTAAAACATGCACTTGTGATCTTCTTCCAAAATCAGGCCTCTCTAATGAGTCTTATAAACCAGACCCTGTAAAATGTGTCCCACTCTGCAGCCCACTTTCCAGTAGAACCTTTAATATTTTGTAGAGCAGTAAAGGAGAGGGGAAGGTCACTGAAAGGACAAGCAAGAAGGATGTGTAGGAATACACCAAAACTTTTACATCCTGTGGAGAAGTGCTCCTCACAGTTTAGTGCAAACACAAGGATGAGGAAATCTCTCCCGTTCATCCCTGCCCACGTAACCCACTTCTCCAGACTCTCACACGGGAAAACACACACCAGAGCTGCTCCCAGATGGGAAGGAGATGCAGTCTCAGCCCACATTCACTGTTTCCATGATTCCACTCAACTTGAGCCCTTCTGCAGGACCTCAGCATTCAGCTTTCATCTCCCATGGCAAGGGAATGTTGTGCTAGATATAGACCTTGAGCCAATCTCAAATTCTTAATTTGACCCAGATCTACAGCTTTATTTTAATGGAGCTTGGCTGATTTATGTGAACTGAGAATGTGGCTTATTGTCCAAATCAGAATTCCATGTCTCAGCAACTGAGTAAAATAAAACCTTAACTTGTGAACACAGAGGTCCAAAGGCAGAAATATAAATATTTTTAAATGCTCAAAGTTTATATTAGATTTAACCTACTATAAACTATATCCAGCATATTTAATACAGGATTATTTTCTAAAAAATAATTTTAAAATAGAACACAGTTCAGAAAAGATCAACAAATACATTTGGGTAATCATGGTATAGATTTTAAAGTAAAGCTGATGAGCACTAAAAAAGCAGTTTGCAAAACTGCAGATATTTGCAAATTAGCAAAGAATAAAACCATAGAGAAATGTGCTCAGTGCACTGCTTTTGAATTTTACCCCTTGCCAATTAGAAAGGATGTGTATAACAAAAAGCAGCAAAGCATTCTGAATCCATGTAATTGCTGTGACTATGGGGGACTGGACAATATGTAGCAGTATTTTCAAAAGCAATTGCCATGGCTTTTTCCTCATTTTGAGCAGAGGATAAGCCT
The DNA here is from genome assembly GCF_037042795.1 of Molothrus aeneus. Classification (NCBI taxonomy): domain Eukaryota; kingdom Metazoa; phylum Chordata; class Aves; order Passeriformes; family Icteridae; genus Molothrus; species Molothrus aeneus. Next base: position 62,918,083 of record NC_089649.1, on the reverse strand, counting down.
TTTTCATACTTATCACAGCTTTTCTCTTATTTTCTCTTAGAAGTCTTGTTGGTTTCTTTGCTTCACCCTTTTCAGGGCACAGAGTGTGCACATGGCAGAGCCTGCTCACCCCTGCAAGATTAAAGTAGGTGAAGCTTGCTCAGCAGGCACAGAATTTTGGTAGCATGCTTCAAAACATCTTTCCTATGCAAGTTAAAAATTTTTAAAAGCTTATGACAGGAATAATTTTCAATATGAGAAAACACACTGTTAAAAAAACCCCTTGGCTTTCCTGGCAAATCAGTGTTTCTGGTCACTAAAGCTTAATAGTGAACAGGTAACCAGATTTTCACAGTCTAAAATAAACATTGACCAATTAGTACACTTTTCTCTAGACTCATTCTTAGAAATAAGATTGATTTTCTTCCAACCTTAACTGGTTTGTGGCAGACACCCAGGAACCAGCAAGAGCAATGAAAAGCCTGGCAGGCATAAAAGTAAAAACGATGTCTAAAAAAGGAAAGCAATAGAGCAAACATAATTGGCAAAAGATGCAATAAGAACAACTTTTCTCTGATTTAGTAAGAAAGTGTGTCATCTTTTTAATGACCCAGAAAGTCACAGATGCAACTTTATACACATCGATCAACTGGTAGGCAGAAAAAGGAAATATGTAACTGTAAAGTGATTCTACACAAAAATTCTACTGTGAAAGAAGAAAAAATATGTCAGAAATAAAGATGTCAATTAAAATTCATTAGTAAAGGACAGGTTTTTAGGCTAAGATACTTCTTGACACATAACTCAATTTTCTTGAAATTTCCCGTAGTTGCAAATATTTTAAGCTTTTAAGAAGCCTGTAGTTATCAATAAGTTAAAATAAATGGGATATTTTGGATAATAAAGATAGAATAATAATCATCTAATTATCATTATTTCATGCTGAACAACTTATTTACTCAGCTGTATGTTTGCATGTAAGACTGCTGGCATCTCTGGTATGCAGGAAGAACAGAAAAAATAACTTTTATACAGTGTATAATTGATATACCTACAGCAGAGCATAAAAGAAAAACAGTTTTCAGATTACTTAGTAAGCAATTTACAAGTGTTTTCTCTTGAGTTCAATTCATCAGTACCAGAATGCATGATTTTAACTATGTCTTTACACAACATAAGTCTTGACCAATATGAGACAGATTCAAGATTTAAATGAATTTGCAGTGCATATCACTTTAATCTACCAAGGAAATAGCTACAGATTTATGCCAAGACTTAAAAAGTCAAAACGAAATAATTTCTAGGGAATAGCTTCAGGGATATTGTGGATGTATTTATTTCACTACCCTGTGTTTGTACAATTTGGGTGTTTCTCTATGGTTAGTAGTAATTTTCAGGAAGTTCCACTTAATATGAGGAAAACCTCTTTTACTGTGCAGGTGACAGAGCACTGGTTGCTCAGGGAGGATGTGGAGTCTCCCTCACTGGAGATATTCAAGAACTGTCTGGACACAATCCTGTGCAATGTGCTCTCTGTTGACTCTGCTTGTGCAGGGGGGTTGAGCCAGGTGCACCATGTCCAACCTCACCCATTCTGTGATTGTGTGAATATCAACTCTGAAAACATAAGACAAATCCTGACCACATTTTACATTTATGCTAAAATTTAAGTCTAAATTAAAGAAGGGAAGACTGAAAAGGGATCTGATCAATGTACATAAATATCTCAAAGGCAGGTGCCAAGAGGATGGCGCCAGACTCTTTTCAGTGGTGCCCAGTGACAGGATGAAGAACAATGGACATGAAATACAACACAAGAAGTTTCTCCTCAACATGAGGAGAAAAAACTTCTTTACACTGAGGATGGCAGAGCACTGGCACAGCTGCCCAGGGAGGTCATGGAGCTTCCCTTTCTGGAGGCATTCCAAACCTAGACATGTTCCTGTGTAACCTGCTCTAGGTGACCCTGTCTGGCAGAGGGTTGGACTGGTGATCTCCAAAGCTCCCTTCCAATCCTACCAATACTGTGATTCTGTGAATTGAGAGTGAAATTGCCTCAATAAACCACAGGTTGTTGAAGGCTAAAGATGCTTTTTAAAGAATTGTAGACTAAAAGTGATTAATTTACACTTGAATTTTAAGGAAATACAGATGCTTTGCTGCATTGCCACTGAAGAATAGTGTATCTGGAATTGGAAGGTTTTGTATGTTATTATATGGATAAGAATTGCTAAAGAGAAATTATAGAAAAATATAGAGAATAACTTAGGGGGTTGCTGTATCACCAGACCTAAGTCCCCAATTCTCCTAAAAACACCTGCTCCCACCCATTCATGACCAGAGGTCAAAGTGCACAAGAACTCCAGAAAAGGAACCAACACTAGGGTTCACATTCAGTTTCAGTCATTTCTTGGATGTTCACTTGCACCTCTTAATACCCATCTTCTCTTGCTCTCTTGGTTTTTGATATTACAAAATCCACACTGTTATACTGGCAGTGGGTTAAATCTTCTTGAGGGAGAGAAAGAAACAGCTGTGTTGAACCTCAAACATGCACCCATGGCATATATTAGCAAAGGCAGGCACACAAAAATGTGTCTTCATCTTAAGCAAAATGCAAACAGGAGGATAATTGTCCATGATTTTTTTTAAAGTCTTTCCCCAGCTTGGGAATAGATTAGATCCTGAGAAGTCTCTCTCTCTGTCAGTGTATAACCTGACTGATAGAACAAAAGTATCTAATACCAGCCATAGTGTTAAATATAATTCAGGAAAGATTCAGAAAGAACCAGTGTTATATTTAGAACAGCAAAAATACTCCATTTATTGTGCTCATTCCAACTTCCAAAAAATTAGATATTTTCCATGCAATGGTGAAATTTCCTTCTGTTGACTTGGCAAAGAAAGGCTACTTTGAACAGATTTTGTACATCTGCTACATCAGGAGAAACACCTGCTGACAATTTTTGAGCGTTTCCCAGCACATAACTCTCTAGAGTAATTCAGAATCTAAATGGCATATAAGTTTACATAATATTGTAAGTCAGAGTAATTGTGTTTAATTTGCCTTTTCATGGAAAAATACAATCCCTTTAATACGTCAGTGCAAAAGCAATTTAACCTGCCACCCAGTGATTAAAATGCCAGAGCGAGACAGATATTTGTGAAATTAAACATTTTTCTTACCTTCATTATCTGAAATGGCCAAATGAAGGCAGCAAAGCATTAGGAGCAAAATTTTTATAGGAAGATTTCCTGAGCACTCAGCAGAAAATAACACCAGGCAGGCAATTTGTATTAACTGGGAAAGCAGCTACTTATACCAATAATAATAATAATATGTACCAATATTTTTGAAACAGCTTCAGAAAAAGTTCTTGGATCCCTAGGTCAGGTATTTTGAATGTCACTGCCTGTACTGGCACACCAGGCTCATGCAAAGAATTCATGGAGCGTTTCTCTTGGCAAAAGAAGTAGATGCCAAAAGTTGACCTTACTCAAAAAAAAATACCAGGAGTTTTGAGCATGTACCTGCATCCAACCTCACTCAGCAGGTTTCTTCTCTACCACAGTACCCCACACTAGCACAGCAGTTTGCCTATTACAAAACAAATCTGCATGGTACCTCAGAGCAGCCAATCTCTAGATTGTGGATAAGTCAGTTAAAGGCGTTTCAAAGTAGCTTAGAATTATTATCTTCCATTCTTTTTACTCCCTGCAAATGCTCTTTTGCTTTCTTAGAGTGTATTTCCCTTGCAATAGATGCTGACTGATGCAGTGGAAGCTCTGTTTTGCTTGCCCTGGTAAAGGGTCTTGATGAGTTTTAGCTCATCCATTTCTAGAGGGTTTATTTGAGTGAGTCATGGGGTTGTTAGGGCTGGGTTTTTTGTTTGTTTTAAGAAATTTTAGCAGGATGGAAAGGGTATTGGAGAAAATGGGATGCTTTTCCAAGTTGCTGGATTCCTTTGATGGCTGGCAGGCAGGAAGGCACTGATGCGAAGCTAGACATTGCCACCCGGTGGCCAGAGGCGCCCGGCTGGCCAGCGCTGGGGCCGGGCCCGCAAAACACCGAGTGCTCACACCACATTAGAGCTTCAGGGTCCTGGAAAACGTCAAGGGGGCTCAGCTTCTCCAAGCAGGCCAAAGTTGCAAAAATGGGGACATGTAGCCCTGACATCTGTTACTCCAAAATGAACTGCTTATCCATGAGAGGGGACAGGACTGCCCTCCCTTGCAGAGACACACACAGAGAACATGCAGAGTTTGGAGCATCTTTTTATTGAACCAGAAGAGAGGGGGAGGACCGGCCCCTCACTGCCTGAGTACTGTACTCTGTATTTTCCTCTTTGGAAAACACATGAGCTTCTACAGGAGGAAATCCTTTCCAGTAATTAAGTATTCTGTACCATGGTACCTTCACTACAATTTCCTTCTCTTCAATCCCATTTTAAAAATGAAGGGGTGACACTCGGGAACATGTCATTTCTGGATGAGAAAGCACTACAAAGCATCTGGCTCTATATCTGACAAAGTTCTACACGTGGAGCTGCTCACAGGCACCAGTTTGTGCCAGTTCAGGAAGGAGAACATTGTTATCAAATCAAGCAGAAATACCTACAGTGTGTCAGATCCTGCAGAGCTTTTAACAGCTCAGCAGTGCTTTTTGGCTCATTAAGAGTATCAAAACTTGCTGATCAGCTACATAACTCATTCTGGGTGGAAGCCCTATGAATCTTCGTGCACTTCCTATGTCTGTTTTTCATTTATCTTCAAGCATCCCATTCCTCACTGTCTTTTCTAACAAACAGACTCTGCAGAGATCTGATTCTATACCCTACCTAGTAGATATCCAGACTCCAAGCTGTTCAGCCATTTGTTTCATTATGCTGGAAGAATTTTCTACCAGTTATATGTCCAAAACTGATCATTTACATAACAGCAATGGGAAAACAGTTTTATAATAATCAGATTTCCATTCAATAAAGACTTGCACCAGCAAGCTCATCAGGTAAAATTAATCTCCCATACCTCTGGAATTCCACATTGCAGACCATTCTCAGATGGTAAAGAGACTAGGGCCACTTAACTCAGGTCTCTCCTGCAGGGAAGATGAATCCTACCACTCCTGACTGGATGAGCAGTACTTATCAGTGTAATCCTTCTATCCAAATTCAGTTCCTCTAGAACCTGTAAATTCCAGATTTGATGTTCAAGTGCATTAATTGCATTTGTTATCTCAGAATCATAAAATTATATTGTGCTCCCTGGAGGAAAAGATGTATTTAAAGATCAAACAGGTTTTGAAGCAGCATTTAAAAATTAAATAGATATGCAGTTCTTTCAAATCCTCCGCTTGTGATGTACTTTAACCACATGCAGTAGCAAAACAGAATTCCCATGTCACCAAAGCCAATTCAGATCCTGCCTTTCCAAAAACCAGATACATGTTTATATACTGCTCTACTGGTTTCAAGGGAATGGACTGCCTAAGCACAATTTAAACTAAAGGGTAAATTAATAACGTAGAACAAGATTGCTATGAAAGCAAAAATTCTGTGGAATCAAGGCAACAAGATGAAGTAGCTGTGCAAGAAAGAAGATCGGCCTTATCAGCAGAATTGAGTTCCAGATAAAGTGCAGCTTCCCTTTCCAGAATACAGAGACAGCCTATGATTGCAGCAACCAGAATCAGCAAGAGGTTATAAATTTAGCTAGTTTGAAAACCAAATGAAATGGAAAATAGAATGTCAAGCACTGAAAAGCAAGCTAATGAACAGAGAGCAGCATCCACAATTTTCACAGCTCTGAAGAGATCATACAGGACTGTTGTCATCTTATTGCAAAGCTCCATACCATCTCACTGATTTCTCATGTGCAGCTCCTCACAGCACAGCCAACAAACTCCAACTCTCTCCTCACCCAGCTAACCCACTCTTTTGTAGCACTCTTCTTATTGGACACAGCTGTGGCCTATTAAGGGCAGGGTTGTTCCTAATCTTTGGTGATTGGTACAGCTGCAACTCCTCAGGTGTGACACTACCTTCTGCACTATTCTCTTACATTCTATCCCTCCACACAGGACCTTCTGTTGAGTTTTCAGGTCAAGAGCACGTGGGATAATTAATTTCCCATGCTTAATGGGACACTATGACACCAGCATGAATCTGTCATCAAGTCATTCCTTAAGACACCATTACAGTAAACCTTTCAAATTTACTATGTCAGAAGAGAAAACAAGCAAACAAAATGCTTATTGTGTAAAGAACCTTCTAGAAATAGCAAATACAAAGTGTTTAATCTCAAATGCCACTTTACTTTCTGGACCTTGAGCTAAGAGCAAGACCATAGTGAGTTACCTTGACTAGCTATGTTAACACACTGCTTCAAGGTAATTAAAAGGTCATAGTTATCATGATAGTGACAATCATCCACTATATAGACCATGAGAAGACCAAGGAAAAAGATGCACTTCCCCTTTCCCTGGAGAGTATCTCAATTCTATCTAGATCTATATATACTGACATAGATATGTAATATACATATAATACATACAGACACACATATATATATTCTCTCCCTGTAGGAAATAAGTAAAACTGACAAAGAATTCTAAAAGTCAAAAAGATGACAAAATTCAATTACCTGAATGTATATATAGAAAGAATTCAGAGCATGCTCTGAATGACAGATTTTAGGAAAAGAAAGATTCTCAGGCAAAAAAACAAGGCAATGAGATTACATAGCTATAGAGTTCTGAAAAAAAAATGAAGGTTTTGTGTTTTTTACCTTTCCCCATACTTGGCAATATAAACAAACATAATATGTAGCCAACAGCCCCATCTGGTTTCTGAGACTGTACATGCAACTTCCAAAAACATCCATACTTCCTTTCTTTGTAGTATCCCTCAAATATAAAATAAATCAGCAGTTTCTGTAGAGAGTTCCTGAGAGAATAAACAGGCATCATCTCAAAATGGACTTCTTTTGAAACTAAAGTGAAATAATAAATTTTTCTGAAAAATACTTAGTTCCATGTAACACAGTAGGAAAAGATGCAATAAGTCATTGCGGGCAATAGTGACAATTCTGAAAAGGGCACTTAAATTGTCTTTGAAAATAGGGGAGGAAGGCCTTCACATGACCACTGAAATCCACAAAACTACTACTCACATTACAAGAGCCGTCAGTTCCACAAACCCATTAGTTCTTAGTACAATATCTATGTAAGTTTTCTTGAATTAGAAGATAAAGCTAGTTCCCATAAGTACTGCAGTAGATGAATTTGACAGAAAATGAGGAGTGGTGTCTGGGGAATTGGGTCAAGCCAATTCTCATGCCCATCTAACATGCTTGTGCAGATGCATTTACTTGATGTCAAAAAATGTAATAAAGCTAAGTCAGGCAAAGGAAGCCACAATTCATATTGAGTGGTTTTTCTGCTGTAACACTTTATTAAATATTTTTCATTGCATTTATGCATTAATCATTTTCCAATATCCATCAAGGCAGAAAGATATAGCAAAGAAAATTGTAGTTTAAAAAAAAGAGACTGTTGGGTTTTGGTTTTAGTTCACAGACTGATCCTTAACAAGTACAAGACTGTGTATCTCAAAGGCAATGAAATGTAATTCACTGTCATATAAACTGGTAATTTAGTCAGGGATGAGGAGCTCCACCTTTCAGCACACTGATAATGAGTCATTGAATGCAGCCTGCATCCTCCTACAAAGCCAGTGCAGTGTTTCCTTAGGTACTTCTGCAGTAATTAGGCTGCATTTTCCAAAAATTCTTATGAACTCTTGTAACACTGATCAGGAGCTAAATTTATTCTCCTCACATTCAGCTCTGTTGCGAAGGTTCTTGCCTTTTGGTAGAAGAAGAGAGACATTTCCCTATCCACGAGGAAGTTATGGTAGATCACAGCAAGCCTGGTGTAAATCTTCAGTTGAGCTTTTTTATTGCCCAGGTCCATGGCAGCAGCGAGTGCCAAGTGGTAATAGCCAGCTGCATCAAAGGGGTCCTGAAATAAGATGCTTAAAGATAGTACAGCCAGTGCAAGAGGACTGCAGAGCTCAGCTTTGTGAGCATCTAACAAAAATAATATGGATTTCGAGGTTTTGAGGTTTTCCCACTTTACAAACACACAAAATCAGAAAATGGCAAAATCTGATTAAATATTACTCATTATAAAAATTTGCTACATAAGTTATTAAAATTTCTTACCTTAAGGTCATAGAATATAATATCTCCTAAGATAGAGTACACCTTGACATAATAGAGTGTTTCCTCCTCAAACTCCAGAGGAGAGGAACAGAGGGACAAGGCCTTTAAATAGAAGTGTTCAGCCAGTTCACAGTGACCCAAATGGTGATGGATGGCTGCCAGGCGATGGTAAGCTATTCTTTCATTTAGCTGATTTCCTAATGAGATAACAGAGGAGTCAGGATATAAACAAAGAGACAGACTACTCAAATCTATGCTACTTTTAAAAAATTCTTAATTGAATTTGCTGAACTTTTATTGAAAAAACCCCACATTTGCTTAAGAGATGCATGGTCAAAACCTGCCCTTCAAGAAAAAAACCTATGGAATTTCTGAATTTCCTCCCTTAAAATTCAACAGTGTCTGGGATTTTAAGAAATAACTACATTCATCTCTTCTGTATATACTATAATATGTGTATATATATATATATACACACACACAATGTGCATACTTAGAAAGAAAATTAATTATTATGAAAGAAAGAAAGTTAATGGGAATAAAGACTCCATTGACCATTCCAATATATATTTTACAACAAAAAGATTATTTTCAGACTGATCAATATGACTTATTAATCAGTTGAACAACTACCAAATTTGAAGAACAGTCATTTTGAAACAAGACCTATAATTTTTGATTTTTCCATCTTATGTTGGTTCACAATCAGAGCCTGGGGCAAATCTGAAAGTACTCTCAAAAGCCTCTTAGGACTATTTTCTTCATGAGTATTGTATCTTAGCTCTTAGAAGCACACTCAGTTTGGACCTAAAATTCCAGGTTTGATTCTGTGCTCTACCACAGGTTTTCCATTTGATCCTAAGTTAGAAGAGTAAAAAATAAATTGCTCATTTTTGAATAGAAGAAAAAAATAGTAATTATAGTAGTGTTATGAAATCCTGGCAAGAAATTACTGAATGCAAGGGAAGAAAACTTTAAATTTAGAGTTCTGTTATATTTTAGAGGTATCACTCATACTCAGCTATAATGGAAATTGTTCTTACCTAATTTTACACTGAGGACGAGAGCTACTCTTGCATATTCCAGACTTTCCTCATAAGCCTTCAGATTCATCAGCAATTCCACCAATTTATTGCATAACCTGAGTTCAGTGGTTTTGTTGCCAGTCTGAACAGCAAGTGGAAGAGCCCTGTCCTGAAACACACAACAGCAGCTTAGGAATGGCTGAACCCCAAGATGTGCACTGACAGCTCTCATTTATATTAAATCAAGTAATTTCTGGTTTCATGTTGCTCTTTGCTTAGAACAGCTCTTGCAACCAGAAGTGCATTTGAAACAGGTGATATCTGCTAACAGCATGGTAAGTACTCACTGGAACAGTTTGCTGAGAGGTTCAGCTTTTGGTTCAGCATTTATAGAATACCTGCTATAGTGGGAGGTACATAACTATCAATGCAGCAGAAAAACTGCACAAACCCTGTAGAAAGTCACTGCTTTCTCCTTTTCCCAAGTACCATTGAAAAATATGTCTCCAGCAGCTTCAAACAATTCCATTCCTAAATTTGGATCTCCTGTGCAAAGAGCAGCGTCCTGAGCAACCTGAAAAATAAAAAAGGAATGGGGAAGGAAAGAAAGAAATTAAATCTTGTTTACTCCATGGTTAAAAAAAATCATAAATATTAGCAATTTTTAAAATATATTTTTATTTTCTCTCCTATTATAGTGATGAGAAAGGCTATGTTTGATATGAACATGACCCTTTTTTGTACCCTGTCTTTGAACTAGCCAATGGCAGGTGCAAAAGAAGAAACAAAAACCTGGTTACATTTTCTGGCAATAGTATCCTGCTATCTTTGTCAGACATTCTAAAAACAGCAGTGTATTTGATAGCTGCCACATAGTAAATTTGAATTAGATCAAACATATCATAGAAATAAATTCAAAATGCAAGTTAGATATTGCTAACTGCAGATTTAAAAGCCTGTGAACTGATTTCTGTAAATAAATGCAGGTCCACTACTCTGTTCTCATAGATAAACATATGTCTTGTTAGCAAAAAGGATATAATGACAGACAGCATGCAAAGCAAGAATACCAAGATCCTCAGTTATTGACAGAGAAAATAACAATGAAAAATGTGCCTTTTACATAGGGCAAGGTTAAGGATCCTGCTGTGGCTTTGTCTTTAGTTCTCAAATTGCATTCAGTTAATACAAATCCTTCTTTCTACTTGAGCACAGAGGTGTGCAGCACACATGCCTCTGCTCTCACATGTGAAAAGATGACAGCAGCTCCAGCTGGCCCTGTGTCATACTAGGCATGGCCCCTGCAGGAAAAATTCTGATGCTGTGGAAATGCTTCCTAAAGAAGCTGCTCTGTTTTCCTGGGAATCTGGCCCACAAGCCAGCATGCTGAGGTGATTATTCTCTGTTACCCACCAGCAGGTAGGATGCCTGTGTCATATAATTGCTGTGGTGCTGTAGAGCTGGTAAATGATGTTGAAGGAACCCACAGAATTAACAGGACCTAAGAAATGTCACTGCCCAAAATCCTTCCAGAATCAAGCAACAGATTAAAATGGATTAGCAGAGAAAATGCTGAGACTTTCCCTTCCCCTGCTGAGCATTACATGAGTGGTGGCACTAAATGATCAGAACATCCATTGGCAAAATGTATGGAATTTTTATATCTGATTACTTACTCTTACCATGCCACCTGCACAACACTGATACTATGTGCATGCCTGTTGACAATGTACCTGAATATACAGATCCACAAGCTCATTCTGCCTCAGAACATAATAGATCTTTCCTGCCCGGAGCCAAGCATATGCCTCCTTCTCTTTTTTCTGGAGATCTATAAATATTCCAAGGCTTCTTTTGGTATATTCCAGAGCTGACCTGTAGGCCCTGAAACAGGAAAAAGTGCTAATCACAAAAGGGTTCTTCAGAATTGCAAATAGTTTTCTTCATAGCAAGCAATGTTGCTGTAAGACATTCTGTTTCCCCTATTTAGGGCAAAATTATAATTTCTCAGCTATATTACACTAGTAACTAAAGAACACTTTTTCCTCTTCTGTTCCATCTACATTTCCTGTTAGATTGTTATTTATCATATTGTTATATATTATGTAAATATGTTAAATATATAATGGTATATTATATATATTATGTTATTCATACATTTTCCCTGTTATATAATTTCAAGATGGTTTATATGTGTCCTTGCTCTACCTCAAACTTATGAGAAGTAGAAAAGATTTAACTCTTCTATTATTGATAGATTTTTACTAAAAATGTCAAAGAAATCACATCTATTTGTTTTTAATCATCTATACATCTGACTTAATTGCAATTGAGACTAATCAGCAATTGTTGAAAAAAACCAAGAAACTGGGAGGAGAGTGGTAGGGCAGAGGAGAATGGGACATGTCATGATCAGTTCTAGAAGCACTTAAATGACCAGATTTAAGTGGTAAGATTTAAGCACTTAAATTATCAGATTTATTGATGTTGTGGTGCTTTATACCAGACATAGAAACCCCAGAAATCTTAAATCTTTCTCCATCTTGTGCTAGACTCCCATCACCTTGACCCAATGCATTTTCTTCTGAGCACAAGACACAAACGTATTAAAATGGAGCATGAGCTGCACAGCTGTGGTGTTGGAAGAGCTGAGTTTCGTTGTTACTCAGGGCAGCTAACACAAGGAATACTGGGATAGTGGGGTCTAACACAATATTGAGTTTGTGCTATTATCTGGTGGCATGCTAACATGTTACACAGTCAACATCTGGGAGCCAGAGAGCTCCATCTACTAGAAGCACACAAAGCAGCAGCTTCTCCAGCTAGTGAAGTCTTTCTGCAAATTCCAGGCAGCTTGACATCTTAACCAACTTGTTTATCTTCAGTGTCTCCAAAGTATGGTCACCAACTATATCATTAAAAAGCCCTAACAAAGTAAAATAGTGTGATCTATTAAGCACTTTGGATGCTCAGACTAAAGGCACTTAAAGTTGAAATAGGTATCTGTTCTCTTTCCATGACTGAGAATTTTTTTTGCATTCTTACTGAGGCAAGCTTGAAAATATCTGAATCAAAAGTAACTCCTTGAAATACAGCAAGAAAAAAAAAATCAGAAAGCAGCCTTAAAAAACACTCTAAATATTCTTAGAGAAAGCTAAGTTTCCTCAGCACTTGCTACTATAATTTAACTTGTGCAGTTTGTTATTTCAATAGATCAGAGAAAAAAATTGGTATTTGGAAAATAAGAGCAGTATAGAAATTGCAGAAGAGCAAAACTGTGCAGGTTTCCACTTTGGCTTTGTACTTATGTAAGTTTTGAAAAAAGCCCTTCCTCAAAGAGAAACATTTACATAGAGGCAATTTAATGCCTGACCTGTTTGGAATATGTCCTTTGGTGCCTTAAAAAAAAAGTCTTGCAAAAATCCTTGAAAACAAATCACCTGATATAGCAATCATCAAGAGCTGCATAACATATAATAGGTTTAAAATGTATTTACATAGATTTTAAAAATAAATTGGTTTTTGGAGTAGTACTAATCCCTTCAGAACATCTTGTCTCCCTTGAGAGATTACAGTTACTTAAAAAGAAACAAGAAAATTCTCCATTAGCACTGGACTTTTCAATTCTGATAAAGTGTATTACTAAAGCAGAGAGAGGAAAAAAAAATCAGACATATTCAGCTTTTGCAGAAAAATTAAGATCCTTTGCAGGATGAAAAAGTTAAAATCAGAATGAAAGAAAAGTCATTCAGCATGTCTTACCTTTCTGTTCCTAAAGACAAATAGAGCTGACTAATAGTTTCCAAAATTTGTCCCTCCAGAACTTTGTTGGACATCTTTCTGGCTAAAGATAGTTGATATTCATTGTAGATGACACACTGAGTCTCATTGGGAGCAACTGTACTGTAGAAATGACACAGCAGTTTAATTGCTTGCAGCTGACCTAGGAGAATAGATTGGAAATACAAACATGAATCTCTGTTTTAAAATGAAAGTTAATTAATTTTAAAATTATTCATTTTCACTGTTTCACAAATTACTGCACAGACGATGAAAGATATAGAAATCTAATGATTTCTAGAATCATCCCATTGCCATTTAATTCACCCCCAAAGTTCACAAATGCTAGAGGTTACTTCAACCTTCGTTTCCAAAAGAAAATAGTAATAGAGTCACCTTACCTGCATTAGCTGACTCAATTACGGCAGGAAAAATGACAAAATAATATATGAACCTTCTAAATACAGATGTAACATATATGTATAACATTCCCAAACATAGTACATCTTGTGACTTGTAAGAGACATACTTACTCTCCAGATGACTTGTCTCCATTGCAACTAAAAAAGCCCATTCATAGTAAAACCTTCCTTTCTCTCTGTCAGTTCCACCAACATAATAACGTCCCAGCTGAAGGAGGACTTGGATAAAATCTTGACCACAGTCCATAATTGGAAGCTTGGAGAACAGCTTAACTGCCCTAATAAAATAATGTTCTGCCAGCTTTCTGGCTGCTGCATGCAGGCAGAGGGCCCCAAAATTGGCCAGGGCTATGGCTTGGTTATGGGTCACCTCAGTCTCTTCTGAGAGACGCAGCGCTTTGTAGTAGCTCTCAGCAGCTTCTTTTGTGTTGTTTGTCCTTTTCAAAGCAATGGCAAGCATGTTGTAAGCAATGCCAAGCTGCTGAGGACTGCTCCATGCAGAGCCTACAACAGCATTTAAAATGGCCAAAGCCACATCATACTGCTTGTAAAGAATGTATAGCCAAGCAAGTGAAACCAAATAGTTGATAGTTTCCTCTGGCTTAGCAGAAGCAGAGTCCAGTGCTTTCATTATGTAAGCAATGGCTTTTCCATACTGTTTGTGGTGGCTATACAGCTTTGCTAAGCTGAGATAGATAGTGCTGCACAATCCTTCCTCCTCATTAGTAAAGACAGAAGAAAGTGCTTGTATGAGGTAAGGTGCAATTTGGGATGGGAATATTTGTCTGAGTTTTCTCAGGCCATATAGTTTGGGAGCATTTTTGATGACTAAATCAATCCTTTTCAGGGAATCCATTAAGGTACTGGAGCTCTGGGGAGAGGTAACCTTTATGCAACTTAATACAATGTGTGGCAAACACTTGTCATGGTAGGACTCTGCCAGTTTGAAGTAACAGTTGTTGGATAAACTGTCTTGTAAACCCAGGTCATTGAGCAACAGCTGAAACCTTTCCAAGAACGGCAGTGCCTCTTGGTGTTGTTTGCGTGCACTGTAATGTTTTGCCAGCAGAAAGCATGCCCTTGCCTCTGCATGTTTATTCTGGCTCAAAATTGTCCTCTTCAGAGCATACTTCAGTATATCTGATTCCAGGTCAGCACTACAAATGTAGTTGGGAATTCCCATGAGAAGAGATGCAGCCTTGTCAAAAATATGAGTACACTTTTCTTTGTTCTTCTGTGTCAAGTAGATGACTGTTAGATTTGTATAAAGAGCAATCACAAAGTACAAATCACTAAATTCTCCAGCTACTGCTCTCAGTGCTTCCTCAAAATACACACGAGCTTGGGAAAACTTCAGCTTTTTGACACTGAGCCTGCCCAAGAGAAAGCATAGCCTTGCTAGTGCCCAGGACAGACCTGCTTTCTTTGCTGCTTCCCTTGCTAATCGTAAAAAATTAACCAGTTCTTCTTCTTCTGAAAATCCATAAAACATGCTATTTGTAAATGAATAAGAGAAATTATACAGGCTTTTGAAGCTGCTCTCATACTCTTTCCTATTTAAGAAGAGTAACAATGGCTCAAAGGTGTCAGATGCTTGAGAATCTTCTTGACATATGTGAAAGCAAGGGCCTTGAGGTAGAGGAAATATTTCAGTCTTTGAAGAGCCAGCAGATTCCTTCCCTTCAGCAGCTGGCTCTTCAGCTTGAGTGGCCTCCAAATTCTTGAAGTTCTTCAGCAATTCTTCTATCTTGCCATTCTTGCTAGTGGATCCTGGGCTAGAAGGTGAGTGTGCAATTTCTGAAATTTAAAAATAAATTACAGATCACAACTTCTTGTAGGCATGCACACAAAGGCCTTTGATAGACCAACTAAAACATTTGTCAGTGAAGATGCTGTTACAAAAACATTATGTAGACATACCATAATTTCTTAACAGAATGTCTAGCAGAAAAGCCAAAGGTGCAAAAAGATAGCAAGGAGGCTGGAGAAGTGTGGGAGACTGGAGGAGTGGGAATAAACACAATGTGCCACATGTTAGCAGGTTAGTGATCAGTACACTTGTCTAGCCAGGCCCTGGGGCTGATCCAACACTAATCCAACTCAGCATTAATTCAAACTGCCTTTTGTCTGTGTATACTCAAAAATACAGTCAGTGTATATTCTCTGTTCTTTCCATGTGTATGTGAGCAAGAGACCTGCCCAAGAAATACAATTCAGACTAGCTGGTAAGCAGAAGGAAATCTAGGAAGATCCAAGGTCTGAAGTGGAGACTGGATAAGGGGCCCAGGGGTCAGGGCACAGTTGGACCTTAAGGTATGAGGGAAATGGGAAACCATTCATGTAGAGTAAGGTTGTGTCCTGACAGCATGCTCAGGGGGCAGGTCAGCCAAGGCAGGGAGTAGGACTGTGCTATTTGAGCTGGTCAAGTCTCACTCTGCTTGGGGGTGCCTGCAAAGGTTCTGTTCTCCTGCCCGGTCCTGGCTAGCCATGCCTGTGTCTTGTGTAATAGGATTTCTTCTATCTATCAAATATCAGCCCTGATTCTCTGCTGGCACAGATTATCTTTCACAAAATTACCAATTTGTGGCAACTGACGTGGCCATCGATCCAAGTTCTCCTAGTGACAACATCATTGAATACCTACAAATATAATAAAGGCAGATATGCCATCAATTCTTAGTCTTCCCACTCTTTTCCAGGCAGTTAATAGGGCAGGGATTAGGGATGGAGTACACAGTCATAGTCAGTTCTTAAATTTACAGCTGCAGATCCAACAGGAGCTTGTTGAAGTCACAGATTTAGAGCTCAATTCCCTTAGAATCTCATTTCCAAAACTGCAGCAGAATCACAAATATAAAAATTGTTGTTTAGGAAAATGTTTTACAATATGAGTAATGATAGTGACAGCTTAGCAACAAAATGCCAAAGGGAAATAATTCTGCATTCTCAACAAAATATCTCCTTTGGGAAATCTATTTCTGGGACGAAGTTTTCTAACAAAAAAAAAAAAAAAAAATCTGCTGGAATTCAAACTCAGCAGTTTCCAGGTGCCCCATAAGCAGTATTTTGCCTTGATAAACAATATGGAGGGGCTGAGATGATGAATGTGTGTCACATCAGGGAAAGTCAGTCATAGAATTTACAGCTGGATAGCAAGCCCCAAGAAAGACATTTGCTATCAGTGAAAACCCACAATGTGTTACAGAAAACCTAGTCAGAAGGGGTTAAAGCAAAATCTCAAAGCAAACAATGAGACAAGGAAATTAACATATGAAGAGACATTAGAAGGAGAATAGCTGGCAAAGACACCAAAAATATCAGAAGTCTCATTAATTTTATGTAAAAATTGTATATGTATGAAGTATTACCACATTCATGAGCTTTCTGAAATTCAGGTTCTTCTAATTCATCTGTAAGAAAGAAAAAAAATCATCTTAGCTATAGTATCTTGGTCATTTTTCAGTTTCAAATCTCCTAAAATAAGGCTATATTTAGTTGACAATTCTTTAAGTCAGAAGAATTTGGAATATCCTGGAAATTTAGGAGAAAATAAATATTCTAAATCTGACCCAAAGCTAACAGGGGCTTACCCTCCTGCTGACACAATTCGCTGCTTGTGCATGGCTATCATCAAGTTGTTACCTCTGCTCAGTAAGGTGGGGAGCACATCACAGTCAGAATAAAAGCCAACCTATCCTGCAGGAGGGAGGCATTTCTGCTGCATTAAAATACAAGTGGGCAGCAAAGATATGACCATTCTCCACAACTTGCTCGTAAAATGAGGTAGCAAGGAGCCCTTAATATTTTTAGTGTCACTCCCAGGGTAATGGGGAGAGAGGTGGGAAGGGAAGTTATTTAGGGTGTTTTTGTAGATGTGTCAGACTTTTGTAGCCATTCCAATACCAGGTGGGTGAAAAAAAATCACTCTTATTTAAAAAAAAATTAGGTTAATTCTGTAGACATTTTAACTATAGATCTAGCTTTACATTTAAACATAGCACAGCTGTAGAGCATTTAAGAATTACTATTTTGAGTAACAGATATTTCTCAAGGTATTTAAGTAGTCATGCTGCATTTCAGAAATATTATCACTGTCTTTTTTACACTTGATGCTATAGAAGTGGTACTGTGGGTATGAAGGATATTTACAAAATCAGAGGCTCACAGACCTATTTAAGCTCTATTTAAGCTGGTGGAAAGCTACTTTACTAGCCTTTGAGAATGACCTCTCACTGACTGTTTACTTCTGGAAGTTCTTTTTATAAATGCTTTTCTGACTTTGGTGGATGAAAGCCACAGATGTTTACAGTAGTTGTAACTTAATACTCTAAATATTTAATCAGGGAAGTGCACATAAGTAAATACTTCTCAGTAAATTGATGTTGATGGAAGAATTGAAAATCCATTTAGATCACAAAACAAATTATCAAGTGAGTATTGAAGATTATTGCTCTGGATGAGTTATGAGAATCAATTGAGCTGTTTAAGAGGAAAGTGGTAAAGATGGTACTATGAGCTTGGCAAGATGCAAAAGAAGGTGTTACTTACAAAGATTAGGGAGGAGATGTAGTGAAAAATGTGCAACAGCAACATAGCAGTATGTCCATTAAGCCCATGACATGCTTTAGTACCTTAGAGGTTTGAGCTTTTGTTTCCAGGCTTTTCATTAGGGCACAGGAGGGGAGACGTGCAGGCATTTTGCACATTGCCAGGGCAGGTCTGGCACACCCTAGTTATTGTTCACACACACACACACACCCTGCTGATTTGCAGAATTAAACTAACGTGCCTGACTCCAACCTACACTGCAGCTCCTTTCAACCTGGAGCCTACAGTTCTGTCTCTCAGGATGGCATTAATGGAGATAAAACTTCCTTAGATATTGGGCAAGCAAATGCATCACCAACAGCCTGTGGTGGAATTAAAAACCACTGCCTCTCCTCAGTTCAGCAAGACTATTACTAATGCTTCAGGTTTTAGCTTTTATATTTTTCAGATTCTGTACCGCTTTAGTGTGTGTCTCTGGGCTTCATATCAGGGGATAGTAAGCTCTCTTCAGAGAGTAGTGAGACAAAACCATTCCTTCTCTAGCTGGGGCCAAGGACAACCCATCCAGATCTCAGGCCCAAGACCATAAACAGTGGTGGACTGAAGAGAGAAAAACAAGAAGGATGGGACTTCATGGGCTGGAGCTTTAATTGGACAGTTTACTCCAATATGCTAGTGGACTAAAACTTATAAAAGTGTGAGAACCTGTGACTGGTCACCCATTTTGTGACTATTTTGGGTTCACCTGGGGTGTAACCTTGGCTGGGCTCTTGTGCTGCCCAAGGTGGATCTGCTGAGGCCTCCTAATAGACATGTACTTTATTTTTTAGCTCCATCTAGTCTCTGTTCTAGGTTGGCCTGCTCAAGGCATCATTACATCACCCTGCCTTACAGTAAGTCTGTGAAGG
The DNA here is from genome assembly GCF_037042795.1 of Molothrus aeneus. NCBI lineage: Eukaryota > Metazoa > Chordata > Aves > Passeriformes > Icteridae > Molothrus > Molothrus aeneus. Next base: position 62,899,198 of record NC_089649.1, on the reverse strand, counting down.
TGAAACCCCAGTTACCCCAATTGCCTATGCACAACACAGAGAAATAACAGCTATATCAGAGATTATGTTACTATGACTATGATTTTGCCACTTTTCTATACCTTTGAAAATTAAATCAAGCATGAAGAGGTGTGTGTTTGCATAAGCTGTCAATAATTATTAGGCTGTGCTACCTTTCCCAAGACAAAAAGCCAGCAGTGTTTGGGTGAATATACTGCTTTATACAATGCAGCCATGTGAAATTATAATTTGTAATTCAGTCATGTAAAAGCTTGGAGATCTGTGCAGAACAGTAAGAGAGTTTTTAAAAGCCTGTTGTTTAAATTCACTCAGGAAAAAAGAAAAAAAACCAAAAGATTTACAAATCCTCTGCTGGGAAAAGCCTTGAAACAGCTGAAGAATAGCAAAGATGATATAAAGAATTTTTACATGCTATATCAAAGATCCAATTGATTACCAAGATATTTCAAAATAGATGTAAATGCTGGAATGTCATTGAAAAAATAATTTTATAACAGGGGTATAGGAACTACACATGTATCTTGTGCAGTAAAAAGGAGTAAAACTCATACTTACCTATTCTGTACACAGAGCAAACATCTGTGATAGAGGTTTGTTTCAACAAATGTACTACTTCTTCCAAATTTTTTTCTTTTGAAAAAAAAGATAGCTCTTCTGCTTCAAGAAAATCCAGATCTTGTGGTCTAGCAAAGAAAGGAGTAACTTTGAAGGTGCCTGAAAGCAGACTTGGCTTAAGGAGCTCACTGCACCAGTCACATGTGAACTTGTTAGGGAAACTAATACAATCTTTACATTATTGGTTGTGCTGTGTTCAAAATTAATTTCAGTCAATGTATAAAAGATGCATATAAACTGATAGTAACCATTCTAACAATTAACAGTTCCTGCCATAGCAGAGTAAGCTTTGTGTCAGTGTCATTGGATAGCATTTTATGAGAGTATTTATTAGAAGCATGAGTCTTGAGGGACTTCATGGTATTGATTTTCTAATATAGGCTTTAAGTTACATATGAAATGAACCTGCAAGCAGCATTTAAGAACTCCTTGTTTCAGCATGCAAACAGTTCAGGCATATTAATAAGAGCTGCCTATTTACATGGTGCCAATGCGTGATGAAATACACCCTTTTTAGAGGTTTCAGTCTGCATTATTAGCAACTGTTTACAAAGGTCCCATTAGAAGCAAGTTAAGGCATATAACTGAGGGTACTACAAAAAAAAAAAAAACCAAACAGAACTTGGGTGCTTTAACATAGATCTTGAGAGACCAGCAAGAGAATGTTCTGCGAGGGTAAAGCTGCTTGGATTTGTGAGCCAAAGAATAAAAACTGAACCAGTATAAGTCCAACCTCTTTTTCCAGGAAGAAACTCAGCTACAGACTGATAGTATTTTGCAATATTTAAGCAGACTTGATATTCCAATTCATTTGCACATTTGACTGATATTTGCTATGACAATTCACATTAAAACAACAAAAAAATCCCAAAAGCAAACTCCCAAAAAAATCCAGAAACACAAAGCCCAAAACACACACACACACCAAAAAAACCCCAAAAAACAACAAAAACCCCAAAACCACACCCTGAATTTAATGTTCAGCATTTTAAAACTGACACTAGGTTATTTTTGTTTATGAGAGATAAATATGTATTACTCACTTATTTTTAGATAAGTCCAGTTTAACATGACCTGTCTTTATAAAACCTATTTGGCCAGTAAACACATGTCTTCCAAGAAACCACTCCATGCATTCAATGAAGTAGCCAAGGATCTCAATTTTGTCTCCTTCCTGGAAACTCAGCTCTTCTGACACAATACTTTCATAATTCATCACAGCTAGACAGGATCCCATTGCTGTGTAATAAGGAGATAAATAATATTTGCAGATAAAGTCATTTAACAATAGAAATACACTTAATAGAACAGCAACTCAGCAGAATATATTTAACAAAAGACATTCCTGGAACCTATGAGTTAAATATCTGCTGTGACAAGATTTAAAGCATCCAAACCTCATTGGTTTGATAAATAGATCTGTAAATAGCATAAAAATCCTCATTTCCCATTAGAAAGCAAAGCCTAAAATATTCTCACAATTCTAACATAATTCATAATGGAGCAAAAAGAAATGTTTTAAGTCCTTACTTTCCCTCTTATAAAGGGCTCTGAACTTGGGCCAGAGTAAAGCACTTGAACCAATTTTGAACCAATTAAAATAATCCCTATGGGATAAATGTGGGTATTTACCAGTCAGTACAGTATTGAAACTGAAATCATGGAAGAAAATAAGTCATATTTGCTCTCTAACCTCAAACCATCTGTATAAGTTTTATTTCTCTGGCAGTATGAGAAAAAGCAGCATACATATCAAAGATCCACAATTACACTGGTGCATTTTCTGAAGCATCCTCAACTCAGTCACTCTGTACTACCTTGTGTAGTATTTGGGAGGAAAAAGGGGAAAGACAAGACTTTAGAGTTTGACTCTTTAGAGCTTAATCTTAGACAAATTTATAGTCTCACTAATTTTACTGCAAACTAATTTTGAAAGCTGTGTCCCCACTCTAATACAATGGACAAAAAGGCCATTGAACTTTTTAGTCCGTTCTAGCAAAAGCATAGAGTAAGTTTGGTGTTCTTCTAATGTTGATGTTTGAATGAAGTTTCTTACCAACTTTTTTGATTGATTTAGATTCATTTTTATATGAAAAATCTATGGGATTAGAATACCCTTTAAGAAACCACCTGAAAGCAGAAAAAGAAATTGAAGTTAGTGTGTATAGAACACTTAATGTTGTGACAGTCATATGTAAAATACATATGAAAACTGATATGTCCCTCCCACAACTAGCTTTCAATTTCAGCACTGCCCATACACTTCAGACACATTTATGGTTTCGTTAATATTATCAGTAAAAGTACTGCTACTATTAGTAGTAAAAGTGCTGCTACTTCAGGAAAACAAACCAATCTGAGAAAGTCTTGCTATTTTTCCCTGCCCCAGGTAGAGGCATCCCTAAGAAGACGTGCAGATGTATACGGAATAAGTAGGTAGAGTCAGGTACCTACTGATGGAAAGGCTCCAATGGCTCCAGGGAAGCATTAGACCACATGGGCATGTCACTATCCACAGATCCACCTGTCACATCTGCAGTTAAAGCCCCAGTCTCAAAAGAAGTTGTTTCATTGTCTGTAACCATCATCTTTCTTATTGTATTATCAGGATATAAAACAAAAAAAGATCCTAAAATAAAAGCAGTTGAGCAGATGTCATTTTATGTAACGTTTGAGTGTCATATAAGCCCTAAAACTGGCTTCAAGAGCATCAGTAATATTCATTTAGAAATTGAAAATCTGATCTTTGTCAAGAATTTTCTTGCTGATTGTCAGATATTCATACATTTCTGTCTAGTGTGTCTTTCCACAGGGAAAAAAAAGTAGAGATTGTGTCTTATTAAGCACAGAGCCCTCTGCTGCAATTCTGCATATCCCTATTGCAGAAACAAATCACCACCTATCCTGACATCCTGTGTCTGGCAGTACCAGCAGGTGATGCTGTTTAGGAGAAGCACTGGTAACTGTTTATAATCCTTCTCCTGCACATCCTCCAGAGCCTACAATAATATTAAGCAAGTTGGAATGTACATCACTCCCTAATCCTTTTGTATCCATTTATGCACCAGCTGCACATGAATTTCTTCAATCCCTTCATGATCTCACTGAACCTAATCTGTGTTTGCTCCTTTCTTTTCTCTTTACAATGTGCATTTGGAGTGAGTAAATTTAAACTTCAACTCCATTAAGTATTTGAATAGGTCTTAATGTCTGATTTGGGGATTTTAAATAAAGATGTTTCCCTGAACCTAGCCTTAGCATGTACAGTCTTTCTTACCTTCCTGTATGAGCAGACTTCTGTACATCAAATTTAATGATTTTTCATTTATACAGACTTCAATGCCTGTATCTTCCTCCTCTTGGGAATATAGCCAGAAAGACTGGTCTAGGAACAAATTCTCCATGCAATGATCTATAAAACCTAGGAAAAAGAAAACCCAATTTGTTTTATTTGCCATTTTAGAGTACTACACAAAAATACGAACTTTCAGAGAGTTAGAGACTACTACATTATTACTTAATGCACAATGTATAAATCACAAAGTTGTGTTCAACAAATTCCTAAAAATGGTGTGCAATTGAATACAAATTATTATACTGAACTATTGTATGGTGAAACAACTTTACCCAGTGAGTGGTAGGTTAGAAACTTCCATATTTCTTCAAAAGTTTTAAATGTCACCACTATTAAATCCTGATCACTGTGAATAGACAGGAGTCTGGCAGAAAGCTCCTAAAAATCAAAACAAGTACTTTAATGACAATTATATCAGATTTAAGCACAATTTCTCACTAGATAACACTTCAGCTAAAATACTATTCATTAAGAAGGATTAAAAAAATAAGAATCATTAAAAAAATAAGAATCCAGAATTCTATCTGTATGAGATATCTGTTCTTTAACATACAGGGAGCCAAATTTTAATCCGACTCCTGCTTAGCAATTGTACTGACAGTTTGTGAGGTTAATTTACAGAGGAAATAAAGACCACATTGAGTAGGACTGAAGGTTTGTCTAGTTCAGAAATGTCTATGTCTAGTTATTTGCATAACCATATATTCAAATGTTTCTATATAGGCAAGTATATAGTAGTTCTTTCCAAGAATATCCTCCACACAGAGTGGTTTACAGCATGGGAACTGCCTTTGCCAGATGTATGGGCATTAATATTAAATAGTGGAAAGGAGTTATTTTGGAGCTTTTTTTAGCTTGAAATTTCTCACTTGATCCGTGTAAATTTTTAGGTTCTACAACTTCCTGATGTAGATTACCCTCAGATTACCCTCTGTACCCACACAAAAATGCAGCTCCTTTGATGCAACTTTGAACCTGCTTCCTGGTATAGTCAGTCTTTATCCAAAAGAGATATTGAATAATTATTTCCAAGTTTACTCATTTTTTGTTAAAACAAATACACTAAAGTATAATTTTTCTTTTTTTAAAGATGCAGTAAGATATTTTTATCCTCCTTTGTACTGGTTCATATTGCTAGAATAGCATTAAATTACACTTTTGACAAAGATAAGCAATGATCATTGTAAGTGGTGATGATGGATTTTAAGTTATTCCAGAAATGCTAAAAGGAACAACTACATAAACCTTCAAATAAATGTAAGAAAGACACATTTTGCTGGATTCTGGACAGAGGGGGGTAATATAGAGTCTGGTTGCACTCCAGTTTGTAGGTTAAAAACAGGGCTCCCCAAAGATGCTGGCCATTACCTTTCAGGGAAATACAGAGAACTGTGTAATTTATGAGACAAGTGTCTGCATCACTATCTCAGAGAATAAATCAAACTTAAAGCTAACACATATGATGCTACTGTACCCTTACTCCCATCATGTTAAAATTGAAATACAGCTGAAAAAAATTGAAGGACTGATCAAGAAATTGATTCTAACTCAAGGCAGCAGGGAAGAAATTGTCCCTCAAACCCTTTCTATAATCTGAGTAAAATGGAGCTGATTCACTGATTTTATGACTGTTACAGCACAATTTTAAAAACCTCTGAATTAATTCTGTTTAACATACATATTTTCATTTCACACAATCTGAACACATTGAAATATAAAAGTCCAACCTAGACTTCATCAGGCATGTCTCATCACTGCTTTGATCTTCTCCATGCACCTTTCTACACCAGATTGCATATTAATGAGAGCCTGAAATCTATTAAGAAATTGCCAACACATGCCAAAGTATGTCAGCCTCAGGGGCTTCATGCACTGCTGAATATCAAAACATTCTAACGAAACTTAACATTATCAATCTTGTTTCCTTCAAAGTCTTTTCCAGTCTGTTTCTAATCTAGTCCATTTGTTTGCTCTTTTCCTTTGCCTCCCAATCCCATCTCCCTTCCTCCCTCTCCCTCTAAACACAATCCAGAGCAGAGAAGCAGAAGTACAGACTGCTTGCACAGCTGCAAAGTCAGCAGCCTGGTGGTAGGGTGGTCACAACACTTGAAAAGAAAACGTTATAGAAACATGTGTCTGTATTAGTCAAAAACCACAACTAATTAAGATTTCAGTAGTTTGGTTTGCTATTGAAGGAGGCTGAAACCCTTGGCACAGACCAAAAAAAAAAAAGACACACCAGAGGTAAAATGGTATCTTTTTTTTTTTTCCAAGAGGAAGGAGGAGACTAACTTTTTTTGAAAGTAAACCTCACTGGTTGTAGAGGACAAGTTTCCCATGCACAAAAAAAAATAAGGAGTAATAAAATTTGGCCAATGATTGCATGCTATTTAAAGTCATGGCCATTTAGCCCTAGGAAGTCCAATGCTTAGGCTATTCTCTTTCAGACTTCCTCTTTGGCTTAGCAGTGAGCTTCCCAGGAAATTAGCATGCAAAATAACTCCAGGTGTCTGGAAGCTAAAGTGATGAGTCAATACAAGGGCAAATTAAAATAAATCAAAGCTCCATTGTTTCCCTTGATGTAAATGAAAGCAGAATTTTTTTAAAAATAAACTCATTCAATTACTTATTAAGGTGGGTTTGTTTATTTATTTTATATCAATTTGATGTTCCAGTCCTTTTCAATAATTCAATATTTCTAAAGCCCTTAAATGTTTCCAGTACATAGGAGACTGGTCACTCAAATTCAAGCACCCAGCATGTAGCTGGAAATGGGACACAAATACCTGGAAGATTATTTCAGTGGCACAGGGGGTATTATCTGAATAAACCAAACAATTTCCAAGCAATTGACTTACACTGAAGACAGTCATCACCTCCTTGCTGTCATTTTCCAGAAGACGGAGGTGCCCTCTGAGCTGTCTTTGGAGCCTGGGATCAGGACATCCACTCTTTCTTTTGACCATTGTTAACTTCAAGGAGATATCTGGAGGAGGATATCCATTTTCAGTACTACAAGCTTTGTGAATCAGCTTTGGAGAACCAAAAAAAGCCTCAAAATCTTAGAGTACACATTAAGATATGTTTTTTCAGCTTCAGAGACAGGCACACAGTACACTGATCTATTGCATGTTTCTTTTACATTTTTGTTTACATTTCTGTGGACATAGGAGCCTAGCATGAAACAATTTTAAGAGACAACTGATATTTATGGATGGAGAAGGAAAAAAAAAGATAAAAGCAAGAAGATTGGTAATTTGTCAATTTAGACAGGTCTGGGCATTGCAAACATGCTCAGATTTCCAAATATTCCATGCATATCAGAAATCAAAGCAAACAGATACTGCCATCACAAAAAAAAAAAACAAACTTGAACAACAAATAGTTCTGCATGTTACAATCCATCATGCTAATCTTAAATTCATAGCTATCTGATATGTCACCCCCTCTGCTTCAGAAGCCTTTTATAAATCAAATATTGTAAAAGCTGTTTCCCAGCTAAGCTGGTTGAACAGTACCAACCAAGTTAAATGGTACAACCAAAAGCTCACTTAGATAATTTTCCCAGCACATCTGAAAGCAGCTAGATACCTATTCCCAAGCTCTTGGCATCTGTTTATGAGAAGCTTTTACTACAGCTCCAGCCAGCTTCTCTCACATAAAGAGGACCTTTGATAAAGCTGCTTTTATTTCACATTAATTTGTTAATTTAGCTCAATAACAGTAAATCACAAATTTTCAGACACCCAGATGGGCACATATAAGCCAATAATACCCAGTCAGGAAGAATTCCAATTGCAAAGTATGTAAATAGGTCACACTTCCAGCAATATGGAACTGTTATGCATACTAAAATATTCCACCTCCTCTGAGTTTCACATTTTAATCAGTAAAATATATGGCTTTCAGATTCTAGTCTAATATGCTGTATCTTGCTCTGTTTTCAGAGGGCTTCCTATGCATGTCTCCAGGAGTTTTACCATGACTTGCATAAATTACTCATTACTTTAAGGTCAAGAAGGGTGTCTCAGAAATATAAACCTGTGTTACTGAATTACAAGGTCTCTCCCTTTAAGCTGTGGTCATATAGTAAATTTTTAGTAGAAAGAACACACAATAGAGTCTCTGAATGTTGTTCAGATCACTGCTAAAGTAGAATTACTGACCTTTTCATTTTACCTGAAAACATAAAAACATAAAACATACTGGCACAAGAGAAGACTGACTTAAAAATGTATACATTCATTTTACTTAATCAAATTGGTTCTGAAGTAGAATATATATATAATAGTAGACACACAACCTAATTTTCTATAAAAGTTAATTAAATAATTATTACATTTAATTAAAATAACAGAAATACAGATAATTCTGTCAAAAAAAACCCCTATAATAATGCCTTATAGAGATGAAATATTGTCTAAAACCCCATTATAATCTCCAATCTGCTTCTGTGAGCCCCGACTCGAGTTACAAAGAACCCAAATCCTGTACAAAGCAAGGCAAGCAGGTACATAAAGCACAAATAATTTGAGTAGAAACAACCATATGCCTGGGGAAGACTGCCTGCCACTGATGTGATTTGTCAGGTCAAGCCAGAGAGCAGAGAACAGCTCAGTGCTGGTTTTGATGGCACAAGAAGGGAAACGTGCCAAGACCCTCAATTCACAGTGCCTGCCATCAGCCCTCCAGAGGTGAAGCCTACAGAACCCTCTTACTGAAGGACTGCACTCAATTGACACTTCCCTGAAAATACAGCATTTAAACAATAAAAATAGATACTTGGAAAGGCCATAAACTTTAAAAGATAAGACATTTGAAAGATTGAAAGACATTTGTAAAATAAGCTATGAACTTTTTATTTGCTTATCTTTTTTTTTTTGTAACCAGTACAATATAGTACATAAATTATTTCTGGTTTTTTATATCAGTTGCTTCCTCTTTTTGTAAGATAGTCTCAACAAATCTTTATATATAAGTTGGTCACTTCACAGCTGCCATGAAATACATTGTAAAACTTATAGGAGTGGTGACTGCAAATGTTGACATAGTTGAGTTGTCTCAAAAATAAAAAGTAAACTGTGAGAAAATCATTATAATATAAGGATAGGATGGGAGAAAAAATGCCTTACCAGTTGGAAAATTCTCTGCCTGACTGGGAAGGGTCCTTGAACTGACATTCATGCATTTTTCACTTGGAGAACACTCTATTATGATAAATGAGAGGAATGGTTATGTGCCTTTTCTAAGTCATATAAAATACCCTGAAAAAAACCCCAGCAAAACACCCCATGCTTTCAAAACATTTGATGCATCAAATAATTTCTAAGACAGATTAACTATTTTCTCCCCTTCCTGCTATATAATTCCCAAACCCTACAAAAAGTCTGCAGAATATTTCTTTCCTTCTGGGCTAGAGGGGGAAATGAAATCTTTATTGCATCATCTTGATATGAAATTTCAAGATGGGGGATTGGTGGTAAGAAAGATTCTCAGGAAACAGAATTCTCATTTGGGAGAGAGCAAGGGTCAGACCTAATTTTCTCTTCCTTTGCACCTATATTAAAAATGGCTCCCACTTATGCTTCAGTGGTATAAATTGCTGTGTCTTGTACCAATTCGTACATGGAGAAAAATAACTCTTCATCTGTTATATGCGTACGTAACACTTGTGAAAGGGTACTGTAAAATCAAGTGATTTGAAGTTTCAGGAAAATATCACAAATAAGGTATGTTTTGTATTAATAGCAATCTGCTTTTTTTCTTTTAACCTGTATTTCTTCCTCTCCTTTGGAGAATGATATATTTTTGTGCTAATAAAACAACAATTTCATTCTCTCAAGGCTTCATATTTCTAAGAAGAAAAGAAAAATATCTCTTTCATTTTTTTCTAAAAAATTTCTGAGGCAATTTTCATGTATCCCAAGATATTATCCTATGAAGCTCTGCTTTTAAAATTAATCCTGTAATATAACAGGGCATGGTAATTTCCAAATCTTTTGCATCTTCCCTCAAGTGCATCTATGAATGTTAAATGAACAAAGTCATGCAAATAAATAAGGATACATAAAAAGAGTTTTCCCACCTCACAAAGAAAGGAAGCACTAAAAACATTGTCTTTAAGGCCTATTATTAGCAGATACTCAAACTAGAAATTGAAATCCCCAAACACTTCAGTTTTGTAGGGTCTTGTTTGGGTACTTGACAGAAACTTTGGGGTTGGGGTTTTATTTATTAAAAGTCCATTTTCTTAATATGGACTATATGATGTTTGTTGTTAACTAGAAATTTGATAATAAGCTCACCACTGTGCAGGCTGACTGTGTTTAGGAAATGTTCTAAATTTAAGTCCCCCAGAGCTTCTGGAACCAGATTTACCTGTAGTTCTGCTTTTTCTGGTTTTAGTCACAATTACAAACAGAAGGTGTCAAAAATGATTATAAAAATAATAACATGTTGTCAAAGTTAATAGTTGACAAGAACAATAAATTAGCATTTTTTTTTGATATGTGAACTATTTTTAGATATTAAAAACTAACTTTCCTTGAAAGGTAGTTATCAAGACATTAACATCCTTTTCTGTGACTTTTAGGAAAAGGCAAAGGCTATCAGCAAGCATTTGAATTACTCATCAGTTTAATTTCAAATAATAGTTTGCTGTTAAATTTGAGTGAAAGGGTAAGAGTTACTATAAATACAGTTTGAATATGCTTAAACTTTTTAAAGGGCTATAATTAGCTTCAAAAACGTAATATTAACTCCTACTTGGTAGAATGTCTTGCATACTTCTGGGAAAGCTAAAGAGCAACTTTCTACTGCCCTGGGATGCTTGTACCTGGTCTTTAATGTCAGAAATGTTGCAGTTGTGAACAGAAAGATATTGTGCAAGTCACAGAACATATACTCTAAAATGAAATAGGCTTTTTGTCCATGATTTTTGGAAGTATTTTCACATTAAGAACACTCTTGAGCCTACTGTAAACTAAGAGCCTGGCCATTGCCACCTTCCTATGTCCCTCCACTCCTCTACTCAAAAGGTCCTTCTGACTGGTATGATTTTACCCCACAAAGTAGATTTTCTTTTGCACAAAGGCAGTACTACACCTCTGATGAAAAAGGAACTAAAAAAAATATTAAAATAGAAACTTGGCTTCCGAATCTTACAGATATAACAAAAACAACTTATATTTCAGTACCCTGGCTCTTGGGTTCTGGTAATTTTCATCTCCTCTTATCTTACTAAAAGATAATCCATTTGCCTGCCCCAAGTGAATCTCAATGTAGATTGTTCAATAGTCCAATTTATGCAGCATTTCTATAGAGGAAACATAGCTGCTTTTTGTATTCCAAAAGAAGCCCATCTGGGTTCTGTGATTCTGTGAAAAATACATGAGAGTTCTCAGCTTGTGCACCATTTAAAAAACACAGTAATTCAAGCACAAGGAGAAGTCAGGAGCAGAGGCACCAGGATGTATTTTTTGAGGTCTTACCCATTTGTTCTTGCAGCGTGTCCATCCCAGCTCCATCCCTGAGGGTGCTGATGGCAGCGTTGCTCTCCACATGTTTGCAGTCACACCTGCACATTTCCTGCTCTGTTTCTTCCCTCTCCAAGTTCCTGTCTTGCTCTCCCTCCAGAGGAGGGACAATGGTGCTAGTGCTAAGCATAGATGTGACACCTGCCAAACTCTCCATAATTTGAAGTTCCTCACAGTGACACAATTAACATTATCAATAACCTGAAAGGGAAAAAATATTAATTGTATTTCTTATAAAAGCATCAGAAAAGATGAACACATTCAAGAGCTATGCCTCTCCTGCAGGAGTTATTTTTAATAGTAGTATGGATTAAAGAATTTTGCAATAGGGTTTTTTTCAGAGGAACTGTTGCATAACACCCAAATTTATCCCAGAAAAAGCTCCTGCAATGAGGTGGCATCACTGCTTTAGGAACAAAGCAACAGACCTGCCTAACAGCAACAATCCAAGGCCTGAAGTGAAATGTACTTGTGCCCACTGCTAATTATTTGTTCTTGGCCAGCTATAAAGCAGAGCCTCCCAGGGATAACATCATTCACATCAACTGAGGAATTGCAGGGGAAAAACATCATTTTCTAAAGGTGACAAGAATGGAACAAGTACTGCATGCTGAATTCAACCAACAAAGAGGGTTTATATAAATTCAGCTAAAGAATGAATCCTCCACAGGAACCCACTGTTCAGGAAGACACGCAGCCAAAGAGCCAAGTAATACTTTGCAGCAAAGCAGAAAAGTGAAGCCCTGCTGAAGCTAGAGGCTGTCTGGCAGCAAGACTCCATTTGGCATGATCAGGGAGAAGGAATAGAAATTGAATTGGAGCACAAGTGGCTGCAAGCTTCACTGCTCCCTGCAGTCACTGAGGTGAGGCGTCCTGCAATCCCCTTTTGTGGGCACAAGCTAATTTAGGGTCAGGAAGATGCAGCCAGACCACCAGCCAAAGCATCTGCAAAGGATGTGACTCATGTAGCCAGAACATGCCCACTGATATTTACACTCCTCCTCAGTGGGCTTTCACATGTGTCTAAATGATTTCATAAAGGCACAGGATAGATTTTGCTTTATTCCTGTCATTTGGATTAAATCTGAATTCCTCTGTTTACTCCAGCCATACTCCATTAACGAGCTACATTCATGATGAGTGTCCAAGGTTGTAATCTTTGGGAAATTTCACCTCATTTGTTTTCCAGCAGAAAATGGTTAAATCTGAAGCTGTAGATGAAAGGTGCACTTCTGCTCTGCTAAAGCCTCAGTCTAGCACCTGGTCACCTAGGATCCACTTATGCTCTGCCTTTACTCTGGTCAAGAAATGTCTCACTTCTCCATCTACCATGCAATGGGGGGTCCCAAACCACATGGTTCTGGCTTTTTTCTTCACAACCCTGCCTCTTCCAACACTTCTTGCCCTCCAAACTTTATGTCATAGATCCCTAACCCTGAGCAAACCAAGCACCAACAAGAGCAGCACAACAGCTGCCCGGGTAAGCAGGCACACAGGACAAGGGAGGATCTGTCTGCACAACTTTCCTACCCCTTTACAGTCATTGAAACCTTTGCCCCAAATGAGCACTTCTTGAAAAAAACAGTGAACTATATATAGACCTAGGCAAGTTATGCAATTAGAGAAAATTAATGAGGTATAGTCACAGGTTGGATGACCAGCTCAGAGAATTAAATCATAACCAGATCTACCACAAGTTAATGAAGCATGAAGAAATCTAGGCTGGATTTTGCTTTTATGTTTTCATTGTCCCATTTTGCCATTTATTCTAAAGTGCCTATCAGAGTGCTGAAGCTGACTTTCAAAAGACACTTTTGGTGCTGCATCACAGTTCTCTATATAAAGCTATGTATAAAAATTCATATATGCACCTACAAAACAGAGGTGGTAACTCAAACACAAGTAATTTTTATCCCTTCTCTCAGAAAAGAACATTTGAATTATCATATTTGGTTGACACTGAAAAACTGCCTATCAGACTTGATGACCCAGTTATAAGTGATTAAAAATACAGGCCTGCCAAAGGCCAAACTCACTTTGCCAGGGATCTGTTTTTCCATTTATATAGCTGATCTTTTCCTTGAAGTAATGACAGTAGCTAACACCATTCTTTTCATTACTGTACCAGGATTACATGTAATGCATTCCGATTTTCACACTTAGAAATTAAATACTTTTCTGCACATATTTGTAAATATTAGTATGTCATGTTGATGAAGATGTAAATGTTTTGGTATTAATGATAATTTGTAAATATTTTGGTATTAATGAAAATAAACCTCCAAAGGAGATTGTTTGGGTTACATTGTTCTATGAATCCAAAGACAGTTGTTATTTTTAGATCAGGATTACCCTTAATCCCAGAAATGAAATGCAGTGTTCAGATTATTCATTTTTTTCCATAAGTTCCTATCTACAAACAAAAATATCATCCTGCATAAAATTTAGGAAGAAAACATACTCTAACTGGAAATATTAGAATTCAGTTGAACTGGAGAAGAGATACCGATAAAAATTTTCATCTCTTCTTCATCAGCTTCTGTTGGTAAGAGTAACATATATGCAGGTCTGTGAATGAACTTAGAAAGCTTGGTGCTACAAGAGGACATCTGAACAAATAAAAATGGATATAATCTGTTTAAGAAGATTCAGTCGTAGAGCCAAAGCCAAGCAAAAAAATCAGAATGAGTGAAAGAAAAGCAAACAGGTATGTCCATATGTCTGTATCCTCTGGGTTCTTCCAAGATGCACAGAAGAAAAACTCTAACCCTAAACATTTTTAGCAGTCATGTTCTCTTCTACAGATTTCTTTTCCATTTTTGCCTTACCACCAAATGTCAACCCACGTGGCTTTGTGTAAGTACTGAGAACAAAATAGTAAACTTTCCCATAACTAGGCCCCTTGTCTACCTAGGCCCTTTTGAATGTTTATCTGGCATCTAAATGCATCCTAACTGACACAAATTTGGTCCCAAGTGACAAAGATTTCATAGAAATTTACATTAAATCCCTGTACTTTTATTATTTGCCTTTAACTATCATGTAAGTACCCCAAGACATATAAGCAAAGCTACAGTATAATTATCCTATTTATTATGCTGATGCTTTCTCAGTTATTAAAATTGTTCCACCACAAATTAAAGCAGATTTAATGGCAGAGAACCAGAGAGAAACATTCATCTAGTATAAAACAGCTTTAGAGAATACTAAAGCTCAGTGCTTGAGTCACTCTCATTATTAGATATTTCTTCATAAACCTATAATGCTAGTTAAATATAATGGAATATTAGCATCTAACCATTTGTTGATGGCAAAAAATACAAGATTAAGATCTTCAAGAGTAAAGTAAAGAGTACAGATCACTCACCATATAAATTTTGTCATCTCTAACTAGTTCTTGCAATCTACACACAGGTGTAGACTATGCATGCTGACTAAGCATTTTATTTATAACTTAGAAAAAACTATTTTTCTCATGCTTTTTGAGGCATTTTTGCACCAAAAATTCATATTTGGTGCAGGATGTTGGCCATAAAACTTTCTGATCATCCTTTTCTTCTGAACGCAGAGCCAACCTCTACTCAAAAGCCCTGCAGCCAAGATGTGGCTCTCCCAGCTGCTCATGGGGAGGCTCAGTTTCCAAGGCAGCAGAGGGAGGAGCAGCAGATGCTGGACAGCTCAGCACCTTGGGTGCTCCTGGGTGCCCTGGTGCCCTCCCTGCCCATGGCCCTGGGTGCCCTGGTGCCCTCCCTGCCCATGGCCCTGGGTGCCCTGGACACTGGAAATGCGCCCAAGGGCTCTGTGTGCTGCCCCACACCCTGTCCAGGCTTGTGGAGCTCAGAAGGTCACTCCACCTTCCTTGTCCCTTCTCAGGGCACAGCAGGCAGGAAAGGACAGTATCCAACAGCTGTTGGACATCAGGGGGAAATGAGACATTATTTTTCCTCCTTTTTCATGCCTTTCTGTGTATTGTTGCTTCCCTTTTGCTGAGTGTTTTCAAAGCCCAGCTAATCAGAAGAAAAACATAAAGTTTGAGATTTTCCATGTAGGCTGAGGGTTGTTTTTCTCCCCTGCCTTTTTTTTTATTATTTTAAGATGTGTTGTGGATAACAGGAACACCAATTCATTCCCATTTAAACGGTGTTGAAGGAGAAAACCAATAACATTCACTGAACCAGATTCTCTCTCTCCCTCTAAAGATATATTTCTGAGATTAGGACCTGGTATACAAAAATGGGCTTTATTCAAACTAGCTGCTCAAAACCTGTATGCAATATAACATTTCTTTCATTCATATCTTTCCTCTAGGAGCCTCAGGAAAATGTACTAATGACTTACTAAGGACCTGTCTTGCAACTATACTGCCCTAAGTTAATCTAGGTCATTTTCCCAAAGTGACACTAGAGTAGTTATTTTATTCCTCCTTCCAGTTCCACTTAAAATTTCTCATCTTTTGTATCAGGCTACAAACATCATAAAGCCAAGATCATTACAAACTTTTTCCTTAGGGAGTAAATCAGACTTGATCTCTATGAAATTCAGTCACAGGGATGAATGTAAAAAAAAAAAATCCATATTAGGTTCCATATAGGCAGCAGTTTTTATGTATTCCACATAAAGGTAAGCAAATCTATAATCAGGGTAAACAAACTTAGGAATCTGAGTGCTTTCCAGCAATGGAAGATTGACTCCTTTATTGCAGAAGTAAGTTGAGTTTAGTTAGCAATTCTCAGTAAACAATGTTGCAATAGGTATCATTGTTCCCAGCTGGTCTACAAAGAAAAAAGCCCTCAGAGATCCAATAGATACCTTTAAAAGCTTTAGCCCTCTCTATGATTAATTTTCTTTATATCTCAGTAGCACTGAAATATATTTTCCATCCTCAACACAGCTCTAAAAGCAGCAAAATTTCCAAGTTTAGATATGGAAAACTGGAGAATAAAATCCACAATCTCATAACTGCTTAAAAATAAGCATAAACTCTAGAGATGCTTTAAAATAAAAATCAGATCACTGTTAGAAAACTATAAAAGGCATCTGTGAATCTCAGTACTTCATTCTGAGTGCTAGATGTGACAGAACTTGGCCTGTGGCAGATAATGCAGAGAAATAAAGTAGGAGCTGTTGCTACTGAATCACAGCCCAGATGACACCACGATTCCTAGAAGAGGGAAACAGAGCAGCACAGAAATCCCAGCAGGTTCTCCTAACTGTGACAGATCACATTTACACATATTTTCCAGTGATTTCATTATGGGCACACCAAGGAACAGAACACTACCAAAATTACCCATTGAACTGGCTGCAATTCCAACACATTGACAATAAAATAGTCAAATTCCAGACCACAAGAACCTAAAGCAGAGCAAAAGAGGGAGATGTAGACACAGAGCCCAGAACTTCCCCTACCTTTTCCAGTTCTGATCCACTGTAACATGCTGGTAAAGAGCAGGCAGATCCCTGCCTTCCTCAGCTCTGCTCAAAACTGACTCCAGCACAGCTCTTCCTGTTTGACCTTCTTATCTTTCCTGTTGATTGCACAGCCTGGCTTGGATGTGGCCAGTACAGAAAGTTGTCCATTAACCAATACTGTTAATTCCAAAACTTTTTTTTTTTTCAAAGAAAGAAACATTCCTGAGAAAGGAGTTGAGCTACTAAAGTTCATTATGCAAAGCAGAAATGTATCCAGTGTGCTGGAAGGTTCATTCACACACTCCAGCTTTTCAAAGCAATAATTTATTGTGGCATTTTGCATTAGTGGCTAAAATCTCCAAGGGACTCATCCAGGGCATTGTCTTAAAAAAAGCATTGTTCAGAAAAAAGTTACAAACAGTCCTTCAGATAAAGTACAGGACTTTGTCACCCTTTTGCTTTTGATTGCAAAATTAGATTTCTTGCTATCATTACAGCTGCAAAAAACACTGATGAAAAATTGTTTGACAAAATATTTACACCAATATACTCAGGTTTAAATGCAGAAGTCTATTATTTAGCAGATCTATGCAGCATAAAATATCAGTTTGGGGAGTTGAGCAAGACTGTTGTGGAATGCACACAGAGTTTATCTTCTGTGTAACAAGACTGATCCATGTCCCATGTCCTGAATGACCCACAAAGGCAGTGGGCTCAAGGTGATGGGCTGTTCCCACTGCACTGTTGCCCTCCTACAGCTCTTGCCAGCAGAAATACCAAAACCAGACCCTTCAGATGCCTTTGAGACCTTAGTTATGACTCCTGCCAGTCCATCTCAAGGAACATGCACTTGAGAGTTGTTTTTAAACATTAGAAATCAGGTGTTAATTATAAATCATGCTCTCATTTACCTTACTTCATCCCATCACCCCACGTAAACAGGAATTAGAAATGCTACTTCACACTGATGGGGCAGTCTGTTCCTGCAGTGTGCTTGGGAACTCTCCATCTTCCCAGAAATTATACATTTGGAAGGTACTCAAGTGACTGTGTACATCACAACCAACCAATCATCCCAGAGGGAATTAATTTGACATTGCACTAAAATGCAGTACACAAAGCGTACCACTTCAGGAGTAATTAATTTATGTAGTAACTATGCCAACAGCATGAAATACCACATTTCTGTCGCCACTTTACGGATTAATTTTCCATGAGTTTCATACATGTCCAAGTCTTCTCATCACATTTATTTTATACGTATATTTAAAGATAATATTTGGTTACATTTTATTACATCAGTTCTTCACTGGTATTCCTCTTTTTTTATATGATTCAAAGTAGTTTTGAAAAAAACCTCAAAGAGTCATCTAAGCCTATATTTTTTCCTAATGGATAATAATCTTTCAGTCTCTGAGTCTCAATCATTGTAGAACCTACCACTGATTAGTATGTCCCTAAGATCTTAAAAGATACAGCTAACTTTTTTTTTGGAGTACTGAAATTAGGAGAGATGCAACTCACTTCAAGAAACACAAAAAATAGCACCAACTGAACTCCAGGCTCCTTAGCTCCCTTTCCCATACTATCTAAAATAGTTTAGGTAAGAAGGGACCTTTAAAAGTTGTCTTAGCCAACTCCCTGCAATCTTCAACTAGATCAGAAATCTTCAGCTTCCTCTGTGATTTTACTCTGAAGTCATGCTCCATGGTATTTCATCCCACCACAGCCAGTACTTCAATTCTTGGTGATTGGTATATGGACATTTAGTTTAGGTAGAAATAGGAAAAACAAAGTTTTCAGTTTTAAGGTAATGACATCAAAAGTTGGCCCTGTACTTCCTGTTGTCTTGTTGGAACAGTACTAATCTGCATGACAAAACTTTAGGTGCATAACCTTATTGGACAACTGCTCTCATGAAATAACTCCAGAGACCAATATATTGCAGCAAACAGGAAAAAAACAGAGGTAGCACAGATTGGTTTCCACATTAGTAATCATATCCCTTATACATTCTAATTACTGTGAATTGTGCTACCTGTTTCAGGTTTCCTTTTGCTAAAAATAGGCTTCAAAGTTGTTTCTTCTAGTCAATTCTTTAACTAATTAAATTACATGAAGACTTGATGGTCTTGTTTATGTTGGGTTGTCCCTGATCTCTTCAGAATTATTAAAAGAAGCTGACAGGAGGCTGGGGAGGACATTGGGTGTTGATACAAAACACTTCCTCTCATTGTCTCTCTCAGGCATTGCTTTTCATCATCCTGTTTGTCTGCCCTTCTGCAGCTGCATGTTTGTCTGACCATTTTTTTTCACTTAGCAGCTTGTTTTAAGGAAAACACCACATTTTAATTTTTAGGCTGACTTATACCTTCCAGTATGACTCTTATTCCATCACAGCTGCGGAAATACCTGTGAAGGAACAGTCCACTGCCAAGGAATAACTCTAACTTGTAAAAATATTGAGGCATAACTCATTTGATTATTCACTGGCAAGTGACAGAAATATCAGATTTAGGTGAGAAGGGATATTGCTACAGATTTTACTAAATTTCTGCCTGATTTCTTTAATCTCAAGTCCCATAAAAGGTAATAAGAATATTGTCCCTTGCTGGAACCCATCATAAAAAAATCCTGTTTGTTCCATGTTTTGCTGACACTGGCATTCTCCTCTATTTACATCTAGCATGGCAAATTTGAAATCACGCACAATACTACTGCTGTCTTGGCTAAATTACTCTCTCTTAGTTCCTCTTTCAACTAGTAATTGAGTTACACCTATTTAAAAAAATGTAATATTATATAATCTGTATTGCAAAGTTCAAAAAAAAAAAAATCAATTGACCCCCTAGATGTGAAAAACATTCAGCTTGAAGTACTAACTCACAGTGGTGACATTTTAGCAAACTTACCTAATGGTATTAATTCTAGCCAGATTATCAGCATGCACAGATATTAGTTGTGCTACGTGCTTATTGTGATTACACACAACTTCCACAGAAGCAGGTTTGGCCATATGTTTCCTTTTGATTAGCATGTTATCACTCCACAGCAACTGCATATAGAACAGAACTAGCTAAAGTGCTTTCTGCTGATCTCCTGTCATCTTTGCATCTGCCTGCTTGAAAACCAGATAGCTTCCCCCCAAGTCTTGACAAAACACCATCCCAGCTCCACAGCCAGGTTCAGAAAGGAAAAACAGAAAACATGAACAGAAAAACACCCTGTCACCCATCTGTACGGAAATGCTGTCGCCTTCTAGTCTGCAGGAAAATGCTGAGTCAAAGCATCCAGCTGTGACAGCACTTCCACAGCTCCTGAGCTATTTACACAGCCCGCCAAATAATGGCTCACAGTTACCCTGCTAATGGTAATATTAAATTTATATTGAATTAATATTATAGAATATTAAATTAATTGATGTTATATTAGATGTTATGTTTATATTATTTAATATAATATTTAATATATATTATCTTAATATATATAATGTTAAATTAAATAATTAAAATGCTAATAATAGATGTTACTTAGCTTGTTATTCCTGAGCACAAGAAGGGCCACGGTACACATCTGACAGAGCTTCCTCCCAAGTGCCACTGCTACTCTCTTGAAAACACTTTTATCTGCAGACCAAAAATCCAAAACACTCCTAACCAAGGAAGCCCATATTGAAATCTCAGCAGGCAAAATGGGATCCAGTCATGAGTGGATTCACATTTCCATATCAGCCATGGCATGGATCATAGGCCTTCCAAGAGCAGAGAAGGAGAAAACTTCTAGAAGAGTCTCATCAGCTCAGAATAAAAATTGTGATTATCACTTATCACTTAGAATCACTAATCCTTAGATTAATCATTTCATTTCTGTATTTTATGGCTGAGCAGGATTTATTTTCTGCCCCATAGGAATAACAGCCTCCCTAAATCAAGCACAAACTTTGGAGTCCTGTGCAGCACAGAAAGCACATTACTTCTCAATCACCCCAAACCCAACACCCTGAGAGTTCATATTCACAAGCTTCAGCATAGGAAATGAGCTTTCCCTATTTTGCTTTCATCTTCAAGTAGAATTTAATTCCTCTTATCTACTGGAATTAACAAACCACTTAGCAAATAGAGCCTCTAAAACATGCAAGGATAAAGAAATTCAGAAATATTTGTTGACAAGGAAACAATAATTCTGTTCATCTAAAAACCTCTAATTATTAAAAGGAGCAGAAAAAAAATCAGTACTTCAGACACTTCACACTTAAACTCCCACAGAACGTCCTTTTTTAAAAAAGTTTTTTTTTCCCCTTGACAGGCTAAATCCTCACCTTTCACAGCATTACAGGGGAACTGAAAAAAAAAACCAGGTACTTCCTTTTATAATTAGGTGAAGGGATTTTTAATTAAAGGTTAACTATTTTCAGCTGCCTGAACTTTGCAGGTAGTTTCCTTATTCTTAAGGAAACCTTCTCAGAGGCAGCCAGCAAATAATTATATATCACAATCATATATTGAGTAGCAATTATTTGTTATGCTGTTCAAATGGATTTGTTATCTCTTTTCCTTCAGAGGACTCTTTTCACAGGGTCATATGTCCAGCAATGTTGGAAGAGACCTTCAAGAGCATCCTTCAAGAGCATCTAGTCCCACGTTAAACATTTAGAAAAAGGCACCACTCAAGGCTTTTTCCTGGAATAAGATTTCTTGCTGAGGTTGTCACAGCTTTTCTGCTGTCCTTTAAAGCAGAGAAAACTATGTCAGTATATCTAAAACTGTTTATTCTGAGGAGTGGAGTAGAAAGCTACAGCTCCTTGATCTTAAAAAAGAAGGGGGAGGAGCAGCAGCAATGAATATTTAGTTCTGCTTCAATTCCTTCTCCCTTCCTAGGATTTGCATAAATGTGTACTATTTGAAATGTATTTTTATATTTCTATGTACATATTCAACTCTTTTCTTTACTAGCATGCCAGAGCACTTCTGGGATGGATAAAAAGACTTTCAAGAAAGAAGCACTTACAATCCTTAACCATACACTGAAACACTTAATTTGCAGAACTGAAGTTTTATCCATCTGTTTGGTGATTCTGCTTAGTGCTAAAAAGTGCAGGGCCATGGAAATTTATTTATAGGAGCTTGAATATTTTGGAATACAGATATCTCCTGAGCTAGTTTTGGCATTGAGAAAGGAAATTTTGACTTCCTTAGGCATTCAAAAATTGGAGAAAAGATGTTTCGATATGGATTCAGTGGAAATGAAATCTTTTGGCTTTCCTAATGCTCTGTGGAAGAACATGCCTGAAGGAATATCTGGAGGACTAAAACCAACAGAGAGCCATCAGGATAGAAACAATCACAGAATTTCAATTTATCATCCTATAAGCTCTGTTCCATTCACTAACTGCAACTTGGTTTACTGTCAGTAGTTTTCCCTTTGACCAAGGTAGCCCAAAAATACTGTCTTCCTATAATTTGGGATTACCATTTCCAGCCACCAAAATGTCCACTGTAGAGAAAATCCTATAGTGATACTTTTGACTTCAACAAATAACTATAAAATCTGTCTTCACATGGAACTAGCAAAATAATTGGAATTTTTCCAAATTACTGCTGCCCTCTAGTTGAGACCTGAAGAAGGGTTTACACCTCCATTTTTTGCAGCTTTATCTGTAGATCTAAGTTATAATTTCTAGTAACAACTTTCCTCTCACATTTATCCTTTTAGACCATTTGGCCACAAGTACCAGAACTAAGTATATTAAAAGGTGTTTATAAACATAACAAGCACAACATTTTCTGCTTAAGTATCCAGCCTTGTATGCTTGAGGTCATACATCTTATAAGAATAATACAATCTTTAAAAGGTATAGTCCAACACTCAGTCTTGAGAAATATGAGGAAAGATTTCTATTTATCAGGGAAAATCTGAAACAGTGGAGCTTTTGTCAATACATATCTGAAAATCATGAAAACTCTAGATGGTTCCTGTCTGGAATTTGGCCTTGGAACCTTCTTACAATTCCATTTATGGACTTTTGATTAAATCAACTGTACTTGCACCAGCCACCACAGACAATAATGGTGTTAAGGTGTGACTGTGTGGGGGGATGGTATAAAAAGATTCCTAAGTTTAAGGCTATGCAGCTAAACACAAAAATTTTAATAAACATGAACATATTTTGGACTCACTCCATTAAATGCACAGCACATCTCATGTCCATTAATTACATTCAGTGATATTTTTTCCACTTTTTCCCACGTTTGAAAAAAAAATATTGTTTCCATTCCTTCTTTTTTTTTTTCCAGTTGACATCTGTGCATACATCATCCACAATCCCCATGTAAACTTTAAGTGCTCATTTAGGTAGGCTTGGTCCAGGCCATTTCACACAGGCTGAGACCTTCCCCTAGTGAAGCCTGGAAAGCAACACATATAGTCCAGGGTGGCTTTGTTGCAGCTGAGGATACAGAGAGAAGAATCAAACACAGCTGCACTTTTCTAGGGCCTGATGTCTCAGGGATGTTCACTGCCAGAGTGGGCTGAAAGTTCCTGCAAACTGTCACACATCTTCCCAGGCAAAGCCTCAGTTACAGACGGTGCTACACGAGAATTTCATCACCTCAGAAGAGTTTTTATTCTGCTGGCATGAGGCTGTGTTGTATGGGGTTTTTTTTACATAAGAGCAGTGTTAGCTATGCAGTGTAGGATAAGGAATGGGAAATCAGCCTAGGGTGCAAAACAGAGTTAAATTGAATAAGGGCCATGAATTGCAATATCATCTACTCCAAGGGAGAAGCTGCAACTTCACATAAAGAGTGGTTTTCCAAGGAGTCACATTTGCAAGGGATAACAATATACTTAATAAGTGTTAACCTCTCTGCAACAAAAGGGACCTCATTATCCTTCTTGTTTACTACAGAAAGCACAACATTATTTACATGTTTACTGTTTTAAGTGTTGATTTCAGTGGTTACACACACTGTGTGACATGGCACCGAAATCCTTGCAAGTTCCACCTGCCATTCCCAAATTAAAATTAAATTTTTGCCAATGTTTTTTGCAAGTGTAGTGACTTTTATCTTATTCATGCTTTGTTTTGGCTCTTCCCCAAACCCTTTGCATTTGTATTTCTGTCCATTTCATTGCTGTGACCTTGGATTTGTCATCCTTGTGTATGAATTCTATATGGATGCTCATCATTACCTGCTAGACTTCCTGCCACGTGCAGCAGCCTGCAATACCAAAAATTTATTTGTTCTGACCAACTTTCCAAAAGCTGACTGCTGACATGAGAGAACAGTCTTTGATTGTCTCACTGTAACAAAGATTCCTTTCATCCTCAGCCATTGCTCCCTTTGATGTTATTTCATGCTTGCTGTTTTCAAAGTTTGCCTGGGAGTTTTATTTGACCTACTGATCATAATGCATTTAGGTTTGTAATGGGTAATGGATATCAAGTTATAGCTGCTGATACAGGGTTTATATTCTTCCCATGGTGTGAGAGGAGCTTTGTATAAAAATTATTGCTGACATCTTCATAGTGCAACTCAGACATCCTAATATAGTGCCATGTTATTATTTCATTACTGCTGCTTCACACTAATTCATTATTTATAAACACGTGTGCTCCTGCCTCAGTGAGTAGCTGGAAATTTATTCTCATACCCAGAATCTCATTTTAAAATCCCAGTTTGTTACTCTTCTGGAACTTCAAGCTTGCCTTATATTTTATTTACTACCAATGTCATTCCAGTACAGCAAACAGAGCAAGGTGGTGGAGAGGTAACTGCTGTCCCTGGTTGCAAACACAAGGGTGGCTTATTTTGGCAACTGCCCCGGTACCAGTAATTCTGCGATATAGTAATTTTAATGTCAAAAAGCTCATAACTTGGTATGGAATTAGTCATAAAATTACAGAAGGACTGCAGCCTAGGCAAAGTAGCCCAGCCCTGAATTCCTAAGAGATATATGACACCAGAAAAATAAAAGTAGGAATGTTTTCAACAGAGATGTTTAGGGAGCTTTCATCACACAAAACAGAATCAGTAAAAAACAAAAGAGGGGTCATGACAGCATGTCATGTCAGGTTCCTAATATTCTGTGATACAAAAGAATTTCTATTTTTGAATTAATAGGAAAATAACATATTTCTGTAAATTTATAGAACACGATTGAAGGATAATTTGTCATTTAAAACATAAGCACTTCAAAATACATTACTGTAAATTGCAAGATTTTTTTGTCTTCCAGAAGATTTAACACCTGTCAAAAGACAGCAGCTTAGATTAGACAGCAGTTTAGATTGAAAATCAGCCTATAAAGCAGATCTCAGGTTAAAAGGTAAAAATTACTGTAGATTCTTAGGAGCTTAAATTCAGTTTTCAGGACTATACAATAGAACTTAATGGCATGAAATACAGAGCTGCACAGTAAGATTCACAAAAGCAAGTCTAATTTATGCAATTTTTCTCTGATTTTTTTTCCATGAGATATCTATTTAGGGCAACTTCAGAAGGGTTTCAACAACCAATAGCATAGCTGGCACAAAGTAACTATTCTTTTAAGTTTCACTCCAAGTTGGTGGTATTTGACCTGAAAATCTCATGATACTGTATCAGCTTTGAACATAAAGCCAAGGGAAAATTTAACCAGGTTAAACAGCTGCTTGGATTTGTAGTTTCCTACTGTCTGGATTAGCATGTAAATCACTTCTGGCAATTGGATGGATAATGGCTTTTTTCACAGGCTTGGTTTTGTTTGTTTGTTTGTTTTTGGTTTTTTTTGCTTTGTTTGTTTGTTGTTGAAGGTTGGTTGGTTTGTTTATTTGGGTTGGTTTGTTTTGTTGGGGTTTTTTGGAAGACATAAAAGTTCTGCTTCATTCCTAGTGCAGAAGTTTTAATTCCCCTCTCTCTCTCTTGCTGGACCCTCCGTCATTGAGGTACTTTTAAAATATGACCCTTCTCATATGGCAACGACCTAAAAAACTTTCAGACAAATAATCAAATAAAAGCAATAATTTTATTGTCCTGGAAGACCATGACCACCGTGAAGTTGGAAACTTCAGAAATATTAGAAACAATCCTTTTTTCTTGCTTCAGCTGGACCTTTTTTAACAGAAGACACACAATATTGAATTTTTTCTTTGCATTTACAGTGCTCATTCTTTTTTTTCTTTACATGAAAACATATTCCCTTACTCGAGGGAAGATACATAAATATATATTATGTGAGGAGGATGCATTTCTGATAACTGGGATGGTCACAAATTCAGTAGACAATGAAGATTTTACTTTCCTGATACAGCTAATGCAATAGAGCCAGACACAAAGATGTACTTAAGAAAGACATAGAGTTTAAATGCACATGGACAGTAAAATGTAAAGTTCTTCCATAACGTTGTCCAAATAATACTGGTGGAGAAATTTTAGAAAACACTTCTATGCTAGAAAGTAAATTTGTCTTGCATAGCATTTTTCAAGCATTTTCAAAATCAATACTCTTAGAAGAATTAAGGATGACACTGAGGATGTGAAGGAAGAGACAGGATCATCAGGTTTGTCAGGTGCCAATTGAATTCCCAGTAATGACAGAAATAATGCAAAGTGCTGACAGGTCAAAGGCTGACTTTTCAGACTTCTTCACCACAGCTGAACAAGCTGATTGGTCTCAAAAATGAAAATCAAGAGATGACTACCTACTAGGCTGAGATTGGTAACAAGAGGCTGAATATTACAGTGCCCCAAAGAGTGTATCTGCCCATCCTCAGGACAGATCATTGTCCTGAGAATGGGCAGATACACTCTTTGGGGCACTGTAATATTCATTAATTCTTAATTTATTCTGCTGTTTATTCTTTGACTTGGTGCTCAGTTAAAATTGTTTAGTATAAGCCTTCTTGGCAACCCTTCCTGGATGGCTTCACTTTGACTGTGAAACCAACAATTTCACCATACTTTTGCTATCAACCCTTTCCAGGCCAGCTTATCAGAGAAGAAGATAATTTTTTTCTGGAGAGCAAGGATAACATCAAATCCAACAGAATTCAGAATAAACTCTGGCAACTATTTTTGCCATAGACCACTCATGTACTGAACTGTGACCTCTTCCCAAGTAATGCTTGTGCCATCTGTGCCATCCATGATACTGAACTACCTCCAAAAGTCATTGAAGCAGGGTTTTTTCTGGATAAGCTTGGGAAATGTCTTTTTTAGACAGTGGACCTTTTAAGTGCTGATTACTCCCTTATTCACTGGCTGGAGTAAGGGGATCTTATCAGAAGCAGACCGTGATTTTTCCAGGGGTTCACAGAAGCCTTTAATTAAGCTTGTGGCAGGTGGCATTACCCTAAACAGGGGGAAATCTGAAATCCATGGCCTGTTTCTCAGTGTTCCCTAAGATCTGGCTCTGTGAGGGCACTTTGAGCATTTGTGTAGTAACTTTGACCTTTAAGTTGTCTCTATGACTTGTAGGAAATTTTTCCAAAACCTCTTGTGGCCCTGGGGTTCCCACTGCGATGAATTATGAAAGGCTTTAGTATGCCTTCTCCTTTTGCCACCCAGCAGAAGAGTCAAACTGTCTTTTAGTAGCCTTCAAGCCCAAGGCTGTTTCCTCTTCATTACCTTCAATACGGATTGTACACCCACCACGTCCAAGACAAGAGTTCTGTCTAATTTAGCTTCTAAAGCAACACTTATGCATAGCCACAGGGTTGCTGACATCACTCAGAGATTGCCTTGAACTCATGATGATTATTATATGCAAAGACACTTCATGATTGAAACCAAAGTTGGTAATCAAACAATAAAACTCCAGAACAAACGACAGAAAGTGACAGCAGCATGGTACTGAAGTTGCAAGTCACCCATTTTAAGGAATGACTAACTAGAGTAGGAGTGAAGGGTGAAATCTGATGGAGCAGTGTAAACTCATAAGTGGAGAAATATACTCACAGAGAAAGTGAACAGGGAAATGTTTGCTATCTCTTTTATTACAAGAATGAGCAGGTATCAAGTAAAAATAGCAAACAGCAGGTTCAAAATAACAGCAGATAGTTCTTCACAACAGACAGGTCAGCTGTGAAATTCCCTGCACAGGAGGCTGTAGTTGTTTGAGGTGTGCCTGGGTTCAAGCTACAACTGGACAAGACAACAGAAGAAAATCCACAGAAGGTTCTTCTAAACAAAGAACACACATCTGGCTCAGGAAATCCCCTCAGCAGATACCCACTGATGGTGGCTGTCAGGAATGGGATGTTACTTGTTAGGATTGTCTGATCATATGGCTGTTCAGATTGCAGGTCCACATTCTTCCTGATGGCAGTAATTCTGTCCAGGGGTTCCCCATCCACATCAGACAAATGTCATGAGAGCCATAAGGTACTGCCATTCTTACACAGGGCCAAGGACCATGATTCTTTATCAAAGTGTGATGTGTAAGCACTGCTACAGAGCTCATCCCTTCAGTTTCAGGGGGAGGCTGGGAAAGCTGTGTAGGTTTGATGCTTACAACTGTTAATTAAGTTATAACTTTTAGGCAACTGTCAGTGGAAAAGAGCAGACTGATATTAATGCAAAGCAAGTCTTCACATCCCTATTTCCTCATGCTGTTACTGTAACCCCAAGCTGCCCTGAGCACAGTCTGAAATCAGCATCAGAGCAGCTGTGCAGTACAGCACGCTTATGCAACCATGCTGGCTGCTTTTGTATTTGTTAAAACAGATGTTTGTTTCTTAAAAAAATATCCCATTAATTCTCACAGAAATAAAATAGATTTTTCAGATGGATGAAATACTGACTAAATCGGTATTTAATAAACAAATGGCTTTAATAGTAATTGTGTGAGCTTGTACTCTCAAATCCAAAGGATCAGTGAAAGTTCACCTGATCCAGAAAGCATTGCTTTACCCTGCTGAACGCCCAGACCTGCTGCCAACACCTTCCGTGCGGTGCAGCGCTGCCTGGGAGCCTGGGCTGCGCTGGGGAACAGCGCAAGCATCTTCATGGTCACTGCCCGCCGCTTCGGGGACATCCCGGAGCACCTGTGCACCTCCTGGCTTTGCCCGGCCATCGTACGAGCCCAGCACCAGCGGGACAGGAAAATGCAGAGGAAGATCTCAGCCGCAGGGCGAGGGAGACCGGGCGGGGCGGCGGCGGCCGGCAGGTGGGAGCGGGCTGCGACTGGGGCCGAGACCTGGGCAGAAGTTTCTGCGGGGCGGGGGTGCTGCAGCAGCTCTGCCCGCAGCAGCGGCGGGGCCGGAGCCGCCCCCGGCCGCAGCAAGGCACGGAGGGGGATGTAGTCCGCGGGGCTGCCTACACTTCCCAAGGTGCCGCCGTGCCGAGCCGAGCCGAGCCGAGCCGAGCCGAGCCGTGCCGTACCGAACCGAGCGGAGCCGCGGCGCGGCTGCGGGTGCCGGCACCTGGCGGCGGGGGCGGAGCGCGGCGCGGCCCCGCTGCGCGGCGGGCGGGGACGGGGACGGGGACGGAGGCGCCTGCGGGGCGCGGTGACAGCGGCGGCGGCGGCGGGAGCGCCATGAGCACCGGCACAGGTAGGCGGGCGCGGGAGGCGGCCGGGACCCCCGGTGTTTCGGGGCATCTTTGCCGCTGCCCAGCTCGGGTCCGTCTCGTTGCAGCGCGGGGTGCGGGCAGCGGCAGCCGGATAAAAATTGCTCACCTAAAACCACCCGAAAATACGAGAATCCGTATGTGCGCCTGTGGCGGGGGGAGCTGCCGCAGCCTCGGGCGCTGTCGGGCGGGAGGGGCTGCGGACCCAGCGCGGGGCTCCGGCGGAGCCGCCCCCGCCCCTGGCATTCTCCGCAGCCCCGGCCGGAGCCCGCAGCCCCGGGCGTTCCCCGCAGTCCCGGCCGGAGCCCGCAGGACGGGCTGGGGCGGCCGCGGCCGGGCCGCCCTCGCTCCATCCCCTGCCGGTACCCAGCGGCTCGGCCGAGGCGCGGTGCGGGCGGCATCAGCTGGTGCCCCGGCATCCCGGGTGGGAGCACACAGCTTTTCAGACGGGGATATTTGGGTTAAAAACCGGCCTTTTCTGCTGGGCGAGATATTGTGGCGGTAGAGAAGGTGGATATTAGGGATGTGCCACGGAGCCCAGGCTAGGATTGCCGCCCGGAGGAATCCAGTTGCCCAGGGCAATACAAAACTAATTTATCCTGTGATACATTCAGGATTTGACTTGGAACTGTATTTTTTAGCGATTCAGCATTCATCTGCGTTGAGTGTCGGCGGGGGGTGGTTACTTCAGAGCACAGCCGATTGCAAAATATTACAGTCCTTAAGGCAAATGCAGGGTTGTGCACAGAGGAGAGGGGACTGTGGGAGGTGGTTGTGTGTTTCGTTTGTGAGGGTAACTGTAGTGCTAAATATACGCTCTACCACAACAACAGGGAGAGGCTGAATAGCTACAATTATGTGGTGACTCTCTATGTCAACATGCTTAATCATACCACATCCTCGCAGCG
This sequence comes from Molothrus aeneus, assembly GCF_037042795.1. Lineage (NCBI taxonomy): Eukaryota > Metazoa > Chordata > Aves > Passeriformes > Icteridae > Molothrus > Molothrus aeneus. The sequence continues at coordinate 62,868,804 of NC_089649.1, read as the reverse complement.
AGCCAAAGGGGAGCCTGCTGCAAACAGAGAGGGAGAACGAGCTCCCGGTTAGGACAGTGAGTGACCTGGGTCAGGCACCTGCTGCTGATTGCAGCTGAAAGCCAAGTCTGGCATTTCCTCATGTTTGTTGGTGGTGTAAGTGCTTTCATGTGTGCTGATTGTCCCCGTCCTCGTGTGGTCTGTGGGTGAAACACGGACTGCCAGCATGCCTGTCCTCTCTGTGGAAGTGCCCAGGCCAAGGCAGGTGTGCAGGTGAGAGCAAAGCTTATGTTGCAGGGTGTTTGAACTACTGTAGAAATCCCAAGTCTGTTTGTTTCTTTAAAGAGCATCGGGATAATTAACAAGGATAGTAACATCTCCTTTGGTACTGGTGAAATGCCGGTATGGAATCCACTCCTTGGTCGCCTGTCTGTAATGTTGAACTGAAGAACATGAAATACTGAGAAATGTTTAAATTCTATTGTGGTAGAACTGAGCTTGGTAGAGGAAATATTAGAGTGCAAATTTTTCTCTCTATAATATTTTAAATGTCAGTTAAATAGATTCTGAAGTTATAAACCCAGTAGAAAAGTTAGTGCAGAGGAGACTTGACACAGTTCTATCTCAGTAATTGCTCCAAACACGGTGTAAATTAAACAGCAAAAAAGAACAGTGCCAAGATAAAAATAACATCCTGAGAAAAAAGAGAGTGGAAAAAAACCCTGAGAGTTCTTAGGTCTAATTTGAAAGAATAACTGGCAGTTTTAGGAGTTTTGGTTTTAAGTATAGGGTTAGCTTTGATCTTTCCAGATTTTGACTTTGTGTGTCTGTGTGGGCTATGTAAACAACCTGCAATCAATTCTCATGATAAATTAAATGTGAGGAGCCCATATCTACTCAGTGAAATCAATGGAAATTTTCCATTAACATTGATGGGTCAAGTATTGTACAACAAATTCAGTGCCACTGTTTGTTTAAAATTGCTGTTCCCAAAAGATTTCCACCAAAATTACTATGGAAAGGCTTTAATTCAAAGTTTGCTGTTTATTCTAACAGAAATACATTTCTGGTTCTGCAAAGAAAACAAGGGTGAAGTGGTGTGTTAAAATCAGCCTCACATAAGCTCCAATGAATTGCTGCATGGTTTGGTAATCTAGGAGAAATTCCCAATATTTCTCTTGCTCTTCAGATGGAGCAAACAGTTGTGAATCTGCCTTATTACTCCAGAAACTTTTGCTCGGTCTGTGTCCTCTCTTGCACCAAGGCAGCACATCATTCACTGTCTGTATCAAGAGGGTTTCAGGCAGTGCTGTGACACTGCTTTGCCACTTTAACCATAACATTTGGCATTAGATACAGAAATGCTTATATTTGCTAAGGGTGATGTTGATAAAGGTAATACAATTTAAAATGGTTCAGTAGTACATGCATTGAGCCATTGTCTTGATGAATGGGCTGCAGACTCATGCTATAATTTTAAATCTAGAAAGCATATGATCACCTGGTTTAGTAAGACACAGCTCAGATGCATCATTACATGTGTTGTAATTAGATTTTTCCATACATGATTTTCCTCAGCTGCCTTCTACATATACTTACCATTGGTTTTGGCTGAGACTATTTCTAAGAAAGAGCCTATTCACTGCTTTTTATACCTGGGAGATTTGCATGAAATGGTTGTGCTTTTAGGATACTAAAGGTACTTTTAAGAGTTTATAATATGGTTTTTCAGTCTAATAATTAAGTTCTTTGCCATCTTGAAATTGTAGCAAGAAGAACAGAATAGGTTAAATATTTGAGATTGTGAAAATGAGGTTCTCCTCAATTCTCAGAAATAGGGTAACATGATGTCTATTATTTAAGTGCAAAAAGGGAATCACAGAGCTAATTACATACTAGGTGAGTTAGATTAGATTAAATTAAATGTCATGACACAAATTCACACAGCTATTTAGTCTTTAAACTATTATATTAAAGGGGCAATTTGATTGCATGGATCAGAGGACAGCTAATGGAGTGTCACAGCCCAAATGGAGCAGGAATGTAGTGGCTCTGCTTACAAAAGAGGTTACTCAGGTTGGTCACACAGGGTCCGGCTCAGCTTGGAGATGATTAATTCCTTTTCAAAGTTCACATGCAACTATGCTGATAAGAATCCTCCCTAGAGACAAAAGTTATGATTGTTTCAGACTGTGCTATATTTTATACTTTGATACAGCATTTTTCTTTCAGCCCTTCGTTCTGGGCACTGGTAAAAGAGCATTGAATTACTAGACAGGAGCACCAAGAGGTCAGCTTGCTTTGGAGTTTGCCTGCTAATGAACGTGTTCACCTTATAGGATGCAATCCTACATGTTTCATAATTAAACAAGAGTAGAACTACTTCATTTCATTGCCATTTTAGCCAGGTTTCCCTGAAAGAAAACCCAACAACCTCTATTTCCTGATGGTATTTTCTTCCTGAAAATTGGGTTGAATTGCAAAGACTCTATTTAATTTCTTAGACTGTAAAAATCAGGAAGCTGTATCTTGGGATTTGTTAAGGTTTTGGGGGATTCTTTACAGCTCTTAAGAAAATGGTTTCAGCTCAGTGCATGTATCTTTTAAATGGCAGCATGTTCTTGGATGGTGGAAACACACAGCACAGTTAGGATGGGGTGAAGTGGGTCAGAAGAGATTCTCAGGTGATGTCACATCAGCTGGTAACTCCTGCCTGCAGGACATCCTGTCTCCTGGTGGCCTTCACATGCTGCCCAGGTGCTGCAGCCCATCTCTGGAAAGGTGGATAGTTCTGCTCAACAGAATCCAGGCATTTGGCTTTCTGAGTGAGGTCTCCTTCTGGCTCCCTTGCCTGTTTTCAGTGCAGCACCTGCCCAGTACTGAGCACCCTTCTGGGCTGGTATGGGCTGCTGTCTGTTCACTTCTGAGTGCCCCTGAAGTACGAGGTACAAGCAGTGTGCTTTCAGTTCTGTTCCTCAGGCCATTATTGCTTATGTACTTAATCACCAAGAATTATCTTTGACATAAAAACATAGAGGTCTAAGAAATGTAGAGAAAATTGAGAAATACAAGCATGGCTGCTTTTATCTCTCTTCTTCTGTGCAATGGGATGGCCAACATTCAAGGAGGAGTGAAGAAATCCTAATTTTAGTTTTTCTCAATTTGAAAAACAATTCCTGTCTATACAAATTAAGGCTTTAGCAGTGGAAACTCCTCTTTCCTGACTACTGTTAATTGTAAGCTCACTGCTGCATTTTCCAGTCCTGTAGGAGTTTGCTGGTACCATTAACTCACCTTTGGACCTTTGGTTCTCCAACCAAGCACCCAGCACTCAAAGTAAAGAATTAAACATATTTGTGTTAAAAGGGCTTGTGCTGCATGGGGCTGTTAGAAACAGAGCTCTGTAAGTGCCAGAATGGGAGGGGCCCAGGCAGCACAGCTGGGTCTCTGCATGAGCCCAGCATCAGATAGATGGAGGATGGTGCCTGGGCCTTGGAGATTATTGGACAATTTGTTGGCTTGCCCTCTGAATCCTTAAATATAACCTTAAGGCAAACATTTCTGAATTTATATTATTCCCTGTGTCAAGATCCATTAGCAGCATGTCAAGGTCCATAACTGTTAGCATCTGAAACATTGGAATGTTTTTTTTTCACAGCTTATTAGTTGATGTTCGTGCTCTGAAATCTAGATGGAGTATTGTATTGCATGAAGCGTGGTTACTTATTTTTCCATTTCAGACAAGAAATGTGAGATGAATAAAAACTTTGTTCAGTGGATATTTCTGTAGCTTTAGGAGCCATTTTTTCCCTTTCTCTTTAAAATCAAATCCTTCTACTGGCATTAGTCAAATTGATCATTAACTATGTTTTGAAGAATGTCCTGATCTTATAGGACAAGATTCTTGATCTGTATATGAAAGAAAACAAAGTCTAAGTGCAGGTGGCCATGAAAAATACAAATTCCTGAATTGCAGGAGATCACTAGTAATGCTCTGAAAATACTTTAATGTTCTTAATTGCAGGTTGGTTTTTTTCCTACTTAGAAACTGTTATTTTTAGGTTTAAGTAATGCTGTCATTGTAAAACAGTAACAGATTGCAGTTGCTCCTCATGGTGAATATGAAGACCAAATGTGTAATCTTGGTTGTTACTGCATAGTAGCTGCTCACAAATACAGCATCCAGTTCCTTGGGAAGTTTTCAAGTACCTCTTCTGTCAGTTCATTTCTAGCATGAGGCACTGTGATACTTCAGAGGAAGATGAAATGTGGTTCTTCCTCTTCCCTTTTGCCAAGTTCATTTGTGCTTCAGTGGGGAAAAAATCCCTCACCTGTACTGGTTTATGGAGTGAAGTAGCTGGGTGTGGTGTACAAAAGGGGAGCACTAAGCATTCAGTAGTTGTGTTCCTTCCAGTCTATTTCAGGCAGTGACAAAGATTGAATTGCTGTCATACTGTTTGTATGGTAAAATTCGTGGTGAAGTAGGAGTTAAACTTTGATGCATATCATATGAAGAACAAGCCACAGAACCTGTTCTGCTCAAGTGTCAGGCAAGAGCTTTTGTCACTTTAAAAAATAGGTCATATACTTCCTTCTCCTCCTAAGTATATGACTTAGAGATTATATGACATAGAGTATGTGACTTAGGATAAAGGGAATTTCAGAAGTGATTCATAAGGCAGTTTACTAGGTGATGTCTAAATATATACTGGGATCTTCTTTGCTGAGCAACTCTTGAGTGGGACTGAACGAATGGACAGCCTTGTATGCAAGGATTCATTTGGAGAGTTCTTGGTCAGAGACCGCTTTGTTTTTTTCTTGACTTATTTTTACCTCTGTCAAGAGATTTTAGTGAGGTACATTTATAAATCCTAGACTGCTGTAAATTTTACTGTTTAAAATAATGTGAATGCCCTAGAAGTCATGAAAAATACTTTTACAGTTTCCTGTTTGTTTTTGTCTCAGTTACCTTCATTTGCTTTGCTCTGTTTACAAGTTCTGCCTCTCTTTGTTCCTGTTGGTATTGCAAACTCTGCTGGAACCTGCAAGTCAAGCAGGCTTTTCTGTTCTTTACTTTGTAAGACCCCACTGAGGATATTTGACTGAGTTCAGCTGGGAAGTTTGGCTTTATGGAGTCTTGTAGGATTTTCTGTGATGTTTCCTTTGGCTTTGCAATACCAGCAGCATGAAGGCAATCACCTGGTTACAGTTTTAGAAACTGAACACAACACAGAAACAGAGGATCTAATCTTTAAGGTAACATATAGAATTGTGTACTGATACCAGGGAAACCATAGAAATAGAGGCTCTGTTGCCACTATTAATTACCCTGATGAGAGGAAGATGGGAATGGGGAAGGGTTTGCAGCCAAGTGCCTTAGCTGGGACACACACGGGAGCAGCTGGGGCTGCGTCTGTCTGTGCCGTGGGTGTCTGGCGCTGGCCCTGGCACCTCACCCTGTGACTTGCACATATGCTCTCTGTTTTGCTGCCTGTCAACCTGGCTGCAAGTCAGGCTTGCCAATCCAGGGCTTTGCCTGTGCTCTGAGCCTGGGTTTGCTCAGCAGCTCCGGCCCTGCTCAGACCAAACTCAGCCCTGTGCTCTGCTGCTGGCTTCAGACAGTGACAGGAACGTTCCTGGGTGCAGGTGATGGGTAAGTACTGGTGATAAGGGAGGAGAGTTGCTTTGCACTGACCTTTCCATGACTAATAGTGTAACTGAGCTGTGATGTTCCCACCCACTTGGTCAGCAGAGTGGGCCTGCCAGGATTGGTGCAGTGAGCAGGACGAGGGAAGCTGCTGTGTGCTTCCCTTGGGAGTGTGGCAGCCAGGGAGAGGGGGTGGAGAGTTCTGCTCTTGATCCACCTGGAAAAGGGAGACAAGACAGAGGGGAACTGAATTTTTCAATTTTTCAACCCCCCCAATGGGTTGATGAAGGGGAGATGAAGCCAAGCTCCACTCACAAAGGCATGGGAAAAGGGCAAGAAGCAACAGTCAGGAGTAACAGGAGGAGTTCATGCTGCTTGTAAGGAAAAGTGAAATCCCAGTGATAGTGCTTGAACCCAGGAGGGAACCAAGGAGGGTAGCAGAGGGGCTGTGAAATCTCCAGCCTCTGAGATTTTCAAAATTTAACAGGCCAGGTTGCTCCAGCACTTGCCAAACTGACGATTGGCCTGCAGTCAGCTGGATCTCTGGTTATCTGGTCCAAAGTTTTCAGTGGGTATTTGAAACTGTCCTAAGCCATGACTGCACAGCATCTGTTGTGTTGCTACAGAGATCTGCAGGCAGATTAATCTTGAATGTTTTGTGTGGCTATTTACCAACCAATCTTCCTGGACATGTTTTGATGCCTCATTCCTGCCTTGGAAAATTGGAGAAAAATTAGTGTCAGCTGCATGTATGAACATTGGTAAGCTTACATTGGTAAGCTTTCCTGAACCAGACCCCATGGAGAAACAGGGTTTATGTATCACAGATCTCTTGAACAATTGCCTAAAGATGCAGACCTGTCCTGGGGGTTATGTGTGTGCAGCTGCAGAGCCCCTCAGCTGGGACACGGAGTTTGGTGTGAAAATCTGGCTTCTCCACTGCTGAGACCTTGGGAAGTTTGAAGTATCATCACCCATCACTGTAAACTGCAGTGTTTTATCTCTTTGAAACTAGGGCATTTATTTATGTGCCTTTGTACAGAATTAGGTGCAATCATTTCAGCATCTTTGTTCTAATAACCATAGGTTTTCATGGTACCAAACTAAGGTAACCAACATCTCACAGATTGCCTTAATGTGTTGTCAGTGAGAGCATAACCAAAGCTTTTCTAGCACCTTCTGTCTGTATGAGCCATGGGAAATTTAGTAATGATAAAACACAATAGGTTGTGTTTCAATTTGCTGACATTTATTGTCATTATTTCAGATCATTAGACTGTCCAGCTTGGATTGAGTGCTTGTGTGGCCCAGTAGTTTGTTTCCAGCTGTGCCCATTGTCCTGATCTGGGAGCTAATGATGACAATGGCTGTGTCCATCTTGGTCTTGTATGTTTTTCAAGATAGTACTAAGGAATCATCACCTCAGATGATGAATTTTAGCTTCTTTTTGGTAGTGTGGCCTAAATTTCATTAAATGCATAAAGCCAGCTTAACAAAGTTCTATTTATATCTTAATAGAGCTACCCACTGACACTGCTGCAGATTTGGTTGTCTATATTATTAATAGGATTTGACCTAAAGCTAAAGCCTAGGTTGTTCTGGGAACCCTTAACTTCTGCTACTGCTAAACTTTGGGATTAAATCAAATGTCTGAAGTCATGTGATGCATTTTCAGAAAAACTGCTTAAGCAATAGTCACGTTTTGCATTTCTTTCCATAGATCTATAATTTTAACTTGTGATACGCCTGAGTTTTTTCCCAAGGTCAAAGCTTTGATGGGAACAACTCAGGCTGTGTCCTGTGAAGCTGATGATGAGATTGATGTTAGGGGAGTGCTGCCAGCTCTGGGGAAATGCTCAGCTGAGCTTTCTGTCTTGTCTCTGAAGCACATAAGGTCTGCACAGATCTAGAAGCGTGCCATAGCCGTGCCTATTTTAGAAAGTAGCAAGCAGCACGAGCTGCAAATTTAAGTTGGCAGGAGAAGCCTGGCTGTTAAGCTGAAGCTGTCAGAAACTGCCACAGTGTTGGTTGGATGCTCGATTTACCTGTCCTGCTCAGAATTAGAAAGATGGAGCTTCTCAGGCCCTTTCTAAATACGAGGGTAAATAGTATTTTTGGAAATATATAGAAATCATGTACATTGGATGATTCCATCCTAGTAATTTTGCTATCATACATGTGTTTTGTATGGTCAGTAATTATGTATTTATTACAGTGATGAATGCTTTCAGTATAGCTGTTTGCACCATGGCCATCAAAAAGCACAAATATTTCAGTTCTGCATTCCATCTTTAATTCCAGTTACTTGCATAAACAATTTTTGAGACACTGCCTAAGTTATGGTCAAATTCAGTTGCTAAACCATCTAATGCTCTCCTACTTTTCTGTATGTGGTTGTTTTCACTCATATATCCCAATAGTGAGTTACTTGCAAAAGCAGAAGTGTGTTCTTTCAAGACAATAAAAGGTATTGAACATATCCCTTCTCCTGATAGTGCATTTCTGTGCCAGTTACACTGCATGCTTAGAAAATGCTGTACTGGTTTACATTTTTGTAATAAAATTTTTTTCTTTTTTCCTTAGGTGAGCCTGTGAATCTTTTTTAAGGAGTTGCACATCCATTGTTGCTTAGAGAGACCTTAGCAGTGGGTAAACAACAAACCTTGACATTTTAAAGGAAGATTCCTACTCTTAGCTTGCCTTGTGGCTCTGTGCTGTGGATCTGGAAGGCAGATCATGTCTCTTGTGCTGGAAGGCAAAGGACTGAAATTTAGATAGCCCCTGTGAATTTTCTAGGGAAATCATTGTTAACTGTGCTGTGGGAAAAAAAAATACTACATGGGCGTTACTTCCATTGCACTGATATTACGGTTCCATGAAGAATTAATGCTTGCTAAAGAACTAACTGCTAAGGATTGGTCACAGGCTACCTGGCATTTCATCTTGGCAGCTCTGGGTAGCACTGAGGAGGGAGGGCTTTGGGTGGGCAGTAGGAGCTGCACATCCACAAATCCATTGGACAAAATGGTTTAAACAAATCACAAACAAATAAACAAATCACCCAATGTCTTCCACTCCTTCCTGTCTCTAGGCTGCTTCCAACATGGCTCTTGAATCTCACTGTCAGTGTTAAAATCTCTTTTCATCAATTTATTTCAGCTTTTATTGCATACTTCTTTCTAAGCATCCTGGCTTAAAGAAAGCAATAATGCAATAAATGACTGGAAAACTTTTAAATACAAACAATGTAATTATTACAATAATTGCTGTTATATTAATATTCTCTGTATCTTTTCTGACTGCGGTTTATATTGTTTGTAAACTGTTGGGAGGAGATGTTGTCTCTGGCTTTGTGTCATAGGTAAACAGTTGTAGTATTTTTAATCCCAGACTAAAAGGTAAGATCTTATCTTTAGGAAAATTTTGCCCTATTTTGCAGGAACCCCTTCCTTTTTTGGTAGGATGTATGAGATTTACGTTCTCTGATGCCAGAGTTTCTTTTTGGTAGAATTTCATCATGGTATGTTGGTGCTCATTTTTTTGTAAATATATTTAAATTTCTAATAGTTTTTTGTCAATTGATTGCAAAGCTCTCACAGAAGGAGGGGATTTGCTTGTGCAGAACTGAGAAGAGATTTGTGACTTGTGTTGGGTAGGATTAGTCAAGAGAAGAGGAGTCTGAAATACCAAAGTCTGAATTAAATGTTCCTTCTGTTAGATCACTCTGACTTTACGTGTGTAAGACTTAATACATTTTGGGTTATTTTTGGCATGGGCATGAGTGGCTGACATTTGTCTATAGATGTAAGAGTGGAAATTGAAAGGTTAATTTGTTTGCCATCTTCCCCTAAGTTTTGAAAATAATATCTGGTCTTAGCTTGTCCAGTGGCTCAAGAAGGGAGGGAAGAGTTGGGCTTGAGAAAACTAACTGTAACAAAGCCATTTTCCTGCTGCTAACTCCATGCCCCTGGCAGCCTAAATATTCCTGCCCTTGATTTTTGTTTCTCTCTGGATCATATTTATGAGGAGATTTCATTTCAAAAAACAACCAGGATTGCAGCCGATGTCATCAGAAAAAACTTCACATGTGAAATACTTTCAAAAAAATCCTTAGAACCTAACTCTGGAATTTATTTTTTTAAATTTTATTTTTATTTTTTATTTTTACATGGTAGGAAAAGGCAGCATGGGCTGGCACCCAAGCCTTGAGCGTACAGCCCCACCAAGGAATCTGTGCAGCCTGTCCCAGCACACCCCTGCCAGCAGCTGTCACTGTCACTTGCCAGTTCTTTAAAGCTCTTTAAGGTGGCATAACGTGGTGGCAAAGAGATAACGTGCAGCTTTCTCCCCTAGAGGCAGGCTTAAGTTAATATTCCCCCAAAGGCCATTGTTACGGATAAGCACAGCAGCAAAGTGGACAAGCTCCAGGTTTCTCTGTGCTCACCCATCTCCCTTTCCCAGCTGGGTAGGGAAGCTGGGGTTTGAGGCAACTTTCCAATTTTTCAATTTCTGCAGCTTTCATCAGTTACAATGACATGGATTCAATAGGTAGTTTAGAAAATATTTGTGATCTCTTCCAGGTCACACTGATAGCATGTGTGAGCTTTTGTGACCTGAAACTTGAAAGTTGTTGGGGTGAAGATTATTTCAGCTCTGAGGGTTGGTACTGAGTCAAGCTTCTTTACTGAGTATGATTGTGTAGATAAAGGGAACCTGCTCCTAGCCACACATAGCACTCCTCTTCAAAAGACATTGAGACAACTGAGTCCATCTTAAAAAAATCTGGCTAAAGTGCACTGCTTTGATTGTGTCCTGTTGCTCTCAGTTTGGAAGCATCAGATTCCTGTGTTCATTTCTTTGTCAGCAGGCTTTGATAATTTCATCATTGCAGAAGAGTGTCACTGCTGGTAGAATGTAAAATTGTTGGGGGAAAAGCATATGCCTGATGAGAATGATTCCAAGGAGAGGTGGAGCTGACAGGCCACGCTGGGGGTGCCTGCTGGGGACCAGCACAGGGTGGTTATGGAGATGTGTTGCTGAACACACTCCTTCCAGCTTTTTTGTTGTTAGAAACCTTTTGACACCTCTGCCTGTGTTCCAGAGGTGTCTCACAGTGGGTTGTGCAATGGGCCATTGCAGTCCCAGTGAGGAGTGGCTGGCTGCCCACCAGCAAGTCAGATGAGCCTGCTGTACAGAAAAATGCAGACAAGAGTTTCTTTGCAGGAATTCCTCACTGTCATGCAACATTATCCTTTAACTGGGTTTACAAGCACAGAAGCATGTTTCAGAAGCTATATTTTTAAAAGTACACTCCACAATTTTGATTTTACATTACAGTTTAAGAAGTTCATGAGGGTTTTTTGCAGAGCTGTTGACATGACCCCACTGCTGAAGCAGCAGCCAGCCCTGCAGTGCCTGTAGGAAAAGCCTGTCACAGTCCCAATGCCCAACCCAAATCACCAGGGTAAGGTGCTGGCAAGCTAAATGTGTCTTACCCGTGCCCAGAGCCTCAAGAAACCAGAAGTGCTAATGCAGGGGGTGCTGACTTATCAAAGGGCTGCAGCTACATGCAAGAGGATTATTTTTACTAATACATGCTTAGAGTTTGTCAGGCTAATAAGGCTCTGCAACATCTCTTGTGAATGCACTGAAAGTTCAGTAGACTTCATATTGCTCCTTCAGTTTGAAATGTGCAGTGTTCATCTTTACAGCTTGGAATTCCTTGTTTGTACTGCTCATCATAATGTTTTAAAAATGATTCTAAAATTGATTCCTTAAAAGTTTTTGAGGTGAATACTCTTCATGTTCAAGACTAGCTGTACTGCCATGTATAATCCCATTGAAGCATAAGGAACTATGCATTTATATAAGAAATAAAACTTAATTCTGTAGTTATTAAAATCTGCTCTTACCTTAGAATTAAAATTTTGAAGAATATTTTCTGAAAAAGTTTGATTCAAATAAGAATATTTAGATTTCAGATTTTAATACTATTACTCAGAGACCCATTGCAAATACAGCTTTGGTCACCTTTCCTATTCAGACACAGAAATTAAGCTATTATGCCTTAAAGTTAAACTCCCAGAGTCCCATCATTTATGAATTATTGTGCTGCAGATTGTTAATGGAATATATTATACTGGAAGTTTTATCTGCATCTGTCTTATATAATTTAATGCAAATAAATTGTAGATAAAATATCCAAGGACATGAAATGTTTATTTGTGATAATAGTTCTGTTTATTCAGCTTGAGGAAACTGGAGGTGAAGTTAAGAGTAAGTACACTTAAAAGGAAGCAAGAAAACAGGTTTTAATTATGATTTAAAGTAAAATAAGCAAGTAAGTCTAAAATAAAATGATTAAAGATTGCTGTAGGTTGCTGCAGTGGTACATTAACATACTAAACTATTTAGAGTGTGACACATTTTCCACATCAGAATTAAACAAATAGCAGCTTAATACGTTAAGTCATCTCAGCGACATCTGCTCTGTCAGTTGCCTACGGGCTGGAAAATGAAGCGTTACAGCAAAGGATCCACAGATGGATCCAGCAGCTCAGGATTTGCTCTGAGTGCTGGAGGGCTTGGGGCCAATTCTGGGTCCCTTGGCACCAGCCATGTTGGTGATTTGCCTTTGGCCCCTGCCTTGGTTTGGTACAAGGTGCTCAGCTGTGGGCGTTGTCGCCACTGTCCCATTTCCCCCACCGCAGCCATAAAATCAGGGAGTGGGACAAAGAGGCCATTCCTGCTGTTTCCAAGAGGAATATCACTTGCTGTGGGAGTATTTTTTCTTTTTTTTTTTTTCCCTGAATGTTTTTTCCTTTCCTTGAGGCTACACTGGCGAGTGGAACTGCCCCATCAGCTCTTTCCAACATCCTGGGAAGGTCCCTTCAACACTCATGTGGTTGGTGATTTTTCTCCAAAGTAGTGTATCTCTAGGACTTAAATAAATACTTATATTAAAAAAATACTATAGTATCATAAATTTAGAGAGTATACAAGCAGAAGACAAAATCTTATGCATATTGCTGAGATCTATAAATTAGGCCATGTTCACGCTCAAGAACATTAAGGGAAAAATCCCAAGCAGTGGCATCCATAATCATAAAATGGAACAGAAACTGGAGCCTCGTTTTTACCATTTGCATTTTGTTTATGTTGTTCATACTGGAAAGGGATGAGAAGACTTTATAGAATGTTAAAAACTTCTAACCTTTTTCTGCAACTATGACAACTAGAACCAAATTCATCTAATAAAAAACTGAAGAACAGATTGCTGTGCAGTCACATATCCCTGAGGGATGGTACTTAATTTAAAACAACAAGTATTTCAAGGCTGTGATAGAACTTCGAGGGCTTAACAATGCTTCTTATATTGCAGTCAAAACTCCCAGAGCTCCCATATGGAAGAGTCAGCCAAAATTCACAGTGCAGCCAGATTAGCAGTGTTAATCACATTGCCTGTTCTTTAAATTGCAAGGAGCCTGGGCAGGGTGTAGAGGCTGGAAACTGGATACCTGTGCAGTAATGCCTGTGATCCTGAGGATATATTGTTAGGTGGGATTGGTATTTATTGTGTCAACAAAATCTCTACTTCTGAGGTGAATTGCAATGTCAAATGTGTAGCTTTGTAAGCTGCCTCGGTTTCTTTAAATGTTTATTTTGTGCATAGATTTAAAAAGTGTTTGGCTGCTCTACTTCTACTGTGAATTTTTGGTGGTGGATCACTGATGTCACTGTGTATCTAATACTTGGTTTGTAGGGTCAGTCCTCAGGTTAGGCTGCTGCAAATCTACATTTTTATTGTGACTGGTAACAATGGGGGACAATAAATTAATTATGACATTTAAATCTAAAAGAAAGGAATTTATTTAGCCATTTAAGCATGAGTATAATATTAGTTTCTATTCTTTTAGAATCCAGTGATCTAAAGCTACAGATGAGAAATGTTGACACCCTCTTCAGGGCATTCCAGGCTCCTTTATGGCAGATCCAGATAGAAGAGTTTTGGTTTGTTACTTAGGATACATGGTACTATGATGGAAGGTGGCTTTGTAAAAAAAAAAAAACTGTATGGGCAAAATGCTGTGAATTACAGGTGTTCAGCAGCACTGAACACTGGGTCAGCTTTCAAATGATACAAAATATGGGTTTGGAAGGGTAATTTTAATCACCCTGCTTTAAATTTGTGTGCTCACTCAGCTGTGATGGTATTCATGTGAGAGAGGGATTTAGAGAGCTCTGCTTTGCTGCCATGCCAGGGTCCTGGCCCTGGGGGAAGTGGAGCAGGGCCGTGGACAGGCTGGATGGCAGAGGCTGGATGTTCAAGCAGGGTCTGCAGGAGCCAGGCTCCTTTGGGAGGCTCAGGGAGACCTCAGTGTCCTCATGTCCCACTGCTGGCCTGGAGAGAGGATGCACCCAGGCTCTGCTCAGAGGTGGGGGGCAAAAGCACAGGGCTCAACCCCATGGCAGCTTGCAACATGGCAAATTCTGATTAAGCAGAAGAGGAAGCAAAATTCCCAAGAAGATTGTAAAGCACTGGAGGAGGGGAAGTGGCAGCCTTACATCCTTGGGGCTTTGAGGACAGGACGAGGCCCTGGGCAACCTGATCTAGTGGGATCTGTGCTGAGGAGGAGGCTGGACTGAATGACCTCCAGAGGTGCCTTCCAACCTAAATTATTCTGGTTCTAAATATAGCGTGTGGGAGTGCTAAACTTAACTTTGGCATGATTAAAATTACATTTAAAGCTAAAGCAGGACAGCAAGACAATGCTTCTGGGACTCTTGTGCAGCACTTCCAAAAAACACAGGCTCACATACATTTCCAGGGGAAGCTCAGTTGTTCTGAAGCACAGTGTTATACCAGAGTTACATGGTGATTTTAAAACCATAGCTGTGCTTCAGAGTGTGTGTGGTGCTTACATGTGCTTTGTAAGAGGTCAGATTTATTTCTGCAGGTCACAAACTGAACAGCTGAATGGATTCAGGGCTCCTAACTCCCATTCTGTGGCAGATAATTAAAAGATCTAATCTCTTGTACAGCTGACCTGAGAATAAATTTCTAATAGTCTGTAGATTTGCTGCACAGCAGAGTACACAGCTTCTCATTATAATTTAATATGTTGTTAGTACAGCTAGACTAATTTTGATATAGTGTCTTGATTTATTTTCTTTTTGAGTGAATGTCAAAAATATAAGAAATTCCTAGATAGGAGAGGTATAATCTCAGTAATATAAAACTTTCTGTAAAATGATAGCAAAACATACTGAGAAAAAGGAGCTTTTATTTAAAGATAGAGCAATTTAAAGTTAAAAGCAGCAAATATTATTACATTTTCTAATTATGTTCCATAACTAATCATACAACCAATAAATGCATTGAAATGTGCCAAAGTTGAGGTTTAGCATATAAGTATTAAGGCTTTTGAGTAGGTCTGAGTGTGTTTGATAGGTTTTGGATTAGTGCTTTAAATAAAATAAATTAAATCTTACTGTGTGAGTAAAATAATAAACTTTAAAGTGATGGTTATAATTCTACCTTTGTACAAGTATAATCTCACTGGTTGAACAGAGAACATACAAAATTAATGGAGAACTCCATCTCAGTAGTTTCAGAGGGATAATAATGAGTTTATTTTCTGTCTTTTTCTAGTTCTGGTAATTATTAACATGGAATTATTAAGTATGGAACTGGGAAATCTGTCAGTCTGCTAGAGCATCTTTGGGGACTGCTGCTGCTGTAGTGCTGGAGAATTGGGCACCTAGGCTGCCTGTCTGGAGGACAAAGAGATGACTCCCAGCAATTTTCCTTTACCCTTACCTGATGCTAAGTGGAACTCACAGCTGAAATTAACCTAATCAATTTTTAAATAAGTGTTGATTACACCTGTGGATATGGATATAACCACCCTAGCAGACTGTCAGTAATGGGGCTGAAGGCAGGAATTATGTGGCAGATTGGACCTGCGATTGGAAAGAAAGTTCAATAGAGGTTTAAAAGAAGCAAATGATCAAGTGCAGCAGAAAATATTCTTGAACTAGAGGTGCAGAGATTCTGCTGCTTTCTGAAGAGCCATACTGAATGGCCTTGTGTCAGTGGTGTATTTCTAAATCAAGATAATATTATTGCTGTGTGTATAGAAAACCTCCATGACACCATCTTGAAAAAAGAATATTTACCCAAAAAATACTGTATATTTTAGATGACAGTTGTAGAATGACACAGTATTACTCATTTTTTTCCCAAACGATTGCCACAAATCTTTGGGGCACTTTTTATTATTTTGGTTAAGACAAAGAATTGACAGCAGGTATTCCTTGTAAAATAACATTTTCTCAAGAAAATAATATGAAGAAAGGCCTATTTTGTGTGAATAGCAGGGCCCAAGATCAGACAGAGATCTGCTATTTCTCCACTCTAGAGAACCTATTGTTGTTCTCTTGTTATTGAAAGTAGTAGTTTGTGGGGTTTGCATTTCCCCTGGTCCTTTTCTTTCCTCAGGACCACATCTGTGTTGGCCAGCAGTTGCCAGGTATTTGTATGCAGGGGTTTACTGTTTTACAAATCTTCCCCTAAAAGAGGCAGCTTTGTTCTTTTTTCTTTTTTTTTTTTCCTTCTCCTTCCTTTGTTTTTCACTTGGTCTGTAAAGTTTTGTAGATATGAGTCTACATTAAAGATACAGTTTGCACATTTATTTAATATTTGGTTATATCCTGAGCTTGCATAATCAGCATCTGGAAGTAAGAGTTTGTAACATTTTGAAAATAATCAGAAAGAGAATTTCTTCTTCCAGTGCCCAATTTTAAATCTAGAGATTAAAGATGTTTCATTTTTATTATGCAATACCACACATTGTTAATTTTTGCCCAAGAGAAATGCTTAACCCATTAAATATTATATCTTTGCTTTGAATAAAATACATTTGCACATTGTTTCATATACAGTGTTCTCACTGAGTGATTTTGCTTGGGAGTTAACTCTTCTGATAAAATTTTCATTGCTATTGGCAGTAGCATTTCAGGAAACTTTAGCAAAGAATGGAAGGCTGAAGTGTTACCTGATCTCTCTATTTGTATAAAGCTCATGTTTACATGAGAGGGAAGAACTGAAAACTTGTTCCTTTGAAAATTACAGCTGTCATTGAAAAGATGCCATGTTAGACTTACTCACAGTGCTCTGGAAATATGAAGGTGCCTAAAAGAATTGCTGTTATCAACTCAGTGGTGCAGTGCAAGGTATTAAAACCTGTCTGCCCTGGGCTCTAGCTGGGTGTCAGACAGGGAACCTGTGACATGATGGGGTCATCAAGCTTGTATGGCTTGGAGCATAAGGGGAAGTTCATTGTTCAGTGCCAGACTGGAATTCAGACCTGAGTTTTCAGCTCCATTTCAGCTCAGCATTGGATGAGGGACTGAAATTGAGATAGCAGAGTTTCTAATGCTTAGTGACACAGCAAATGTTACTAATAGACTCACAAAGAGTTGGAACTGATTTGTGATTGACAGCATGAAAAATGTTGTCAGAATGACTGTCTGGAAGCCAGGTCAAATTAAGGCTTTCTGAAGTCATGGTGGCTAATTCAGAGTTTTCTGCTTTTGGCAACTAAGGTCTTATTGGTTGGGTGAGCTAGTTGTTTGTCAGTAGAGAGAAGCATTTCCATAAGATGTCACATTTTCCACAGCCCCAGTGACAGTTGTAGCTAAAATTATTACAATGGTAAGGATTGGATTGCATTAAGGAATTGTTCCTAGTTCTCTGCTTATTTAACATGTTAGCCCTTACTATGTCCTTTTCCTAGCTCTTATGTAAGAAGCTCTATTGCTGAGAAAATTCAATTGCATCATATCATTTTTCAAACCCTGAGGAACACATCAGTCTTTTCATGGAGTTGCATATTGTGCTTTGAATATGAAATTAATACTCACTGCTTCCAGCTTGATCAGTATAACTTTATTAGGCTGTGTTTGTCTTAGGTACCTCACTCAGTGCTACAATCACGTCTGTGTTTTAAGAGAGCACCTCAAAAAGCACTTTTTGAAATTCAGGCCTGTTTCTACAGAAACTATTAAAATGAAGGAGTTTTAAAGTCCAGATAATGATAGTGCTTAGCAGTGCAGAAAAACAATTGATACAGGAGAGAATGTTGATTTCATTCATTACAAAGCCGAATAGTCTTTAATTCAGTGAGAGCAGGGCTGTCACTCCAAATGATAGAGAGAAGTGGGATGTGGTAGAAAGGGTATTTACCATCTGAGTCATCACGTACTTCAGGAGTGCTTGGACTGACTCTTTGTTTGTTTTCTGTTTTGGAAATAAACGCTGGAAATGTGCTGTGGTAGCATCGACCACTTGTTCTTTCTGTGTGTTGCATTAAACTAAAGTTGGGCTTCTCTTTAATTAAAACCATTATTTTTCTGTGGTGCTCTGGAAGCAGAGCAGTGCCAGACTGTGCTCTGCTGCTCCTTTGGTACATGGTCAGCAGTGGGAAGGGTGAACAGAGCTCCCAGGTGTCACAGCCCTGGGAAACAGTAAGGGAGACTCCCTTCCTCCAGCAACACGGTGGAAGGAATGTTTGAAGAAACTGTGTGCCCAGGAGAAGGATTGAAGTTGGGAAAATGAGATGCTAAGGGCAGTCAGGGAGAAGCATTTGTGGGAAAATAGAGCTAAAATATAAGTAAATGGACCTGGTAGCGAGTACATTGGTCATTGGGTGTTAGCCTGCTCTGGATGAGCCCAGTGCCTCATGTCCTCTGTTCTTAAACTGTGTGTGGGTTTTGTGGGGCTGCATGTGCTTATTGGGCTCCTTGCTGGCTGTGTGTGGACAAATCCCACAGATTTGGCTATGCATAATTATCCTGCTTCTACACAAAGCCAACTGCCTGAAGAGCAGCTGTCAGTGCAAAGACCAAACCCATGTGCGAGCAACCATGGGGGTAGTGGAAGGGAGCCTGAAGTGCTTAAGGTGGGAGTGTTGGGAGTGCAGATCTTAGGATCTTCAGCTGGTCACCGTGACTTTGAGAAACGTTAAAAGTCTTTTTCTCAGCCTGAGCGCTTGAAGAATGAGTCAGAGCTCTTCAGTTCTCGGTCTCAAGGTTGTTTATTGTGTCTTATCTATAAAAGTTTTTCTGTTGCTCTGCTGAGGTCTGTCCAGGAAGACAATTCCAGGCACTCTGCCTGCCCCCGGGGTGGTGTTATGTCTTTATACTAAAAAATACGTATACAATGTTTACAATTACTTTCCAATACCTATCACCTATGTTAGACAGTGAGCTTCTACTCTAAACCAATCTAAAAGTGCCAACATCACAGCAGAAGATGGAGGCCAAGAAGAAGAAGGAGAAAGGCTGGACATGCTCAGATTCCTCCATCTTTCCCCCTGAACCCCCATTCTAGAAACTCCAAAATCTATTTTTTCACCTCGTGATAACTTCACTATTATTCTACTTAAACTGTTGTGGCTTGCTGATCTTCATAAAAGGTTGGTAACTTGCTCTATGGGTTATAATCAAAACCACAGGTGTTTTGGGCTCTGTGCCAGGGCTTCTGAGCCTCCTGGCAGGGGTCTTGGCCGTTCTAGACAGACAGAAAGTTCCAACATGCAAACAGCCTCAGAGCAGGGCAGGCACAAGGAGGGGATGTGCTGGAAGGTGTCGTGGCCCAAGCTGGGTCCTGGAAGAGCCATGTCTGTGATGGCCCAGCAGCCTGAGTCTGGCTCCAGTGGCATCTAGGTCAGGGGACAGTGTTGTTATTATAGACCCAAATTGGGGGGATTATTGGCAATTGGAGCAGCTTGCAGCCAGATGAAACTCCTGGTTTCCTTGCCCTTGGGAGGGGGAGGAGGAGGAGGAGTGACCTACATCTGCCCAGGGGGCTGCCAAGCTCCACTTTGCAGTGGCTTGCTAGGGCTCTCTGTTAGGGACAGAGATAAAGGCTCCTCTTGAGACAGAGGGAAGTAAAGGTTCTCGGTGTTCACCAGAGCTTGGCTACAATTTTAGATTAATTGAATGTTTTGTGTAGAGTGTGAGGCATTAACCAGCTTCAGCAGCTGGATGGGGAATAGTGTGATTCAGGATCTCCTGGCCACGCTACTGTCCACTGGACACAATAAAGATACTTGGTGTTTCAACCCTGTTGAAATCAGGGGACAGAGGTTAGGGTGGAATTTGGCACTGGATTTTCGTCTGTCCTTCACTGAATTGCATTTCTGTACATTACCTGGGAAAAATGCTATACAATATCTCTTTTTACATATAAGACATGATTTTATCAGATGATGTTGCTGCTTCCCCTTCGGTCTGTAAAAAGTGAATATAAAGCTTCAGAACAAAATATGTATTTAAAGCTGAAGCCCATTTGCTGTCTGAATGAGGCGGTGGTTTGCAAATTAAGCAACTCAAAACTTGGTCTAAAAGCAAGTTGTATAGATACCTCAGAAATGTTCCTGTTGATAATAGAACTGTTAGTTGCAGAGCTGTGCAAGAAGTAGCACTGTAGCTGGAGGCTCTGGGGTCGTGTTGGTGTGAATGTGACACATTTCTGCTATGAATGCAGTGTTGGGAGATAATTGATTGCAGAAATTGTGTAGCCTGAATGTGAAAAGGGCAGCAACGTGCTGGTTTGTCTGATGGGGATGAAACAGAATTAGATTTGTATGGGTGTAGCTGAATCTAAGAAGGAATTCTTACACTGTAAAAAATTCGACAAAGATAACTAATTTGCACTGTGTGAGGTAGTGTGACTTTAGCACCAGAACTACAGTAACATCAATATCTATGTATATCTTAATTAATTCTATGATTGCCATAAAACGAGAACTAATCCCTTTCTAATGCCAAATTAAGCAGAGCAAATAAAAGCAGGAGTTCAATTTTAT
Source organism: Molothrus aeneus (assembly GCF_037042795.1). Taxonomy (NCBI): domain Eukaryota; kingdom Metazoa; phylum Chordata; class Aves; order Passeriformes; family Icteridae; genus Molothrus; species Molothrus aeneus. The sequence continues at coordinate 62,848,305 of NC_089649.1, read as the reverse complement.
ATTTCAGAGTAACTATTTTTGACATTTTTATGCTGTAGACTACAACATTAAAAGGAAAGAGCCTTTGCAAATTGTAATTCTTTTAGAAATATATTTATTTCATATGTGCTAGTGAGAAGTTAGTAAATTTTATTCATTAATAATTGGGTGTGATATATTGTGGCTTGGCAAAGCAAAATGAACTATTGCTTTCTATATTATTTTATCTTGCTTTTGCTTTTTGGTGTTGCTGTAACAAACAGGCATCACTGTTGTTCTTATTATTACTCTGTTTGTACCAGTGAATGGAAAGACAAATGAGCCATGGAAATTCCTTGTACACTGTTTTTCCCCAGTTGCAAACATTTGCTCATTTCCAAGCCAGGGAATGTGCTTGTCGCCCTCCCCCCTTGGAGGATGCAGATGGAGCAGATGCCAGTGTGAAGAGTGATGCAGAGCAGGGGTGCACCCAGCAGGTGCTGCAGACCTTGGGGGCAGGAAATAGCATCACAGTCACAGTTTCTGATATTGGGTCATGGCTCTGAAAAAACAATGCCCTAAAGATGAGGGGACTGGCAGGAATATGGTTTGGGTAACTGCTGGAGGTGCTAGAAGTGATCATCAGGCAGACAGGGAGGTGCAGAACAGTAATAGATAGAGAATCCAGTGATTTTTTTAGTTGATTCTTAAGATTTTGGAGCGGCTTATGGTGGAACTGAGCAATAAAGAATATCCATTACTTTAGACACACTCCAAGAAAAAAAAAAATCTGCTTTGTTTCTTGGTATTAAAGTGAGCTCAGACACATAATTGCATTTCAGATGTTACTGATGGGAAATTGTGACCTCAGGCAAGCAGGGGAAAGGCTGAACTTTCTGGTTGTGATGAGCCAACTGCTAAGATCAAAACTTGACAAAACTAGGAAATGAATGCTGATGAAAGTCTTCAACTCAGATCAATAATGGTTTTACTGGTGGGCTTTACTGGGAACAGTGTTAAATGTAACAGCATCACATTTCCAGTGGTGGCTTCTTTTTTACTTTCAAACCAGCACTCCACATTGTTGACAAATTCCTCAGCGATCATCGACCAAAATGAATGCATTTAAGTAGGATTTGGATGTGACCTGCTGCTTTGCAGCTACATCCCTTCACAGAGAATGGGATTTGGAAAGCAGGCAGAAAAATGTTCTCTGGCATGGTCCCTGTGGGCTGAAGGCACAGGATTAAAGTGCTGGGAGCTGTGTGTGTGTGCAGGACACAGAATGTTGTAGATGAGGATGTGTCTGAAATCCCCACTCCCCTCTGGGGCAGATTGCTTCTTCAGGGCTTTTCACTTGGGATTTAAATTCCAGATCCTAAATATGATCTTCTGTGTCTCTCTCCTTTGTAAACCTGAGCAGAGCTATCTGTGCAAACACCAGGGTTGGGCTTGCAGCTGCTTGAGCCTCTGAGGAAGAGGAATTTGCACCCATGGGTCCCTATTGGATCTGTTGGTGTAAAACTCACCTTGCCACTTGTTCAGATGGTCCCAATCTGAAGATGATGGTCAGAATTTTTTGCACAGGCTGATCTCTGTCTCTGCATGGCCATCTCTAAACTGTCCTGGGTGTGCCATCACCATAGCTGGACTGAGCTGCAGGGTTTGTGGAAAGGCATCCCAGGCTTGTGGGATGAGTGCATCCAAAAAATATGACAAGGATTCAGAGAGGTCTCTATGGTCACAGAGTTGTTTCTTGGAAAACAAGGAAGGCAACTCTTCAGATGGAAACTGCTCAGGTCTGCTGGGTGACACTGAGTTAAGGCCTTGGTACCCACACTCACAAAGGACACGAGCACAAAGAAGCACACACAGCTGTTTCCACTACATGTGGAAGCCAAAGGTGCTTTCCCACAGTCAGCCATGGACAGCTGGGAAGTGGGAAGTGAAAAATCAGTGTTGACGAGGAGTTTCCAGCCTTACAGCTTTGGACTTAACTGTGTGGCATTTCAGGCACATGAGTTCTGTTAGACATAGATCCAGGCCTCTTAACTCTCAGAATGTCCCATTTTTGTGGGGGATGATGAGGGTGGAATGTGTGCCTTTTTTTTTTTTTTTTTTTTGGTAGGAAATCTTCAAAGTTAAATTTATTGATTCCAATTGGAACACATGAGACGTTGAATCTTTTTTTTTTTCTGGATAGCATGCAACCTACATCATCATTTGATAATTTTCTAAGATAGGTAGCTGGTGATTGAAGAACTATGGCTATGTCTATGTAACTTTTCAGAAGAGAGCAGTGCAATGAAGGTCCTTTAAGTCTGTCTAATTCTTTAGGTAATACTTCTGTTTACTCTCTATTTAAGCACTTGAAATTTCCATTGATTAAAAATCCAGACAATTTAAACGATAATTTTGTATATAAACCAATGATAAATTAAAATTTAGTAATCTCTTTCTTTCTTTGTGTGCATGTAGCATCATCCCACACAGAAGAATCTTTCCTTTAAAACCTTCTCCATGCATTCATTTAGTCCCAAAAGAAATACCCAAAAATTATCTTGGCATCTTTGCAGTGCCATCTTTCTTGCACCACTCATGATCTCCTAAATGCCAAAATCATATTGTAGTTTAAATCCTCCTGTATTCAAAGATATAAATGAGTTTTTCTAATTCTCATGCCTACCATGTGCAATTTTTGGCCACATCAACTGGCTTTTATTGCCTTGTTCTGCTTCTCTGATTTCCCTCTCATAAAATGTGAGTTTTTTCCTGGGTGGTTCTTGTTACAGTACCTTTTCTGTTGCAGCCAGGATGCCTTCCCTTAATACAATACATCCCTTATCCTAGCTCACCACTGGGTGTGCAATTTCCCTCCTGCTTTTTTAAGTCCTTTCTGTGAAAAGTCCCTTGCAGTGCCTTTTAGAAACCTTTGATTAACCTTTTGTTAATTACTTGCCTTATCCTTATTACATGACAGGTTTAATCTGAGCTAAATTGTAGCCTATGACCTCTGCTTGAGCAGATCTTTCCTTATCTGAGGTCTGCTCCATTTTACTGGCAGTCCCTGTGAGTTTCATAAGATCAGCAGAGTCCTGGGCTGGCAGGTTCATTCCTGAGGACGTGACCTGCAGAGCCATTGCTGTGGCTCTCATTGCCTCTCTGCTGCTAACCAGACCCTATCCCTTTGTCCTTTCACCTGGGTCACTTCTGCATTCTGGATGTCCTCTCACTTCATTATGAGGCAGTGTTTGGTTTTTTCTGTTCTCTAAGCATTTTTTTGCACCCTGTTTTTAGGTTTGATACACCCCGTTTCCCATTATAAAATCTCTGCTAAAGGCTTTGTAGAGTTTATGTTTGGTTTCTGCTCACTGCTTTGGGTGCACAGTTTTGTGAAGAATATTAGATGGTGCTTTCATTCTGGCTGGGGGAGCACAGGGGGCTAATGCCAGCATGGTCTGGATCTAGGTCTGCCATAGAGAGGTCCCCCCTGGAAAAAGGAGCTGCCAGTGGGAGAAGTTCTGCTTTTGTTCATCCAACTTGCTGGCCAGCAGTCAAGGGCTGTCATCATGGATTTCAGGGCTGAAGAAGCTCTTTATTCCCAAGAGATAGCAAGGAGCAGAGCAGGACTCATGACCCAGTTACCTCTGGAGCAAACACAGCTGCCTGCTCTCTGTCAGAGCTCAGAGTGGGTCCTCAGTCTGATTTTTCCTGCTTCATAAATATGCAGGATTCACAGAATCACAGACTGGTTGATGTTGAAAGGGGCCTCTGGAGTTCATCTAGTCCAAGCTCCCTGCTGGAGCAGGTTCTTGACTTCAGTGCCTTGTACAGGAGCCCACTGTCTCTGCCCTGCTTGCACGTGTTTCAGTTAAAGGTGACTGCATGTGGCTCATTGCTGTGCAGTTAATGACAATGATATCTCATGCATGGACTTGAGGATGGAGGTGTTTGAGAGCCAGATGTTTAAACTCAGGCTGGTTCTGAGCAGGACAGGTTTTGGTGGCATGCAACAGGTCACTGGGGGTAGGGTAGGGTGGTTTTGCAAGTCCATTCCCAGCAGAAATGGGATTAATGCAAGAGAGGCTGGGCAGAAAGTTGGAAGACATGAGTTTAGTTGTAGAGGCACCATTTACTCACCATTTACCCTTTTCCTGCTCATTTTCACTTCTGCCATGGGTTTGTCCTTTTTTGTTTCTATCATGAATGCTTGGGGACATGGGAAACATCTATTACTTAATTTTATTTTTGTCCTAGTGATATAATATGACTGAAATCTGTATCATTTTATATAGAGATATATTTAATTTTATTGTGTTTTTCAAATAATAGAGTATCCTGAGTTGGAAAGAACACACAAGGATCCTCAAAGTTCCAAGTCTTAGCCCTGCACTGATATGCAGGAGTCACACCATGTGCCCCAGAAGTGTTGTTCAAAAACTTCTTGAGCTCTGTCAGGCTGGTGTTGTGACTCCTTCCCTGGGGAGCTGTTCCAGTGCCCAACCACCCTCTGGTGGAAGAGGTGAAGAATCTCTTCTGATATCCAACCTAAACCTCCTCTGACACAACCTCAGGCCATTCCCTGGGGTCCTGTCACAGGTCACTACAGAGAAAAGTGCCTCTCTTTGTGACCATATTATCCCCAGCAGAAAATCCAAATTATCACTAAACTGGATCAAAACTACCAAAAGCAAAAATAACATGAAGCAGCACTGCAACCAGTTTTAGCAACTTAGAAGAAAATAAATCTTAAAATATACTGAGAAAATCTGTAAAATATGATGATTTATTGTATTTTCCAGCATTTTCAAAGTAAAATTCATTAATTAGAGATTCTTTATGGAAAGTTAATATCTTAATCTGTATTGAGACTGGACTCTATAGAGTCCCCATTTGCCATTAAATGATTGGGTAGAAACTTGTTGAGCTACTTAAAAGTCTAGGGACTTAGTTTTATAAAATCATAAAGGCTCCTGTGTTGGAGGGGACCCATGGGGATTGTTGAGTTCAGCTCCTTACTCCACACAGGGCAACCTAAAATTTAAACCAATATGCCAATCCCAAGCAACTTAAGAGTTGCTGCAAGCTATCAGGTTTTCGTGATGTTTCAATATACAATAGTATACCTGTTGTATATTGCAAAGTCCCTGAGTGGGGCTTTGCAATATACAACAGCTCTGATTTTTAAAAAAAAATTCTTAGTTAGAAAATACTTCCATATTTTATAGTGAAGAACAAACTCTACATTCTTCTACATTTAATAAAGTAATTGTTTCAAAACATTTTCAGAGAAAGACTGTGAAAAAAGCTCAAAATTGGCCTAGTGAAGTGCAGTGAACAGCAGGAACGAGGTTAGACTATGTCCTGTCACCTTCCTAGAGTCATATTCCTAGAATCCTATTGGAATACCTCAAACTGAAAGGGACCCACGAAGATCATCAGGTCTAACTCTTTGTTCCTTGCAGGAACTACCTAAAGCTAAACTATAACCAGTCCACTTACTACTGACATTCACTTTAGCTTACACTTGGGAAGAGGGCAGGGAGTACAGGAAAAAAGTGTGAGTTAATTAGGAACAGGTCTGAAATATTTTTAAAATGTCCTTTATAATTCATGGTACCATAGGTTATAAAGATTTTTCAGCCAGCTCATCCATTTCAGAGTGGCCTAAATGCGTTGCTGTCTGTTTGGTGTTTGCAAAGATGTTGGTGACAGCATTGACCTGGGTAATGCAACCTTGGAAAAAGCAAACCTGAAACACGATGGGTGAGAGCACTGCTGTGGCTACCAGGACTTCACTTGAGATTTTAAGAGGAGCCAAGTGTTCTGTAGCAAGGGCAGTGTGCTGTTATTACTGTTAAAACAGTGGAATTACAGGTGTTTGGTCTGTGTTGATGTGACAAATCAGATTCAAGCTATGTATGGCAATAGAATATAAGTAAATAAAGGTCGTATAGAAAGTAACCCTAAAGAGTTGAAGCTGGGTTAATTATTAAAGATTAGGAGCAGGCCTGACTTTCACAGGCCACAGCTGTAGCCAATGAGATGAAGAGTGTTATAAAAGAGTGCATTGGTTGGTTGAGGGGAACTGGAGTCATCTGGCTGCTGTGAGAAGAAGCAAGAGTCAGTGCTTGGAGGAGCTGCCTACGAGAAACATCAAGGAGGTAGGAAACTCTAGCAACATGGAATCTTTGCAATATAGTGACAATACAACTCTTGTGATATAATGATAGCAAAGCTACAAGGTTTTCTGGATTATTTGCAGCAGGAGGTCTCTGATCTCTGCCTGTGCTGCTGCCACTGCTGTCCCTTGTCATGCCCATCATGAGTCAGCCCATCATGCTAATGAAGGGCAATGGCCTCCTGTTTTGTGCCTGTGAAACCCATGAGTGGTGATAGAGTTTCTCAGAAACACCACGAAAACCCTCTGAGCTCCTCCTTTGCTGTAGCCAAGTGGTGAGACTGCAGGGGAGGCTCAGGGATCACACCTCAAATTGTAAATACAAATCAGTGCACTGTGTGACTGCATTGTGATCATACAATGTTAAAATGCAAGTTACCAAGCATTTAGCCTTGGGAGCCTGGCAAGCAGAGGGAAAGGCTGTGTTAGAGTGAAAGCCCTTTCACTTTTCCTGCCTATTAATTTATGTGCCTTCAGAGTGTTGCCATTTAGCAAAGTGCCTTTTGTGTTTCTGCCAAGCTGAAGTAGCCGCTGGGAAAAACTAAGTAGGCCAAATCCTGCAAATATCTGGAGAGCTCAGCCAGGGTGGCTGATGGTGATCCAAAAGAGTGTGAGGATGGATTTGGCTTCATGCAGGCAGCACAGCAATATTGAACAAAATAAAAAGCTGACTTAAGGGTTTCATGTCAAAAGGTAGTTGCTGCAAGATAATGCATATAGAAGATTTTTTTAAAATTGAGTTGTTCATAGTTTTGGTTGAGTGTATAGAAACCTGGGATCTTCAGATCTATGCTCTGGGTCTCAGGCCATGTCAGCTGAGGGCTATTTAAAGTTATAGACCACGTCTGGCATGGCCCAGGGCAGTGGTGTCCTCACCATATAGATTCCTGAAGTCACAGTACTTATAGAAGTGCTCATTCTGTTCCCATGCAGTGCTTTAAATAGCTCAACACATCACTGTTATTCCAGTGCCACACATTCCATCTCCATCTGAGCAAGCAGGAGATTTTTGGCTGCCAGGTATTGCACAGTGGGAGCATCTCTGCTTTCATCATCTCCTTCTCCATCAGTGCTGTGCCCTCCTGCACCGGGGGAAGGCACCGCTGTGTTTGGGGGGTGTCAAAAGGGGTTTCTCTGCTACCTCAGCCTGCGTTTATAATTTACAACAAGGAGTTTGCAGGTTTTAGTTCTTTTTAGCTTTTCTCCCCAGCTGCCCAGCGCCGCCCTGAAGCGGCCGTGCTGTCACCTGATGCCCTTGCTGGCACGTCCCGCACCCGGTCCCCGCGGGACAGCGGTGCCACCCCCCCTGGACGTGACAATATTTCGGCTTCTGGAGGTCGCTATTTTTGCCCATTGGTGACGGCGAGGCCGGCCTCGCTGCCTCCTGTGCGGGGGTGCGGCCGGCGCCACCCGACCCGGCGGCGGTGACAGCGGCGGTGACAGCGGTGGTGGCAGCGCTCGCTGCGGATCCCGCTCCCCGCGGCAGCGGCTCCCGCGGGAATTGCCCCTCTGGGAGGGAATTAACGCAGGAATGCCCGAAGATACAGGTACGGTGTGGTGACTCCGCATTCTGGTCAGCCTAGACCTGAAATGAGTCGTTTTTCGTCTGGGGCTGTGGTAACTAAATCACTGATGCTGTCGTGAGAATAACAACTCGGCTTTTGTGCGGGAACGCAGCAGAGTGGGGAAAGATGGTTAAAGGTTTATTGTTAAGTGTGCTTTGTGTTCTTTTAATTATATGAATGATGATTTGGAAATGATACTGATTCTGGTAGTTAGCTGACAGCTCAATTTGAACACTTTCCTTGTTTTTTGTAAATTGAAATTGACTTCAGCATTTATATTAGACTATAATGCAAAAAAAGCCCCTATTTCTATATGCAGATATCTTGGATTATTGTTTCTGTATCCTATCTCATAGTAATCTGCCTAAACCTGTAAAAAACCAGCCTTTACAATACTGCAGTAGCAATTATTCAAACTCAGCAGAGATTTTTATGAACTGTGTTTGAATTCAGTAAATATTTTATTGTAATAATGAGGGCAGGAGGTTAGCTTATGCTTTGTTTATGTGATGTGACTCTAGCACAGAGCATATGGTGAGATTTTAAACTCTTGTGTGAATACTTGAGCTGTGTTGCACCTCTTGTTCATGGTTTATTCATATCCCGTTGGAAACACCTCTCTTTTGCCTCTGGTCCCAAAAACTCTGTAATTGGTGGTAAAAGCAGAGGTCAGCTCAGCTGTGCTGTGTGCCTGCCCTGTATCAGCTGTGGGTTTCTGTTTTGATGATGATGAGTAGGAAGTGCTGGAAAAGGCATGCCTTGGAAAGGCACTGTAGGAGGGGTTGCTTTTATGTAGTAGAAACAGGTATACATTTCAAAAAGGAACACAGTTCTTGAAGCATTTTACTTTGTATTTTTGGACAATGTGAAAGAATTACATTGAGACATATTGAAGTAGAGATTTGTCAAACTTGGTGAATACTTTTTCTTATAATACAGGAACCAAAGAATTAGCAATGCTTTGCTGTAGGAGCCCCCAGAGAGGTCTTGGAAAGAGCAGCGAGCACTTCTGGGGGGATGCCCAGACCCTCTTGGTGCAGAGGAGCACTCCTGGGAAAGGGAGTGAGGTTTGTGCTGGCCTGGGGGCACCTCAGCCCTCTGTGTGGCCAGCTGGAGGGCTCGAGGGGCCACATAATATGGACATTGACAGCAAAACTTCTTTCCCTTTATCCTCCTGATCTTCTGGTTTCCTGTGAGACATACAGAAGAACAGGGCATTTTATTGAGAAGGCACCATAAAGCAGGGGAACACATTTGTAAAGTCACTTAACACTAGGTGCTAATTGAGAAACAGGGTAAACCAGGTTGCCATCAGTTACTTAATGTTCTGTTCCAGTCCATCTAACATCTCTACTCCTTAGGCAGGGCTGGGGCCAGGGAATTGCTCTGGCTGAGTGGGGCTGGCAGGATGGATGGGAAGAGCTTGTGGGGTTACCATTACACAATTACTCTTTTTCTCATATTTTCTGTGGAAAGTACCAATGGGGTCTCAGGCCCCCAGAAGGCTCCATTATTAATCACTGGTTCTTAGGGAAAAAAATCAAAAAACAACCCCCTTTTCTAAATGGAACGTACAGCTGACATGCATGTAGCTCTCTGATCACTGCATGTATTACTGTATTATGTATTTCTGTGTTATCCTCACATCAGCACAGCCCCTTGTCACTGGATTTTAAACACAGACACAAGACAGGGAGAGAGCAGAGGCCAGCTCTGCAGTGGGAATAATGCTTCACTGGGATATTTAGAGGAACTTAACTGCATCTTTCCTTTAAGAAAAAATCCATCAGATCTTTAAAAACATCTGAATGTTTTTAAATTCAGCCCTGAGTGTTTTGACTCAGTTGACACAAGAAGGGTTTGTTAAAACAACAACTTAAACTCCAGTCTCTAATTCCTGCAGTACTTGTGTGCGTCTTCTTTAATCCTGCTCCAGGAAGATTGCAAATTTAATTCCTCTCTGGGCTGCTGTGAACCTCACCCTCCCCAAGTCACTTGATAGAGCATAACAGCAATCAATAATTTTGTCCTGTTTCTCAAATCCTTAGTGAGTAACTGGAATTTGGGTCCCATATTTGTTTATTTTGATTTTCAGTAGCCACCTGTAGTTATAGAGATAAATTTTCAGTGTCAAAGCGAAGATAATTTGCTGGTAATTCCTTCTTGCAAAATAACATCCCTTACCAGTGCTGTGTGGTTTTGGTTCAGAGTTGGAATGTGGCCTTTGCCTTTATTGAAAAAACTGAATGTTATTATGGACTAAACAGCTTATAATTACAGTTTGAAATTTTCATGCCTAATATTTTTTCCACTCAAAAATATGTTTTCATCTCATGAAGCAAAAGGTGGTGGATTTACAGAGGAGCCTGTAGTGCTGATAGTTACTAAAGAAAATTGTTGTATCCTTTCTGCTGATGGAGGGTTGCTGTTGCAGGCCAATGATGCTTTATTTGTATGAGCCTGAAATGAAAGGCTTGCACTTTTTTATCCCAGCCCCCAGAACACAATAATTGAAGCACCAGAACAATCCACAGAAAGGACAGGGAAGGTGCTCCCCCACCCCCCAGGCCCTTTGTTTTTCCTTGCATTGTTGCCTTTAGGTTCTGGTTCTGCACTATCCTTCCAGGAACCTTGGTGAGGAATTACCAAGGAATTACCACTTTTCCTCCATTGAGAGTAATTGGGGTTGTTGCAAATATTAGGAATAAAATTTCTTTTCTCATGACTTTTGTTTTTCCACTCAAATTACATCTCTCTTTAGATCACAGTACTGTTTAAAATGTCAACATCCCAGAAGGACAGGTTGGATGGGGCTTTGAGCAATGTAGTGTAGAGGAAGGTGTCCCTGCCAATGCAGGAGGGTTGGAACTAGGTGACCTTTAAAGTCCCCTCCAACCCAAATCATTCAAGGATTCTGAGATTATAATATCAAATTGTGTCATTTGGCCCTCTATAATTTTGGGCTTCTTTAATCACCAAGAGCAGTAAATCTATTAAACTGTTTTTTTTAGAACAGAGTTAAATAATGTGACACAAATGAGTTATGTGGCCTTAACTATGTCTGTATAGTAAACAAAGAAAGTGAAAGTCTTTATTATTAAACTTTATAGTTGAGGTTTGATTCCAGATTAAATGTGCATTCTTAAGCATGACACTTCTTAATTTTCAGTACTTGATTTCCAACTCAGAAATGGCTTCTGTAGGTTCCTGTGCAGAGTTGAAACAAAGCACAACAAACTGGTAAAAGCGTTAGGACTGTGTCGAATTCTGCAGTTTCTGGACATGTTTCTTCATGAGGTCTGTAATCTGTCATGAAGGTTTCTCATTTAGCTGTTGGAGAGCCTGATAGCAAAAGGGTTTGTCATCTTCTGCACAATCCTAGAGTGGCTCTTTTGCCAAGAGTTTGATTTCCCTCAGCAGTTTGCTCACAGCAGAGAGGAGGTGACATTTTCTATCCCAGGCTCCTGAGCAGAGCCTGACCAGGGACTTGTGAACCCTCTCCCTTCTGTCACCACCATCAGTTTGTCTTGCTCTGCTTCCAAAGTGTTCCTGCCTCACCCCAATCTTTCCCTTATCTCTGGCACCTTAACCCAGTCCCCAGAGCTGTTAAATCCTGCTTGGTCTAGCACTGACAAAGGAGCTGGGCTTAGTCAAAGGGATGGGCTTTTACCACAAGCTGTGGATTTTGGATCCAGTGTACCTGTCACAGTGTTCACTGAGGTCAGGCTGCAGCCTTTGGTCCAAATACTTCCAAAATCAAGCTGCTCTGCTTTCTTTTTCATGTTGAAAACCAATATATTGTATATTAACCTTTTTTCACCTTTATAAAAAGCTTAAACATTTTGCCTGAAATTTTCCCTGAAGAAATGAGTTTGAGATCATCAAATGCAAGTAATGTTTATGTGAATGGGTAAAGTTTGGCAAAGCTCTCAGGGAAATATTGTGATTTTTAGGGATGGTCCTGTGTAGGGCGAAGAGTTGCACTTGATGATCCCTGTCAGTGCCTTCCAACTCAGGATATTCTGTGAGTATGCAGAAGTTATAAGCACGCTGAAAACATCACTTTACAGCAGCCATAAGATGTGTAATGCAGCTTTAATAATAAGCAATGCCACTGTCCCTCCTTCCCTGTGGTACAAGCAGCAAGTGCCCGTCTAGAATAAGCAGTATAGAAGTGAGTCTGAGGAGTTTATCTCATTTGACAATTCTTCAGCAAACTGTTGCTGGTTCATGTGCCCCACTTGGTCCAGAGCTAAGCAGAATTATCTACTGTGGAGACAGTCTGAGTCTTGACATCAGAGATGTGTGAGCACTGGATAGCTGGCAAGAATATTGGCAGTAATGTCCCCAGCAGACAAGTCTTGCACAAAGAAGTCCTGTGGAAACTGTGGAAATTGTTCATTCCTTGCCAGTTTTTGTCCTTGTCAAAAAGTGAGTGCAGTCAGATCCTTTTAGGGTTTAAGGATTAATGAGGATACCTCTGCTGGAGCAGAATGTAGTCTGGGAGAAAGGCAAATTTAGAGGAATCAGGTATTCAGTTTTATTTTGGTTTAGAAAAAGTAGCATAAAGAAGGGAATTTCTACAAAGTGGGGTAAAATGGAAGCATTTAATTTTTAATGAACTCTTTAGTCAGTTATGATCTGATGAATAGTCTCAGATTATTGCATTCCATCAGTAATTCATTATTTCACTTAATATGTTGATTTTTTCTTCTGCTGCTTTGAAGACTGATTTTGATACATTAAGGCATAAAGGTAGAATACTGAAAATTGCCATGTAAAACTTATCTCCTTAAATATGGTTTGAAATGTAAGTTAAAAAGTGAAGTTCCCGAATTGAATTAGTTTCTCAGAATTGTCAGCAGTTGAAATTTCAACCTAAACCATATTATGTGTCAATGTCTTAAAATGCAAACTAATATTTGATTAATTATATGATTTTGTTGTGCTATATGGAAGAGTAAATGTTTCAAACTGTCTTCAGAAGGACCTCTTTGTGATGATCTCAGAGGCACTGTATTCCCACTGGGGTTTTGTGGGAAATACTTGTAGCTCAGTTCTGAACTGAGAGAAAAGAAAAAGAATTATTTCTTTGTCTGCAGTGTAAATTTTAAATATGCTTTGTTTTACTTCAAAATTAATAGAAAAATTCCAGAAGAAATTTCAAAGAAGAATTTTCTTAAAAACCTAAACCTAAATATTTTCCTTTTTAAATTTCTTTTATAGCTGAGTTACTGAGTTTTTAATTCCAAACCTTAATTTAGAGACACAAAGGGAAGGAAATGTGTGAAGTCCTGTCCTGTAGCTCTGGACACTGAGCACCAAATACATCATGGGAAACAAATTGTTCTGGTTTTTGACACATTTTCTGCTTGCAGCCAGTGCCAGAAACCAAAATAACCCAACTTTGCAACAGTTTTCAGTGTTGCGCTGCTTTGCAAAAAGTGCAGCATTGGACTCCCAGGGGCAAGAAGGCAAATGGAAAAGCAGTGTTTTCTCTGGAAGTGGGAGGCTGTTGGCACTTGAGGAAGGATGGATGTTTGGGGGGTGGGATGGCCCTGGCAGGGCTCTGGTTCCTCCTGGCTCCGCTCTGGGCTGGAGTTCCTGAGCTGGGTTTCTCTGCCCTGTGGGACTCAGCACAGCATGAGCTGGCAGCTTTCTGTGCTGGCCAGGCACAGATGCCTCTGGAGAGATGCTGCTCCCAAAGGCTGGAACAGGGGAATAGTTGAGTGTGAGGAAAAGTCAATTGTTTAATTGTTCCAATCAGAATTTTTTATTTCAAATGCGACTCTTTAGGCCCAAATGTTCTGGCTATGGTCAGCTCTTTTTAAATCAAGTCTTTCATGGATTATATGCTACAGATTTGATACTTTGGAGAGAGCAAACCTTTATTTACAGTTGCACTTTTAGCTGCTACTCTAGTAACTAACTCATGAAAATATTTTGTTTTGGTTTCTTACAGGGTTGATTCTTTTTCAGGGTGGGTCGTTTGTTTTGGGCAGGTTACAGTACAGAGAGATTCTCGTGTCAAAAGTAAAGTATTGCAAAGTTCAGAGTTTCCTCTGGTTTTATTTGAGGAGTAAATCAGACCCTCATAGTAGCCTGAAGGATCTGTACTTCTTGCTCTGTGTAAGTTTGAGCATCTGCCTTTCTGTAAGCTTCCAGTTGCCTGTCATGCTTATGGTGTTTTTATTGGAGATGTCCTTAATTATAACCAGGCCTTCAGTAATTGCTCCAAAGTTCACAATGCCTTGAGCAGGACTTTTGGACCATCACAGAACGGGTAATTTTAGCAGACAAGGCAGAATGCTGGTGGGTGGTGAATAATGTCATGAGAAGCTCAAACCCATCTATCTTCTGGGTAAAAAAAAAACAAAAAACCTAACCCAAACCACTTTAGTTGCAGGAGTAGAAAGTGATGTTTTGGGTGAAACTTGCAGCAAGTCCTCTGGATGAGTGTGTGGGAGGGAAGCTTAGCATCTTACTGAAATACTGACTCCTTCAACTCAGTGGATGTGGAAAGGCCTTTTTTGCTTAAGCCTATTGGCATATGAGAGGTTGCTCCATCTTGACTGGTTGGTTGGTGAGTTTATTTTGTAGCTAAAATTTAAACAAAATCAGTTTGAAATAAGCAATCCAGCCTTTGAGTAAGCATGCCACATTGCAGAAGAAAATGTCATTAAATATGTCATTTACTTGAAATGCTTTATGTGCTTTCCTGTTATTAGTTCTTCACACAGGGAAAAAGCCAGATGTGTTGAGTTACAGTACAGCCCCTTTATAATTAACTGCCTTGATGTTTCCTCTCTTGACTCCTAAGTACACTGATAAAATATTGATGCAAGTGCTGCAGCAGGACTGCAAGAATAAGGTCATATCTCACCTGTTCCACATAACACATTGAGGTGCCTACTTATCTCATTTTATCAACAGCACAATAAATGCAATTTCTAATTTACATCACAAGATGGCAGCAAATTTTTAATTCACTTAATTTTCACTAACCTAGATTAACCTAACCTCTTGAAATTGTGGTTTTCTTACGAAATGACAAAAAACTTTGGTTAATGGTCAGATATGTGTGCTATTTACGGGGATGTCAATATTTCAGAAGTATTCAAAACATCTACAGAGCTTTATTTCTGCTTTAAAATCAGTAAAAAAGGTATTTACTATGAACTTTAAATATCAGTAGCTCACAGTGTAAGAGTTACCAACTCCCATTAAAGATATTTTGAATAAAAACTATAGCTTTTATCTATATTCTTTGATTCCTTGAAGAGAAAATATGACAAAGCAGTTTTTGAAATTCAGGCAGAGGTTCTCAAGACTTGATCATCATCACAGACTTTCTTCTAAAAGGAATTCTGATTTATGTTTGAAGTGTGTTCAGTCAAAAGCTTTCAAAGATATGAAATAACAGGGTTGGATTGCCTCAACTCCTTTTGGCAGATCTTTTCTCCTGTGCTGGCCAATCCCAGAAGTTCAAATTTTAGTCTGCTTGAGCTGATTTGTCCTAGGTGTTGTTAATTGTCATTGCTTGTAGATCTTACAGAGGATGCATCTATGGCCTTTAAAATGCTCTTTTTGTTTTCCCCTGCAGTTTCCCAACCACAGGCTGTACATAGCCAGCTGGAGAAGCCATCCAGTACTGCAATTCTCTGCAATACCTGTGGAAAACCATGCAAAGGAGAAGTTTTGAGAGTTCAGAGCAAATATTTCCATATTAAATGCTTTGTTTGCAAAGGTAAGTGTGACTGCTGCTTCTACAAGTAGGGCATTAGCAATGGTTGTGACTTAATGATCCTGCAAACTTCACAAGCATATTTTACAATCCAATCCATGCCTGAAAGGATTTACTGTGAAATCCCTGACTCCTTACTGTAAGATAATAAACAACCAAAGTCCCAAAACTGGAGAATGTTTTCAATGGATATAAAGCTGTTTATATCCATATTGGAGTTTACTATAGATTTGGGATGTCAGGAAGAGGAGCACTTTGGGAGAACAGTGCAGGGCTAGGATGAACATTTGCAAAGAAACTCAGAGGTTTTCTGTCCTCCAGCTCTCTAATGTGTGCTGTAGGGTGCACCATGGCCACATCTGTCCAGGTTCTCTTGTGTTGGACTGTGATCTTTAAATTCCAGTGTTACCCTCTGTGCTTTTCCATTTTTTGGGGGGAAGGACTTAGTTTGCTCCAGACTGGTGCCTGGTGATCTAATATTGTCACATGAATAGCAGAAGGATGGTCACAGGAAAAGGGAATTATCTGATACAGCACCCCTTCTGTAGATACTTGCTTGTTTAAAAACTTGTCTGGAAGCTGCAAAGATCTAACTTGTTTTAAATGTACAGGTACATAAATATTAACTGATGTTGACTGAACAACCTGCTCACTCTATTATTAACCAGTGCTTTTAATAAATGACATTTATTAAACCTTGTAGCCCAGTCTAGAAGCATGAGCATGTCTCTGCTTCCTGATGTGTTACTGTAACTATTCCTACTCCTCTTTAGAGGAAATACTAGAAAGAAAACTGTCACTATCTGTTAGCTATACTGATATTTTTTTAAAATCCAATGGGATTGAATACATACTATTAAAAACTGAGGCAATCTTTAATGATTTAGACAGACAGGACTAAATGTTCAGCTCAATAATTGTGTTCTTTGCAAAATTGCACCACAAGCAAAATAAGCATACTGCACTTTCCTAAACAGCAAAAATATTTTGGTCATCTATTCAGAAGAGATTAGTATTTAGAGCAGACCACAGCCCACACATTCATCTTTTACGTTCTTTTAAAGCCAGCTGTTCTTATGGCAAATTTCACTGTTAAATCAGTTTTTCAGACCTAGCTCAGTAAAAGAGCAGCTGATCTGTTATTCGAGAGTCTTGTTTCCTACATGAACCAGTAACATTCTGGTATTTAGTCCATATTATCATCTTTATGAACTCCAAGCCTCCTGTATTTTTAATAGATTTGCAATGAGAAAAAACAAATTCTGCAGAGGGAGTAAGGCAGAGTTGTACATCCATTTTTTTGGTTTTATAGGCCATCTCCATTTAGATGATGCCAGGTCACCAGCAAATGCAGCATATGGTCACTGAACTGATTCACTGATCCCAAATTTAGGCAGTGCAGAGGGGTTTTTCCCACCCCCATGCAGAGGAAGATGATGAATGCACTGCAGAATTGCATTGCCCCTATCTGTCTGTAAGAGATAAGAAGGAGTTTGTTCTGCTTCTGGCAGATCTTGGATAAAATGAGGAAAAAATCTCAGTGTCAGTGAGGTAGCAGGGTAGCATCTGTCAGCCACCTGTCAGTCTCTCAGCTGGCACAGGAGAGTGTCAGAGGTGTGGTGAAACTGCTGCTAGGTGTCAAGGCTCTTGGCCTCCTCCTTACTAATCGTTTTGCTAAGTTTGCCCACATGATTGCTTTGAGGGTTTTCTCTCATTATTTATTTGCCTTAATTTCTTTTATCACCTTTCAATGGTTTCCATCAATTTTTCTGGCATTCTTCTGGTATCTGTTTTTGTTTTGTTTCTGGGCTTTATTTGTTACTTAAGAAGCATAAGTTGCTTTGTAATATGGATTTGCCATATTGTTAGGTGTGAAGAGCTTTGGAACAAACAGAGCACTGAATATACATTTCCCTAGCTGCATAAAAGGAGAAAAAGCAGATTAGGCAAACGTGGCTTAAATTTTTAAATTAGTGGATGAAGGAATACAGTTCATGTGTTAGGATTTAGCAAAAAAAATGGTATTCAGTTCTGATCAATGTATCTGCTTTCAGCCTTGGAGGAGAGTTTTGTGCCATGACCTCTGCTGTGCACGGGCAGGGCGATGGTTCTGGGAATGTATTTATCCTGTTGTTGATTCCTCCCTGTGGTGCATTTATTTCAATGCTGCTCAGCCATGCAGTTTGTCCTGTCTCACCTCATGCACCAAAGATAGCACGTGGAGCCAGGCTGTGTGTCCAGCATGCAGGACTGTCCAGGACAGATAATCCCATGTGTGGGCTGGCTGCATTGCCCTGCCAGGATGCCTGCCTGCTTGGTTGACTGCCTCTGTGTTAAACCATCTTGTAGCCTGCATCAGAAAACATGTAATAGTTATAAAGCTGCAGGGAATTTTGGTTCCTCTCACAGAATTTACGGCTGTACAGTGGTGGAAAATGCTAATTGATAAGAATGACAAATAGAGGTATCTGAGGTCTGTTTGAATGACCTCATCAATGACAGATGATGTAACACTGGAAGAAGTTACACCTTTTTGAATATGTGTGAAATTTGAAACTAATTCTTTGATAGTTTTGGATAAATTATGAGGTTTCAGAGGGTCAGATACATTGAATTCTGTATTTCTACCCTTTTTTTAGGGTAGAAAGGCAGTTTTGTGTATTGCCATATTTCTGTCTGATTATTCATAGAATGGTTTGGGTTGGAAAGAACCTTAAAGATCACCTCATTCCAACTCGCCTGCCATGAGGAAGGACACCTTCAACTAGACCAGGGTGCTCAAAGCCCCATCCAGCCTTGGACACTTCCAGGGTTGGGGCAGCCCCAACTTTTCTGGGCAACCTTGTGAATTTCAGAATGGTAACAGCAACTATATAGATGCCTTTTGTATTCAAATGAAATTACATAACCAAGAAAGGTTAGTATAAAGTCACTAATTCCCATGCAGTTCTTCTTTCATTCCCATCCAGTTCTTCTTGCATTCCCCAGACAATGATTCTAAACACTTCAAAGTTTTTCAAAGGCAAACAACTCCTTTATTGTTCAAGACTAAGAGACACATCCAGATTAAAAAATTTAATAGCAGTACTGGGAGCATCTGCTAGTCTTGCTCAGTATCAAAGTACAATAGGACCTAGGGAGGTAAATAGGCATTATAAATAAGGTTTGTACTCATATCTATTCATTTGTGTTATTTCCTGTTCCAACTGCATGTCTAATCTGCTAATAAAATTCTGCAGAGAACATGCCATCTAACCTTACTTCAAATTTTTACTTAATTTTTGGTTTAAAATATATCCCATTTTAATCAGGTTTGATAGAAGTACTGTTATAATGAAGCTGATATCTTTGATATAGTAAGGCAAAATTTCATCAGACTTCAAGGGCTTTGATTTCCATGTTTGCTAATTATTTTTTTATTTGTTACCACTATAATAAAAGTGTCAAGGACTGTAATAAAAAGCACTGTAATAAAGTATTTATGACTTAGACTGTCAAATTTAAAAAAAAAATTGTTGAATATAAACTATTCTGAGGGTGTCTGTCAGGTCAGAACTGCATTTAATGGAGCAGATGGTATTAGACAAATATTGACTTGGGGCTTGCTTACAACTGTGATTTAGTAGACCCAGCAGAGAGACAGGTTAACATAGAATTGTAGATAGGAGGATGTAGGTGCTGTAATTATATTATCTTGGATTGCCTCTTAGATCATTGATAGTGGTAGAAATTACCCTGTTTCATTAGTATTTAATTTTCTGTGTTTTGACAATATCCTAATATTTCCAGAGTTGCAGTGACCAATTTCAACAGGAGAACCCATACCATCTTGCTAAAGAGTGTTCTTTGTACATATGTGAGAAAAACTATAACTCACATCTGTGTCCTTTCCTGGTTTGTCTCCATGAAAGGAAATAAACTTCCAGTGTGAGCCAGAGAGGTGAAAACATGACCTATGTGCTATACCTGCTTCATTGTATCTTGTATGTGTCTTGTTTTACCCCTAATCAAAATTGTCCTCATTGCTGGCTTTTTATGGGTGCAACACATGAAGTCTTCCCTGCTGGCACAGCTAGCAGTTGCAATTATTAATTTTCATTAATAATTGCAACAATACTTCCCATTATTTTTCATGGTCTTTTTTTTTTAATTAGTCTGCTAGAATTTATCACATCTTCACCTTAGAATGGGGTATGTGGTGCTGGGGATTAGTGTTTCTGTGACCCTGCAGTGTCCTGGGAATTGTGAAAAAGCCCAGGTCTGTATATATCACTTCTATACCATTTTCTCAATAGAACATGCAACAGAACCCAGAGTTATATCATTTATTGGGAAGTCCCCTTAATGGGAAGGGCTAAGACAAAATATTCAGTGCAAACATTAAAAACATGGAGTAACTTGGCAATAGGAGCTATTTCTTTGTTAGATCAAATGCATCTGCTAGGATATAAATAAGTTCTAAGCTACACTGAGTAATCTGAGGGAATTGCATTCGAACATAGCTACAGGGTTTCACATTTCAAAATGGGAGTCACTTACGGGAAGCTCATTTGTGAGATTGCCCAGTCCCAGATTTTGCCAGGGAGTAGCAATTTCTGGTATTTCTGCTGTCATGGGCCCTGGGGATTAGTGTAGGGACTCTTATTCATCAGGTACTCTCAGCAATGTGGCCAGCACTTCCTGAGTCCTTCAGGAGTTTGCAATCCCTGATCATATTAACTCAGTATCACAGGAAAAACTGTTCACAGTGTAATGCTCACCAAGGTTGCAGAGTGTGGTGGGTTTAGGGCTGCCTTACCAGTGTCATGTTAGCTTGTAATCTTTTATTTCACTGAAATTATGATGATGATAATAATGATCACTTTTGCTGGTGCAAAAGTAATTTAATGTATCAGCAAATGGTTCTATGTTGTAGTTTTGAAACCTGAACTTTAAAATTTTTAATCTGTTTTTCTAAAAATAATTACAGCTCAAGCAAATTTTGGTCAGTTAATTAACTTGCACTATCACGAAGTAATGGGTAATTTTCCTTTTTTTATAATCATGTTCTTGTTGCAACCTTTCTTTGCATTCATTAAGACCTTTCTGCAGTCCCTCACATCCTTGCCATACACCCATCACACCAGCACTCTAGCAACATGACAGATATATTTCAACCAGAGTCTGATAAATCTTTTTTTAAGAGTATCTTTCACGAATTTAATAAATACATAATATTAGTAAAGCGTGGTGAAATGGGAGGAATCATGGTTACAAGTATTGGTAAAGGAATATCTTAATAGCATTCAGTAGAAGGTAGCTAACTACCCACCAAAGGAGGCCAAACCTCTGTTGCTTCTGTTTTCCAATTTATTTACTCCTTATTTGCATCCTTCTAGTCCATTATAGTTATAGTAGAAAGGTAAGTGCTCATTAGAGGATAGGATTTTCAAATCTGTGTGAGCTTTGTAGGCAGTAAAGATTCTATTCATATAAAGAAATTTTGAACATTATACATGGTTTCAACCCACATTAGATAATGTCACAGAATTATTATTTTAAAAAGCCCATAAGTCTTTTTAATTACTCAAGTTCTCTTTTGGGGTAAGGTTTTCCTGTGCAAAAAAAAAACCAAAAACCTGAGTGCAAAGATGCCTTTCTGCAGGGGACTTGCAGACTGTGATGCTCTTTCCCTTAAGGACACAGCAGGGGTACAGCAGCACTGTGGAGTAGCTACTGGGCATTTCAGTGCACTAAGGTGATGTGATGCCTGTATTGAGACCCAGAGAGACTTGTTGCCTAAAATTCATCACTGCCACAGTGGTATTATTCCACCTCCCACTTGCTGCAACTCATTAACACGAGGCCATCTGCCATATCTGTGAATAGAGCAGGGACTTCATTTGCAAGCCTGGAACTGGCACCCAAAGCACTGTTAAAAAAAATCTGAAAATATTTGGTGTTGTTGCTTTGCATGTTGGGGTTTCTTTTGGGTTGTGGCTTTTACTGTATTTTATTGTTTTTAAAAACCTGTTTTAAATAGTCTGGCTAATGACAGCAGTATTTTATGATAGACACTTATTAGGTTTAAAATGGGTTTAAGCACATTACTCTGTTTCTCAAATTTCTTTAGCATACTTGTAAATTTTAAATAACCAGATTGAGTTCTTAAAATAAGAAATCAGTATAAACGAGACATTTTTTCCAATTTTCCTGGGGATTATTTTGGTAGCTTGAAACAGCCACATACCTAATGCTGTGAGGACCTTGTTCACCTCTAAGACTATGGGAGAGCTTTTACAGGGCAGCAGCACTGTCTCTAAGCTATTGGGAAACTATGCTCTCCAGAAGGAAAATGGAAATATACTTTCTAATGAAAAATTACTCAATGTGTAGTTCCCATTTATTATAGGATTCAAGGTATATAGTGCCCAGGAAACTTCCAAAACTCTCCTTCATTTTAATTGGTACACTCTAATGTTTTGTCAATCTCATAAGAGTATTCTGAATCTCAAAGGGTTTTCCTGCACTGAAGTGTTTACTCCACAAATAAATTTGTGAGCATGATGGCCAGTGTAGCCAGGGAGCTTGTGTAGGTCCTGTACTCTCTATCCTCTATAGCTTCATCAGTGCTGCATCTGCATGGTGGAGTGTAAGATATATCCCCACAGTTCTCTGTATCTTTTCTGCTCCTAAAAGTTGCTGGTTTTCTTCCATCAGACCTGTCTTTCCTGCATTTCCTGGTTGGAAGCTGCAGAAGAGACCAGCAGGTCTGTCCAGGACTTTTCTGGGGCTGCATGCTGCTTTTGTTTGCCCTGGATAGTAACAGGATGAGGTACCATTCAAGTCCTTGAGATTATAGATGGTATTTTGGATATTATTGCTAATACCCTGCCAATGACTGACAGGCTTGAGTGTTCTTGATTTCACAGATGTGTTTGGAAAGACAGTTGATATGATCATTTGTGCACAGAAGAGTGATTGAATTGTATGGTTTATATACCCCATTGCAAGGTTCCTTCTGTCTAAGAAATTATATTCCCATGCCAGTATTTGTATGGCCAGCAAACTTGGAGCTGGGAAAGACTTGGCCAAAAGTTTTGTGAAAAGCTTATCTGGACTTACCACACCAGACCCTGCAAGAAGGAGTATCAGAGTCACAGCCATCTGCTGGAAATGAGCTTAGGCTGCTGCAGATTAATTGCAGTTCAGTTTGAACTTCTGTCAAAGCTGTAGTGGGGAAGTTTGCCAGGTGGTTCTGATTCCTTCTCACAGGCATAGGGGCCAGGAGAAATATTCCTCATGTGATCATGGGCTTTTGGAGAATGGGATCCCAGACTTCATTGGTGGTGTATGAATACATACAATTTAGCTGCCAAAAGAGAATAGCATCAGCAGTGTACTATGTGTCATTCTTGGGATCATGGTCAGCCAGCGGCATCCATCGCATGGATGGAGGAAAATACCAAAGTGGACATAAAACCACAGTGCTGAGGGAGAAAAATTTTATTTAACTTACATCAGGCAGAAGATGGGAGGGAAAAATATAGACTTGATATGTGCAGTTGCATGTAAGCAAACCATTTGATTGTCTGGCACGCTGGCAGCAGAGCAGCACTGCTGGGCTGACCAGACCTGCAGTGCCTGCTGCAGCTTGCTGCAATGTGCAGCAGCACAGAGTACAGCATCCCCCAAGCACCTCAGGACACAGCTGGTTTTTAGGCCCACCATGCAGCCAAAAAATTATTCTAATTTCAGCAGGCTCATTTGCCAGCACAGAAAACAGATGAATTTTATACTTGTACACTGCAAATGGAGTACTGATGGCATACAGTAGGGGAATAGCAATGTGCTTAAAATGCATTGATTAATTGATTTACTGCTATTTATTTTTATAATATCATAGTGTAATGGAAGGGACATTTAAAGGTCATCTGGTCCGAACTCCCCTGGAATGAGCAGCAATGTCTTCAACCAGATCAGTTTGCTCAGGGCTCTGTCCAATCTGACTTTCAATGTTTCCAGAGATGGACCATCTACCATCTCTCTGGGCAACCTGTTCCAGTGTCTCACCAGCATCACTTAAAAAAAATTCTTCCATACATCCTGTTTAAATCGCGCTTATTTTAGTTTAAAACCATTACACACTGCATAAATTCCAATGCTTCAGATGCTGTTGCAGACCCCGTGCTAGGGAAAAAAGTAGTCAGTTTCTAAACCAGTAGAGGAACCCCTCACATCTATATGTGAAGTATTTTGGTGTCTGGCAGCTGCACATGGTCTTGAAAAGTGGAATTATCCAGCTGTAAGAGAAGCTGAGATACCCTCCCTAAAAATGGTGTGGATATTGTCCCTCTCAAGTCCCATAGCACATCTGGGTACTGGCTTGCTTCTAAATGTCATAAGAATAAGACACAAACACTTCTTGACTACTTTAGAATTCCTCCTAAAGCTTATAACTGCTGAGGAAAAGACAGTTTTCTTTGCCTTGTATGCAAGGTAATACTGAGACAAGAAGATGAGTTACTCTGTGTTAGTCTCTTCATTAATATAATTACTGTTTTCAGTGCTTTTCTCTTCTCACCAAGATGAACTCAGAAGCTGTTGAAAACTGTTTCTAGGTTAAAAATAACCCTTCCTCCAGATACTCCTTTTGGAAGACAAATGCTAGGTGGGAGTGGATGTGACATAATGCTAATTTCCTGTCCTAGGAGAGTAAGATCTGGTAGCTGCCTTCAGATATTCTCCCTAGACTTCTTCCAGCTTTCTCTTCCCAGTTTCTTGTCTCTGCAGCATCATCTCAGATGGGCAGTGTCTGTGTCCACACAAGTAGCCAGCTAGGGGCACAGCATCTCACCTGAGGGAAGGCCAATGGGTCTCTTTTTAGAGCTGCTCTTCTCAGCTTTAAAGCATGACTATTTTTAATATCCAAGCCAGTATTTAACTGGAATCCTTATGCTTTTCTCTGGTCAGCTGAGTGTCAAGTTAAACTGGATCAGATGGTTCAGAGAGTGAAGGAGCAGGCAAGGGTTTGTGACTCAAGGTATGGCCAGTGGAGCAGAGCCGGTGGTGATGCTCATTCAGCCACTCTTTGGATAGGGGGAGGCTGAAGTGATGGTGGTGCAGGAAGGGGCCTGGTGAGAGGATGCTGAGCTCACTTTTATTTAAAGTCCCAATAACTTGTTTTTCTGTCTCTTTAGGAGAGCAGTTTCACTGCAGGGTTTCCTGAGAAGCCAGGATTAAGTGCATTGGTGCAGACTGCTTTAGTGACAGGACAGAGAGAGGCCAATACCCTCAGGGTGAGACAGAGTGCCACCAAATGCCAGTGGCACAACTGTTGCTGACCCCATGTGCCCCAAGCCTTGCACCAGCCCTCTCTTAGCTGCAGTGAGAGCCTGCCTGGCTTCCATTCAGACTATAAATACAGATTTGGTTGTGCTTCTCTCTCATTTTAGCAGGTGAACAGGGACAAAAGTGCACAACAGAGCAGTGGCAAATAATTTGTGGCTACGCTATCGAGTCATCTTCCTCTGGTGATGGAAGCCCAGCTGCAAGTCCCTCTGTGATGGTGCACAGCAGAATGTGTTAACCAGTGCCTGTTCTGTAGTTCCAAGTGGCTCTTGGTGCCTTTGTCCAGGTGCACTGCAGTCAGGTGTGCCACTACCAGCATAAAGAAACATATTTAGGGATATAGCCCCTCCTTCCTCTTTTCAGAAATGCAGTTGTGTCCTTTTAACTTTTTTCTCTTATGATCCATTTTACAAGTTCAAACACTGTATGATGCAATTTGGAGCTGCTCTGGGGCATCAGTATCAGCTCAGCATGCTGCTCAGCATCATCCTGAATCCATAGTTGAGCTCTTCTTCTGTGACATCAGTAGGTAGCTGAAATACATAGGCTGAAAGAAACTCATGATATCCAGCAAGTTGTGCCAGATTTTTGGCAAGTCTGTTCAAAAAGCCTGTCCTTTGTAAAAATGAGAGCACAGGTGAGAAAGAGAAATGCTAAAGCAAATGTGTGAAGCCTGTGAGATAGAGAACATGAACAATGTATACAAATATAAATCATCTAATCTGTGTAGTCCATGACACATGCAATAATAATAATTGGAATTATTGGAATTGTTTTGAATTATAGATTAGAAAGATTGGAGCCTGCAGTTCTTCAGTTATTGACCATGCACTAATACAGTTCTAGCATGATTGTTGTTTTCTGACTCCTAGCAGTCAGGGCCATCTCCAGGGAGAATGATGAGCACCGAAATCCCACACAGGGATGAGCCCTCAGAAGGTTCAAGGAGAGCCTTGAGCCCAGGCCTCCTGTGCTACATTTAACAAAGACTATAAAAAAGGGAGGGTGATTGGATGTTATACATCCCATGAATTAATGATCTGGACCCTCTGCTTTCTTGGGGTTTCTGTGCTGTATGTGTTGTTTTGTGCCTTGGGCACCTCTGTTGGACTATTTTTCTTATAGTTTAGGTGCAAGATGACTGATTCTGACACTGCAAACAGTTTTGGGTGTGAGTTGCCAGGCTTTACATTTAGAAACCAAAGTGCCTGTGGGCTCTCAGGTACCCAAGTGTAAATCTCAATCTGGAATTTTACAAGCATGGATACTTCTCCTATTTTGGGACCAAGGCACTGAGCAACTCTGCAATGTTTAGTACATGCAACCCAAATTTAATAAGCAACATTCCCACTCCTTTTCTGTGGGCTGTATGTGAGTAGTGGCACTGCTGTAGTTCAGCATGGTTTGACTGTAAACACCATTTGCTGATGGGAACACATTCCCACATGAGCATCCCCAGGAGCAGAAGTGTGTAGTAACAAGTGTGGTGCTGTGACTTGTACTAAAGGAGTACTCATCACAGCAGCAGAATCACCACTTTGAAGTCCAGTTCTCTGTTAAATCAAGTCAGGTCTGTTTTCAAAGATCCTGGCCATTGTGGATGATGGTTATGTTCTACATGTCTGCTCTTTCTGTATGACTTCACCAGACCATTGTATCTCTCCTTTCCCATCTTACATGTTCTCAAAATTCCAGCCTAGCTCCATCCCTGGTGCAATGAAGAAAACTCCTGAACAGTCTCACAAGCCATTGGTTAATCAACTTTAACCCTTTCCTACAGGTTTAATTTAAAAAATAGAAATTGACATTTAGGACTAAGACCTTACTTTTGCCAGGAGCAGATGAACCTGGAGATGCCTCCAGTTCATATGTGGTGAGTGATGTTCATCAGGTAAACATGAGAGCTGCTTTAAACTGATTTAACTTGTGAAAACTTGCAGCAGTTGCCATGAGCATCAGCCCCCATGTTTAGAGACAGCACTAGTTAACCCTTTTATGTCCAGGAGGAATATCAAACACCTGTAATCTGTCAGAGATGTTTCTTTGTAACACTGGTGCTTTAGATTTTAAAGATTTATATCCTTTATGCATTTCTTTTAACCTGTTAAATATGTTAGATGTTGTATATGGTGACCCTGAACTCAACTTCTACAGACTTTAACTTTGTGCTCACAGATGTTGCACTGAGGTTTTACATTAAATAAGTCCAGGCTATTAGTGCCCAAAATACATGACAGATGTAATTTACTGTAAGAGTAGTGTCTTTCAGATGCACATCTGCTCTGTGATCATAAGCCCATACACTGAAGTGCTCCATTATGAACCATTCAGATCACAGGTGAAAAATCAACCTAATTTTAGAACATTTGTTTCTTGCCTTCTGAGTCTGCCCTTTCTCTTTCTGCAGCTTGTGGATGTGACCTGGCTCAAGGAGGATTTTTTGTGAGACAGGGAGACTACATCTGTACTTTGGACTACCAGAGACTCTATGGCACACGCTGCTTCAGTTGTGATGAATTCATTGAGGGAGAAGTGGTCTCAGCACTGGGCAAAACCTATCACCCAGACTGTTTTGTGTGTGCTGTCTGCAGGTAGGTGTTCTACATGAAGTTGTGTTTCTGATGCCAGAATGCCCTGAATGCCAGGTGTTCTAACCTATAGCCTAGAGACAAAGTTTTCTGTTACTCACTCCTTAAAAAATTGCAGAATTAAAAAGAAAAAAAAAAGTCTGTAATTTTGAGTGCCTCCCTTTTTTCCAAATGTGTTTTTCTTTTTTATGTTGTCTTATCTGTGATGTTTTCAAAGTACTTTAGAAACTTCCACTGTCTTCATTGTAAGATGTTTTGCACCAAGTGTTGCTTAATATCTCTGGTATCTGCTGCTTTGTCATTTTTTGGCCTGAAGTTACAAAGAATTCCAGTGCCAGTGGCTGAATCCTCAGCAGGCTACTACCCAAGCCAAGTGTAGATTAGTGGGATCATTTCCCACATGGGTCCCAAACTCAGCAATACCAGGGACTGATGTAATTTTGACCTGCATCTTAATCCTCTTGTGCAGAAATAGCACAAACACATCTATTGAGGACTTCATGAAGAAGCTTGAAGTGCCCTTAGCCTTCAGAAAACACACAGTTTTAGCAGTTTGGAGTAAATGGAAATGCTGCCACAGTTTCTCTGGCTAAACCTGAGCATTGAGGAGTGCAAGAACAGCAGCCCCCACTCTGGCAGGGTTTCAGAGCCCCGGGAGGGCTGGTGCAGCACAGCTCAGGTGCTCTGTGTGCTGGTGCCTCGTGCAGGTGACTGTGCAGTCCCAAACCAGCATGGCCATGCCACTGTGGCTGTCTGCCAGCCCAGCCTGCCCTGACATGGGGCTCAGGAATCCTCCTGTGCTGGTGCAGGAGCAGGGCATCAAATCCCAGAGCAGCTCCTGACAGAATCTCAGTTAAATAAAGCAATTGCACAAATAATAATAATACCTGTGATAGAGGGGAGACTCTGAGATGGACAAGCCTTTATTATATTAAATTCTGTCTAAGTTCTAAGTTCTGATCTCTTTAATAGGCAATTTTTCCTTTTGGATACTTAACACAAATATGGAGAGTAAAGATAAGAAAAATCCTAAAATTCTTTTCAGATTTTATTTTTTCTTTTAATAGTAAAGGAAAATGACTTCAAGTGTATCTCATTAATTAACTGCTGGCTGTACATGCTATTGGCCTGAAATATTACAGCTCTTCTAGAGATGAGCAGAACTAATTTTTGGTACCTTTATTCTCAGCACTTGCATCTTCTGTAAAGTGAGGTACTCCTTCATTTAAGAGAAACCAAAAAACTGGTTGATTCTATTTTTCTGGCTAAAAATGCTTGCATCCTCAGTCACACCACTAGAGCTTAGCAGAAATGTATTTAAGTGTCTATTACTGTACTTAGAAACTGCCTGACTTGGGTTTCAGGCCACTGGAAATACCAACTCCTGCTTTATTTAGTCAATCATAGTTTAGAGCTTGGTGATACAGTTTATTTTGTCTCCCTGGAAATTTGGAATAATTTTCCTTGTGACTAAAATATTTAAGTGCCTAACAATTCAGGTGAGTTAAATTGCAGCACTGTGAAATTATTCATGCTGCAAATACAATGTGTGATGAAGAATGTGGTAAAGCTTTTAAAAATGAAGTTGCTGATACAATAATATCATACAAAAAATAAAATCAGAGATGTTCCCTAGCCTTCTGTATAACTAAATAGTTGTATTAAATGCTATTTTGCTGTTTTTAGTCGTTCAGTAGAGAGACCCAGATCTGCTTTTGTTGCTTTTCTTGGAAGGACACACAAATTCATATTGTCTTCATCAGAGCCAGCTAATGCCCTGCTGACTAGCAGGATTCAATTAGTGTCTCCCAGGGGGGTTGTAACACTGATTTGTGGTGCAGAGCAGCAGAAGAATCCTGTCATGTGTTTATATGCTTTAAATCAGCTTCAATTACCCCTGTCATTGCAAGCCAGACATAACCTGTGTTTTTTATGGGGAAGGGTGTCCTATCTAAACATCATCAGCATTTATTTTATTGAGTGATATCCTCAGCAAAAATAAGGTTGTTAGGCTGTAAAGACATGTTGTTTAAGCCAAAAGAAAGAACTTGTTTGTTTTTTAAGAAACAGTAATGATAAAAGAGGAGGGAAATGGTTTGAAGCTCTCTACCTTGATATTTCCCTTGGTGGGAAGAGTCAGGAGAGCCATTTGTGCCCTCATTTTTTACAGATGGGCAGAAACCTTAAATACTGCACCAAGGCACGCTGTCAGTAGTAGCTGGTGGATGATGCCAACTGCGTTTGGCATTACCTTTTACAGCCAGACTTTAATGTGGGTGCTGTGTTAGAAATCTAACCTCCAGAATGGTGTGAATTTGAGAGGTGCTGACTGCCTGCCATTGGGGCTGTTCCCACTCTCATGGAAACCAAGCCAGGCTCTTACTGTCTTCAGCATGAAAACACTGGCAGCAGAAGGCATTTTGCACTCATGACACATTTCTCCAGAACGCTGCAGGATCATTAAAATTCTTTTAAATGAGCACTTCTGCAACCCCTATTTCTGTAGCTGCTGAAGTAACACTTCTGAACTGTTTCTACATTGCATAGTAAACCAGTGCCAGTAGCAAGTCCTTTTTTTCCCCTTATTTTCAGAGAAGATAAGGTTTGAATAGAAACATGTGGGAAGTGTATGGTAGCAGCAGTGGGAAAACCTAGCTAGCAGGAGCAGTAGGAAAAAGTCAGCACTCCAAGCTCAGTTGTCTCCTGATATTACTACTGTAGGATGCCACATGGCTCAGTGTCACTGCATTTGTAACCTGCTGCCCTGCTCTGTGAAAAAGCTGGAGTGTCAGAAATAATCCAGCTCATCCCTGGGCATCTCTTGGGTGTCAGATGCTGCTGCCCAGGGCTTCCATAAGCTAAAGTTAAAAAAAAAAAAATAAAAAAAGAATTTGTATTCAGAGAAAAACTGGTAGAAGTACAATATATTGTGCCATCCTCTTTGATTGTTTCTCTCTATCTTGTGTTAACCAAGTGGCTCTTAAAAAAAAAAAATCAGGTTTCAGTTGCGTGTTTGCTCTGCTGGAGTAAAGATTAAAAACTTAATCCCTTCTTCTTCCAGTGCTGTTCATAGTCTAGTGAAGCCTTTTTTCTGCAGTGGTATTTTGTGATGATAATGCCTAAAACTAGGAATGAGTGGAAGAATAACAACATAGATTGAAAAGGGTTGCAGATTAAATACTTACTCTGAATTCCCAGGAAGTGGCTGAGCAATCTTCTTATAGCTTCATTAATTGGAAGGGGCTGTGTCCTCCAGAGGACTGCCAAAGACATTTCCTTCAAAAGCTTAGTGTGTTTGTAAAAGTGAAACAGAAAGAGGGAGAAAATTGAAGGTGGCTGTAGCAATAGAAGCTTAATTTTATTAAAATTGTGCACATACTTCTTACATGGCTGTCATAGTCAGGACAGTGGCTCTTATCTAGGATGGGAAAGGGCCGGACATTGAGTCTTTCAGAAAGAAATGGGTTGTCATACCTGTGGTAATTCTTTGAAAATGGAATTTTCAGGAGATGTCTTAGTGTGTTAACAAGTCCTGTAGATTTAGTAATCATATATATGATATATGCTCTGTCTAATGTGGTACCTAGAGTACAGTTTCTGTTACTTGTGGGCTGTGTGTTCACTGAATACTAAAAACCTAGGGATTTGATTTTATGGGTGTTACTGAAATTAGTAAAGTTGGGTTGGGGGTTGTATATGTACCCAGTTGGAGGAGTGTATGTAATGGCTGTCCCTTTAGTTTCAGTATTCTTGTACTTAAAAGTTGGAAAAAAGTTGTGACATGTAAATGATAAAGAGAGAGCAACTTGACCCCTAGGTGGAGGATAGATTAGCACATGCATTGTGGATTAATAAGGAAGAAGGTTTGTGTCTGCTTTGCAGATTTTTATATTTAAGTCTTTCTGAGCTCAGGAAGTTTTCTTTTAAAACAGCATCGTGACAGAAGCTGAATGTGTGCCATGTAGAGGTGAGCAGTATGTGGACAGGAAAGAGGCAGATACATATTCTTCAAGGGGTTGCCTGCCAAATCCAGCTTTAAAACCTCTTTCAACCTATTTGTATTTTTACTGTCTTCAAGAAGGCAATTCACTTTGGCCAGGCAGTTGAATATAAAGAATCAGAAAGCTTAAATTATTTTCTTTTTTTCAGCAGAAGATTGTGTAGTCCTACTATATATAACACTGCTCCTTCTAGAAAGAACTGACATCTTTTGTGTATGTATGTCTTAAGAAATTAGGATAATGCTGAAAATTAAAAGTTCAAATTCAGTTTCTTCTTAAACATAGAAGTCATGACAGACTTTTTGAATGTGCTAAACCTTTTTATTTGCTCAAATTTTAATGCTGCTGAATTTGGAAAGGGTTTGGTTTCCACTTAAGCAGTACTTGGTGCTTCTTAAGGCATCTCATGAAGTGGTCTTCATCTCACTACCAGTCAGCCACTAAACATTGCTAGGTAGGGTGTTGAGCCCAAGATTCTGAAATCTGCCTGAGTGTTCTTGGCATTTTGATTCTAAACCAAATGTATTCACCAACATGTGGTTCTTCCTGAACAAAGGGGGGGTGGTGTGCTGCTCTTCAGGTTTAGGTCTCCTGCTCTTTAGAGGAAGAGTCTGGAGTGCAAGTCCTGTGAGGAGCAGCTTGAGGGTACTGGAGTTGTTTATGTGGAGAAAAGGAGGCTCAGGGGGTATTTACTGCTCTCTACAACTGCCTGAAAGGAGGTTGTAGTGAGCTGGGGGTCAGTTTCTGCTCCCAGGCAATCAGCGGTAGGACAAGGGGAAATGCTATTCCAAACAGCTGATGTTGTGCCAAGGAAAGTTCAGATTGGATATCAGGAAAAGGTTCTTTGCTGACAAGGGGGTTAAGCATTGGAACAGGGTGCTCAGGGAGGTGATGGGATCACTATCTATGCCAGTGTTCATGAAATCAGTAGACATGGCACTATGTGATGATATGAGCATGGTGGAGTTTGGTCAAAGATTGGACTTGATGATCTTGGAGGTCTTTTACAACCTGAGTGATTCTAGGATTCTTTGGTTCTATATGGAGCATCCCTATAGCCCTAGAATAATGTAGGATGGAAGGGATTTTTGGTGGTCCTGTGGTCCAGCCCCTGGCTCAAAGCAAGTCCAGTTTGAGTAGACAGCTGAATGCATTTTTTTAACATATCTCCAACAGACTCTCTGAACAATGTGTTCCAGCATTCAACAAGCTCATGGTAATTTTTCTTCCATATATTGAGTTGACATTTCCCATGTTCCAGCTTATGTCTGCTGCCTCTTGTCCTTCCACTCTTTACCTCTGAGAAGAGCATGGTTCCAGTTTTGTGTAGATGTTATCAGGTAGTTTTAGACAGCAACACAATCTCTCCTGAGCAAGTACATCTTCTGCAGCCCCTGCCTGCCCATGTGTCCTGTGCTGCACTCTGGACCTGCCACCTTCCCTCATCTCCATCCAGTAAATCTTGTCCTGAGGAGCCCAAGATGGTGCCTGCTGCAGTCTCCTAAATGATGAACAGAGGGAAGATCACATCCCTGTGTCACCCCCCAGTCTCCTAAATGATGAACAGAGGGAAGATCACATCCCTGTATCACCCCCCAGTCTCCTAAATGATGAACAGAGGGAAGGTCACATCCCTGTATCACCCCCCAGTCTCCTAAATGATGAACAGAGGGAAGATCACATCCCTGTATCACCCCCCAGTCTCCTAAATGATGAACAGAGGGAAGGTCACATCCCTGTCCCTGCTGGCTGCACTAATGCCTCCCAGGATGTGGCTGTTCAGTTGCTGTGGGGGCACACTGGTAACTCATGTCCAGCATGGTGTCCACTGGGACCCCACATCTTCTTATGCTTTCCAGCTGATTACCCCTGTGGTGCACTGGTGCATAGAGTTGTTCCTCACCTCTCGTAGGATTTAGCATTTTCCCTCACTGAAATTTGTGTAGATGGTAGATAGCACTCAATGTCCACTTTGTATCATCATTTTAATCCGCAGGGATTCATCCCTATGGAGCACCTTGAGGGATGTGATTGTACCAGGTACAAGTTAGAGCAGAATTTGATCCTGCTGGTCCTTAGGATGCTGTCTGACATTACACCTGACCTGGTGAAACTGCAGCCACCTACTGACATGAATAGCTTTGCTCTCTCAACAGCCTGACCACTGGCTTGTCTTAATTTTCATATATCAAATTTAGTTGACTGTTCAACCCTAGAGTCAGATCAGCAATTTAAAGAATAGATGGGCATCTATCTGCTCTGAAAAAAAAACCAAACCCAAACATTTTATTTTGTCCCTCTCAGAAAGCTTGAATGACTTGCCCACAGCTGCATAGGTTGAGATGTGGTGCTGAGAAAGACAAGACCTTTGGTATCAGCACAAGACCTTTTGGTTTCAACACACAGACTGGATTAGGCTGATGGTGATTCAAGGTTTTACAATATGGTTTTGTTGGTCCCCTCCAGATTTTTTTCTGGGTTTGCAAATATTGTAGGCAGGTGGATAAAACAAAATTTGTTGGGAAATGAATCATAGATGTCTTAAAATTCTGCAAGTCATTTGAGAGAGCTGCTTTAAAAATGCTCTTAATTCTCATTTTAAAAATAGATTATCCAACTGTGAAAAATCTCACTGAATATTTATTAAAGGATAAGTAGCTAATTAAAACCCTGTCCTGGTTTTTGCAATACCTAGCAGTGTTCAGTGGGTGACTGGTGGTGAGATATCATTGTATTTGAAGGCAGATATGCTGTTCTTAGCCTAAAATTCTATATATAGTCCTGCTCACAACTTACAGAGCTCAGAAACTGAAACCTTGTTAATTGGCTGTTACCACCTTCTGTTGTGCCTTCACTCATACTGGCACTGAAATGCTTGAGCAGGGCTGCTTGTGAAAGGGAGAGGTCAGCTGGTACAGGAAAACTGACAAATGCGTGGGGTGTGAATTCCCAGTGAACAAGACAAGATGTCTTGCATGTTTGGAGAACAATAAAGAATCAAAATTGTTGCTCTCTCCCATTGGAATGGAAAGGTGATTAGCTACTGAATCATTAGAAAATAAACCAAGTTCAGTATTTTTATGGGCTAGGAAACCCCTATGTGGCCTCCCATCTAAGGAGGCTCTGTGACTTGCTGTGGTGCCTGTGAGCTTTGGCATGTTTGGAGCTGTCATCTGCCTGCTTTTGTCTTTGTGCCATAGGAGGTGAATATTCCTCTTCTTCTCCTCTACTTTTAACTTACTTCCTTTTAGATTGTCTGATTGCTCAGACAATGATGAGATGAGCCAATTCAAAGTGGGCACTCCCTGCTTCTACATTAGCTGCTGCTTGCTGCCTCTGTTTGAGGGGGGCTTCTGTGCTCAGTTGGAAGTTCAGCTGGATCTTTATTAGGAAGATGTAATGTTCACATATACCTCACCTCTCCCTACTGCTCCTTATATATTGCATACAAGATTGTTCAGTAGCTACAGACATCCTTCAGAGCAGTGAATTGCTCACAGCTCCAGCACATCACCCCCTGGGATTATTAATGGTGTTTAACTGAGACATCTCAGCAGAGCCCAGCTGGGTCATGAGCTGAGCCCAGCCTTGGTTCCCATGGCAAAACACAGTTGAAGGAGCTGTCCTGCCCAGGGCATGCAGCTGTGCATTGGAGTTGAGAGGTGGTCGTGTGCTGGTATCAGTGCAGCAGGGTGCTGCTTTTGTGGGGGGTTAATTTGGGGCAGATTGCCAGTGCTTATAATAAATCTGTGTGTATCTGTAAGTCGAGATGAGATCTCTTCCTGAAAACATGCAGGAGATTGGATACAAGTTCTTGTCTCACTTCTGGAATGGTTGAAATCCCTTGGCTTGTGTCTTTCCAGGTCAGTTAGTAGTCTTAAGCTCTAGGCTTGATTTTGTAATTTTTTTTTTTAATGAAAACATGAATAAATGGTTTATTTCACATTTGCAGTAGAAAACTAGGACAGCACTTGAATTGTATCGCTCCATTTTTGAGACAGTTTTTGGTAATTAGTCATGAATTTTTATTATTTATATAGAAGTGTAT
This sequence comes from Molothrus aeneus, assembly GCF_037042795.1. NCBI lineage: Eukaryota > Metazoa > Chordata > Aves > Passeriformes > Icteridae > Molothrus > Molothrus aeneus. Next base: position 62,812,890 of record NC_089649.1, on the reverse strand, counting down.
CACATTTACTAATTTTTATTCAAATTTATGTATGTTTATTTGAATAAATTTTCTGTTGGTCCAGATGACCTTCAGAGCTCCTTTCCAACCTCAACTCTTCTGTGAGTTCATAAAGCTCTTTCATTTTTCTGCATATCAGGAGTATCTCTGACTTTAAAAGTATCAAAATCTGTTGCAGACAACAGTTATGACCTAAAAAGATGGTGTTGGGAGTTTTTTTGAATGTTTAACACAGAAGCTTGCTACTGCTGCAAGACAGGACAGGTTTGCTCACTGGAGTGCAGCTCCCCCACATCCTGGCTGTCACACTAGAAACAGTGTTGTCTTCTGGTTAGGTTATTGAGTAAAATTAATAGTCCAAAATCCTCTTTGAAACAGATGGAAATTTAGGCATGGATACAACTAGGCATGGCACATATTCCTGAATCTATACTAACATGGTGTTGGACCTTGTTGTACCAGAGTCATGCACGGATCATTTTGTTGGGTCAGAGAGTAAGGCAATATTAAAGGCTATTTTCATAGAGTATTTTTACTTATTGTACTCTGAGTGACAAGGTAGGAAGTTTTTTGACCATAAAGACTTGAGAAAGAGGAAAAAAAAAGGTGAAATGCAGAATTTGTTATCAGATATCAAAAAAGAGAATAATATTTACACTCCATGTCTCCTCATTCTTTAAATTATCACCAGCGGTCCAAAATGCATGGCACTTAGCTGGTTTCAAATATATTTTAGTAACATTATATAGAAACAAAGGACAGCATTGCTTCTGTTTTTTTTTTCTAAGTAATAAAAAATTATTTTAAATTTAATTCAAGTGCAGAATAAAATAAGTGTCTCTTAGGCAGTTTAGGGAGCAAAATAATGTTTAAATTTAGCGCAAAGTATCTGTGTAGCTTTTGTAGTGGAGACAACCTCACAATTGATATGAATTTGATAGCATTTGTGGGAGAATGCCATGAGTTTTAATGAAATGTTAATGAAATAGTGTGGTCAGATGGACTTCACCATGAAGCAGAAGGTGTGTGTTATGTTTGTGCCCCATTAAGCCATATTTTGATACTTGGATAGGGATTTAGTTGGACATGAGCTTTGGGTGGAGTGAAATGTGTTTCTAAATCCTCACCATCCTTTGCTGCATATGAAGTGATTTCTCCATCTGGCTCCCTTAGAGGGAAAGCCTCAGTGGTTTCTGTGCCCAGACAAGGAAGTGCACAGCAGAGAGCTTTTGTTTTAAGAACATTGATAAAAAGGAATGGTTTAATTAAGTGTAAGGAGAGCTATTGTTAGGTAGGGAAAACAAATAATGTAGACGCTGTGGGTTTTATAACTGGGATAGGTTTTTTCCCTTTGAGAGTTCAATAACATTTGCTTTATATATGAGCACATAGATTAAGAGAAAGACTTTGATGGGATAAAAGTTGTGAGGACAAGCGCTGATTTTTAATGTATAAAAGTCATCACTCTCGTGCAGCTATTTAACAACATAAAAGCAGCTGTATTTGCCTCTACTTAACTCCCTGTAATGCCAATTTTATTTTCATTCTGTAACTGATCCTGTTAGTGATGAACTCTGGCTGATACTACATTTCTTAGATACACAACAATTTGGACTTGAGTGCTCACTGTGTTTTTGTAGCTTTAGATATTATTATTTTTCCTAAGAAGCTGTAACCATCTGCATTTGAAGTTGTCTGTTTGATATGCCCCTTTGATACTTAAACCTCTAAGTGGCTGGAAAATTGAATGAGAGCTGGGCAAGCAGAGAAAAAGAAGCCAGAGTATAATCAGTTCCTTTGTGGGAAGATAATTGCGATAAAGGCATGAGACTGTAACCAGTTTGCTTTTGTTTCTGCTCTTGCAGGTTGCCTTTCCCTGCGGGTGACCGGGTAACTTTTAATGGGAAGGAATGCATCTGCCAGAAATGTTCCCTGCCCCCTTCCAGCAGCACTGGCTCCTTCCCTGTACAGAACCTGAGAAGTAAGTACGGATTTCTGCTCTTTTCAGTCAGTGCTTCTTAGTCTGCACAGGTTTCAAGGACATAATTTTACACCAGTGTGTACAATTGGAACTTCTACTACTCTGCTGCATAAGAGGTGTCATGAAATTCGAGGTAGCCACATGAAAAAGTATAGGGTGGTTTTTCAAGAAAGTCTGATATTTAAAAGAAGCACAGATGGTGCCATTATAGGATTAACAATACATTGAACCTCTCAAAGATTAAAATGAACTAAATCAAATTATTTGGAGAAAGACATAATATAGATGCTAATATTTTTGAGGATTCAGTCCAAGTCCATCTGAAATAAAAGCCAGGGTGAGATTTAATGATTTTAAGTGTTCCAGTTCCAGCTTCAGAAAATATCAGTGGCAGGACTGCATGGCTAAATACTACACAGCAAGGGGTTTAATGTGTGAAGTGTCAGTGGGGGGCATTCACCTTGACCTCAGACTATTGTGCACTATCAGAAGACACAAGCAGTAGAGGAAAGAAACGTGGTCTTTTCGCACCAGCTTCTTTGCAGTAAATCATAGAGGGGCGTTGTTGCTCTGGACTCCGTTCCTCTGCTCTTTTGCTCATAAAGTGCTGCCATGCTTTAAGAGTCCACTGCTCACTTCATGTAATTAAACAGCAGCAGCAATGCAATTAAACAGCAAAGACAGAAAAATTTTTAATGACTGTTACATCAAGCTGGATTCAGCATGGCTGAGGAAGGGGCCCTATGGATTGCTCATCTACCTGTGTAAGGAGTCTAGACCACTTCTGGGAGAAATCTCTCCTTTTCTCTGTTTTCTTTTCCCCCCCACATTTCTTCAGAGAAGTTTTCACCATCTCGTTTCTACAGTTCATCAGCTAAACCTGCTGTGTGAATGCCCTGTGAGATATTCTATGGATTCCTCTTGCTAATGCCTTTCTCTTTTGGGGATAGGTTGGCCCTCTCTGTTGGGTGCTTTCTCTTGTCACTTATTCTGCAGATGGATCCTCCTTGGCCATCTTTGCTGTCTCCTTGTCACATGTGAAAGGTGCCTTTGACTACAATAGACATTATTAGCCTGGTTGAGTACTGACAGGACAAGTTCATTTGATTGTCTGTGGTACAGAATCCTTTAATGTATTTACATTCCCTTTCTCTGTGCACACACACACCATGGGGAGTTTTTCTTGTCATTGCATTTCCTCAGCTCTCTTGGGTCTGCACTGAACCTTCCCAGAGCACAGATACCTGCAAACCTCAGCAAACCACTTGCCTCAGAGGGAGACAGCACTGGGAGCAAGCACATCTCTGTGGCAAAACCTGACCCTGGAAAATAAAAGTTTACCTTTTCCCCACATTGCATAGAGCAGTGAATGGTGTATTCCTGACAAGAGCTTTCTTGGAGAAGACCTTAATGCTTTAAACGAGCAACTTTTGTTAGTAGTGCACAAAAACATGATCTCAGGCAAACGTTTTCAAGGAAGGAGTAGTACACTGACCCTGTGTTACACTGGGTTTGTTCCTGTCTCAGAACTGTCTGATGTGTACCATGTGTGCTGCTCCCCAGCCTGTTTATCTCAGCAGTGCTTTCAGAACATCTCCTGGGGACTCACTGAGCTCCCAGCATCACTGCCCCCTCTGACAAGTCCTTCTATTTTCATCCTCCCCTTTTGCTTCTAACCTCCTTCATGCATTCCATTTGGAAGAAATGAACAATGTAAAATACTTGCTTTCTGCCTGAGTCCTTGAATTTTTTATTATATAAGTACCTACCTTTCTGTTTTGTTTTGTTTTATAAAACAATAGCTCTGAAAACCTCTTGTGACAGTGTTGATTTTGAGAGAGTACTCAAGGAAGAATATTAACATGGAGCAGCAAATTGATGTGTTCTGCAGAGTTATTGCTTGAAATTAGTTGAGTCACCAAAGGATGCTGCATCCAAGATGGGAAGACAAGGACATGCATCAGTAGGCACTGTTGGCATAGCAACCACAATATTTGTTTGTAATTATCTGGCACTTTACAGAGAAAGCAGCAGTTGGAAAAAAAAAAAAGTAGCTCACAAAATGCTGCATTTCTGCCCACCCAAGCTTAAACCAGATGAAAGGTGAATGACATTTGAGCACATGATGTTGTGTTCAGTTTGTGAAATAAACCCTCAAGCAGTCGGATTAAATTAGATTTCCAGATGAATCCCCAGTACAGAGGAGATCACAAACAAATTTCTGATTGCAGTTGAACAACAGATACTGTAGAATACTGCAGGGGCTAAAACCAGGCACACACCCAAATGTTCTTTATTATTAGCAAAACTCAAATGTTCTGATCTGTAGTGCACATGCTTTTGTGCTAGGCTTGTTTCCAGGTATTGGTGCTCTGGAGGGTAACATTAAAGAGCCACATTATTGCTCCCTCAATACATTCCAAATCCACTAAAGGAAAATACAAACTGTGCTTTATCATTGTGTGCTCAGAAGTGAAACATTTACAATTTCACTTACACTGTCTCATTAGGGTCATGTAACCAGTGAAATACAGTCTTAAATCAGAAAGTTTTTAAGAAGACTGTTTAAATGCTTTAATGAGATCCTAGGTTGAGAGTTCTGTCTTAATAACTTGATAAATCTTTCTAATGCTTTTGCATAGCTTTGTCTCCCATGTAAGATATTTTTATGGGTTTGTTTTCTCTCCTGGAATTTCTGAATGATTAAATGTCTTTCAGGCTTTGTCTTTTCTCTAGAAAATTATTGGTATACCTGAAGAATTCCTAAAAATATTATGTATTTTTCCACATGAGATGGAAGATATTTTATGGAGCATTAGAAGATTACTGAGATATTGCTACTAGAATCAATTTATCACTGGCATTTTTCCCTTTTTTCCACATATTCTACTATTTTTACATTTAGTAAGAAAATCATCCACAGACAGGAAATCTGTAGAGTGAAGGATGAATGAGAGTTGGACCTTGTAGGGTGTTAGAGGCTTCATTTGGGTTATAGAGAACCAGATCCATGTCTATGTAACATCTTTGAAGAGGCAGAAACTGATTGTAGGTTTGGCTTTTGCTAGCTTAATGAAAATCTTCCATTGTTAAAAAGAAAGGCAACCAAACCCCCAGAGAGTCTTGTTTTGAATTACTCTTTCTGGGGAGCATAACTGGTTTACCTACAGCCTGTTTAACCAACACAGACTAACCTCTGTTACCAGTTAGTGCATGTTTTACATGTATTTTTTGTTAGCACCTCTTGAAAGTTTATATAAGTGAGTTTTTATAGAGAATAAATACATAGACAGCCATCACTTTCACATATTGAAATGTCACTAATGCCTCTTAAGTATTGGTGTGTTTTACTGGGTACAGGAAATTTCATACCGGGATTTCAGCTTGGATTTTTTTCATGGTTGCAAAAAGAATTTTGAAATAAGTAGAGCTTGCAGATCCAAAGGCAAAGGCCAATATGAAGAATCAGTTGTTTTACTCTTGGTCTTTTTTATTTCTTTTATCAGGCTGATTTGCAGTGCTTGAAAAATCAATCAGCAAAACTTCATTTTTTAAAACACAGTATAAATGAATTAAAATGAACCTAAGTCACTAGGAAACTAAAGCTTTTTTCTTTGAATGATGCATGTTTTGTGGCAATTTCAGAGTTTCCAAGGGCAGCAGCAGTTGCCATCCATCAGTGAGCAGTGGATGGAGCCCGGGTGAGCTGGTGCTGGGACACTGATGGATCCTTGTGCTGCTGTAACCAACTGCTGCATGACCACCTGAAGAATATGATTCACTCATTTGGGCTTTTCTCTTGCAGATTGTGGGGGCTGTGGTTCAGAAATAAAAAATGGTCAGTCCTTGGTCGCCTTGGACAAACACTGGCATTTGGGCTGTTTTAAGTGCAATACATGTGGCAAGCTACTGAATGCAGAGTATATCAGCAAGTAAGTAGAGGAGTATTTTCACCTCTTTTAATCATTCTTTTAATGCCAAATAATTAATTTATCATTGCATTTATTTGCATTGTTAAGGTTTAAAGGTAATGCATAATATAGAAATATAATATATATTATAATAATATATGTAAGTAATATAATATATAAATGCATATTGCAGTACCTTTATATATACATATATACATATATATACACATATATATACATATACATATATATATTCAGAAATGTGTAAGATATTAGAGATTATTGTCTAAATTATTACCTAAATTGTATTTAAAAGAATGAAATGGAGAAAAGTGGAAGTAACATTTTTCCATTTACCTGGAATGGGACTTGACAAAGCAGCTATACTGCAGAGAGGCAACAAGTGGAATTTGGAAATTGGAAAGTCACGAATGTATGCCCTTAGATACCTATGGTTTTGCTCTCTGTGATGCTGTAATGTAAAGAAGCAGGTACTGTTCTTTCTATATGCATTACATAAGAGGAAATGTTAGCCAGAAGTTCATTAAGGATGTACATGCCATGATTTTGTGCAGCTCCAGACCCTCATGCTGTCAAATTTGGACTGAGTGTGATGACAGCAATGAGAAAGAGCACAAAGCACCCACACAGACCACATCCCATGTCAACACTTGGATCACTTTGATCACTCTGCCAGTGACATGCAGGCCTTTCACTGGCCAAGGCACCTGGGATTAATTTCTGCTTCAGAGAAGTGGATTATGTTGAAATTTGGTTAAGCAGCAAAGTAACTCAGTCACCAGTGCTCAGAGATGATGGAATTTCAGAGCCTATGTCCCCCTGAGTTTCAACAATTCTTTGGATTTTGATTAATACAAGTACAACATTTAATTTCACAGCTTGCACTGGAGAACAATATTTATTAAAATGGTGTTCCTAAATAAGGTTTTACATTGTCTCAATGTTGGGCTAGTCTGCTGTATTTTAGTTGAGTGCTTTTTTTGCTTGTTATTGAATATACCTCCCACCATAAATTGTAAAGATATAATTACTGCAAAATCGTCTTTTTAAAAAGGCTAAATGCCAAACAAAATAAAAGAAGAAACATCCTGTCTTTAATTAATTCAATTAATTATTGTGATAACTTCTAGGTTAGTCTCTAAGAAATCCAACTTCCAGGCTATAAAATTAATTTCTATGTTTCTCCAGGGAAATGTCTGATAAAATTATGCCTCTACTGATAAATCTGTCTGATCATGGGCTGTTTTAGTATAACAAACAAAATATATTTAGCTATGTTTAACTTGAACTTTGAAGCACGAGAAGAGTCTCCAGTTTCTTCTTAGAGCAATTTATTTTCATTCATCCATTTAATGGTCTACATGTACAATTTAGTAAAATTGTAAAATGTAAAATTAACAGGTTCTTTTCAGGGCAATAGTCCAAATAATCTGGTTTTGACACTTTAAAATAAAAGCTGAGACCCCAGGTTTTTTTCCTCATATCTCTAAATTGTCTCTTAACTCACTGGTGGTGGTGAAATAGCTGCTTACATCATGCATGAACACACTGCTGCTCAGGCTGAATTCTTGTAGTCATTGCTGGCTTCTGTGGAGCAATTCCCAAGTTGTTTGATCCATGACTGCCTTTAAGCAAGTCCAGTCAAGTGTGCCAGTAGATTTAAATGTTTTTCAAAACTTGGTTTACAGACAAGATATTTGAGAAATTGCTCTCTGCAGTCTCAGCTAAAGGATTAGGTAATACATATATCAGATGATACATCAGTTGGATGAATTAGATGATAAGAGGGGAAGAGTAATATGGTGAAATAACTTTCCAGAGAGGAGGAAACACGTGAAAGAAGTAATGGGTAACATGATTAAACAGGTGGTGTGAGGGTCTCAGAGACCGAGTTTTATTACAAGGCTGATGGCTGAGTTTGGCAACAAAGGAGAGAAGTGGTCCAAAATAGTTGTTCATTACTATTCAGCCTTTTACAATATTAATGACTGCGAGGGAGGCAGGAAAGCCCATAAATACCCTATGCAGTGTTGAAGCTGACAAATTTTAGATGCATAATCTCCCAGTGAACTGTAAGCTTACATAAAACAGCATCTGTACAGCCTGTTGTTCTTCCCTAGGGATGGGGTTCCATATTGTGAAACAGACTACCACGCCAAGTTTGGGATCAGGTGTGACAACTGTGAAAAGTACATCACAGGAAGAGTGCTCGAGGTAAGGAGAACCTGTCATTCAAGCACATCCCAAAGTGTACAAAAAGACTAGCTCTTTTGGGTTTGGTCCTGTGCTCACAAATGAGTGTTAATGCCACAGCTTAATGTTACTTTTAGTGAATACCAGGAACTCTGTCTGTAATCAGGTTTTTTGTTTCTTCTGTTAATGATTTGGTAATACACAAACTCCCTAAATGGATATTTATGGTACTGGAGAATGTTCAGGCAGCAGAAGTAATAAATGAATGTGTTATCAGGCACATTTTAAAACTTGCATTAAATTCATTTGCAATGTCTGCTTTTTTTGTATTCTTTTATGTTCCCCAAAGATAGGATGAAGCTGTTGAAAAGTAAAATGAATGATTTGAACTGTGGTTTTGCAACCAGAAATGAACTGTGTGGCAGAGATTTGTTTGCACTTGTTGTTCTAAGAAGCAGGAAATTGTTTAGTGTAGGGTTATGTTTTTATGCATTATGCAAAAATTTCCATATAACTGACCCAATGTCACAAAATTAATATATTCCTTTGATCAGAATAAAATTTATCCTTGGATCTAAGTCTGTTGCTACCCTTTCAGTCATCGATTATCTGCTTTTTCTTTCTGCTTTTCCCTGTGAAGTCCAAGCAGCACTGGAGTTAGGAAGAGTTGCTGGGTTCACTCTTTTCTCTTCATCAGCTAAGAAAGCCTGGAGAAATCCCAAAGGGCTTCCACCAGTGAAAGATCTGCTTGGAGTCACACAAAGACTTAACTGTCCAAGTGGTGGACAATGATAACTTGTTAGGAGCTGATGAGCAAGTATCCATACTAGATGGGAATCTGTCTTGGATGGGATGATATGGTGTTAACATAGGCACAAGAGATTTTTCCATTAACAAATGTTTTTACAGACCTTTCTGAAAGGAGATTTCTAAAAGGGAATTTGAAAGAGTATAAAGACAGTTTTCTTACTTTTTTTGGACACAATTGTCTCAACTGGAAGAGGCAAAACAAAAGAAAACATCTTAAAACCTTCAAAAATGTAAAAGGTGACCATGGAAGCTGTTATATATTTTCAGAGGTGTCAAGCATTGACACTGAATGAAAGGGAGTAAAAGGGGGTGAGATTTGAAAGTGAAGGTAATTAGGAGAGGTGAATGCAGAGAGAGGAGTTAAAGCTGTGGCAAATTTGGAGTGCACTTACTCAGAGCAGTTTACAAGGAGTGGTTAATGCTGAGACAGGAGAAGAACAGAAGCTCCAGTTTCTGTACTGACTCTTGGCTTCACAATATTTTGTTTTTCTGTCCTGGTTCTTGAAATATGTGCAAGAATCCTCTTTTTATGTGGTAATATTTTACCTGCAGTATGGTTAAACAATAGCATGTGGTGTGGTATGATTAAGAACTGGGTCCTTACTGTCTCTATGGGTAATAAAAAGAAAAAAAAAGCCTTAAAGATCTGCAAAGTAACATTACCAAGTGTGATTTGTGGGACCTGGGTGCACATGTGACTGTAGCTGATTCTTCTGACTGCTTGGTGAGAGTGTACTGAATAGGAAAACGGTTCCTTGTTTTTATGGTAGATGGGCCAGTAACAAACTTGGGAAAAGCTAATTTTTGAAAACTATTGTAGGAATTCTACCATGACAGATTAAATAGGATGATTTTGGTCAGTGTGTGTGTGTGTCCCTCTCCTCTCCACTCCTCAGTGTTGCTCTAAGGACAGCTCTGTACCACTGATCCTCATCTTGCTTTGGTACTGGTTCAGGCTGAGAACTACATTCATTGGTCTGTGGCATTTAACTGTGGAAAAAAATACTGATGCAAGATTCCAGAACCTTTAAAAAAAAGTAGATGAGGAGAAAGGACTTTCAGCATCTGTAAAAGCACAGATAGTATCATTGTGAAACAGGAAACATAGGTTGAGGTTAGAATGGAGCAGGAAATGGATTTGAATGGTTACAATGACATTTTAATGTCTGGACACTTGTTGGAACAACCTGGAAATTCTATGATCTCTAAATTTTTTTCTATAGAACTGTACAAAACAATTTGTTGGTTTGTGTGCAACAAAGCTAATGAAGCTTGAACATGGGTGCGTGTCACATGTCCGAGCATTCTGCTGTCACAGTAGGTCCTGTTCCTCATGACATCTCCCAAGATATCTGCTCCCATCCCCTCTGTTTTGCCATGACACATCTCAAGAGCTGCCTGTTCTCAAGGAATGACTCACACTGTGAGCCCTCTCCCATGGTGATCAGCCTGGGTTTCCATGACTCTTTGGAGCTCTGGAAGGGATCACTTAAACAGCCATTGAGTTTCAGTGTGGATCACGGAGAGCAGCTGGGTGAGGAGGCAATGCACACACCTCCTTTCAGCAGGAAGGCAAACAAAAAGTCACAGTCTGAGCAAGCAGCTTTGAAAGGACTCAGAAAGCATGTCCATAGCTAATGTGTTTAAGGCATTTGTTGTTTGTGTGCAGCAGATGGGCTTGTTCTAAAGGCTTGGAACTGGGCTGATCTCTTCTCTCTCTCTCTGGTCTTGGTGTCAAACTCGATGTCTGTTTGTCCCTAGCAGGCTAATTGATATATTTGTGTATCTCCTGGTCAGGAGGACAGAGAAAATACAGGGTAGCAATGCCTGTTCTTTGTTGGAGGATGCATTATTAGTGGAGTTGTCTGGAATATTGACACATTTTTTTGAAACATCAGTATTTTCTTTTACCATCTTGAATATTATCTGGAGAAACACAGAAATAATAGGGCAAATTGCTCTTAAATTGGGGGAAATCTTGACAGCAATACTTATTAGGCGGGGGAATGCTCTCCCAAGGGAGCTGCTGGAAACCATCACTTTGAAAGTCTTGTAACAAGATTGGACAAGGCACTGGAAAATCCATGTTAGGGAACAGTCCTGCAATGACAAAGGGAGGGACTATATGACCTAATAAGATTTTTTCCATCTCTGATTTCTGTGATAATGTCAGGAGGACAGCTGCTTCCAATGTTATTCTGTGACTAGATTTTATAATATTGTCTCCCTTTCCAACACTTGTTCATTTTAGGTGTTTATTCAGCAGAAAGGAAGGGAGTGTCAACCAGTGTGAGTTACTGATAAGTTACAAAATATGGCTGTTTTTGTAGGTCCTCAGCCAAATACAATGATGATTTAGTTACCTAAATTCTTGTCTCAGCCCATTTTCTGAGGGCCAGATTCATTCAATGTAGTAAATGTGCTTAGACACAGGATAACTTTGTTTATAATTCCATTCTAGTGCCTTTCTTCCCCTCCACTCCACCTTGGCTTGCACCCACTCTTCCAGGGAACTTGTACTGGAAAAGCTATAAAAGGGGTTGAGTTCATTTATGGAGATGATAAATTTTATTACTTTTAACAGCAATGATTTTGCTGTTCTGTTCTTTTTGGGTTTTTTTTGTTTTGTTTTGTTTTTGTTTTAACCCTACCCACCAGTGCATTTATGGGCAAGATTTGCTTTGCTTGTGATGCATACAGAACACTCTTAAATACAAATCAATCCTCTCCTAGAAGTTGTGTTATTTTATCCCCGACCATATATATTGATAAACCTTCCAACTTAAGTGAGGAGCAGGAAGTTGCTGGAGTTTACTTTTGTAGTTTGACTTAAAATGCACTGTGACTGAAAACCTCTAGGGAGAGAAAGGGTTTACTTCAGTGCTCATGCTGTATCTCTGCTACCAATCCTGCAATAGTTAGCATCATGCAATAGCACACATCTTAAAATAACAAGCCATTGATTTTTATGACCAGCCATTTCCCTTTTGTCATGTTGCAATCCATTTCTCTGCACTTAGAGCTAAAAATATTTTTCTCCTTTTTTCTATTACAAGCAGTAATTTATTAGTTAAAATTTCAACTTGTGCTAACGAGCATATCCTAAAAAATCTTAATTGTCTTTTTAAAAAAAAAAAATTACTGTATGTCTTATGATAATACAGAGCCTGCTTTAAACTCCTTTCATTCAAGAAAACATTTTCCATTTCTTTCCTCATTTTAATGAGTCTTTTAGCTGCATTTTGCTGGGGGAGGCAGAGATGTGTAGTCTGTCTCTCGGTCCTTCCCACATAGCAGGTTGTGTAAAAGGTTTGGAAAGCTGTTGAGGTTCATGACAAAGCTGTGTGACAGCCAATGACTCCTCCTTGTCCTCTCCTGGGAGGCATTTCTGGGTTTCCTTAACATCTGATACTTGAAACATCATCTCAATTCCAGCATCTTTCTATTTTAAAGTGGTCTGCATAAAGAGAATTAAACATGCTTTGGATAAGATTGATTTTTAGCTTTTTTTGTCTTCCCCTCCAACTGATGAAATATGAGAACTTCTAGAGAGTAATCTTAGTTCCTCTCAACTTCTATTTTACAAAACAGTGAACCCAGTTCTCTGCTGCTAAAGTCGGCTCCAGGCTTTTCTAGTGATGCTGTGGGTTCCTGACTGGAGCCACCTTCTCTCAGCATGGATGAACATTGTACTCCAGACAATGCCTCAGCACTGCCTTGTGCAGTGATAGTAACCCCTTCCACCATTTCTAAAGAAAGTGCTTTCCTGGTGTGTCCCACACTGGTGTGGATTTCTTCTGTGAGTTCTTTAACACTGACAGCCCATAGCGAGACATTGAGACGTTACTTTGTGGGGAGGGGTTCTCTTTATCTGCTTTTTCAGCTGGTGCTTTCCTCTATTGTTAGAGGAAGCCTCCTTATCCAGAGATAACCTTCTGAGGATGTTTTAATGGCAGACACAGTATGGGCTGTGAGGGGGTCACATTTGCTTGGATAGGCAACTGTGTCCCATCAGTGCCCAAAATACCCTTCAGGGATATTTTCAGCTCTCAATTTTATCTACAACTGTCCATGATTCACAGCTACATGACTGGTGTAAATGTGGCTTACAAGTGCTGTTGAAAATCACAGCAGTTAGAGCCATCTTTATGTTTAGTATCTGACATCCTAACACGGCAGCATGGCACTCAGTTTACGTGGGGGAAGAAAGAGTTAGCATTTTACTTGTTTACATGTATGTGTAGATGTCCAGAAAAACATAATCAATATACGTTCTTAAAATCTATTAATCACAACCATATGTTATTTTGAAATAAGGGAACAAATGCAGTGGGCACTAGGCAGAAATGAGACTAGAAATGTCAATAATTTGTATTTCGATTAGATGTCATTTATGACAAAGTCACAGTTTTAATTTACTAATTAAAACAAGAATCTTCTTTTCCGTAGTTTTGCCTTGCCCTGGGGTTGGGCTGATTTTGTTTGCAGCCATATCTACTTTGTAAATCGATTGCCTTTCCCTTTGCAAGAGTCTCAGGATATCAGAGAGACGATACTAATTCTTTAGAGCAGGGAGTACAAATTTCTGCCTGCAGTGTGGAAGAATGGTTCATTCTGCAATGTCTGTTGCCCTGCTGTTTCATTAACAACAGGACCTACTGATGTGTGAAAGGTGCTTGAAAAGCTTATTACATAGGCATTAATAGTGAAACATGCAATAAAGGCAGCTCTGTCTGTGGGAGTGAAGGGTTCCCTGTGCATGGGCAGCCTCGGGAGGGCTGTCAGAGCAGCAGAAGGATCCAAGTGTCAGTGCTGCCTTCGTTAGAAACTGCTCTCTGCGCTTCTCTCCTTCAACAGAGAAGAAAGAAAACTGTGGGAAAGACAAATCTAAATAAATCAGCATTAGCTTTTGCAAAAGGAGACCATCCAAGGTAGGAAACGTTAACTAGCCCTTTCAGTGCATAATGTTTGCTGAGATGCAAGGCATTCTGCAGCTTGGGAATGGTCTCTGGTTTGGTGCCACTTGCATTTATCTGGGACTGCTGGCTTGCAAAGGCAGGTTAATCATCAGTGCATTTATCTGAATTTGCCTGGGTAGGTGTTGACAGTTGACCTAGACTTTCTTCTTTAAAACAGGCATTATTAAAAATACTATCAGCCAGCAGATAAATAGCAATGCAAATGCTTTTTGTCCTTATTTTTTAGCTTCTCTGTAGCACAGTTATATTGGTCTAGATGAATTTAACTCATCTTTCTCCCACTTCCAGCCTTTCCCTTTTTAGCCACCTCTTCTCTCCAGAAATACAGATCTATGCTTGTCTTTATTGTCTGAACTGCTACAAACTCAAAAATTGTTAATGTGTCAGGAGAAAACTATACATTAAACCAAACTCTTTGCATAGCTTTCACCCTGTAAATAATTTGTTAGGTTTATTGAAGAGCACTGAGTGCCATTTGATGATAGCTTAAGACATTTTTACCAAAGGAAAGGGTTCTGCAAACTATGTCTGAATTACAGAAAAGTTAGGATTTGAGGGAAACTGATTGATAGAGAAGAAAGAATGACTGTTCCAGGTTTTGTGAGGATTTTTTATTTCTTTTCTCAGCTGCTTATTTGCTTTTCTGTTGCGAATTCCTCCCACATGTGTGGGGAAAGTCCTCAGCAGTGCTGCTGTGCATTTGTGCTTGTGTGGGTTTGTATGTGTTAGTTTTAGTGCACAGTTTGATTTTTGAGCCTGGCAGACTCGTGGTGCCCATTGCCTTTCCTCACACAAAAATGTAGTACCAGTTAACTGTCTCAGATTATCTGGATTGACTGACTGAAGGATCAAAGGGGTGATTCCAGCAGTCACCCTGATCCTGCTGAGCCTCAGACCCCAGCAGCACAGTGTGCAGCTACCCTGCCTCCCTAAGCCACGTGTTGCTGTGGTGATGCATTAACATCCAGTGCCTTTTGCCATTTGGGTGTTCTTACAGTGTGGAATGTTGCACCTCATGGGTATTTTCAGTCCCTCATCCAATTATTTCATGTATTCTTTCATTCCTGGTGGTCCTCTGACCCACATCAGGGGAATGCTGCTGTTGCACAGCTCTGCAAAGCCCCAGAGCTCCCTTGCCCTGTCAGCAGCACAAGCCCTGCCTCCAGCTCTGTCCTGTAACCATGGCAGTGGTGCAGCAGTGACTGCACTCAGTGACAATTGCCTTTGTTGATAAAGTATCTCCAGGATGCTCTGGCCCATGTGAAAACGGTTCAACATGTCAGCTAATAGCAGGAGAGCAGCCTGTGACTCATTTCTTGTAGCTTTAAGATTTTTTCATCCTATTAACCTTCAGCACTTTTTGTGCTTTTTCAAATTTCTTTCTCCCCCTGCCAAAGTAAGAACTTTTGAATGGTACATTGAACTGGAAATACGTAGATTGGGTCTGAAAGTAGAAGCTTCCTACTTTCAGGAAAGATTATTAATGTCAGTTCTGCATGTGACAGTAGCATTTCCACTCCCAGGTAAATCTAGTGATGCAGAATAGCAGTCCTTACTCAGGCACAGGATGAGAGACAGGTTCTGTTCTTAGATGTTTACAGCCCAGATCACCACGTTCAGCTTGAAAAGAGCTGTGCTGGCTTCCTCTGATTGCTTGGGTTGTTTCTCCAGGGCTGTTCAGTGTTGGTTGAGCTTCATTCTTCCCATCTGAAATGGGTGTGCTAAATACACAGCTGCAAAGTTGAAAATTAAGGGGAATATGTCTGCAAGTCATCTTTCTCCTTCTTCACTCCCTCTCTCCTATCAAGAGTTGGCACAAGTGAGAGCCAGCTGCAGCTTGTCTTGGCCCCTAGGTGGGTTTTAAGGAGTGGGAAAGGAAAGTGGAAAAGGAGATTTGTTGAACAGATGGAAAACAGAAGCCTCTTCCAGTCTCAGTGGGTGGCAAGAAAAATTGCAAAGCTGAGAAGAACAAGACAAAAGAGGCAGATCACTCACTCCATAACAGAAACATCTGAGTGCAAAATCAGTGGGTTTAGGTATGACAGGCCATTTTGATTTACAAGAACATTTACCAAATTCTGTAGAAAAAAGTGCAGATTTTATCTGATTTTGGCAGGGCTGAATTTGCTCCTGAGCCAGAACTTGTTTGGAGAGCTCACAGAATGAGATTACAGTTGTAATAGTGCTAGTTTTCCTTCTATTATTTATTTTTTCTCAATTATCCCCTTTATGGTTTTTTAATTACTTTTATTTTATTTTCTCCCACAACCATTAGAAACTTCTTCTTCTGCGAGTTGGGTTTTATAGTAAGTTGTTATCGTTCTGAGATAAATGTTCTTGTTGATTTGATTTACACCTTATACCTGGAAGAATAAGGAGTGTGTGGGAAGCAATTAAAATGACTCAAATGTGGGAGGGAATTCTCAAGGCTCTGCAAAGCACAGCAGGATGAGCCAGAACCAAGACAACATGAAACAAATGTACATGTGAGATTGCTAAAGCTGTAGGTAATGCTGCAGGTGTGTGTAGTGAACATTTCAGGTGACTGTTTCTTGGCATCTAGTAGGATGAAAAATGAATCTAGTATGGAGAAGATGAGGAGAGTGATTGATATTGAACATTACACTGCATTTACAGTGGTGTAAATCCTGATGAGAATGGATCAACAGCCCTGGCAGACTGTTGAAGTGAGTCAGTGGTGAGTCAGGTCCACTGTGACTAAGAGAATTAGAGAGAGTTTTTCTCCACAGAATTCTCTCTTTAATTTCTGGCTCTCACACTTTTTTTCTGCTCAACACTGTTGTATGACATAAACAATAGACATTTTGCCAAATACCTCTGCCTTTACAATGCTGCCTGTTCCTTCAAACCCAGTAGATGATATGACAGCTGTTTACTAACTTCATCATTACTGTGTACAACTATTACTGAGTAATTCTTTGAGTCCTTCTGTTCATATGCAAAACTCTGGCTTTGCTAGAAATGTGAGTGGAGGTTTTATGTGATTCCACTTAAAGCTGTTAACTGAGCAGAGTGTTATATTCCAAGCACAGAGGGTATTTTCTGAATAGCATCACTCTAATTTGAATATACCCCTTAGAATTCAGTTTATGGAAGCCAGTATAGTCTTTGTAATATGCCACAAGGTGGGTGCAGTGGCAGAGTTACCAGTGTGTGCATCCACTGATAACACTTGATGGTGCAGTGCTGTGCACCTTCTTTGTGGTACTCCTGAGAGAAAGACAGGACAAACATCTGAGCCCTAGATGTTACACTGCCTTTTGGATTTAAATGCACACTGTGCAGTGTGGGTTGAAGTGCTGGCCAGAAGCAGGAGGGTTATATTAACATGTGGGAATAAGCAAGAACAACCTCTGATTTGCTTTGCCTAATTGACTTGATAGAAAAATGTTCTAAGCCAGTTCTGTGCTGTTGGGTCAGAGAGTTATTATATATCTCATGTAGTTCTGGGAGCAGGAATTAAAACCTTATCTCAGCCAAAGTCAGGGAATTGCATTTACTGAGAGAAATTGTGAATTTGCCTTTATAAATCAATGCAGTGACTGATTAGGCTATTAAACAACAAAATGCTATATCTCATTCATAAACTTTATTAAATTTCATAAAGATAAATATGTGGAGTTCCTTTTTATACCTGTGCTTCATTATCAGTTTTGTGTACATTTCTGGCACCTAAGAAAAAGCACAATTCATTTACATAATGGCCTAATATCTTAGTAAAAACATCATTTGGGGAATGAATGAAGAAGTATAAACAGGATGAATTAAATTTCCATTAAAGGAGTTCAGTGATTTTCCACTTTTCCACCTTTTTTTTATATACTCTGAAAAAAAATTCCTAGTGAAAGTACATGCTCCTCAATGTTGAGTTTAAAATGATAGATAATGAAGCAAGTATGAAATGAGAGATAATGGGAGCAGAACAGAGCCAGCAGATTTTAAAGGAGTCTTCCACAGAGGGCAAGAACTAGCAATGTGATTTTGGTGGAGGACAACCATGATAGTTGAGGGCTTGGAACACATATCCTGAGGAGATGCTCAGGGAGCTCAACTTTTTCAGCCTAGGAAAGTGATGATTTTAGTGGGACCTAACTGTGATGTTCCCATACCTATGAGGAGGCCCTTGAATATGTGGAGACAAGCACCTTACTGAGGCACATGGTGGGAGGGCAGGAGACAACTAAATTTAAAGTCATAAATTTAAAGCACAGAGGTTCTGACTGCCTAAAAAGGGAAAAAAATATCACTATTAATAACTAAGAATAACTACTGTCTGTTGGAGCAATATTCTCAGAGGTTGTGCAGTGTCCATCCTTGAAGGTTTTCAGTATTCAACTGAAAAAATCCCTAGTCAGACTGATCTGAATTGAGTATCAACCATGCTTTGAGCAGGAGGTTGGATTAGATGAATTACTCTGTCATTCTTTGATTGCTTGCAAACTTCCTGTCTTTAAACTGAATTCTATTTCTGTTGCCTGTGCTATGAAGTTTACCTGAAGGAATATCAGTGTTCTGTAATGAAAAAATGGAAATGTCCATATGAATGGACATTAGTCAGGAGATGGAGACAGAATATACAAAAGAGAATAATTGATTGTGTAATCAAAGTTTTACACTTTTACCCTTCCCTACATTGCCTAAGTATTTTTACCCTTCCCATCCCATACAAACAGTAGCTTCTCTCCACTTTAAAAAGCAACACAAATCAAGTCATATGTCTTCTATAAGATGTTTAAAGCTTCATTTCAGATTGAGAAGCTGCCTGATGGGAAGGCTTATTGGCTGTCAGTGGTTTTGTGCTTTATTCTGTTTCCCTTTGCTTGGACAGGTGGTTGTCTGGTGATGACACAACTCTCCAACAAATTTGTTCCATGTGAAAGGCTTTTAACTAAGAATGCTTTATACCAGTCTTCTGAGGGCTTTGTTTGTGAGTCAGGCAGCTGGACCATGCCTTGGCATACCCCTCAGCTCAGTGTTTTGAAGGCTGTTTTTCATTATTTCTGTTCAGGGTAGGGTACAGTTAGGACTTGACTTGGGGATTTTAGAATATGAAGTTGGCAGGATTTGGAACTCCTTCAATAGACAACACTTAGTGGTAATGAGGAACTATTATAGCAACTATATTGTATTATACACTCAAAATGGAAAATATGCTTTTATATGATTGAAACATTGCAGCAATTTAACCTTTTGTCACTTCCACAAACTCTTTACTCCCTGCAATAAAAGATGTCAATTACCCTTATGCATTTTGGTAACAAGATAGGTTTTTTTTTTATTGTTATTATTTTTCATTTTTGCAGGAAGAAGTTTGCTGATAGCTTTTAATTCTTAGGAAAAGAATCAGATAGTTTTAAGTTTATCTAGTATATGAAACCATTTTCTGTACTTTCTATCTTCCCTTTACTAATTACTTCATTGAATAATGTAATGAGGATGTACTTAGACTTCAGTGATGAATCAGACATCAGAAATCTTGAGTCTTCCTTCCAGGACTCAGCTCACTCTGAGCTTTAGGCTGCTCAGTTTCTCATGTGTCAATCCATAAGCAATTGTCGCTCATCAGCTGCTGTAAAAAATTATATCAATCACACTTCTAGAAACAGCATGAGACATCAGACAAGCAATGCCATTGTGGTAGAGTTACAGTTATTGTGCATATCATCTTTTATATATTCTGCCACTTCATCACTTAGAGCAGCCATAGCCAGAAAATGAGCAGAGCTTTTTGCTGAGCTGTCTGCAGTAATGTAATATACTTTTCCTGGGTGATGACAGCTAATTTAAAACTCAAACTTAACTAGTTAAAGCTATTCCTTTTGGTATGAACTGCTCTAGTTTTGCTAGAGCTGCATGTTTTCCAGGCCTGGTGATCATACTGTTCTGAAGATTTTTGAGTAACACCCCTTACTGTCTCCAAATTGTGCTTTACACAATGTGATTCACATTTGCCACATCAGCTTTATTCTCCTTTTACTTAGTTCAAGCCCTCAAGTTATGAGAAATGAGAAAAGGTGGTTGTATGTACTTTGTTGCAGAGCTCTCTGGTCTTGCTTTGAGTGAAGATGAGTTTGTCTGTCAATGTAGGACAGGTTGCAGCACTGAAATGGTCCCTGTGCTCAGGGCAAGGACTGCAGGAGGTCTGTGTTGATCAGCCCAGATCAACATCATTCCTCATGTTGATCAGCCCAGAAGGCTCTTCCTTCCTGCAGAGGAGACTTCACATTCAAAGGGGTCTCTTATACCTAAAGGGAAAGAAGTAACTCATAATGCTTTGTCTCAGGAAGTTGAGGATTGTTTTGACTCCATTTAAAGAGTGCAATTTGGTGATTGTGGGAAGCTGGTTCAAGGTCAGTTGAAGAAAAATTAAATTGTTAGTATATGTACTGTATTATTACTAAGGACACACTGCTATTCAGGTTTGAGGTAATCTCAGCTGAAAATTAATCTTCAACTTGATCTTCACAATAATACTATCTTCACATCTGGATTCCTGGGCACAAAGACCTGGTGCAGTCTTGAAGCAAATGTAGGATATTGAGGAGGTTTTTTAGAAACTATCCCTTGAACTGTAAGAGATCTCTCAGAGATGAATGTTGCTTCTTCTGTGCTCTGAGTGTGTTGGTGTTTTATTAAACACTGAGACAACAATCTGTCAAACTAAGCTTTCAAACTGTGCAAGGAAGAAGTAACCATATGGTTAGGAATTTGTTTGCTGCATTGAACTACCTCACATTAATATAAGCAAGAAGAGAAAAAAACGATGAAGCCTTTATTACAAATAAACCAAAACCATATAATATTTGCTGCTCTAAGCTTATAAAATAGCCGGGTTCTGCTGGAACCAATGTTCATCTGTGAGAGCAAGCCCCTGAAAGGGACAGGAGAAAGGGGCACTGGTAAAAGCCTCCTTGGTGTTTACCCAAGGGACTCTATGATTCAGACTCAGGTCCTAGGTTTGAATATAATTTATGATACCTAATCAGGGCAACTGCATACACATATCAATAAATAGTGTTAGTTAATTCCTGTATCAGCTGCCCAGGCTCAGGGTCAGCTAGCACCTCTCATTTAAAAATATAGGGTGGTCTTTTTTAAATACTTCCAAGTGTTGAAGTATCTGCTATGTCTTGTCTTCTGTGCTTTGATTAGAAGAAGGACCAAAGAAAAATTAAAAGGGGCAACAAAAGTTACTGTCAGCACTTAGACTTATATGAAAATTTTTGAGTTTGTGCCATTTTAATTCAGAGATACTTATGCAGAATCCATTGGAGTTCTCCTGGTGTGATCATCAGCAAAAGAATCGCTGTACTTTCCTCCCCCAATTTTTCTGTTACACTTGTGTCTATGTCATCAAAGAGGTCTTTCTGTGCCATTCTATACTAGTTGATATTACTGACTATGCAAGTGAGTTCACTAAGTGAATTAAAATTATATATTTGGTTGTACTGTTAAATTTAGGGGAATAGACTTTGTTCTGTGATGCACCCAGGTTATTTGAGAATCTGTCCTGGCAGTTTATTTTACCAAAGAAGTAATTTAATTCCATTAGAGAATGTCAGCCTGGGAATTGTATCATCTATGCTAAATCAGTTGAGTTATTGAGGTTATGCATTCCATTAGCAATGTTTGTGCATTTCCAAGGGAAATTGTATTTCTTTTCAATTTGATACACCAAACATAAGTTTGTCTGGTGATAATTAAATAATCTTCTGTGCTTTAACACCTGCACTAGGGCAAGCAATTTTAAATCAGAAGTTTAAACTCAATGCTGATACTTTGTGGTCTGCTACTTTAAAGGTGTTATCACAGATATTAGTGACCATATTCCATGTCTAAAATTGCAAAAATCATTCTGAAATCTGCACAAATGGTAACATAAAAAGAGTGAACTGGAGCAGAGCTGTTTTCAAAATGGCAATTCTGATGTGATGTGTTGCTCTTTGTTGCCAATCTGAAATGCTGCAGCAGGTTTTCAGGAGCGAATCAAGTTAACATTGATGCAATGAAACCAGAGATTCTTTAACCTAGATTTACGGCATTCCTGTGATTGGTAGTGTGAATGGCAAAATAGCCCCCTCCCACAGATTACATTCTTTAATGTAAATGCCTCTGAAAGCTTTGAAATTTGGTGAATAAGAAAGAGTTAGAAAAGTCACCTTCATAGTAACAAGGCTAATTTTCTACATTGATAGAAGGGGATTTGCAGTGCTGTGAGAGCCTGTTTACATGCTGAAGGCAGTGGGGCAATAGTTGATAGTAGTTTCTTAAAGGCATCCCTAACCCTAGTAGCACTTTCAATGTTTTTCAGGTAAGCAGATTATGAGACATCCTACATGGGCCAAAATTTGCATTTTTTTAACTTCAGGAGAATTTCTACAAAAATCAGGCTTAGCTTAATCTTGAGTTAAGGTTTTAGTTTACTTTAGTTCTAAGCTGTAGAGTTGCTTGGTCTCCTGGTTTTGGTTCCTAGTGGAGATGGCATTGACCTTAAGCCATTTAAACCGTGGGTAATTCTGTCTGCCACGGAGGAGTGTGGGGTCAAAGAAGAGAAAGGAGATGCCAAGATCTGGCTTTCAGTTCCATAGGGATTTTGAAGAGTGAGGAGTGCTGGGAGCATATGCAAGAGCTGTCTTTGGGACTTTGAACTCTGTTTTGTGAGTGACAGTGGAAAGATGGAATGGGAGTGCAGTTTGGAGGGACTGGCCCATGTTGTTCGTTCAGCAGAGCACAACTCCATGAGTGCTTTTATTGTCATTGGCTCAAGCCAATGTTGCAGGTAATTCAGAATTTAAATATATGAAAATTGGCAAGTTACTGAGCAGTTCTGAGCAAATTGAGGGCTCAGTCCTGTTCTCATTCCAGTCAATGAAAATAGTGGTATTAAATTATGTGGATTAATCTCTGAACAGATTGCAAAACTCTTGGCCTGTCCATGTGAGAGTGTGGGTGCACAGTACCCAGAGGTGCCTGCTCTGGACTTACTGTCCTGTAGGCAGCTACACTCATTCCTCAAGGAACTCTTTAGTACAGGTTGTCTGCAAGACACTTTCAAGGCAGCTACAAACATTCTTTGCACAGAATGTTTTTTGCTGAGCATTAAGATTATGTATTCAGTTGATGCATGATGAAAATATGAGTTGCAAATCTGTGCTCAAGGTTATGACCTCCCAAATTGCTCATGCAGGTAAGTCTTAAGCTACCCTGTGCTTGGTTTACAGGGAAGATGTGTTCATTGCATAAATTTGTTTCTGTCCTGTAAATTCAGAGACTTAACTTTTGCACATGAACTTTTTTTGCTTTGTGTAGGCAAGACCATAATTACATTTTAAAGCATGAATTGTCTAGAATGACAAAGCAGCATTGTGGTTGTAGGAGACTGTTGAACTAATTGTCATTAACTAATTAAATTATTCATATTCAAGAGAATGAAAGAAAAACTTCTAAATTGATCAATATTAATCATCTGTACCTTCTTTCTGAACAGGCAGGAGAGAAGCATTATCACCCAACCTGCGCACGATGTGTCAGGTGCAATCAGATGTTTGCCGAAGGAGAAGAAATGTATCTTCAAGGTAAACCAAAGAATAAAACAGTTACATTTGTCTCTCTTGCCCCCACCTGCTTGCCCACACCATAGGCTTGCACAGGAAAAATTCAGTGTTACAGAAGGATTTGTTCAATAAAGTATGCAATGGGAAAAAAAGTCATTTAACACATGAGCTGAAATCCTTCATATGTAGCAAATTCTAGCTCTACTAAACTGATCAAAGAAAACTGCTTGCACAGTTAAATACAGGGGAAAACACCAGAGAAAATAAAGGCTTTTGTATATGTCTTTGAGTGGCATTATCTTTTCAAAGGAAACAGAAAAGAGAAACTCAGTAGGATGTGGGAACTGCATGGCTGGTGTATTATCCTAAAATCACATGCCTGCCCAGATCTGTGTTTACAACTTCTCAATTGTCCATGGTTTTCTAGAAGTGTACTTGGAAATTTTTCCTTAAGCTGGAAAAGTTAGACTTTATTTAGAACACAGCAGTGGTCTCAGTAAGATCTAATTATGGTTTAGGACTTTATTTTAAATGACAATTTTATTGTCACTTTGGTTTGCAACAAGAACAAGCTCATTAAAGGGCATAGTGATACTTGTCTGTGCTCATGAATTTCCCCTCAGGAACCAGAAAATGCTTCAGTTCTTCTATTTGAAAAGGATCTTAGCTGTGCTAAAACCCCATAATTAATCAATGCTTTAAAAAAGTATATCAAACTACAAATTTGTTTCTAGATTTCAAACCTTCTGAAAATTGTTTGCAAGTCAATCTTCTTTTTAAGTTCCATTTGTTGTAAGGGTGGATATTTGTTAGGTTTTGTTCTGATTATTAGTTCAAATAATAGCAAGGTATGCTCAGGTTCTCTTAATTTGGATCTGTTTTACTGTATTTTCTGGTGCATGGAATGTTTACACCAGCTTACTGTCATGCCCTTTTTTTTTGTCTTCACATGGAGAGCAGTTTCCATCAGAAACTGGTGTTAATGCCATGAGAGATCTATAATCAGTTATTTGGACTGCCTAAACAGTGGTCATCCAACAGACAGCTGCTGGGTGAAAGGACATTTTTTATTCAGTGTGAAAATGTTTCCCAGTGTTGCTTGGCTATAGACAGGAGTAGATTAAAAAAAATCTAAATGCTTCTTAAATCCATTGGGATAATTTGAAGCAATTTATGGGACAAATAAGGGAAACTCAAATCCACTTGTAAGTGGAAGAGAACTTAGCATTAAATTTAAAGGTGCTATAAAAATGTTTCTTTGTCATTCAGTAACAAAAAACTCATTAACTTAGTAAACATAATTTATCTTGTCTGTTCTTATAGGTACTCTTTTACTGCAAGAGTCTGGGTTCATCTGAGTTATTTTTGTGAAATAAATTCTAATGATCTCCATCTGTCTTCTGGGAAATAAGGCTGTGTTTCCAAAATCCACTGGTTAGAAAATTATCAAACTGCTGTGAAAACAAAGCATTTTCAATAACTCTTCTTGATACTCCCCACCCAGTATAAACATAAAGTATTTGTTATGCAGAGGTTCTCAGATTCCAGTTTAGTCAGGCAGAAGTTGTAGTGCACTCACATTGTTTACCTCTTGAGCTTTTATCTGTGCCATGTCTGGGCTCAGACTGGCAAAAACATAAAAGTTTCTTCTTACTATTAAGACTTGCAAATGACTATTTTATTTTATATCATTATGCACATTCCACTTCTACTGAACACTATTTTAAACATCATGTTCAACTTTTTGAAATAGTTTTTTCCTTTGTGACTAGTGCAAAACTATTCAAGTTTGTCTCACACTTATTGTTTACTTTCATTAAGATGTTCATTTCAATATCTGTATGCAAGAGAGAATTGGTTCATTTGGTATCTCCTGCTTCCTCCATGATGGACATTCCCCTGAGTTTATGCAGTTCCTTAGTAGCTAGAAGTGTACGTGGACAAACATGTGGGAAGGACAAGATTGGAACAGTGAATAAATGTTAGAGTAGATTTTCAGCTAGGGTTACAAGGCACAGTGCTGTGTATAATTCCATCCCACCACGGCATGCTGGGTATGAGCCAAGCCTCCTACTACAGGAATATGTATTACAGGAGTGTAGGAAATTCTAACTATATATAAAGGCAAAATTTACCATGAAACAGAGGCAAAGCCCAGCTGGACACAGCCCTGCCTGCTGTAATGGGAGCTCCCTGAGCAGGAGGTTGGATTGGTAGAGCTCCAGAGATCCCATATCACATCCTTAGGACTCAGATTTTGATGTTGATCTGCCATATTGAGGTACATGTAGCTTTCTGAAGTCTTTTAAATGTCTGTGATGAGGCTCAATGGGATTGAGGGGCTGTCCTCTTGACCTCTGAAAGTGTCCTGCGCTGACGGGAATTAGTCAGTAACCTACGTCTTACAAAACGTTATAGGAGGGTTTAATAATGTTCTTATTTTGATCTTTTTTAAGGTTCTTATTATGGAACTGAATTAAGTAGAACTTTACATTTACTTTGCAGGAACATCCATTTGGCATCCAGTTTGTAGACAGGCTGCAAAGGCTGAAGAAAAAAACAAGGTAAAAAACCTGTATTTTTTACCCAATCTTACTTGATTACCATATTATTCTCTATCATTTTTTTTTTTCATCAGGTATGGATGGAAGTGTTTGGAAAATTTTCCCTACTGTAATTTTAAATCTTAACTAACGGGAATCCAGTTTGCTAATGAAATGTAATCATGTAATATAAGTACTCTACTTTTAATCAGTGATTAAAGCCATAGATAAAGGAGAGTGTTGACCTAAGAGTTATATATATATGTATAAGCTAAGTAAATAAAAATGTGAAAACATGAATAAGAAAAAAAAAGTTAATTTTTAACTTCTGCTTGATTATGATGTTAACAGTTTATGACCTCTTCTCTTCTCATGTGGCTCTGAACTTAAAAGATCAGAGGAGACTTTATTTATTTTTACAAAAAAAAACTTCCTTGGAGTTTCTGTTTCATTATTTGTTTCTAAAATGTTGGCAAGCCAGCCACAATTTAATTTAATCTCTGGCTTTAAGTACCTCCTTAAGTTGGATGATTGTGCACCTCTCTGTGTGCAAGGGGAAAAGGGGGGGAATTCTGGCAGAAGATTAGCAGATAAATAAGCTGTCCCTAGGATATGAAGAATTAATGATCCTTCTGAAGTGGTGGGAATGAGTTATAACTATCTCATTTAATGTAGAGGCCGAGTGTGGGTTTTTCACTGCTGATGTTCTCTGATGCTCCAAGTGGTACCCTTGGTATCCTTGTTCAAAAAAGCTCTGCTTTGGTTCAAGTCTTGGAGGAAGGCACATGGGACAAGTCAGAACAGCAGGCAGCATCCATAAAAAGATTGTTAAATCTGGTGTGTCAGAAAGTCCAACTTTGACTAAATTACAGCTTGAAAAAAAACCCAAACTTGTTTGGGCTTTACCCTAAAGGAACTTGGCTGTAATTTTTGTACCCATGTGTTTGGGAAGTGATTGCTTGGTGTTGTTTATGACAAGCTCTGAATATCAAATAATTTTCCCAAGACTAGCAGTTTTTCTTTTTCCTGGAGTTTTTCCTATTTTCTGATCTTTATGTTCACTATTGAAAAAATAAAACCAGAAGGAAGGATGCCATTTTTAAGAGAGTAATAATGAACTTTTCAACATAACTTGTAATGTCTGGAATGAGATCTACTGCTTGAGAAATTTACTGTTCGACCTTGCAGTTTGTTGTTTTTAAGTTATCTTCCTATATATAGATACATGAACAGCATGTAATTGAAGTAGGTGACAAAGGCAAGAGGAGAAAGTGGCAGCATGCTCCAAAACTTTGAAGATGGAGTGGAGGGGAAAAAGAAGTTGTGAAAGAGAGTGACAGCATAAAGAAAGATGATGGGAGAGTGAGATTTTAAGCAGAAGGGAGGATGCTGGAAAAGACAGGAGAAATCAAAGCAGCAAGGGAAAGGAAGGTTTATAAAAAGGCAGCAAATAAAATAGGGAAAAGAGGTAGGTGGAAGAAGAAGAAAAATGTGTAGTACAGAAAATGAACTGAGACAATAGAGACAGAGACAAAGGTGTGAGGTTTTATTGAAAAAGCTGGGAGATGATGTGGAGCAGGTGTGGATGGGGATACTAAAAGGGGTAATGGGTCATGAAGAGAATAAAGAACATGTGTGAGATGTGGGATGTCTCATATCCAATTCTTTAGCCACCAGTATCCTCCAAGTCCTTCTTCTCCCTTCACCACCCAGTTTGTGGAGGTGGCACTGGAGATTCCCCTGCCAGGTGCAGGACCTTGCACTGGCCTTATTGAATTTCATGAGGTTTGCATGGCCCCACTTCCCAAGCCTATCAGGATCCCTGTGGATCCCATGGACCCCTTCCCTCCAGTGTGTTGTCCCCACCACGTGGCTGGCTGTCATCTGCAGGTTTGCCAGGGATGTGCTCAATCCTCCTGTCTGGGTCATGGAGGGAGATATTGAGCTTTACTGCTCCCTGTAAGGACCCTTGAAGAGCAGCACCTGTTACTGGTTTCCACTTGGGCAGTCCAAAGAGGTTACTGGAAATGTGCAAGGCTCATGCTGGGAACTCCAGTGACCTTGGTGCCAATGGAAAGCCAGGACTGGGCTCTTCCAAGGGGTGTCAGGAAAAAAGGACTCTTGTCTGTCCTTGGAAAGACCCAGAGCTCCAAGAGAACCTCTGGAGGTCATCTTGTCCAATCCCTCTGCTCAAGCTTGGCTGCCTTGGGCCAGATGCCCATGACCATGCTCAGGACACAGAAAGAAGCCCTGAAGCTTTATCTGGAAATCCTGAGCTTTATCCAAAACTGCCATTTGACTTCAACAGGGTTCAAAACATTGGAATAATGTAATTATTCTAAAGTTATTTTTCTCTTCTGCATTGAGTGTCCTGTAGGGACCTCATGGTTTGTACATGACATCAGTGTATCAATGACACTTTCATGTCATTTACTCAAGTTCTGGAAAACTGAAAAGTGCTTTAATTATGCAGAAGAGGTGTTTAATTAGACTGTCTGTCTTAAATTATCCTTTTCCATGTTTCACTGTGAGTAAATGGCATGGCAGTGTGACATGTCCAGTCACAATGTAGAATGGTTTGATGGCATAAATTTAGAGTAAAAATGTTGCTACTATATTGTCTTGTAACTGTCTCTGAGAGTGCCCAAAGGCTGTCCTGCCATCCCAGAAATGCTCTGGGCCATTTTGTTCTGAAGAAGGGATAAGGAAGCCATGTGTAAAACAATTCCTGCACTTTTAAAAGGTTAAATTGATTGTCTGCGAGTGTTCTTTTATTTTTAATTCCATATTTTGAGCTCTCTATAATACGTCATTTTTGAGTGGTAGAGATTGAATTAAATTAAATGTCTTGTATGCTTTTTTTCAAATAACTGTTACATTATCTTTGACTCTCCTGTATTTCCTATCTATTTCACTTCTCCTGCCATAGGAAACTAGGACTTCCTCTGAGAGTATTATTTCTGTACCTGCTTCAAGTACATCAGGTTCCCCAAGCCGTGTGATCTATGTGAGTATTTCCCAGTGAAATTTGTTCTGTGAGATGGGGAAAACCTCATGCTTCCTCCTACAATTTAGCACATTATACGGAAAGTTAGTGCCTCTAAAGCACTGCAGTTGATGATTCCTCTAAAATGGAATTATTTTCTCAAGTTTAAAATATCTGAATACTGCATTTGCTGTTACAGGATCCTGGCATTTTCCTCCTATATTTTGTGGTGTATTTGTAGCACTTACACTACAGCTAGAGCTGGCTTATACCAAAGCCTGCAGAATACCACAGTTCTTTCGGAAAAGAAAAGTTTAAGTAAACAGTACAGCCCACAGGTAGATTACAAGCTTAGATTTGAGCACAACTTGTTTAAATTGAGCTCCTGAGCCTGTATCTGATTGCTTATGGGAACTCTCATGTGTGTGATTGCAGGACTCTGCCCGTGCCAAATGCCAGTCCCTCACTCAGAGGACCTTTGATGTGTTTATGGTTTATGGAGCACTCTGAAAAGCTCATTGAGAGAATTTAAAATAACAAGTATAATAAAATCTTAGGGGTTTTTTTTTCAATTCAAGATCAAAATTTCTCTAGTGTAGTGTTCAAATTCTCAAGGCTACCAGCAATAGATAAAAAATGCAAATGTGGTATGATCCATGCAGATATCTCTTGCAGGACTTGAGCATTTCCAGGGCTTTTCTTTCTCCTGGCCAAGTATCCTTCAGGTATGCAGGTCATCCTCATCAGTTAGAGCCATATAGTGAGAAACTTGCTGGAGATGCAATTGACTTCCAGAGAGGTTATTATACAAATACTAAGGGCTTTTATCTCCTACATAGAGGCAAGCAAAAGAGTGCTTTGGATCAAAACTTGTCTTTTTTCCTCAAATAAAAGTTATTTTGAATACAGTGTGGGCTTTATCTGAGTAAGATTGAACCTGCAGTGGAACAAGTGCCCCTTCTCTAGATGCTTGTTGTGACTCTGAGTGCTGCTGAATTCCAGTGGTGTATTACCAGCCAAGAAATGTCATTGTGAAGACAGTTCATTGTGCTGGGTGCCTATTATCATATAAGCACTTTCTTTGGTCAGATGAGCTCTTTTTTTCAGGCAGGGACCATCTCATTGTGTTTTTAAGCATGAGAATTCTCCTAAGATTTATATGTTTTTAGAGACATTTATCTAACTGCAGGATGATACTGTTTTTATTGATGTTTGTGTTACAACTTTAAACATGCTTCACTAGTTGTTAAAAGTCAAGGATGAACCTCCATTCTCCTTTTCTGGTTTTGTTTGTTTGCTTGTTTGTTTTTAAAGGCTATCATTAAATCAGCACACAACCCTGATGTTTTTTACTGTAATATATAGCTGGGACTGGGAAAGAATAAAGTTGACTAGCAATATGAGTCAGTCAGAAAAAAAGACTCCCCAGAGCAGTGCAAGTTCTTGTTCTGTCTGTCCCATCTCTCACTGCTTAATTGTCAAAACTTGATTTTGATTGATTAATCAATCCTATTTTGGCTTTCAGAAACAGGAAAGTAAAGAGAATTAAAAACATGTTAGAGACTTCTATATTATCACAATGGTCCCTTGGCTATCTGTTTTTACATGTGTTTTCTGTTACAGGAGTGTTATGACATACAGACATGCTCAAGATCTGTCTTGTGTGCTTTTGTGGCTGTTTTTGCCAAACCTAAATTCTTGCTGCCACTGAAAGGAAGGTCCCACCCACACGTAGCCCTGTCCCTCTCTGGCTTTGCCTTCCCATCTCCTCTTTGCTGCTAATACTAGTGTGTACACAGAGATATGCAGTCAAATTTGAGGCCAGACTGAGCTAAACAATAACTCAGGAAAAACCTCCAGACAACCAAAGAGGCAAAAAAAACCCCAAAAAACCCAAGCTGTCTACATGACTTCTAATGCTAGTGTAGAAGGCAGAACAGGGTGGGATGGTGCACACAGGGCAGCAGCTTTCAGCAGTAGCATAGATCCAGTCATTAAACCTGTAGTAAAATTGTACCTTACCAGCTGGTGAGCTCTGTGGAGTATTTCATGGACAGAAGAGTTTAGAGAAAACAGTTCCATCTTAGGAACTGTGAGTTTGTTGTGGTCAGAGCAGTGCTGAACATCATCATGGGCACCACCCCATGGCAGGGCAGCTGTGCCTCTGGGCCGTGGTGGTGTGGTCACATAGGGAAAGGTGAAAAAAGGGGGTTTTTTTGACATAAATGTGAATGTGCCTCATACAGATGGTTTGCTAAAGCCATACCACTTCTTCTTCATCTACTGATAACAGAATTTGGTGTCTTCTTGCACTGAGAGAGGGCACAGGCCAGTGCCTTTCGAAGGTAAAGGGCATATTTTCATGACCTGTAGGGATGACTTCATTATATCCAGACTGAAATTTTGCCCTAGTGCTGGCAGCCCCTCGGAGTTCCTAATTAAAAATGTGTTGATTTCTAAATTATGCCATTAAATAACGTTAAAATAAAAGTCCTGCTTTATACTTTGCTTAATTTTATTAAGGCAGAATTAGATGCTCCAACCTAATATACCCAACTGGAAGGCTTACATTACTTTACATAGCTGTGTTATATGTGCTCTCATACAAGGAATAGAAATCACACTATATTTTTATACAGATCATATTCACAATTATATGTTTGTAAAATTACATATTCCAAATGAAACAGATACTCTGTACTTACAGCATGGTTTTACCAGAACCCTAAATACCAAATTACTGAAGAAATGGCTTGAAGCCTCTCAGCTGTAATTTGAGCTTTCCTGAGCTGATTTGAACTCCATTCACATAATTGAATGTAGGTGAAACAAATAAAATAAAAATACTGTGTAGACTCAATATTTTGAAGAATTGTTTAGAAAGCAGCTATATCCCTAAGGTGTTTCTTCATCCAAATTTGCCCACATTGTTATATCTAAACTGAAAGGAATTGCATAATAAGTTAAGTTTTACTCCTCTGACATCTGAAATCTAATGGGAAGTTGCACATCTAGATGGAGAACCAAAATTACTGTAATTCAGATTTAAATATTCCCAGTTCTGAACTACTTTGGATTCACTAGAATAATGGCCAAAAACCTGGATACCTTAACTGAAATCACAGCCTCTTTGGCCTTCCTTGTAGGTATAATGCTGCCCAAAGTATTTCTGGGACAGATGGGACAGACAGATTCTTTACCTTTGCATTAGCTGTCTCTGCACCAGAGCTCTCTCCTGCCTTCTCAGCAGGGAGGGACTTACTTTCATTAAGGGGATATTTCATTGCTCTTTAGCTTCTGAAAGGAGCTGCAAAGAGAGTGAGATCTGTAGATGGCTGAAGAATCATGTACCTGGTTAAAACACATTTTTTCATTAGTTTTGAGGATGGGAATATGTGATGGTGATGGCACCTTGGTTCTGGTTTCTTATTCAAGAGTAATCTTCCTTCTTTTCATGCAGTTTATGTTTGCACAAATTCATGCATTGTTTTAGAAAAAGGGGTAACTGGAAGTTGTCAGATTAAATTTTTCCTGGATTATTAACCTGATAGAAAACTTCCCTGGAAAATTTATTGAACTTTTCTTAGCTCATACTAAGAAAAAACAGAATTACTGCACACATAAATCTGGATACTTTTGTATTTTTGCATGTGGAAAACATTATTACAATTTTATAGCTGATCATACTGCGATTTTAAGAGCACAGCAAGATTCACTCATCGTTTTGTTGCCAACAAAGAGCTTATCCTTCTGCAAAACTTGAAGTGGGAATGAGACCATTATGTTGCCCATTTGTCCACTCTCAGTGTGGCCAACTTGTTGTCACATCTACAACACTGGAGACAGTGCTGGTGTCAGTTTTGGTGCAATTATCCTAAAGGTAATCTGTGCAAATGTGGCAGCTTGGTAATAAATTACTCTTTTGGAATATGTGTAGTAGGAGGAGAACAGGGACCAGCACAGTCCTTTCCCTCTGTTGGTTGTGTGAGCCTCATGAGAGGATTTGAACTTGACTTGAGTGGAATCTGTGATCTTCCACCATGGTGCAAATCCATCATCTGCTGGTTTGTGACCCATAATCAAGGGCTGCTTGGACATAGGAAAGGAGGTGAAGCTGTGGGACACAAGGGAATGGGAAAGATCAAAGAGCTGATTAATGCTTTTCAGCATCTGGAGAGTATATGCTGGAAATACATATTTGATTATTCACTACTGCTTACAGCAAGGGAATTCTGCACACCAAAACCACTTCAAAATTCAGTGTGTTTTGCCTGAAAAAGGCTACAGTATCTGTCCCCTGTATGTGTTTGGGCATCCAGGAGTAAGTGGGATGTAACCAGGGAATTGGAATGATGCCATGCTACTCCTGTTAGCCAAATGCCAGTGACAAGGTAAAGGCAACAGTATATAAAAGAAAACAGCATTAATATTTAGCATAGTGTAGTAAATACAAGAGATTTAAATGTTCACAAACAAAAAAAGTGGTTGATTATGACTTTTCTACCTACATTTATCTTTCCTTGTCTGATTGCATCCTGCTCATATTCTTTCTTATTCTCACTGCTTTCTTTCCTCCTTTTCTTAGGCAAAGCTTGGAGATGAAATTCTTGACTACAGGGACTTGGCTGCTCTTCCTAAAAATAAAGCCATCTATAACATTGACCGCCCAGATATGATCTCCTATTCTCCATATATCAGTTACTCTTCAGATGACAGGCATAGTTACGGGGAGGTACTGAAACATGGGTATTTTTTTTACTCTGAGTTTCAGGTTTTATGTGCATCATTGAACATGTTGCCAAAGACTATTAACATGTGCATAATGGTTTTTTTTTTTAAATGTAACTTTTGTAGCTCTAGTTAATTTTAATTGAGTCATGTCATTCATTCATTCCAAATGACTTCCAAAAAAAAAAAAAAAAGAGAAAAACCAAACCCAAGATGTTAATTTCTGTTATTTTCATTTTTTAGTTTATAGACATTAAAACACTGCTTTCTGTTATCATTTTTTAAAGACATGACATGCAATTAAAAT
Source organism: Molothrus aeneus (assembly GCF_037042795.1). NCBI lineage: Eukaryota > Metazoa > Chordata > Aves > Passeriformes > Icteridae > Molothrus > Molothrus aeneus. Next base: position 62,778,856 of record NC_089649.1, on the reverse strand, counting down.
GTTTTTCCATGGGAGTAGTTCTGCATGCGGTAGGAAACAAGAGCCATTGCTAATTACAATGCAAAAAGGAGAAGCAAAGCCAAATGTCTTTCATGATTTTTTTTTTTTTAACAAAGTGTATCATGTTATTTTGGTAACAAAACAATGGTATCACTTTCCTGTGTACAAATTTCTTTCAACTGTCCCTTACTTAACTTCATCCTCATGTCATGCATGCACTTCAGCCTTTTCATATGCAGAGCTAATATGATACAGTTTGTGCTAATGAAATCTAATTTAACACAATACTAATAACTAATACCAATTCTGGGCTTTGTGAAACATATTTATATATAACTCCTGTCATGCAAGTTATCTTTTCTTTTCTGAATGTACGTGCATTTCATTTGACTTTCTGATTGCTTTTATACTTTTAGCTAAATGTTTACAATTTAAACCTTTCCAATATGCTAGATAAGAGCAATATACATACAGTGTAGCATGGAAGTCTGCTTTGTTCTCTCCAGGTGTCAGTAAATGAGCAGAAATAAATGCTATAATTAATGGTCATGATATTAATAAAAGCCCTAGTCATGCTATCACTTGCACCTTTTACACTTAATCAGTACCACTAAGGTATCACTGTCAGGTGAAGTGCAGTGCATATGTTAGATTTTGCAGACTTTCTTCCAAGCCCTCTCTGCACAGTGCTCATCCATGATAGCTCCATTGTAAAGTATTCAAAAATAATTTAATTGTATTTGGTAGAGGGTTTAAATGGTATTGAGGTTTCTGATTTCACAAAATCAAAAGCTGCTACCTCACCCTAAACATGTGGAGCATAATCACTTCCTTTCTATGTCAAAATTTTTTGGTGCTGCTGATGGCTGTGGCCTTTCTCAAGTGCCTGGTATCATCCAGGCTTGGCAGAGGTGCACAGACCAAACATGGACTGTGTTTGCAGTCCAACATATTTCCTGGTGCTCCAACTATTTATTATCCTTGATACTACCAGGGAGGAAAAAAAATCCTGTCTCCCAAATTTCAGCATCCTGGCTTCTTACCTGCAGCTGCAGTACTTTCAGTCTATTTGCTCAACTAACCAAACATAGTGTTTGATTTGGAAAGGAAAATGAGCAGCAGATTGTCAAATTACATGATGTTTGATTGAAAATAAATAGTGCAGGCATTTTTCTTTCCCTTAAAACTGTCAGTTCTAGTCCTGAGTTTTGAGGTCCTTCAATGCAGATTTAATTAGGGATTGTGTGTAGTTTCAGGCAGTTTAACTGGGAGTTCCCTATTGCCCTTCTCTGTGCCTCAGGACTGGCCTCACCAGACCCCAGGATTCTGTAGTAGAGAAATCACTCAAAGATAGATATGAAGATATTTATATATTAGTTCTTATGTACTTAATTCAAAACAGATTAAAAAAATTGCCCTAACTTAATTGACAGGTGTTTTTCCTAACTGTATCATGTGTTATACGTGGATAGTGATATTTTAAGAGTAATTCTTCTCACAAGTAACATCATGCATGAATTTGTATCACTAATTTGTTGTGTGTTGCTGTTTGCAGTCACCTCAGTTGCTCTCTCCAACACCTACTGAGGTAATCCCCAGTGCCTTTGTTCTCCTATTCTGACCCATTTTGTAATGCATTAACCTGGTCATATTATTAACCAGCAGTGTCTGAAATGTGGGGTTTGCCCCTTGCCTCTGCAGTGCATGGGGTTTACAATTTATGATTTTCAGAGTGTTACTTGTGTTCAATACGTGCTCTGCTTCTGGATTGTCATCTGTATGCATCTGTCTCCACTGTCATCCATGTTTCTGCTTTCCAAAATAAAGGTTGTATGGTGGTCACATCTTCAAGCTCTACTGAATAAATTATATTGGGAAATATGATTTATGTTCACATTTAAAGCTGCCAGTGTGAGCTGATTCAAATTAGTGCTTGGCATAGATTTCTCTTCTTTTATTCTTCTCATTTTTTTATTCCACAAATAGTTAAACTACTTATACTATTTGTGTGCATCTACTTTTAAATCATTTGCACATACCTGAACTTCTAGATCTATTTTGATGTGCATTAATTAAGTTAGTCATTGTTTCAAGAAACATCACTTTGGAAGCAGTGAAAGCATTTAATGTGTTTTCCCAGATAGTAACTCAGTTCCATATCTTCTCAGTTAACAGAGAAGTTAACCAGTAGAGATGTAATTTTTTTGGTAATTTAAAAATAAAAGCATGTTTCATATAATATTTGGTGACATGGAGTAGGTTGATTGTTCCTTGCAGAGACACAAGGTACACAAAGGTAAGGTCTGAAACAATATGAAAAATTGATGTTTTGTAAGATTATAACAATATCCTTTAAATTCAGTTACCAAACTGGCAATATTAAGTTCCAGAACAGATACTGGTGTGGAGGTTGGGACTGCCATGATTTGTGTATACTCCCATGTTATCCAGCTTCTCTGTGCTTGCTGTCTCTTTTTGAGGAATCTGTGATCAGGTGCTTGGGCATCATCATCTGCAAACTTGTCACCAGTTTTGTTGCAGGCATTTTTTGTTAGAGGAGAGTTCCATACATGTGTCACACAGCTGGACACATCACAGACCATTAGCTGACACTCATGTGATATTTAAATATCATTACAAGACTTTGTAGAGCCATTGCAATACTGCTTGTAATTCTCTCCACAAATTTTAGAGTGGGTATTACATGATGTAGGTACAGTGGGAAGGAAACACCTCGAGCTGGATGTTGAGAGGAGTTGGTGGCAGAATTCCTACAGTACACTGCACACTTGGGAAGGCATCAGTTGTTCTTTGCTTTTTTGTAAAACTACTTCTGAATTTGATATTAAAACAGTAATGCTGCTGGCCACTATACTAAACTGATTTTCCACTTTCGAAAATGTAGCTGGTAGGTCTGGAGTGATGTTGAAGGGATGGAGCATATCTTGTCCACAGGATAAACCTGAAGATGTGAGAATATTGTACGTCTCTGTAGAGTCAAGGATAGTCCCAGAGAAGCCAAATTTATCTAAAGATGAATGTATGGATTCATGATAAGTGACTGACACTTAATACAGTGTGGGATATCTTCACTCTTTTCTACTGGAACAGGAGAGGGGAAGCATTTTTTTGAGTATGACTTTCCATAAAAAAGTATCTGCAGGTTACATTCATTTGTTCTAATATGAACTTAAGCCAATTCTCACGTGTCTTAAAAAAAGGGAAATTTGAATTTGCTTTTATAGCAAGTTTACGCAAAGTCACTTCCCCATCTATTTCACTCAGTAGTGCTTTTACTGTTAGGAAGACTCTACTTGCAAATTGCATTTGCAGTTTAACTAGCTGTTGAAAATCAGAGGCTTGGAGGGTGTGTACATGGTTTTGACTGGTTGAAGCCAAGGGTTTAGTGGGAATTGGATTGCATGAATGGCTCTGCACAATGGTGCAGTATTAGTGCTGATGTGTTTATATTGGATTTCTCAGGCTAATGACCATGTTACAGTGTGGTGCACTGGGCAATTTATACACAATCAGTTTCATGATGTAGTGAAACCAGCAAATGCTGATTTTTGTGTTGTCTGCAGCCATTATGCATCTATTCATATGGGTAAAAAGTGACCATAATGCTGTCATGCTGACCTGAGCTCATCTTCCACCCAATTTCATTTGTTCAGGAAATTACACTGTCCTGAAGCAACACTTTTACAGTTCTTTTCAAATTAAATTGTAATTTTATATTTATGTGTGTGCTGACTTTTCTGGCAACATGACCATTCTCTGGTACTTGGCAGAGCTCATTCAGTCACTCTGCAGGTGGAGGTGCCGAAAGCCACCTCATTTCATTAGAATTGCATGGAATCTTAGGACAGCACTGACTGCCATCTACACAGCACAGAAACACATGAGATGGCATATTCTGCCTGTTTGAGAAGTTGCTTCTCTTCCCTAGTAACACGTGTTTTCTCTCTTCCTCTAAGGGTGACCAAGATGACAGATCTTTCAAGCAGTACAGGACATCAAGTCCTAGCTCTGCTGGCTCCCTGGGCTATGGTCGGTACACCCCCACCTCCCATTCTCCTCAGCATTACAGCAGACCAGGTAATCCAAAAGCAGCCTTACTTATTCTCTAGATTTTTCCATTACTTAGTGTTATGTTGTAAGTAGAAATGACTTCAGCAGTCAGGGGTTTAAGGTGGAATAGCAATTCATGGCAGGGATTTATTTACAGTGAAAAGCGAGTTCCATGAGGAGAAAGGAAGCACTTCAGGAATGTGCATCCAAGAAAATAAAACCAGGCATTTACAAACTGTAATTTTGTAAAAATTAATTCTCTGTAAACACAAGATAGGTGGGTTTAAGGGACTTAATCCTGGTCTCATCCTGCCTGAAGATGCACACTCATTCCACAGCTCTTCCGAGGGGTGGCACAGTGAGTGCACACAAAGCCAGGAGGGAGATCAAGTGACCTTGTGTTACTTTCTTGTACCACAGGGTCATGGCTCATGTCCCCTCTCCACAGTGCAAGAGCTGGAGGAATGACCAATTCTGATGGCTGAATTTTGAAGGCCAAGTTGCTTAGGTTGAGAAGTTTACATAGTGTTTTTTGCAGCTTTGAGCTGTAATAGCAGCTGTGTTGGTGCTCTTGTCATACAGACAGGAGGGATCATCTCCTTTTGACCTTTGCATGAGAATGCTTTACAAAACCCCATTCATATTTGGGCTCTGTACAGGGTTTTATCCTTGGAAATAATGGGTGAAATTGCTCAAAATTAATTGTATTTTTTCTCTACTCCATTATTTAGGCGAAGAACACAGAGCATTTATATTATTTTTTGTTGTCTTTTAATTTCATTGGGGATACATTATAATTCTAAACTAGTTTGGAAATATGAAAGTTCTTAATCTTTCCAGGGGAAATGAAGATTTTAGAGATAACAGAAACAGTTTTTACAGGATTTGAATATTTATACTACACAAAGTCTTTGACAAAATGGAAATGAGATGGAGTAAAAAAAAAAATCTATTAGAGTGACATTAGTCTCTGCTGAAGGTCTGGTAACTGTCACACCTCATCTTAGCAGCATAATGTTAAAGCAAGGCAGAAAGACAAAAGGAATTCCAAACAAAATTGAATGCTTTAAAATTTAGAAAATAATCTTCATAATCACCGTTTTTAATAATTGCCGCTAATCCTCCAAACTGTGTTATCAGGACATTATTGCAGCAAAGCAGAGGTGACTCAAGAGTATTTTTAAAGGTACTTAATCACATATCTAACTTTCAGAGCTCAAATAACTTCAGGATGTTTCTTCAAGTATTTAAATTAGCCATGCACTAGAGTGCCCTGGTCATTGTGAACTAAATCCCAGCAGTGTGCAGCACCGACAGTGAGAATTGGACCCACTCGTGGCACAGTTCTCTGCAGAGACAGAGAGGCTCTTCCCATTTCATTTCATTAGACCCATTATGAGCATTTCTCATTCCCTCTTGCAGCTTTTTAATATGCAGGTTTTCCCCTGAGTGCAGCCATGCCTTTTGTGGTGCCTTTTCTGGAATATTTTCTGATGCCTTACAGCGGTTTGGGTGATGCCCTTTCTGTCTGCAGAAAGTCCCTGTCCCTTGGCCGACCCCATGGTGTGGCAACTGGCATGTTTTTAGCAATAACCAGAGAAAGAGGAAGACTTAAATGTAAACTGTATGTTTTCTAAGCATCAGGAGGAAAATGTTCCTGAAAAAAAAGGATGGCATTGTAATTTGTGGCTTTCAGTAAGTGAACTAAATAGTTTATTTTCACTTACTCTCTGTTGCCCCCAGCTGGTACTCACAGTCTTGGTACCAGTAGCTGCATCTCCCTGCCCCAACACCCAAGCCTTACATCTACATTCAGACATCATTACATCCCTTTCTTCAAAGGTAAGGTCCAGGAATGCAAAACCGTGCTGTGATAATGTAGATTTATTCAGCTGTGTTTCACTTTTATGTCTGTGCAAGCATGGCTTCCACTTGGATAAAATTTGTCTTAATTTTGTGCAAATGCTTCCTTGATGTACTGTGTAAGTTTTACAAACTGAGTGGGTATGGGGTGTTTTATTTTTGCTTTTTCAGTGAGTGTTCAGTGTCTTTCATAGGGATAGAGGGAAGGAATTAGCTTTCATAATGAAACTGAGGAAGGAAAATACTTAAAAGTCTGTTAGTTCTAAAATACCTTTACCCTTTCTGGTGATGCTAAATAGTATAATCAAGTTTACACATTTGATACAACATAGGATGATCAGTTATCTAACCTTCCAACCTACATTTAGATATTCTTCATATTATTTGTAGCATTGCCAAAAATTATGACAGCTGGTTACATCAGTGCAGCTGCACTGACTCTCAATTAGTCCATGCTATATCTTACAAAACAGTAACTGAATCTGTTCTCCTTGCCATTAGTTTTTTTGCAGTGGAATTAACTTCTAGCAGCCTCCATGTTGTGGATGAGACAGTGCTGAGGAGTGCCAAGAACCTTTGAGGCAAAGGGTTTTTTTAGTCAGTTGGTTAAATATCTGAGAGAGAAGGAATTCACCTACCACATCTGCCTTCTCTAGTAACAATAGGAACTGTGAGGCCACATGAATGGCAAACACTTTCAATGCCTGTTCCTTGACTCTCATATACTATCTGATTTAATAAAGTAAGACTGTTGTTCCTGAGGTTGTAACCAGTAAAGAGAAGGGAATGACCCTCTGCAGGAGACAGACTTGCACATTCAAGTGAATAGCAGGTACTCATTGCCTTTGGAATAATAACTAATGCATCTTTTTTGGGCCCTGATTCTGCCCAAAGTTAGCTGAATTTCACTGGGATAACCAGGAACAGAATCAAGCTTGAGGCATCCAAATATGATCCTTGAGAGAAAATTTTGGAGGAAAGAGCTGATGAGATTAAACTGTTAGTTGCTGTTTTAGAGGCTACCTGCAAAGCTCCTTTCCGCAACCAGAAGCAGCCAGCATCCCACACATTTCTTGAAAGGCTGGCACAATCCCTGGTATTCTCTGAGGCACTGCTTGAACTGTTTTTGTATCTGTCTTCTCATTTGGGATGGTATTGTCCAACCTGATGTACTGAGTAAAAGAAACTTCTTTGGTGTGCTGCAGCACATGATTGCAGTGTATGGAAAGCCTTTCCTCAAAGTCCTGTTGGCAGCTGCTTGGCAGCACTCCTGTGCAAATGATTTTCTGCTCAGTGCTACCTGCTGTTTCTCAGAGCAGCAGCAATTATTAAGTGCTGCTGTTTGGATGAAGGAATCGTTAAGTGGTAGCTCCTTGTGCCCAAATAATTATTAGTAATGTGATCAAAATTATAATATTTTGCAATTCTGAGGCACTTTTTTATCAAGGAGCTAAAATATTTTGCAGGCAGTACCTTAAGGTGCCTCACAATGTTCCTGTGAGGCAGGTGAACATTTTTATAATTTTCCTAAATAGGTAATCCTGAGCTCTGCCAAGGTTGAATAGATTATTCACTGGTTTACATTGAGTTAATGTCTCTGCCCAAAATAAGTCAAAAGATTTGCTTCATCCTCTTCAAGGTCTCTAAATTCAGAGTTCCAGAATGTGTTTTTTTCCTTATCTTAAGGAGCCTTTTGATGATGTGGATGTGCTCTTTTTCTCTTCAAAGTGGTTAGTGTGGGAAGAGTGGGATTGTAGCAATAGTTGGTTTGTATCCAGACCAACCATAATGTTGCCGCTTCAGTTTTAAGAAAGTGAAATCTTGCTTATTTAAAAAAAAATAAGATCCAAAAATAATACACTGCTTGACTATACTATAAGTATTCTTTTTAAAACCAGCACTCCACATATGTCATAAAAGAGATTTCTTTACACTTCCAGTAGATAGATACATTACTACCCTAGGGAAATTAAGACAAGCAAAATTTTCCTTTTGATTTCACTGAGGTTGCATCATGTTCTTCCTGAGAATGACAGGGTTCATAATTTTTTCCAGTGACAAATAGGATTACTAAGTTCCTGTTCTTCCGTCAGTGTTCTGCAGTCTAGCTCCCATGAAATGTAATGGGATGAACTGTTATTTATTATGAAAGCAGATGATTTGGTTGTGCTCTTTTAAGGATTTTTGTCTTCAAAATAAGTCCTGTGACAACCTCACTTCAAGAAAGCTTCACAATTCATGCCACTGCAAGTGATAGGTGTGATATTCCAAGCACCTATGCTTGGTGTGGTAGTTCCTTATGAGTTGATGGAATTTTGAGTGTGCTGACCCCTGCTGAAAAAATGTTTGCTTAAAACATAGTGGAAGTTATCTTGCCTTTGTAGCGCAGGAGCACAGCTTCCAAAACCCTTTTTTTTGGCTTTGAACACTTGAAAAGAATTAGTGACCAAACTTCAGAAAACTTCTTTTAATTTAATGCAACATGGGCAGAGATATTAAAGGGCCCAGTTTATGAGTAGGCTTGGACAGCTCCCTCATTCAACCAGGGGCATCTGTTTGTTCTTCAGTCCTAAACTTAGACAGCTCTTACTATAATTTACTATAAATTTTCCCATCCTCACAGATAAGATAAAAGCTGGCTAAGTAGGAGATATAAGCAATTTTACTTTTCCTTGAAAATGAAGCATGGTCTGAGCCCTGATCAGTTGGCTCTACACCAGGGTTAAAAGTACAGCCTGCCCTGTCAGCAACCAGAGGACACAAGGAAGTTTTTGTGGTTTACACTCAAGTTCAAAGTAAGCGTTCCCAGATTCTTTCCAAGTTAAACAACATCCAGGGAAGAGTTCAAGATTCTGGTTTTTTGCTCTTCACTGATCAGCAGAGAAGATCACAGCCTGTGGCTGCCTATGGCAGAAGGCAAACCCAAAAGTTTGAAAATTGCTCTCTCTAGTAGTTGTCTTTTCTCTGAGAATTTATTTGAAGTTCTTCTTCAGTCTACACTAAGCAAACCTTGAAAGAAATAGTTTATTGGCAAAGTCTCATTTTAGAGATTTAAATTATAGCCTGGCTTAAGTGGCTGTCTGTAGTTCCTACTCATTAACTTTCTACATGGGTCTTCAGTTTGCTTTATTATTAAACACTTACTTTGGTATGAAAAATGTGAAATACAGCTGCTCACATGTTTATCTGAATCAGTGGCAGAATGAAAGTTCAAATGTGCATCAGTTTGTATGAGTGGAGTCCAAGAAGAACCTTTTCCATCATTTCATCCTTAATTCTTCCATTTTGAGCAAGTTAGAGGTGGTGGCTTTGCAAACTGCTCCACACAGATGATCCTTGCACTGAGCAATTTTTAGATTCCCTGTCCCCTGGTACTTGCACTTATATGTTGTGTTCCCACAAGCTTATTCCTCTTAATTAATGCTTCCTCCTGATTCCTTGCTGACACTCTACCCTGTCTGAAGAATAATTTTCTCTGTGTGTACAGTACCAGCACTTTGGGTCACTGCTCAATGAAGTGATTATTAATTCAGATCATATCTGAATAGACATTTGAATGATATGCTAATTTTTAATTAAATGAGGAATTAATACACTGTAGAAATTGCTTGAGAACTTTTCTGTTTAAATTAGAAAAATCCAATAACAATATCTGAGTGAAGGACATTACAGAATTTTTAAGAATTTTGGAGGTGTAATGGAGTAAATATCTGCCAGTGACATTCAGGGTTCTTCTATTTAATAGGGATAAGCAGGAATTTGGGTAGCAAGCAACAAAGAAAGATGGAATTCATAAATGTTGAGTGAAAACCTGTCCCCAGTTTTTTCCTTCCAAGGGCAAAGTGGGAATCTAGAAACTGAATAACTGTCTGGTTTCTTATCTGAGGACTACTTGCCTGCAAGCTCATGGTGATGCACCAGATTCTTAGTAATTCCATAATTTTTCTTAACATTTTGGAAGGACCATAGGCCATCAGCAGCTGTAGTTGGCATTTCAATCTCTCAATGTCCCAGATTACACTTTTCCAATAAGAAATCACTGTGTGGTTGCACCTGAACAGCTTTTGAGGTTTAATTTTTGGTCTACTGTGGACACAACAGACACAAAATTTGGGATGGATTAGTCAGTGTATTGTCATGAGATAACACAGCACACTGTTCTGACCTTGTCTGTCCTGTCTCTGCTCCCACTGAGCTCGGTGGCACTGTCCCCTTGGCCTCAGTGATGCATGGCAAGGCTGGCTTTGGTGCAGTGGGGTGGCCATGCCCCCTTGTGTGTCAGCAGAGACCATCCACAGGCATGGCCTTGCCAGCTCTGGTATCCCAGCAGCTCTGTGGTTATGAAACATCCCCTTCGTGAAGGCAGAACTCAGCTGCAGATCTAATGCCCTGAGCTGCTGCACTTTCTTTACCCCAGAGAAACCTGCTACGACATCATCATTACCCAGCCATTAAATTTGTGCTTCATCCACACTAAAACAGTAACAGCAAATTAACAATCATTTGATGTAAGAATAGATGTCATGTTTGCTTCCAGTTGCTTAACAGTGCTGTAAACTAAAAGGATTTTACAAGTCCCAAAAAAGTAGAGCTTTACTTTTTTGTTTGCCAAGCAGCACTATAATGCCATAGAGTGTGCTTCAGGGAAATGAGCCAAGAGGAGATGAATGACACATAATAAGCATTTGAAAAAAGAAGTGGAAAAATGAATATGGAAAAATCCTATGTGTGTCTTGGAATTTGGTGAAGTGACTATGGCATTATAGATCCATGACTTGATAATCCAACCTTGTTTGCATAAAAATGCTGTGGCATGTTACCTGTGGGAAAAGTTTGCAATTGAAAGCCGAATTTCAACATCTCTTTTTGTCACTGATATATGCAGGATTTTTTGACTTAACCATAAAGTTGATATTTTTGTCTGGTCCTGCTTTGAGATAATTTAAACACTACTGAATTATGTATTACTAGTTTCAGGGGCAGGCTATGAGCCATAGCATTTAACTTTTAAAACACCTAACCAATAGATTATTCAGTTAAGACTATGCAAAACACATGGCAAGATTCTGGATGTTCTTATCCTTTGATTTTCTTTTTTAAAGCATCATTAAAAGAGAAATTTTCACTTCAAAGTAGGGCATCTTAATCTGATATCTATCAGATAGTAATTTTTGATGAGTTGTTAGGAGTCTGAGCCAATATACTATGTTGAAAAAGAATGGGTTTTACAAAACCATATATTTAAAACTGTTGGATTAACAAGTCATTCTGAATAAGCTTTTATGCTTGAAATACTCTACTTTGCTTTCCATTTTTCTTTTATCTGCTTTCTTTGCTCTTCCCCTTGGAGGCAGTGAAAGTGGTCGGAGCACTCCAAGCTTATCCATGTACTCTGACAGCAAATCTTCACCTTCTGTCTATCAGCAGGCTCCTAGGCATTTCCATATTCCAGGTAGGCATTAACTGCTTAGCTTTTGATCTTCAATTTCTAGCACCTGTTTGTTCTCTTCTGAATGTAATTTTTTTTTTTTTGGCATTGACTTGTGAATTTCAAAGTGCAGAAAGAGAAAATATCTACTAAGTGAATATCTGTTGTTAAACTTCATCTCAAAAATAAAAGAAAGCTGTGTGTTCATGTACCTCTATGTTAAAAAAATTGCTTTACAGAAGGAACAGAATGAAAAATGTTACCAACAGTACAAAGCTATAGCAGCACTGGGTTAGTGGCTGAACGAGATGATCTTAGATGTCTTTTACAGCTTTAACAATTCTAAGATCCCATGATTTATAGTGCCATAACTGCATAGATGTATTGAATTTGTGTGCAAGAGGAATGACTGAAGGGGTTTTTGTTATTTGGTTGTTTGGTTTTTTTTTTTTCTTATCAGTCTATTATCTGAATTTAAGTAATAGTAACATAAACTTTAAAAGAAGCTGGAAGACTTCAGAACTGCAGGGGGTTCATTGTGACAATCTCTGTATATTTACTGTTTTCAAGTTCAGTCAACAAGCACATTAAAGTTACATCCACACCGTTTAGCTTTTTGACTGCTAAACACATCTACATCTTTACTGTAATCCTTTGTTTATTCACATTTAGCTTCTGTGGTTAATGTTTCTGTAAACAGACCACAATTAGGAATTCTATCAGCCACAGTACTGAGTAAATCTGATGTCTGTGATTTGGGAACCCTAGACTGTGGCTCTGAGTGCTTCCAGAAAATTCCTGGAAGGCCAAGTTAGCTATACAATTCAAAGTAAAGACAAATTATAGGATTTCCTAAAAGAATAGTTTGTATTTCCAGTATAAACATTCATACCTTAACATGTACACTTTATTTATAAACAATGGAGAAAATCCTTTTCCAAGTGTGACAGTTGTTGTAGTCTGTTGTACTCCTATATGAATTTTCAATAGTGGCAAGTGTGCCAGTTTCTTTCTTGCTGATTATGAAGTATATTCTGGTGGTGCAGATGAAACCACCTACACATCACCAAATGGATGCCAAGTTGTCCTATGGCATTTTGAGGGACTTAGGGGGAATATGTTGCACAGGTAGGTATAAAGGTTTTTGGCATATGATGGATAAAGTTCCATCCTCTTTTAATAACCAGCGAATGGCAAACCACTGAATGAATGCAGAGTCTTTGATGAAGTTTTTGCATTGTTACTGTTGCTGAGAGGAGACAAGAGCAGCGTGGTCTGAACTGCTTGCTTACTCTGTCATTCTTTCCTTTCTCTTTCCTCTTCCTCAGACACTGGCGTAAAAGATAACATCTATAGGAAACCTCCTATCTACAAACAGCATGGTACAGTCTGCTTTTCTCTGTTGCAGTTTTATCTATGTGTCTTTGCAAAAAACGTGTATTGACTCCGAAATTCGTTTGCTGTAGTCTTTGCATTTCATTATAACCTCAAATAGAAAAGGAGAAAAAGTGACGTGAAAATTAAATAGCATTTGGTATAACATGATGTCCAAGGATACAGTAAGTTCTCCAGAACTGGGACACTGGTATTTTGATATGTTGTGATGATTCAGAGCTGGTAATAAGTGTCACATAAAATGGTGTGCTACACCCTGACTGCTGTTCCACGCCCTGTTTGCCCTCTCCTGCCCCTCTGTGCCTGCTCCTCAATATCAATCATTAGATGTAACTTCTCAGGCTGAGAAAAAAAAAAAAAAAAAGAAAAACAGACAGCTAAAAAAGTTTAATATTGTAATAGTGTTTGGAAAAATCATGAACAAATGCAAAGTAACATCATCTAGTGTAAGTCAGCATAGTTTCACTCATTTACAGAGGCTGATGATAGGACTCTGATATCCTGTATCCTGGCTGTGTAATTTAATTTTATAGATACTTTTGGTTTGCAAAGAGGATTCTAAGCAACAGCTTTATATTTGCAGGCTGGGCATTTTTATATCAGTTTGCTGTCTGTCAAAGTCTGGATTATGTCAGTTTTGCACTGCTGTATGGAGTTGTCCTCGTAATCACTGAAGTGAGCAGAGAATTAAAGTAGCAAGTCAGCAATCTCAATAGGTTAACAAGAATATATGTTTTAAACTTTCTTTTCTAGATTATAGACATTCTGAAAGATTGTGTTGGAAATACTTTTTTTTTTTCCTACCAGAGGACAAAACATAATTTACTCTAACTAAAAAAATCCCTAAAAACCATAAAATCCAGAAACAGCAACAACAACAAAAATCAATAAACTTTCCTTCCAATAAAAATAATACAAATGAATACCAAATTTTAAAAGATTTATTTTTTGTTCTGGAAGGACTCCCAGCTAAAGCATGAACACATGAGCAGCTGATGATTCAGCTCCTCAAACTAATGGGACACTGAACTAATTCATGCTGAAAAGGGGCCAGATAACATTCCTTTGTTGAAGAGACCAAGTTTGAACAAACAAGCACAAAAATGTTCTGCAAAGCAAGAAGTGCAAGAAGCTCTTCCAAAACATTTGGTTTAGAAGGTTTTAGTTACATCAGCACCCAACAGATTTGCTATAGCCACAGCTTCTGTGTTTCTATTATAAACAACCAACTTCAGAATGAGAAAAAGGTGGTGGAAGAATGGAACATGCAAGAGATCATGCTCAGAGCTGGGGTTGGAAAGTGAAGAGTGTAGGAGCCTGCATGGTTATGTGTGTGTGTTTATTTGTGTTTTAGAAATATTTGAACATCATTCAAACTTAGTAAAAAAGTTTTGAAATCACGTTGGGATTCACAGCAGAAGAGAGTATCCCTTGTAGTGGTGAAGCTAATGCTCAGTACTGATGAAATTCAGGGCACTTGGATTTACCTGCCAGCAATGTGTTACATGAAGCCTTCTCAGGAACTTGGGAGGGGCTGGCCTTCATGGCCCTCACTGATTTTGGCTGTAAATCCTCTGCATCTCTTTGGAGGCAGATGCTGTCAAGATCTTGTGGAACTTTCTTGAAATTTCTGAATAGAAATCTTGAATCAAGCATGGGGTGTTTTTCCTTTGAAAACATCAATGTCTTGGAACAAAAATAAAATTTACAGAAATGCATCAGATCCTCTATAAGGATTTCTGATTTAATGAGACCAAGATCTGTTCACGTAACCTGGAATAACTTACTGACTTGCAGTTTAGGGTGTGCTCCTAAAATATCTGTGAACCAGGTTTAGGTCCTTCTTGCAGAGTAGGGACTTTATTCATCATCTGTCATATTTGAATATTCTTTCCTATTTTATTCCTCAGAGAAGCAGCTCGCCATCATGGGGAAATACCCTTGTCAGGGTGCTATGAGATAACTGTGAAAACCTTTTTCATAATGCTGTTCACAATTTGTAACCCAGCTTTTTTTTTCCCCACACTAAATGGAAGTGGGGGGAAGCAGCCAAACCCTCTACAGTTCCAGATTTTCACCTCTAATCTACAGATATTTTCCTTATGGCAATTTGTCATTTTTTAGCTACCACCTTCTCAGCAAAACCAGTTAAGGTCTGGATGTGAGCTGTGCAATGGCACCAGAAATTGGATCAGAATAAGACTGAAATGCTTTTGGTGATGGCCTTTTGCCTGTGTTGTTTAGACACAGAGCAGATCCTCAACAGGCATGAGGGCTGGGGAGCTGGAGAGGGCAGAGTTTTTCCCAACTTCCTGGGAGTTTTCCAGCACTTCTAATGGTGCAATTTAATCTCCTCTCCATCTCTGTCTCTAAGTATCTCATCTGAGCCTTAACTTTTGTATTATTGTACTCTTTCTCTTAATAATAATTACATTTTCTGTCTACATTGCATTGCACAGGGCCATTTTTCTCAGGCATTGCAGACAACCCCCTTTTCACATTCATTTCTCATAACCTTAAAGTTATACTATGTCCTTCCATTATTCCAGTTTTGCCCCATTAAAACTCTCCCCAGACTACCCAGAGAGATACAAGGCAAGTAGGGGCTCAAATTTTCAGAACTTACTGAAATTGTGTGAAATTTGGCACAAAACTTTCTGTAAGATTCTCAAGTGTAACTTGGTGTCTGGAACAATACCCTGGGAAATAAAAGACAAGGAAAAACACATTCGAGGGTTGGGAACTATCTAAGGAAGAGCTTTGAGGTTTTCAGTTCTCTTCTCAGCATGTTGGAAAGTTACAAGGAAATAACCCAATGGTAAAACATCTGCAACTTTTTTTAGGAAACATTCTTTAACAGGACAATATGGGCAGAAGAGGAAAACAGTCATAAAAATTGGTTGGTCAAGAATTTTGAATTTTAGAGTCTTACACAACCTCCCATGCATATTTTATAAAGAGGACACGCCAAGTTTGTTCATAATTTTCTTTACCATGATTGTCTGCCCATCTTTGGAATCCCAGGAGACCCAGGTGTGCTGACTGCAAAATATCTGTGTGACTACTTGTACTTTCATGGTCACTGTAGCACAGAAGGGGGAAGTGGCTTCCCTGTGAGTGGTGGCTGTAGAAATTTGTCCCTAAGTTATGATGTACAATTCTTTTTCCCACCAATCATTCTCCAAAAGTATTTTCTTCCTGAAAATGCAGGTTCAAAATCCAGCAGGAATAGATTCTCTAAATTCACTGTATACATGAAGGATGAGGATTATTGTAATACTTTCAAAACTATTTCAGTTAATTATGTGAAACCATAGCTCTGTACATCAAATTTTCGGTCAAACTCTGGCTTTTTTAAATTAATTTTTCTCCCCCTCTTAAAAATATTCAGAACATAACTACAGTCAAAACAGAAGACAAACAATGAGATGCATTCTGTTCAAATTTTTAAAATTAATTTAATCTTGCAGCAGCAAGAAGATCAGAAGGGGAGGATGGAAGCTTGGATCAGGACAGTAAGAAGGTAATGATCAGAAAGAACAAAAGGAAGCATTGATCATTTTTGAAGTAAATGGTTTTTAAAACATTCATATGTAAAGGTATTCTTTTAAATAATTGAAATAATCATTATTACTTTTAGGTCTTTCCAAAAAGACATAGAAAAGTTTAATCTCTCACCCAAAGGGTTTAGAATGTACATTCTACAGTAAAGAGTAGTAGGGATATTGAGATTAAGAGCAATAAACTGTGGATTTTCACTGGATCTCAATATCTACATTGGTGATTCAGCTAATCCTGCAGACATAGGGTGCACATCAACCTAGAAGAAAAATGTCAAGAGCAGATTAATTATAAGAAAATGACAGAGGGCATCTTCTAAACTGGGGCACAGTGGGCAGCTTCATGAACAGAGAAACTATCCTCAGCCCTGCTACAAATTAAAAGTTTCTGGTAGCTGTGATGTCTAATTCACCATACAGCCAGATTTTGTAATTTGATAAAGGGTGGTGCAAGCGGCAGTGAGCATTAACAGACACGCAGTTCACAAGGCATGTGAGACAGCTGAGGTAGGAGAACTGCCTCCAGGTGTTAAATCCTGTATCTTATAACAGCCTTTTCCTCTCTGCAGCTGAAGAGCAGCTGGCTGATCCTGAAAGGGGATCTGGAGACCAGAACCAACTCCCCGGACTCGGAGACGCGCTCGCTGTCACTCACTGCCGGCAGCGACCGGGCACAGGAGGGCACGGCCACGCCGTACTGCCGTGAGTGCAGGGGCACCCAGGGGTCCTGCTGCAGCCCAGGCACTCAGCTCCCTGTGTGTGCTGCAGCCCAGGCACTCAGCTCCCTGTGTGTGCTGCAGCCCAGGCACTCAGCTCCCTGTGTGTGCTGCAGCCCAGGCACTCAGCTCCCTGTGTATGCTGCAGCCCAGCCTCACATCTCCCTGTGTGTGCTGCAGCCCAGGCACTCAGCTCCCTGGCAGTGCTGCAGCCCAGGCACTCATCTCCCTGTGTGTGCTGCAGCCCAGCCACTCAGCTCCCTGTGTGTGCTGCAGCCCAGGCACTCAGCTCCCTGTGTGTGCTGCAGCCCAGGCACTCAGCTCCCTGTGTGTGCTGCAGCCCAGGCACTCAGCTCCCTGTGTGTGCTGCAGCCCAGGCACTCAGCTCCCTGTGTGTGCTGCAGCCCAGGCACTCAGCTCCCTGGCAGTGCTGCAGCCCAGGCACTCAGCTCCCTGGCAGTGCTGCAGCCCTGGCACTCATCTCCCTGTGTGTGCTGCAGCCCAGGCACTCAGCTCCCTGTTTGTGCTGCAGCCCTGGCACTCAGCTCCCTGTGTGTGCTGCAGCCCTGGCACTCAGCTCCCTGTGTGTGCTGTAGCCCAGGCACTCAGCTCCCTGTGTGTGCTGCAGCCCAGGCACTCAGCTCCCTGTGTGTGCTGCAGCCCAGGCACTCAGCTCCCTGGCAGTGCTGCAGCCCAGGCACTCAGCTCCCTGTTTGTGCTGCAGCCCAGGCCCTCAGCTCCCTGTGTGTGCTGCAGCCCTGGCACTCAGCTCCCTGTGTGTGCTGCAGCCCAGGCCCTCAGCTCCCTGTGTGTGCTGCAGCCCTGGCACTCAGCTCCCTGTGTGTGCTGCAGCCCTGGCACTCAGCTCCCTGTGTGTGCTGCAGCCCAGGCCCTCAGCTCCCTGTGTGTGCTGCAGCCCTGGCACTCAGCTCCCTGTGTGTGCTGCAGCCCTGGCACTCAGCTCCCTGTGTGTGCTGCAGCCCTGGCACTCAGCTCCCTGTGTGTGCTGCAGCCCAGGCACTCAGCTCCCTGGCAGTGCTGCAGCCCTGGCACTCAGCTCCCTGTGTGTGCTGCAGCCCAGGCACTCAGCTCCCTGGCAGTGCTGCAGCCCTGGCACTCAGCTCCTTGGTGCCTTTGTGCTTATCTCTGCCATAACTACACCCATCTGTCTGTTGTGCCGTGGTTTGGGAGCATTCAGTGCCTCCAGACTTTGATGGTGAAACTATTTTTTAGTTTCTTATTAGTGAAAGGAGCAGCATTGTGGTGGTCAAGGGTTCCCAGGACGAGGGAAGAGATGAGAATCTTGACTCCATGTTTCAGAATGCTGATTTATTATTTTATGATATGTATTATATTAAAAGAAAATGGTATACTAAAACTGTACTAAAGAAAGAGAAAGGAGACATCAGAAGGCTAGCAAAGAAAGGAATGAATAATAAAATCTTGTGACTGCTCACAGCCTCGACACAGCTGGCTGTCATTGGTCATCAAGTAAAAAACAATTCACATGCTGGGTAAACAATTCTCCAAAGTAGCAAACCATAGAGAAGCTGAAGCTTCCCAGCTTCTCAGGAGAAAAGATCCTGGCAAAGGGATTTTTCATAAGATATGTCAGTGACACAGCATTGCCTATGTAAATGAACTGTTATCTCTTTGGAGAGCAGAGATTCCTCACCACAAAAACCCACTCCTCATAAAGTGCCCATTTATTATATGATACCAATTTTCAGTAGACAGGATGGCAGTATCAAGCAGATTTTTCATTTGTGCTAACTAGTACTTGACACAAACTATGTATTTTGAATACTGATGGAGCCATTCTTTCTCTATCATGATATGCATAAAGATTTCCTTGCTTCAGAGATTAACTTAGACTTTTTTTTTGTTATCACTCACAATTATAAGGTCACAGACGTATTCCAGGTGGGAAAGGGAATAATTCTGTAACTGAATACTGGCCCATGTTAGCTGTCAGTACCAAAAGCATATTCTACACATTTCTTATTACACATTTCAGCAAGTCAGAAGCATTACTATTGGGCCTGAATTTTACTTTTAAGTTACATACATGACAAAAAATAAGTTTAGCAAATTTTAAGAAATAACTGGGACGTTCCTCTCCTTGCTTCCTCCACTTTGCCCCATGCTGCAGCAGCAGGTCATCCAGGGTAAACAAGCTGGGGAAGCAGTTTTCCAAAAGAATGCACCCAATGCAAGGCATGTCTGGCAGCAGGGTGAGGATGTCAGTGTTGTGGGCATTTTGGTAATGTGATAGTTGGCTCCATCAACTTGTATTAAGGAAATTATGGCTTAGCTATGCAAGGAAGAGGGAAAACAGATGCTACAAAGTCTGTCACAAGGCTGTAACAAGATAAAGAAGAAAACTTATTTTAGATCATCACCAGTCTCACTGGTCTAGCTTAAAGGAATTTGATAACTTAATCCTCACTAGAAATCACAAACATATGCCCAAGGTGTACTGCAGGATTCCCTGTGCAGGGGAAACCAAGTCTGACCACCTAACATCTGATTCATCTGTAAATCGTAGCCCACAAATGAGAACCTTTGAAACCTTTCATTGTCATACACACATGGGATCTGTCTGGAAGCTTTATGGAGTAGATCTGACGCTCTTCTACACATGTTTTGAGAGACCAGTCCTTAAGTGCAGATTTTAAACAGGGAGAAGTACGTAGCACCCCAAGAACTGTTATACAGGAACAACATATGGTGTTCATTTTTTCCCCTGAGAATGTTCCTATACCTGTCACTCTGCTCTATTAGCACTTCTTTCATATTTTTGATTATCTTGGGAATGTGGAACTATTAAAACTAGAAATGCAATAGATAATTCACACCTCTGTGTCAGGGCCAATATCCCATTTGTGCCAATATAGTTTCTGTAGTTCATTTTCCATTGCTTTTTATCAGCATTTCTCTGTCCCTCATGAAAGTTGACCCCATTACCCAGTTAGCAGCTACACAGAAATAACATTGAGGAAGTTTAATCTTCCTGAAATTTACACTTTTCCTTTCCTTACGCTTTTATTCACTTACCTGACTGTTTTAATATCTGTGGACATCCTAATTAATTCCTTCTCTATTCAGTGTTTCCCTGTTTAGTTCTGAATATTTATAGTCTGTCATATGCCCCCCATTGGTCACAGAAGAGTAGCATCTCTACCTCTTGCACTTCTCCTTGAGAACTCTGGCTTTCAGCCCTATCCCTGTGGCATAGTCAGTGACTATCAGAGAAAATAAACCTGTTAGGTATAGGTTTGGTGCCAAGTGGAGGGAGTTAGCAGGCTGTGAATTGGTAGTGATGTTTCTAGATATACTGAGCAAAAAGCCCTGCATTTTTCTGTCCAGCCTCTGAACATACTGGAAAAGGGTTGTTTTGCTCTAAAAGAAGTTTTGCCACATTAAATTACTTAAATGCCCAGAAGAACACAACTAACACAGCACATCAGTGTCAGGCTTGTGCAATCAACAGGCAGGAGTGGAGCTTGTATCTCCTTACATCCACCTGTGAAAATGGGTCTTGTTTCTGTATATGTAGATGTGCAATAGCTAATAATTTACCACAATTCATGATTTTAAATGTTGTGTATTTAGGAAAGCAGATATCTAGGAAGGCATGTAACTCTTGCTGTCGATGTGTCCATGATGTGCTGAGAGGCAGCCTCAGACTGGACAAAGCAGGAGCCATACCCCTGCAGAGGGTAGCTGTTCAAATAGTGTCTAATCACAGAGGAGCGGAGCTGGATCAGCGGCTCTCAGTGCTGTGTTTGGGCCCTTCGGACTCAGCTCTGCGCTCCGCTGCTCCGGGCGGCCGCGCGGTGTCGCCGGCGCCGCGGCTGCCGCTCAGCCCGGCGGCTCCCGGGCAGCTTCGGGCCAGCTCCGGGCAGCTCCGGCTCAGCCCGACAGCTTCGGGCCAGCTCCGGGCAGCTCCGGCTCAGCCCGGCGGCTCCCGGGCAGCTCCGGGCCAGCTCCTGGGCAGCTCCGGCTCAGCCCGACAGCTTCGGGCCAGCTCCGGGCAGCTCCGGCTCAGCCCGACAGCTTCGGGCCAGCTCCGGGCAGCTCCGGCTCAGCCCGACAGCTTCGGGCCAGCTCCGGGCAGCTCCGGCTCAGCCCGGCAGCTCTGCGGCAGCTCCGGCTCAGGCTGACAGCTCCGGAGCAGCTCCGCGCCGGCTCCGGCTCAGGCCGGCAGCTCCGGGCCAGCTCCTGGGCGGCTCCGCGCCCGCCTGGCTCTGCTGCCAACCCCGCTTTACCTTGAGGCGGTGTTCCTCGGTGACCGAAGGTTATTTAGCGATACAGCAAACCTCATTCGCCCATCTTCTCTGTAGCCAAAAGGCCAAAAGATTGATATGCATGCACACTGATGTCCAACATAGCAGCTTTTTCCAGGCAGGAGCAGAGATGGCAGCTTTGTTGCAGATACAGGCATTCTGTTGCACAGGTATTATTTTACTCTTTGCTCTCTGCTGGCACTACCATTCACATAATGATTTGTTATTTTTTCCTCTCTTAAGTTTAAAAACTGTAGTTGCCCTTTTCTAATGGTAGGAGGCATTTGGTTTGCAATTCAGTGTGAGCCTGTTGCTCCCTGTTTAACTACATTCAGTGCTTTGAATTATTTTTTTTCCATCATGACAGTGATTCACTGGCCTACCCTTACTCCTTTAGCTTTTCATCCGTGCTCAGTACTGCACTTTCTGTGCCCTGGATGAAATACTCCTTCAGTGCTCAAGCCCTACCTGGGCTGTCTTTCACCTTTGCTGAGTACTGACACAGTGCAACTCCCAGTGATCCCATTTCTTCTTGCCTTGTTCTCTTTTTATTTGGATAGCTGGAGAAACTTTTGCTATTTGTTTTAATATCATTTTCAGTGTTTAACTCAGCTTGACTTCTGGCAGTTTTCAGTTAATCTCAGCACATTTTGAGCTCTCTGCTGATCCATCTTTTGCTTTTTCTTTCTGCATGCCTATTCCTAATAATTTCCTTAGGGTATTTATTAATCCAGTGGGGTCTGGATTCCTCTTTGGACAGAGACTGCTAACAATTTTGACAGAAAGAAGTATTGTACATTCAGTTCTTTGAGCCATCTGACTTCTGTAACTCTTTGCACCAGTTTTACGTAATGTCCTATACTGGAGTCAGGAATGTTTATTACACATGTTTTTTATTCTATTGTTTAACTTTTAAACTTTCTTATTAGGGTCTTAATACTAGAATTAAGTTGTTTCAGTTGTCTCATAATGACCACACTCAGTTTCATCACTGTATTATATCATTTATTCACCACTTTGCCAGTTTTCTCCATCTTAAAACTTTCTTTCACTTGGGTGTATATACTCTGGCTGATTTACTTTATCCACTGCTCTACCTTCATTTTTGCATTTTTCCAAAAGATGTTTTACAGGGAAAAAAAAAAAGTTTTTATTTTTTTAAGTGGTAGGGTATCAACCCATCTTTTTTAAGAAACAAAACCATAACCCAGACCTCATATAGCACATTCAGAAGTGATGATCTAAATCCCTTTAATCCCAATTTCAAGTTATGATTTAGCACCAATCTGGAAGGCAGAGATTTCACGATCTCTCAAATCACAAGCTTTGCATCATGTAGGTGCATGAGGCTTCCATAATGTGAGCCCCACAACTCCCTCCACATTGTGCTCCTGGCATGCTGCTGTTTCTAGATATTGCTACACGTGTTCATGTGCATGAAATATGGAGAAAAGATGAGCATAGGTCAGTTATATCTCATCTCATTGATAGAATATTTGCATTGATCTTGTAATTGCTGTTTCTGGATGTTTTCTTGGATTCCCTGTTTTAGTAGGCTGTGAAAGATTTAGCTGTATATTATGTCTTTTACAGGATTTCCATATTCTAAGTCTGCTTCTCTACCTGGCTATGGAAAGAATGGCTTACATCAGGTAGGTACACATTTAAATCCATTCTCCAGGGAATAAGGTCTCATAAACAGACAACTCAGTAACTAGTTAAAAACATACACAGCAATAACACTTCAAAGGTGTTTTGGCTGCCAGCCCTGTCTGACAGAGTCATTCCCTAAGTGGGTTACAGTTTGTCTCTCTGCAAGAGTGAGACTGACTGAGGCTTCTCCTTTTAATTGTGTGCATTGTGAGCATTGGGAATCTTGATTCTCCTCCCAAAGCAAACAAAGATCTAAAATGTACAGGCTGCACACATTAGTCATAGGATAGCTTGAATTAATCATAGAGACAGGGCTATAATTAGACAAGTAATGATCTTAGAGCAAAGGTGGAACAGCCCACATCCACTGCATTCCTTGAACCACCTGTTCTGTTTTTTCTAGTATGAATGTGTGTCTGTGTGGGGTGTGTGTATTCACACACAGCCATTGTACTTTTAAGGCAGGGAGGGATCAATGAAGATTGAATGACAAGCAGCAATCTAGAAAGAAAATTGCCTAACAAAATTATAATCAGAACAGACGAGGAATGCTTTTTTAAATCCTTTTTTGCAACTTTTGTTAGTCTTTAATAAAGAGGAAACTTTGAAAATGTGGCCTCTCTGGCATCTAGCATTAAGGATTCTCAGGTCATGGCTTACACTATTAGGTGAAAAACCACTATGGTTTATAGTAATGAGCAATACATAGATGCATGTGCACCTACATTTTGAAGAATTGATTTGTGTCCAAATTGCATGGAGAGGACCTTGTTCAAATTCCCTTTCTTTCTCCAAAGGAAGATGTGAAACCTGCAGAAGCACAGGTTTTGAGGAGGATTAAACTTCCCCAGTGACAAGAGTCAAACTGAGAGTCATTTGGAAGGAGCTACAAGAAAGAAATTATCAAGGAGTAGCTAAATGGATTTTTCAGTAGCTGCTGAAATGTCCATCCCTTTGAGTTAATATTACAGGACTAATTATGTCTGTGTTGCTTCAATACCTCGTTTCTTGAATTCTTCTCTGAAGAAAGGAATGACACTGAAATTTTGTCAAATAATATTTAGAAATTTAAAAGGGTCCATATAAAACTAATCCCACCTATGAGTCAAGAGGTTTTTCTGACTGTTCAGAATAGGTGTTGCCAGTAACCTGAAGTGAACAAGACACTGACTTGTGCCCAGCCACTGCACTGGTGGTGAGGCACCAAAGCCTTCCCAAGACTTCCCGAGGCCAGAACACTCAGGATGCCTTGCAGTGTGGTGGGAAAGCAGCAGATGGCAGCATCTGTCCCTTTTAAAGAATCCTAAACCTGGATGAGAGTTGAAAAGGTTGCTCATGGTCAAATCCTTGAGGCCAAAATTCCTCTCAGAATGGATGTCCTCTGTTTGGATTGTAGGTTCATTCATACCAGCTTTTTTGGTTTGTTATTTTTAATCAGCCATCCTAGTGCTGCATAAATAAAACTCCAAAAGCAAACAAGGAGCCTTGCAGGTTATTGTGGGCATAGCTGTGCACACCATTGATACCCTAGCAGGCAAAAATGAGACTTGGGGAAAAAAAAATCACATAATAGTGCTTTTCTGATTTCCTGTACTGTTTTTATCATAGCATTTGTCAGCAAATGAAGAAGACAGTGATTCAAACAAAGCACATATATGGCACATGTAGAGTTCTCCCTGGTCAGTGGCATCAGCAGTGTGAAGCAGAAGGAGAAAAGTTGCAGTGCAGCAGAAGTGATTTGTGATGATGTCAGTAACACATCAGCATGTGACACTTTCAGTGTTACCTTGCTTACTTGAGCAATTAGGTCAAATTTGATTGAGACTTATTTCTCTTTCTCTCACACAAGGATCTGTATTTGGGTTCTATGTGTTTCTTTTTTTCTCTCAACAATATTCAGAGTGGGGTTTTTGTGTATTTTGCTGTTACATTGCTTCTTTCTTTCTCTGTCAGCCTGAAACTATGGGCCAATATGAAACGGACCAGGATGCAAGCTGGGGGATGAAAGGTACATTTTTTTTGAAATATCATTTCCCCTTGTGTTTTCACCCTTTGAGGATTTTAATTAACATATTGCCATAAAGGTTACTATGCTGAGCTCTTCCTGTAGTTCACATCATAATGACTAGCCAGAGGCACAGCTCAGTGTCATGTTTATCACAGAGAATATTATTTTTTACTTACCCCAAGTTAAAGGCTTGACAGAAGTCTTGCATCATAGGGTGGTGCAACCAGGCTGAGTCAACAGCAGGATCCTTGATATGTGGCAACAGCTTTGTGGTGTTTGTCTTATATCAAAGACAGGAGGAAATTTAAGATAATCTTTCCTTCAAGTCTAGTTGGAAAAAGTCCATTGTGCTTCTTGGTTGTACTACAGCATGGTTAAAAAGTGCAGAGTTCAAAATGCAGAATTTATTTGCAGTATTTTCTTTTTTTACAGTTTTAAGTGGACTGTGCACTTAATATGGAACTTGGGTTGGAATTTTCTAAGGAGCTGAAAAATTTTATTTCCAAGACACTTTATCTCAGTTTTAAAATCTTACTCTAATGCTTCACTTCATGACTCTGTGTTGATAAAAATCTTTGTCGCTGTGTTTGAATAGGTTAAAGTACAAGTTTGGAAAAGTAGACTCAATCTCTGATTTTATTTCAGACCATAAAGAGGTCTGGGAAAACCTTTTGGCTCTCCTGGTTGTGTTTAATCACCATTGTGAATAGATAACATTGTGTAGTTATATCATACATAGTCATACACTGACCTAAGTAGAATTCCCTTGTGCTAGTGTAGATCCAGGAGTCACTGTTACCACATCCCCAAATCATCTTTTCTTCCCTATTGTTATTCCCACTGCAGTCAGCCCAAGTGCAGGGTGTCAGCATCTTGTAATATGGTATTATCTCAGTGGTTTTCATCTATGCTTCCAAACTGACATGCCTTTAATAATCCGTATATTTTAACTATTTTCAGTAAAGAACAATAAGGGCAGGAGTTTTGGATGACAGACTGACTTAACTCTGCACATAAGCCTCGTAAAAAGAGATACCCAATTTTGCCAGACATACTCACCGTGTAACCCAATGGCATCGGGAGATGGATTTTCTGTAAAAAGCCTTTGATTTCCAGGACAATTGCTTTGGTAATAGACAGTGTTATAGGCATTCAGGGCATGGGGGTCAAATTCTTACTATGCATGCAGTTATCCAACAGCTATTGAGAAGAGAGAAATGTAGTAGCATAGCACATTTGTGATGTACCTAAATGTTCATTGTGGCGACACCAGAAAATGGCTATAAATTCTAAACTGTGAACCTGTTCTCATTCTTTTGCAGAATACAAGGTAAGAAGGGCTTTTCCAGCACTGGAAGAACAATCAGATTCAGCACTTCCTAGCAAGGTTACATGGGTTCCTTTCTTTTATTTCATTTTGTTAATTTTTGTCCCAGTGAAATATTTGTCAAATCAGGATGCAAGTATGTACCATTTTTTAGTAAGTTCCTCATACCACCATTTCCTTGCCTCAGAATTGGATTCAGCTGGAGTTCATATGCTCTTGTCTTTTTAACAGATTTACCCCTATGAAACACTTATTGTAACAAACCGAGTTCGTGTGAAATTGCCCAAGGATGTGGACAGGACCAGGCTGGAGGTAGGAATGTTTGCTCAACAGTTTTGCAAGCACTTCTCCTGTTTGCCTACTATCCTGCATACCCCTGTGTCTCAGTAATAGCAACAAAGAAGAGAGAAGAGTAAGGGAGAAGAATGACATTATGTATTGTATTTTTTTCTCAAAAAAGGCAGTATGTAGGCAATTTAACTAAAAAATTGCCTAAAACCTGGCAAATGTCTGACCAAATGGTGTTTCACAAAGATACTGATAAAACCCATCAGTTTTGGATGATTTTACAGGGTATTGGAAGTTCAGGTGTGGAGTGGTAAAATGTGGAGTTTGTTTTGGTTTGAATTCATATAAAAAACATCCTCATAGAATAACCTAAATATTACAAAAAGGCTCAATTCATCCTGAAAACACATGGATCTCTGTTTGGTCTGTTGTCTTATTCAGCCTCTCCTTTGGCTGTGTGATCTGTGTTCATTCTACTACAGCTTTGCTCTACCATCCACATCTTGCTTAAGATAGAGAAATGTAGATATAATTTATCATAACAGAAAGCTGAGTATCCAATGATCAAATCCTGAAATTGATGTTCAAGCAAAATTCCCAAAGTTGATTTTTTTTGACTGATCAATGACAGGACTGAGTAAAAACTCACCTTAAGTAACCTATCTTTCTGTGAACTACTGTTAAGAAGAAGAGATAGCTCAATAAAAAATATGTGATAACAGTACTTTTAGGAACATTTATATTTTAATAAATTTACTGTATTTTGAACTTGATAATATGACAAGAAAAGAAGAAAGAAAAAATACTTTTAGAACAAGAAAAGAAGAAAAACTTTGAAGGAGCAGAAGGTTACTCTGATTAAAATCAGTTTTTAAAAACAATAATTTACCAGACTTGCATTCATGTACTATGTTTTGAAATTGGTGTTATTCTCTTGAATACTTGAATGTGCTTGTCACTTGATTTCCTTGCATCAATCAGTGTTGATTTGATTGTAAGGAAAAGAGAGCCTCAGTTATGTGCTGTTTTAAGTCTGGTTTATAGCAGGGCATGATAGCAATACTGAAAAGCATGATGAGTCTGGAAAAAGGAGCAGGGAGTTGGAGGGATGCTCCTCTGGACACATCCAGTGAAGGATTCTTTCATACGTATATATTTACCCACATGTGTAAATATGTATGTGTGTGTGTGTTAAAGAATAGAGTCTCTGTTTAAACACAGCAGACTGGTCTGAATAGCAAATGCAGCTCTAAATTGCTTTGTTTAGACAACACAGAGTTTGCTTTGGATGGATCATGCCTGCCCTGGCTGCCATTATCTGTAACTCATACACCATCCTCAGCTGGGATTGCTGTTTGTTTAACTTTGGAGCTGTTCAGTCTGCCTCACACCAGGTGCAGCACAGGGCCTGTTGGCTCAAGGAGCCCAACCACTTCAAAGATCTCACAGAGGTTTGCAAAAAGAACAATAAACAAGATCTGCTTCAAACCTGCACCAGAAAAGCAGTGAGGGGACCAGGCCAATCCTGCTGATTGCTGCACTATGCTAAACACATGTGTCTGCAGGAAGGACTCCTTTGTAGACTGTCTTACATTTAATAGGGATTGGTAGTTTTTTAAACAATTAAATTAGCAGAGTTTGAATAGCACTGTAACAAGTGTAAGAGCAGAGGCAGTTGCTCATCTACACATTCAAACCACGTGCAGAGTTGAGTGACAGGCACAAACCATTGCCTTCCCTGTCAGCCTCTTCCCCTCATTCCTGACCCTTTCTTTTGTGTTACAGAATTCCTGGAAATAAGTAGCTTTGCATAGTAAAGCAGCCTATCATTATTTCCCGTTTGTGGCAGAAGTAGAAGATAATAACTTAATTATTGACTTGTGCACTCAGCAGATTTCAGGCTTGGGTAGGACCTGGGACTCAAGGAGCCCAGGACTGTGTAGCTTTTTAGGTTTGCACAGAAGCAGACCAGGCTTAGAAATGGATACAGACTACTGTCTGTTAGCAGAGGGCTCACTTCACATACATTGATACCTTGGTATCTCCAAGTTTTTGAGGACAGCACTGGGAATACTGAAAGCATGCACTAACTAAGGTTATATTTCATCCTTTCTTGAGATCCATTTCACACTTGCTGGATGGTATGATTCAATGCTTGGGATCTCTAAGAGGCAAGTGCTCTTTCCAATCTGAATTGGTTTCCAGCTGATATTCTGTTTTCATCCTGCACATCCAATGTCACTTGTGAAAGGGCTGGATTTCGCCTACAGAAATGGTAGCAGTGCTAAAATCCATGTATTATCCAAGAGTGATATATCTGGGAAAATCTCCTAAGAAAAAAAATCCATGTTCTAATACACCAGTTTTATTCTGATTATTTGTGTGGGCTGAAGCCTCACCTTGCTGTTGCTGCTACAAAGCAGAGCAAGTTTCTGGTGTGATGGCTGTGTCCAAGGGTACAGGTGGTGTCTGTGAAAGGAGACCTGGAGCTTCTGTGCTTCATATCAGCTGTCAAGCCTGAAAACAGTCTTACTGTGTCTGGTATCAACAAAACATCTCTCTCACTCATGATGTTTCTGATTTCCTGGTCCAGTTTGGAGCAATAAGGTCAACTAAGTTTGCATGAGATAGATTTATTTAAGAGCTGTCTCACAATTTGACTTGAAGCAGCTCCTCTTTGTGAAACAGTTTGTTGTGAACTTTGAATGATCCATCAGAGATGTGATGGAAGGGGCATTATTGTTTGTCTATGAGTCATTCTTCCAAGCAAAGTCTCCTACACTGAGTGTTCCTATCAGGAGAAGTGAACTCAAGTCAATGATATTAGCTCCTGGGGTCAAATTAAGGGAGGCCACAATGAAACCTTGGCTAATGTTCAAGGGCCACAGGAGGGTGGGGGTTTAATGGGTGGTAGTGTTTTCCTAACTTCACTCCCATTGTGAGTATTTTTTAGATTACACTGTTGTGCAAGAAATTTATTTTAAGGATTATAAAAATATTTTCCTGTAAAAATGCATATTTTTCTAAACCCTAGAAGTATCTAGAGATTAGGATGGCTCAACTGGTAATAAATGCATTCAAATAGTCATTCTTTCCTCAAAAGTATGTGTAACTAAGCATAGAAACACACAGCATGTTTTTGTTTGCTTGTCTTAACTCAGCAGTGAGACAGAAGTACCCAGTTCCTTGTGCTCTTCCAAGGAGATGTCTATGCCAACAGTGAACTAATACATGCAGCACCAAGAACTGGTTATAATGAGCAGCCTGCTGACTTTTAAATACCTTACTGGCACTTTGGTTTTTGAATAAATAGTCTGGATCTCACTTTTGTATAAGCTGATTAGAAATGCAAGGAATTCACAGTAGATAAGGATTTGGCCAAGGAATATTTTAGGAGTTTCTCTCTACCACAGTGCTGTTTATTGTAATGTTAGATGAACAGAGCAGCATTCCCATGAGCTATTCTAACAGGAAATGGTGAAGAACAAGTTTATTCACGTAACATTGCAAGTTATATGAACGACCAAGCAGTAACACTGGGTGGATTATCCATCCTGGGTGGAGAAGAGGAATTGCACCCTCCCCATGTCTGCAGATGAACTTGAGGGAACTGCAGCTGATGCTTAGGTGAGCAGAGCCTCTGTTCAGAGGGACCTGGCCAGGCTGCAGGAGTGATTGACAGACACTTCATGGAATTCAGTGGAGATAAATCCACATCCTTGCACTTGTGACCAAGTAACACAGTTCATCAGGACAAGATGGGGGGGAACAGCTCTGAGGAAAAGTACCTGATGATGCTGATGGAGAACAAGCTGAAAATGAATCAGCAGCTTGCCTTTGTAGTAGAAGGTGTTACAGGGCAGATCATACCCTTCCCAGAGAGTGGCACTGGAAAGCCAAGAGGCAACAGTCACAATCTGCAGGAAAGGAAATTACAATTGGATATAAGGGGAATGTTCCTCACTGTAAGAGCAGTGCAGTGAGTAGGTTGCCCAAGAGGCTGTGGAATCTTTACCCCTGAAGGCATGCAGAGCACAGCTGGAGAAGACCTTGAGGAACATGGTCTGTTTTGTCTTTATAGTCTTCATGGTCTTTAAAGTTGACCCTGCTTTGGAGACCTCTCTAAGTCTCTAATTTGCCTAGACTGGTATATTCTGTGAAGATATAGTATAATTACAAAACAGGATTATTTGGTGAGTTTGTTGCAAAAGCATTTGAAAAAAATAGACAATTTGGTCTATCTCAGAACTTTTTCCCTTTTTATTTTTTTTAATGCAACAGTTAAAATATAAGTGTTCTAAACCAAACTTCCCCATTTTGGACAACTTAAGTCCTGAGTTTTCAGGTCTAAGACATCCCCTTTGGATGGTACACATTGGCACATTCCTTATCTGATGCTTCTCAAAGGAAATTGAGAATATTTACACTTCATATACACTTTCATACACAACATATACACTTTCAAATATTTTGCAACCTCTTTTAAGTACTTGAATACCTTTATCATTTGAGCCTTGTGCTCCTAAAAGCATGCATTTGATACTTTTCTCTTAGCTTGGATATTGTTTGCCTGTTCTTCAGTCACAACAGTGTGGTTCAGTGCACACATTGCACATTGATATTGGTAGTTCATGCCCAACTGCGTGGATTTATTTTTTTTTCCCTCTGCAGTTGTTTTTATCACAGAGTATAAGATTTCTTTTGTGGTCACAGGCTGGTAGTTTTGAAAGCCAAAATAGTTAGGATCTTCCATTTGGAAACCATGTTTTAGTGTTTTCATTGATTTCCTTATCTTAATGTAGCTTAGGTTTTTTTAGCTGTTTCTTTTGAATGCCAAGGCTTAAAAGCATTATCCATTCGTGCCTATCAAATGCTGTAGAAAGTAAATTATTACACTTTTTGTTTGAGCCTGTTCATTCTTTGTTTAACTGAGACAATTGTAAGGAAAAAGTACCCTGGAATGTCAAGTAGCAAAGTTTCATTTGCCACCTTGTTCTCCTGTAAACAGAAATGAGAGGTTTAAACATGGGTGTGGTCTTACTTGAACAGAGCACTCACTTTAAATCAAATATGCTTTTCCTCCTGGAACTGCTTGTCTGGATTTGCTTTAGGGATAACATTTTTTCCACTACTTTTCATTCAACAATAACCCTGGGTTCCAGCCATTTGGGCTTCAACAATTTTAGGACTTGTTTCCAGTAACTGAGGCTGAATGTTTAAGAGCCCAAGCTCCTGGATGTCATTCATACAAGTAGCATTGTGTGTCTCACCTCCTCTGGAGCTGAGATGGGGAAAATGAGAGCAAGACTGGACTGCTGTGTGTTTTAGAGTTTGCAGTTTGGGGCTGGGTTTGAGGTTACAGGCTGACTTCACAATAAAGCTGATAACCTGGGGTGAAAAAGTGTGGGTCACTGACTTCAGCAGAACTATTTCACACTGTTAAACTTGAAAAATACATGGGTGGTGTTTCTCATTCTAGGCATGTGCTTGTGTTGTGATCAGTGATGCATGTTTATATCAGATTTCAAAGCCTTTTACAAAAGGAGCCATTATAAGATGAAAATATGCATTAGAATTGATGGGATATAATGTGGAAAGCAATTTCTGCATGAATGGAAACACTGTAGGAGTGAACAGAGATTAGATGTGGAACACTTACATTACAGGTGCATTGAAGTCCAAACTAAGGGAAGCTGGAAAATCTGCTTTAAGAATAAGATATTTTATGCCTAAAACAAATTATTTTTTTTAAATTCATCTTCTTTATATTTTCAGAACTTACTATAGATGCCATGTTTTTTTTATTTATGAATTATTTTCTTAATTATACAGAATTTTTTAGCAGCCATCAGCTGGAGGCAATGACTTATGTCAATGTCAGTAATGAAAAAGCTCATTTGAATGACAGGATGGTGGCACAGATTATCATCAGAGGTATTCTGTGTATGCTATTTAGATAATATGTTCATATACCTGAGAGAAATACATTGTCCCAGCTTTCTGTACCTTTAGGGATGACTCAGCTGGGCAAAATCCTGGCTGTGCAGTGCTCCT
This sequence comes from Molothrus aeneus, assembly GCF_037042795.1. Taxonomy (NCBI): domain Eukaryota; kingdom Metazoa; phylum Chordata; class Aves; order Passeriformes; family Icteridae; genus Molothrus; species Molothrus aeneus. The sequence continues at coordinate 62,746,204 of NC_089649.1, read as the reverse complement.
ACAGAAGATTTTCTGTGTGCTTTGTGATGCTTCCCAGGAGGTTAGATTGGCAGCACCCTGCAGTGGTAGTGCTGAGTGGAAAGCAGCCTCTCTAGGAGACTTCATGGTACCCTGAAGTACTGAATGAGATGAAGCCCCAGACCCAGGAGCCTTGTAGAGGTGCTTGGGGTGATATGGGCATGGGGAAGGGGCTCAGACTCCTTTCCTCACTGCTCATATTTCACTGCTTTCCCTGGAAACCCCTCTGGGCACCCACATTGCTGCTTGGAGGGGGATCTGCAGCTCCTGCAAGGCTTGCCTGCACAAGGGCTCTGTTTGTGCTGCCAAATTGCCCTTGTCTGGGGTAACTGCAGGTGCCTGCTGCCTTATCCTCTGATCAGCAGAGCTGCCCTAGTCATCCTTTGATACCTTTTAAAGTTCATTAGGTGCAATTCATGCCATTTCTTAACTTTCCCTCCCCAATCACATAATTACTTAATAGTTTCAAATATTTATTGAGCATGAAGCTTAATTAGGCTGTAGATGAGCATAACATTCAATACTCCCTTGGGAATGTGGCACATGGCTAATTACAGCATTGTAATTAGCCATGCAGCAGGCTTAGAAGAAACCTCTGAAAAGCCTGCTGAGCACCAGCAGTGAAACAGAAAGAGGGGTGAAGAGTGCAAACCTTGTGAAAGCAAAACGAGGATTTAAAAGTCAATATAAAAAAAATTCCAGCAAATTTTGATTGGCCATCTGAGAGTTTTATTTGGGCTAACCTTGAGAAGCATGAGAGAAGAGAGTGGAAGGGCAGTGAAGAAGAGAAAAACTGGAGAGGGGAAGAAGCTATTATTTTCTAAGTGTTGAAATACTTCTACAGTCCTGAGTCTTACTATAGGAAAAGTTTGTGCACCAACTTGAAGAGCTGAGGCTTGGTTATTTACATGAATGCTCACTTACCTGTGAATAAACCTTTCTCAATAAATCCCTGTTTATTTTGAGTATTTCTCATACTGAAATCTCTGGAGAAGATCCTGTACCTTTTATTTTTGGATTATGTGAATCAGAAGTTGGAAGTGTTGCAAGGATTTTGAATAAAAACGAATTGAAGTAGACAGCTACTAAAATTCACTCTGTTAAACAGAGTGCACAGTAGTGCCTCAGAGAGACTGGCTGAAAGAGTCACCACAGATTCAAGCAAAGGCAGTGTGGTGCTCAGCTGTCATTTCCCATGAATACAGCAAAACAAAGAGCAAAAGAGAAACAAATCTGAGGTTTTAAATTCCTCTAGGAATTAGGACCTTGATTTTTCTGGTCTTCCAACTCATCACCTGCTGCCATCCACTGAGTTCTTTCATTGGCTCAATTTTTTTTTTACTTCATGAGGAAGTAGGATATCCTCTGAGCTTCCTACATCAGCAGGTTTGCACATGAGGACTCCCATCCAATTACTGACACAGAACAGGGATGCCTGTGAAGCACCCCTTGGTCACCAGGTACTGCAGGATGGCTGCAGGTGAGCTGTAATTTTATCTTCCTGTGACTTATTCATGCTAATGCCACATTCCTAAGTGCTGGGGTCATTTTCTTCACAGTGGCAGGTGTGGGGCTGTGTTGTGGATTTGTGCTGAAGACAGGGTTGATAATATGGAGATGTTTTTGTTATTGCTGAGCAGAGCTTACACAGAGCCAAGGTCTCTGCTTGTCACACCCCACTCTGGCAGGGGAGTTGGAGGTCAGTGGGAGGCTGGGAGGAGACACAGCCAGGACAGGTGACCCAAACTGACCAAAGGAATAATGCAGACCATGTGACACCATGCTCAGTATATAAGTGGGGAGTGGAAGGAAGGGGGAACATTTGGAGTTTTTGTCTTCCTAAGTAGCTGCTATGCATGATGGGCCCTGCTCTCTTGGAGATGGCTGAGCACCTGCCTGCCCATGGGAAGCAGTGAATTAATTCCTTGTTTTGCTTTGCTTGTGTGTGTGGCTTTTTCTTTCCCTATTAAACTGTCTTTATCTCAACACATGAGTTTTCCAGCTTTCACCCTTCCAATTCTTTCCTTGATCCCACTATTGGGGGAGTGAGTGAATGGCTGTGTGGGTTGCCAGCTGCAGTGAAACCATGACACTATGTATTGGTTTTAAGCATCTCTGAATTTCATTAAGAGCTAAATTATTCTTGGGGAAAAGAAATCTCATTGAATTAAATAAAAATGATTTCTATTTAGAATTATTACTGGCTTTTTAGCAGACCACAGAAATAGAGACAAGCCTCATTGATTTATAGTGAAAAGTACCACTTCTTTCTGAGATAACACTGTGGAGCAAGCATTTGAATGTGCAATTAATTACTTTTGTTCTGAGAGAGTAAAAAATGAGGTCATGTCTGTACTGCTCATTTTCATGTTTGTGTTTCACAGAGAATGAGGATTTTCTGTTCTAGTGGTTGCAATGCAGCACAGAGGTTTAGCTCAGCCCTTGCTTAGTTCTGTGTATCCTAATAAAGGGCTCAGATTAATACAATGTTATCAAAACAACATGATGCCATAGTCCTTTCTATTGTAGCAATATCACCCTTAACTATATCACAAAAGCTGATACTCTGATGCTGTGAGTATAGCAGTCATCATCATAGTGAAGAATCATCTTTAAATTGCTTACTTTATCTTTTAGCAAGGTTTTCAGGTAGCATCATGTTAACATCATTATGTAGCTTCCAAAATGACCTCACTGACATAGAGTGAGTTCAGAGTGTGGGCAGAACAGGTCCTTGGTAAGTCCTCTCTTCTCTCCTCAGTGTCTGCAACGTGCCCAGCCTTGCTGTTGATGCAGAGCAGAGAAGGAGATTGAGTTAAGCTGCCTGAGTATGGCCAAACTGTCACAAAGGGAATTAGGAATCACTTACTAGCACACTGTAAAACACCCAGACTTCCTATGTAAACAAGGCCAACTGTAGTAAAAAAAAAAAGGAATTAGTGTTGCTTTTAGTAGTAAGTTTGGCCATTCCTTCCTTTAATAGCCCAGTGATGCATTATTAACATAGCTGGATATTTTAAGCTGATCCATTACTTAAAAAAGAAAAAGGAAATTATGTTCTTGGCCTTGTAAAGCATAGCTTCACCCATGTTCTCTCATACCTCAAAATGGGTATCTTTCATATTCCCTGCTCATAATTTTCAATTTCCCTTCTTTTGTTTCCCTAATGAGAGAAAATAACGCTTCAGTTAAGGCAAATTAATATTCCAATAGTTGAGAAGAAAGATTAATCAGCCCAGGATTTCTTACTGGTGCATTTTTTCTGCCTTTAGGTTTGAGAAGAGCTCTAGGTTTTAAAGCTTTGAGGAAAGCTGTTAGGAAAGTCCCAACAATAGTGCAGGCAAAATTTAGCATCACATATACATAGAAAAGTGTGACCATAAACTTCTGACACTGGTGTATTCCCCTGGTGTTTAGACCCTTTAAATATTTGTAGATATTACCATATTTTACCTTAGTCATCATTTGGCTGAGCTTAGACATACTTAGGCCTTTTAGTGTTTCCTCGTAAATCAAACTGCAACCCATGATTACTTTTGTTGCTTTTATCTGAAGCTTTGCCAGTTTGATGACATCTTTCTGGGACCAAGGTTTTATTCCAAATTTGAAGACAGAACTTAAGTCATTGCTGCTTCTAGGGTCAGTCCCAAATCTAGAGCCCGTGGTGCTAAAGAAGGGTATGGTGAAAGCTTCTAAGATGCAGGGACAGCAGCAGGGAATATGTTACACTGGGGATAGACTGGCATTCTCAGAGAGGGTTCAGATTAAAGGGAAAATGTTCCCTTCTACCAGAATTATTTTTGCATGTGAAAAAAGCCTTGATGGAATAACAAACTGCTAATGTGGAAGTCAGTTTGTTAGTCCTTGAGTTGAGGGTATATGGGGAAGAAAATTAAAAGCAAAGAAACTCTCTACTTGAATGGATGTGGAAATAAGTGAGTTTATGCTTTCCCCATCTCAGTCACTTTGTTCCTGGGCTGGAAGCTGTCACCTGCTTTTGGACCAGGCAGCACCAAATGAGACCTTCTGTGAGGAGGAAAAAAATGGTGCTGTTATAAAACAAAACTGAGGTATAAGAAATAGAAAATGAGTGTATGCAGAGAATGAAGGTGGTGTCATCTGCACACAGGCAGAGGAGCACAGTGCACAGCCAATTAATTCTTGGATAGCTGCATATGGATGGGAAGCTCACTAAGCCTGAGGGCAAAGCAAAAGGATAAATGGCAAAGTACAACATTGAAGAGGGAATTGCACAGCTTGTGGTGAGATGGGTGGCAGCTTCATTAGGAGGGGAAGATGTAGCAAATGTTTGTCACTCTGGAGGAAAGAGGTGATTTTGGGCTTCTTGAGTTTCCCTCCACTGACCTCCAGTACTGGAACAGATCTGAGACCACAGCAGTTTCTCATAATACATGGTGTAAATTACCTCAGGAAAAGAAAAATGGTGAAAACATAGTCCTTTTAAAGTTTTATGTGATTTTCTATGGTTTTGGAAGACTGGCAAGGTAGCTTTACCTGAAAGGGTATATAGGCTTTCTCATTTCTGAGTTAGAACTACAGTTTGCCACTGCTTTCTCCTGAGTGAGGAGATGTCTTAAGTCTTATCCACAACCTAGAAAGTAAAATAAAATAAAATATTTCACATCCAGACTTCTTTTTCAGCCTACAGACATGTTCCTTGCTGTGGGAAGTTGCTAAAGTTAAACTTACTTGCATTTGTCCACTGGATTACCAGAAAAATATTCTAAAAAAACCAATGCAGAGAGAAGTTACTTTTGCTTTCTGAGCCCAATATAATTAAATTCTGTCAGTGAGAGATTGTTTCTAGAATACATTGTCAGATGTTGCTCATTTCCATGTGAAAAAATATCTCCAATGCAAAATATACATGTTTATTCCATGCTATGAGCAGTGCTTATGGTGGGTTGCTGTCATTTGTCAAATGAAAAGTGAAGGCTCAGTTCCAAGATCTTAGTCACTGTTGTTCTGAATATGTGGAATCTCAAGGGAAAAAAACAAGTCCTGTTTTAAAAAACCAAGTCTGTCCTTTCTTAAGAAACAAGAACCCATGATAACCACTCAAAGTAATTATATATAATGACTTTTTACAAACAATTTCTTTCGTTTTCTTGAGTAAATTACATTACAAAGATGAAATCTTTGGTAATAAATGGAAAGTGATATTTTGCTTCTAAATTCATTCACATATTTACCTTTTCTTGTTTTCAGTGTGGATGCTAATAATTGCTAGGGAATTGTTATCCTACCTCCTTCCAATTCTTTATGTTGGATTTCTTTCCCATCTCTTTTTTTTTTTTTTTTAATATTAAAGCATCAAAACATCAAATAGGAGCATATTTCCTGACATTTAAAAACCCCCTACTTTATCCAGCCTGAACGTCTGACTAGAGTCTCTCCCCGTGGATAAGCACATTTTGGATTTCAGAATTTAGCAGTATGCTCTCTCCTTTGTTACAAGGTTGCTATTAGTGGACCAGTGTGGTGTCCAGTGCTCTCATTAAAGATCAAGGCAAAACAAATCCAACTCCAAAATTACATTGTTATCAATCTCTTTAAAGTCCTGGAATGACTTGAATTTGTCTCAGTGTGCTCTGTCATCAGGCACCCTGGATAAACATACTTTCTCCCAAAAAACATAGCTTCTGTTCAGTTAGAACTATATTAAAAAGATCACTTTTTTTCAAAAGTCACTACTGCCATCAATAATTTCATTTCCCAGCTACTCTGAGCTCATTTGGTTTCAATGCAGTCTTTTCCAGAAACAATTTTGGAATTTAAATGCAAACCCTAATGCATTATTTTGTGGTGTGTTTTAAAACTTAGGGCAGAAATATTCCTGTGCACAGACAAGCTTAATGATATCTTTTGTATTTTCATTTTCAAGAGGCATTTGTCCCCTGAAGAGTTCCAGGAAGTCTTCAAAATGAGTATTGAGGAATTTGATCGTCTGGCACTTTGGAAGCGGAATGACCTGAAGAAAAAGGCCCTGCTTTTCTAAACCCTCCCGGATAAAATATGTGCTTAATCAAAACAAAAATAGTCTTGCCAGAACTATCACATGCACTTGCTGTTGAACCATTGTCCAGCTTCATTGTGTTAGTATGTGTCGGGGAAACAAGACAGATTAGATGGTAATGTGTTGGGATACAGAGAATTTGCTAATCTTGCATTTCCAGCTGGTTTTGTCAGTAACTCCTGGTCCTACCCAGTTTACAATGTGCAAAAAAATCTAGCTTTAAATTTATTGTTGCTTGCATTTGTTGCTTGATGCAAATGGAAATTCTGAAGGGAAGAGAAAAAAGTGTAGCTGTACACAGGAAATGCATCCAACATTTTATTCCATTCAGTTTTATAATGCAATTTTTACAAAACCAAGTAAGTAATTATTATAGAAATTTGCCAGCAGGGGATCAGATGCTATTAAAAATAAGGTAAAAGCCAAAGAAAAGCATATCCGCAAGCAATTACTGCAATTGTTTATCTGTGGTACTTTTTAAGAATGAAAGCAGAAATATGGAAGCACCTTAATTCTACTTCTTATATTTAAACACAGTGTACTCTTTAAAAGATCATATTTGTCTAGAAGGTAACTAGCTATCTTTAATTACAACACCAGAGTTTTTATTTTATTAAGAATATATTGTGACATAAAACGGTTATAATTACTAAAATGTATACAGACCTACTAAGATTTAGTTCCATTCATCAGGAAAACTGAAGCCTTATACAAAACTGGTTGAAGAGTGTATTGTGCCAGTTGACTGTGTTTTCCTGTTAGCCTGGGGTGTTTGAAGAATGGTTTTTTTACATTTCATGCTGATAAAATACCATGTAATCTTAATTATTATGTAGATAGATATATCTATCTATAAAAGAATTATTTTCATTAATATATGTCCTAAGTGAAGGCATTCTTACTTTCTCAACTTTCCATCTTTATACAGTAAGCCACGAGAACTGTGATGGCATTTGGTAATGGAAATGGAACAGTTCAGCATAAAATGTAACAAAAAAAGCTTGGTGTGCTCTATCAGTAATACAGACAATTAGAATCAAATCCATAAAACCCTCATGCATTACTATTTGCATGTTTCTGTACAAGTCAATTTGAGAAAAAAAACAAACTATGTGATACTGGTGCAGTACCTTGAAACTATCTTAAATAACAAGCAAAGCTAACAAAATCTAAGCATTTGATATAAGTGTTAGACCTTAATATCTCTTCCAGCTGAAAGACTGTATTAAATTTAATAGTTTCATTTGGTCAGAGGTATGGTTGCTGACAAAGAATGTTTTAAAGTGAGTTGCTAGTTTTTTGTGATACTAAATGAGCATTACAAAAAGTACATTTTTCAGCCATGTGTCAGTATTCTGCATTTTTACTGCCTTGGATGTTTGTACTCACCTCCTAGTTCACTATGTCTTTTCGCATTTCCTTAAGGTAACTGGTTAATATATGCACTACAACACACTATTTCAACTGACCCAGCATTGGAAAAATCATAGCATTGAACATGCCTTCTTCCAACTAACTTTCAAAGTCCATGCTGTTGGAAATAAATATTTTCTCATTACCTAAATGTTTTGTCTGATGATACAAATGTTTAAAAAAATTCATTAAAACAAAGACATAACGGAATGACTTTGCTAATGTGTGTATAATTTTTTAGATTATATTGCTGCTCTGGATAGGGTCTTCCCCTTATATTAATGCAAATAATATCTAATTTGCATTGTTTGCTCACTGAGGAGAGCATTGAGGGTACCTCTGAATGTCAAGTTACTGTAAAGTTGGTCTTGATTTAAACAATCAAGCAGCTGTCACAGCTCAGCAAGCAGAAGTTGCTTCACTGGTGATGTACAGAACCACCATCCTGTGTAGGGAATCATTAGCCAGTTTCAATTGAGAGCTCCCAGTCACATCCAGACCACATCCATAATGCTCTTCAACCTAGAGTAGCTCGTTGCATTATTTTGTGAAAACTGGCAGCCCATTAAAATGGGCCAATGCAAAATGTGAGCAGCAGGGTCCATTGCAACTATGAAAAACTAAATCCAGGAGAACAATTGGTTGGAGAACTATTATGAGGAAGTTTGACACTGGCAATGACCACTCTTCTCATCCCCATGTTCCTGGGACATCATATGGATTACAGGCATTTTCTCAGTGATTAAGAAAATCTCAGGTTGATCAAAGAAATCCATGTATCAGTGCAGATCAGGTTCAGTATGGATTTTCATAAATAATTTGAAAATTTCTTAACCACAACAGCTTTTGTACTGGTGTAGGATTGCTGTAAGGAAAAAGTGCATTACTGAGGACCACAGGCAGCTCTGTGCTGCTCTATTGTTTTATTCACCAGCAGATGTATGGCTGATGACAAGTGAGGATGGTGAGCTCATGTGAGCTATTGGACCCATTTTCACTGTTTTGAGACAGTTCATGTCTTATAATGTCAAACCTTTAAAGTGTCTCTTGAAGGTCCTTGTCCTACCCGAGCTAAATCAGGTACAACTCTTGCTTCTAGAGTTTTGCATCTAGAGTTTTTAGCTCATGAGCATCAGTTCTTACCACAATGCCCAACTCTATTAGGAGTTGTACCCCTTCCTCTTTCTGTATTTTCAGACAAATTCCTTTATCCTTCTGTACTTCCTTTTATGAATTGCCCCTATCATATTCCTGTCCACTGAATATAAGGAAGGCAATGCCTCTGCAGAAGTACACATTGCAGGCTACCTAATCTTGGATGAAATTAATTCTATTAATTAATTAATAGAATTAATTGAGGGAAATAAGCCAGTTTTTTACCAATTGGTAGAGTACCAGTCTTAAAACCACTGGCAGTTCCTAGACCATGTTACCAAATCATTCTCCAGCAATCAGGAAAATACTTTGAGTTGCACAGATCTCACAAAACTCCCTAACACAGTAATTTTTTGTGCTCATTATACTATTCACTAAACAGGCATGCATTCAATGCCAAACACGCAAAAATGTTTTAGAAGACAGTCAGTTTATCAACTTACGTTCCTACTACCAGCCAAAACCAAAAAGGAATTTTGGCTTCCATACACAAAACCTTTGCTGACTTTAGATGAACAAGGACTCTTGTGTGTCCTTGTTTCATTTCCATGAAGTTTGAAATGGTCTGTAGATGTCTGTTTTGTGCAAAGGTGGCACAGCTCGGTAAGCTGTTCATTTTTTCACGTGATACATGCCAGTGTATCACCCTATATTTAAAGCATCTACTGTCATATGGTGCAGTGACCTATTCAGTTATGCTCTCCAGCCTAACTAAATTCACATTTACAGTATGATATTGTGTGCTGGATTTGGCACCAGCTAAATGTACCAGTGTGAAAGGACCATAAAGTGAGTAGCATTGTAATTTACTTCACTGCTAAGTTGTCTGTACATCACCTAAACTCCATAAACCATAGTATACCAGAGAATACAAGATTCCTGTTTCTAAAATCTTATTATGTTTTCCCTGTTTAAAAATTGCAAATTGGAATTTCAGGCATGTTGTTTTCTTTCAGGAACTTTGAGTGTCTAATTAAATGTGGATAGACTGACGTGGGAAGTAAATATTCAGGTTTATTTTAATAGGGTTCCATATGCTAATCTTATGTAGGATTATGAAATTGAAAAGGCATTCAGAGTAATGAGATAAGACTTTGCCAGAATGTTCCATCTGATAGTGTGGTCTGGTGTTGGCAGTAAAAAACTGAGTCTCAACAAATCATAGGCTGTTTTTCAGATAATGCTCTTTAGAGTTATTAAGTCACTGTTCTATAGTCTTATTTTCAAGGACATGTGCCTTTCAGCATTTTTGTAAGTATGGATGTGGATATGCAGCTCCAAAGGATCAATATAGCTCTTGGAGCAACTTATTTTGATATGTATACAAGAAGCAGGGGAATTCTGTCAGAGACTTCATTTTCATTCTTGGATCTGAGCTGTATGTCTCAGCTGCTCATGTCAGCCCTATGTATGACCTAATTCTCACCTCATGTATTTTAAAGAAGACATGTCTCAAACTCAGCAATGAAAGAGACAGCATTTCATCATCACAGTCTTTGAGACAAAGGAATATGTGGGGTTTTGTGGTTGCTGAAGGAATATCTTACCAACAATTCCAGCTAGGAATGCCTAGGCATGCTGTCTGAGAAGACTTGACATTTTTGTCTGACCTTCTGCTATTTCTTCTCCTCATGGTTCAGGGGAGAACTCTGAAACCTGTAATTGCAGAAACAAGAAAATGCATAGTTGTGAGATAGTACCTGGAATCTAATAACTCTCTGAGGCAAGGCTAATTTTACATAGGGAAAAAGATATGGTTCAGACCAAGAGAGATGCCTGGTCTTTTACATTCCACATTTTGATTTTGAGAAGCCATCTATTTGACATTTCCCATGTGTGACTAAGACCAAATTATTTTACTAACCTTTTCACATATCTACAGGAAAATGCTGTTCTGTTATTTGCAGATGAGCTGGATGAGATCCCAGGCACTTCTGTCTGGCACTCAACTCTGGTGCATAAGCTTCAGAGTGTCCTTATATTTGTATTCTCCTGCCCCTTTGATTTGTGTGTGAGAAAAAGGACAGGATCATTTTATAAGCTTCCTAAGACCTCAACTGACCTTTGACCAATGTGATTACTTGATAGGTCACAGTTGTGGCTACCATTTTTCATATATCTTGAGTATCTCAAAAAAAAAAAGATGGCTGTTATTAATTTTAGAATGACAGATGTGACTCTCTTGCACATGTAAATTTATACTGAGGCTTGCATCCCCTCATCATATCCAAGCTGCCTCTGAGGTATGGGTAAATCCTTAAAGGCTCATAGGAGGAGCTGGCTCAGGCTTTTTGAGTCTTTGCATCCCTTCTCACTTTTTCTAGACTGTGAAAAGCCATGTTAAAAAAGGTGGTACTCAGTCAAAGTACATGGCCATGAAAAGCAAGATCTCAGTAGTTTAACTCCCAGGTGATGAAGCACCCCCAGCAAATTGCAATTTGTTGTGTTATTGCAGCAGCTTGTTACTCCCTCCTCACAACCACCATCTCTGTGAGTTACACTCAGAGAAGTTAGTTTTAAATGCTGCTACTTTTCATGATTTGGGACATTTTTCTTCCTTCCCCTTGGTGTTTGACATCTGTGCCCACAGGTAAGCAGGTAGGTTCCATGTCTGTAATGCTTCAGATGTCTGCAGCACCCAGGCTGTTGGGACCCGCCAGTCCTTCCCTGCCAGTCTGGACAAGCAGCAGCTCCAGAGGGGTCAGGAAGAAACAAAACCAGGCAAAAGCATCCTGTCCCACACAGGTAAATGTATCCCAATTTGGGCATTAGTGTCCCAGCTATTATGTATTTGCCTTTTGTTACAAGTCTGGAGTCCGTTGGTTTCTGGTTTTCAGTCTAGTTACATTTGTGTCATGGATGATTTACTGTTGATCTGTTTTTTCCATTTGCTATCATACATTCTTTTATTACATCCTCTACCTTGTCTCTCCACTAAAAATTGCAGTATGTTTTATTTCTTTTGAGACTAAAACCTTTCTTTGCCAGTGATAGTTCTTCTGCAAATCTTCTGCAAATGTCTCTCAGCAGATTGTGTTCAGGAATGGTCTGACAAGATAAAGGCTTCCTATTTGCCATGTTATGTCAAGCACTCTCTCTCTCTCTATATATATGGTTTGTTTGTTTGTTGGTTTGGTTTCGTTGTTTTTTGGGGTTTTTTTGGGGTTTTTTTTGGGGTTTTTTGGGGTTTTTTTTTGGGGGGGGGGGGATGTAGGGAAGAAGAAAACTGAGAATGACTTTTTTTATTTACAAACCTACAAAACCTACATTATGCTGATTCCTTGCTTGACCTAACCTCACTCTTGCAAATTGCTGGAGGTTTTTTTCCATACAAGTGGACACGATTCTGAACTCTGACATGAGTCATTGTTATTTCTATGGCTATAAATTTTTTTCTATTAACTGATAATTAAGAAAGCACAATGATTGATAGCAAATTAAACAACTGAGGTTGTTAATGGTCTGTCTGAACTTCCTTTCAGTGCTCTGACCTGGAATAATTCATTTGAGGAACAGGGTTAAAAACCTTCATGTCACTTGACAATTTTGCTAGTCAGACTTTAAAAAAAAATTCTCTCAAGTTATGGATGTGGAACACTTTGAGCTCCACAATTTTTCCCAATTTTATACTAGACATTTTTCATCTGACAGTTACTTTTTGACAGATGGAAGTGCCAGGAGGACTATATGAGTTGCTGTATAAGGATCAAATTATTCAAATTGCATTTTTTTGTCTTAATACCTTTTTTCAGTATGATAACTGATTATTTTTATAGTGCAATAAAAATAATATAATAATCAAAAATACTGAAATAATTTACTTCATTTTAAATGGCACAGGAGACAAATACAGAATAGAAGCTAAAATTTATCTTTCAATAAGATTCCAGTTTTGGCCCAATGTTGATTGAATTCAAAGAAAGCAGGGGCAAGAAAGCAACACTTAGAGGAAATCTTCCCCTATTGTATTCATCTTTAATATAAAATTTAAATTTATAAGTAAAATTACAAGAATAAGATTTTTTTTTTCAAGTTAGTAATACCCAAAGACAGAGGTACTTTTCAGTGATTCTGAGGGTTTAATATGCATTTAATAAAAGGATGTTAGCATAGTATTTTGAAAATGTCAGTAACTAAATGCTAATCCCACTGAAATCATTGGTGTTTGTACCTGCACCAGAGCGCAAAGGTCAGGTTATGCAGAATTTCTTCCAAAACTGAAATCACAGGCAATGATTGTTTGCCTATGTTTAGTTCAAACAGAAGAATATAAGTGGAAAGTAACTATTTTTACCTGCACATTAAGGTTCTATAAAATGTATATTCTCCTTTTTTACATATTCCTTCTTTAGCCCTGATTCAAAATCAAGAACCTAATTTGAGGTATTTACATCTCTGTGAATTTATTTGCAGATAGTTTTGTTACACAGATGACCTCCCTGTGTGGAGAGTAAGGATAGGCCTGTGCATTGCAGAAAAGCAGCACAATCCCTGCTCTTGAAGTTTCTATAATGCACACTTTTTCAGATTTGCTTTTTGCACAAGGGTGAATGGCATTTCTGCTGTACAAGTCCTTTTGGGACATGTATCTACTCAGTTTATAGATCCCTGAAACAAATTTTTCACGTATATCTAAAATATAATTACTTTTTCCCCCAGTGGACCTGGAAATTATGTGGGGCCCAAGAAGAAATAACTCATGATACTCTTTTAAAAAAATTAAAAAGATGCTACTAGGTTCTTAATAACAATGGATTCTGCTCTAACAGGATCACAGTATATGATAAGCAAGGGCAAAAGACCCTATCTTTATCAAGAACTTTTTTTCTATTTGTAAAATACATTTTTCCCTAGTCTGTAAATGCCTTGAGTATCTGAGACAACTTCAGAAACAGTGATGTTTTCCTTACTGAAAAATTATGGTTTCAAAGTAACAGAAGAAGATTTCTGTTCTAAAAAGGCATAACTTGCCTCCTGCTTTTGAAATCCTGCCATCAATATGTTTTACTGAAGAGAGTGGCAATTGCTGCAATGTCACTCCATCTCTTGACAGCCCAGACTGCACAGGATTTTTGCCTGCTTTTCACTCTTCCCTGAGACCATCCATTCCCCCCTGGCAATACAATATGAGGGCAGGAGTTTGGACACATCAGGAGGCAGCTGATGCTTGCTCCAGGGAGCCTGACCTGCCCTGCCTGACACACCAGTGGCACAGGGCAGTGTGGGGTCTCACACGAAGTCAACATTTTGCCAATTCTAGGTTTTTGGGGTTTTTGTCTGCTCAGCCCCCCTTCCAAGAAAAAGAAAAAAACAATCCAAAGAGGCAAATTATTTTACAGTCTGATACCAAGTATCACACATGCTTTTCCCCACAGCTTTGATTTCACTTTAAGGTACTGAAAATAATGAACATAACCTTGTACAGTCACCCTGAAAGGTCTTACTGAAAAGTATTGAGCAGACTTTCAGGGAACACCAGTCATCACTTAGAGCATGCAATAGGTTTTCTTACACTTGTTTTCTCAACAGGATGTTGCTGAGTTTTTGGGGCCTCTTAGACTAGTGAGTTGTCAGGTTATGGACTCAGTCCAAGGCAGATTTGAAGTGGAATTGAGTGTATCTTTAAAAACTGACCCATACTTCCAAATGCCTAAACTACTGTTTTCCTGCCTTTTTACATTACTTAAGTGAGCCAAATCCAAATTGCTTGGAGTACCTTGCAAGACATAAATCACAAAAAAAAATGGTTGAAGATTTTTTTTTCTCATGACTGTGTTTCTCAGATTTCATCCAATGTTGATTTTCCAAGCGGAAAAAAAAACCTTAAAATATGCATAAATGACTCTTTTAAGCACATCCTAAAGATAACAAATATGGTCTGTCATTGTCATGACTTCTCTGTTTCAACACACTACAGATTATCTGATGGTTCAAGTCCCAGTTTTGTAAACAAGTCTATTTGGATACCTTACTGCTGAGACTACTTGATTGTTTTATTTTTCTTTGCTCTGATTATTTTCTTTTCTTTTGTGATAAACAAGGCTAAGAAGATTATAGGAAGACTGGGGATCCCTATGACTAAGCTTCACCGAGTCCTGCCTAAAGCTTGTGAAGATTATTTCTACAGTAATGAAGTTACCCTTGATAGAGTAGAACTTTATAATGAATTATTGAGAATAAAGACAGTTTGAAACACTGCATGAATATTTGGTCTTAAAGCTAAAAAGTACTTTTTCAAGCTAGAGGACATGTATTTCAAATAGGGACGTTTACACAGATTTGCTTTCTGCTGCTTTGTGTTAAAAGATGATTAGTTTAAGAAGTTTATTGGGTGCAAAGTATGACATACAGTTACTGTGGACCTCAGATTTCCTATTAATGATGTGACTTCAGTTTCCCTGCAAGCAATTCCTTAGGAATCACTTGATTTATTTTGATGATATTGTGTTCTAGGTGAATTATATGCTGTTCTTTTAATTCTATAAAATAGAATTTGTATTTAAATAGCGTCATTAAAGATTCATGGGGAAGAAATTCAATGAATCACTAAGTTGTATTTTGCAGCTGAAGCAGCTTATAGAATGCATATGTACAAATGAAAAAGGGGAGTAATGCCATTTTGAAGTGTAGCATTGTGAAAACTAAAAATTCAAATAAGAAAAAAGTTCTTTTGAGCCCTTCCGCCTTAGAGAGAGCTTGTCCATGAGGAACAGCTTGTGCTGTCTGATGATTGTCTTTATGACAGATAGCCCATTATTTAGTCCCTATGGAATTACCACCACAAGACATGAAGTCTTTACCACTCTCTCCAACAGCCTAAGGACAAACCCTTAAGTTATCTCACTTTCATATCTGACAGAGGGCACAAAGTGCCTATTTTCTTGCTGGTCTTGTGATGACTTTCTCTGATCTGTGTTTCTCTGCTGATCAGCTTCCTAACTTCTTCAGGACATTTCTGTGGAAGAAATACTCTGAAGTGTTACTAGAACCAAGTGCCCTGTTTACAGACCAGAGAGTGTCTTAGGGCAGGCAGAGGCTGAAGTGTTGCTTCATGTGATGTGCGCATTAAAATTAAAAAAAAACCAAACAATAAAACTAGAGTCAGTAAAGCCAGCAAATAATGGAAGTGCTCAGCGCAAGCATACAAATCAATGGTACTGCATGTGCCACAGCAGCCAAGGGCTGTGCTTTTACAACGAAGTACTGGATTGTTCTCCCTAGAGATCATATTTTACATGTCATGATACAAATTAAATAGCTCAGAGAGAGCAATAGCTGCAACCAATTGAACCGTGGAGAAGAGAAGTTGTGGTTTAATTTTTTCAAGACCAGCTAAGCATTTACTATTGCCTGAAAAATCTCTACTTCTAAGTATTCCAAGGCTCCTCCCTGCCAACTCTCAACAAGCAGAATACAAAAAGGCAGGTAGGAGCAGGCTGCTGCTGTAATAGCTCAGCCAGTAGGCAAGTCCTTCCCTGCCCATACCCAAAGGCATACAAGAAAGAGAACAGCTGAAAGTGAGCTTTTAGGCTAAGTAATAGTTGTTGAAAACGTTGGGCTCTGAATTCAGCTCTCCTGTTTTGGGCTACGGAGATCTCATGCATATCCTAAGTGGCCACACAGTGTACATGCTGACTAAATAGAATTTTCCCTGGTCAAACCTGTTACCTTTGGTATGACCTTCTTGGAATGACTGAGGATGATGAAACAGGACAGAAGAGCACATTAAACCTGGCCAGAACAACCCAAATTTTATTAATCAAAATTTAAGGTGCTTAACAAGTTGCATACGCTGTGATACAAAGTAAGCTACAAGCTTGTACAGAATTATGCACTTGCATGTCCAATGATCCCCAAATATTTCTCACAAGAGCACACTTGTGCATCTAGCTGAAGTTAAAGGAGTTCTGACACCCAGCTGGACTAAAGACAGAGTTGCCTTAACTAGTGTGCTTCCTTGAGCGACATTCTTCTGTGACCTCAGATTTTCAGTTTCTGTATGGACAGGGAGGAAAAGAAATATATATAAATATAGAATAATAAATATATATATATATATATATTTTTATATATAAATATATATATTTGGATATCTCAAAGTTGGAACATGTTTGCTCAGGTTGCCCCTCTATAAGTTTGCCCAGGCTCAGCAATTTTGTTACAAACTGAAGCCTGCAGGTTTAATCAATATAAGTCTCAGTTTAATCAAAAAGTCTCACTTTGATTTAGATCTGGTTTATATTAAGCTAAACTAAAATGACAGAACCAGGTGTTGGGTTTGTACATGATTTTACACCATTTCAACAAAAGAGCTTAAATTTTAGATAAATGCAGACATGCTAGTTATGCCTCAAATCCATGTTATTCCTCCTCTGCTCAGTGCTCAGGTCACAGCATCTCCTGGGCAGGAATGGGGAGGGCATGGGCTGCACTGAGGCTCCCGCTGTGACATCTCAGTATTCCAGCTTTTACTCGGCTCCAGGGAGGCTTTACTGTGGGGCCAGAAGCCCAGGTTTGATCTGCCAGCATCTGCCTCGCAAGGAGCACTTGGGCTCACCTACCCCGCACCCGGGGGCTGCTGTGCACACCTGCCCCATCTGCCCAATCCTGCCCGGGGGCTGCTGCGCACACCTGCCCCATCTGCCCCATCCTGCCCGGGGGCTGCTGCGCACACCTGCCCCATCCTGCCCCGCACCCGGGGCTGCTGCGCACACCTGCCCCATCCTGCCCGCACCGGGGGCTGCTGCGCACACCTGCCCCATCCTGCCCGCACCCGGGGCTGCTGCGCACACCTGCCCCATCCTGCCCCGTATCCGGGGCTGCTGCGCACACCTGCCCCATCCTGCCCCGCACCCGGGGCTGCTGCGCACACCTGCCCCATCCTGCCCGCACCCGGGGCTGCTGTGCACACCTGCCCCATCCTGCCCCGTATCCGGGGCTGCTGTGCACACCTGCCCCATCCTGCCCGCACCCGGGGCTGCTGCGCACACCTGCCCCATCCTGCCCGCACCCGGGGCTGCTGCACGCCCCCCCCGCCTTTGTTCCGCTGGCTCCGCCTCGGCGCTGTCCCCTCCCCGCGGGGCGGGCCCGGCCCGGGGGCGGTGGGAGCGGGCTGCTGCTCCCGCCCCGCTCGTCCCCTCCCCGCTGTCCCCTCCCCGCTGTCCCCTGCCGGCGCGGCGCTGGCTGCGCTCCGCGGCAGAGCGGGGCTGCGGGAGGAGCCGCGGGAGGAGCCGCGCTCGGCCGCTTTGTGCCGGCAGCCGCCGCAGGACGGCCGCAAAGGTAGGAGGGCTCCGGCCCCGCTCGCCGCCGCCCGCCCCGGGCAGCATCCCTGCCGAGCTCCGCGGGCGGAGAGGGAGCACGGCAGGGAAGAAGAGGGAGGGAAAGGGCTGGATCCAGAAATGGGCTTTTTCAGCCGCTGCTCCGTCGCTGCTCCCGGCAGCCCCGTGCTAGGAAAGCTGTGGGTTTACTGGGAAAAAAAAGCTGGAAAAAAATAGAAAAAAAAAAAAAAAAGTCTCGCTCGTTTTCTCGGCCGGGAGCAGCACATGGAACGAGCTGGAGGGAACCCGGTTATCGGGCGGTGGCGGCCCCTGCCCGGGCTGTGGAAGGGCAGGAGCCCGGCCGAGATCCTCCGGAACGCAGCCCTCTGTCTGTCCGCCATCCCGAAACTCGCATCCCTTCCCGGGAAAGGCACCGGCCCCGCAGCCGCGCTGCTGCTTTGTACCGCTGCGAGCTTCCTTGTTTTCTGCCTTGCGGGGTGGGCAGAGGTGGTCTCCCCCCAGGCTGGGCCATTTGATCTGTTTCATCATAGCCGAGAGATTGCATCATGTTACAGTCCTGGAGTCAGTCAGGGCACAGGCGAACAGAACCATCTTTCCAGATCCATCCCCTCGGCTTGCCGGGCCGACCCCCTCCTTGATTTCCTGTTGAGCTGAGGAGCAGCCTGCCATTGGAGGCTGGGGGGGACCGGGCACAGCGACGTGGTTCGATTTCTTCCACTGAGAGGTTTTTTGGAAACTCGAGTTTCTCGGTCCTACGCGCGGTATATGTCTTGTGTA
Organism: Molothrus aeneus; assembly: GCF_037042795.1. NCBI lineage: Eukaryota > Metazoa > Chordata > Aves > Passeriformes > Icteridae > Molothrus > Molothrus aeneus. The sequence continues at coordinate 62,727,526 of NC_089649.1, read as the reverse complement.
GAGGGCTTAGAGGAAACTTGCCAACGATTTAGGCGGTAGGAAAATAATGGGCGGCAAAAGAGGCAGATAAACTGCCAAAAGCAGGAGTCGCTCCATAAGCTAAAAGCTCTGGAGTGGCAGGAGGTGAGTGGATTCAGGCAGGCATCCCTCGGCAACCCAGGTATTCACCTGCCCTAAAGGATAGTGCAGCTGAGTAAATGCACACTCTGAAAGGCAAGACAAGGCACATGTGAGAAACAGAGAAGCATTTAGCTCATTTCCTCTCAGGAGGATCTCCTTTATGATCATTTTGATGCAAACACTTGGTGTGCCTGTGCCTGTTCTGTTTTATTGTATTACTGAAGTTTGCTCCAAGTGTTACAGGGCCACTCTTTTCCTTTCATGAAAATCATAGTATTGTGAACCTTTTTTTGTGTGCCTTTCTGAGAATGGTCGGTGCAGGGGCACAAGGGAGCAGCTTGGCAGCCAGATGGATCAATCCATCAGTGCTCTCGGATATGGGCGCTTGGTGCCTTTCTGTCATCCCTTATGCCTCCTGGTGGTTTCCATGGGAAGAATTGCACAATTACTTTCTTGTTTTGAACGAACCATTTTTCCTTTTAGAACTGGTGTAAAAGAAGAGCAAATGCTACATTAGAGCAAGAGGGAGAGTATCCCGTCTTTCTGGGGCTATAGGGCCCCACATGGGTTTAAGAAGAATTTGAAATGGATTTGAAAAAGAAGGATCTAGTTTTCTTTGTGTGTTAGCCAGTGATTGCAGTGACAAGCCGGCAAACAGAACAATGAGCAGATACTCACTGCCTTTGGTGATATGTGGCACTGTTTGGTGTTTCCTAGGAAATTTGTCATCAAAAGTCAAAGTGTTATATTGTTTTCCTGTGGCTTGGGTAGACTTTTAGTTGAAGGGATTTGGAAGGTCTGTGGGGTTAAATCTGAAGTATTGAAGCAGTGCCAACGAGGACAGTGTAAAATGCAAGACTTCAATAGATCAACCACTTACATAATTTTAAAATTTTACAATCTTTGTGAAGGATGATTTTCCTTTTTCTCTCCTGAAGTTCTCAGAGTTGAAGAGATACTGTCTGACACATAAAACCCAAAAGCAAATATTGAAGTCTCAGTGGGACAGACTGTGTTTGATACATGTATGACAAATTCCTTACAGTGGTGCAAAGACAACTTGCTGTAAGACCAGGAATTGTATTGCCCTGCTGCTTGCTGCAGTCTCCCTTGTGACACTGCCTCAGGACAAAGAGCCAGCGGTTCAGGGCTGGTTGAAGCTATCTGGAGTCGACTGATTTAATTTCCATGCATTTTCAAAAGTTTTGTGTCTGATAGGTCAGTCAGGGGGAGTGTGGTATCCAGGAGCCCTCCTGGTTAACTGCTTTGTTCAAAGCTGTGCTCTTTGTTTCCTGAGGAGGGATCGAGGAGGAAGAGGAGGAGGAAGAGATGTACTTTATATTCATTTGCAGATCTCCAGCTGAGGTGGGAGGGTGGGATGCAAGGACTTGCACCTCCAAACTCCTGTATAGCTTAGTCTACTCTGTTCTGTTATGGGTTAGTCATAGTAAAGCATACTGTGGCAATTTTCCAAAAAAATTATGCATCCCTTCCAGCTGTGCAGTTCAACTGGTTTTAGGTGTGAATGACACCTAGCTACTGGTATGGTTCTAACTTCCCTTACTCATCACTTCATTGACAAATAGTGTTTCATCTGGTGTAGAAACTGTCTGTCTGGGCTGGGCAGGTGACTGGGTTACACACTCAGTATGTGTTATTCCAGATCACTGTACTTCTAATATAAAGTGTTTCTAGGCTCACAGTTGAACTCCTAATAGTCAAACCCATCAAGATTAATAGAAATGTTCAAGTCAGCCTGAGGACTGCAGGTACTGTGAACTCTGAGCTTTTAGTGAAGGACTGAAAAAAAACAGATCTTGAATGTACTCCTCCATCTGTAAGGGTTGTCTAGGAGGGATTAATTTTAGGAATTAGTTTTCCTACTATGAAGCACCCCAAGCTGACTTTAGAGCAATTTAAGTTTTCAAGACCATACCAGATGTCTCTTTGGGGAGTGTCTGCATGGAGCCATACCAGAGCAGTCTGTCAGCACAGAATGAGCAGGTAGGAAGGCATGTGGCTGCAATGGCACAGGGATGAGCCTGAGCTCAGAGTGCAGGGGTTGCACCAGCACAGCTGTCTCACTGCACCAACCTGTCCATGCACACATGAAGGTCTGCCTTTTGTAGTGCATCACTGCTCTAAAACATTTTGTGTCTATTCAATTGCTCTTTCTCTACTATCTGATTATCTTTAGGGCCCCTCCAAACCCAAACTATTCTATGATACTCTGTGATCAGAAGTTAATTCTTGACTCTCCAGGTCATGAAAGACATGCTGCTGTGAGTAATGGTAATGAATAATGTTGCAGGCACATAGCTTGGGTATGTGCAGTGGGGGATATCTCATAGCAGGTAACAGTCTTTTGGGACATCATCTCTATTTTCCAGAGATATGGCAAGTAATTAAAACCTGAATGGCAAAACTGCCATCAGTTTCCCCTTTGCTATCCTAGCAAAAAGTCAGCAATGGCTCAGTGTGCATAGAAAGGTTTGACTGCCAGAGGTGCTGAGAACCCTTAACACAGCAATGCCCAAATGAGCTGCTGGTGGATACCTCTCCAAGTATGCCTTGGAGAATACAGGAGGCTGTGGAAAGGATAAATCAATAGCTCTTTTATATTTTGCCAGTGTTCATCAAGAAATCTAGGAAAGAAACTCCTAAGAGGATTTTTTTAATCAGCTGGATCTTGTATAGATACTGCTCTTTACATGTATTGGTATTTTAAAAATCGATTGTGTATGTTTGGCAGTAAAAGGAGCAAACTGATAGACATGTCTTTTCTAAATCTCTTTCCTAAACTGGAACAGGAAAAAAAAAATCAATGTATTATTCCTTTTATGGTGACATAGTGGTGGGATTTTTTAACTATCTAGGGGATGCCTGCTGCCAAGATCTCTCTGCCATTATGTAGTTTTGAGCTGAGTGATAAAGACTCTTTCTCTAAGACAGATGTTCGTAATGGCCTTACTGTGCCAAAATCTTTGTGAGTACAAAATGCTGTATAAAAATATTTCCATCCATTAATGGTGAGTGCCAGAAAAGAGTACACAAGGGGTTTCAAATTTAATCTGTAATGTAGCTGATGTCTCAAAGATAACAACATCTTACCCCCAAGAAATCCAACACTGTATGTGAGGTAATTGCTATGACTTACATTGAATATATATAATTCATTAGGGGACTGTCATTATATCATGCTTGTGAATTCCCCAAAGTCTCTTATCAGTGTCCTCATGACATCTCAACATCTATGGAAAAGATGATTTTGGTGTCCCACTTGAGTGGCTGATGCTCTGGCTTGCCAGTAGCCACTTCCAGTGAGCATGCTTGCCTTGTTCATTTAAAATGAATAGACTTTGAGAAAGGAGCTTAGTTCATATATTCACATCATCAGAGATAGCACTCTCTCACAGGGAATATGTAGTGGTATGTTATCTCAGTCTTGCAGAAGAGCAAATAGTAAAAGCTCTTTTATGTGCAGCTTTCATGCTAAACTACTCTGCACTGTCTTCAAAGCATAAATGCTCAATATTTGGCCAGTTGCTGTGGATAGATTTTTTTTTTTTTTGGTCCAAATAATGATCTTTAAGTATGTCTTGGAAACTTATCTGGTCTTTCATGGGTTACACATGCGTATGGCATTCCTGTTAGAAACTGGAAGAGAGGAGAAGGCAAGGTAAGGACGGAATTTCCGTTATTAGCAATTAGCGGATCCAGATTTTATTCTCCTGTACCATTTTTTGCCAGGAGCAGCTGCAAAGGGAGAATTACACTGTGACCTTCACAGCACTTCCTAGTGCCATCATCAATCAGATCTGGCAGGAGCTTTATCACATCTATCAGTGTGGCTCATAAGCCACATGCTGTCTAGTCTGGGGGGAAAAACAAACAAACAATGGGAGCTACTGTAGGGTTTGTTTAAAATAAAACAACCAGGAGTGAGCTTTTCCCATATATACCAGCTTTGTAGGCAGATTTCTGTTTTTGCCTGTGCTGTTGGGCTGACTAATAAAAGATGATGGTTGTAAAGCAGTGGAAGAGATTTTCACTACATTTCAATGGCACTGGCAACTCATTCACAAGTATGTGAATTGCAGCTTCAGCATTTCTCAGGCAATGCTCTTCAGTCCCATTCTAACCCTCAGCATTATTTTTACTAAGGCATTTATGCAGTTAGATTAATTCAGGTGTTTTCTACACAGGTAAATGTTACAGAATAAATAAGTGTTTTCAGACCTCTCTGATTCTTATATGAAATAACAAAGCTTTCTCAGATTAAGTGGTTTGCTATATTTTTTTTTCTTGGTAGGATCATGTGTGCCTTTGTGGGCTACTCGAGGTCTCCTCCAGAGGCAAGTTCATAATGTAGCAGCCAAGGGCAGCTGATCAGCTGCAGCATCTCCTTTTTCAGCATGCAAAACATTATTAACACCCTGTAAATGGCCCTGTAAATAGTTTGTTTTCTGGTTGGTTGGTTGGTTTTCCCTATTTACCTTGGTCTGATTATGGAGTTTTACTAAAATTTAAAACATTTTGTGTTCTTACAATTTTTCATTGTTACACCAAGTTCATTGCCGTTTTCAAATTCCTTTGCTCTCCTTTTCTTGCTATCTGCAATAGATAAAACTTTCTTGCTTTCCTTCCCTGTGCTCAATACAGTGACAGCTGGACAGGTTGTCACCTCATGCCTGACTTGCTGGCAGGCACAGTCCTTGCTGACAGGGAGATGGGAGAGCAAGAAGCAATGGGGACAGGCAGAATTGCTACTGTGTGTGGAATTCTAGCTGCCTTCATGGTGGTGATATGTTTGTATGTGATATATGCAAATGAAGATGTACATGTATATAGGTAAATAAAGATGTGTAGGTGATATGTTAGAGCTGCCTTTGTCACACAGGTTTTTGGAGAAAAAAGGCTAATAGATAAATAAATGTACTGTTATACTTTTGAGTAAAAGACTAAGGCCTTGAGCTTCAAACTGCTAATGTTAATGGTCAACAGCAGGGTGTGATCTATAATTTCTGTGGTTTTTAACCAGCCAGTTCTTGGCAGAAGCTATCTTGGTACCAGATCTGGGCAAGGAAGTTTGAAATGCCATATGAAATGAGCAGGTGCAAGGAAAAGGCACATAAAATGTGAAATGCACTTAGCAAAAGGTTATCTGTTCTGTCAGGAAAAAAGAAATCACGTGAACTGGCTAGCTGGTTATGGAAATAATTACTTTTGTGTTTTTCCTCAGTGTGTGCTGTGCCATTTTGACAGGTTTTATAGCCCCAGCTGCTGCACTGGCACTGGGCAGGGCAGTGGCTGCAGTGCTTGGTCCCTGCCCCACAGACCAGCAAACCTGAGGGGCAAGGAGCCTGCCCAAAACTGTACTGCCTGTTCTCCATCTTCTGGTTCCTGCAGCCAGGCACCATGCACAAACACGTGGTAGAGAGGTTTGAAGAGTCCACAGCCATGAGCAGTCCCATTTCTGCAGCAGGATGAGGAGGAGAGGGAAGGCTGCCCGCAGGAATTGGTCTGAGATGCTGAGTCCTGTGCCATTGTCTGGGGGCTCCTGCTTCAGGAGGATGCAGCAAACCAGCTGCAGGTCAGGCCAAACAAAAAGACATGGTTTCAGCCCTGAAACCATGGAGTTGAAAACAGGACAGATCATGCAAAAGGCAGAGGGATGAGTTAAGGAGCAGGGCTGCTCAATGTCACCATGGCAGTGGTGGTTGGGAGCTGAGCTGCAGAGGGGCCACTCTGATGCTGTGCTGCTGCTGCATCTTAGCATAGATCAAACAGAAGGAAATTGCCCCTTGGAGAGTGGGATTTATTCATGTAATGCAGCCCATGCTAGGGAATGGAGTGAAACACTGGATTTGTCACTGGCTGTAAGAGATCAGGCTGAAGAAAGTAAATATCTGAAAATGTTAGGAAGCTCAGTGATTCTAAGCTCTGTTAATACACAGCATTGTCAAAAGAATACCTGTTGGAAAATGAAAAGATCTGGTTCTTGGAAGGGGAAAAGAGGTATTCAGACTGAAGAACTTCAGAGAACATTCAGAACTCTTCTCCTTGCCTGAGCCCTGTGTCTGCACCATGTGTTTGTCATTAGCACCATGAACAGCTGAGAGTCTCCTTAGAGGGGCAATGATGGGTGCATGGTGCGTCCTTCAGGAAGAACCAGGAGAGCTGAGAGGAGATGAGGGGCTAGGTCAGGCCACAGCATTTTGTTTTGAGCTTAACAGGAATGAAATCCACCCTGAAGAGTCTTGGGGAAAATTCTGGATGAGGGCCAGTATGAATAATGCTGAGTGCAGATGGGTGGGACCCCACCTGGTTACAAAAACAATCCCATTTCCAAGGTTAGCTATTTCTGCTGAAAAAAGGGATATTTAACAAGTAAGGTTTCACTTAAAAGGAAAAAAAAACAGTTGAGACCTTAAAAAAACAAACTGTAATCAAAATATCTAAAAGTCTCTCACTTCAGAAATTAATGAAAACAAGCCCCCAAACATGCAGACAGCTGAAAGCACACACCAAAAACTTCAGATAAACAAAACAAGTGTCCTCTGGGGAAAGGAAGAGTTGTTCCCTCTCTGGGAAAATTTGCCTGTTCCTGTGGCTTGTGAACTTTTCATCTTCTCTGGGACTTTCTGCTGTCCTTGGTTTGCTTTTTTCAGCTTCGTGGTCTTCTTTCCCTGGAGCCTAGAAAAGTGTTTATGCAAGCACTGGACTTTAAGTAAATGAATGACGAGTGCGGTTCCTCTGGGCTTGGTTTTGGGAGCAGTCTTGTTTAACTTTTTGTCAGTGACAAGGGCAGTGGGATTGAGTGCAGCTCAGCATGCACTAGCCTCTACCCCTGCAGCTTGTGGCCATCAAGACACCCTCACCTTGTGACAGCCACATCCTGAGCATTATTCCAGAGCTAATCTGGAGCAAACTGTGTTCAACAAGCGCCAAAAATGAAACAGTTAATTTTAGTCTGACTCAAGTTTCCATTAGTCTCCACTTGACTACTGTTCCTGTCTGTCTGCAATGACTGAGCCTCACAGCCTCTCAACACAGCAATTTCCTTCACATCCCTTTGGATCTTCCTCTTTATTGTTGTTTGCAAAACACTGAGTCTCGATTTTGAATATGTGGAAAATCTTGCTGAGAGCTGTCCCCCCTTTGACCTCATTCTTTTCAGATCTCTCCTTTTTGTCTTCCTGCCTATAGTCCAACTATGTAACTTTTAAAAGTGGTCTGAATGTAAAAAATAAGTTGCAGTGAAGGCTTGTGTGTAAACAATAGCTGTCTCTACAACCTAAGGGCTTGTAGATGTGTGTGGAAAGCCCAAATGACTGACTGTCCCAAAGAAGTGACTAAAATAATAATTAGATTCAGAGGAAAGCAAAAGTTGCCTTGAAGAGGTATGATGTTTGGGGATTTCTAGACTTCCTCAACCCTTTTTAAATCCTTCAAAATTTTTTTTTCTACCACAATAACATCTTTTAAAGCATTATGGAACTAGCTCTGCTGTTCTTGCACTTGGGATTCCAGTCTGGCTTATGGTCAGCACACCCACAGGCTCTAGGATATAAATGCAAACTCAGATTGCCCTGAAGTTTATTGAACTTTATGGGAGCAAAGGGTGAAATCCATCTTCAAGATTTGGGGTCATTTTTTCATTTTCTAGGTTTCTTGACATACCAGCTCTTACAAACAACCCAGCTCTTCTGGGGTTTTCTACCAGCTTTAAAGAAAAACAACCAAATAAAGGAAAAGTACTCTGGCAAATAGGGATCAAAGCTTAGCTTGGTTTGAGTGTGTTTTAAGTAGTCTCAGTCTTTGCACTGACACCAGTTAAGTTCTTCTGCTTCAGGGAGGTAACTTGGAAGCAGCACTTGTGAGCGAGTCCAGGCCTTTCCCTGCACATTGCTGTAGGGAAGGGCTGTTTCCTGCTAAGGTCTGAGTGTTTCCCTCTGTGAGATAGGATCTGAACAACCCAGAGCAAGACCTACATGTAAATAATGTGAAAATAGAGATGCATGAAACAATGCTGCTTTCCAAGGAGTGATTGTGGAGCAGTTCTTGGCCAGGAGGCATCACTTGGATGGCCCATCCTCGGCCAGGAGCAAAGGAGACAGCACAGAAGGAATGTGCCCTTTCCCAAGCTGTAGTTGGAGCCATGTGGAGAGAGCAAAAGAAGCAAGGCCCTTCTAGCAAGTGTCATCAGTGACTTATAAAGCACTTGGTACCTTAGAGCAGCCCTTTATATGTTAATAACTCATTAAAATCTAATGACTTCATGAAATTGGACAAGCAGCAGGAACTGGAAATGGCAGATGTTCAGGGTGCAAAGGGAAGGGAGAGAAGCATGTAAGAATCCTTCAGCATCTTTTCCATTTCTTTGTGTTGCCACCCCTGCTTTTTAAGCATAATAAAGTTGTAAGGGTTTTGGTGCACTGGTCACCTCACATCAGCCCTGCTAGTGCCCCAGCACTCCTGAGGTTTCAGTACAAACCCACAATCTTCTCTAATGAAGTGCAAGGAAGGGAGAGAAGCATGTAAGAATCCTTCAGCATCTTTTCCATTTCTTTGTGTTGCCACCCCTGCTTTTTAAGCTTTCTTTTTAACTCTTGCAATGCTAATGAATTCAGGAGCACTCCTAAATTCTGGGATAAACAAGCTTTTACCTACTTTACCTGGGAACCTTTCTGACATAATGCCAGGTGTTACATCCCTAAGACCTTTTGCCACAGCACCTTTGAACTGTGCTTTGCAGGGGTTACCTCACCTGCCCCTTGTGCCAAGCAGCCTGCAGCAAACATCTCACCTGATGTTTTACACTGTTTGCATGCATGAGTGGTGCCACTCAATGCTCTGCTCTTTGCTATTGAAATTACAGCCTGTGCCCTTCTCCCAGTGAGCCTGCAGAGAAAAGCTGTGCAGGCTTTCTCACTGACTTGGGACATGCTGAGACCTCCACATGTGCCTGCACTTCTCTTTGATTGTCTTCACCAGGGTCAGCTGTAAGAGCTGACCAGCCTGGATCAATTCAGTTCATGCCAAGATAATCCTTCCCCTGTTCAGTTCAGCTGCATGCAGAGCAAAAAGTATGTGTATAATTCCAGAGGGCTCTTACCAGCTCTAGGATGGGTGGAATGAGGCATGGCTCTGTGTGTACCATAGCACTTCATGGGGCTGCTTTGTTTTAATCAGTCATAAAGAGCATTTTTGTATAGTTCAGTAATATAAAAGTAATATTGAGCAACTGCACCTTGTGATGAGAGTTGCCAGGGTGTAACTACATAAAAGCAGACAAAGGGCATGGCAAGAAGGTTTTTGCTTGGATTGAAGAAATTGTTATTAGAGGCATAATTCTCCAAAACTGTGGTTGTTGGACCATCTGAAGTAAGCCTGCCTAGGAAAATGTTTAACTCCTTTTGCCACTGTTTCTTTATTAAAGTGAGAATTTCTTCCTGGTGAGATTTTTGTAAGGAGGAAACTTCACATACACCAGTGGAAGTTGTCCAAAGCAGAAGGGAAAATGCCATTTCAAACTGTTAAGTACAGAATTAATAAAGGCCACCTGGAAAAATAAATGTTCATTGGTTGCTGATTTCACATGTAAAGTGCATTTTCTTCTGGAATTATTATTTATACTGTAGTAAACCCAATACAGAATTAAATAATTTTATTCAGTTTTTAATTTGGCATTATAACTGCTGATGCCTCTTCCTTCCTGTGCTTCAGAATTAACATTCTTGTCTACAATAACTCTTTGTCTGCCTGTAGGCAAGTGAATTTCTGTCATTGACTAATACCAGAAACTTCAGGGACTTGGGACCCTCATACTGGGACTGCTGGGAAACACTGAACACCAGCAGAGTGGCCTTTGAGTGGAGAGAATTGAGAATTTTCATTGTCTGCTGCCATTATCTTGTTTTACATTCTGCTTGTCTGCCAGCTTGTTACTAGTAAAAGATTACTAGAATCTGGGCTTTTTAAAATCCCATTATTTTCCTTTCTTCATCTGATCACACCATGGAATTATGTCACTGAATTAAAATTCTGACAGTGGTAGACTTTGTGTCCTGGATAATTAAACATTTTGTCAGCATGAAGTTGCATGGTTTCTAATTTAAGGATCAGAGGGCTGCATCCCTTCTGCTCAGTGTGAGGGCTAAGAAATAGCATTACCAACCTAGCAAAACAACTGCAAAATGTGTATTAAGACTGGCAAGTGGATTTGTTTGGGTACTTTCCTGTTGTCCTAGCTTCTTTGTCTTCCCAGATGGTTTTTTCCTACCTCCTTCATGCCTGCATCCATTTTCAGAATCTCTCAAAGCAAGAACTGTATATTCTGGATAAAAAATGTGCCACTGCTCTTTTGCCATATAGTTATTATATATTATATTATATATTATAGTTATTATAGGATTTTTTACTTGTTAGGTCAGATTGGTGTCATTTTCCAGATTAAAAATAGTCACTTCTGAAGGGAAGATATAGAATGATGTATTGCTTGTGACTGATAGCTGCTTTTCCAAATGATCACCTATCAGCATCTACTCATACAGGGCACTTAGCAACATAGAATGACTTTAATCTAGCTGCAAGTCCAAAGATGGCAATATATCTGCTGGACTTGAAAAACATTAAACTGGTTTGTCTGCACACTTCACTTGAAAATATCCCACCCCAAAACAACCATATTAGTTATTGTTTATGCTTATGTTTGTTATTAAGAGGCAATCTGCCCCACACTGGAGGTATTTTGGGTCCACATCTGAATGGTACCCTATCCTCTATATATGACTTTTGCCATCCTTTTTATTAGCCTTGCCTTACTCTTTGATTGAATACCTGTGTCTGTTGTTAATTTTCATTTGTGATGAGTTTCGGATAGGGTCGGCATCCTGACAAATTGCTTTAGAAGACAAATGGTGAGCAAGTGTCCCCATTGTAAGAAATGAGACCAAGGTGCTCCATCATGGAGATTTTCAGTCCCTCAATACAGAATGTTGCTGATGGGAACTTGTTTGGGTCTCCTTTCTTAACAGAAGACCATGGGTAGAAGTTATGTAGGGGATTTAATTTCAGATTACTTTCAATCACTGTCCCTCAAATACAGAATGCAACTGGACACGTGCAACCAAAGGTAAAGTGAAACAGAACACAATCAACTTGGACATTGATTAAAGATATGAATGATTGCAAATAGTTATAAAATTTGTGAAATAAGATGCTTATCTAAATCAGTTGTAGAAGAGCAGTAGTGGGATCCAGAGGGGTACTAAAGGGATATTTAACTGCATTATTCAGTGTACTCTGGGGCTGGAACTAAATTGCTACAGCTGAACTGGCATGGGTAGGTTAGGAAAAGCAAAGGTACTGAGTGTACTGCAAGCCCTGCTTGTCTGTGGGACTTGTGGGAATAGGCTTGCTGTTTGTTAAAACCATTTTCACTGTGTTTGTGGTGGCCTGTCACATTTGCTATTCTTGATAGATGGGTGTCAGCTATGAGCCAAAAGTGCTTTCTTTCCATCCTCCCTTTTCTTAGGACAGTGGGATGAAATCTTTCATTTATACATCACATCTGTTAAGTTTTTCATGTTTTGAGGCATGGAGAAAAAGACCATGATGAGTCTGTGACAGGAGAAAGCCAAAGTTAAAGTGGAATGAGAATGTATTTTTATGAAGTTATGTCACATTCACCAATTGTGAAGATTAGCATTTGGAAATGTGCTTCTTAGCTGAGGATAAACAGTTTGTTTTAATCTACTCACATCTAAGTTAGGACTCAGCTATTGGTACTTGCAAGGGACTAAGAAAAGCACTCACTCAGGCCATCTGTTGAGAAAATGGGAATATGAAACTGTCATTGTATGTTCACAAATCCTTCCTGTCCCTGGTGCTTTAAGAGCAGCCTCATGTGAATGCTGAGTGAGTCTGAAACTGAGGAGGCTCTGTGGGATCTCCACTGTGGCTCTCTGTGGTGCCAGTTAATAGGTTCTTCAGAAAATGCAAGTCTAGATATTTCTCTCACTCCTGCTCTCAGCAAAACTGGTTAAGTACTGTTAAAAGATGACCTGAAAATAATAAATAATAATAGCACAAGTAAATATATGTGAGTATAACATATCACTAAACGACTTTCTACCTATGTATCAATATGTTACTGTAATGAAAAAGCTCTTTTTCACTTTCATTTTAGTAAACATGGGATCAGATTTCCAAATGAAAGGCATGTGAAATCTGATAGGCACTTAGAGTGGGATGCATTGTGCCTGACTGCAGACGAGGTCTGAGCCCCTTCCCAGCAGACCTTCTGTACAATCAGGGGATGCAAATTGGCTTCTCCAGGATGTGATTAATCTGATCTATTCTTGACATCTGTTTTAGGAAGACTGAATTTCTCCACTGGCTGTGCATTGAGCCTAGGGCAGCTAGCTGAGATACAGATGACTGCTTTGTGAGCACTGGCATTTAGTCAGAGCAATGGCCCTGCTAAAGCTCAAATGGCCTGCCTCACCTTTCAACCCTACAAAATGAGTAATTCTTCTGAATTAAAGGAATTTATTCTGGAGGCTTAAAACAAGATAATCATTCTTTGCATTTGCATGTAAACTCTGGGTTTAGTTAGTACTTACAAAAAGGTCTGTCACAACATCTTTGCATGGCTGCTACAGAGTTTTGATGGCTTATGGTATTCAGGGAAAACATCTTTGGAAAGAGAATGGAAATGCAAGAAAGATGACATTCTCAGTAAATGAGGTTTATGATATAAAATTCTTAGTGGTGTTCTTCTGGGCATTGCTGTATAATTTTAGTTTTCTGATTTGTGAGTAGTTTGCCATATTGGTCACATAGAAAATTATTTGCATACCAAATGTGAATTCATTCAGCTGTGAGATTTTCATTTAGGCTGCTGCTCTCCATGCCTAACTAATTAAGATATCATGCATTTGAGTAACTGAGGTTCTTAATCTTCAATAAACTAAAAATAATTCATTTTATTGCCACTGTTTAAAATTTTAAAACAACAAATAAAAGTGCCGTCAAAATAAAATGTTCTCAAGACAGGAAAAGAAACTGATTGTGTAGTGGCTTAGAAGTCATCACATGGGAAACTACAGATAGAATTTGGGAAAATTTTTTTCCTTGTGTCTTTGAAAAAGGTGCATGCTAGAGATGGTAATTTCTGGAAAGTTGGAGTGTCTGGGTTTAACTGATAATTTACTAATCCGTTTAAAGATGAATGTTATGTTTAAACAATATCAGGAATTTGGGATTTTGATAGGAAACCCAGGGAGGACCAGTGGCTTGGATTTATTTCCAAGACCTGATTATTTTATAAGTATATTTCAGGTTTGGCCAGGAAGTATAGATATGGATAATTGAGAAATATGACTTTCTTCAGCAGAAATGTCTATATGAAATGTTGTATTGTAAGGTGATTTCCTTAAAGGCTGCTCTTTAATCAAACTCAGTTGTTTGGTTTTTTATTATATACTCTATCATATTACATATTGAATACATTTTATATCTTTATCATTCTGAGGTAGTGGAATAGAGCAATAATTTCCATAGAATATAGAAGAAATTTAAGTAGCGATGACTGGAAACTGTAAACCTGCAACAGCACTCAAATGACTCCAGTGGGAAATGAACACCTGTAAAAATGGGTTTGCCCATGAGATGCAATCAGGCAGAGTTTGCTGCACACGTGTGCTTGCATTGAATCCAGTGGAAAAGTTCAGAGAGTTAAATATGTCTATTTCCATGCCAAAAGTCCCAGTGGAGCTGCAGACCTCTGAAGATGCAGCACCTTGGGAAGCTCCTTCATTTACCCCTAAGGCAGACAGTGCACACAGCCCATGTTCTCTATTTCTTGTTGATATTTGTTTACTGGTATCAGGCTTCGTCTGACTTCTTGTTGCTGTTTAAGTCTTAGAAATAGTTCAAAGACTTAATAATAAGCTTAAGCTATTTTTGTAAGGAATGTAGTTCTTCATCACTGCTGCAGGCTGAATAATTGCTGGGTTTGAACAATTGCTTGTATGGTAGGTGACCTCCCAGAAAGATTCATTAGTGTTTGGAACAGGATGATTATTCCTGTATTGTTTTACCTAAATAGTTTTGGTTAAAAGAAAGAGATAAGTTAAATATTATTAGAAGTTGGAGAGGTAGAGTGTATTTTAGAAAGTGCTGTTCATAAACACATCACATTCACTCTGTGCAGACCACCACGTGGTTGCTGTTTAATTTAGGCAAGTGTCCATTTATGTGTTCTTTACAAGGGCTTGTGATACATTGAGCAGCTGGAGTTTTTGTTAGCTTTTTATATTAACCAGAGAGGCAAGGTGGAGCTAAACGAGAGCCTTGGTAAGTACTTCTCTGATTTCTTCAAAACTGTATCCAAGATCCCTAGCAAAATACCACAACGTGCTGCAGGTGTTGGTAGGAAGAGATGAGTTGTAAATATATTTACACAGCTCTCCTTACCTTTCTGTCCAGAGAATTGCTGATTTCTTTGACAATTAAAGACCTTAAATGCAACAAAATGTAAAGGACTGGGCAGGGATAAAGGATTTTAAGTGCAAGGAGCTCTGGAGATGCCTCCCTTTCACTATTGACCTTGATTTAGAAGAAATTGGTTTCTACTACCAACTATATAGCACATAGGTGCTTATACCTCTTTACTTCGACATTGGATAGGACTTCTTGATGTAAAACTGATTTTAACTAGTCTTGTCCCCTGCAAAGTAGTGAGGTCTGACCTAATCTAGTGAAATGTATTGCAAGTGTAGTTCTGGAATAAAACCACATATTATTCAACAAGCCTACAATTGAGAGAGTTTCTCAGTTGCAAGATGGTGGAATTTTCTAAATTTTTTAATTCAAGCAGCCTCATTTGCTGATCACAGACAGATCTGGGGAGAATTGACCCCAGCTTTTTTAAAGATGGCTAGCTGGTGCCCATCACTCCTTTTGTTGCTATTCTGATATTCTGCAGAATGTGCTTTTATTTATCTCTCTCACTATGTATGTATGTATACATACATATATACATATATACATATATATATACGCACACACATGTATATAAGTATGCACTGGTTGTTCTTCTTGTGTCAGTGGAGGATGTCTGAGAGAAGCTATGCTGTGAAAAAGGACACCCCAATCTCTGTCTCCCTGTACTGCCTCATCCCTGGTGCTGAGATTCCTGTGTGACACACGCCCCTGGGTCTCATCAGGGGACCTGAGGCTTCTCTGCTTAATTCAGGGAAGCTTGCCCACTTTTCCTGAACCCTGGTGAGGATTTTCAGCTTTAACCTGAGCTGTAGGATTTTGATGTGGAAACAGAAGCACTAAGTAAACTAGATAGTGCTTCCAGTTGCTGAATTGGTTTAGCTGAGTGTGAGTTGTGGGGTAGAAAAGATACAGGAACTTAAACTGTGTTATGGAGAGCAGGTCATATATAAATACAATGCATGCATTTATACATGTATTCTATATAGAATATATAGAAATACTAACCCATTGCAGGGGAATTGTAAAAGCTTTCAGGAGAGATTTCTTCCTATTGCTTCAGATGCATTTCCATTTTTCTCATAAACTGGAAACACTAACTACCTTTCCATACTCCATCCCTAAAAGGTATGGGTTCTTTGTGTTTGTTTGAGTGTTGGGGTTTATTGTTTTGGGTTTTTTGTGGTGATGGTGGGGGTTTGGTTTTGTTTTTTTGTTTAATGCTTTCATTTGCCACGCTACTTGTGGATTTCAAAACCTTGCTGGAAGGTATTTTTAAAATTGGTCAGTCCTCTTGGTTGTCACACATCAGCACAGATCAAAATACTTGTCAACTATTTTTCCAATAAATATCTTTATTAAATTCATCTTACAGTGTGAGTGTATGTATGTAGTCTGCTTCTGTAAAGGTTGAATAATATGCTTGAATCTACTTTGTAGGAAAAGAGACTGTAGTAGGAATTGTAATGTATTCAATTTCACCTGGAGAACAATGTCCTAAGGGTTAAAATACATCAAAAAATTAAATATTTGCCTTTGGAATGTGAGATGTGGATGACTGTGTGCATTCCTCTGTTAAAACCTTTGCTTATTCAGTTGCACTCTCTTCTATTTAATTATCAGGTAGGAGCACAAATCAAAAAATATAAAAAGGAAATGGTAGTTATGATAGCCCATTGGATCATTATTTATGTAAGCAAATACAGTCTCTACTGATGTTGTATTTATTGACCTTAAACCAAATTTTAGAAGGCAAAATAAACAATGTCTCTACTGTAGCACATGAAAGACTACAGGACTGTTTAATTCTTGCAGAATTATTCAGAATGAACTTTCCCACTCTTTGCATGGTTGCCTTGTAGTTTTTAAAAGCATTGTTGCCAGTGAAGGTAATGCTTTCCACAGAGCTGCAGGATAACACCCCTGCTAGGGATGCACTGCCTCAGGGAGGAGAAAGCTGAAGGTGAGCCTGCTTGCAGCTTTGGCTTTCATTTGAAAATAATTATGACATTTAGGCTGTGCCTCTGATAATTCCTGCAGGTTAGAGCATCTGAGTCTGTTTCACATGTAATACACAGAAGTATTTTGCATATGTTTTTAATAATTACCATTTTTTCCTTCAGGTGTTTTTCCTTCAGGTGTTTTTCCTTCAGGTGTTCCTATGCAGCCCCAAATTTCTCTGTCTGAATCACGCATGCTCCAAGAAGCTGAGCTCACTGATGATAAAACCAGCCTTGTTTCTGCTCCCACATAGCTACTGAGTGCTTCAGATAAACAAGGGAAACCCCTCAGGAGCAGGGGCTGCTCTCTGAGGAGCTGGGAGGGAGCTGCAGCCTTCCTGCCATACCCTGAGTGCCTGACCCAGGAGACAGAGATGTTTTCTCCCACCACTTGTCCTCTGGTAGCTGTCATGCTTCTACCCACAGCTACATGGGGATAGTCACCTATGGACATGTATAGCTGTGTGGAAATAGATAAATATATAAATATATAAAAATATATATAAATATAAATATATGTACATTTTTATACACACACATATATAGGACTACACCATATGCAGTGTTACCATAGTGTGGCATCTACACCATGGACTGCTGTTTCACAGTGACTTTAAATTTAAATGTAGAATGCTGTTACAAGATATGATCCAGCTCATTCTCCCTTCCTTGCTCTTGCCCTGCAGAGACTCTCACTGGCACGTGCTGAGCTGGCTCTGTGCCCTCCTCTGGCTCACCCATGGCCCAGAAATGCTAATTTTGGCCCAAAGGAAGTAATGGAAATGAAGGATCAGGGATGACATCAGTCTCTCTCAGCAGCAGCCTGGGTTAACTTTAACTTTTTGTAAAACCACAGCTTTCAGGAAAGGCAGGGATGAAAAAAGAAACCCAGAAATAACCATCTGATTTGAAATACCTACATGCACACTTGAGTGTGCTTCTTTTACTTGTACAGACTGCACTGAGAGTCATCTCAGTGTCTCAGAAAGTGACTCTCCAGTTACTGTTTTCTCAGTGTTGGTGACCTGTTTCAAGGAGAACATCCAGCCTGGCCTGAGGGACAGCAAGTTCCCTAATCAGGGAATAGTTAAGATGAAAGCACCCTGCAAGCATCTTGGAAGGGGGAAGTAGAGAGGGCATCAGCAGGAGTTTTTTATTTACATTTAATTGAACATCTTGTCCTCTCACAGAATATATGGTTTTAGCTCCTGCCAGTCTAAAAAGAGAAGTAGGAGAAATCCCTTTGGAATTTAAACTCCTAGTGATGTCAGAATTACCTTTTGTCCTGACTTTTCCAGGTTTTTTATTATTTGGATGGTATGTCACAGCTACTCTCTAAATTAAACTGCTACTCCTTGACATGCATCAAAGAGATTACTTAAGAACTTGATTTTTTTCCACTTAAATTTAAGTGGAGAACTCAGCATTATTAGATCTAAGCCTTTAATGAGGATCACTAATTTCCCATGAAAATTGCATTTTGTTTATATTGAAAATTGTATTGTATAATTGTATATTTTATCACATTTTCTGTGAAAAGTAAGAAGAAAGAAAAGGAAGATCTTAGGACAAGCTCTGCACAGACTTCTTTATTGCTAAGCCTGTCAAACCCTTGGTTAAGAGCTCTGGCGTACCCTTCTTGGCCAGCTGAAGTTAATTCTACTCATGCATGGCTGAGCTACTTAGGATTCAGCTGCTGAACTGCTTGGCATTCAAATACTAACAAGAAACAGGGATCTTTTGCATTAGCATGACTCTTCCAGGCACAGTGGCTCAGCAGATGAAATAAGACTGGTTCAGCTCCCATGCATGGATGGGGAGGAGGGAGAGGGATATCCTTGGCAACTGTGCCAAGGTCTGTCCAAACCCTGGGAGATCTGTGCCATTCTGTTGAGATGAGCTGATTGTGAAGGGCCTGTATAGTGTCTCTTCCTTCTCTCTTTTTTTCTCCTGCCTGAACTTACGTAACAATTCAGGACTGACAGAAAGGAGCCAATAACCCATTATTGCTTCTCCATAATTAGGCTTTGTCTTGGCCACTTCTTTCCAACCTCCTAGTTTGTCATGTTAGCAGAGCTGTGTTTCCTCATCACAACTTTTTTTAATCATGAAGGGATAAGGTCAACTGAACTATATATATATATATATATATATATATATATATATATATATATATATATATATATATATATATATATATATAGTCACTACTAATACTTCAGGCAGACACAGAGCTTTTTCTCTGATTAAAGTGATGTGCAGTAATATCAGGAGGTGTTGGATTATGTCATGTTTTTCCCCGTTACTCAAACAGTGCTTGAGCAACTGAAGGTTGTTCCTGGACTCCTAAACACATAATTTGTATCATCTTGCAAATCCTTCCCTTTCCACCATTCTGCTTTTCATAAAACTGACTGCTAGAACATGAGGGAGAGTTGGCAAGCCTTCTGCAATATTTTGGCATGTGGGAAGGGGTCTCTCAACCTGCAGCAAAGCAGTTCCTTCAGACTGCCACCAGCTGGGATGTTTGCAGCTTTTTTGTCATCTTGTCTCATGCCCAGATGACAGAAAGGTTTATTATTCTGGGCAATTAGGGTGAATGTTCCTCACTTGTTTGTCATCTTTGGTATGATAAATTTGATGATGAAACCCTGAAGAGTGTTTTAATGCTGTTTTTTTGCTTATGCAGAGGCTGAAGGCCAGTAACAAAATGTCATCCCTGGCCTCCCTTACCCGTGTTTAAGTAATAGAAGTAATTAAAAGTGTTACCATGTTGTTGCATTACCTACAGCAATAATCAAATAACTCTATTCAATAAGCAATTAGCTGTAAACACTCCCAGAGTGTGAGAAGTGGTGGCCACATCTTGGCCAAGGCTGAAGGACTGATGGGAAGCCTTTGCCAGGGTAACAGGCAAACACTGTACTGGGAGTGTTGTCTGCAAGAGATGTCAAATAATCCTCAGGGCCCAAATGACCTTGAGAGGGCCTCATCTAGAGCAGGGTCTCATGTGGGGCACTGTGCTTGAGGGATAATTTGGACTATGACATATAAAAGAGATTTCAGTACAAAAGCAAAAGGAATATTCAGAAGTTCTGAGGATGCAACCTGTGAGAGGTTGGGAAGGGATTTCAGTTGTTTAGCAGAGAGGAAAATGAGGAGAGGCATCACAATAGTCTTCAGGCATGTTAAGGCTGCAATAAAAACAGCGTGTTCCCCCTATATTCTGTGGGTAGAACCAGTGTAAATGGGCTTAAGACTCAAAAAAGAAGATTGATAATGCATGCTAGAACCACTCTTTCTTAGGTTAGTAGTTTGAAGGTTGGCTTTGATTGCCAGGTAAAAGGTTGGACTGATTTCCCTGAGGAGTGAGATAGCTGGTCTCACCTAGGATGAGAATGATTAATGGCATCACTTCCTCAATGTTGCTTTCAGCCATAATCTTGGAATGAACACAAACTATTTGTGTTGTGTGCATTCTCCTGGTTTTTTTAACCCTTTCCCATGCAAAAGATTGATCTTTCCTCATGCTAATGCATAATGATGTCTAAACAAAGTAAACTTAAACAATAGTAAAGGACATTTTTCATGAGGGTAGCTTGGATTTTCTGGCTGCTCTCTTCAGTGACCTGACAGCTTGTTTACTCATCTTAAATACAGTATGATGGTCATACAGTAAATAACTAATGAAAAATAGTTTTGACCTCTTGGAAGCTTTAAATGCTAAAATACCATTACTTTACTTATCATATTCATAGTTCTTCTCAAATCACAGTTTCATGTTCACCCAAAGCTGCTCTTCCATAGAACTTTATATTTAAAATTATTCTGTTCTTTTTCTTCTTTTCTTCTTTTATTGTGTTGAAATTCAGTTCTACAGTCATAGCAAAATTGACATGTCCTTCACCTATTCACCCTTGGAAGCAGCTGCAGGATTGGCTGCTTTGTCACCTCTTCTCAGCAGCAATACCTTCCCTTTCTCTCCCTCCCCTTTGCCTCTCAAATGGCCAGAATTTGAAAACCATCTGCTGTCAGGCTGGGACGTGCTTTCTGTTTCCTTTCAGTTTTTGGTTGCTGGCACCTCTCAGTCCCTGATGAGAGCACATCCCTGTCCTGATCAGCTCCACTCTCCTGAGAGCCAGCCCGCCAGGGACGCGGCTTGCAAAAGGCAGGGTGGTGCAGTGTACAACTCCGTCTTACTAAAGTCTCCAGGAGGAAAATGTCCAGCTGAGTGTTTAAAGGAGGGAATGTTGGAGAGGCTCTGACAGAGCAGACATCTTCTGGCACTGCGGTCTGTCCTTCCTTCCGCCTGCTTCTGCTGTCTCATCCTGCTTCCTCTGATGGCTGCTGCTTTAGAAGTGGCTTTAGTACAAAAAGGGTTTTCTTTGAAGTATTGTGGAAATGCCATTTCTAAGAAAATATGACCAGCAAAATCCCAGCTTTCTTTTTCAGCTATCTGGTTAGAGCACAGCACCAGTATCTGTGTTTCTCCTCTTCTGGTGTAATATTAAATCTTTCAGTGACTTTTACGGTTCAATTGCTTTTGGCAAACTTCAGTTCTCCATCTTAAACCCACGCACTTGTATAAACATAACTGGCTTCAAGCTGTGTCAAATATAATCACTTAGCTACAAATACAAAAACACCCAGATATAATTGCTAAGATTCCACTTTTTATAAACATTTTAGACTGAAAATGAGAATTTGGAGTGACAATCACACCCCGCTTCCTAGAACCTTTTTGGTTCTTCCATTCATTTTTCCCTGTTGTCATCCTTTTCTATTCACTAAAAGCACATTTTTGCTGCTCTGATCCCCACAGAAATATATTCTGCCTAAATTGTGTCTTAAAAAATACACAGAGACACATGACAATGGGAAATACAAAGCAAAAGCTGAAATATGACACCAACATTCCTTAAGGAGAGGAATACTGAATATTAAGTGAAATCCTGCAGTTTCTTGTGCTGCTGCCTAAAAGCAGCTTGATATGGGTGGTGAGCATTAAAAACTAAACTATGTTGAGGAAGGAGTGGAGTCAGCAAAACAATTCAAAGAATGCATTGGCTTTATGTTTCTGTTTGAGAGTAAATATTTGTTCTACATTAGTCAAATAGGAAAAAAGAAAACTAAAAAATCATTTAAAAAAAGTCAGTATGCTGGCAAAAACAAACCCACAAGTGTTGGGGCAGAAGAGATTGCAGGGTTTATTTTGAGGAGGCTCTTAGGATATTTTTGAGCAATTCCTCCCTCCCACACAGTGCTCCAAAGCAGTGGATCACTTTCGGCTTTGTTTGAAAGTTAAAAATACTAACCAGAAAAAAAAAGAAAACCCAAACAACAAACAACCACCCCGTGCTTTTTTAAAAAATTGCCAGTAAAACCATGGAAGTGTTGTTCTGTGCAAATGGTGTCAAAACAGCTTTCAGTCCCCCAGCACTACCCAAACTTGAACTTTCTGAAAGGCTCTTCCTGCGATTCAGAAAATGTAGTTGCACTTTGCATGAACATCACAAGCTGTAATAAGAATTCAGCTTGTTTCATACTCATCTGTAATTCTATCCTTTGGTTTAAAAAAAAAAAGCCAAACCAAAAAAAAAAACCAAGAAAAACCAACTGTGCCAAACAAATATTAAGCCATGTGTTACCTTCCATTAAGCTGCAGCTCTGGGACTGCTGAGACTCCAGGAAGGGTAGATGAACATGAATTAGCTGCTGATCCTTTTGCAGGCTTCACTCCTACACTTGCCCAGGTATTGTCTAATTCACTCTCCAAACACACTTCCCAAAACCCTGTGAACAGAGCTTGGAGCTGCTTTCAGGGTAGGCAAGGATGGTGGTTGCTTGTGTTGATTATGTGGAAGGTATTAACTACTGAACAGCCTGTAAATATTTACTGAGCTGTAAAAGTCGCAGAAAACTGAAAAATTTTGGATAATATTAAAAAAACCCTTGAGAATCTTTTCTAGCTCTTCATACAACCTAGGTATAAATTAAATTGTAAGTTACATTATTGTCTTCTCAAATGATAAAAATACTCCAAATGTCATAGTAAAATAGCTGAATTGTTGAGAATTCCAAAGGTTTGTTTTCTCTGTGGTCCAATTTGTTCCATTGACAAAAGCATATGGGTAATATTACTAGAGAAAGTACACACTTTTATTGATGGAACTGCCTTCATTTACTTGGTTTTGGAATACATGGGTTTACTTAGGGAAAACCCAGATGTAGATGATTAGATGAAAGGGAAAACCACCAAAAACTATAGGATGAGACTAAATCTGTGGAGCCACCATAATGTATCTGCGTATCTGGATTGCTATTTTCTCATAATGAGTAACAGGACCCGGAAACCCTTTAACATATGTTACATTCACAATGAATCAACTCACAGTTTTACTCATATCCTTTTTATACTTTTATAAAACAAAATTTGGATCTGGTTCCAGCAATTTAGAAATGTTTTATGGCAACTGAGTCAAAGAATTTGGCAG
Organism: Molothrus aeneus; assembly: GCF_037042795.1. Classification (NCBI taxonomy): domain Eukaryota; kingdom Metazoa; phylum Chordata; class Aves; order Passeriformes; family Icteridae; genus Molothrus; species Molothrus aeneus. Next base: position 62,704,401 of record NC_089649.1, on the reverse strand, counting down.
GTTTTGCAGTTTGGAAGGCCACTGGAATGTTTTGAAAAAGCCATACTAATGTCTTAGTAATAATGAGGTAAAAGTGATAAAGATTTCTTTGTTGCAAAATGTAGGATTCTAATTTTTATTTGAATAGTTAGAGGATATTCACTCTAGGAGATTCCTGTAGGTTTTGTCTTTCAGATGATATATTCTCTGTAAGGAAGGAGTCATCCATGGGGAACCTTCTGACTTTTTTCTGTATTTGCATGGAGATGGATGGTTTGATTTGATATGAAGAAATGGACTGCCCTGTTTTGTTAATAGATTTGTTTGGATAAACTTGTTAAAAAAAATTGCAAAAATTTCTGGTCTCTACCTATAAATTACAAAAACCGGTTATAAATACATATTGGTTTTCTAATATCGAGCTTAGGTTTTCAGGGAAGTAACAGATAGACAATGTAGGATAGAGTTTTTGTGTTTAACATAAGGGCCAAGAAGGTACCGAGTGCTCCCTGGAAATTATGAGAGTGTAATAAGGAAAAAATCTCACCCCTCTTTCTTAAATATTTAAATGTCAATGAACCACCATGTCAAAATGTTTAATGTGGGCAACATGATTGGCATAAATAACATGATCTGGCATAAATAACTGATGTTTTTTCTGTTAAGTTTGCTGCCTAGCAAAATACATGTGCGGTTTTTGGCAGTAAGCATTAACAATTCCTAACAAATAGAATCTTGTCACTGATGCTGCACTTTTCCAGAAGGACTGGGATGAGGAATAAGTGCAAAGGGTTAAGGAACTGGTTTCTGGCTGCCACAGTATTGTGTTAAGTATTTTAGGAATATAGCTGGATCTTCTTGTAAATCACAGTAAAGTAAGGAGTAAATGCATGAAAGTTAACAGAACACTACATGATTAAAGTCAAGGTCTGATTATGTTGTGTTTTTACTCCATTATGGTGTATTTATTCCATTATGTCAGCTAGCATGGCACATGAGGGCCTGTTTGTACAGGAACTGTTGGATCATTTTGTTTGTGGAGAAGTTACATTGTCAGTGGTTTGACTCTGGTGTCCTTCCTGAGAATCGTGCTGTGTTAGGTGTTTGATGTCACGGTTGGAAGAGGCATGTTGGGAGTCTGATCACTTCCATCTGTAATCAGAGGACTTCAGGATATTGCAACATTTGTGAAAAGAAGTGTGTCAGTGTGTCACAGTGGTGAGAGATCTTAAATAAATTCAACATAGGCTGTACTAGAAGAACGTGAAGAACCTGAGACTAAAATGTTGCAATCTAAATTTCCAGCCCCCCCTATCTGATCATTGAAGCCACTGATTTACAGAGTAATGAAGCTTGAAAACCACCAGGAGCTCAGCAGGGTTATCCATCTTTGGATCAGCTTACAGAGCTGGAGTTATACTGAGTTCTTGACACTGAAGGTCACTCCTTGGCTACCAGCAGAGGAATAATCCTGCTTTGGCTGTCTTAGACCTTGAGACTGAACAAAGACCTTGAGATTTTGGTTTTCTTGTTAAGTGGTTTGTGTCTGATATGTGTGCCACTGGGACACATACAGGGTGCCTTTGGGGTTTGATATACCTTCCCATGTGCTACTGGGATTAAAATACACTTGTAGCACTGGTCTGCAGAGCAGGTGTCCCATCTGCCAGGGACAGCAGAGGCAGCAGGGACCTGGGCTTCATGGGCACTGAATGCATAGGGGCACAATTGTGCACTACAGAGATGTTGTTTCTCATTTGTGTTTTTTTATAGTAAGAGAACTCTAGGGAAAAACAATGTTTGCTCATTGTTTTGAGGGACAGCAGGGACAGCATATTTGTATTTTGTCATAAATTGTTAATGCCTTCAGTCCAGTTATGATGATAAATTATTAATTATTCACCATTTTGTATTCTTCTGTATCTTAACATGGGATAGGTGGCTTGTTTCTCACTGGAGTATTAGGAAGGGAATGCATGTGGTAATAGCAAGACTTTCATGAATTTGAAACAAATTAGGTTAGGGACAACAGAAGAGTGAACAATCTTGGACTATCTATTAGTGTTTGAACAAAGTTGTATTTCACTCAAGATTTTTCATTTAAAATATATATTAGTAGATCATAATTCTTCATTTTTTGTTGTATTTTTAGGTTTGATTTCTCCACTTTCAGTGCCATAAAATCAGTAGTTATTTTAACTAGCAGTCACATCATTAACAATCTGTGCAGGTTTTTTGTTGTTGCAGTTCATATTTACCAAATGCTTTTATTTTTTCTCTTAAAAGCTGTTTACTCATAAATTATTTCCCTGTTTCAATACAGAATGTGAAATAGTTTGTGTACTTTTTCAGTAGATGCTGAAGCAAAAGAAAGGAAATTTGGGCCACACAGTCATCATTGGCATTTGTTAGGATTATTATGCTGTATAACAGTTTGCTTTTACTAAATATCTTTTGATTGGCCACCAAGTCTTTCCTGGACTTTTAAAATTTGACAGTTGAGTCATGCATGTAATTTCAAAGATTATAGTAGACATCTGGAATTGGATTACAAGTTTATGGGTGTTTGACTTCATGGCAATCCTAATTTTTAGACTATTCTTTAAACAAATAAATCTACTATTTAGTTCAGACAGATGCCAAATAAATGGCTTCTGCCAACCTGGCTAATTTTTTTTCCCCTTTTTTTCTCTGAATACAAAGATAAGTGTTCTGTTAGTGTTCATTTGAAGGGACACAGTAGTTGGATATGTGCATCTATTAATCTTTAGGCTATTAGTTGAAATTTGGCCAACCTCAAAGTCATTAGCATGATTGAGGCTGTTTCTAGCTAGTGTGAAATGAGCTGGAAGTCTTATCTAAATATAGATAGGCGTCTATAATAAAAAGCTTTTGCTGCAACTGATGCAGAAAATATATATGTGTAAGTATATAAATAACAAATTTTGCATTCCTGGGATGTAAAAAAGTTTTTTTTACCTAGAAAAAAAGTTGTCTGAATCATTGTTTGAGGTCTTCTAGTGGAGAGTATCTTTTTGAGTTTTCCCTTACATTATTCTGCTATGCCTGCACATGCTGCTTTTGGAAATAAGACTTCAGTTTTCATGACTGAGATGTATTTCAGACACAGTGGAATAACCTTCAGTATAATTACAATGTCTGTGTGTGGATGAAACCTTGAGATGAATGTAGTTTTGATCCAGAATGGAAGGGATGTAAGAACTGTGTCTCTCCTAACATTAAGATAAGTGCTAGAGGCAGATGAGATTAAATGTGAATAAGCCAACCTGAACATCTAGTCCTGCAAGTAGTGGTACTGTCTATAGCTATAGTAAAGCCTAAAGCCTTAGTTCATTTCACACTGTTTTGCAATCTTCTGGGTATTACTGTAATGAAAATAGTAAAAGTATTGTCAATATTTTGTAACTGTCATCAAAAGACTTGTTCTGCAGACGTGTGTCTTCTGCAGAAAGTTCTCTGTTCATAATTCAGTTAAATGAACTTAAATGTATTAAACTTAGAAACACCCCACACACTTGCCATTGTAGATGCAAAAAAATGTAGAATTAAATGTCTTTAGAAATTTCAGTCATTTAACAGGCTGGGATCTATTACAGCCATAGATCACCTCCCTGGAGCATGGAGTATTTCCCTTTTGAGGAAAGGCTGAGGGAGCTGGGCCTGTTCAGCCTTGAGGATACTGAAGGGAATCTTAAAGGTGCATACAAATACCTTAAGGGCAGGTGTCATGATGGTGGGGTCAGGCTCTTTTCAGTGCTGCCCAGAGAAAGGCTAGGGGCAACAGGCACAGACTGAGCACAGGAAGTTCCATCTAAATATGTGGGAAATCTTCTTTACATTGAGGCTGAAAGAGGACTGAAACAGGGAAATAATTTTGTGGTCTCTTCTCTGGAGATAGGCACAACCTGCCGGGGTGCAGCCCTGTATAACCTGCTCTAGGTGAAGCTCCTTGAGTTGGGCTAGGTGATCTCCACAGGTCTCTTCCAACCCCAAGCATTCTATAACTCTGTGACAGAAGGATGTCAGAGTCTCACGTCACTTTGGCCACTAAGACTGAAGGAGATGGGGAAAACCTTCATGCAGAGCATCAAGCTCTGCCTGCCTTTGTGAGGAGGAGCAGACAGGGTGATTAGAGAAAAGAATGGTAATGAATCTGTCAGTATGTGTCCTCCTGTTTGGATGAAATGACACCTTCTTGCCAGAGCATGTACCAGCCTTCTGAGGACCCCAGAGAAGGTCTGAATCTCTGAGTAGCTGGGTGCAGAAGGAGCATGTTCTGAAATGACTAGCACATGAATTCAGATTATTATGGCTGTGACTGGTGTATTTTTCTTAATGTCTTGTAGGAGCAAACCTTAACAGCTGATAAGGATGAAGGTTCCCCAGGTGTCATCTACCCTGCAGCAAGTCTCCCCCAAAACCTCTCAGGTCTAATTCTATTATGATGCTTTTCACTTTGAGAAATCTTTTTTTTTTTCCTTTATTTTCCTTAGCAACTTCTTTACTATCAGAAAAAAGCCAGCACTGGCCCTGCAGCACAAAGGGTGGTTCCAAGGCATGGCTGTGCCTTTGTGCATGAAGTGATCAGAAGGGTCTGTAGGAGAGAGGCTCAGCTGCCAGCAGAGTTGTTTTGTGCCTCAGGAAACCTGACCTTGTGCCATCATCAGGTCTGTAGTGACAAGAGACAATGACCTAATACAAAAGCACTAGCAGGAAGTATTTAATGAAAATCTAGAAGTCACTTTCATGGAGACAGCTCCAAATTTTCTATATCTTAATGTTAGCAAAGCATTCTCTTGAAATAGGAGTGACTTGTTGAACATATAAATGGATTTTGTGATTAAACTCAACTATTGAGAGATTGCATTTTCAACCTCAGAGTAAGGCATTAGCAAGAAGAACAAAAATCAGTTGGAAATTGAGTTGCTCCAGAGTAATTTTAAAATGAAAGTCAGCAGCCCTGAGGACAGCAGGGCTGACTGGATTGTTTTACCAGGGACTTGGTTGGATTCATGATGAATGCACCAGATCTAGCAGTTGTGCAGCTACAGGGTGAGATGGCTCTTCCTCAAGGAGAAGGAATCCTTCCTTTTGCACTCAGCTGAGGTGCACTGCACTGCTGAGTCTAGTTCTTGATGGGGGGAAAAGCCAGAAACCCACAGCAGAAAGTGGGGACAGAGCAGCTCCACCCCTTCCCAACCATCAACAGTCACACTGGGTTAGGAGCAAGGAATTGCATTTTCTAGCCAATGTGCCAGAGGAAAAGAATCTAAGTTAACTTTTGTGTTTGCTATAGGTTCTGCAGGTCTGTTTAGAATGACATTTCCCACATGCCTGAAAGCAAGAAGGTGTTTTAGGACTGCTTCTTTTATTACAATTGTCTCTGATATAACGGGGATTTTTCTTTCATATGAAACTATATAAAAGTAGTACATTATGGCATTGACACTGTGTCCAAATTGATGTTTTTGTATTATTTAGAAAATGTTCCAAGCCAAAGGCAAATGCCCCAAATTAGCTTAGAAACAATATAACTCAAAGAAAAAATCGTCCCCTGGATAAAATCCAGCTCTGGAAAAAGGGAGAATTAGATTGTCATCCTAACTGGCCCCAGCTCCTGCACAGCATTTGGCAGATTACTTAGGTCAGATTTAGGTGTGGTGTTTATGATTAAGTGAAGAGGCTCTGGTTTCCAAGCAGGTTGATATTTAATGATATTTTAACTGATAATAAGGGCCAGTTCACTCAAAAGTGTTGAAATATGAGCTTTTGGGGATTTTAGAAATGAATCAACTAAATGCACGTTTAGGAAAGTATGTAAAATAATTATGTAAGGACACAGACTTAAGTGTCCTTTTATTAACAAAATTACTTTAAGGAATTCTAATGCCAAAAATTAATAGGCATTTGAAAAGAATGAAATGCATGGCTGTTAAAAAGGCACAAAACAGACTAAAATAATAGCAGTTCATTTTTCCCCTCCAAAAATAAATACTACAATTGAGAAGATAGTGCAAGTAACAAAAGCTTTTATTTACCTCATTTTGAATAGAATTGGAATTTATTTCTGCTTCAGAACAAAAGTTTAGAGGAGAAAAAAAAAGTTTCCTATTACAGATGATTTTAATTTACTTCTAATAAATCTGACTTGTATTATACTCATTCTTCTGAGCTCTTATTGGAAACTGCCTGAGCAGAAAGTTCATTTTTCCTGAAAAGTCACACTTCCTCCTGGATGTGAGTAATAACGTGTATGTTTATTTAGTAATTTATTTTTTTTAAAACTAAATAAAAGACCTCTCCAAATACACAGGACTGCCAAGAAGTGGATATTTGCCGGTAATTTTCATGGTAAGTTTCCAGAACATCTTTTTCTAACATAAAAAACACTGTGTTATTCTGAGGTGTAATAAAATGTTCTTGTGCTTTTAAAGCATTAAAAAATGGCTCTGAAGCACTGGCTGTAAATGAGAGGATCTTATCTCAGTACCTCAGGTTGGTGGGACACTTATATTTCTTCTTGATAGAAGACTTCTGAACAGATCTTTGGTTCTCAGAAGGGATCTCTCACTACCCCACATGGTGTTCGTGCTTGGCACAGTGCAAATCTCACCTCTTGGTGTGGCAGTTTCTCATGGTCTTGAGGAGAAGAGAGAAGAATGGTTGAGGGGGTGCAAAAGAGCACTGGATTAACTCCATCAGAGCTGACCCTTGGCAGTGATCTATGTGTTCCATAAACCTCCTTTCACTGGCGGCTCTCACAAGTGCTCAGTTAGCACCAATGTGATGTTACAAACAGAGAAACTTCATAATTCTGGGATGGGAGCTCCTTTGCTTCCACCTCTCTTGCTGCCATGGTGAAGCTGGTGGCTCTGTTCAGCATCTTTTTGTGAAAAGCACAGCTGGACAGCTGTGTTCCCACCAGACTATTACATTAATGTTCATCAAAATTATACTTTACCTGCTTTAATGGACCTAAATCCTGCTATAAAGCAGACTTCTGTTTTCAGGAATTCAGCATATTCTTGTACAATGCCAAAATAAATAGGGGGTAGGAGACAGGGATGAAACAGAGCTAATGAGGATTTTATGCTGAGTGAATGTTTGGACTGTAAACTCTACAGTGGTTTGGGCTGTGTATACACACTTGTGTTCTAAGGAGGCTGATCTCAAAACCAGTGTCCAACAATAAATAAGATTTTGCAAAGAGAATAAATAAAATTTTGAGAAGACAGATAAGACTGCAGCCTGTCCAAAGCTGAAAGGCAGCAGAGAGGCTCATTATGAGGTGCTGAACCTATAAGAAAACATTAGGATTCAATGCCCTTGAAAAACATGTGTAAATTAGAAAAGCATTTCATACAATTAAGTGAAACCCAAAATAATAAGCAAATAAACTATGACCCAGACTATTCCTTGAACTCCACTTTGCCCTTGACTTTCTGCTGATTCACTGGCACCAAGACATGCTCCAGTGTAGGGGCAGAAACAGGGACAATTTGTGATGATGGAATCAAATACTGCTAAGATCCTGCCAAAGCAGATGCAGCCCTTTTCTCCTCTCTGTCCATGTCTGAGGGCACTGTTGCCGGAGATCCAGCTTTCTAACAAAGGCACAAAAAGAGCGTGCTCCATCCCATCATTTTGGTCACCTTGGCATAACCAGACTTCTGGGAAGTTCCTTATTAACCCTGAGAAACAGATCACCCTGTCTGGTCTGTGCCCTACCCTGTGGACAGAATCATTAGCAAAAGATAAATTCTTTGCATCCTTGCTGATATTTTGTATTTTTACTTTTCAGTTGCATTTTTCAAGTTTCTACCATTCCTATTATATCAGTTGTTTTCTTTGAATTGTGTTCACTCTCTTCAAAGTTCTTATGTTATTTAGCTTCCTGTTGTTTAAGTGGGAAAGACTGTAGAAGGTATATGTTTATTTGTTCTTTTGGAAGAACTTCACTATTATTTGGACCACCTAGAAGATTAAATCCTGCCAAAGTACCGATGACCTGTCATGAGTCCTTTACTCAAGGGTATATACTGTAAATAAGGATAAATAACAATTCCTTATTGTTTTACAATAAGTAAAAAAGTTAGGGAAAGTTAGAAATGACTGAACAAATCAGACAGAAGGGCTGGATTGATTGCTGGCAGACCTTTGGGATCATACTCTGCTTTTACTTACATACATTTTACTTCTTGTCATGCTTTCATATTTCTATAGCTGAAAAACCACTTAATAGTTGGATGGCATACACAAGAATTCTTATGTTGCTTTCATATATGTGTTATAAAAGACATGAACAATATTATTTGTATCTCGAATGACAAGGCCATAAAAAGCCCCAGTGGAGGTATTGTTTGCTTCAGTGCACCTCATGGGTGCATCAAGAGCCAGAAGCATGTCTGCTTAGTCCTCTGGTATCTTTTATCTAGCCCTCTCATTCTGGAGGAGCAGAGGTGTTGGGGCACAGCTATTATCTGTCTGCTTCCTAGGCTTTCCATACAGCCTTTGTAGCCAGGATTGTTTATTCTCTAAATAGATTTCTGAGATGGTGTTGAAGCTTCTTGAGGCAAAACTGTTGCCCTGGTGTGTGGCTGAGGCTTCTGTAGCTTACCCCTGCATAGGTGCCTGTGTCTAACTTAGTGCCAGGAGGTGTTTGCTGTGCTGGTCCTCAGCTGCAAATTCTGCAAATCAGAACATACAGGCCTTGCAAGACACTCCCTGACAAAATGTTTTCCAAAGCTGATATATATTCTGAAAAATGCCATTTGACTGTGATGATTGCCAAAGAGCAGTGTTTTTAAGGCACCACTGCTGAACCTAAAATTTATGTCAAGAGCTCAATGAACCCTTTTCTTTTAGCTTTTAATTTGAAGCCCTGCTGACAGCACTGCTCCATTGATCTGCTCCATGGATCACTGAGCTGTGGCCTCACAGAGCAAGCTTTGGGAAACTGTTACCAGAGCTCCAAAGAGTGATATTATTAGCTCACGATTTGCTACACTTAAGTAGTGCTCCCAAAGGAGCAAGGTACTGGACTGAGTTTGCAGAGTTCTGAATTCACCTCTGTTTTTGCCATTTATTTTTGTAGTGGTCTTGGGCAATTGCTTTTCTTTACAGTCGCTTAGTTGTTGCTCTTTTAACCTTAGAGAATGATAATTGTTGATTGAGAGTATCAGCTTGATGAGACTATGGAGAAAGAGCAATCCTCAAGTTCCATGTAGATGTTTGAGACTGAGCTTTTATGCTTTGTTTTTTTTTATCCATAAAGGGAAGATATCAACACTCAAACCTGAAGCCTCCTAAGCTGGGAGGCTTAATGAATATTCATGCAGTGCTCTGAAGAGTAAGTGCCTAAGAATTTTCCAAATAATAATTACACCTGCTGACTTGTATTCTAAGCCCCCTTCCACCCTTGCTCTTTCATTATTTCAACATAGTCTCTCAGGGCTGTGGAGCTGAGACCATTGGAATTTTATAATGAACATTTCAGAGTTGTGCATATGTGGTGTGCTTGCATATGACGATAATTTTCACCTATAGATTTTATTTCTCCATTTTCTTCTTGTTTCAGGCATTTAGGATGAGCTGTTACAGTGGGATACAGTTTCACTGTAGCCTGTGATAGAATTTTTTGCTAATGTCATTGTGTCAGAGGGTGACACAAGACTGTGCCCTGGCATCCGCAGCCACCAGTGGGGGTGATGTGTTGGCATGGTTGAGTATTTTTATTCTGAAGCATTTATTCTTTCTCAGTATGAGGGCTTAAAAAGGAATCCGAGTAGTTCTAATTAATCCATGCTGCAAATAATCTCTGGCTTGGCTTGCAATCCAGTCCTCTTCCTCCCTACTCCTGGACCTAGGTAATGCATTTGCCTGCAGGCTACTGCAAGCCAGGAATGTGAGTCTGGGGCCCAGGGTGACCTGTGATTGTCCTTCCAGGCCAGACTCCTTGGGCTGGGGAGACTGGGCGTCCCTCTGAGCCTGCACCTCCTCCTTGGCAGTGGCTCAGCATCCTTCAGCTCCATGTCAGGATGATGAGGTGAGGGGCCCCGGGGGCCGCGAGCGCTGCCAGGATGGATCTCAGCCCCTGACTCCTCGCCAGCCTTCTGAGCAACTTTGGCATTGGAGATGGAGGAGAGGCTGGAAACTAGAAAGTCATGAATGCTTACATGGTTCTGCCATCATCATCATCATCATCATCGTTATTATTATTTATTAACATCTGCACATCTGGTCAGGCCATGCTGTGGCTTGTGCAGAGGCAGCTCCTGCCAGTGGGATCTGCCTCCATTCACAGTCCTGCAAAGTCAGGGAAACCTGCACAGTTGTGTTGAAACTTCTTAATAAAATTTAATGTTATAAAAGTTTATATAATAGTAAATTCTGTATGGTTCTAACAATTTATTTAACAATTTTTAATGCAAATATTTAATGATTTACTTTATAGGAGTTTGGGCTTTTTTAGGATTAACGAAACATTTCTCTTCTTCAATAAGAACTTTCCACTTCATTCAGGTCACATTATTTAGATCCACATTTTCATTACAAAACCAAAGACAAAAATAAACAACACTGTCAAAAAAGGATAAAATTAGTCACATTATCTGGAGAGGGCCACAGCTTGATTTGAATTTTCAGATGTGCTGAGAGTTAGATTATCTCAGCAGCCATTGACACTGTAAGAACTTTACCATTAATGGGAATCATTAGAAAAGGCTTTTTGGATCTGAGATTCCATCTCAAACATTCAGTGTATGTACACATTCAACATGTATGTGTATATATTTGGTCTGTAGGGCTAATTTGGTGTTGCAGCACAGCAGCTACATTGACACCAAATTTGTGGATTTAGAAAACTGCAGAACACAAAATTTCCCCATTTTTCACTGGTCTCCCCATGAGGGAAATGCCGGGGTGTGCACAGAGCTGCCCTTGCATGCAGTGTGGTTGGGACACCAGCTCTCAACGTGTCCTGTCACTCCTTATGTGGAAACAGGACACATGTGATTCTTTCATTACCTCAGTATTGTCTGATTGTAGGATAAAATGCATTTCAAAACAGCCTGAGTTTGTGCCTACAGCCCTATGAGCTTCATGGAGCATTAATTTAGGTACAAGTATGTCTGTGGTCGTGTTTCACCATGAAGTTTCTCTGGCATTGCTCTTAAAAGCTTTATCAGAGCCCTGCTTCATACCATCCTGTGGCTGCACAAGCACACATGCCAGCCCAGAGAAGAGGCAGAAATGACAGCCTGGGCTTGTGAAAAGCTGTGGTTTGGGAAAGGTGCCCATAGCTGCTTCTTCTGGTGGCAGTGCCAAGTTATGCTCTGTGACAGTCTTTGTGGTACTAAGCCTGCCTCAGTTTCCCATCTGTGAACCACAGAGTGCTGCTTTGTAATCCAAAAGGATGGTAGGAAAATGGAGTAGTCTCCAGTGCCTTGAGAATGAGCATTGCTTTCTAAAAGTTAGGAGATATTTACTCTCCTGTTTCTCTGACTTGAAAAATTGCAAAGGCTTTTTTTAGAATCCGTGCCTTCCTCATAATGATTTCTTGATTTAGCTGTTAGTCAGTTTTCATCACTTTGCCATCTGGAATGAAAAGGAAGTGTAAGCAGATTCTGCCTTTCTTCATATTTCTCTTAAGGAAAACTGTGGTAAAAAAAAGTGTAATCAGGAGAAAACAGATTAAATAAGCAAAGAAGACAAAAAGCCTTACCCCAAGCACACATTTGCATTTTTCCTATAAACAAGCTATTTAACTGAGTTAAACCTTTCTGGTTTTCTTCAAAGAATGCTGTAAAGGTTCATGGATTGTGAATGACCCATCTTCCTCTTGTTTTTCTTCTCATGTTCCTTCCATTTCATCAGGACCACCTGGCCTTTTTTGAAGCACCTTTCTGCCATTCTCAAATGCTCCTTATTTAAATAGTTTATATTTTTCTCCTGGTCTTTTCTGCCTTTTGCCATTGTCTGTCCATTTCTTGCTTTGAGGAGGTGAACAAGGTTGCCCAGCATTATTCTATTTCTAATGTATGTATCTGTCCTGAGCTCCTACAAATATGGGGACAGATCTAGAAGGGACTAGGACATGATGGAACATTTTATCCTTTCTAATGTTGTTTGGGTTTGGGTTTTTGGGGTTTTTCTTTTTTGTTTTAGAACTTTATTAGCTATAGCCATGGTTCTCAAACTGTAGCTTAAGAAAGAAATGGTTACAAACATTCATCTTAGCAGTTTCTTCACTTCATTTTCAAAGTGCTTTAAACAGAAGGGAAATGGTTTGGGCTTTGGTTTTTTGTAGATATGTACATTTTACTAGAATTCCCCTAAAACCTGCTAAAGTGGATCTGACTGCTTGCTTTCTTATTGTAAATAATTTCTAAATTGAATGATGAAAAATACATGTAGGGTAAAATATATTTTACTAGGAGGCTTTTAAAAATGCTCAATTTGATGATGTTCCCAGAAGAAGTTTCTAGTGTGTCTTCCATGGAAGAGAGCAGATGGCTATCTCAGATTATTGCCCTTGAAGCCTGTGAAATTAGTTCTCTAAAATCAGTGTGTTGCAATTTATATATAGGGAATGCCTCTTTGAGACTTTCTCTGGATAAAAGGCCACAGAACTAAGATTGTATGAGAATTGTAACCTCAATAATATGCTTGATTCTTCTCACATTTTGTTTTTCTTCATGCAGTGCAAATCAGATGCAAATAGGAAACTATTAGGAATAAATGATCAAGATGATAAAATGCAATTTCACTTGTTTCCTTAACAGCCATGAACAGCCCCTAGAAATTGGACAGGGAAGTGTAATTTATACAAGCAAGACCAGTCCTGAGTTTTCTGTACTTTTGCTTGGAAAAGACCTTCTTATGTTCTTTGAAAGAGATGTACACTTTATTAATTTACCTTTTAACTCTGATGAAAATGTATAGGGGAAGGAGAAGGGGAAAGTACAATAGCACAGACTGGGAGGAAGATTGAAACCAATTTGTTTCAGGGTCTACAATTTGGTCTCTCTTGATGGAGGACAGATGCTGTCAGATTAGAGGCCACTGTCAGCCCATTTGAGTTGCAGAGAGGGTTGCATGTGTGGTCTAATAATGATCTAAGGAGGACAGATGTAACATCAGCTTCTGGTTCAAGCAGCCACTGTATTAATTTTCAAGTGAGCAGCAGCAGATGGTGAGATGAGGCAAGGATGCAAATGCTTGCCATGGCCAGCTTTTGTGTTTGTGCAGGGCAGGGCTCAGCCCCTGCCTGGCCAGCCCAGCTGGTCAGTGCCAGCCTGGCTGGGAGGGATCCTCAGGGGCTCAGAGCCTGACCCTGCCTCTTTGTGCAGTGATGCAATGGGATAACTTTTATAGAGAGTCAGCACATTTTTGGTAATAACCGAGACCAACAGATGCATCAGGCTGTGGTTTCCTAGTTAGGTTATGAGTCTGGGAAAAACAAAGCATATAAACTCAGGAAAATGTGCAAACTTGCTACAAACTCTGATCGTTGCTGTTTTGCTTTTTTTTCTTGAGGGAGGGTGCTGAGTTTTTGCCTTTGAGATCTCAGTGGGAGGACATTTGGCAGTGCATCTTCTTTGTTACTCAGGAATATGGGAAAAGCTAGGGAACACCTTTTGGCAACTGTGGCTAAGCAAACCATCCAGGATCTCATCCAGACAAACAAGGCATTGGATTGATGGCACACTCAGCCCTTGGTGAAGCTCATGTTGATCAGGGCATTCCCTGAGCTGTGACAGAAGTTTGGTGAGGACAAATGGACGTGCAGTGAACCTCTGAGTCATAAAATGTGACTTCCCTGCCCAAGTGATACTGCTGAAGTGTGCTCAGAGGTTATTTGTGCTTGCTGTGTAGTTTGAATATAGGGTTTTGTTCTGAACCCAATGGTCCATTTTTATCTTTATGGTATCCATCAGCTGATACAAGTGGGCAGTCACAGAGAGAATATGCTAAGGATGTAGGTAAAGTGCTTTTCTTCTTCTGCCATGTGGCCTGATAGGAAGTTTTTAAATGCTGTAACAGTGAGGAGCTGATGTTGCTTGTGCTGTTCCATCCCAGCACTTTTTACAAACAATAAATTATTTCCTTGACCTGAAGAAACACAGCCAGACTCCAAGTGAGTGAGAGCCACTGGTAACATTTTGGACATACGTCCTCAGAGCTTAGAAATATTCTTGGAATATGGAACAATAGTTTTATTTTTTGCAAATACCACCTCTGTGTTGGAAAGGGCCAGGTGTGAGGGGGAGGATGGAGCTGGCACAGCTGGCCAGGCAGTGCCCGTGCTGGTGCCAGGATGTGTTCTGGCAGCTGCCCTGGTCTCCCATCCTCAGAGCTGTATTTTCCCACTGCTGGCAGGAGGAACAGACATCTCACTGTTTGTCTGCTTTGCTCCTTTTGCGTTGGAATGAACTTAGTGCCTTTTAGATGTTAATAACTCAAACACTTTTTTTGTTCCCCTCTCTCTGAACCCATCCTGCTGCTTTGGTTAGTGAAACTGATCAGAAGGATTGGGAGGGTTTTTTTTACCATGGGAAAACATTGGCAGGGTCTGACCCAAAGGTAGATAAAAACCCAGCTGCATGACGAGACGTGGTGCAACTGTTGGTCAAGGGGAATGTGAGGATTGCTGCTGAAGGGGATGCTGAAAGAAAGAGGGATTTCATGGGAGAGAGGGAGGCTGCCTGGCAGGGAAAAGGGAGGCTATTCCAAACATGTGGGGCAGTCTGACCAGATGTAAAAAAAAAAATAACAGATAATGTACAGAAAACAGAAAATGATGCAAGGGGAGTGCAAGTCGTGGAGGTAAATTTTCCCTGGGATCTTGTAGGTAAGGCTGTCTAGCACAGTCTGTATTCCAAAGAGGTGCAGGGCTGATTGAATAGAAGAGGAAAGGTGGCTGGAGCAGCCTGAGAGAAAGGTGTTGGCAGGAGTTTATTACTGTTTCTTAAACATATGTTTTCTGGTTTCATGATAAATTTAGAGCATGGCCATAATACAAGTATTTGCTGCATGTCCAGGGTTGCAGTGAATTAATTGGGCTTTAGTGAAACTGCATGAAGTACACCAGATAAAGATCCAAAGTTTTGAATAAAGGGGTTTTTTTCTTTCTTTTTTTGTTATGAAGATAATTTTTTGTTGCTTTGTTTTCTGAATATGTCTTGTTTTCTGGCTGATCAGTACCAGAGATAAAAATTCCCATCTATCAATACTATGGATGTTGAAAATAATTCAGCTTTCCAATTAGTCTATTTCACATGGTATGTTGGTGACACGGTGACAACTTCTTACATGAAATTTGTGGGGTCTAAATCTAATCACAAAAACTGTGCCAGAGTGTTTGTGCTGCTCTCTTCAGTATGCTCAGTTTCAGGTCCCATAAATACAGTATTATTGCCCATGTCCTGCCAGGGCAATGAGCCTCTCATGTACTATTGCCATTATTTAAAAGTCCCACTCTCACTTCCAGCATTCCATGCTAGAATATTGAAATGATGAGGTTTCTGTATATTTGTAAAGGTGGGAAAATGAGATTTTGTGACAAAATAGCATTTTGAATTCCAGTACAGTCCTTCAAGTGGCAACATTTCAGTTGACTTATTGGACCCACTTTTTGTTAGTATATTCTTTAGCACCTCTTCCTTTCTAAAAAATACATGAAAGGGCACTTGTTGGAATTCTGATTCTCCTATTGTAAGAAAATATAACTTATTTTCAGGGACCTAGGTTTTCATAGTTTCCTGAAATGTATTTTCTGACTTTATCTTCTTTTAGAGAGTAACCTTGGATCAGTTGTAACAAATGTTAACAAAGAAGGGGCATTGAAGGTTGCTCCATTGGCAGGTGTGGGTCCCACTGCTGGCTGATCCCTTCCTGTGCTCAGGGTCTTTGCTGTCTTTGCTGTTGCCCTCCCTTGTAGCAGCCTCTGTCCAAGCCCAGAGGCACCTGGATCAAACCCAGGCTCCCAGCACTCTCTGTGCTGGCCATGGCAGGGTTCCATAGGGAGCCTTGGTCTGTCTCATTGGCATGCTGCAGAGCTGTGCTGAGGGCAGCAGCTGAAAGGAGTAATTTGCCTCAGGCTGGCTGAGCTCAATTTTTTTAAATTTATTTTTTATTTATTTTCAGAAACTATAAAATTAAAAGTTTATTTAATTTTCTTGTCTTCCTAGTAACCATGAAGGAGAACCAGAAGGAGGAAAAAATCAGAGAGACATTGGTGTATTACAGAGAATTAACCTGAGGGGTAGAGGGAATTGAATTTCCCCATTTTAGAATTACAGCTTTCCTACTTTATCACAGCTAGCTGAATCCACTGTTGAAAGGCACATGTTGCTGGTTTCAATAGAGAATATATTTCATGCATTTATGGATCATGTGTGTCATCTGTATCAATGTGTACATATATTAATTGAAATTTTCAAAAGCCTGACAGAAAAAGCAGAACATGCTTCTCTCCTTGGGGAGAGCATCAGACAATAATCAATATATGGCAGAAGTTACTCACTGCATAATGAACCCAGCAATGAGAACTGTCATATAAAAAGTGTTGTAGGACAGAAAAAAAGGAGTTCTTTTCCATCTTCTCATCCAAATGTGAGAGCTTATGGATCTATTCTTATAAAATGCAATATTATCTCATTTCTGGCTCTAATTTAGCTGCACACTGGAAGTCTGGACTCCAGATTCACAAAGTGAAAACTGTTCTTCAGCTGTCCTGCTCACATGGATGACATGATCAGACTCTGGACTTGAACAATTTTAAAGTTTGCTATTTGGCGTGGATAATAAAATTGTGTTGCTCAATACAGAAATACCAAATTATAATGTGCAGTTCCTACCATTGCCATATTTGTATTTCTTTGTCATTGTTTTGCTATTCTGTGGCTCCATTCCATTAACTTCCTTAATTTACTGTCTCACATTTCTTCTGGATATGTAATTATTCATAACTTTGATAGAAGTTCTACCCTAAGAAGGGATCTGTGTTCAGCTGGGGACACGAGTGAAGAGCTCACAGGGGGTGCTGCAGTGCTTCTCTTTGTTTTTACTGCCACAGGTCATTGGTTTCTGTGGTCTCAGCCTTATCTGAGCCCCATTTCCCCTGGGATCTGGAGACAGGCACAGACTTTCACCTCCTACCACAGATTTTCTGTCCTCTTCATCAGAGGGAAGTGCTTTTCTTTTGTGGATTTGGAGCCTGTTCATTAATTCTGTAGTGGCTGCTTGTCTTTGGTGGTTTGGAGGGAGGGAGGAGGTGAGATAATGCAGGAGCCAGCAGACAGGACCTGGAATGTCTTGTCCTGATGGGATGATGGCAGCTGATACTTTTGGAGGTGGTTAAATGCAAGAAATTCCAGTTTCCTGCTGCAGAGGGATAATGGGAGTCCAAAAAGAGAGCTGAACCTGAGTGCCCACAGAGGCAGGGGGGTGAGACTTTCTCAGCCTGCTGGGCATCCAGCGAGGGTGAAATCCATGTTCATGTGCTTTACAAAGTGTGTTACATTTATTTTGGGAACAATAGAAATCTCAGATGGAAAACAGACTTTTAGATAAAGTCTTGAACAACTTTATAAAAGTCCACTGTAAGTTTAGTTAGTTAGTTATCAGCATTTTTTTTCTTTTTGGCTAGCATATTATGAGTTCCATGTAGTTCTATGTGAAATAAAAAGAAATACCTTGAACACTAATTTTTTTTTTCTTCTTTTTTGGTTCTTCCTTTGTTTCTTATTTTTTATTTTCTTTTTTTTTCCTTTTTTATTTCTCCTTTTTTCATTTTCCCTTCTCTGTTTTATTTTTAGTTCTTTTTTGTTTTCTATGAGTCTGTGAATTTGCTTACAAGCAAGCGTTCCCTTCCAAAGTCTGTGACATTGCTTAAACATTGTTTTGCACCTTAAAAAAATAAATGCTTTATCCATCCACCCTGCTAATGGATTACACCCCAGCACTGCTGTCACTCATTGCATGGCTGTAGGATTTTTGGCATGGCTCTAGAATTCAGTGATGGAGCAGGATTTTTGGCAGCTTGTTTCTTGTCCAGACATTCCTTAATGCCTTCCCACCTCTTGTTTTATCACCCAGGTATTGAAGCAGTAGCACTTGGAGCTCTGATAGCATTTTGGAAAGCTGGTTTTGTAAAAGCCAGTTCCTTGAGATCTGAAGCAGAGAAGGAGAAAGAGGAATACATGTGCGTTGTGGGTGAAGTGATCCCTTGAGGTTGATCATGAATATGCATAAGACAGGAGGAGTTTTTAGTAGATTTGTTTTGCCTCTCTTACCCCAAGCTGTCTGGAGAGAATCTTTGTGACAGGCTGGGGAATGCCAAATTTTAAACAATAAACGGGTTTTTTGCCATTTTTAGAGGGGTGTAATTATTTTTATGCTAAAACACTCTAATGGAAATCCTTATTTATGTTTTACTTGCATCATACTGGTTCTTCATCTCTAGGGCTTCATTTACTGTTTAGGGTTCACCCCTTTTTAACACACTACTATTCTTTGCTCTAATGCCATGTATGCCCAAGCTGATCATCTGCACTTTCTGATGCAGGATTTAGCATATTTATCAGGTAGAGTCCATCACACTTGTACATTATGGTTCTCATTATGTACATTATGAGCAGCAGAGAAGGGTGAGTGCAACCAAGAGAAAACTCATCAAGTGAGAAGTCTTGTCTCCTCATAGGGTGTTCCTCAAGCAACCAGACTTTTATTTCTTGAGGGCAGGGGATTCTAATACAGTTTTCAAATAATGTCAGCTAGTTTCTGGTAGCATATTGAAAAAATTAAAAAACTTTTCCTGCTGCTAAATATGCTCTCACTGCTTGCTTTCAGATTTTGTGTGCTTCTGTGTGAAAATATTTTCCTGGATAATGATAAAATAGTCATGAAAGGAGCTTTTTTATTAATTGCTGGGTACAGGATATTTATAACTGCATTATAGGATTGAGTGAAAGTGCATCAAAGTGATTTTGTATTTTTCTTCATAAAGATTTTTGTCTCCTTGTGGCTCTGCATTCATTGTAGTGTCCCTGATATTTATAGCTTTATAAAAAACAGCCATGGTTTCCTCAGCAGTAGTCTGTTATGAGCTTTTTAATAAAATATTCAAATTACAGCATCCAAAACTAAGGATAGTGACACTATTTCAAGAGAAATGGATTTAAGCATGAAGTTCACATTCTGCTTTTTATTTTAAATGAGAACGCATGTCTGGTTTCTACAATGTTGCTTGGTACCCAAATACCAGTGAGGTTTTTTTGAAGGATTGGGAGAGTCACTATGTTTCAAGAAGATTTTATATATAGGTTGAAGATTGGCCTCAATGTTACCCATTAATCCAATCAAATTTGTTTGGGGAAGTCAAGTGGGATCACCCCCCATGAAACTAGGGCTCAAGATTCTGACAGAGATTTTTTGCTTTCCTGGAAGATGCACTCCCCAAAAATACACCTCTCTCCACGAACAGAGAGGTAGCAAGGTGAAAATCTCTGGCCTGTATTGTATACAAAGTCAGATTAGGTGATTTCTTGTAGTGAGTCTCTGTTCTAGCCTTCAACTTCTGCAAATGACAAACCAAACAGAGAACAAAAAACACAAGCACAGAGAAATTTGATTCAGCAATGTTCAAGGAACTGATCAATAGGATCTTCTAAAAAGCTGAAGCTCAATTAAAATTTATTTTGCTGAAGCAAAATAAAGTATACTTATGTATTTTCATAAATGCATTTATAACAGATATGCAAGCCTGGAAGTGTGGGAGGTTTGTGCTGTATGGACAAGACAATAATTAATAAACATACTTCCTGTCCTCCTTCCTGGACCTGCATTTCTTTTTCTTTAAAAGTTCACTAGTGTATATTAGTCAACTGAAAAACACTTTCAGGTCATTTATGCTATGGCAAGGTTAAGAAATACTGTAATTGCTAGGACTAACCAAAAACAATCTGACCATTTTTCTAATGAGCTCATTCTTGTCATTTCTTCTGGTTTAAGCAACCTTGAAATCATGTGTGTGATACAGAACTGTCCCTACAATTTTTTTCAAATCAACTGGAAGTGAAAACTATATTCTTTTAAAAAAATGGTTATAAGCTAGTTATCTGTAAACATAGATTTGGAATAATTGCATCATTATGCATTTTTATTCCCATTTGGTTTTAGTTCTGGTTTGGAACAAAATCTGCAGTGTGATGTAATTGGCTTCTTCTGATTATTTTTGCCTTAGTGTATTCTGTTGCTGGCTGATGTATATAGTTTTTATGTGCTGCCATTTGAAAAACTTTAAAACTCTTGAGAGCTGGTCTTGGAAACCCTTCTGGATTTATCATTGTTTTTTTATTTGTGCATGGCAATTACAGCAGCCCATTAGGGGCCTATAATTCCTGTTGAGCATAGAATGGACTTCTCATCATTTAATATGGAATGTGATTTTGTTCCTCAGTCCAGCTAAAAGCAGCTTACTGTTGTGATTACCATCCCTGGGCTCCACCCTGCCTTTCACCACCTGCCACTTACCAGTAATTCCTTTGGCAATGAGAATACAGCCAAAACTGTCAAACAAATTGGCCCCTTTTTTGGGAGCCTTCTTCTGATTATTATTCTTTCTTTATGGTGATGTCAGATTTCCAAGGGTAATCTCTCACTGGAGGAGTATGTTTTTCTTTGGTGCTTGCATCACCCGCACTTTTTCAGTCTCCATTTAAGAAATAATGATTGCTTACTGAAAATATGTAGATTTTCTGTTACTCAGTTCCATTTTTGTTTTTTGTGAGTACATCTTCACATTTCTAGGAAAGAGAAAATAAGATTTTTTAATCCAGAAAATCAGCCAAGGACTGACAACAGGGAAACTTGTTTCTTCCTCTGAACATACAAGTTCATCTTGGAAAAAAGAGTTTTCAGTACTTTATTTCAATACACTCCATGGCAGTATTCCTGCTCTTTCCTTAAGCAGCAGAAGTACTAACAGGAAAGTATGCTTTAGGATATGTGGAAAGAGTGTTCCTTGCTAGCTGGGAACAATGTTTCCCTTTTTTCTTTTCAGATGTTTGACTTCGGTGCATATATGAAGTGAAATTCAGAACTTTCTTCCTTCACCCTTTGATATTTATGATACTATTAACTCCCACAAAAGAAAATACATCCCTCATTTAGTCCTGGTAGAAACAATGTCTGAGTGTTCACGTCTCGAATTTTTTAGCAGCTGCCAAGAATTTCATTCTGTTGTCACACTAGAATTGTGAATTAGCATTTTTGGCTGCCTGCCTGAAGTCAGTGTGACACACCTGTGAGCTTGGCCAGGCAGGAGCAGCAGTTTGTCCTTGCTCTGTGCTCCTGGGTGAGGCACTGCTGGCCCAGGGCACATGCAGTGAGTGCCACTGTGCTGCCAGGGCAGTGCTTTGGTGTGGTTGTGTTTTCAAGGATTGCCTCAACTGGTATCAGGTTCATCTTCCCGTCCTTTTATCCATCCTAACCAAAACTTTGTGTTTAAATCCTCTGCTGGGGCAGTTAATTTGTTGAAAATCCTCTTACCTTTACTGTTTCCCACACCAGTACCTTTGGTGGGCTGGTCACTGTAGGTCGATGGGAAGGGGTCACCAGGGACTGCAATGCAGATTTCCTCCAAGATAGAGAGAAAAGCCTCATATTTGGTACCACATATGGTACAATCAGGAGAGATTTGGGCTGGTGCAGCTCCCAGAAGTCTCTCCAGTTGTGGTTTCCTATCCCTTGTCCTCTTGCTCCCCTGTCTCTTTCCCTGGTAACTCCCTCTCGCTCTGTTTTCATTTCTCATTGTGCAATCCATCTGTTTATATTAGATTATAAGATCCTGAGAAGGAGGATCTGATAATTTTTAATAACACAGTTGTGTACACTTTGCATATCAAAGGTATCTGATGCTTTCATCCTTTTTTCCCTTCCTAGAAGTTCTCAGCAAAGAAGTGAGGTGACTGTGGCATACAGTATTCTTTGGTGAAGAGGTGAAGGCAGAGCTCCCTTTCAGCCTATTTACAGTCCCTTGCCTTAAAGAAATCAGGAAACATGGCATTGCAAAGAAATATTAGTGCAGTAATATATGCAATTACTAACAGTAATTGCAGTTACTAACAATAAATATGTCTGTAGAACTACATGAAAAATAAACATTTCTTGTACTGCATACTGATCAGGTTTCACAATGATTGCCTAGATTGTATGATAATGATAGCTTTTGAAAGCTATGTATCATATCAAGTAACTATTAAAATATTCATATATTCTCTAACTAAAATGAACAATATTAATGCATTTTATATTCAAAGCATACTTAAAAGGTGGAGACCACTATACACAGAATGGAATATACATCTTATCTCTAAATTTTATAATTTGAGAAAAATATAAGAGCTGATTATTTGGATATTACTTTTTTTTTTTTTGTTGGTCATATGGACTTTTTATTTCTCCTAGAGTCTCGTGGTCACTTTGCAAATCTGAACCTATGCCTTTGTGCTTCAGAAAGCTGTATGCTGTAAATATTTGTTTCATAATTTGACCAACTCTGGAAGTAATAGGGTTGTTGTGAAATACTTTGGATTTCTGACAGATTTCTAGAGAGCTTAGACAGCTACAAATGTGATGGCAAAAAAAATTACCATTGTAGCCATGGGATGTTTTTCATGAGCTACGTTGTGAAGCCACACAGACAGTTTTCCTGTCATTTTAAAAACCCTTTTCTTGCCAATATATTGTGAAAATCTTTGGGAAACATAGTTCCTGAAAATGTGGACAGTTTATGTAATGGCAGTACTTCTGCTCAGTTGAATAAAAGAATATCATCACCAAGAAAAACTTGGGCAGGGTGGAGTTAAATGTACAAATGAATAGTGTCTGAGAAAATTAAAGGTTAAGGGTCTGGAGCACAAGTCTTAAGAGCAGTATCTAAGGGAGCTGAGATTGTTTAGACTGGAGAAAATGGGATTCAGGTTGGCCACTGTCTACAACTGCCTGAAAGGAGGTTGTAGGGAGGTGGGTGCCAGTGTTTTACCCCAGGCCAAAAGGAAATGCCCTCAGTTTGCACCAGGGGATGTTTAGGTCGGATATTATGAAAAATGTCTTCTATGAAAAGATAGTTAAACATTGGAGTAGACTGCCCAAGAAAGTGGTGAAGTCGCTGTCCTTGATACCACGTGGATGTGGGGCTTAGGGACATGGTTTAGTGGTGCACTTGGCAGTGCTGTGGTTGGACTTGATGATCTTAAAAGTCTTTTACAGCCTAAATGATTCTATGAAAATACTTGCCCAAGCCTATTTCTTCAGGGATTTCTTTGTTAAGATGTTTTCATGCCCTGGTATTGCTGACTGGCACATCTTCTGTGCTTGCCAGGAGTTTGTTGGCTTTCCCAGAGCAGTCAGAGCATAGGTACAGTCTCCAAATGCATGGGAGAATCTGCATTTCTTGGAGACAAAAATAGGCCAGGAGTCCCTTGCAGGAGTGTAGCTGACATCTGTGGGATAAAGCAAATGCACCTCAAACAAGGGTTGTTTAAACATCCTGACATGTTCTCAGAAATGGAAGAATGGATTCCAGGTTCACTTGGGTAAACAATTGTATCAGAAAGGTTTTAGGAGTAGAGAAGAGCTGGTAAGGGAGTAAGCAGCAAAGAATGTACCTTTTAGAGGTCTGAAGGGGCTTAGCAGCAGTTGCCCAGTTAGGCCTGGAAAAGACTGTAAAAACAAATGTGATTAAGTAGAGAAAAATTTAAGTGGAGGCATTTCGGAATGAGGATACAAAACTATAAATAGTACATCCCCTTAAGCAAAGGGACCAGAGAATCTCAGAATTATGAGAGAACTGAAGCATGAAAGTGGGGTTCAATATCATGGGCTTCCTCAGAAATCTGCTGAAGAGATCATATGATCAGGCTAACAAAAGTGTTTCTATGTATGGTCTGAGCTACTGCAGTTCTCAGGATGATGCAAGACTTTGGGGATAACTTGAAAGGAAAAAAGTAGAACTGTGCTTATGAAATTCATCGATAAAAAAATTGAGAAGCACTGGGAATAGAGAGAAGGAATGTAATTTTTTCTAGAGTTGGAAAGCTTTGAGATCTGGAATAATAGAATAGGATGAAATGTGAAATGCATCATGTAGAATCTGGGGAGTGATAAGAAAACATGTGAGAGATTGGAAGCTTGTCTTTGGAGATCATAAAAAAGAAAAATCAGTACCAGCTCTTACCACAGCAAACAGAAGAAAAAAGATGAAGGAAAGATTCATTAAAATACCAGTGGTGTCTGGAAGCTTTACCAAGCCTTACATTTGTTCTGCTGTTAGAAATTTTTGCAGTTTGTTAATGGGAGGGGAACCAGAGTGGCAGAAATAGAAAAGCCAGGGGCCACCATTCCTGCACGTAACTTGTCTGGTGCTGGCTTCATCGTGTGGCATGTGAAAAGCTATGTCTTCCAGTTAGGAAATAAATGTTATAAATGCCAGCAGTGCTCACTAATGGATTATTCTGTTGGTTCTTTAATGCATAATAATGTTAAAGTCTCTTTTCATCAGGGAGGACCATACATTTTTAAGAAATACTAGAAAATATCTATGAATGTAGATAAATGAGAACTAACTTTTTTTTCCAATGGGACTTTTCAGAAAAAGTAATTCTGTTCTTTTGTCTTTCAGCCATGGAAGAGTTAATAGTTGAGCTGCGCCTGTTTCTTGAACTTCTGGACCATGAATATCTAACTTCCACTGTCAGGGAGAAGAAGGCAGTAATAACTAACATTCTCCTGAGGATACAGTCATCAAAAGGTCAGTGCTGGGGTGTGTTTTCTCGCTTGCAGAATGCACAGAATAAGTCTGTACTCAGTGAAATAACTTTTAAGAGCTGAAGACAAGCCCTAAATTGAAGCAAGACAGAAAGACAGGGTGAAGCCAAAGTGTAACTTTCCTGAATGCTTTGCTTTGTGTCCAGCAGTGAAATACAGCAACAGGCACACCTAGGAATTATTGCCTAGGTAGAAAGTTTTCACTTCTGCTGGTAGAGTGTCTGCTTCATTTAATTTGTGCCAGTAATGCTGTTTGTGAGTTTTGATGCCAGGGAGTGAGTGCTGGCCACAGCACCGTTTCATCTGTGTCAAATCACCCAAATCCATCAAAAAGCCTGATACTGAGGTGGAGTCTGGTGCATAACTGATACAGGAGTGCCAAGCCAGAGATAGGAAATTGTTGCCAGAATGTTTGGATTGCATTTTGCAATTAGACTCACTTTCTTGTTTTCTTCCTATCTAAAACCATTTTTATTGCACAACTTCTTGTCTTCATCATGATTATGGAACTGAGTGCAACATAAGTGATTCACTGTGTACAGGAACCTTTCCACAGAGCTTTGGTGAAGAACATTCCTCACTATTTTTTCTAACAGTACCCTTATATTTTTTACCACACTTTTCTGTATGCAGTGACATCTGGACCCTAAGACCTCTGTCTGCACTACATCTGACAGAAGAACTTCCAGTGTAAACCCCCAGTTTAGATTTTTGAAAAATAACAGAGTTTGTTGAAGAAAAATGCCACATTATGAGCAGCTGTATTTCTCTTGATTTGTTTCTTCTCTGGTGCTAGAAAAATGTGGTATTGTTTAATGCAGTGTTGCCCCCATTTATTAAAGAAATAGTCTTTGCTGTGGGATTCAAGTCCAAGGAGATCTTTAAAGTAATGATTGTCCTCTTCTCCATTTCGACATTCTTTAAGACTCACCACTATTTTTACCTTACACTGAGAGAACAAGGTAGATACCAATTTCTCATATTGTGGAAGGAGTCTTCATGCTCCAGAAGCTCATCAAAATACACCAAACTCCCCAAAAATCTGTAGGGGTGAACCTGCAATTTATGTTTAGAAACAGTTGTATTTCACTGGCATGGAAAATAACCTCAGCAATGCTGAGCTGAGGCTGCATGTTCTTCTTGCAATCTTTACAACTAGATTTATTACGAAAAACATTTGACTTGTTCTGGAAGTCAGGTGTCATTCTTTTGCCAGCTTTGAAAACATGGGGAAAGATTGTCACATTCTTTCTTTTGGGATTGTGGATGGTGTTCCAGGAGGAAAAACCCTCCATTTCACAGTGCTGAGTATGTTTCTGGACTCTAGAGCTCAATTATTTATGCTGTTAAATTGAGGAGTGATGCTTGCATTAGTTTGGCCTGAGCAGACTCGTGTCCTCCGTCAGTTCCTAGGCATGATGTGGGAGTTAGCTTGGGCAAAGATCTGCTCCCTGTACACAGATCAAAATCACTTTGAGAGTGAGAGGTCTTAACTGTGTGAATACCAGTTTCTGTGTGCCAGGGCACCTTCCTAGGTGTGTCCAGTCTATGTCTCTGCATGTGGTGACAGATAAGAAGACCCCAGAACCATAGCTTTCCACTAATCAGCACCTACCATTTAGGTTTTAAAACCTATTGCAGGCTCTGTAACAAGATCCATTTCATCCAATTACAGGATCCACCCATCACCAAGATCCCTGTGAGATCCATGTATTAAGTGGTTGGCCTTTGCTCAGCACTTGCTAGTGCAGTTGTTACTGGAACATTTTACTCACCTCTAGTGCCTTCCTTCAAGGAGATCAAATGTAGACATTTCAAAGAAAAGTTGTAAAAGTGATTAAAGGATCCAGGAATATGCCTTCAAATTAACCAAAATGAGGTGCCATAATTAATCTTTATGTAGAAAAGGAGTGACTGAGAACAAGCTCCTAGACTTACACAAGAGTAAGTGCAATGCTGAATGCTTGTTTCAAAGTGGAAATAAAGCACCTTTTGAGCATTGAAGCTGTGAACTAATGGAAGAACTTAGCAAGTTCTGCATGCCATTGCTGGCATCTTATCAAGATGGAATATTTTGCTAAAATATATGCTCTAGTTCAAACCAGAGTTAAGGAAATCCCATAGTTCAGTTAAATAAGAGATCATAGGACTATGCTTTATATATCTATAAACTTTAGTTTATGTAGTTGAGTGGAATTTAAGCCAGCATGGCCTCTAAAAAAGCATCCAGTTTCTCTCTCCAGGCTACTCATGTATTGCCTCTTCCTTTCTGCTAGCACAAACATTATTTGCTTTTTTTTGCTGGTTTAGTCCTAACCAGTGTCACTTCCCTGGTCTGGTTCATCCTAAGGCCACACACATGCTTATGCTGGCTCAAAGGAGAGGTTGGTGCAGGGACAGGAACAAGGCAGGGAAGGAGAGGAACTGCCTCCTTGGGAGCTCTGCCATCACATCCTGGCCTTGAGTGTGTGTGAAGCTACCCAGGGAGTCATGTACTTTACTGGAGCCGACCCTGCTGCTTTTTTTATCGGTCATAACATTCAGTACTCCCATCCCTTTGAAACTATTCATCTCTTCATTAAAATTAAAAGCAATAAAAGACGCATCAACCCACAGTACTCTGTAACTAAGATGAGCTATCATTTGGAGTCTGTTTTTCAGATTGTTGTTTTACTCCACCCACACAACTCCACGAGAGCTCTTGGGCTGCTGGCACAGTTTAAGAGGCTTGAGGACTGTGCTGAGTTCAAGCTCTTTAGTTGCATTTGCAAAAATCAACAGGGTGAATCCAACAGGATTGTTTGATTGCTGGAGAAAACCATGTAAGATCAATGGGGATTGGTGATGATGGATCTGGGAAACTGGGAACTGGCTGGCTTTGTTAGAATGTCTGGAAATGAACAATTATGTTTTTCTTTGTAAAGGTGTGGAAATTACATTGATGGGCTGGTTGGGTTTCAGTAAAACACTTCAAACTGAGTGAGGTCTTACTTGGGGAATTCTTTAGAAATCTTTTGCCTTGTTTTGTTCCATCTCCCCTAAATGCACACTGTTCTCTTCATCTAATATCTATCAAGCAGAGAGAACTGGGCCGGGCAGATGTGTTCTTCACATCGTAGCTGCTTGGCCTCAACTTGCCCTGCATCCAAACTAGTGGTTACTCTGAATAGCTGGCAAAACTATAAACCTTATTTTTCTTCCTGAGCCTTGGCATGCCCAGTGGAGTGTAAGTCTGAAGAAAACACTTGGCATTTCATTCTAAAACTCAGACTTTTTTCTAAAAAACAAAGACACAAAGAGTTTATTTTGGAGTAAGAACTGTTGCTGGATTTAGGCATTTAATACGACTATCAACACTGCCTGTTTTCTTTAACAGGACCTGATGCCCTAAACCTGTTGTACTCCTTCTGCAGTATAAATCGGTAGAAGAAATTAAATGATAGAGCAGGTTCCTGTTAACATACACATAGATTGAAAACTGGGGAAAATAGTTTTATGGAGTCCATAGTATTTACTTGGAATTGTTTGGGGTTTTTTCAGTAAAGACACCTTCATATATGGCTTCTGGTTGTTATGGAAAGCATGGGAGACTTGGATATGGATGGCAGTCATAATATGGACTCATCACTCATCCTATGTAAAGAGCAATGAGTGAAAGTTACACTGGAAAAAAAAGAAAAAAGGAATGTTTCCCAAGACTAATCACTCTCTCGATTTGTAGGAAGAAAGAAGAATCTGTAGTCTTTGGAGACAGTTTAATAAATCAGTGTTGTTTTTCAGCCCATGACTTCACAGCCAGTGGGTCTGGGATATTATGACAAGAAACATTTCATCATTGATTACATTTTTGAGAATTACATGATCTTGACCGAAAGGCATCCATTTGACTGTGTAAATATGTATTTTAAAAATGCAACTAAACACTAGGAACTAAATTCCATCTGGGGTTAAGCAGGGTACAATCCATGGACTGAATGTTTGCCAGAACATCGAGGAGATGCACCCTAATCTTCTTTTGATATTTAGAAGAATAAACAATATCCTGTTTGTATGAAGGGAATTCAACTGTGACTTAAATTATTGTGCCAAAAACACAGAGTGAGTTAGTCCTTCCTCTTTTCTCCTGTGAGGGAGATGCAACAATGGCACAAAGGACCCTCAAAGCAGCTTTTACATTCATTCTTTTCCCTTATCAAATTCACCTGGAAAACTATGAGGTTATTAAAATAAAAAATTCGTGAGAAGGAAATGGTGGGAAAATACTCTCAGTGTGCATTTCTGTTAATGGTGAATTGGTTAGGGCAGTGTCCCTCCGCAGTGCTCCAGGCTGGGGTGTCTCAGCATCCTGCCTCCCCTGGGACTTTGACTGACACAGCAGGGTCCCAGGGAACATGGGCACTGTGGGCTTGGCCAAAGAGCTGTCACCGTCACTTCCAGGAAAAACAGGCAGGTGGGGGCTCTTCTTCCACCCTCTTCTCCATTCTTTTGGCATGGAAGATGGTTTGGGGCTTGTTTCTCCATGCTGGCCTTGCCCATCCAAAATGTGCCATGGAAAAAGGTGTTGATCATCTCCATTGAAAAAAGGCAGCTGGTCATGTACTGCCCACAGGCTGTGTTTTATTCACTGTATGGTGCCACTGGGATGTTTTCAAATGTGGCATATTCCCCCAATAAATGTTTTTATCTGGCAGGCACCTGGCAGCGTGTTTGAAAGTTGTTCAAGTCTTTGAGTTTGAGATGGATGGGCAGTTCAGAATGATTTCCTGTAATTTTTTTTCAATGTCTGGTATTTGTTGATCCAAACAGCATATATGTCATTATCATATAGAGCAAGTATGTGTTTGTTCTGCTTGATTAAATTCCTGAATTCCCAGCATTCTTCCAGTCCTGCCTCAGTAACTGCACTTGGGAGGTGGGCTGTGATCAGAACTGCATGCCAGATTTCACTGTGTGACAGTCAGACATGGGAGCCACATGTGGAAAAAATACCCCATTTGCATCCACCAAGGTATTAAGGGATGTTTGTTGCTCTTCCACAGGTTTAGAAATAAAAGAACATGTCCAGAAGCAAGAAGTTGCCAACAGTTTGCCGGCGCCTCCTCAAATGCCTCTGCCAGAAATACCTCAGCAGTGGCTGGTGAGTGTTATATTTAATTGTATAAATATATACAAGAGAGAATGTATTTATGGTAAGTCCTAAAAGAAATGGTTACAAGGGAGAAGAGCCTGGAGGTCCAGGGAAATAATTATTCCTCTCACCTCTGCTTTGGTTGAGGGAATTCGGTTTGGCCTGCAGAAGAGACATCAAAAAATAACCTGTGGTGAGATAAGCCTGGGAATAGGTCACCTGCAAAGGCTGTGGAATGGCACTCCTTGGAGATTTTCAGAATTCAGACAGAAATCTGAGCAACATAGCCTTCATTTCAAAGGTTGACCTGTCCTGTGTTGGAGGTTGGCCTAGCCAAGCTCACAGGGCCCAGACAGTTTCTTACACTTTTATTGGTAACATTTCCTGGAGCAAGCCTAACGAGAAGACTCCTTTCAGCAGCTGAAAAATGAAGATGCAGAGTTTTAAAGTTAAGGAAGTATCCTTGCTTCATTTCATGGTGCTGCCTTTCCTGCCTAGTCTCTGGGTAGGAAATTCCCTTCAGATCAAGCAGATGCACTGATTCTTAGAGGTGTTTATAGCAAAGATATTGATTGAGATCTGTAATTCAATCCTCCAGCTGGGAGCAGCTGTCTTGTTATAGAAAAAAAATGTAAACAAGTTTCAGGCCTTCTCCCATAGTGACTTTACAGAAAGAAGAAAACATTTTCAACATTTTTTAGAGAAGTGTAAGCATATCGTGGTTTAGCCTGTTGAAGGTTGAACTGATACTCTTAAAGTATCCATCTCTTTATTCTTGGGTGGAAAATTTTGTGCACAGAGATAAGGACCATCCATGGAGACCCAGGTTCATTGAATCAGGAAGCTCAGATGCAGCTTACAGGGCCAGAGGAACTGGATGGCTGATGTTCTGCCTCATTTTAGTGTGGTATTTTGTTAACACATTTATGCCTGGGCCTGAGGGAAATATAGCCAGTAGCATCTTATGAACATAGGAACTAATATATGAAATGGAACTCCTGGCCAGCCTTTTGTAAAATGCTGTGGACTGCAGAAAAAAAAAAGAAAAAACACAGCAAACATTTATTGTATGGAATACCTTAATCTTACTTTCTTTCTAAGCAATGCCAGCTTTAGGTTTGTGACAGTAGATTAATTATGCATTTATTTAATGGATGCAAAACAAGTGTTATTAATATTCAGTGAAACTTAGAGAATTCATTTCACGGTTAACAGCGCCAGAAACTGATTATTTTTATTTAATTCAAAATACGTACAGCATAAATTACAAGGGAAAGAGTTCAGAAGAGGCAGGAAAATTATGCAAAATGAACATGCCTTTGAAATGTAGACTTCAGGTACTTCAGGTTTCATAAACTGAAACCAACTAAGATCCTCATTCTTTTATATTTGTGTGGGTTCAGTTTGGCTCTGAGTATTCAAGTTGTTTTTCTTAGAACAACCCATCTCCTTTTCCTTTCTCATACACTAATGTGTAAATTCCCCTAAAGTTGGTACAGCTGCAGCAAGTTAAATGGTGTGAAGTATGAATTAGGTCCAGGAGGTCAGCTCTGGTTTTTGCAGTGGTTAATTTTGGATTTTTAATAACAAAAATATTTCTCTGAGATACTGTGGGAATTACCATGGAGGTTGACACAGCTAGAGCTGGCTGGTCTGCAGTGTGGTCTTCCCATGCTGAGCCTGGCAAAGTGGATCTTGAACATGGCCCTCCCTTGTGATCTGCCTGTAACACTGTGGATGTTTTCACCTCAATTCATCAAGTTTTTCTGTAGTGTTAGAAGCTGATTTTTGCCAGTGTTTCTGCAATTCTGTTGCTGCTGTCAGGCAGTGGTGGATTCACCTCCCTTTCACTGCCACTATGAGATGAGCCATGAGCCAGTCCCAAGCCTCTCACTGTCTTGCAGTACCCAAATACAGGTTACAAGTGGTGATATTTTAATATGGCAGCACACTGTAATTTGTGAAAAAGATCACAGACTGCTGCTGTCCTGCAAAAGACCAGGAGGAATCTGAACAAAAAGACAAAACCATCAGCTTTTTGTGCTTTGAACACTATGGTAAGCTCAGAGCCCAGTCTTACTTTGAATTCTGCTCCTGAAGTCACATTGATATAATGGAATTGATCATTATATCATTGATCATTTCTTGGAAACCTTTCACTATTAGGTGTCTCTTTATTAAACCCTTGTTATTATTGATATGTTCAGAGACTGTCATCTTTCTTTTCATACACAGGACATTTGTGCCAGTGGCCAAGATCTAATTCTTTCATCCATTACTACTCTTGCATGGTGATTTTCAATGCACCCTGAATCAATGGAGTCCTAAAAATTTGTAGCTGATGCCAAACTCTATGAAAACTTCACATAATTGCAGTGATATAAACACTGAGCTACCTTTCCTAGCCACTTTTCATAGACTGTGTTTTCATAGCTGAGTGGGAAAAATTCCCTGGGCTCACCAGAGGCAGGAATATCCTGCTGCTGGTTGCCCTTCTTCACATGGCAAGTTGGAAGTCATTCTCTATGGCACCTCTTTTTGACAGCTATTCAGGACAGAAAGTTTTTTTTCCACTTGCTAAGTAACATCTAGTGATGGTCTCAGCTTCCAATGAAAGCACATTGTGCTGATGGAGCATAGGAATTTACTGGAGGTGGGAATCAATAACTTCAAATAAACTGCACACTGTTTTAAAATCTCTGGGTTTAGCCCATCAGTTATTGAATGTGATGAAAATTAAAGGTTCATTTACACCACTGTTTCTCTTTATGTCACTCAAGGATTTCTGCATTCAAAAATATTTAGTCTGAATTGGTGTTTAAGTTTCTACTTATGTAAAGATGTGTGGGTGGAAAGGAATTTAATACTCCTTAAAGTAGTGCCAGGAGCCAGAATTATGTGTGGGCAGGTGCTGTGCAAGGCTTCCTTTGTAAATCTGTAAATAGACCTGCATATTTGCTCAGGCCAAATCTTTTATCGCTTTTGTTATTCATCAGCCCATGAACTAAGAGTATAAAATTCATTTTATTGAGACATACTGTTAATAGTTTAAACAAAGTCTCAAGTTATTAAAACATATTAGAGCCTGCAGAGTTTTCCTGGACTCAGTGGGCTTTGAAGGAACAAAGTTGAGGGACAAAGCTGGGCCTTAGGTATACTTGAATTAGGAAAATCACTAAGCACAGTCTCTTAGTAATTCTCTTTTGCATACATTTCCTTGGCTGCATCTGGTCTAGCAGACTTTCTGTCAGGCGTGGAAAGCCCAAATCCCCTCTTGCTTTAGTCTGTGTGTGCAGCTCCTTTAGGTTGGCAAATGAAATGCTGCAGATAAAGGATGTGAGGCTTAAGGGCAGCTCTGAGTCCCTCTGCAGAGCTGAGACACCATTTGTCTGAGCTTGCCAGCAGGAATTCAGTGCCAGCTCTGAAGCTTTGTTTGGGTCAGCTGCAGAGCAGGAGGTCACTGTGTTTGAAATGGAGTCCTATTTGTTCTTAGTCCTTCTGGATGAGCATACAGAGAATTACCAGGAAGGAAACTTGGACATGATGGGTGCCCACATGCCTGCTTGCCCTTCGTCCACCAGGTCCTAGAGGTCTGTCCATCTCCTCTCCATCCCAAGGTGCAGCTGCTGCACAGCCCAGGCCATGGGCTGGACATGTGCAGGGATCTGGGGAGACACCCTATACAGAGAGCTGGTCAAAATTCTGGTTCCAGCATCTACTTCACCCTTAGAAGGGACTTCATCAGGAAGGCAGATCAGTGAAAAAGCAGGAAGTAGTTCAGATATGCTGGATTTGACTTTGCTGTCCAGAAGGGGTAGCTGCAAGTGCCACCTTAGGTGGGACTGCAAGTGGAATTCCCATTCCTTCAACAGAGATCCTAGGCCAAAAGCTCCTTTAAGTTCTAAGGAGAGTTTGAAAACTATTTTTTTATCTCACAGGCTGCTCCAATTGCATAACCTGATCCAAAGCCTACCTGAAAGCCCAGCAGAAAACTTCCACTAGATTACTTTGTGGGTTCCAGGAGCTGGACTTGATGATCCTGGTGGATCCCTTCTAGCTCAGCATATTCTATGGTTCCTTCCTGAACCTGCTCACTGCCAGAGCTTGTATTCAGCCTGCCTCTTCATCAGCAGCTGCTTTTTTGGCTTTCCCCTGCTCCTCACAGGCACAAAGCTGTGCTCGATGATGGGTTTGGAGGAATAACAGAGCCAAGGCTCTGTGCATGCTTCAAAGTGCTGCTGGTGGTTTAACACCTGGGATCCCATCATTGCACCATCACCAAGCTGTCTTGAAGTGCATTTTCCACTGGGGCAGTGGGATAATATCCGGCGTGTCCCGCTGCTCAGATGTGCCTGAGGATTCCTGGCATCAATTATCCACAGCATGACAGTGACAGAACACTTCTAGCCTCCAAGCATTTGGTTGTCATGTTACATCTGACAGTTGGTGATTTCATTGCACTGTGCTGTCCAACAAAATCAAACACAAACAGCACACTTAGCTATTTTGCATGATTTTCACAGTGAAATCGAGTGTGTGTTTTGTTTTTCTTGGAATAGTGACAATTTAATAATTATTTAAGCACAGCAAATGTTCAGCAGAATTCCAGAACCCTGCAGATATGAATCAAAAGAATGGGTCATCTTCCTCCAACCCACTCCTGCACAATACACATTCACTCTGTAGGAGTTCTTTGTATAAATGGGTTTCCTGTTGTGGGGAAATCATTTGACAGCCTCCCTTTATCTGGTTGCCTGTCAGGTAAACTCCTAGATATTTATTAGAAAATGCTGAAATGAGACAGTGTCCTTGGAGAAGAAGAAAAATCACCTGGAAATTGAAAGGATTCTTGAGGTGATATATCACTAATTATATTAATCATTCTTTGCATAGCAAACAAAAAAGTGCCAGTTTTTAAGCTTTTTCTAAAGCGTGCCTTGAGAAAAGTGCCATAACAGAAGCAAGGGGTCCACGTGTCAGGTCGGTATTTGGGAATCTCTGTTTCAGCTACGTTTTTTTTTCTAACACTGAAAAACAGTTATTATTCTCCATTTCTCTTTAAAGATGATCTTAAGGCAGTATTAATTTTCAGGTTCTTTCCTTCCTGGAGCAGAGTCAAAAGAAGAGTTGAAAGCCACAAAAATAAATTTAACAAATATTTATTTGTTTCATTCAGAGCTGGCTATACTTTCAGCTTGAACAGGTCTGAGCAAGTTCTTCCATAATGAAGAAACAAGTAAAGAGGCCTTTTTAAATTATCAGTGCAGTTAAAATCTATTCACTAGCTTTTAGGTTTCTTTAACCCACTATTTCATTTTTAAAGTTGTTCCACTGGCAACTGTTCATTGTCAGTCTTTGTGTGTTTAAGTAGGTCTTTTCCCCTCACCATGGTATGTGTGCTTCAGATACCCTTTGTAATCCCAATCATATTCCCCTCAGGTTTCATTTCATTCCACTGTGTATAAGAAAAGCTCTGTCAGTTTTCATTCTGAGCTATGGTTCAGTGCTAGTGAATGATATCAGTGTTTCCCCAAGCACCTGCTATAAGGATCATGTACTTTGATCCTAAGTGACCAGAACAGCAGTCAGTCAAAACAGCAGTCAGTCAGTCAGACAGTCTTCTGGACATAGAATCAGAATCATTTATGTTGGAAAAGACCCTTAAGATCATTGAGTCCAGCTGTTTGCCTAAAGCTCCCCCTAAACCGTGTCCCCACATGCCACATCTACCTGACCCTAAATAGCTCCAGTGGTGGTGACCTCACTGCTTCCCTGGGCAGCCTGTTCAGTGCTCTACCACCCCTCTGGTGAACACATCTCTCCTAATATCTGAGCCTCCCCTGACGTGACTTGGGAGTGTGCTATTTGTCCTGTTGCTTGTTACTTGGGAGAAGAGCCTGACCCCACCTGCCTACAGCCTCCTTTCAGGTGAGGGATAGGGTCTCTCCTGAGCCTTCTTTTCTCCAGGCCAAACACCCCCAGCTCCCTCAGCCTCTAAGACTTGTGTTCCAGACCCTTTCCCAGCTCTGTTGCCCTTCTCTGGACTCACTCCAGCACCTCAGAATCTTTCTTGTTGTGAGGGGCCCAAAAGGATTTGAGGTGTGACCTCACCAGTGGCGAGTACAGGGTGACAATCCCTGCCCTGGTCCTGTTGGCCACACTATTGCTGATCCAGACCAGGTGCCATTGGCCTTCTTGGCCACCTGGGCACACTGGGATTGTGGAATATAATATGTCATTGCATAAGGGATAAGGATGAAGAAATGTATGCCCCCTCTTTTTTGTGTTAGCAATGTCTTGCAGGGCACTCCAGTTGCCATTTCTGTTTTCCACGGCTGAGGTTGGTGAATTATTGTTGATGATTTATTTCACATTTGCAAATGGTACCACAGAAAAGTTTTAGTTAAAGCAATTACCTTCTCAGTTAATTTATAGTATACCTTTATAGCAATACATATCACCATATTTCAAAACTTTCCTCATGTCTAAGCTGCCAGAATGAGCTGTTCTCAGCTGCCTTTAGTTGGAATTTACATTTAAACTGCATGAGTTAGAGTAGAATTGAACTCCTTTACCAAGTTATTTCTGTGATCATTGTGAAGCTATTTGCCTTTTTGTCTTTTTTTTTTAACTAGATACTGATGATCTTTGACCTTCTTACAAGAAAATTATTAAATTACTAATGGCACAGATTTTGTAGGATATTGTCCCACCATTTACTGTAGAATGCTCACACTTCTGACCTCAGGTTTTTCATTTCTTGTTTCTATGCTATACCTGTCCATAAAATGCCATCTCTGTGTTGATAGTTAGGGACCAAATTTTTTTGCTTTCTTTATCTTGTTCATTAATGTTCTGTGCACAAATACATGGGGAAGGAATTAGGCCAGTAAGGACCAAGTCTCCTCTTGTCTTAATTTGATGCAGTGCTCAGGCTCTTATACAATATAGTTCCAGTGGAAATGGCATTGCCTACACTTTTATCACTGTACTGCCTTGTCCTCACTGTCATGTCACACACTTGGATGAGTTTATTTACTTCTGGAAGAGAAAGGTGATTTTGTCTTTTCTGGGGAGTACAGACACTTCTTTGAGCACAGTCAGAATAAACAACTCTGACTGAGAGGCCCATGCTGCTTAAAATTCAGATTAATCCTTCTCATGTAATATGTATGAAAGTGTTCCCTAGCATTAATTAAAGCCCATTTTATTTCTTGGTACACACAGACCCTTTGCTTGACTTGAGTCAAGTCTATTGTTTTGTCTGAGTGATGCTTCCAACTGGCTGTGTAATAACCTTTTATTATAAATTATGAATGATACAGAAATACCTTGTTTTTGTTTCTGGCTCATTCGCTTTCACTTTTAATTATTTTGTTAGATCTTCTGTTCCTTCCATTGAGTCAGGAGTTTATTTTCACTCCAGTTGTCCACAGAGTTTGAGTGTAACTCTTTCCAGCTACCTGTCCTTTCAATGGTGCATTCCATGCTCCAGTCTTTTTGGTTTTATTTACTATCTCAAATAATATGTATGTAATTACATAGAGTAGTAAGAACTGAGACAATTTGTGTCTGGACACAGACTGACAGTGTCATCAGAGGTGTAAGAACCAACTGGGTTTTCTACTCAGTCAATGTACTATGTTGTTCTGTTTCTGTTCCAATTCGTCCTCTTCATTGTCATCTTTGCCTTCCTGTTTCTTAGGTGAAGGGGTTATTCAGGTATCTGAGCAGATGTGTTGTACCTTGTGAACCAGTAACTCAGCTCCTGGTGAGGTACAGCTGTAAATGCTCTCCAGACAATCTTCAGATCAAACTGTGGAGCCATAGGACGCCCTGATTCATTCTTTAATGCGAGCAAGCCTGTTCAGATCTCTTTCCCATCATCAGGCTGTGCTCTCTGAGGCTGTGATCTGTTTGTAGTCACTGTCTAAGCACTTTTCCAGTGATACCTTTAATTAGGCATTCACCCCCGAGTCAGCAGACACGCTCTCAGGCTGTGTCAGATGTTCTCCACTCCCTGGAGGACAGGGTGCCAAGTGTGTGTGCCTTCTGTTCCTAACCTTAAACCTGCTCAAACCCTTGTTCAGGATCACCCCCTAAGGAGAAGCTCCACTTGAGCTTATACTCATCCTCTGCCTGGTGATCACTTGCACTTCTTTCCCCCTTGCCCTCATCTGTCCAGCACTGCAGGAGCTGGTGAGTTGTCGGAATTCAGGACATCCCTCTGGCTGTCCTGGATGGCTCGAGCCCCTGCCAGGGGGCTTAAGAGACCATGGCACAGAGCCCAAGACACCTGTGACTTTGATTATGACCCATGGAAAAAATTACCAACCTTATATGAGGATCTGCAAGCCACGAAAGTCTAAGTAGAATAATAGTTAGTTTGTCAGGGGGTGAAAAATAGATTTGTGGTGTTTTTAGAATGGGAGTTCAGGAGGCAAGATGGAGTAATCTGGGCATGTCCAGCTTTGTCCTTCTTCTTCTTCTTCTTCTTGACTTCCATCTTCTGCTGTGATGCTGGCACTTTTAGATTGGTTTAAGGTGGAAAATCACTGTCTCACAAAGGTGATCGGTATTGGGAAGTTATTGTAAATATTGTACACGTAGTTTTTAGTATAAAAAGATAACACTTCCCCAAGGCGGTCCGTGTGCCTCTGTCTGACCTGCTGAACGGACCTTGGCAGGACAGGAGAAAGAATTTTATAGTTAAGAAACAATAAACAACCTTGAGAATGAGAACTAAAGAGTTCTGACTCCTTGTTCGACTGCTGGGCTGGGAAAAGAGACTTGTACATGTCTTGGGGTCACTCTGACCAGCAAAATTCCCGAGAGTGGTGACCAGTTCTGCTGTTCATGGGATTCATATTGCTGGGCCTCCCATCATGTCAAACTGGTTGTTGGCTTTTCAGGGAATTCCTTCTGTTTTTTCCTGATAGCACTGGCATTGTAGAGGTGTGTGCTGTAACTGCATGTGCAGTCAGAGATGGTCAGGTGGGATTACACCAACAGCCCATCATGTGCCTCTGTAACCCCCCTTCTGGTGGGACTGACAGGGTTACTCCATTCCAAAAAGTTGAACTTTGTAGCTGTCTGTCTGGTTTTGCTGCCTTTTGTGCTCAGAAGCTGGGAAGATAAGTTGTCAGACTTCCTTCACATTATTTGGCTCCCGGTTTTGTGGTCTCCAACTGACAAGCTCAGAAATAATAAACTTAGAATAAGAAGCAGAGGTCAAATGAAGAATATTTCTCAGCTTTTCCTTGTGTACTCTCAGGCTAATATTGCACAGCTTAAAGTGATCTTAATGTCCCACAGTCAGCACTTTTGTCCTGAATAAATCCAAGGTCCATCCAGGTCCTCAACTGCTGAAAATTAATAGTGAATTCTCTTTAGCAGAATTTTGAATTTATTTAAGGGCTGTCGTACCAAGCACATGGCAAGTACTAATGCCCAGTTTCCAACCCTTACAGTGTTACAAAAAAAGCCTGATTGAAATGTATGCTCAGGAATTTTGTGAATTGCATTTTACCCAGTTTGTTGGTTCATCTTGCTTTGTGGACATCCATTTCTGCACATGTGGAGTTAGAGATCATAGATGTGTGCATACTCTTCCCCCTGCCTCCAGGCTGAAGATTGCAGTGGGGTTGTGCAGAGGACAGGTCTAAGCTTGCTCCAGAGCAAATGACATGTGCCTGTCTCAAAATTTGTTCTTGACAGCCCGGATTTGCCTGCTGGCTCCTGAACAGCTTTCTTGGACATCCCCAGTGTGTGACCCCTTTTCTGTTTGCATGCTGCTGCCTTCAGCACAGAGGGGCTGTGTATGAGCTGGATCCAAGCTGGTGGTTGCTATAATAACACAGCTCTAAGTGTGGCACTTGAGTTGCTGGCAGGGTTTGCCTGCAGCACAGGTTACTGACAGGCTCTGCTGAACTCCACATCCTAAATCATTGCATAAAGGAAGCTATTGCTTTCTATTTTCTACAGAGTGTAAGTCTTCATTGGGATATGAAGTGATTTTATATCCTCAGGCCTCTATACATTGACATTTATTTTCCTTTGTCACTCAGACTGCTTTCCATACTGTCACCAGA
Source organism: Molothrus aeneus (assembly GCF_037042795.1). Classification (NCBI taxonomy): domain Eukaryota; kingdom Metazoa; phylum Chordata; class Aves; order Passeriformes; family Icteridae; genus Molothrus; species Molothrus aeneus. The sequence continues at coordinate 62,664,351 of NC_089649.1, read as the reverse complement.
TTATCAGATGGACCATCTGTAAGATAAAAGTTACTGTCTATCTTGCTCAGTAGCCTTGGACAGAAGGGGGAAATAAAGTAGTCTATCTCTTAGGATAAAGAGTTTATTTGTGATGTGAGGAATACAGGTGGGCAGGTGGAGGGGAAGATCATAATATGCCATTAATTTAAAATGTCCATACAAGTCCGTTTCAGAGTCCAGTAGGATAACAAATTTTACCATTTTGTTTCTCTTAACAATCAATCCTGTCAGCTGGAATTGGGGGATCCTGTGCACAATCCAGTCTCTAATTTCATCAGAGATCTCAACTCTGTAGTGTAATGATCACCTCATCTGCTTCTTGTTTTCAATTAAAGCAGCTCTCAGTTGTTCTCAAACCCAGGACCTGACAAACATCTTCACGAGTACTGTTTCATTATTGCTGTTACTGTTCTGGACAATAACATATTACATTTTTGTCTCTTTTCCTCCAAGGAGATAAAAGTAATGTCAATTTCTTTTCTCAGTTCTTATTCCTGTGACTGAGAGAGGTGGTTTATCTTAAGAGGCAACATTTTCTAGGCTTTTTCTCTGTTGCCTCTTACTAAAACAGAACAAAACAAAACAAATCAAAAAGGAGGAATTCATGCTGATGCCTTCCTTGCAGGTTGCCACGTCTTTCCTCCTGATACCACTCAAGCTACACATGTTCTGGTCTTTTTTTTAAATTTAATCTTACAGAATATGTAAATAATTTTGTGGAGTTTATGGCCTTTTTATATTTTCAGGTAAACTATAGAAAAGTTATTGAATAAAGACTTAACTCATAATTCATAACTTCATCAAAATTCTTCCACTAAAAATTGCTAAGTGGAAAGAATGAAACCATACAACAAGCAATAGTAAAAACATTAACGAACTATAATATTAGTAATTAATACCAGAATGCACACATATATGTTTTTGCATCTCTTGGTGGTCAAACTCATAAACTTCATAGCTGCCAAAAGATGTAGTTGTTTATGGTACAGATCTGAGATTTTATTTTGTATTTAATCAATTTCGGGTTTTTTTAATTTTAAAGGAGCCCCACTTTTATCAGAAAGTATTTAATTTTGTATATTTCTGTTTCTCCCTTTTAAAAAAATATTTTTTATAATTGTTTTCAACTTTGTTATGGCAAGCACTGCAAAATGCATTTCAGAGAGGAGGGCCCAGTTAATTCAGCAATGGATTCCATCTGTGTTGACCTTGGCTGCACAGCCCAGCCCGCCCCAGCTGTATGAAGTAACTGGTGCTCCAGCAGGGTCAGAATCAGACAAGCACCATTTGTGTTTCATTTCCTTTTTTCTTTCTTTCTGAATAACATTTTGTCTAAAAACAAGGATTTTTTTTTTCCTCCTGATCTTTATTGGGATTTTTCATTTGTCCCAGGATAAAATACAGCTTTGAAACCTTGGTGCTGTGTCAAGTCAAAATTGGAGGACTCAGGACATGTATTTCCTGGGTGAATGAGGTTCAATAATGATAGGAATTTCATGTATTGTATGCAGCTGATGGAAAAAATGGTTTAAGGCTAGACCAAGAAATTAAATTTGTCTAATGAAAAGGGTGGTATGAATGTATACTGCCCCAGGAACAAACTGTGACCCCAGTTAACGAGAACAAGGTTCTACCCACTGTGTGAAGGGGGAAAATCAACTCTTTGGAGGCAGTCCTGCCTCTTGTGTTTAGCACTTCAGGCTACACAGAGGTGATATGTGTAGAGCAATTAATAATTGCTGTCAATTTTCCAACAGTAATGAACATGTAATAATTTTTAATGTCCCTTATGGCTGTTGTACAGCAGCGGCTAACCTTGAAAGATTTATTTTGTCATGATGCACAGGTTGTCAATTTGATTTTTTTTCCCAGCAAAATTACGGGATCACTACACTAAAAGTCATATTTTTTTCTTTATTCTGCTCATTTGACAGATAATTTCTCTAGCACATCTGGTATGTGAGGAAATCTCATTTGGTTCACATAATAAGTAACAGTAATTGCCAACTGTAATTTGTAATTGATTGTGACATAAGAAGTTGGCTGTATCATTTGATAATAGAAGTAATATTAGTGTAAATTTCAGTCTGACCAGGAATTTCTGTGTTCAGTCGTGAATCAGTTCATTGTTTGTGAAAAAGTTTCTCATTTTACTTGGTGTGCGAAGGTGAGTCCATGCTGGATGAGCTGAAGGGCAGGGTCAGTCACTAGCTCCTTGCATCCTGCACTCTGGGAATGCACAAGCACTTACCTGCAAGGTGGAGTAACCTCCTTGATGGGAATTGGACTACAGAGCCCTCTGAGGGTGGGACTCATTAGTGATGGTGTCAAGAATTGAGTGACTGGTGTAGATGTGTAATCAGCTATGAGATTTGGAGATGTCTAGCTTTGAAATATTCAAAGATGAATCCAGCCCTGGAAGTGCCCACAGAAGTAATTTCACTGCAGTTAATGGCACATGTTATTAAAGCTCAGGCTCCTCCCAGGTAACTTCAGGTCTGTAGCAAAAGAGGAGCACAGTCCCTGTGGCCTCATCTGTGTGATGTGGAAGAAGGCTCTGCTAGACTGGTCAGCCCACCTGAGGTACAGCCCAAAAGTGTCTGTATCTCTGTATCTGACCAGGTTCTCACTTCAGTATCTTCCTTTATTCCCTTAGTTTACACTGCATCAGTGCAGTGCAGACAAACACTGTTGCATCTCTGTCATTCCGTTAAAAAAAAAATCTTGAAAAACTGTTACTGCAGAAATGCAACTCTGCTTGCAAGTTAATTTTTTGTAATAATTGGTGCTGAAAAAAGGCTTCAATATTTTCTCTAAAACATAAATATGAAACTAAAAACCTGGGGCAAATATGAATAGGTTCCATAAAATACAGTTGTTTAGGTACTTGTTCTATTTCCTTACTTAAGGAAATAGAACAGTAAAGTCATATGGAAGAAGTCACAGAGTACTACATTTACTTTGTTATTATATCTAATACCACCAGTTGGTCAGTTTTAAATTAAAAACAGGTTTATATTTAAAAGAAGCATTTTGGAATTTGACCTATTATTTGACATAGTTATTTTATCATGTAATAGTTTATTGATTTTTCAAACTTTTCCTTGTTTGTAGATCACTTTTCACTATGTAGAAATAGCATTATAAGCATTAATATGTATATTAAGAGTTGATTTGCCATTGAAGAAACACCTATCATGAAAATATGGTTCAATTTTCTGTCCTTAGTCTCTGCCAGCCCAGGCTATTTGACTTTTCTACAGTGTGCAGTCAAACTGCTGTTTGCTTCTCTAATGTGAATTATTTTAGGTGTAAAATGCTAATAAATTAGCCTTAACACTGTAAAGTGGTCTGTGCATAGAAATCTTTTTCTTACATTGACCCATTAGATTTAAATGGAGAACTATATCTTTTCAGCATTTTTACCACTTAATGCTGTTGTAGAGAAAAATTCTTTTAATGTAGCTGTAGTATTGATCTTGTCATCCTTAGCAATGACAAGTAGGATTCTACAGTGTTTATCATCTCCAAAGAACTCAGTTGGAGGACCTGTAAAAAAGTTTTGTTTCCTTATCATGGTAGAGGTAAAAGTCTGGACAATAATGATACATTTAAACATGTATCAGCGTGTTATGAAGCATAATTAAGTTGCTTTACTGCTTCAAGTCTCAACCTTTCCTTATTATTGTTTATTTATAATAATATATGGGGAACTTGAGATTTGGGCTTTCTTCTCATCTGAAAGATGCTGCCTTGCAGAGCATCTAATTGAGCCCTCCAGAGCCTTGCCTTTAGAGATAGTCAGCATAAGAAATAGTCACAAGAGCAGGGTTTATGAAGCTGGTTGCATTGACACTGATCATGAGCAGATGTTCTGTCCATGTTTAATTTAACACCTTGTTGGTCTGTAATCACTTTTTCTCTTTTTGTTCATTTAGCCACCAGACAATGGGCCTCCACCACTGCCAACATCCTCCCTTCCTGAAGGCTATTATGAAGAGGCAGTGCCACTTAGTCCTGGGAAGGCTCCTGAGTACATCACTTCCAGTGAGTAAGACATTTCCAGGCAGTTTCTGAGCAGCTGGTAATTCCAGTGTCCTTCAGCTTTTTTATTATTGGAGAACTTAATCTCTTTTGGTGCTGTGGTGTTGTGTTGTGAGTCACTTTGACAGTTTGGGCCAGTTCTGGTTATCCTTGCTGGCCATGTATTGGGTTGGTTTGCAGAACTGTTTTGGTCTGCATTGGACTGGTTTGCAGAACTGATTTGGTGTGCATTGGACTGGTTTGCAGAACTGTTTTGGTGTGCTCAAACCAGGCTCCTTTTACAGAAAACTTAATTTGGTTCTCAAGTGAGGAGCACATAAACAGGTTTCAGCAGCTATTGCAGACTGAGGGTCCAAATTAGCCATTAATCTTTTGGACTTCTTTGAACCACAGATAATGGGGGCCCTGGATCAGGAGTCCAGAGCTAGATATTGCCCAGACCCCTCTAAACTGATCACACTGTGAATATGGAGGTCTCAGAAACTGGTACTGACTGCACATCTGCCCTGCTGTGCCTCTACTGCACTGAATTGCTTGCTAAAATAGAAAAATAAAAAGGAAAAAAAAAAAAAAAAGGAACTGTTGGAAAGATGTATTTGCAGCATTTCTGATGACACATTGTGGAAAGGGATGAGTTGGTCACAGCAGCTCCCACAAGCCATGTGTGATGCCCATGGCAGTACTTTGTGCCCACCTGTTCAGGGCAGCAGGCAGAGGGCTGCCTCTGGCTGTCTACCAGAATGTCCTTCTGCAACACCCAAATGTTCTTTTTCACACCCAAATGCTTCCCCAAAGAGCTGTGCACTTCAGTGGAGCTGTGCTGAGAGCATCCTGATGAAACACTGCAATGACTGCTGTGACCTTTATACAGGGTCATTTGTGTACCATCTTTATGCTGCTTTTTTATTGGCTGGAGTAATTTATTGCTTGTGTAGGGCTGATTTATCACTAATCATTATTTTCTACGGTCCAAAGATTAAAGGCATATCTTCCCCTATTTTATAGCCATTTTAATTATTTTAAATTATTTCTCTGTTCTTAAAACATGCATAGGAGTCACCTTAAAACTAAAATACTATTCATCTGTATACTGCACAAACTGATGTTATCTAGCAGCTTTTAATTAACCGAAGAAATTCAAGGTAAAAAAGAGTTTCATGTGCTGGAAAGCAAATGAAAGAACATATGGACTTAGAAGAGCAGCAGAATCATTCTTCTCTTCATTTCCTCCCTTGAAATGCTGCAGGGTGGTCCTACTGCACCCTGTAACCCAGTGAGCTTCTGACTTGGGTTTTGTTGTTAAACAAGAGCCAAGCTCAGGCAGAAAAATATTAATAGGGCAAATATTAATAGCACTGCTAAAAAATCACCTAGGGAAAAACAAGGCAAAGTATGAAGCTGATTTCTTATTGTACTTAACCATTTCAATGCATAAAAATATTTAGGATATCAGCCTTAAAAGTTCATTAATAATTCCATAATTTAAGTATAGTATATCTATATCTCCAGACATTTAAGGTTCTGTTAGTGTGACTTAGCATCTCACTTGTTGAGGTTTTGTTGTATTTTTTTATGTTCTGAACTTCATAATATCTTAAAAATTGTGTTAAAAGAATTCCTCTCTTTACTGGCAATGAATTTGTTTTTAAATTCAATTGTGCAATTAATGATACATCTTCACTCATGCAAAACGTCCACTAATTCCAGTTGTGTGGTAATTAAAATCAGCTACCAAAGTATATTAAAATATATAACCATAGCTGTTTGGAGTATTTTAGATGGAGAAGACAATAGAAAAAAGTACTTGAAGTAAAAGAAGTCCAAGAATGCATCTATTGGGATAGATATAATTATTTTAAATAAACATTCCCATGGAATATTTTTGTAATGTCATTAATAGCAAGGAGACTTACATACCATGTGTCTTACCTGTAAAAGTAAACAAGCACTGAAGAAAATTGCAGAACAAAGTCATGAAAATTAAATATCCATAACTTTCCCAAGTCCCTCTGATTGGTTTGTAAATAAGTGCTTGCATGTAGATGAAAAGAAGAGCGTGTATGACTTACTTGTCTGTCTTTGGGAATTATATGAAATGTTGTGGTGGGTAGATCCTGCCCTATAACCTATTCCTATGATCTTTGCCATATGGGGGGTTTGTTTCTCGATGTGATGCACTAAAGCAAGATGAAGATGTTTCTCTGTGAAAGAATTACAGAAAATGAAGCTATCTGTCAAAGAATATTTTGAAGATAATGAAACACTACCTAAAATTCTAGCTATGTATTCCCAGCTTACTGTTTCATTAAAATTCACACGGTGTCTGTATGGGTCTTGGCAAAGTATCTTATTTTAATTAACGTAATGCATTGATATTACTGAGCACTGAAACAGTAACTTGTTCTTGGCTGATTTTCAAAAGCTTTCACTTAAAATGAACCTTCTTGAGGTTTTCAGTTATTACAGTGTGCTTCATGGCTAAGTGTTTTAACCTAACACTTTTACACTTTTATTAAAGATTATGACTCAGATGCCATGAGCAGCTCTTACGAATCCTATGATGAAGAGGAGGAGGATGGAAAGGGGAAGAAAATGAGACATCAGTGGCCTTCTGAGGAAGCCTCTATGGATCTGGTGAAGGATGCCAAAATCTGTGCCTTCCTTCTTAGAAAAAAAAGATTTGGGCAATGGACCAAACTACTGTGTGTTATCAAAGAAAACAAACTACTGGTAATTCTTATTTTTAGCTAGCTGTATTTTCATTGTACCTTTTAAATAATGTATTTATTTTTACAGGAATCTGATTTTTGGAATATGTTCTGCAAACAGTGGCCAAGTCTGCAGTAACCTTACCAAAGAGTTCGATCATGATTTACCCAAGAAGCAGAAAAGCACTGAAATTATAAGTGTATCATTTCACCGCTTAAAATTTTGATTTTTATTTCACTTCAGCTTGAACCCCAGCAGTTCTCTGATATTGGAAAGAACATCTGGCCCATTATCTTCTAAAATATTTAATTTGGAAAAAAATAGTTGCTGAAACTGTAAATCCAGTCTTTCATTCCCTGCGGACAAAAAATCTCATAGGGAGCTCTGTGTGTGAACTGTTGGATCAGACTGCTGGAGAGAAAAGTCCCTTGTTGGACTGAGAATTCACTTGGCAGCATATGCTGTGGTAATGTACACACTTTAAACTAAACCTTTGCCATCTGTTCTGCAGTAATTATGATGCAGTATTCACATGATGCACAGCTGCATTATAAAAGGGACAGAAACAAGTGGATGTATTTATTCCTTAAGCAAATCTGTTATGCTTCTTTCTGATTGGAGGCACCAGTGAAAGATTCCATGAATTATCTGCTCACAGATGTAGTTTTGTTTTCTGAAAATAGACCTTAATTGAGGGAAGCATTTACTGTGTGTTGTTATGAGCAAACTAATGCTTATATTAATCAATAAGTTGGGGTCCTCGGTGCTCCTGCCTTCTGATATGGTGCTTCCAGCCATTGTACCTAATTACATAACAATTACTGCACTACCCCAAGTGTTAAAAGCTGATTAACAAGTCATAGAACATATTCTGTAGAACCTCTCTATTCTACAGTGGTACAATATAGTTTAGGTGTGTTCACTTTCCAAGTACATTTGTGCTTATGGCAGTATAGAAAATAGTAGGATATGATATGGAGGTAGGAGATTTCTGAAAATACAGTTGGAATGAATTTGCTAGTTTGCAGTAGCTTTAATTTTTGTACCCTCCTGTATTTAAATGTTGAAAAAAAGTTTATTCTGATTCAGCTTTTATTATATTCTTATAATGCCATCATCCTTAATGCACATTTTTATCACCATATATCAGTACCATATCAGATTTCAGGACCATCTGATAACAGCTTGAAGAAAGGAAAGAAAGAGATGGAGAAACAGATTTTTCCCTGAAGTCATACAGCATTTGTTCTACAATTACATTTATTGTTCCATATAAAAATATGTTATTTTTTATATTTTCATTTCCTTTACCCACATGTGTGGTCCAAAAAGCTTTTTTTTTTCCTTATAGAGATTGTCTTTCAGTAATTCTATAATGGGGATTAAGAAAATAAAAGTCACAATAGGAGTCTAAAGACCAAGTTACACAAGATTGGTTTATTGTTTGAAGGAGGACTTGGACAGTTAACTTATGAGATATGCAAGTAAAACAAATATGTGTTCTTAGGGATTAGTAATTGCTTGTGTCATAAATGCAGCTGTCAGCATAAAACAAAAATATTTTAATTAGGATTAGACATTAGAAATAACTTTTAGTAGGGAATTACTTTTCACTTAAAGTCCGTTAGGGACTCATTTTTCACCTAGAGTCTTTTAATATATACATACTTCAGTTTTAGCAATGTATAATTTTAAATAAAATATTTAGATAAATATAAAAGGAATTACAAGCTGTTTATTGGTTCTTAAAGTGAATAATGTTGTATTTCTTCAAGACTTCATAGCTTGAAAACTTAGTATTTTTTAAATGTTGCAAATTAAAATCTGTGACCAAACTGGAGAAACTTTAGGGTAATGGGCTTTGGAGAGGGAAGGTTTTTCAGTGATCTGCAGAGGCTGGTTTAGAATTGGCTATATTTGCTCAGCCTAACTTCTAGTGTTCATAACATACTTCTATCAATTGTCTTCCAGACAATTGCATCCTGGCATGAATACTGCTGCAGACAGGCAGAAGTTCATGTGCTTTTCTCTATTCACATAAATGCTCAGCTGTCCTTTGTATGCAGATACTGGTTAGTCTTACTGATTGTCAGAGACCCCTTTTTTATCAGATGTCTTTTCAGCCTTAGTGCTTATTTGTATGAGGGAAAGCCCAGTTTACATAAGTATATAAAATAACTGGACATTTGCATAGAGAGTTAAACATTGTTCTGCAGTCTTTGGGAGCCTCAGCTGTACTTGATGGGTTGGAAGGGGGGAATGGAGGCTGGGTCTGTAGGACAAGTGATGTAAAGAGGGAGCCCTCTGTCTTCAGATCACCAGTTCCAGCAGAGAGCAGGCCATCAGTGACCCAGCAGGAAATGGCTGTTCACTGACAGCATTTACTGATGAGGGAAGATGAATTTACTGATGAGGCAAGAAATGTAAGTACATTATTGTAGCCAGGAGCTTACAAAATGAAGTGACATGGAAATTTGTGCAGGGACTATTTGACTGTATTAACTGGAAAAGTGTGATTTTACCCACTTTCCATGAAGTTTTTTTTTACTTATCTCAAGAAAATGAACAGGTGAGTAAGGCTGTGCCAGTGTCTTTGCAGTTGCAGTGTGTAGGCACTGATGTAGATTTGCCTTCATATTCTGGTCTGTCACTGGAGGGCAAGGTAAACATCTGGGCTTTAAAGTTGTTAAGTTACAAGTTTATTCTGCTGCTATATGTGAACAGATATCCTAAATCACCCTCTTCCTACCTGATCAAGGTCAAGGTTGAGTCATAAGGATAATGCAGAGACACTTAATGCTCTCCATATGTTGTACCTGTCCTGCAATAAAAGACATCTTTTACTGTCAGTCTGGAAGTAATTTTGCTTTACAGAGTGGATGAGTTTGCTCTGGCTGAACTCTGTGGTATGTGGTAAAGGGATGTGTAAAAAACATTCAAAATTTTATGAATTAAAAATAGAGCATTTCTACATAATAAGAGCTTTCCCCCAAGGTTCAGAAAGATAATATCTAACTCTGGAACTTCCCTTATGTTTATTTAGTGTTACAAAAGCTCCAAGGACCAGCAGCCCCAGATGGAGCTGTTCCTGAATGACTGCAGTATCACCTATATTCCCAAAGACAGCAAAAAGAAGAAGCATGAGCTGAAAATCTCTCACCAAGGAGCAGATGCCCTGGTTCTGGCAGTGCAGAGCAAAGAGCAGGCAGAACAGTGGCTAAAGGTAAGGGGGTAAGGGGGGATTTCTGACCAGGAGTTTTTCTACCCACAAAGTGTTCACATTGCTCAGTTGCTGTTACAAACTGAGACACAGACAACAACCTCCAGACAAATTCAGACCACTTAATTTGGTACTGCAGAAATACAGACTTCAAGTTCAGGCATCAAAGCAATTCCTCAGGGTTAACCCAGTGCTGCTGCTGTGATGGTTTTCACTGCTAATAGCACAATAATCTGGCACAGAGAGGAGAGGTGGCAAATTCCCTTCCATCTTCTTCTCCAGATCATTTTCCAGAAAGATTTGGTGGTTAGGGTGGAAGATTCAAATTCCCTCAGGTGGAGGCAGCTGGCACCAATACTATTTTTGGCATGGTGTCACCTTTTTGAAAAGAAGATTCTCTGAGGAGATACCTGTTTGAACTGCTCTGGATGGAGAAAAATCCTTCAGCTTCCTGAAGGCCATTCAAGTTTCCTAATTCTGGTTTAGCAAAGTATCATCTGTTATGGTTTGTCCTGCGAATGCAGACTTCAGAGAAAACGGGATTTTGTCATCTTCCATTCCTCTCTGTTCAATGTCTGCAAACATGGAAAATCCCAAGGCAAGGGCTGCAGTTACAGATCCTAACCAGATTACTGGTATTTATATTGGATTTGCCAGTCTCAAAGGTGGAGGTCAGTGAGTAGTGTGGGAAACTATTACTGCAGTTGCAGTAGCAACTGTTTTAAGACCTTGAAATCCAGCCTTTTAAATACATGTATAAGTCTGAAAGCATCAGACTCATCAGGCATTCTCCATGCTGTGCTCTGATCTAACCTTATATGGTACTTATTTTTCTAAGAATAAATTGTATTTCCCCAAATACAATTGAATTAAACACATAGGAATTTCCTGATGGCAGATAGTTTTTCTGCAGAAGAGGGAGACATAAAATGCAGCTTAAGCGGTATAAATTCTGCTGTGGGCTAATGTACTAAATGGAAAATTAATCTGTAATTTCCTATTTTGCAATATTTGAATATACCTTTTGGGGGTTTGAGGTTTATGTGTGTTTGGTTTTGACTCTGGCTTTGTATCCTAGCTTAGAAAATGCTCTATTGTCATTTTAATGGCAAGTAATCCCAGCCATGTATTTGTTAGGCTTCTTCTAACATCAATATCTTGTCCTAAGTTTTAAAGTCATGCAAGTGTCCCACTAGTTCAGCTAGCAGTTCAAAATCACTGTTTGGAATGAAGAGAAGTTCATAAGTCATGTTCCCTTCCAAGGGAATTCTGCTGTAATTAGATCATAGAAACTGCACCCTTATTTCCTCTGTTGTTCTCAATTTAGTAATACTGAATTCACTGGCATCTATCAGACGTTCTTTCATAAAAATTCTTTTATTTTTTTAATTGTATATAAAGCATCCCCACACAGGCAGACAGAGCAGTACTAGATTTTTCCATATCCCAGATGCATTCCTGCTGCTTCAAATTGAGAAGAAAAAGATGGATTTTGTGCAGTTGCATGTTCACACAGTTGTGTATTCTGTGTCTGCAAAGCATTTGGAGAGAGTCTGACAGCACTTTATTTAGCTCCTTCATGCTGCAAAGCTCTCTATTCATGAAATCTTTCATGTACATGGCAGCATTACTGTACTCAGCTTCCAAGTCCTCAGTGCTGCTTCAGCCCTTTGCTTCTGCAGAAATTGCCTTTCCCACAGCTAACCAGAAAAGATTTGTGCAGCTCTTGCAACAGCTCCAGTGTTTTCCAAAGGTACAGCCTTGGGAGAAATAAAATAAGCATTGCTTTCTGTATTTTTTTAAATACATCAAAATTTAAGGATTTTTTTTTATTATATAAGCAATTATGTTTGAATCATTCAAGCCTTACTCAAAATTAGCTTCTGAAAATCACGTGTGGCTTTGTGTAGGACATTCTTACACTATGAAAGAGGTCACTGCTTCATCTTGGGTGATTTTTGCTTTCCCAGCCTCTCAGTCAGAGGGCCAAGATCCTTCCCAGTGCTCTGTCCCTTACATGTGATTTCTGTAGTTAATAAAATGGGCAGATCCAGAGACTGCCAATGAGAAAGAACTCTGCAACCATATTTTTAGAGCATAAGAGGAAGATGCCTTCTTGGTCAAAGGTACTGCACCAGTGTTTGCCACTTGAGGCAGATTATCACCCAGGAGCAATGGGTTCTCATGAATTCAAATGTTAAGTGTCACATTAAAGCTTTACAGTTGATCCTAAAAACCTCACAATGTTTTGGAGACTAGATTGTCCTTTGAAAGCTAAACCAAATTTTTTTTTTCCAATTCATGTATATAATCAGTATAGAATATGTTTATCAAGTAAATAATTTTAAAATATCTATTGGAAGACAAATTCTAAATCGATGTAGAATACTTCAGACCTTTTTTTTTTCGTAAAGATGACACCAAAAAAGCCCCAACTGATAAACATAGTGCAAATTGAAGTCTAGACTGGAAACCACAAAGGGAGTTTCAGATTTACCAGCTAACAAATGCTTGATGAAAACAGATAGCTGATGTCACCAAAGAGCCTGTCAAGATTTCAGAGGAAGGAGCAAAGCTAGTATAAATTCAGGCTAGAGCTGAGATCATCTCAGTAATATGGTGGGCAACAAAAAGTGGTGGAATTTTCCAGACTTGAGTCCTAAAATGTTCCCACAAAAATGTACATGAAAAAATGTGTGCAGTTACACACTCTGACCCAAAAATGATCTTTTTCCATGCGTGCTTGAGTATATGTGCATCTGTGCATTTTGTGGTCAAGTAAGGGCTGAAATTTTCCTGTTTGTCTCAGCACATCCAACAGACTGCTAAAACTACACTTATTTGTCAGCATCCCTGGGAAATGCTGCTTTGAAAAAAAGGACCAGTAAGACCATGATCTTACAAGAAGCCGCTTATTCAGTGGCTTCGTTTGTACAGATGAATGTGCTCTGTGTGCAGAACCCTCAGACTAGGCCACAGAAAACTGCACTCAATATTAGAAATACATGGATGCCAAAGAAATTGAGGTAACTTGTTGTAGAAGACTGGCAGAAGAAGGAAATGGTCACAGTGACTGGTCCCAAGGCCTTCTCTTCCTCCTGACGTTCCTCCTACAAAAATGTATTTCTTATTTATCATGCATGAGGTGTAATCTGTCATCCTGGAGTACTGGCCTTGATTTTCATTTTTCCCTAACATTAGGCACCCTTAGTTTACTTCTCTTCATTTTCTGGTGCTTTGGCACTGTGCAGCAATCTCTCCAGCTGAGGGTCTGTAATTGAGCAGTGAATCTTCCAGCCATAAGGAGACATTGCTTCATCTATCGTTTTGACAATGCTCAGCCAGTTCTGAACTTGTCAAAATAAGGAGGATATTTTGCCCTGAAGAGAGAATAAAATCATGGTTGGGACTGTATCCAGTCATCCAGAGGCTCTGCAGCATTCCTTGTAGGGCTGTTTAGCTGGTTCACCTACCCAGTTTTTCTCTCGGATTAACTGCATGTTATCTCTTATGAAAGTCTATGAAAACATCTCTTTTTTTTTCACTGTCCTGAGTTTAGTGAAGGTAATCAAGTAACTTCTGGCCTCCAGTCTTTATGTGGACAGTTTTACTGAAGAGTAAACTACTGACAGAGCTGTTCTTTAGCCCATTTATATCAGCATAAAATTGAGTTTGTAACTGTAAACATTGTGTGGCTGCTTTTGCTTTCTATGGGGATTTCCAGCTAGAGATCTTCAACACTTCAAGCATTTCTTTCTTGGCTTATGTAATAACTCCCCAAAGAGGTTATTAGCTGCATTTTGTAACTGAGTAGAATCAAGTTCTGAATGGTCAAGCCCTAAAAGTGACTTTAAAAAGTGGTTTTGGGGATGCATACCTGGTACTAGTGGTTTCCATGCAGTGTTTGTTAATTTGTAATTAACTTAAAGAATGTACTGTGACCCAAGGCAGTCGGGCCAGGTTCTTCCTCCACTGCCCATCATCACCAGCAGCAAAGGCTGTGCAAACTAAATGGAACCTCCCAGGAATTGCACCCCTGTTGTCTCAATCAGATGGTTTAAAATACCTCAGTTCAAGTCACAGCAAGGTCAGTGAGTTTGCATAAGAGCTCTTTAGGGCCTCGCCTGCAGAGGGGACAGACCAAACTGCACGTGGGAGTTTTGACCAGTCTGCAGGACTCTGCCAGTGGGCAGAGCCAGAGGATCCCAGCTTGGCTGTGAGCCAGAGTCTCTGTGTGTGTGTGTGTGTGTGTGACCAGCACCATGGAAAACAATGCATAATTTAAAAGAACCAGATGTATATGTAAATTAAAGAAAAAACCAACCAAACCACCCACGAATACAGAACCACAAACATCCTATTTACTTGTCTTCTCAGTGATAATTTTTCTCTGGGTTTCCTGACTAAAATCACAAATGCAAGCTGTCACAGTCAGAGCAGAACCCAGGAGGGCTGGGATTTTCACCACTAGATACTATTCCTCCTCTCTCCTACTCACAGCTTTGGATGGAGAATCATTTAAATCACACCTAGCTGAGACTCACAGCCTAAAGTGCCATGTGCATTCTTTGGCACCCAGGCTGGGGATGCAGCTGCCCTGGCACAGGGCACCTCTGCTTCCTGCCACCCTCCCCAACCTCTGGGGAGTGCCTCCTCCCTGGGCTCTGCCTGATCCAGCAGCCATAAATGGCAATGGACTTCATGGTAATAATGCAGGAGAAATGATACAGGGCTTGTCTTGGTTGAGTATGACAGAAGAGTTCTCCTAAGGGGATGCACAGGCACTAAGGACAGGCTTACTGACTGCTAGGCTGCCAGAATCTCATCCTCACTTTGCTCAGACAAATGGCAGTAAGGCAGAAAGATTAATCTTTCCAGGCTAAGGGATAAATAATGCTTTCCAGTCCAGAAGGTAAAGGGGGTTTCTTTTTGAGACTTAAAGCATAGGCTGTGATGGGAATAATTTTTGCATTTCCTGCCTAAGATTTTCCTCTAGGTGAACTCCTCGGGGCATTTCTGCTCTGCAAAACACTAACAAGAGTTCTGCTGCTCTCCTAAGGAGGAGGGTATTGACACTAGCATATGAAACAGTCCACAAGAAGGAGAAAATGAGGACTTAGTCATGCCAAAATGACAGAGTCCCAGAAAGTCAGTACTCTTCCAGCAGTGAAAAAGGAGTGTTTCAGGAATGGGAAATACTGACTTACAGCTGGAGCCAAACCCTTTTCCCTGCGCTGTGTTGTACTTCAGCAGATTTCAGCTTTGCCATATTCCTGTTTCCAGAGTTAAGTGGCAGAGCCAAGGGACACAGCCCATCCCCTTCCCAGCAATTCCAGTATTTGTGAACCATGTGGGCAGAGGGGGACAAGTGGGTGGGTGGCTGGCTGGATTTCTGGCCTGATTACATAAAGTAAAGCAAATGTGCAGTCAGGCTGTGAGCTTTCTGTCTTGAACTCGATCATATTAAAAGTGTGAGCTCCTCATGGGAGTTCCCTGAGAACACAAGATGATACAAAATGCTGTAATCACATCCTTGTGGTAGGGAGGCTGTAGCTTGAGCCCATCCATGGTATCTACCAGGAGAGAGGTCTGCAAGCTCCTCGAGCTCCTCTTATTCCTTAACAGGTCCCAAAGAGATCAGCCATAAGGAACTATCTACAAATGTACTTTTACTCAGAATTTGTTTGGTTTCTGTGTGGCAGGGGCTGGCTGGCAAGTAGCTGGCTTTCTGGTTTTACTACAGAGCCAGTGCTTTTTATTTGGAGCTTGGAACTTTAAAGTAGCCAGAAGAATCTAATTTACTTTTTTTGACTTCACATGTAGAATAAATGTTGAGCAAGTATTTTACTTCTAGTCCTGGTGTGTCTTTTAAAATAAGATACAAGAATTACAGAAATTTGTGGTGTATGCAGATATGAAGTTTTTTATAGTAAATATTAGTGTTTCTGTAGTAAGATAGTTTTAAAGAAAGAAATATTCCAGACACGCCATGTGGCAGAAATTCCACTGACATCACCCATGGCTCAGGGCAAGGGATCTTTCCAGCTTCCTACCTACAAATATTTCTCCTCTGTGCCTTATGTCACTGCACTCAGTGCTGTACTCTGACTTATATCCTGATCCACCTGGGCATTCAAGGTCTGAAGCCCAAGTCTGATTAGGAGCAGCTAAGGGAACTAGGGCTGTTTAACCTGGAGAAAAGGAGGTTCAGGGAGGACCTTTGTGTTCTCTGCAGCTGTAGCCAGGTGGGGATCAGTCTCCTCTCCCAAGTAACATGTGACAGGAAAAGAGAAAATGATCTCAAGTCTCACCAGAGCAGGTTTAGATTGGATATTAGGAAAAATTTCTTCACTGAAAGGAACAGGCTGCCAAGGAAAGTGGTGGAGTCAGTCCCTGGAGATATTTAAATACTGTGTAGATGTGGCACTTAGGGACATGGTTTAGTGGTGCATTTGGCGCTGATGGATTAACAGCTGGACTCTGTCTTAGGGGTCTTTTCCAACTAAATGATTCTCTAATTCTATAAATAAGAAATAATAATACAGTTCAGGTTGCAGAAGCTTTTTCCAGGTCAGCTAATTGTAACATGGTAATGGTAATTGTGGTACTTCACATTCTTGCAATGGAATGACAAAAGATTATTTTAAATGCATTTGGTTTTGAGGCTATTCAAAGAAATACTGGGTCTTCACTTTTCTGATTACATTTGCTCATAGATTTTAAATATTTGAATAGATAGTCTGTTTATGGTGTCAGTTTGATTTTCCTGGGAGATCACACTGTGTGTGTGTACATGTAATGTACAAAGGTATTTGTGTTGAGAAAAAGGGAGTTATTTCCTTTCCCTAATGTGTGAGAAAACTTAAGCTAATAATGGACTATTTGCCATTACAAGGTGTTCTCGGTGCACCCTTCCACATGATGCCATTTTATTAAAAATAACACTTTTGGGGATTCCTTTATTTTCCCTTTCTGTTTTTGCAGCTACTGAGATACATTTATTCATATTTTTAGGCATTTCATTGCAATGGATAAAAATTAGCTGAACTCCATTCCTCACTCTCACTGACAATTACTTTTTAATGAAAACAGTAATCTTTTGTTTTCATATGGCTCCAGAAGATGGAACATAGAAGAAACTGACAAGAACTTTTGAGTCTTGTGATTGAAATTATGCAAGTTGGCAATACTGGTGGAATGTTTTATCCTTAAAATTTTGAGCTGAAGCTATATGCATGTGAAAACCAGATTTTTAATGGCAGCTGTCTGCAAACATAATTACAGAGAGTGCATCCAGGCAACCATTATATATTAAAGACATTTCATCCTGGTGAGGTGGAGGAGAATGAATTTTGTGCTGTGCATTAAACACAATTATAGTGCACATAGAAGGTGATGAGCAAGTCTTTGCCAGTGAACCTTTTGAACCCAAATGAAGTGTTCGACTCTTGAGTATGCATTTACTTTAGATCCTGCCACCAACTCCCTTTTGACAATGTGTCGTTTGTTAAATCAAAATTTAATTACAACCCAATTAAGCACTTCATCTTCTCCTTAAATATGTGGGGTATGATAAGAACCGGATTTACTTGAGTGCATGACTTAGCACATACTGTTGAGTTAGTGCTGCCAAATCATTTCCCTCTGTTCTGTCTGTAACTCCCATTACAATCTGCCTTTGCCAAAATTAACTAACTGTGTGGTGTGAGCAGATGCTGAAAACATAAGCCATTGAATCAGGGTCATGCAGGAGACAGAAATGAATGTTCCCAGAAACTGTACAGTCACATTTCCCTAGGAAGAAAACGACAGTGTATTTACACCATACTGATGACCAGTGGTTGAAAAAAAACCAAACAGACACATGAAAAATCTTACAATTTTGGGGAGTCGAGGGCTTTTCTTAACTCTGAGGTGCTCTGCTGCAGATACATCTACATTTTGTGTTACAAAGGACACCAAGTGCCATGAAATGCTGCTCTTGTTTCTGGAACAAAATATAGGGTAGTCAGACAGTCAGGAAAGAATGCTGAAGTGATGAAGTTTTGAGATTTTAGCTCAGAAATAAAAATGTAGGTTCATCTCCCAGCTTTGCTTGTTTTTTTGGTTTTTTTTTGTGTGTCATTGACATCATTCTTTTGTTTCTGGGTTCTTCCTCTGTAAAATGGGGTTGGTGCTCTTCCTTTCTCTATGGTGTATAATGCCTGTAATGTATGATGTGCTCCTGAGTTAGCATAAGGGTCTTTGTAGGCCCATAAACATTTGATTTGTTTTAGCTTCACCCTTAAAGGGAGCTTAAGTGCTGGGAAAGGACTGTTTGGTGCCATCCTTTGCTTTTTAGTATTTCCTCATCAAAATTGTTCAGTTTGAAACTCAGCATGAGCTTGGATCGAGAGCCTGTTCTCATCAGCAGTTTCAGGATGATAATGGGCTGCTGATAACTTCACAAGAGATAAAACCCTTAGCTATGGCCATGGGGAATCATCAAGCATCTTTACTCATTGTGTAATTTCAGGTTTTTAAGTTCTTCAAATTCCATCAAAATATCAGCAAATTCCCACTTCAAGATTTTTCTTTAACTTTTTAGAACAGAAAGTGCCATTTCTGTTTACTACAAACATATTTACGATTACTTTGACCTTTAACTCTTGAGTTAATGTGCAATTATAATACAAAAATGCCCCAAAATACCTCTGTGCAATATTAACTCTAAGCTAACCAGCACTTCACTAGTTTCTGATAGCAAAAAAAGAGCATCTGTGAAGTGTGTTATATAAAACTCTTGTCTATCGGCTTGAGGTACCTTGGATCCCATTTTCTCATCACTGTAATTAAATTACTTTGCTTGTGTCAGCTGAGTTCATATAGCAAAATTAGCTCATGGAAATCAGCAGTGCTATTGGTTTCTTCACTTAGGAGAGACTTGGAGCTTAGTCTGCTTAGAAACTGAAACCTTCCACCTCCAGACTTTATGTCTCCTTCAGGTCATATATGAAATGACTTAGGGAGGGAGCATGGAGAGGTTGTTGTAGTGTCAGCCTGCCTGACACCTGCCAACCTAGTAAAAGTCTGTGGGGTTCTCCTTCCCATCTCCTTTCACATCCAAATATAATTTCTAATCTCTCTGATTTGTATTTTATGAATTATTAATAAGTTTTGCCTTGTCTCCTAAGGTTATAAAAGATGTGTGCAGCAACTGCACAGGAGCTGTAGACTCTGATGGGCCATTGTCTAGTTCTCCAGTACACAAAGTGGAGCTGGAAAAGGTAAAGTTATCAAAATGGTGAATGCAAAATGCCTTATGATTACTCAAAGAGACACTGGATGTAAATCCTTGCTGCCTCGTGCTGCTGTTTCAGGCACACAGTGCCTGTGTTGTGTTGGTCTGTTTGGATATGTGCACACATCCTGCAGAGCTGAGGTTTCTGCCATGTCAGTTTGTTTGGCCATGAACAAGGAGCAGCCTGGCTTGGGTCCAGCTTCTCCTCAGCCATAGCAGGGTGCAGATTAATGGGTCTGGTACACGTGCTGAGATGCAGAGATGGTCTGCAACAAATGCAAACAGCAAGCAGGGGTGTCACTCTTGAGGAAGAAAAGATGAAGATTATACCAGGGTTTTAAGGGAAACTCTCTTATTTTGGGGAATTGAGTCCTTGAAGAGCTCCCTGGGCATGCTGAGCTCACTGTTTTGGCAGACTCTTCCAAGCATTCGTGTCTCAGTAGAGAAACTTGGCTACTCACACGTGGTACTTGGCTACTCCACTGCCTTGACTCAGCAGGATGTGAGAGCAGGAATTAGGGAAGTGAGCAGCTTTGCAGTGAATGATTGGTGCATTACCAGCACCAGTTTAAGCCCCTGCTCCATTAAGGCATCCAGGTGAGCAAATCTCTCTCCAGCCCCTGCTTAAAAATCCCACTGACAGCCTTCATCACCCAGTTCCTGATGGCAAGTGCCACCCCTGTGGTGGAAGTGCCTCACTGCCTGTGGTGTTGTTGCTTTGGTCCTGGGAGCAGTTCCAGCACAGCCAGAAGCTGTTCTGTTTGCATGTTTGCACACACACAGACAAAGCAACTTAAAGTGCTGAAAAATAGGGTTTTTTTCTAAAATACATGCCATGAAAAGGTGTAGTTTATGTGGTCATCCATTCTTTTTTGTGATAGTCTGCACATTTGCTTCATGGCTTCACCACTTCTGAGTAATGTGGCCATCAAAACTGTGCTGTCATAAGCTCTACCTACATCAACCCAGACCTCACACATAACCATTACAAAATAGTCAATGCTAAAAATTGCTTTCAAAAGCCTTTCTTGCACATATTGAAAGCACTGAAGGACCTTGTAGGATTACACTATTTTCTGATAAGCTGTAATTGCAAATGCATCTATGAAGCATTTTTGAAGATACAGCTTTTACTCTGCTCATATCTGATACATGTAATTCTTTATTGCAACATTTAGAGCCTAGAAATACATATGGTGAATTATGAATATTTCACTGATTTTAATACACTTTCAAGTATATACTATTTTATTGTTTCTGTGATTTTCTAAAGGCTCTAAAACTGAATTTTTTACTATCTCCTACTTCTCTTCCAAGTGGATGAGAGCTTGAAAGTGTGTTTTATTTGAATTTTTTACTATCTCCTACTTCTCTTCCAAGTGGATGAGAGCTTGAAAGTGTGTTTTATTTCATAGTAAGTCTATTTGTGAAGGGACTCATGACATTTGATTTTATGAAGGAGCAAACATTGTATGTCAGCTGATCTCTTTGCCCCTGCAGAAGCTGTCATTTGAGAGGCCAAGCTCAGATGGGGAAGGTGCTGTGGAAAATGGCATCACTACTGTGTGCAATGGTAAAGAACAAGGTATGTCTGGTGTGAGTGATGTGTGCTGAGAGAAAGGGGAATACCTCACTTTCATCTTTCCAATAAAGTAAAGTTTCTGAATGGTTTAATTAGGATTCAGTTTAACTTGAAAGCTGAGCTATGTCAAGAAGGATTCCTTCAATTTTGGCAGCAACATTTGATGTTATTGG
Source organism: Molothrus aeneus (assembly GCF_037042795.1). Taxonomy (NCBI): domain Eukaryota; kingdom Metazoa; phylum Chordata; class Aves; order Passeriformes; family Icteridae; genus Molothrus; species Molothrus aeneus. The sequence continues at coordinate 62,643,322 of NC_089649.1, read as the reverse complement.
GCAGGTAAAATCTATATAATTAGTATAAGGAAATAGAATATAGAAATTTTGATTTGGCCCTTTCTGTGTTCAAAAGTACAGGTTTTCAGAGCAATAGGCAAATAACAGGTTTTTTAGTAACTGTATAGTGACAATATAAATAGTGGTGTAAAGCTTCTAAACAAAAAAATCATTAAATACTAGAAGGAGAGAACCATGAATATTTATATATATTAATATATTTGTGTGTGTGCACAGACACCTTCATATATAAACTATCATATTACATATGATTATTTATCCTAAAAATATATAGTCATGCAATATCAGTGAGTTTTGAGTACCTATGTGTATAATTTTGCAAATGCTACTTTGGAGCCATGCATTTTCTGTAGTCCTTATAATCTAACAAAGGTAAACCCCAAATCCAGAGGGAGTTCTGGCCAAGTTATTTCTAATACACTCAACCCTTGTGCTCTCTTCCCCATCCTCTTCCCTCCTCCACAAAGCAGAAGAAATTCTGTGCCTTCCTTAGCTTGCTGTTAGATAAAGCATTTCCCTGCTGCCTTTAGTGAAGGGTAACATGAGCTGCAGAGAGCACAGTGTCAATATTGGCCTTGGTGCCAACGCTGTCTCACCTTTTGATCTTGTCCCTTATCTCCTGCCTGGCTCATTTTCCAGCATTTCCTGGCCATACAGATCTCTGAACAGTATGGGACAATGTCATGGTTTCTGGTTTCCTGAAAGCTGTGGTACATTTTTGCTTTTTTTTATTTTCACATTTTAAAATCTTCTATTAAGCTTTCATAAAACTCTGAAACATGTGGAGAATCATCTGTGACCCAAAACCTATGTTGGCCACGAGGTCCAGAAATACCAGGTGGCCCAGGTACCCTGCAGAAGCTGTGATGATGCAGCTGGAAAAGCAGCCCAGCTTAGATGCCTCAAGGAGGGTCATTTAAAATACCAAACTTTGGTATTTTGAAAATGAACTTTCAGCACATAGTAGGAGAAATTATGGGCATTAATGACTGCAAGAAGACTGAAGTGTGCTTGGTGAAGTTATGCTATGCCTTTGTAAAATGGATGGGGAGTGTTTGAGGGAGTACATGGGAAGGAGGCTTCAGTGAATGATCATCTCCAGCTGGCACCAGCCACCAGCCCTGCTCTGCTCTAAACCAGCTGCTTGCTTTGCTGTGGGGAAGGAAATGAGAATAAAAGGCTTTTGTGAAAAAAAAATCACTGGCAATTGGGCAATTAGTATATCCTTTGACTCAAAAAGATTAAGTCATGAAGGCCTTATTTCTGCTGCCTCTCAGTTCTGCAGGGAAAAAATACCAGCAATGTAAGGGGAAGACAGGACAGGAAAACAAACACTAGAAGGGCTTATTCCACTGTCTGTGGGAGTGATTCCTTTTAGCTTCTGTCTCAGAGAAATGAGGTTTTCTGTCTCTGGCTTTTTTCAGTGCTTTTTTTTTCTGCCCCTCAATAGCCTCAGTCAGCTTTTGACTGCTGCTGTGTGGGATGGAAACCTGTGTGAGGGCAGGTGCTGTGCCCCCAGGCAGGGGTTCATGAGCTGATGGGATGGGTGGCCTTCCTCCCTCCAACGGGGAAGCCCATTGCATGTTTAGAGAGAACAGTGTAAGTTGTGAGCACCCTGCCCTTGAAACAGATAATTAGACCTGGGTGTGTTGGGGTTGGCTGGGGGGCAGCACTTGCAGAGCTGCCTTTCCCCTCAGCACTGGCAGATTTGTACAGTCTTGGCTACAGATACAATTTCTAAATAATGTTCCATGATTGCTAACAATTAAACTAAGTGATAAATTATCCCATGGTGAGTCCCAAACTGCTTCTCTATTTGCTGTGCATTCTTCTTCCCAGCTCATCAGTTCATGCACTCATTTCTCATGTGAACATTTTGTCCAATTTTTTCCTCAGTTTGTGCAAACCACTATGGACAAACTCAGTTTGTCCATAACCACTAAGTGTTCCCTAATGCAAAAGGAATTGATATGTAGGGGATAAAGATAGAGAAGCTCAATTAGTAACTATTTAAAATTAATTGTTCATTAAAATCACATATCAGGGCAAGTTGATGGAATTTTTGGTGCCCTGTCAGTTAGCAGAGACTTTTGCTCTCTTGCCAGAATCCAGCCACTGAATGCAGTTTTTGAAGTTTATTTTGTTTGTTCTGTTTTTGCAAAGAAATTCTTGTTTTATTTTTTCTGAATCTGTTTAGTCTTAGAAACTCTTCTTTAAAAAAAATTATTAGGATTTTAATCAGGTAGGCACTTCTAAACACCATATCCATAGTCCTTGCCATATTGCATTCAGCAGCTGAACCTGCTTCAGTTCTCAGAGTGGTAATATTCCTAGTATCAAATGAAGTTAGTGGAAGCATAGACTGGATGTTAGCAAAACACCTCTTTTCAGCACAGCTTTTTCTTTCCAATAGCCAGCTATAGCTATTGAATGTTCATACTGATCCCACTGATTTCTTATCAGTTAGTTCATAAGTCTTGTCTTTCTAAAATGTCCATTGTGATAAGATCTCTTAACCTAACTGTACACAGAAAAAGTCATTTTGCTAAGCAAGCATAATCTGTCTTTTTTTGTGTACTTAATTATTGAAGTATTTTGAGAAAAATGCTTAGGAACACTGAAGAAAACACTGAAGAAGTGTATGACTGGATATTTATTGCTGTGTATATGAGCTAAATTTATATACAGGTACTTCAGTCATACTCCTAAATTAGGTGATGACTGCTGTGGAAACAGACTTGAAGCTTGATTAGATTAAATAAAGTTGGAAGATTGATTTTTGTTTGTATTATCCTTTAGAATGCCATGATTCTTATCACACAGAGGTTATTGGGTAATCTAGTGTTTGTCTCATTGAAATCTGCAACTTTTGTACAATTGTTTGTTTTTGCTCTTCCTTATGTCTTGCATAGGATATTTTTGTCTGAACTTCTGTTTTTATTCAGGTTCTCTCTGTTGGTTGGGGTACACACACTACTAAATACACACTTCTGCTTTCTTAATAGTGAAGAGGAAAAAAAGTTCGAAAACGGAAGCCAAGGGCACTGTGACTAAAGTAACAGGGAAAAAAATAACAAAGATCATTGGTTTAGGAAAGAAAAAGCCATCAACAGATGAACAGACCTCATCAGCTGAAGAAGATGTTCCAACATGTGGTAAGTGGTTTTTTTCCTTGAGTCTTAAATGCACATTGCTATTAAAATTTTATAGCATTCTAGCCTAGGAATTTCTCTAAGATTGCTTTTACTGCAGTAATTCTTCCCCATCATTGGAAGGATGCACCCAGACTGCAAGAGGAGTAATCAGGAGTTTGTCATTTGCAAAGAGACCGAAATAATTTGACATTTTAAATAAAATGGTAACACAGGCTCAGGATTTGCAGAAGTGAGGAAGAGGAGGAAGAAAATTGTGAAAAAGAAGCATAAAGAAACAAGTGCTGTTCTCAAGCAGATAGTTATAAAATGAATATAGGCTGAACTGTGAAATAAATTGAGGCTACAAAGTAGAAGAAGGTTCTTGGAAAGTGATCAGGTCTTTTATAGTAGATTGTGGTTAAGGTTTTATGGAATAGCAGACAGCAGTCAACTAGCCTCAACCAAAATGATTTGAGTTTAATTATGGGTTCCTAAAGTGGTACATATTGGACAAAATGAAGTAACAAATTTCTAGTAAGCTATTTTAACTCTTAATTTTGACCATTCCATATGACAGCTGTAGTGCACAGGGAAGTGTATAAAAGGGCATGCAGAAAATACTTGTGTTTTGTATTGTAGCTGCTAATAATTGCTCACAATTTAAGACATCATGCAATGCACTTAGCTGATGTCCTCACAGCTCTGCTTTTTTAAAACAATGCAGTGTAGTTACATTCTCCAGTTTATCTTTTGGTGCTCCAGTATTAGGTAACACTTACACATGAATAAGATTGAACTCACCCTTCACCCAATCCCTTCAAAAGACAAATTTCCTTGGAAAGCTTTGAAGCAGTTGCACCAGATTCTGAGTTTGGATTTTACCCTTTAATTGACTAGAAAAACTTAGGGAAACCCAGAAGTCTGTGATTAGGGAGCAGCTGGCAGAAAACTGATTGGGGCATGAAGTGTGTTAGATGCCTGCCCAAGGTGATGGCAGCAGCTCCATGGACCACCAGAGAGAACTTCATCAATTACAGGTGGCTTTCAAACCACACTTTGGGCATCATTCACATCAGCAAACTTTGATTAAGTAAGTGCATGTGTCTATACATCAGTTAAGTACAGATGTGATTTATTGACCAAAAGAGCAGCTGGGGAAAGCTGTGTCCAGCCAGATGCATTGTCCAGAGCATCTGGCCTCCATAAGGACTCAAACTTCCGGGCTCTCATACTCCCTTGATAATTCTGCATTATGTGAGAAGTTAACCACTCCTGTACAATCTAATTCTTCATATTTCTATGATTAGTTTGGATATGGACATAAATACAGATTCAGCCTTTGCTATTTGCCTGCATTTGGCTCTACTCAACACCACTTGCAGATTTTAAAGGAAAATATATAAAAGTCTAGGCTTTGGTCATTGCAGGAAGTCTTGGCTTGAAGGAGTTTCTCACCACCAGCAGTTTGGCTCAGTTCAGTGCCCTCTGGGAGGCTGCTCCATAGTTGAAGGTTTTTGCACTTTAGAAGACTCTGCCTCCTGTGAAGAAAGGGAAAATCCCAGCAGGGCTGCAGGTGTCACCCAGCTGGTGTAGAAACTAAAACCCACCTGCACTTGCAGTCATGGCAGAGCCTTGCCTCCAACACCACTGCTCCTGGAGTGCCTGCACTAAGCTGAAGTGCTCATGCCACAAAGGGGAGCACACTCAAGGCGTTTTGGTCATGTCAGCTTGTGAAGGTTTAAGCAGAGATGTGGGGGGTAGAAAGTGGGATCCTGTGTAGTTCAACTCTGAAGCAGGAAGTTTTGCAAGAGCTTTTCTGAGAGGTGCCCTGGGAGCAGAGGGGAAAAACTGTCTGAAAAAAAGGACTCTCACTCCAAAACAAGCTGTATCTGGCTTGCATGGGAAGGTTTTTTTCATTTCTAGGGATTGTAATGTAATGCACAGTGATACAGGGTTTTGTTACAGGAGGAGGGAGGAGAGCTGAAGAGTGTGATTATCACAAGGAGCCAGAACCAGAGGATTAAGCACATCCTCATTTTTTATAGCACCTTCCAAGTTGTGCACAATTCTGATCAGCTATATCCTGTTGGATCACACTTTGACATTGGAACCATAATGTTGGAAGGAAAACCTAGAAAAATGAATAATAAGTCATAGTTTTAATGAAAACCAAAGAGAGAGCTCTCCAACAGGATTAAATGAAAATCATGTCTGAGATAGAAGACAGCTTTTTAACCTCACTTCTGGCTTTTGCAAGATATCATTTATTTCCTTCCTCCTAGCCTGTTTGGAAGCAGCAACATGCTGAATTCATGTACCATTTGTAATGTGGAAGCAAAAGTAAAAGGTTTTGGTTTTTTTTTTTTGGGTTTTTTTTTGGGTTTTTTTTCTATTTCCAAACTCTAGTAAGGCAGGAAAAAAGGGCATTGCTTTGATTGTAATGTTTGAGTCTGGAATGATTGTTGCTATGGCACAGAGAAGGAAAACCACAAAACTCTGCCTGTTTGATGATATTATATGCCACTATATTGATATAGAGCATGGTAAGAAAACTGGGTGGTTTTAAAAGAAAATTTTTAATGCATTTTAATATGTAAGGATTCTGTATCATAATTACTTCCTGAATTTTAAATCAACATGAATTTCATTTCTATTTGTAAAGGTAACAATCTTTTAAGTTCTGGTTTGCAAGTGCGGCAATCCAGATGTGCATTCTTCTTTCTAAATGTAATTAGAACATAGAGCATCAGCACTTCCTAGGTCATTTAAACACTGCTTTTGGATGTTACACAAGGTAGCTCAATACATACTTACATAATATGAACTGTGATTTTCCCAGAAGAAGTTGGTCAGACACAGTTACCAAAGTCATTACCCACAGAGAGGCAGAGTGAGCACATTGGCTGTGTATGTTACTCTTTTCATAAGTGTCCCTCTCCCGTTCTTACTGAAGTCCTGGGGACCTGTGTGCTCCTACACGTGCAGCTGCTGCAGGCACTGACACAGAACAGCCCTTTGGATCACATATTTATATGCTTTTTCTTGGTTATTGGCACAGTGAGAGTTTTCATTAAAAGAAGTGGGGCAGGGTCATTTACTTGTCTTCCTAAAATCCATCTGGACTTTCTATTAGAAGAGGAACAAGTTACTTAAAGGCTAGCATTACACTGAGAAGTGAGTTTCTTTTTTTCTTCCTTTTCAGAAAAAGCGAGGAGTAAAATATCTCACATTTCATTTTATTGCAGGATATCTCAACGTGCTCTCTAATAACCGCTGGCGCGAGCGCTGGTGCAGAGTGAAGGACAATAAACTCATTTTCCACAAGGACAGGACAGACCTGAAGACACACATTGTTTCCATCCCACTCCGTGGCTGTGAAGTCATCCTGGGGCTGGATTCGAAGCATCCCCTGACCTTCCGCCTGCTCCGGAATGGGCAGGAGGTTGCTGTGCTTGAGGTACAGTGGCTGTGACTTTTAGCAGCTCCCACAAGGTGAATCAGAGAAGCACTTTCAGACAGCCTGTGTTTGTCCATTAAAAAAAAAAAAAAGAAATCTTCAGAATAATACTATTGCAGAGCTGAACAATAAATGTTGGAAGGAGGAAAGAAGTAGTAAATGATGCAAACAAAGAAAGAACTGAGATTAAATGTAGTTCAGAAATCTTCTCAGTAAAATACTTTTTTCTGCACTGACCTCCCCTTGACGTGGTGCTAGAATATCCCTGCTCCTTCTCTAGGCATACTTTTATATCAGGATTATAATTACTTAGGGTAAATAACTTGGCAATAATTAAATAATGGATCACTGTTGATGAGAGCTCTAAAACTCCTAACTTTCTTTTGTTGCTATGTATGGGAACTCCTTTTGTTTAGTCTGTGTCTGTATTAATACAGTTATGCATTTCAGAAAATGCAGTGTGCCATCAGCCTGGTGTATCTCCTGACTCTCCTCACATATACACACCTATGTCTGTGTTAGGTGGGTCAGGCTTTCTATAGGGGCTTTATTCATCATCTTGTAAAACCTAAAATAAGAAGACATTTAAAGACAAGTATAATGAGCAGGAGGCAACCTTCTACTTTCGTGGCAGGACAGGGACTTTGACTACTTTGGGTTTCTGACTACACATCAAGTCTCCTGTCCTTGCAACCAGGCCTGTTATATGACAGCAGTTCAGAGAATTTGAAAATAGAAAACAGCTCAAGGAACTGTGAAAAGCAACGAAATATGTAAAAATAAGAAATTTAGAAACCACTATATTTGTTAAGGAAAAATTATTGCCTTTCCCCTGTTACTTCTATCCAATATTTGTTTTGCTAGTGTTTAACTTCTGAATTGGTGACTTGAAGCAAAATATAAAAAAAAACTTCAATTATTTTAATAGTATTAATGCTTTTACTTGTGTATCAGGAAGATGAATGCTATCATTTAGACAAATGTAGCAAAATTTTTCAAAAAGTAACATTAAAATCTCTTCACTATTTTGTTCCCTCTTCCCTTTTGTTTCTGGTTAACAGTAACACTTTCTTCTCAGGAGTCTTGCTGTCCAAAAATCCTCCAGCCTAACATAAGAAAATAATTATGTTAAAGCTTTCAGTATTCTGAAGTCTAAAATAAGCATTACTTGAATCTAAATCCACTGGCCTTAAATGATCATTTTTTCGTCTTTTTAGTGGATTGCCCACTTTGTATTACATCATAAATGATGAGCACATAGCTTAGTTAAAGTGCCCTCCTTCTAGCAAAGCCGATTTAATATGAAATCCTGGGGTTTTTAAGAGTTCAGCAGAATGAAACCAGAGCCTCTCATACCATGTGGTAGCAATTTGTCAGCCGAGAAGAATGTGCATTTTGCAATCATGCTCAGCCCAGTGGCAGAGCCAAGACCTGACCTGTGTTCTTGCCCTCTCCTCACAGGCCTCCTCCTCAGAAGACATGGGCAGATGGATTGGAATTCTGCTGGCAGAAACGGGGTCTTCAACAGACCCTGGAGCTCTGCACTATGACTACATCGACGTGGAAATGACGGCAAGCGTGATCCAGGCTGCCAAGCAGACCTTCTGGTGAGAGCGTTCCCAGTGCTGCTCCCAGGGCTCTGGGAATGCACAGCCGTGTGTTAGCTCCACTGCCAGCACTGCTTATCAAAATCCACCTCCCCCCTTGCCACGTACTGAACTCCTGAAGTGGCTCAGCATTGCAGCACGTTAGATGTGTTTATGATTATTCTGTTGGAATCCTGCTAAGTTCTGTAAAAGATGCAAGGTGGTATGCAACTTTACTCAAATCTTTACTGATTTTTTTTCAGTAGGTCCCCTTATCAAATGCTGTATTTTAATCTTCTATTTTACCTAAAGTCTTAGAGCTGTTCCTGAAAGAGAACAAATATTCTGAAATATGCAGCTACGTAATTCACATTTATTGGCTGTATTTGCTGTACATACAGGGAAATATACAGCATATTATTGATCAATATATGCTGCACACTCGCAGTATATAGCAAATTTAAATCTTGGACAGTCACATAATCAGTGTTTCCTTCTCAAGTTCTTTCTGATTAATTAAAAACTTTATCAAATCCACCCAGTTCCATTAATTTCTGGGGTTCAGTATAGGAGGTGGAAATTGAGAAAGTGCCTAGAGAGTGCAGCATGGAAACTGTTTAAATTGCAAATCAATAGAGTGGCTTTGCCATTACTGATCATATGCTAAAAGGAGAAAGGCATACTTAACAGATACAGTGATTTACATGTTCAAATCATTTGAGGCACTAAAGCAGTCCTTGGTGGGAAAACCCATCATTTTTCCTTGGCTAGATGAGGTTTTTATAAACAGGAGTGAAGAAACAGTGGGGACAGGGGGATGCCCTGCTGGAGTTGTTCCCTGTGGTCAGGAAGTGGGTGGCCTGAGAAGACAGCTGGCAAAAGCATCATCCCTCATCCTACTGCAAGATGACACTCCCCAGACTAATTTGGAATTTGTGTGACTTAATACATTAGAGAATCACACCCCATCTGCCCATCATGACTTTGAACAGACAGAAAATGAAGGGGGAAAAAAAAAGGAAAAAAGTTTTGGAGTTTTCCAAAAGATGATCCTATTGCCATTAGCAAGCTTCCAAGAGAATTTAACGAGGGAAAATGCCCAGCTTCAATGAGAGTCCAGTTTCTGATGGAAATCAAAGTGACTCAGTGTTAACACAAGCCCAGTTTTGTGGAAACCAGATAATTTTGATAGAATTAAAATGCTTTTAGCATTCAGACTTACGTTAATATTTGTTTAGAAGTTAATAGGGCCCAAAAAGTTTCTCCTTTGTTGACATGTATTTTTGCTTCAGTCAGCATCTAGCAATAACCACATTTAAGAGAAATAGTATGGTAACCTTTTCCCCCTGAATTCTGCATGGCTTTCCTTTTCTGTACAAATGTGGTACTAATTGGAGCCAAGTGAAAAAACATATGCAACTAGACCACATGTTAGAAAGCAATGTCAAACAACTTGCAAAATAGCAGAATTTCCCTTTTAAGAATTAATTAAAATTCATTGGGTGTCTTAAAGAGCCTGTGAGGGCTTGCTGATAAGCAATAGAGTAGCTGTCTGCTGATTTTCAACTACTGCTAGAAAATGAGGAGAAATTACAATGGTACTTAAATGTTAATGAACTACTACATTTGCCCTTTATAGAATGAATATCAGTATTCCAAATTAAAGGAAGTTATCATTAAAGCCTAGTTTATCACTCAGTCACTTTAGATTATTGGTTATTCACTTATTAAGACTGATGCTTTGCAAAACTATCAGCTCCTCATTAACAGTCCCATCAATTTCCTTCACCTAAGTCATTAGGTATGGAGGAAAAGCTAAGGAAACTTGCTTCCAGGCAAATTTCTCCATTTTCCTTCTAGCAGTTTCTGAATACAATTAACTTGCATGGACGCACCTGAAAACATGATTAATGAGGATTATTGAAATAATGATTATGAATTGTTTGCAATTACTGAGATAAATCCTGCCTTCCTTTGGTGGTGGAAATAGTTCCTACAAGTGCATCAGATGCCACTAATGAATATCCCAGTTTTCAGACATGGTTATTGTATATTGCTGTAATTGAAGCCTCTTAAATAGAAAGAAATAGAGCAACAACTCCAAACTCAATTCTTCACACCAACCAGAAACATTTGTGTAATGCTCTTCCTCAAGAACAGTAAACAAATGCAGCCCTCTAATAATGTCTAACGAGGTATGAGTTATGATAAGGTTAAAAACATTTTTATCATGGGCTTTTCCTGGGCTTTTTGCTGTCTGTTTGCTTGAAGTAAGAAAAGCTTCTGTCTAATGTTTTTTCCATCCCCACACTGCCCTGAAGGGTTCACATGGAGCTGGGCAGGTTCATCCCTCCTGTGAGCCCAGGGTTCCCGTGGCTCAGGTGAGCCCCAGTTCTCCCTCTGAATGAGAAACTCAACAGACTCCGTGTTATTCCAGAGCCAAAAGAAAGCAACTGTTGAAACCACAGCATTCCTGAGCTCCTGCCAGCACCACAGAAGACCCTCTCTGCTTTAGCAGTGCTTTATCATATTTTATGAATGTCAGCACAGACTCTGAATAGTTCCATTGTTTGGGATGGAAAACATTGTTTTCCCATTTATGTACACCTGAAACTGTAGGAATGGAATTATTTTGGATCTCACTCTATACCTTATGCAATTCTAGCAGTTGCTACAAAGGAAGACTCACCCTTGGAGTCATTATTAAGCAACAGTGTTGATTGGAATAGGCTAAGGGGAAAAAATTAAAATATATTATATAAATGTATATCCCTTTTGAAGTTTCCAGAGGACTCAGGTCCACCATGTGTAACAGATCAAGAACGAGCAAATATAGAGTATTTGCATGTAAAATTACCCATAGAAGGTTGGGGAGCATAGTGCAATAGCCAGCCAAAAGTCCTGATACAGAAAAGAAGAATTCCCAGGTTTTGAGGAAGTAATTATTCAGGAAATTTTTATAGATATGTTAACTTGGATTTCATCGAAATTATGTGGGGTTTTTTTGAATTTTTGCTGGATTTTATTCTTAGTTCTCTTATTTCCTAAGTTTGCAGCCCCTTGGGCATGCATGCACACAGAAACACCTGCTTCTCCCCAGTGCAGACAACAAGGGAACGTTTCTGGGACCCTGTCAGGCTGGTGTGTAACAGAGACCAGCAGGTTCCTATGTAAACATGCCACTGAGCAATTACAGCTGTTGCCCTCCTGGCCTTCACACAGCCATATCCCCACTGCAAGAATGGAGAACAGGAACATATGTTGTGTTGCTGGCTGTAGCAGCAACGTGTGAGTAGCGAAGAAAGAAAAAACCACCCTGCGGAAAGTGAGAAGCTGCGTGCTTCCGGGCTGCACAACCAGGCACAGGGAATTTACCACTGTATCATCACTTAGGCTTAGGTTTGAGTGCTGGTTCTTATTATTTTCTCTTTGCATTGTTCAGTTTCATGAACAGGCGGGTGATATCTACGAGCCCGTACCGGGGGAGCGCTGCCAACGGCTACGCCTGCCCCAGCGGGATGGCGCTCCATTACGATGATGTTCCCTGCATCAACGGATCGGTAAGAGCTCAGCCTGCACACAGCAAATGCTTTGCATGTGTTCATTGCCATGTGGACATCTGAAAATTGTATTATCTAAAGATCCTCACTGGGCAGTTTCCAGATGAACTCGTGTTTTTTTTTGATTGGGGGTTGCAGACTCCTCTCACACCTATAGAATATAAGGGCATGGGACATATTGTTTACATTAAGCTGCTTGTGAGCCAATGTGCATTTAGAAAGCAGTTGCCTGTTGATGATTTGTTGCCAAGTCCTTAAATACAATACTCACTAGAGGAGGTATTTTTTTAGATCAGACTGGAAAGGGCAAAATTAAGGACTCAGTTACACCAGGCACTTTTTGATGTCTGTTGAAAAAAAACACCAACACCCAAACACTTCTCAGTCTCTGCGGCTGCATTCCTGAGGATTGCAGGTGCTGCTTGTCCCAAAGGAGAACCACAGTGGTCACTTCCATCTTCATAAATTGCAGAGCTGATCATAGGCAGATGTGTAAGAGGATTTAACATCTAGTGGATGCTCACCAATAGCAATATGGGGTCCTCAGGAAGGTTGAAGGTTTGCAGGGAAGCTACAGCCTATGTCAGCTCTTAATTTGAGCTGTTGAATTGAGGCCCCACTAAGGGCGAACTCAAGAGAAATTAATAGTTTCAAAGTGCGAAATTAACTGGACATTCAGTCCTCCAATATGACAGTAATGTCCAAAAGATGTTAGAAATCCCCTCTTGGGAACAGTGCATGATCACTTGTGTGGGGAGCAGTCTTTGAGTAGTTCTTGGATGTGCTCATGCCTTTGTTTGAGTAGTGTACTGCCATGGCCAGGATGGGTTAAGGAAGGTTATTTAGCAGTCAGGTTGGTTTCTTTTAAGGTTAATCAGATGAATCCTGGAGTACTGTTGTTGAGATTTCCATTTTTCTAAAAATTAACAAAAAAAGGAACTATTTTAGTTCTTGTAGCTCAGAATAATAAATCTCCATCAAATAAAATGTGCTACATACCAGCAGCTGATATTCATGGGAAAGACATGTACCCTGAAGAAATTAAAAAAAACAAGCTAGAAAAAACTTGGCTTCTGATAACTGCTAGGCTGTATTACTTTTAACAACTCAAGTACCAGATGTAATCCCATGGACTCATCTGTGTAAAACTGAGCATCCCCCTGCTAACACAGTCTGCCTCTGCCCCCTGGGTGATGAAGGCATAGTCAGGGTGCTAGGTTTGCTTGCACTCAGGGCTGAGGCTGTGAGCCATGGAATGCAATGCTTGCTTTCCACACAATGTCCTCCCCCCACTTTCTAAATAGTGTCAGTAGTAAGGGTGTATGCTCGCTAAGCACTGAGGGCTTGCTGGAGTCCAAAGCATCACTAATGTTTTAATTTCACTTAGGAGGTTCTGCATGGTGCATTGTTCACTAACTGCTGAGGTGTATGTGTTGCAGTGGGAACCAGAAGATGGCTTTCCTTCTTCTCGTAGCAGGAACATTGGAGAAGAAATGCTTTATGATAACGCAGGCCTGTACGATAACTTGCCGTCTCCAAAAATCTTTGCGCGCTATCCGCCAGCTGACAGGAAAGCCAATAGGTTATCTGCTGACAAACTCTCCTCTAACCATTACAAACACCCTGTCTCATCCAATCTGTCTTCTGCTCAGTCTGTCACTAATACCTCTGCTGTGGGGAGGGGATCTGGCTCGCAGGTACTGTACTGTTTAATACTTAACAAAGCTTTTTATTTGTTCTGTTTATCTGGTTGTTATCTGAAGGGACTCTTAGAGTCCCTTAGTGTTAGCACTGAAGTGCCTGGAGTTTAGTTATGAGCCCACTGCAAATGAAGCAGATTTGCAAAGGTGTAAATTCCAATGTGGAAGTAGTGGTACTTGGGAAAGGCTTTGCCAGCATGTTCTTGATGATTTACAGATGGTGAATAATAAGGAAAAAATCAATGTGACCTTCTACACTTAACCTGAATGCATGTCTAGCTACCTTTTGGCTCCTCAGGCAGAGATGTCTTAGAAAAAAAAAACAAAAAAGATAGGTGACATGTGACCTGTCTGTGACAGCAAATTTGGCTCTTTAGAATTGTACTGATCTATATACCATGTATACTATGGTTAAATATTTTGTGAATATGCATATATATCATAACTTGATGTTATATATTCAGTAAATTATGTTGTATATATTCATATACACCATCTTTTTATTACTGCCTGTTATTTTCTTCCCCATAAAAAAAAAAAGCCTTTGTCTCTGCTGCTTTCTGAGGGTGGCTGCAGGCTTTTGTACATCAAACATGAACCTACAGAGCAAATGAAGTCCTGTGAGCTCAGCCTTGTAGCAGATGGGCACAACCCAGCAGGGGAGCAGAGCAAGCCTTGCTCACAGCCCTTAGCTGGTCTCTTGAAAGGTGGCCATTGGCTTAAACCAAAGTATCACAGTGTGAATGTATCAGAGTGATGAGTGGTTTTCAATCTAATCTGACATGGAACAGTTAAGATAAATGTTTTCCTTGTATAAGGTACTTATCATACTGTGTGTTAACTCACTTAACCCTTAAAAACTTCATATTGGAATATTGGAATCCAGTGCAGTTGCAGAATTGGAGGTGGACATGAGCAATAAATTACTGCAGCAGCAAGCTTCTCAGTGCACTCCCAATTTAGTCCTCACAAACAGAGCATGGCACACATGTGCTTGGCTGGAGCATCCTCCAGGGAGACACTATGACTAGTCAGGACAGGGTTATCTTTCCAGAGTTCAGTTCATTTCTGTGAGTCCTCTAAATGGAAATCCCTTTAACATGAGATGCTCTGTTCCTGGTAATCTTGTGAGCCTGTCTGGCCATTACGAGAGGGTTTTTTTAAGTAAGAAAAGCTTTTAAGTAGCAGCTAGAAGTTGTATAAGGGGAAAATGATATCTTAACTCCTATCACTTAAAAACATGTAATAATCATATTGTTTCAAAAAAAAATCCACAAGGATGGCAAGGTCATATAGTAAATATGAAATAACGTTGAATTTTTTGTGTGGCAAACCCTAGTAGGTTTTACTGTGTGAAATTAACTCTGAAAAACTTGTGTTTCAAAAGTCTTTACTGTAAAAAATTTTTCAAAGGTACATGTTTTTCTGCCTTGCAGTGGCTTTCTGAATACTGTAAATGCCAGGGTTCTAAATGCCTTGGAAACCATGATGCCACCAGAACCAGGGAGTTCATCCTTTGTTATCCTGTGATTGCTGGCACGGCTCCAGCTGAGCAGGCAGCTCCCAGAGGCATCTCTGGAGGAAGCGCCGTCTCCAGCTCAATCAATGTGCTCTATTAAGGCTCTCTGATGTAGCAAGCACCTTTCTGTCACGCTCTGCCCTTGATGAAAGGGTGAAAGTAATGGCCAGTGGCATGGGAATAGCTGGAGCCCATTTGTACTTTTGTTTTCAAACAGTTTAAAGGCAAGAAGCCTCCTGTGACTGCTAATGGGATCACCGGAAAAGCGAGGACTTTAAACAGCCAGCCCAAGAAATCCGAGACGGTTTCCTGTGTGAAGCGCACGGCATCCAGTAAGTGTCTGTCCTCACTGCTGCTCACTGGGCAGTCAGGAGGGTGCCAAGAAGGGCTCTCCTCTTAGCAGACAAGGTACAGAACCAGTGTGGTTTTGTGAGCTGAGAGGCTGAGGAGGAGGAGATGCCAAGACTGAACAGGACATACTTTGGTGACTTAATTCCAGCCACGCCACACAAGAAAAGGCTGCCTGTCATATTGGGAGAATGATAAATATGAAATGTGGACCTGTGGCTGCTGCAAAGTCATGAGGACATCAGGGAAAAAAGAAGGATAATGATTCCTCATTTGCAGCAGAGAGGAATTCTTTCTTCCTGTTGGAAAAGGAGGATGAGGAGCTGGTATAGATGTAAGAACACTGTGTTGCTCTTAAGTGGACTTACTAATGAAGTCTTATTTAAGAAACCATGGATTTAATGGCAACAAGAGAAATTGGTGTTGGACTTTTGGACAAAAGTAAATAGCTTCTAACTGACTAAAACTGGCTCAACAATTCTTTGTCAGGAATGATTTCCTCTCATAGAGTGTGCCTTCAGATATGTGACAGACAAAGTGATCTCTTAGCTGACCTATCTTCTTTTAGTCTGCAACTGGAGCAGAGCTATAGAGGGAGCTGTGATATGAATCAGATCACAAATATATGTGAGCCACGAAATGAAAGCATTTGTATGGGAAATTAAAAAAGAAAAAGAAAGCTGCCAAGCATCAAAGAACTGTGAACATCTTTGTATTCTCTTATGTAAGGTGAGAAAAGATGTGCACTTGAAGTAGGAATAAAAGTCAGGCAAAAGGCCAAGCAGGTGGTTTTTCCTCTGACCCTTTCAATTAGAAACGAAGGGTTCTTAGCTAGAGAGGAGCCACCTTTCCGTCTTCTGAGCTACAGAGAAAGGCAAGGCCATTTTTCAAAACCAGTGTGCTATAAAGTAACTGGTATTTCTCATTTTCCTCATGTAAATATAAAGAACAAACTCTATCCCAGATCATTGTTGTAGCTGTGCTGCAGAACTTGGCAGAAATCATGGACCTTGAGAAAGAGCCAGTGGAAGAGGAAGGCCAAACCTTTTCCTCAAACCATAGAATTATAGAATGGTTTGGGTTGGAAGGGAGCCTTGAAGATCATCCAGTTGCAACACCCCTGCCGTGGGGAGCCGTGGCTTGCTTCATGTCATGTTTAGTCTCAGGGACCAGTTCAGGGTTGTGCTGTTAATTTAAACCCTAATTAACTACAATCTGATACATGCAGATGCAGAGCAGTACAAATACGGCAAGAATCGTGTGGAGGCAGATGCAAAGAAGTTACAAAGCAAAGAGGAGGAGCTGCTGAAGAAAAAAGAAGCCCTTCGGAACAGGCTGGCCCAGCTCCGGAAAGAAAGGAAAGATCTGCGTGCTGCCATTGAAGTCAATGCTGGTAGGAGGTGCTTTTTTGGGCTGAATTCTCACCTGAGAATTAGGCTTAGCTATCCAAACACCTTTGTATTCTGTGCTGAATGTCACCCTAAACAAAGTTAGGTTTCAATGCTGAGCAATGCTCTGTAATGTCTATATTTGCTTTCTATATAGATACAAAATGTATAAGATAAAAATACATATGTGTAAGTGTACATCGTTATTTTTATATATGCATGTGTATTTGTACACATACCTAAGGAATTACAGTGGTGAGAACTTCAGATAAGAGGAACATGGGAATAAGTTTTTTGTCACTAGCTAATTATATTTTCATGATACAGAAAAATAAAACAATACTGATTTGAAACCAGACTAGATATCTAAGAATGTCACTTGATAGAAGGCATTTGATTTATGGTACTAAACTTTTTACATTAAAAAAGTGTTTTATGTAAAGGACCTAATTATTTTTTTCAGGTCACTGATACGTAGAGAGCTTGTTTCCTTACTTTTTAGAAAGAAAATAATTTCTCCAAGTGTCACTTTAACATTATTATTACTGAAATAATAAAATTGCTGTGAATGGCAGGCAGGAAGACCCAAGTGATTCTTGAAGACAAGTTAAAGAAGCTGGAAGAGGAATGTAAGCAGAAGGAGGCTGAACGTGTAAATCTGGAGCTGGAACTGACTGAGGTGAAGGAGAGCCTTAAGAAAGCCTTGGCTGGTGGCATCACACTGGGCTTGGCTATTGAGCCCAAATCAGGAACATCAAGTCCACAGGTATGCACAGCCATTGAACATGCAAATCCCAGTACCATGGGCTGGGAGTGCTCAGCCTTCCCAGCTCCAGCAAAAATGAGTAGGAACTGAGAGTTGGATAATGGTTTTTTAAGCCTGAGAAATTAAGAGCAGAATTAAATGCCTTTCTGTGTTATTTGCATTTCCTGCAGCAGGAGGGGACAGGTAGACATGGGAATCACAGGCAGGATATGTTAGGATAATGTGCAGAAAGCCAACACCTTGTCCTCAGTGGTTGTATAAGTGCAGGAACCAAGACATTGCTCCAGCCCAGCGAGATTTAAATGCACCAAGTCATCATGCAGTGATGAAGAACTGCTTGTGCTGTTCCCCTGTCAGTTGTGTCACACTCTGCAAGGGCTGCAGCCATCACAGAAAGATCAGAGGGATACATCAATTCCTCTGGATTATCCATAGTTGTTTAATCAGACCCATAGTCCTTTAACAGAAAAGAAACTTCAATTTTCATCACAGAACACACATGTACATTGTTTTGTTTCTTTTGTTCTAATCTTCTTTTCATCATCATTATTATGAATATAGTTTCTTTAAAGAAGAGTTCTGCAGTTCTGAATATAAAGTAGAAAGTATTGCACGTGTGACTACTTGGAGGAAACTCAATATAGGCTTTTCACTCTTTATTAGTCTCCAATTTTCAAGCACCGAACGTTGGAAAACTCTCCCATCTCCAGCTGTGATACCAGTGATACTGAGTGCTCCATCCCTGTGAACAGTGCAGCAGCTCTGAAGAGACCTCCCTCAACAAACAACTCTCCATGTCGAGGCCATGTCCTTCGAAAAGCAAAGGTGAGAGCACTGGTGTCTTAATTGTCTTCTTCTCTGCTTTTTCATACTTTCTTACAAAGTCTTATTTAGCCTTAAGAAGAGAATATGTAAATTATTCATATTACTACATAAATACTGCTGATTTGGGGAACCTTCTGCAGAAGAGTTGGTAAGTAAGTTTGGGAGACAGATTTGACTGTACTCTGATTCCATGTTTTTCTCTGTTGCTTTTTAGATTTGATTTGCAAAGTAAGTAGTCTGTGGTGTAGACAGTCCATGTGTCCACTACTCTGTGTAGCAGAGAAGTGGTTAAAAGAGCACTGTTACAATAAGTGATTAGAAATGGCACAAGATTGAGTCTGACCTTTTCCAGCCATTGCAAGAACATTATAATTAATGACAATGTGCAAGTATCTGCTCAATGTACATTTAAAATAAAAGTTGAATGACTTCAATTTTGTCTTGCAAGTACCAGGCTGAAATTTGCTGTCCTCTTGTATTGTTAAAGTTTTCTAATTTTTGTGGTTTAGTTTAAATGGGATTTGTATGACCATTCTTCTGGGCTAAATTTGCTGGCAGCATAAACATGTGGGCAACACATAACCAAGGGTGGCAGTAATAGTGCTGGGCCCAAGCTTTTGTTTATTTAGTAGTTCACTGCCAGTTGTAATTATAAACAGCAATAATCATAAACACTTGTTGTTCTTGAAAGCTATTTCCAATTTCTTCAAGTGACTTTTGTTACACGTATTCATCGATTATATACATTTCCAGTGTCTGAGCATAAGCCTGGAACCTAAATGTAGTAGATACTGAAAAATAAGCATCTCAAAAAATTATTTTATTATTAAATTATTATAATAGAATTATTTTTCCTGATACACCATTTGTGACAGCTTTCTCACTCTTCTTCTACCCCCTTTGCATGGACATCAACTGCTTTTTCCTGCCAGTTAGCCTGATTCATTTAAATCCAACTAAGAATAATTACACTCAGCATAATAGGTCTCAGTTCTAATTAACTTTGAAGTCTGCAGCTTGTGTTTCAAATCTGAGGAAGGATTTATATGCTCTAAAGCTTATCTGTGTTTTCCAATTATAGCCTAATTTGTGCCATAACGATATCATCTCTAACTGTACACTTTGTCTTAGATTTGGATGGTAGCTCAGCAATACTCAGGGAGTGTGGTCTAGCAGAGCACAGTGCTTGCAAATGGGAGCATGGATTTGTGCTGGACAGGCACACTAAATCCAGACATCTAATCGTTACAGCTGGAGAAACCAGAGCATTATAAAAACCTAAACATTTTTGGTGTAAAGAATACCTTCCTGTAGTACATTTTTTATGCTCAGCACATACCATACAGGAAAAGCCCTGCTGTGTTTGGTGTCGGTGTGCTTTGGATGGCACCATAAGTTGGTCAAGCTTTTTGGCAGAGGAATCTTGGATATAGGATTAGTCTAATCGAAAAGGGTATGGAGCAACTAAGCATATTTTTCCCATGCTGGGAAAAATAACTCAAAGTATCCAATTCAGCTTGAATAGCTTTTTCCCTAAAACCTCATGCACTAAATATTAAGAGTGAAATTTTGCTGAATTAGATAGTGCAACCCAATCTGTTCCCAGCCCATTGGCAGCCACAGCTGCCATCAGGTGCACATCTGCAGCACGCCCCACACTCAGGGGTCACTGTACGTGTGCGGGGGTGGAATTTGGCTCTCAATTCTTTTGGCCTTTTGCAGCTGCTAGTGAGCCCAGGCCTTGTAGATGTGGTCAGGAAAGGGTGTCACACATGAGTATCCCAGAGCAGGACTTGGCTCTCCAGGCATGGATGTCAGTGCAGTTTGTGGGAGTGAAACTGATCCCAGCATCTCCAGCAGCTGGCACCTCTCCCGATGCTATGAGGGAGTTGTATAAATGTTCAAAATATCAGAATATGGTTTTTACCCCTGGTGTGTATTTGAATGCACTGAATGCCCCCCTTCTTGGCCTTTTCCTTGCATTGTGTCACAGCCAGCCTGGTGTCACAGCATGCTCACCAGGCAGCAGCTGCTGCTCCCTGTGCCTCTGTGCCCTGCACAGCTGGGACAGCGAGTTTGGAAACTCTGCCACCAAAAGCTTTCTCCTCTCAGATGCACTAACATTAGAAGGAGATACAGAGAGAAGCAGTAAGACAGATCTAGTGTTAAGAAAGAGCAGCGATTTGGGGATTGGCTGTGCAGGACGCACATTATATATACACATACATACGCATACATACATTTGAATTTTTAAACTTTACTTTTTTACAAGTGTCTTTAAATTTTTTTTAGAAAGTAATTATGCATATTTTTAAGAAGCCAGAAGGCATTTTAATTGCAATTTTGTCTAATCTGTACTTGGCTAGAAATGGAAACTCCAATTAAAATACGGAAAATAATATTCTGCGTCAGTAGTCCTAGAGAAGTAAAAAGATTCAAAAATCCTTGCTGTACAGCAATTATTTAAACATTTCACATATTCATTTAAATATCAAATTAGTTTCTAAAGCCAAATTGTTATGTGCAGCAAGAAAACTGAAATTAGTACTTCTGATTTGTTTTTGAAACTACTGGGCTGGTGAATGTCGGCATCTTACATCTTGCTTGTGTTCAAGGACTGGAGAAGAAAAGGATCTGTCCCAGTTTCCCAGCTCCCAGTCAGGCTGTCAGTGTTGACTGAGACATTCTTTCCTTAGTGTGAGCCTGCAGGAGCAGTGGAAAGAAACAAAAAGTTCCTTTTGCACCTGCAAAAGAAGCTTCTGCTTTCAAGCCTTATTTAACACTTCAAAGAAAATCTCCTCCCAGTTGCTTAGCCAAGGATTTCCTTTAAGCTTTGGTAGCATATCTATAGAGAACACAGATTTAATAGAGTTTTTAAAGTAATCTAATTTCTACCAGTACTGTGTTTTAACTTTAGAATTACCATAATTTGAAGAATAAAACTGAATATTTAAAATACATTGAATTTTAGTAAAAGCACCATTTAAATTTTAAAAAAACCAAACAGGAGTTTAGAAACAAAGTAAATTATTGTCTAATGTTAAACCCAAGGATTTTTTTTTTCTTACACTGCTAAAGCAGCCATCAACTGTGACCTTTACTGTTATTTTACGACAGCTGAAGAGGTGTCATGGTCATACAGCTGTTGTAAGAGCCAAACTAATGCTCTTACTGCTTTCAGCAGCAGGAACAGCTATTTACGTGCATAAGTAATGGATTTCAATCAGTGCTCTTAAATGTTGTGGAATGAGTGTTAAATTCAGGAATTCAGGTTGGAAGCCAAGTCAGCAGGCTGCCTGCAGAGTGTCTCTCTCTGGTGGGTCAGAGAGGAATCTGCAGCGCCCAGTGCCTGGCGAGGAGCAGCTGGGGGGTTCCTCCAAGGGGATTGCTGGAGCCAGAGGCCACCTCCTGTGGATCTTCAGTAGTTCCTGAGGCTGTAAGGGTGGGATTCAAGGAGGGGTGCAGTGTGGATGTCCTGAGGTGAGCCCATCCTGCTTCAGCCCTTCTGCTGCTGTGTGCTGTTAGGAGATGCTGTAGGTGACATTTGACAGCCACAAGTTTTACTGACCTGGGGGCTCAGCTGTGGCAACCTCATGATTTTCACTTATGTGGCAGAAGAAATGGCAATACCTTGCTCTGAGACAAATGACCAAAAGCATTATAGATTACATGTTTTGCTGTGGATGGTGTCCCTGCCCTCAGCTAACAGGTGAGGAAACTGAGGCACAGAAAGTCAAAATTTCTTTAATTTGCCAGGCAATAGCTCAGTTTGGATTATCTATAAGGGAAACAAATGCAATGCAAACTGACTTGTTTCTCTTAACCCTGTTTGTTAGTCTCTCTGCTAAGTTGCTCTTTTTAGTCATAAATTTATGTGTTTGCCATGAGTCTTACTTATAATAAAAAAAATTGAAGAGCAGTAAAGCAATCACTTGGTGTCAGCTCTGAGAGATATTGAGGGCTTCCTGCTGTCTTACAGCAGTCATTTAGAGAGCCTTGTGTGCTTAGATCAGCCTCTCCCTTACTCAGGGAGAGCTGAGTGCTTTACACCAGCTGTGGGGTGTCAGTTGCTCCAGAAGTCCCCTCTGCAGAATACAAACATGGCTTATTTGCACTGCACTAGGAAATATGTTGCTGTATGTAGTTGTGGAAGGGTGGATGCTGTGCAATCAGACTATCAGAATATACTTGTTAGCATTCCCTTACTAATTTTTGGGCTGAATCCAGCAAAGTTAATGAAAAAACCGTTATTGACCCCAGTTGTGGCTCAGCAGATACAATGACATCAGTGAAATATCCTGATTGTTATAACATTTTCTGTATTTTTTTCCCCTTTCCAGGAATGGGAGATGAAAAATGGAACATAAACGTAACAAAGCCACTCACTTTCCATAAAGGCCTTACCTACTACAGACCAAGACATAGGCTGCAAAGGACTCACCTGGAAGGTCACATCAAGTGATAAAACATGAGAAGTTTTATAACTCTGTTAAGTTAATGGTAGCTTGGCGCTAATTTGCCTGTATTCCCTCTACTGTATTGCTGTGTAACTACGTGTGCCCCTTTTTATTAGCTGTAACTCCTTGTTTCCAACTTCACTGGTAGAGAAAATGAAAACCAAAAAAAAACCCCAACCATAGGAACTAAAAAGGAGCATAAAGTCACAGTTGAAAGTTTACTTTGCTGAAGCAGCAAGGAACCAGCAGTGTTAATCATAGTGCATCAGACGGCTGGACCACTGCTGAAGACTGGTGGGAAATCCTGACTCCTGCAGGTTAAAACTGCCTTTGGAACTCTGCCACAGAGCAGGTCTAACTCATCAGCAGAGGCTTTGCTGGTGGCTGCTCACATGGCAAAACAAAGCTGAAGAAATGTGCTTGCAGAAGCAGCAGTGCCTGCTCAGCCCAGCAGCTCTGCAGGGCCACAAGGACTCATTGGTGAAGCATTTTTGGATACTTTTCAGACAGATGCTTTTGTCATGGGGAGATTAAAAGCTGCCAAACTTCGAGACAGATGCGTTTTTGTACGTTCTCTTTATTGCTGTTCTGAAGCACCAGTCATTTTCAAAGGTCATGTTCTTGAACTATGACTTGTTCCTGATTTTTTTAAAAGGCAAACAGGTATTTTTAGATACTGCTTCTTTTCTATACATTTTAAAGAATAAAAAGAATTGAACTTAGTCCTCAACAGATAACGGCAACTCAGAATGACTTATGCAGTCAGTCTTGTTTTGTTTTTTATAATATAGTATTGTTAAACTTGAGGTATAGAACACTGCTGTACTTAGTTTCCTTTGTCTGTTTTCAGACCTCAGCTATTATTTTTTGAGGAGGATGGACTGAAAAGGTAATAATTTTCAGATTCTTTTATAAACAGTTTAACAAATAATTGGGAATTTTCTCAAACAGGGGTCCATTTCTGATTACTAGGAAATAGCATGTTGCATTTTAGTCTGTAAAATTACAAGAATCTCTTTGTCTCTTATCCATGTCATTCCTGAGAAATTACATGCAGTAAATTGCCACTGAAGCCCTTCAAAATCTCAATATTGGTTTTAAAAAATCAGAAGGGGGATGGGGGGAGAATGTATAAATCAGATGGCTTCTTTTAAGTTTTCTCTTTTGTTTTTTTTAGGCCTTTGGAGAGCTTTCAATCATACTCTCAAGATTTTTTTCCTCCTCAACTGTGAGGAGTAGAAAATTAATTTTAAAAATTACCTCAAAATATGAGTAGTGTTTTAATCACAGATGTTAGGGCTGGAGTCTTGATAATTAGTTAAGACTGCAATTAAAATCACAGAAGTTGGCAAGACAGCAGTTATCAAGGATCCCATCCCTTCGTGGCCAAGCCTGCAGATTATCTCTTACCTTTAGGAATGGGCGTGTGCAGCTCCTGGGGGTGCACTGGGATTCTCAGCTGAGCTGGATTCCAGAGGGCCTCCTGCAGGAGCTTGTGGGATTTGAAGGCACAGATCTGTCAGAAAGACCTGACAGCTGCCAGGAGATGGGGCTGTGTCCTGTTCCCAAATGCGTTTAGGGCCAGGGACCCCACTGACCTTAGCAGTGTAGAAATGGAGCCCAGCATGAGAAGAGGCTCTTTGCTTCCTGGTACAAAGGGCCACAGGAATGCAGATACAGTAGGAAAGCAAGTGTCAGTGTGGTTTTCATTGAAAACACAATTTTTTAATATTAGTTTAGGTCACTTACTTATTAACTCTCTAACTTGAGGGCACATTCTGTACTGTGTGACTATGGACTAAACAGCATCAAATTCCCATAAATAATAGCAGAAACAAATTTGAAGCAAAAGTAAGTTCATTTAGGCTTTTTATTTCAAATTAAGTTATTTATTTGTATATTTCAATAAATATTTAATTTATATCTGTACATATTTATAATGCAAATTAGGCTTCTAGTCAAGGTTAGCAGTGATGTAACAGTTGCCTTTAAGAAGTGGTCCCACATGAAGTAATGCAGAGTAGTCAAAAGCCAGATCACTTGTCTTGTTTACCCAATATTGGCATTGTCTCTTTCCACCCCCTTATCCAATGATAAAAAAAAAAAAAAAGGAAAAAAAATTCCTTGGCAAGGACAGGTTTTAATCTATGCCTGAGGTGGATGTGTGTCAGTCTCTGCCCAGGTAAATGGGAATTGTGTGGTGCAGCCCTCCTTCAGCTCTGCTGTAGGTGCAGGTCTCCCGCAGCACCTGTAGCAGCCTGAGCCCCTGTAGTGCCTGCAGCACAGGGGCTGCCCCCTGATCTGAACATCTTCCACTCTTCCTCCAGCAGAGGCTCCACAAAGCCACCACCACTTCAGTCTGTTCTGTGTAACAGCCAAGGTTCTGAAAGGAAGAAAACCAAAAAACTTGGGAAATAACCTCTCTGTAGACCACTCCCAGTGCTGTGAAATGGACTCTGTTGCCTTGAATAGCACTATTGCTGCACAATTTTTTATAAAGAGCAACAGAACTTGTATTTTTCACTGTTTTTAGATGCCAGGATCACCAGGCAAACTCAGCCATAGAGCAGCATGACTTTTGTTTTAAAAGAAAACTCTCGGATTTTGAACCATTTCTATGTCTTCTAAGAAAATGTTACACTTATGCTTCCTCACCAAATGCCTGTTACTGTACCAGGTGCTTTTTTTAAATTGTTTGTTTTGTTTGGTTTTTTTTTCAAATGGGTGATGCTTTTTTTTTTATAAAAAACCCAGATCATAACTTTGGGGGATCAAGGGCCTTTTTTTAATGAGATGATTGTGGCAATTTGATTTTTCAAATGGAGAATATTAATTTAGTATCAAGTTTTGTTAGACACTTTCAAATTAATTGGCCTAGGGTGTATGTTGTATGATAATGTTCTCATATTAAGAATGTAATTATTTCCTTATTGTATTTTTTAAAAAACAAAATCATATTTAAAAAAAAAATCTCTGTGAAAAAAAGCATGATAGAAACATGAAAAAAAGGTTTTGTTTTATTTTTGTTATTGGATATGTTGGCAGTGCCCATTACAATTGTCTGTAAATATAGCCTTTCT
Organism: Molothrus aeneus; assembly: GCF_037042795.1. Classification (NCBI taxonomy): domain Eukaryota; kingdom Metazoa; phylum Chordata; class Aves; order Passeriformes; family Icteridae; genus Molothrus; species Molothrus aeneus. The sequence continues at coordinate 62,617,481 of NC_089649.1, read as the reverse complement.
ACTGTATTTCTCAGTGTATTTAAGTTTTTTCTGACACACATTCATGGACACTTCTGTTAAAAAAAAAAAAAGAACAAAAGTCCAAAATAGACCCACCTTCAAATGTGTGTCTTAGTAGCTTCAACTAACTTTATGCCTTTCTAGTTTATTCTTCAGAAAGTCTTGCAAAGTGTGAAAAAAGACTGGCACCTGGTAGGTGCGACAGATCCGAGACCATTATTAATAAAGTTATCTGTCAAAAAAAGGATTTGCAGTGTTGTTTCTTGGTGTTTGTCAGTTCCAGAAGGACCCTAAGGTGCTGAGATGGCACCTTAGCAGCTCTCCCACAACAGAGACTCAGCTGAGAACCATTCTCCCGTGCCAGTCATTGAAAAATGTTTGGACGTTATCATGAGTATTTTTTGGCAGCAGTTGTGTCCCCATTTAACTGAGCAGTGACCTCCTGCAACTTGAATGCAGCCCAAGGACTCTCTTGGCAATGGAAATGTGGAATTTGATGTATTTAGAGCTCATAGCAGCACTTCTGCTTGCCTGTTGCATCTGCACCAATTTGCTTAGATGTCAATGCCACTGGTAAATTATGCAATATGTAAAACATTAAAAATTACCTCTAAGACATGAAAGTGGATTAAAATTAAACTGAGCTGATTACCAGGCTACTTAAAGATGAATGTAGCAATTTCTTATAGATGACTGACAGATGAGATTGAGAAGTGTAAAGCTGTAATTACTCCTTGCTGCTTTTCTTAGATTTTGCTCTTGCTCCTGTTACACCACAATTATTACCAAATTTATAAAGTAGAAAGCTTAAGTAGAATATACATTTCATTTTCCCAAACTGAGGGAAGCAATATTCTGAAGTAGCTAATTGGGGTTTTTTCTGTAGTTACAGCCTCCAATATCATAATGGAGTTTTAATAGGTAGGTCCATGTACTGCAAAATAACAATAAAATACAAAAAAAAAAAGAAAGAAAAAAAGAAAACAAACCAAAATTAACCTAAAAATGCAACAGGAAAAACAAAAACAAAAAAACCTGCCATAATCCTTATGGTCTAAAATGCAGCAAGTATCTCTAGTCTCTGTCTGATTCACAAGACTTGCAGAAGCAAATGGCAAAAGAAAGGAAACCACCTGCATTGCTGGTGTCTCAATCATCTGCATTTGTACCTATACAACATTATCCAAATGGCTCTGACTGCCATAAATAGATAAACTCTATGGGAGATAGTACAAGGAGCACAGCAATCCCTCCAGACAAGGAAAAATCCTTGTCATATTACAATGAAGTTCAAGGGAAAAACAAAGATAAGGTCATCCCAGTGTGAAAAAAAATGACTTTGAGAAGGGGACTGTGTTAACAGGTTATAAACATGGGGAAACAAAATAGTACCTGCCAATAGTCCCTGCCACTAACAGTACAAACACTGAGGGTATCTAAATCAATGATCAGGTTCAAAAGAACTGCCCAATTCAGCTACAGAACTTGTCACAGAATTTTATTGATGCTAAAAGCTTATATGGGTCCATAAACAATAAACAAAATTCTTGGCAGAAAGGAATTACTTAAAACTGTCAAACACAAAGCTCCCTGCTTCAAAACAGAAAAGTCCAGCTCCAGGGGGCTGGAAGTGTGTTCTGTTTATGTGTCCTTGTGTGCTTCCCCCTGCTCTCCTGACATATTACTGCTGATAAATGAAGCTGTTTTCTTCCACAGAAAAATGCTTTTTTTTTACACCAGCAGTTACAAAAACATTCCCTTCTATACAGCCACGTATCTTATTCTTTTCAATTTGACTTCTAAAGCAAGAACCTGTCTTTTCAGATCAAGGTAATGCAAAATTATTCCTTCACAATTTAGATAACAAAAAAAAAAATCTTATCAAGGGTATTCCTCATCAGTAATCTGATTACAAGGGAATAATTTTCCTGTTAGATTTTGCAGAACCAGCAGAGTTGCAGTTACATGGTCCTGAGCTGAACATAAGTTTAATTCCTGGTTTAACTACTAATTTTTAAATAGACTGTTAATTGCTCTCACTAAATTATTCCTTAGAATTTTTACTTCTTTAGCCTGGTTTTGGCATGTACTGCTGATTTTGAACTTTGTTTTGAAATCAGCTTTTGGTATGGTACTGTAATGGCAGGAATGGATCCTTTTATCACTTTCAAAATACACTGCACAACATTTGTACTATTTTGCTTCAGCTTTTGAAAGCCATGAGGTTTTCAAAAAGAAATGTTTCAAATGTACTGTACCAGAGTACAGTACATTTTCTCCACAGCAGCTGGACCCATAAGAAAGCAAAACGTCTTTCAAGGCATAAATCACAAAAAAAAAAAAAAAAAATTGAAAAGAAATCAGTGTCTTAATGGAAAAGAGGAAAAAATATTGCCTGTTGTTTATGCCTCAAAAGTTTTATTAGAGAGACATGACTTATGATGATGTTGAAATCAGTTAAGCTTCAAAATAGTGTAGCAATTAATATGACTTTGATGATGATAGCAAAGGAAACAGAAGTGAAGCAATTATTCTTTTCTTTCCACAGAAATCAGTTTCTGAAGTAAAGCAGCCCTTCAGGTTAGATATTAGCAAATTTTATTTGGTGTCTCATTTGTGGGAACAGCTTGGCTGTGTCTGTTCTCACTCCTGACCTTCCAAATCAGGAGCTTTTCTTGGAAAGAACTATTTGCAACATCATTAAAAGTAACTTTATAATTTCTTTGAGTTTTGCTTTTATTTATATCAGCGCACTACATTTGGAAAATGAGATGTCATTTGAGATTCAACAGTCTGCTTTTGTAGAGATGATACACTGCAGTTAAAGTCTCAGCTAGCCACAGGATAGGATTAGAGAACCTAAAATGACAAATTGCAGTGTTCCCTAGCTGGGCTGCACAAGCAGGGGAAGCTCAAGCTTCATTCCTGCATCCAGCCCCACATTTAGCATGGTGTGCCACGGGGAAGGGTCAGACTGCCCACACCACAGGGCTCCTCCAGCTGCCAGCTCCTCCAGCAGGCACCCTGGGGAAGTGCTCAGCTAGGGCAGACTGAGAAAATTCAGTTTCATCTCGTCTGAATTATTTTTCTTTTTAATTATCCATCTTTAGATCCCTCAAAATATATCCACTCTGTGAATAAATAATCCATTTGTGGTCCTATTAAAACTTCATTGCAGTCTATAAAATTTGTATGGCTAATTTAAAAATCACTAGATAATAATTCATGGTGCTGCTTTATCCCAGTATGAGCTTTAATAAGACTTCACATTGCACGTCCACAACAATTAGCAACATCTCTGTTTTTCCCTGTTGTGGGCAACAGGCAGTGAAAAGAAACATCAAGTGTTTATTCTACCAGTGTCAGACTTTCCCTGGGAAGGCACCAAGCTACACAGCAGCAACCACCTCTCAGCAAACCATAAACTCTATTCCAGCCTGAAAATATGAGCTGCACCAAAAGCAGCTCATCTCTAAACTTTGAAGCAGGAAGGAATGCCCAGTCTGTAGGGATGGAAGGCATTTTCTGACTTCAGCAATTCAATTTCTGACCTTCAGCAAAGACAGAAAGCACTTGCCAGGACCATAGGAGAAAACCTTTAGGACATTAAGGCCAATACTTTATAAAAATATACTATATAATTTTGCATTTCATTTCCAAAGACTGTAAGCAGAGTGAAATAAATATCATATGTAGAAGCTGGGCATGTCCAGTGGGCATAATTCTGAGGATTTTGGTTTTGCTAGCTTTGTATATGATTGAATATAGTTTGTAGCTCAGTTTTATTTTGAGTCAAGGCCTGATCCTTACACACAGCTACATCCAGCTTAAGGGCTAAGTTTGACTTGCAGACCCCTCAATTTTGCAAAGAGAATGCAGCTTCTACAGCACAGGCAACTCCTTAGGAAAAGAGTGGGGTAAAGGAAGGGCAATTAATAAAAAGAAAAGAAGAGATTGGAATAAAGGCACGGGAAGGGCAGAACACACATGCCTCTGTTCTGTGGATGGCGCTCTATCACAGGGAGATGAATTCTTTAGCAGGACAGAAATACCCAGCCTGTGTTGCAGTGGCTGGCAGAACAGCCCTGCATGGCTTCTGTCTCACCACAGGATGTCACCCTCCACCAGCTACACTGCAGACACCTTCCAGGAAAAGGAAAAAGGACTTTTCCCTCTTTCCCTATGAATGGAGCCGAGCTGCAGTGTAGGAGGAAGAAGTGGAGTGGCTAAAGAGGAGGAGAATGAAGGTTTGCTGCAGCCTTTGAGCTCAGTGTTGCAGAGTTGAGTCGTTTGCTGCTAAATTCAGACACACAAACTCTGGGGACTGGTTAAACCATTTCCCCTCCACAAAACCCATGAGAAGCTTCAAAAGAAAAACAAAGCAATCAATAGTTTAGAACCAAATTTTATTAAAGAAAAACCTGGAGTGCAGGTTCTCAGGACAAATGCATACCTTTGGATGCAGTGGAGTACACAGGTACGTATACAGTAGTTTGCCTGCTACATGTTTGGAAGCTGAAAGAGACCGTGATAATCTGTACTGCACAGTTCATCACCATTGTTAAAAGTTGCCAAAAATTTGCTTGTGGATTGCTAACAGATACTTGGTTATGTGTGTGCACTACATATTGCACAAGAGGTTTTGATTAAGCTATTACTTGTGCAATTGAATCACAGTTAAGTGTTACGTCAAGCATATTCAAACATATATTTGTTTCCTTTTCTCAAAAACAGCACATCACTACAAAACTGCCATTAAATGTTACATATTTACAAAAAATATACAAATAACACTTTTCCCTATTTTTGACAATGCACCAATTATAGATTTATTTCATTCTTCACTTGAGCCCTGTTACTGTATACAAAGAAACCTGCTTAAAGTCAAGGTCACCTGAAACAAAATTAGGAGAAGGCATGTTCTGTTTTCACAAATACAGAATGTGCAAAGGCAGAAGGAGAGGGCTGTGTAGCCATGTATGTTAAAGGTAGGGGTTATAGCATACTGATGACTGCTAAGAACCTACACAAGGAGTGGAATAAGCCCCACTCAAAAATTAGGCATTTGCTGACCAAGCAGTCATAAGCAGTTAAAAAATCCAGTTCTACCTTGGTTTTAATTAGCTTACATCTATCCAAAGGACTCCCATGCTAGCAATGGGAATAAAAATTATGGTGAAAATCAATGAGTAACCTGTGAGTAACAGGTGCATTGAGAAGACTGATTTTAACCTGCAGTTGCTTTCGAAATCCACTGTGGATGAAATTGTTCTGTAACACAAAGCTGAACTGATAATGTCTGTGGAACTGCATGGCCATAAATTAGGGTAGAATTTGGGCCGGCAATGCCAAATAAACAATGTTCCACATTAAGAACAGGGTAGCGAGACATGCTTTGTGAATCTTCACAAGACATATGTCAAGTCTAGTTTTTATTTTATAGCCTTTCACATACTTACCAAGAGCTGCAGCACTAATTAGCTGCAGCTATTTTTTAGGTTTGGTTTAATTATTATTTAGGCTTGGTTTAATTACCATTTTTTCCTCTTTTGTTTTCATGGGTAATGTCAGCAAAATCTGTATTTGTCTGTCTGTATCTGGATTCAGAGACTTTGCACCCACCTGTGCTGGAACAGCCACAGATGCACTGTAAATAAGCTGGCTTCCATCCTTTGCTCTTAAAAAGGAAAATTCTCCTATTCCAACTCTCATCTCTCCAAATATTTCTCCAATCTAGGATGAAGCAATATTTCTAGTGCTGCTTCATAAATATAACAAGTTAATACACCAAGTTAATTTCATTTAGGTAAGGAAGGGCAATACATGATGTCACCTAAATCCACACTTGCAATGCAGTAGGGTGGTATTCTTTAAAACACCTTCTGCAAAGAAACCTGTCAAAGTTTAATGGAAACATAAATCACAGGTGCTGTACATATTTGTAAAAATAAGTGGGTAGGTAAAACAAAAAAAGTGGAAGCTTCCCAAAGCACTCTGCCAGATGATCAAGTTCCCCACCCTCTTCCAATCTGCTATTCCTCTGCAAACTTCTTGTATTTATTTTTCCTCAGCCACACGGAAGAGGATGAAAATTATTTAATCACCTTTTAACATCAACCCAGTTTTTTGACAGAATGACAATCAGAGGAAAACAACTCAGAGAACACTGGGATCAAGAGAGGAGAATTCAAGTATACTTCTCCATTTGATTACGTTTTCCCTCCAGAGCCTTCTGCACTGCAGCAAGCACAACCATGACTTTACACCCATGAGGAAATAAATCACAGCCTGTCAGTGACAAATGAAAAAAAGGATCTGTACTCAAAGGCCTTGTGTGCATATGAAATGGAGGAACTCTCTGTTCCTAAAATTAAAATTTCTAATCACATGTTCAGTAAACTCCAATCACTGGTGTTTACCCTCAGGAATACTACACCAGCTCCATTCATCTTCTTTAAACATTATAAAATTACAGCTCACACAGGCATTCTAGCAAATTACATTTCAACAGTATAAATGCAAGAGACAGACTCTATAAAATAATTCTTTTCCCTTGTGTCCTAGCTTGGTGCTGTGCTAGGGAGGAACACCATTAGCAAATGACCCCCAGTCATCTGGAGCACTCATAGAGGCATCTTGACTCCTAAAGCAACATCTTTTCCATGCACCTCAGGTGGAATGTTGCTGCAAGTCAGATCTGTCTTAAATTATAGGCAGAGATGGTGATAATTTTGCATGTTCCTCGTGCTGCATCAGTTTAGACTCATAGTTTAAAGACTCTGCATGCAACCAACAAAATAAAATAGTTGCCATTACAAATCAAAGCTTCAAGACTTAACCATAACAAAATCAACAACGTGGTAAAACCATACACACTGGTAACACTGAATTTCTCCCTGCTGTTCCTTGTACTGGTTAGTCCTGTGCTCCCCTCCCTCCACATCTCTCCCACTTACATCCCCTAAGACAGGCTGTACCCTTCCAAGATACCACTGGCCTTTTCAGTGATCTTACTCCCATTACATTCTCCAAGCTCCTCCAGCATGATGATTCTGCCAAATATATCTGGTGACTTTGCTTAAATTTGTATTTTATGGAACTTGAATCCAAGCCATTTTCCCCACCCTCTAGGAAAGGTTTCATACACACCCATTCCATAAACCTGTCAAGTCAAATTGCTCCTGACCCTCTGTTAACAAAGAATTCTCTTTACTCCACCTATTGCTCAGCTTTGGGTTGTAACAATTTCTCTAAAAGGCTGTGTCTCAGCTTGGGTCTCAGCATTTCCCATACTGAAATACAAATGCAGCCCAGTGGTCTGGCAAGGTGCTCTACCCCTGCTGCAATTCTGCACCTGCCAGACTGCGAGGCTGGCAAAGCAAGCCAGGCCTTGCTGTGCTCCAGGAAACTCATGGGAACACCATGTCTCAGCCTGTAACCCAAAGGAAGGCAGAGGAAGATATGTGGGAGATAACAGATAACCATCTTTGCCAATTAAATACATAATTTTACTACAGACCAACAGCAAAACTAATCTATACACTGGAGAGAGAGGAAATGCTGGTTTTTATTCTTTCAGGGAGTATAATACTCATCCACATCTCAAACTAGAAGCATGTGCTCCCTGGGATGAACATCTGAGAGAAGTTCTTGAAAAGGAAAAGATAAGAATTCCAGAAAGGTTCAGCAAAAATGAGAGCCAAAATTAAAGCTGAAAGGATTAAAAGATACTGAAGTGGGAAAGAAGCAGGAAGGATGGACTGCAGTGACACAAAGCACGGGGAACCTCATCGACTCAGACAATAGAGCAGAGCTTAAAGGAGAGGCAGGGAGGGGGAAGATTGTGATTCTTGCTTTCAGCTGGGACACAGTAGGGTGCATATCCAAATAGAAACACAGACAGTAACATAAAGCAGAACAAAAAGCAAGGAAGCAAAAGTGAACTGTAGAAAACTGTCATCTGGAAAAGCCAGGCAAGGCAGAGCCACAAACAGCAGCAGTAATGAAAGAGAACAAAAGGACTACAAAACAGGGGTGGGGGGAAAGGAGGAGAAACAGAAAAGAGTGGAAATTCGGCTTCTTTTTTTTTTTTTTTTCTAGTTTCAGAAGCTACTTGGCAAAGATTTGGAAGTATTAAACAATGCAGGTAACTTCAGGAACAGTTACTTTGCTACTTCAGCATGTCAGAAGATTAACCCCAAAGACAGGAGTGTATTTACGAGTAAATGGAGCCAATGAATTTGGCAATTCACTGGGCAGTTTGTTTGTGAAGATATTCTGTAATTTTAAACATTTAAATGCCCTGATGTGAACCTGAAGCATAGAGGTGGTGTATTACAATATTCTCCTTAGGACTAGTTTTACCATTTGCAAACTGCCTATGTGCCTGTTACTGATGTTTGAGGCCACGCTTCCTCTGCACAGTCCTTTCTATTCAAAATCCATAACAAGAATATCTCAAAAGCCACATGGATATAAGCCTGCTGTTTTCCTGTATGAGCTGTCCTCATTAAAAGTATCTCTTTCACCATTTCAGAAAGATTTCATTTTTAAACTCTTTTAATCAATAAGCAATGTGAATTAATACTTTTTCTAAAAAGCGAATAAGCTTTGTCAGTAAGAACTAAATATAAGAATCAAAAGCTGGCTAAAATTAGCAACAAATAACAGAAATATTAAGACATGTTAAGAAAGTTATTTGGAATGCCTGGCCTTCCTCGTGATTAATATACTCATTATACCATTAAAAATACGTGCAAAAAAGGCATATTATTTAAGCAGTGCCAGGTACTGCTGCTTGTCTTATTGCTGCTTAACAGGGCTTTATGTCCACTGTATTGCAAGTAATCAGTGTAAAGATGCACATTCTACAGAAACTCAGAAATCAAGGCTGATCAAGGCAGATGAAGTTTGTGCGAAATCCAAGTGTTGCGAGGAAAAACTATTCAGCAAAATTACTTGTGTAAGGGAAAGAATGCACTCTCTGTCAGGGCTAGTAAATGTTCTTCTAAAAGAAAATCAATCTTGAAGGGAGGCAAAGAGTTTGCAAATAAGAGTATGTATTTTTACATATTCTACTAAAAAGTACTTAATGCAAACCATAATAACTCTTTGATAAGGATTTTTTCACACAGCTATATTGTTGTATTTCAGAGTACATATTTCTAAGCCTTCCAGTATTTCTTATGTTAGAAACTGTCTTACAGAAGATCATCTCAGCTACCAGCATATAAACTAGCTGGAAACAGTAATACTGATAAGCTTCACATATAAAAAAACGGGATGAAAAGAATGGAAGTCATACATGGCTCCGCAATTCACAGTTTAAGTAATTTGCTACTCCATTTAACAGGAGGAAAAAAGCTGGGACTGAAGACTTACAGAAATGAGATCTCATATTAAAAATCATGAAACTAACTTGCTGTACATATCAATTTCAATGGAAAAATATTCCAAGAGGATGCATTCTTTACCCTCCAGAGCAGCCTGAAGTACCATTACAGGTTCTTCCTTCCCCAAAAACCTGCATCCTCTTTGCTTATGCAACACACCTGAAAAGAAGGAACAAATAACAACTTTTTGTGCATGACATTCCATTCAGATTTGGGGAATGGGCTGTTCTAGGGCTGTCTCAACATGGAGCAACCCCTCTGCACCCCCTCCAGTCTGAGCATGCACAGAGAGCTGGAGGCAATGCTGCTGGGGTGGTCAGATGGGGACAAGGGCTGCCTTGGGACAGAAGAGTACAAATTTGAGAGGGCACAGCTTGACATTTCCCAAAGACTGCAGGGTTAGGCTATTAATTGCAAAAGCTAACCAGGGGTCTGACTTATTTGTCACTTTGATGATTATAGTCTAAAAATAAGTCAAAAATATTACAGGAATAAAAATGCATTTAAACGGCACTGAGAGGACGAATGCTAAGAAGCTGAAAGGAAATACAGAACATGAAAATACAAACTTAACGTTAAGATAATTGTCTGAGCAGACCTTACTTACAGTCAATTAAATGCCATTCTAAAGAAAGTTTTAGGCTTTCTCAGACTAGTACTGGCTATGTGCCAGTCTCTTGAAGACAGTTGTAGAAGCAGTGTGCAACTGGGACTAAAACAGAGAAAATGAGCCAGGAAGCAGCTTTTTCGATGGACTTAAAAGACAAATCAAAATTTTGTATCTCAAAAATCAAGATTTATAAGGGTAAATGCTTATAAATTTTGTCCTGGTGGAAATTCAATGCTTTGAGAGAAATGGGCACTTACTTTCATCTAAAATGCTGAAATAAAAATGAATATGGAAACAATATAGTGGTATCAATCAATATACAATAAAACAACTACAATAACTCCAACTGGCAGGAACTGTGCAATGAAATAAAATGTTTAGTCTCTCTTTTCCCCTGAAGTCTCATTAATGAAAAAATTACAAAACTTTTTTAATAGGAAACATAGAAAAAAATCTATGACTGAAATTGTCATTGATTCTATCTACTTAGAAACGTTGACTTGAAATAACACTAGAAATTCAAAACTTATCAGAACCTGTGGTTCATCATCAAAAAGCTACTGCATGTATTTAATTTCTTATAAGGATTTTCTTTTTCTCACACATTTTTTTGAGCATGTATCTGTGTAAGGAGGATGGAAATTACTGCAGTTCCATTCTATTGATCTCCATTGAAGATACAGCCTACAGTAGTAGAGTCTTCCCACCAAGAGAAGGTCTCATTGGACTGAAAACACAGCTAACCATGATAATCATGTCAGATGAAACCTGCTTTGCACTAGGAACTACCCATGGCAAAGCAATGATTTGTCTTTCTCTATGGGACAGTTAGTTAACAACTCATCTACTTTATATGAATAAACAGTTTACTCCTCATTACACCAGTCGTTGAAAGAAGAAAATGCATCAAGAAGGATTTAATTCAATGAGAATATCATAAAAGAGTTCCAAGAAATTGGATGTGAATTGTGGATACAACATCTCGCCTCAGGCTTTCTGTTTCTTCACAGCCATTTCCACCACCCTCTTTAACAGAGTATAAAAATATTCACTGGTTTATATTGCTTATATTATTGAAAAATTAATTAACGCTGTGTGCATTTTCCCTAAATGTCCTCTGAGCATTACTGAGTATTTCATATGGATGGGCTGCTCCAAAGCCATATAAAACATTTAATGTCAAAAGAGAAAGCAAAGACAACAGCTGTAAATCTTGATGGTTCTGTTAGAACACTTCAGATCATACTGCTTGGAGCACTCTGACAAGTACAGAGTGTTACTGAAATTGCAAATACATCAGATTTTAAGAAGGCCAAAAGAGGCCAATGAGGCCAATACACTGCCAGTTTTTTAGATTCAGTATAGTTCAATATCAGTGCTGATAAATATCACTGTACCCATTTTTACAAGGTTTTTGATCAAATAACAATGCAGAGAAGTGAGTTCACAATACTAGTGTGCAACAGCAAATTCACAGCCAATGTTGCAGTGCTACCACATAACAGTATGTTCCAATAGCAGTGTTTAAATAAAATTATCTTTTTTTTTCTTTTTTACCAGTGATGCACCTTTCTTGAATTATTCATTTTTTACATTTATACATAATTGCAGCTGGTTTCAATAGATCTTTTAAGAACAATGATAATTACAAGTGAAACAAAGAAAGTTAAACCATCAATAATTTATAGTAACAAAATTCTTTTGCTCTGATGATTCTGAACAAACAGTAATGAAATTAGCCTCACAATACCCCTGTGAGGTAGGCAATCACTATCAGCCCCATTTTACAAGTGGGGAAACCAGAGCACATACAAGGGAAGTAACTTGCTCAAAGTCTGGGTACAGAATCCAGGTATCTGACAGTCATCTTCTGTTTCTTAGCCACCACATCACCCTTCCCCACTAAAAAACATAACTAAAATATGTACAAATAGTGCATGTGTGCATGCACACATGTGTGACTAGCGCTTGTGCCCAGAAGCAGCTCTGTGTTTCTGAATACTCATGTGTCAGGATTTTAGATACATATAAAGAATAAAAAGATATTTATTCTTTATATGTATCTAAAGATTTGAGAACTAGCACTAGTGAGTCTTTTCATTTACAGATAAACCAAGACACCATGAAGGAGAAAATGGTAATAATACTTTCTCAGTTTTAAAAGAATTCATTTAAAAATTATTCTTGAGAGGAAATCAAAGGCTTCCTTTATTATCTGCTGGGTATTATTAATACAGTTATGGCAATACCAACATGTCTTTAGAAAACTGTTTTTAAGACATGACAAACCAACCTCACAGGAGTGCTGTATGAATCAAATTAATAAGCATTGGAAAAAATTACTACAGGTACTAGACTGTGCTAAGTGTTAATTAGAGTACCAAGCAGTTAAATATTCTAAGTTCCAAAACACTCCTGTGATCAGAAACACAAATCACCCTGAATTAAATGTATAAAAGTAGCTGTTAAAGCATAAATTAGTTGTGTGACCTAGTTCCAACCGTGTGAGAACAACCCCAAGCTGGGGCTTCCATCCCATTCCTTGTCTATGGAGCTGGTTTGCCACTCACCTGCCCTATACAAACAACCTATTTCAGATTTATTTCACAGGAACAAGTAAGATGGTTGCAATGTTATTTTATTCTCTGCTCCAGCTCATTTCCACTAGAAAAAGCAAGAAGAGCTGGTGAGGAGAGAAAGCCCCTGGTGCAATGATCCCAAGAGTTTCCAATTCACAGCATGTTTTGTATATGCACTTTTCTTCAAGAAACCCAGACTCAGAAACATTTAAGACTTTGGATTTCCCCAGTCTGGCACACAACAGTCAGCCAGGGCATTGCTTCTCTGTTAATAAGTTTACATGGCACTACACAACTAAATAGGCAGAAATCTTAGAACAATTTATTTTCCTGAGCGGTTTGCAAGTGCTTTTCAGAATCTTCACTCTAACTTCTCCACCTAGTTCCTTACAGTAAATTTATAATCTAGATTTTCTTGTGCTTTACTCATACATCCTATGGGGGTTCATGAGAGCCTACAGTACTACACTGAGTTACTACCTCCCAATCTGCTGCATTTGATGATAATATGCTCTATATTCACAGCTACATGGAAGAATGGTTCCAATGCATACACTGATTTTAAGACAGTTCTTTTCTATTTGACTAGCCTTCATTATTTTCTGTTTGCATTTCTGGATGATGCACTACCTGTATCCTTCTCAAACAAGGTGGTGTGCAAGCTTGTCACTAGCATCAGTATGACATTCAGTGAGTACAGAGTTATTTATTCTCTATCAAAGGCAAAAAGTGAAGAGATTACATAGGTTTCTGAGAGAAGCATCCTAATCCCAGGCAGCTGTGACACACAGGATGCCAGACATTTAAACTCACCACACAGCACCATACTTGTTTTCCTACATGGCTAAAATAAACCACAGAGCAAAGACAAGAGGAGTGTGGATTCACTGCATCACCATTCCCTAGGCATGCAGAGGTCAAGACTAGGAAACTCTGACCCAAGTGACAAAACTGGGATTAGGAAACAAGGACCTGACTCACAAACCTTTCTGCAGGCAGCTCCTCCAGGAGCCCTTCCCCTGCTGTTCCTGCAGAAAAAGGGGCCAGTGGTGGTAGGGACTGAGAGACACCCCTGGTGATGGGAAGGGAACAGGAAGCCCTAAATCCCTTCCCATCATCCCCGTGACCCTTTGGATTGTCAAACCAACCCCAGTGGAAAAGGTCAGGTTGGGGTTTGCTCATTCCCACCAGAAAGGGCAAATGCCAGGAGAAATCCCAATCAGGGATGCCCTGGGAAGGAGAAAGGAGATGGCAGTAGTACCCAGCCCTTCCCAGAGCAGAACACTGACCCACCCAGCACAGCTGCCCTTAGAGGAAGTTTTAAAAAAATAACCATACAAAGAAAACTGTGTAAAAGAGTTATTTACACTCTCTGCAAATTTAAAAAGAGACAGGCCACCAGCCTAGGGTTTAACAGGAGAACTCATCTGGCAGCTGCCATCATCCTAGAGGGGCTCGCTCAGGAGAAAATAAAAAAGAGCAACTAAAATGACTGTCTGCAAGTGAAGGCACCTGATCTGGAAATAGCATCAAGCTGGTGTTTTTCTTTCACATGTGATGGGATGGGGGGAGATACTGCTGCTGATAGTTTTTCAGGACTTGCTACACTTACAAGAGCATTATTGTATATTACAAGAAATCCTAATTAACATTTTAATTCATTTAATCCTCAGAAGGGCCTAAGCCTAAATTTGTTAGATTGTCTCACACATGTTTAAGTTAAGAGCTGGTCTCAACTAGGAGTGCATTTGTCTCTCTCTCAGTCCTATCCCAGTACAGAAACACTTGGCCTACTAAAAAAATTGTCATAGTGATCAACCATCTTTTCTGGTCTAGTCATTTGTGTAAAAATCACCTTTTTGGGCTGAAGACTCCCAGCCTTCCACTGAATACCTCAATTAAAAATATAATTAAAAAGTTACAGTCAATCATTCTAAAAAAAACCCCATAAAGAAATAGAGCATATACAGAAAAGAAACAAGGTGGCATTGAAGGAGCCTAGGGCTACAAATTTGCTACCATAGTTTGAGTTTCAGTCGAAATGAGTTCCCAGGCCATCGAGTGAAAGCAAGACATGTTATCCTTTGCCCTTGGTAACTGAGGATGGATGCTTTTTTCCACAGGACTGATAAGAAACCTCCTCTCCATCAGCATTTACAGCCTTGTTTGCAATTTTGGGACATCACCGGGGAAAAATAAAACGGTAGAGTGAAGAGTCTTTCGGTTTTCGTGTTCAGCTGCAAATATCAGCTAACCAGGTAACTGTGCATCTCTCTGGAGTTTATGCTCAAAACCACGCCTGAGTGATTGCCTGGGGAAATACAGAAACAAAAGGCCAACATTAGTGCATTTCAGGTACTCCACAATAAATCCCCCTTTTATTGCAGGGACAAGTAAATTGCATAAGAGAGTGTCTTTATCAAACAACAGGTCAGGTGAAGGTTGGTGCAACAGCTCCATGTACCTACAGCACACTTTTGCACTAAGCTTTTGCTCATGGTGGTGGATTTGTGGTGAATTCCTAGGGTTTCTATCCAAGTGACAGCATAAGTTGGTTCTCTTTGTGGCTTATAAAGGTGTAGTTGTCTCGAGGGGTGCAGGTGAGGGAGGAGAATGGAACCTGAGGCGTCCATTCGACATGCCACTGACCTGGGACTGGACACTGACCGGCATCAGCAATAAGGGAACTCTGTAGCTGTTCAAGTTGCCACCTCTCCCAGAAGGAGTCACTGCAAGGTAATGGTGTTGAGGAGTCCCAAGGTGGGGGTTGCGATAAAGTAGGCAACATAAAATATATAGAAAACAAAAAAAGTGGATGGGTGAGTCTGGAAATACTGTACTGTGGAAATTCAAAAGTTATGAGAAGAGAGAGAACAAACAGAAACCCAGGCCTGTAACTCCCTGCTGTGCATGGACATCTCCCAAGAGGGAGGGAGAAAGCTCACCAGAGCTAGGAGGGATCTCCATAGCATAGGAACCTTCTGCAAATAATGTAGTAAACCAGAATTTAATATAAAGCAGGGATTATAACAGGTTTCATAGTCTAAACCAGATAAAATAGAGTATCATTAACAGGAATATTTTCTTGGCAGTACTGAGCAATACCGGAGCTAGTGGAAAGTATTGCAAATAACAAAACAGTAGAGCGAGCAGGAGTGTAGTTTTATGTATTAAATAACATCTTCTGTCTAAAGGCTGTACAGTAGCTGACAAATACAAATGATTATGATCCACAAAAATGAGATTTTTACACTCTCCTGGAAAGTCTGCTGCTGCAGACAACGTGGCTGAAGCACAAATCACATCAAAATCACATTCACATTCTTATGTCATCAAAACATCATATCTTGTACTCTTCAACCCAAAAATAATGCTCTGCTCAGATGGAAGATTTTTGTTTCCTCTGAGTAACAAGAGCAGGGCAAGCAGAGATTAATTCTAAAAGTGTTACAAATCAGGGTAGCATTTCTTTATTAGAGCATCCCAAGCTGCCTTCTTTTAAATAAGCCATGAGGGATTTTCTACCATTAAAAGAAGTTATGCTTTTGTACTAGAGGTGTTTGAATGCTCCACTTTAATAGGCATGTCTGCAAGGACCTTGTTAGCATTCAGCTTCTTCTCTAAAGACCCTGGAGACAAGATGACCAAACAAATTTAACTTAGACTTTGTTTTTCCAGGTTTGTTTTTGGAACTAACTCCGGTAAAGTCAGGGGAGCAACAAAGGTCATCTTGCAAAATTAGAATGAAAGCAGTGATACTCATACACAAGGTTGTCAGAGAAGAGATAGAAATACACAAAGCAAAGCAAGAGGCTGGATTCTTCCCTTGTGTTCAAAGCTAACACCTCCAAGAACCTAGAAGCACACAAAGTTCTGCAAATGAAAATAGAGACATGGACAACAAACAGAAAAGGTGAAACCCAAAATAAAGAAATCTCTCGTCAGCCCAGGTTCTGTCTTGCCCAGGCTACCTCGGGTGCAGCTAAAACACATCTTCTTCCTTGGGGTTCACAAAGACATTACAATTGCCTTTCACACCATCAATCTACTGCTATAAATCCCAAGAGCTTTGGATCATCTGATTTATTTTCACAAATTTCCAGAAATGGAACTGGGTGTTGTTTACATTGTCCTACAATTTTCAGACTGTGACCTGAAAGCAGTCTGAAGACAATGTATTATAGATCAGAACTCCATGTTGCATTAAAACTGACCACAGGGTGCCAGGATTATACACTTCCACCTGACACTGAAATCATTTGCACTGAGATACTCACAGAAAGTTTCCCTCATGGGTTCTTTATAACCACCTCATGAATACTAGAAAATCAACAGCTAAATTAAGGAAGACTTATGATACTTTTAATACATGAATAAATTTAATGTTTCTAATAACAAAAAATTTAAATGCCATTGGACTATGAAGGCAAATAAAGCAATGGATCTCCATACAATCCGTCTGAAATCACAGAAGCATTGACTCTACAAATCCTTCTGGCCTGAACTCAATTTTCCACTAATTCAGAGGATTACTGAGTGAATTCAACTGTTGCAGATTATATCCCATTCCACCAAATAAAATTTATCTCTAAAATTGTCTAAGTCAGTCTCCTGACATTAAACTACTATGTCTGTACTCATGCTCTATATAGCACATCATCCATACATTAGCCTGTATCTCAAGCAAGCTAAAAGGTGGGATTGGGATAATCTCTTGTTACTGGTGTTACCATTTGCATCTTTTTGAGACTGAACAGAAAACGAAAAAGAATTAAAATGAAAACAAACATAAATTTAAAATCAACTACTTATGAAAATTTATAAGCTAAAAACGAAGTTACCTCTTGCGTTACCTAGTGTTTGAGAGTCCAGATCATCATCAATAAACTCCTCACCCTGGATGATGTTCTGGGTGTCCTCACTGTGATTAACAGGGCTTGTCATCTCCTGCTCTTTTTCATTGTGCATCTGGGCGTAGACATTTCTGCCTGGCAGTTTCCTAAATGGTACAACAAGAAAAAATTTTGGGATGGAATTCTTTTGTGCCGTACACACATTGGCATCAGAGCAGAGCTCCAGCAGGGCAAAGCTGTTCCAAAACAAAAAATCATCACCAATCCCATCCTTCCTTAATTTTGTGATTATAACCTAAACTTACCAACTCTTTGTTCTCTGTCACAGTTTTATATAACTGCCTTTTCAGGATCTTCAGACTAACATAATATTTAAGCATCCATTTCTAAGATTAACAGACAATAAGCAATGTTGAAAAAAATTACTAAAGCCACAGAAAACCTATTTTAAGAATTCGAGCAATGAAAGGGCCCAGTGGGTGTTCATTCTTGGTCCCAGGTGTCTTCATATACATTAAGCTGGGCTGCAATCATCTTCACATCTCCCTGGGCATGTGGGCTGACACTGAAGTGTGATAGCATCAGCTGGCACTCATAATCAATCAGGGACAGGGAGAAAAAGTCAGGAGAAGTCCAGGAAACAGGGAATGGAAAGGAGCAGACTGAAGAGCCAGGAGGCCAAGACCAAGGGGGAAGGAGTAAGAACATAAACAGGCATCAATAAGAGCACAAGACAGGGGAGGCTGGTTAAGTTTAGCAGGCAGCACTGAAGGAGACAGAGTATAAAGTTTGGAGTGGGAACTGATGAATTAGACAAACCCCACAAGAGACAATAATTCACTCACTCTGACTGGAATCTAGAGAAACAAAAATCATCTTATTAAATTATCACCCTGGCTGAGACTGAGAGGCTTAAGACTTAATAAAGATAAGGGGTTCTTAACTAGATTAATTTAAATTAGACTTTGTCAACTCAAAGGGAAAAATCAGGGACTGCTAGCTTTGCAACAGATTTTATGGTTTAAACATTCCTCAAGAGCCATACCCTTTGTGCTGTAGCTGTGCTCACCTGCAGTCTGCCTAGGCACATGAGCACATCCTTTCCCAAGCACCAAGCAGACACTTCAGATTAGGGAGCTGCAGGCTCTAAGCTCCATTTCCTACAGTGCCAGAAGCTGCTTGACAGCTTGAGCAGCATGACAGCAGATCATGGCTGTCAAAGTCTGTGCTTAAAGCCAGATTATTACAGTGGGCAGAAAAGAAAAACAACGAGAAGGAAAGAAAAGAACAGGGTTGAACAGCTGTGGTTTCTGTTGAGCCCCTTTAGACAGCGAGAGAACAGAAAAAGTGACACTAATTTTTAGGCATCTCTCTAAAAGCAACCATCTCCTGCTCCATATTACAGTGGCAGTTTAAAAGCTGGATAAATATACAAATTATTCTATTTTCTCTAGGCTTTTGAAGAAGATCTGTTTTAAATGCCATTTCACAAGAAGGTGTCTTTAGCAAGGGGCACCATTTTAATTTGAGATAAAAAACAGTAACTGCAACAAACTATTCTGAAAAATAACTTACATTGCATCAAAGTAATGAAAATAAATGGAATTTACTAAAAAATTAAAGATGACTGAAGATAATCTCCTTCCTTTAATCTGAGCAATCCAAAAGATAAATTGAGTCCTATATATCTACACAAACTCACATATCTGTATGGGTATGTGTATACATATACACACACACACACAGAGTTATATCTCTAAATAAAAAATAGGTATTTTATCCCATTATTTATAAGCAGTACAAAACCAAAAGGAAACGGAGAAGGATGGAAAGAAGGTCTGATGACAAAATCCTGTGTTATTATGATCACTTCAACAGGTCTGAGTGCTCCTCCAACAAAAACATACACATAAAGCCAAGCCCTGCATCACTCTCCTTTCATTATATGGATTTTAAAAAAAGCAATTTTGCAAGAGGGAAGGACATTCCTCATAACCAAAACAAATACATTAGGTAATTAATTGTGATTTTTTTTTCTCTAGGGCCAGTAACTCCAGACTGTTTTTAATGTGTCTGGTAATGAAACTGGTCATGTGGAAAACTATTCTCTCAATCAGACCTGCAACAAACCTGTCAAACTGCTCACTTTCAGTCCACCATCAAAAGCCTAAGGGAGACAAAACCCAGAAGAATGTCTCTGTAACACATCTGCAGAATTAGCACATATGTTTCTACAATAATTATAATAACCTTCTCTGAACTATTTCTGACAGATTGGAGAAGCATCAATGGCATTATCAAAACAATTTTGACATAATAAAAATGTTAAACGTCTCAAAGCCACATGGCACATCAGACCTTTGCAGTTAAGTAAAGGGAGAAGAGCTGCTAGTGTGACTATTGCCTATGAAACCAGGGTAACAAAGTGTGTTCTTTGGTGTAAATCCTGAGACTTCAGCTCACAGCTCCTGCATGGCTTGCTAGTTAGAGATACCATGAGCAGAACACATACTAGTAAAGATGTTCAGGAAAAATGAAGAAACCTCTCAAATTCACAACCAACCATTAAATGTATTGTTGCTAAGACCATTTCCTTATGGTTTAGGAATAAAAGGAGAAAAAAATAATTGCGAGCTGTTATTTCTCACTCGCCTTATCCTGCCCAATTCTGCTAAGTGCAGATCCTTTGGGGAAGGTATAAAGCTGAGGTACTCAGTACTTCCACACTTTCCTTTGCTTCTCACACTTACATGGAAAAGACTAACATTGAATGGATTGGAGGGAGGAGAATATCACAGGCCTTGAGAAGACATGCACTGTAGGCATTAGACCTTTGACACACTACAGAGATCTCCCTGTGTTTCATAGTGGTTCAGCTTTACAAGGAACACACTCAACCACACTAAAGGAAATGATAGTTCATGTGGTATTCACACACCCTCTGAACAGAGAGAAGCTGTGAGACAAGCAGAGAAGAAGGAAAACACAATTCTTATCTCGCTTGCTGTGCCTGTGTTGTGCTAAAGTAGAATGCAATACGGAGATTGTTTACCCAAAGTGAGGATGTTTTGTTCCCTGGCCTATCAGGGCCAAGAAGTGTGTGTGGGTCAGACTGTCACGGGACAGTCAGGAGAGAATCAGAGATGATGAGTGCAGCTCTGTGCAGCTGTGAGCAAGAGTGAGTGCATGGCAGATTCAGTTTAGATACAATGTACATAGTATAGTATAATAAAGTAATTCTTTAGCCTTCTGATGATGGAGTCAGACACATCATTCTCTCTCCCCTTTGTCAGAGTCGCCTTTGATTTACAGTAAGTCCAAGCCTTTTCAAGAGGCATTTTTAACACATGTGCTGGATATTCTGTTTATGGGGGATGACCACACTGTGGGATGAAATAGGATGTGGATACTGGAGCCTCGCTAAAGATGGGCCTGATTCTGGCAAATTTTCTGGCTTCTTGAACATGCAGGAAGGAGGCTGCCACCACCCATACTCACACAGAATAAAACTCATGTGCTTTGCTCTTCTTCAAGAAGCAGCTAATTTTGAGTCCAATGTAACTGTTTGAAGCAGGCAGAGCTGAAATTCTTGGGTCTACACAAAAGACTACTGTGAAAACATGACAAGACACGAAATTTGACCCAAGAGATTTGTATCAGCAATATGAAAATTGAAAGCACATTTAGAAGAACAGACAAGAAGATTATGCAATAGCTTCTTTGGGGGTTTCACTCATCTGCAAAATGCGTGTGCTTCACATCCATCACTGGAGACAATTACCTCTTCTGAGCAGCACTCCATGGTTTACATTTTTAGTTCCTTTTGTTTTTCCTGTAGCATTTTATTTCAATCATGAAAAAGAAGAAATATTATGCCTGCTTTGAGGACCATAAAAATATGAGCTAGAGATGTAATTCTGCACACCACTACTAAAGAACATCACAGCTCTTGATTTCACCAAGCTCTCCAGGTCCCACACCTTTTAGAAGCTATTCCAGGAAGTACTTTGTTTTCCTTCCTTTATTCAGAAAATCTAATCAATTCATACCCCAAACTGTTAGCACTTAGAAATGTTCAGCAGGAAGGAACAGCAGGAGGGGGACATGATATTGATTCCTACTCATTTAAGCTCTAGTTTATTTGGCTTCAATTCCTTCTTTGTGGAAAAAAAATATCCATTCGCCTTTATGAAACTTCATTTATTTTCCAGAGTCTTGATTAAAATTCAGTTTACTATAAAAAATTTGAACATATTCACATGGCAAAGATTATGGAATAATGTAGCATTTTCTTGGAACTTAAATAAAAATAACAAAAATAATAATCCATTAAATAGAATACTTTATTGTGGTGTTGACTTTATTATGTTTGGATAAATGTTCAGATGACTGATTTCTTTGTGCTTTAAGGCACTCCTGATATACTTGCCTCTTTCATTTCTGAAATCTTTTCTGCATGCTATTACTTTGATTTCTGAGGATGTTTTTACAAAATATTATGGAACATTAAATTAGTGCCTGGTTTTTTTATCACTAAAAGGCATGGATTGGGACTAAGCTTGCTCTCATGGAACATAAAAGTAGTATAAGCAAGGTGGGGAAAAAAGATAGCTTTTCTTCAGAGACTGAAAATGAGATAGTAAGTCAATGAGGCAGAAAGATAACACAGTTCTGCTCCAGATTGTGGAAATGACCCAAGAGGGGGTTCATTTACCAAAATTGGTACTTGATAGTAGCAGGCAAAAAAGGAATACACACAAAATAGGATAAATCTGGGTGAAGACGATTCATGGTGATTTGTGAAAACAATGCATGCAGCTTTAAGTAGTAAAGCAGTTTGCAGTAGTTTGCATACAAATTAAAAGGTGAAGATTTTCATACTCTCTCAGAGAATTGAATTTGCTGCAATTAGCCAGGTAAAATATATAAGCACAACAGCCAGCCATTTGCTCTGGTTTGGCTACTCTAATATCCTGCTATTGTACAGAAATGAAAAATAAGAAAATGATGATTTCAGATCTTCTGCTAGCAGCATGATGATTACATGGCAGCTTTGATGTGGCTAAAATATAATTTTCCTTTCCTCCACTTTGCCTGGTGCAGACAGTGCTATTTCCCTTCTCTATACTGTTGCCCAGGATCCCACACCATAAAGCTTCTTCTGAGAGGATGAAGAAATCTTTTCTGGATGGCAGCATGAAAACCACAAAAATTACAAACATTGTTTCAAAGGGAATGGAAGAAATGTGTTTTTACTGAACCAAATCTAGTAAAGATGGCATGGTATAAAAAAAACATACGCAGATCCCAGATCCACATTAAGAAATAGCCCCAGATTTTTCAAATGATTTCCCAGCTGCTTCATATTGTTGTGGGCAAAATAAGCAGCTGCAGTCCATTTTATCTGGATGCTTAAACAGCTGGAGCATCCTAGTGAGTATTCCAACATGTTGTTTGCTTGAGGCACCCACTCTGTGGTGCTTTCCTTTTCAGGAAGTGAGAGCAGAGCAGAGCAGGGCAGGGCAGAGACGCTTCACTTGTGTCTTGCCCACCACCCACAGCTGCTCCCAGCTCTGCTCCTCCTGCACAGGCAAGGTTGGTTCACCTGCAAGGAATGACCCCTTGCTCCTTGTTGCCACGCTCAAAATCCTATCTAAACCAATAGCTCAGATAAACCAAACAGCTCGTTTGTTCAGCACCATTACAATTCGTTTTTAAAAACCCATCGCATTTATCATTTAAAATTAACTTGCTCTATACGGGGTAAAAATAGCCCTAATCTGAAGTCCTTATCTACTCTGATGGCAAAGGAGCAAACCTCTGTGTTTCTCAAAACATTTTGGATTCTTCCTTTTTTTCTTTCCTTTGTTTAAAGAAATGAACCATGCTTGGGATTGCCACAAGTCCCTTCCTGAGCTCTGGGGACTCCATCACCAGTTTTTCTGGAAGTGGCTGGATGCACAAAGAAACCATCAGATAAAGTGGGGAGTGCGTGAATTTCAGGAATGGGGACATGAAAGGATAAACACTTGCAATTTTACAGCATGTAAAAACAGAGGGCAGCAGTCTTCCTAGTCAATGCCTAAGTATTTGGGATTAGGGCATATAAAATGTGACCTACAGTCATCCAATCATTAGCTAGACAGCCATAACAGCTCTGGTTATCCAGCAGATCATAAAATTACAGACCTCAGAAATAATTTGGGCAGGTGACCATGCTTGGGGACAAGATGTTTCAGCACTCAGAATCCATGGGGCGATTCGGCCATGTTTTGCCATTTTCTATCAAAGCTGTAGGTCTACACAAAAGCCTGCTATTTTCTCTCCTTTTTTCATCACAAGTCTGAACTCTGTCACTGCAAATAGATGACATGCTTTCATGTATGAAGCTGTAACCTCCCTGCCAATCCAGTTACCATCTTATTTTGCAAGCCAGTTTTTCCATCTTGCATCTTTGCAGGTATCAAACTTAACTTTGAGCCAGCAAAGAGAGAGAAAGCAGCCCAAGACATGTTCATGCAGTCTCCTGCTAACCACCTGCTTTGCATGTGCTCCAAGGCTAGCTGCAGGTCCTCTAGACCCATTCAGTGTAGTGATAAAACTAGGTTCCAAAAAAACTTCACTGAGATAGGGAAAAAGGAGTTTTAACCCTTGTTAAATCTTCATGAATGAAGGGAAGGCACCACCAAATGTCTTCCATCTCCTCCTTAGGTTTGTAAATCATACATCATAATTATGGACAGTATTATCATTTCAACACTTTACACATCTGTAATTTCTCTGTTGAATTAAATAATATTTATATTTCCCCAAGTTATCCAAGTTACCATAGGCCACAGTAATTCTGAAATTATCACTTAAAATTGAACATTTTTTATTGCCTATGGCATTCTTTCAGCAAATTAATTTTTAATACCCAGGCATATAATAGTGAAAAGTCTCCTTAATGTATTATAACTTGCAACTTTTATATCTATAAAGGACACTCATTTCATAGCCTCAGTCCCTGTGGACCAGTTTGTAAACTTACATACTCACTGTACTGACTTTAAAGGGACTGTACTCCCAACAAGCACTCCATGAGGATCCAGCAGTGCACCAACCATCTCCATCAACACAAGAAAGACTTTTTAAAAAGGATTCAAGATTTTGGCGGGACAGGAGTTCATGGGGAGCCCATGAGGAAAAAGCAATTTTTGAAACATAGCACTGATTAGGTGCTTAATATTGTTTGAAGAAGAAATTGCAAAGGAAGCATGCAACCAAAAAATTGTCAATTTTGAAAAGCTTAGCAGTATTACTTAAAAAGGATTCTTTCAAATATCTCAGAAACAGATAAGATACAGACTAAAATTGAAAACTACTGCATGGCCATTCATCAATGCCAATGCAGTTTTCAGGCTACTGACAAACTTTTGAATATATCTCACAATAGTCCTCACTTGCATCTAAATAACCCCCAGCTCCCAAATGTAAATGCAAATGATTTTCATGAATTATATACAGAAGTGCAAGAGACATTCAAGCTCACAATTTGGAAATTGTACTGTATTTTCCTCCTTAATAAAAGCTCTACTTATAAAGCAATGGTTCATAGAGCATTTTAGAAAGAACTCAAGGAAGAATATGTTTCTATTCCTTTCTTGAATATTTTATACTTCTTCTACCATGCAGTAATTGTGACTGCTATTTAATTGCTCTCATTTAAGAGCTAATAAAAGATATAAATCCGATAGCCTTTAAAAGATATCACAAGGAAATTTTATGATCGAAACACAAACAGAAAATCCTCCATTGTATTGCTATTGAAATAATATAATTACATCACATCAACCATTTTTATGTTTTTTCCTTGCTTCAGGCACCTAAAGGACCAAAATGGATTTTTATTTCATTTTAGACAGGCTGATTCAGTATTCTGCGCTTTGTCCTTTAAAGCAATCAGTCACTATGAACTCTAAAAAACTCAGGTTCTTGAAGAAAAATGGGTTTTTCTCTATTGACATAAAAATCCCTTAGCTAAAAAAACTCTTACTTAATGCTAGTTTCATTTACTGCTGTCACAAACTTAATGCTGATAGTAGTTCTATAAACTTGTATTAATTTTAAATAAAAATCACCCCCTAAAAAATGAGGCAAATCAGTATGAATCCTCACTGACATGAGATGATGATGGTGATGATGATGATGATGAAGGCTTGTGTCCAGTATGCTTAAACCCAACAGCTTCTGAATGCCCCAGAGATACAGAAATGCCAGTAGGATAGACAATAACACTGTCCCATGAACAAGAACAAATTATTTAAATTGCACAGCAGCTCAGATTAAAATTAATTGCAGACTAAAGATATATCAGACTGTCCAAGGCTGGCATTGCTCAGTTTTGAGAATATCCTTCACAGAAGAAATATTTCCTGCAGAAATATTTCTTCCTTCCACACACTCTAGTGCCAATTTAACACTAATTTCTTTCTGTCAGTCATTTTCCATGGCATTGCCTCAGCAATTAAAATGTAATGTGTGCAAAGAGAAGCCCCAGAGCATTACATGCTTTGATAAAACTACTTTTTTAAGCAAATCAGCATTGCAGATGCAATCCCTGTCCCAATAGTTTTAGCTTATTTATAACTGTTGGGAGTAATGAAAAGGGAATTAATCAGGAATGATATTTTAGTTCAGCTATGATTCTTGATGGTATTATTTAGACAAACTGAACAAGCTCTCCATAGTTCCTATATTGTTGATATTTATCTTGGATCACAGCAAGTGAAACAATCAACAATTCAGTACCTTGATGTCTGAAAAGTTCAGAGAAATATGGCTTTTCAAATTCGTGCACCTCTTGCAATTCTTCAATAAATCTTCTTTACAAATGACAAACTCTGTCTTGCTAATCTATGGATAAACCTAATTATTAAAATGCATCTCTTGATTAAGGTTTACTTGCCTTTTGAACTTGTAGAGGATGAAAGCCCCAACTGCAACTAGACAAACAACAAAGAGAACCAC
This sequence comes from Molothrus aeneus, assembly GCF_037042795.1. NCBI lineage: Eukaryota > Metazoa > Chordata > Aves > Passeriformes > Icteridae > Molothrus > Molothrus aeneus. The sequence goes on along the minus strand of NC_089649.1, from coordinate 62,591,038 downwards.
AATAGCCCAGTAGCCACTGCCTCCTCCAATCGTCTGAGAGTCTGAAACACAAAATAAAAGAACAGTTTTGCATGTCCCCTTCCACATCGTTCACATTCTTGAGCATTCTTTTCTATTTAATTGTCAGGTCAAAAACATTGGTTGTTGTTTTTGCAACCTCTTCTTTTCACTCCATCTGGCTTCTTCAGAAAGGCAAAACCACAGAATTAGTTGGTGACTTGTTACTGAAGAACAGAGGACCCATTCAAAAAATAGAAAGCAACAAACAGCAAAACACAAGATCCTGAAGATTTAACTATTTGCGTACTCAGTGGTTGTTAGGGTTTTTTTCAGAGAATCTAAAGTTATCATAGTAAATGATCACACACCCTAAGTATTTGCTTTGCAAAAGCAGGGCTGCATTAATTTCACAGATGGAGAAACTAAGGCTCTGAACAACAAATGAACTCGTCAAGGTCATGCATTGGTAAAGGCTGGAATGAACATGGACTTCTTTCAATCCCTTTTGTGCTGGCAAACAAATGTCAACCCTTTACACCAGACAAGATACCACAGTGGGACTGTAGCACAAGTCTACATAAGAAACTAGATAAAAGAGCTTTGTTTTCTACAGAGAGATGACATATAAAATATCATACCATAATTTACAAAAATTGAGAGTGGCTGGCTAAAGCTGTTCTCCCACAACACACTGAAATTAATAAAGAAGGATATATTATGGAGACCCTACAGCAACCTTCCCATTAGTTGATCAGAAGATCAGAGATACATGGCAGAGATGCAGCAGGCCTTGTGTTAGACCCATGTAGTCACAGCAGCAGAGGTAATGGCGATATAAAGGCAAAGAAATTCTGCTTTCTTAGCAGCCAGTGCAACCTAAAGTGCCTTTGATCACCAGAGGAGTTTTTGAAGCCTAGTTGGCTCTTCCTTCAGAGCACTGTTCTGTACAATGGAGGAATTTACTTTATGTTGTGGTCACACAGACAAAGCAAGAAGCACGTGATACAAATCGTGAAGTATGAATGGAAAGGGAAACATAAAAAAAAATTATTTGATTGTGATTGTTAATAATAATGGCCAAATGAAAATGTGTGTGTATATATATATGCATATATAAAAATGACCACATATAAACAAATATATATAAATATATATAAAAACATAAATAGATAATAAACATATATATAAATCATATATGCATATATGTTTTTTTATATGTAACAAGTACCAAGTAAATATATACATATGTGTTATATGTACACATACATATTGATATAAAGATTTTTCCCCTTAAATTATTAGAACTTGAACAGGCATCCAAAAGTTGGTCTATTGATAGCTTTTTTAATATATTTACCTGAACCGGAGTCAGCTAAAGTCACTAAGACCCAGTATCCTCCCCTCAGAAAGAAACTGATGTTGTGTGCATTCAGGGCCTGCTTTATAGCTGCTATTCTCTGAAAATACAACAGAGAGAATGTCAGATGTCTTGTGCTCTGTTCCACTTTGAGACACTCAATGTTTTAAAAAGGAAAACTTCTGGTTCTTTAAATGGTGAAAGCACTTGTCAATGATAAGCTGAAATCTAAAAGGAATTCAATATTTAAAAATCAAGCAAAACTCCAGAAGACATAAAAGCTGAAAACATCTCAATTTTATAGCCAAATCTTTCTTTTTGATTACCCAAGTCTTTACATTTACCCAGTATGAGGCAGACAGCAAGCAATTTGCACGTGCTATTGGGTTTACCTGGGTCATAACTCACACAATGCATAATCCATATTAAAAGCCCCCATTCTTCTAACTTATCAGAAGAAAACCTGTGATGTCACTTTGGATTTTTTGTCATGAAAATTAACTACTATTTAATAATGAACTGCATGTCATAATTTACCTTACCTCCTTACCTATAAGGGAATGAATTCCATTTATAGCTAATTTTTAACAATACTCCATAGAAATAGATATATTCATTCATGTGGAAAAAAAAAATCAGTATTCCTCCCATTTTCCTCCAGTGGATAGAGCAAAGTGAAATATGGTCTTTCATATTTTTATGGAGCAGAACCATTAAATATACCCTCACATCCTAACCCTGGATGACAAATTGTCTGAATTATACTTTCTACTTGCTTGTGTCTTCAACATGGTCAATTTTCTAAAAGATCAAAGCTAGTTTTATACTCTATGCCTTATAATTTGGGACACGACTTCCCAGAGGATGCCAAATTAGAAATTTGCTTTATGTCCATGAAACCTTCACAAGTAACTCCTTTTACGATATTATCAATTATGGTGCTCATCTTTGACAAGCTTTTGAAGTATAATGGATAAAAATTCCTGTAGTCCCTCTCATATTATGGACAGACACTATACAAAAGTTCAAACATCGTCATTCTTTTTGAGGAATATCTAACTTCTGAAGCTATTCCACTGACTTTATTAAATTTTTTTTATGTGGGAATGACTCAACATAATGGTGAAGTGAGCATGGCTTCAGTTATTTCACAAGACAATTGCAGCAGGTAGCTCTTAAGTATTTATCTTGTTGCCTAAAGCCTGAAAAGAAAATGGACATGAAATCTTCAATTAGGAGTTAGGAGTAACTCCTCCTTAGGATTAGGAGGCTTTAAAGTGATGCTGCTATCAATGAATAAAATTTCTTTGTGTCAATCCAGGGTCATTCATGAGTTCATGGTGTACAGTGCCAGAGAGACAACTACTTTAGGTTAATCCGACTTACAGCCACTAAATGAAATTTATGAGCTCCATAACTTCTGATTCTTCATATTTTCCTGGCAGGTTCGTAAGGAACCCAATATTTGGTGTGGTTTTTGCTTAAGTGATTAAGCATTGTTTCTTATTTAACTCCCCACTGCTGGATTTGAACCCAAGTCTAAATGAACATGTCCTCAGGTCCTCAAGTCAAAAATTTGAATCTCATGTGAATCCAACCAAAGGTTCTGGCTTACTTATTTCACTGAAAGACTAATGGTTTTTTTCAGTGCTCATGGGGTTTTTTCCTGCCCCAAGATATTTATTGAGCTCCTCTCTAGACTTCTTAAGTGTAAGGTTCGTATACCAGCATTTGAATTTTTCATCTTCTTTTTTTACATCCTTTATGATGACAATATTTGAACATGTCAACACAATGGCTCCTGCATTATAAGAATGTAAAAGAATGAAAAATAATGACACTGTTCAAACTCTTACCCACTTCTACATCTTGGGTTCTGACTTTCCCTTTTTGCCAAAGCAATTCACTGGGAATTTTCATGAAGTAGTTTGTCTGGATAGAAAACTTCCTCAGAGCCCCTGCCTTCCAGATTATAGTTTAATTACATTTTAATTGACTCTTTCAACTGGACTCATCCCACCTGACATTAGACATGCAGTAGATCTGCATAAATTAAGCAACCAAGTCTTCTCTGGAGTCAATAATTAGAAGGGAATACTTTTGAAAATTCTCTGTTCTTGAAAGCAGGTTAAATTACAGCTTTTATTTCTCCCTGCATATATTTGAAACAAAAAGGGCTCTTGTCAGAGTGAAATAAAATTTCAGAATTTCCAAAGGGCTCCTCCTACTGCACTGACAGCTTTCTTACCGTCTTTGTTATTGATGGCTACTTTTATCAGTAATGATTCATATTCTACATGACTAACCTAATATACAGCATCACATCCCAACACTCCATGTAAAGCACCAATAAAAACTCCAGCAAGCAGCTGTTCCTTGCATGAGCAAGAAATTATTGCCTTTAATCTTTCTGAAATAATGTAATATTCCCAAATCTAAAAGGTTTTCAGCGAAGAACAAAGAGGTTCTCTTTAAGAAAAGACATTTTATAACTATGTCTAAGTTAAAGGTATCAGGGACACCTCCTCGAAATGTGCAGAAAACATTCTGCATTGCTGAATCCTCACAAAAGTGTCACAACTCTGACTTTGAGAACTGGCATGAGCAGTGTGACAAAGCACATCTTTTTATTGATTCATGATACAAATCTTCAAGATTCTCTTCTAGTAACAGAAGGGATTGTAAGGAATCTTTAAACATATGACAACATGAGTATTTTCCTGCTGACTTACCAGAAGCTATTGCTTCTAAGTTTATTTATATAGGATATATTTTCAGGATATTTCTCAAGTAACAATTGATTCTGATATAACACATTTTATCAAAATTTCTGCCATTCAAGTCTAAAGCAACAAATTTATATGCACATATCAATAGCTAAAACAATGTCTATTAGTAATAATATAAAACCAGAAATGCAGGCAGCTGTCACAAGAAGACTGGCTGTACATCTCTACAGCACTCTACTCTACAAAACAGTCAGTGTTGAGATGTGAGACTGCTGTACCTGACTTATCATCACAGCACAGCAAAGGCTGCTGTAATTGCTCCTGTCTCCCTTGTTCCTGCTCCAGCCAAAGGTCTGACCTGGTTCATCCTAACAATGTCAGAAATGTACACATATCCTCCAGATTATATAATTATTTCCCCTTCCCCTGCTCCTCTAGTTCCAGAAAACCTTTGCAAGGTCTTACTGGAGGACTAATTACAAAACTGTGTCCTGCTACACTACTGGGACATCCTACAGCCCCACTGAATGGCAGCTTTTCCAAATCATTTGCAGCCTGGGATTGCTCCTCTTTATGCTTTAAAGTAACTCACATGATGTTTCATACACAAACATGAGAGCAACCTTGAGACAGCATTGATTTTAACTGATACTCTTTAAGCTGCCTTGAAGCACAGCACTAATATTGAAATTGAGGTTTAAAGGGAACTAATATGCATAACGCTTTGTACTGAAGTAAAATGTTTGTACAACCAAAAGAATCTATCACCATTAGTTTCCTTAAATTATTGAACATATCCATTCCCCACAGGCTCAGAATAAGGAATTTCCTTTAGAAACTTCACCTTGCTTCCTCAAGAAATGTGAATTTTCAAATAATTTTGAAGTGGTAATATTCCCCTGGCTGAAAGCCTCAGTTCATGAATGTGTCTCTACAAAAGAAACAACCTGCAAAAATTAACTAATTCATGAAATATAATCAGGAATTCAGCCTCCCAGGAATTCTCACTGTGATTACATGGGAGAACAGTAAGGGTGTCTGCCAAAAAAGTAGAAAGCTTTGTGCACTCACACATTTTAATGATAGACACCTGTTAAAGTACTTGGACAACTTCAACATACTCCTTTGGACCTTCCAAAGTATATCTCATGAACTCCAAACACAATCTATTTGGTTTATGTTAACATGAAGAGCTTTGTCTTGCCTACTTCCCCAGCTCTTCAGAGACCGTGACCTTGTCTCAGAAAACTGTAAAATGCCCCTCAAAGTTAAGGATACCTTACACTGATTCTTTGTAACTGGCAGGACATGAACTGCAAGGTACAGGAACAGGATCTGTTTATTCTCTATCACAGCAAAAGGACAAATACAATATATTGTAAGTGTCAAACAGTCTTCTGGTTTTCAACTGGCATGAAGTCTTTTACTATGGAGGAAACATTGCTTGAAAACAACTAGGGAGAAACTAATGTCTGATTTTCAATCCTGTGTTCACTAAATTTGTTTTGTACCAATTCACAACGACATTTTCTTACAAGGGCAGAAAATACTTGCTTGATGCTCTTCACATTATGGGTCAATGACTAAGGTTCTGGGTTTGTTTGGACCTGAAATCTAATTTCCTTCTGAAGACAGTGCAGAGACTTTGCTCTACTGGATCTTCACAGAATGACAAGCATCACTGCTGTTTCTGTTTAAAAGACAGGCCAATATTAAATACTCTTGAGAAACACACTAATACCAGAAAGAAGTAGATTGTGCTGGTCTGGACACTGTCAAACACAGCAGACATAGCTGCTGTAGCATTCACATGTATCTTGTCAGATGGGAGCGAGATCTTTACATAGGCAGGGATCACCTCTTAATTTCATATAAAGGCAATGAGAGTACAGCCACTTATTGCAAAACAGGATGAAGGCTGTCCTAGGCAGATGTGCACTGCTCTGGTTACCTTATCACTTGTTATGCTTCTCTTCTTTTTTGGTTGATTTGCAGGTAGTAGCACATGCAAGTCAGCAGCTGTGGGCAGACCAGGTTTCACAACTGTCATGAGTGTTTCTTCAGGTATACTGGTCTCCTGTGAAGACAACAAAGACACACTTTGTGTTTTATATAGAATACATAAGTAACTCCACATATGGCTTTTAGACTTCATTGTTCAGATCCTTAATATCTAAAGGGAATTCCACTAGAAGCTGAAATATGAACAAAGCCAAACATAAATGTACTGAAATGTGAGTTGCTCTTTGAATATTGGAAGACCTAAGTGTTGTTATCGCATTAAAGTAATTCAGTGGCATCAAGAAAAGAAGCGAAATGAGGAGGTTTTCAGGTTTTATCAAAACTCTGCAATGGCTTTGTGGGCAATTCAGACACAGTGTAGACTTAGAAGTGCATATTCATTACAGCTAACTTTAGCTTCTGAAGGTTGCTTAGGAGGGTGCTTAATGGACAGAGAGAAGTCCTTCAATGTGAGACTAAGAACACTCAGGTTCAGCTTCTGAAATTGTAATGAATACCTTCATTCCCCTGCTGAAAGTCAAGTGCACCTCTTTGTAAAACAGTTTGTGCAAATTTGGCATTTAGTCCAAAATTTCTCCATGTTTGTACAATGCAGCCACACAATTTTAGTGACCATACCCTGGGCAGTTTCCTTGGTCTTCTTCAAACAGATTCTGAGACTCCATTAAATTGTTCATATGCTTTGGTAAATGTTTTAGTAATTATTAAAATGCAAGAGTTTTTTATAGGGGAATAAAATAGTTTTTGACTGACTCTAATGGAACTCATTATGGAATGAGTTTAATTTGATAAAAGCAAGAAATTAATTTGACATCTGATAAGAATCTCAAAGAACAAAAAGCGGGAAACTTTATAAAGTCAAAAAGTTTAGAACCTGATTTGCATGACTGCAAATCCAGGAAGAGTAAAATGATTTAAAATTCCAACATTTTATAAACAATATCAAGCTGTACCTCAGTGCTACTGCCCTCATGAAAGCCAGTGTGTGCACCCTCAGTTGCTGGCAGGGTGTGTGCCTGAAGAGCTCTCGAGCCCAAAGTTTCCATGAGGTGATCTAATGCCACAGCACTACTGCATAGTTTGCACCTGATTTAACCTACAGGATTCAGCTGTTCCAGATTTCTTTTGTGAACATGCTCTGAAAAACAACTGTATAAATTTTGTGCCTATATACTATACATAATTTTCAAAGTTACAGAACAAGCATAGGAAATTCTTTCTTTCTGCTTTGTTTTCACAAAAAGATAATGTCTTTTATATTACTCATTGCTTAGCTTCTAAATCTATCACATTTAAGCTACTTAACTCTTCCTGCTTTGGAGTCAGCAGTGTTTGCTAATATGTCTCTTCCTAATCCCAGAGAGCAATATTTAGCATTAATTGCCAATTAGGCTGTGTTAGACCTAAACTGTCTGTGTTACAATATCATCGTCGACAGCTTGCACTTAAAAGTGACACTAGGCTCAAACTTGCATGAAATGTGGCTCATGAGGTTCACTTTATTATTTTGCTCTGCCTCCATTTCAAAATACCTTCTAAATGAGAATGTATTAACTTAACCTTCAAGCTTTACAACTGGTGAGGGACCATTTTATGACCAATCTGAAGGAGCACCTTTGCAAGAAGTCGCGTCACCACTCGCCCAATGTCTTCTCTCCACTCTGGTATGTCGGGGTTGTACATGTCCAGGTCCTTAGTAAACTTCAGAGGAAGAACATGAAAATTATCTAGAAAAACAAAAAGAAATAGCACAAAATAAACTAGATTGCAAAAGGGGTTTGATAGAACTAAAAGTCTCTATTTAGCGCTTTGTGCTGTGCAGCACTGCAGTATCTAGGACCCCTGCTGCTCTCTGTTGTCAGGCATTCAATTTCTTTCTGTATTTTCATCAGCACCATCAAAATTGTGCCCAAAGACTAAAGAAAGGAGGAAGAAAAGGAAACAAAGTAGATTTACATACATGCTCTAGGGTCATAATGTTCCCAATAATTTTGCCCTAGCTCAATAAGGGAGTATTAAAAAGAAGTCATTGGTTTCTTTTATTAGAAATGCTAATGTACCAATGGATTTTATTCTCACTAAATCATAAGCATGTGGGGGTTTTTACACTAGATGTTTCTGTTTTCTGTATAAAATGAACATATTACTCCATAAATTAAATATGAAAATAAGAACAGAAATTACATTACAAAGGCTAACTACTTCCCTCTTTGAAGAAAAAATAAAACAAAGGTACACCCACAATATTTCTCTGGATATTTTCAAAAATATCTGAAATACTAGAAATGGGATGATCCTCAGAAAAAAGTCTCTAAAATCTTCCCTTTCTCCCTACAGGATCCTTGGATGAAAACCTAGGGAACTTAATGCAAAGCAGGGATAGAGAACCTCTGGAATGCACAAGTCAAACCTGCTTCCCCTCAGTGTTTCCAACAGAATTTTATTTAAACATGGCTTTCTTTTTCAAAAGTTTCTTTATTTTTCTGATGGCCAGTACTTTCATGCTCTTGATATCAGGATTGGCAAAAGAAGCACTGGAATGATAAAGCCATTGATGTAGTCACACTAAGAGGGTTATACTTCTAAAGGTTTCTTAAAGAGCTGATGCATTTATAAGTGGTAATATAAATATTATATCCATTTATCTTTGAAAATGAGAAGGTTCATAAAAGCTCCATTTAGCATAAGTGCGGGTTTTGTCATTATTTCAAAATAGTAAGTATAATAAAAGCAAAAATAACACAATCTTCTTCAGACAACAGAGATGTATCACGTCTTGTATTGCATGATAGCTGAAGGCTTTTAGCTCTGCATTAAAATAAAAGCTTTTATACTTATCACAATCCCCACATGTGACAGTACAAATACAAATTTAAATAATTTCCCAGCACTGAATTTTCCACAGTATATTCTGCCTTGTCACCACATAATAAAATACAAATAAAGCCACACCAGGACACAGAGTGGAACAAGAGCTGAAGGGTTATTTAATAATTACAGCAGAGCTATATTTGATCCAAAATCTCAGATAAACATCAAGGTAACAGTGATTTATTGTGATGAAAGGCAATTATTTGACACGGTTTTCAATGCTGAGAGCATTTTTTTTTTTTTTTTCCAGAGGTATTTAGACTACTTTACTTACAAATTCTGGGAAACTTTCTAGTCACTGGCCAAAATACTTTTTAAACACATATAGCATCTAGGAACCACAGTAACATTTAAAATAAGCAAAGTAAACAAAATGTTTGACTATTCAGCTTTGTGGAGTTATTTAGTGACTGTTCATGCCTCTAATTTTAACAATTAAATCTGGCATTAGATTTAATTTTACAATAGGTTCACTTGTGGTAGGGCTGGTTTTAGACATCCAATAAAATTACATATGAAACAAAAAAAAGGAAAAAGACTAATGTCTCACCAAAAACATGGATAACTTTTGAGTCCTGAAGCATAGAGCTCCCACAGGAAACTTGTACTGTAACTCTGACATCACCTGTCTCAGCAAACTTTGTCACCAGAAAACTCTCCAATGTAAGCAGTGGCTTTAAAAAAAAAACAAAGAACAGAATTTCAGCAAGAACCATGAGAACCGTGCTGAAAAACACTGTTGTTAAAAATATCACCAAAAAAAATTTCACATAAAATTTAAAATTTTCAATATTTTATCAAATCTATCAACTACAATTTTCAATACAGAATTTTTCTTTCCTTGAAAGGATCTTATGCAATCAAGCAGCCAGATGAGGAAAATATTTCTTTTAATCAGTCAAGTATTAGGTTTTCAGTCAGATCCCACTAAAATTAATGGAGTCTGCGTGAGACTCAACAATCTCTACAAGATTATATGAAGCAACTCATTTGCCTCAAAAAATGTAGGGTATAACAGGGTCAAAAGGATTAATGCTGTCAGAGCACCAGCCCACAGTCACCTCTAAGGTGGAGCTGAGATACTCTGCTCCCTTACCACATCCTTAAGAATGACAAAACCCTTCACAAGACCCTCAGTGCCTCTTCTTGCAATGGCAAAGTCAATAGTGATGAACAGATACAGGCTAGGATTAGGGTAGACAGCACATTCACAAGAAGAAAGTTCACTGCACTTATTTGAAGCATTCCTCTGTCACACTTAGTCTGCCTCATAAAGAAAATTTCTTATCTGTTATTGAAAAAATGACCTTAAAAGAAATTAACCCAGCTATACAATAAATACCCCCCAGCAGAAATACTTGGATATTTAATGCTCTAGGACATGTTTATCCAGACTTTGATCCACAAATGAATAACACTAGATTGTTTGAGTGCTCTCAATGTTTTGATATCCTTTAAGATAACACATTTATTTTTGATATGACAGTTATTTTAGACTCACAGAAAACATTTATCTATACAATGAAAAAAACCCAAACAACCTATATACATATTTGTTCAGCACTTCAATTTCCATCACTCATGTTATTAGCTTGGAAGTGCATAAATCTAAGTTTCATTATTCATCAGTAATGATCCCAAATCCACTCCCCTCTAGAAACTGTTTTTTCCCACAGGTAATGAAGCAGAAGAAAATGTTGTTTCCCCGCCACAAAGCAAACAGTTTAAAATTAGAAAGAAAGGGACAACCTTTACTGGAAAGGGATTGAAATAATCTCTTGAAATAATCAAAACCATGTGTGTACCTGAAGATTGTTTCCTATCCACCAGTAGAAAACTGTCAAATTAGGGTTCTTAGGCAGGATGATGGCTGTCAGGTTCACCTCCTGGTTTCTCCCAATGACTGGAACCACTTCTAAATTTAAAGCCTGGAGTGGAGCTGAACAAAGTTCCAAAAATACCATTGAACAAGAATCCATCAATTTATTAACACCTCCTTCCCCAAAAGCCTCCCACCTGTTCACCATAAGGTCCTGAATTTATTTTTCCCTTCCTCCTTTCCCTTTCCTCTTTTACATCCATATTGAAAGCTATGGACATAATTGGAAAGACCTCATTTCAATTACAAAACATCCCCCAGATGACCCCCAAACCCCTCAAACCAAATCTTAAAGCAATAAGACAGATCAACAAAATGGGCTTCTCTCATACCCAGCAAATACTCCAGTTAAAAACTGGAAAAGGCAATCTCAGCTTTTTTTTTTCTTTTTTTAAACTCAGTAACAAAAGATCAAATGAATAGAAATCTAACAAGTCTCAAATTGCTAAGGGAAAATCAGAAAACTGAAAAAGAATGCTGCTGACTACTCATTTTCATTATAAAATATCAGCTGTTAGGCTCACATAAAAAATCTCATTAATTCATGCTTTAAAATAGATCTGTACATCAGGGGAGCATTTATTTGCAAATCAAAATAGATAACCTCTGGACTCCAAAATGTGGTAAGTTTATTCCTTTCTAAACTACTAAAACCATAAACATTACTATTTGTTTAAAAGAAATGCATCATTACAACGGTTTTATCTGCTTGTGTTATGTTTATTAGTGTTGTGCTGTTTCACAGTACAGTAACTGTGTTGAAAGAAAATCTTTCCCTCAGAGGTTTCCCAGTATATTTTTATAAGAATGTCTGAAGGTAAAAGCTTTTTAACAGCACAATGTGGTAACTAGAATTTCTTAATTTCTTCACCTGCACCAACTACCTGGGATACGAAACCACCGCAGAGTTCAACATTCATTCCTTACACAGAATGAATACCATCCATTTCTGTTCCATTCTAAATATTTTTTAACTCATTCAAAGGTTTTTCATCTCAGTGCAAACTTAATGGTAATTAACACTGCTCTGAAGCATTTCTCTTATTTTGTATCAGGAACTGAGTCATTGCTGGTTCACTTCTAATTTCACTTTGACTAAACTGACTGAACTTCTGAGAGTAAGCTGTCCAAAGCCCTTTTCCACCTCACTTCACTTGGTCTGTGTGGTGCTTCATCTGAATGCAAGGCTCTATTTTACTCTGCATTTTCTCCAATAACTCTCTAACCACCTACATGAATTCAAAAAATGTTGGGTGCTTTAACAAATTATTTCTTCAGTAGCTTCCAGGGGAGTAAAAAATGCTTCTCTGGTGATCGTGTCTTGAATAAAATTCAGAAATGTTAGGAATTTCAATAAATTTGTTCCTCCTAGAAATATATTTTCCTTCTCGAAGGATCTGAGAAACTTTTTAGCTTCTGCCACAAATCTGTGTTTTCACAGAGGAAACTGATTACTTTGAGATATGGTTTTGTTCCAGAAGAAGATTACTTTCTTTTCCAAAATTTTTAGAGGCCAAGTTACTTGGTACTTGAATGATGACTGTAATTTCAGGTTTGCTCTTTCTGTATATTAAAGAGCTGAGAATAATTACTGCAAATCCTTCTGCTTGTCTCTGTTACACAATTCCATAATGCATTTGAACAAGCTTCATAGCACTCTTAAGTGTGTACAATTAAGACTGAAGTTATATGATTTCTATTTAACTAAGTTAAAATTTCAGTAGTTTCCAAAGTTCTACACTATACAGGTCATGGTTCCATGAAAAATAAAACACATGCAGCATATGTATTAATAGATGTATGCAGTTCTTCTTTAGTTCTTTTTATTCTGAGTTCTTGGGCCTCTACAGTTGCCTACTCACATTTATGCTAATTCTAATTTCTAATTTGTCTTGCAGTTCATTAGAAAGTTTTAGATTGTTTAATCTGGATCAGAAAGTATGATTTGCCTGACAGGCTAAAATTCTCATAATTGTCCTGCATTAAAGAGTATCACATAGCAACCTGGCAGAAGTGGAAAGATTTCCTCTTCCATTTCCCTCTGAAAATATTCCCTGGGAATAATACATCAGTTGAAGACTGCTGACTCCTGAAAGAAGAATTCTACAGAGACCCCTGCTTTCATGGTATTCCATAGTGAAAAATGTCCCTTAATGGCTATCAGTGTTTCACTAGAACGTAGAAATTGCAGTTTAATTAGTGCCAACTAATTTCCTCAAATCTTGTAATTTACCTAAAAAAATTAAACAGAGCAAATCGCGGTGAAAGCATTTCCTCAAGCAGGCTGTGTAACACACTTCCATGAGTCTGCCAGTCCCTGTGCAGCATTCAGGGGCAGGCTCAGGCAGGAATCACATCTGCCTCAGTGCCCTGCTGCCTCTGCACTTCAGCACCAGTCCCCTAATGCACCAATCATTTACTTGTGTAAAACAACTCTGCTTTCTGCAATTTTAAAATCTGCTGCATAAAAGAGAATCAACATCTTTTAGTTTTACTGTTTATTCTAACATAGGCCATGTTAAAAGCACATTTTGAGAAAGTCTTCTGCTTTTCATCAGGCCTTGCTACTGCTTGTCATTCTCTGAAGGGTTAGAAGTTATTCTTGGAGAGAAGAATGTCACACAGAGTTTTTTCCTGTTCATTGCTTGTATAGATCTACTATTTCTTTGCCTACTCCACTTCTCAGCACCTAGAAGCTTCTCAAATGTAACAGTGAAGCCCTAAGTAATTTATCTGAGCTCTTCGGAGGTGTCAAATGATTTAAAAAACAAACACAACAAAGAAACAGATAATGAAACTGAGTTGTAAAATTTGATTCTGATTCTTTATGCTCGATACAAACAGGAGACTGGTCTTTAGCATGAATGTGTTTGCCTTTGTCTGCTACTCAAAGAAGAACTGGAAACTGAACTCAAGAACGCTGACTAGCAAAATACAAAAATATCAGCAGTCACTAGACAAGCTGACATAAAGCAGATGGCTCTGTGCATAACCTGGTATATGGCTCCAGTGATTTCCACTGCTTTGGGATTAGGATGGAAGGCACACCACTCACAACAGAGGGAAACAGACACCTGGAGAATGCAAGATGAGTATCTTTCCCTTTGATGTTACTAGTTTCTGAATTTTTTGACGCATCTGAAAACAGGCAATAGCTGTCCTGAATCTCAAAGGAAGAGGAGAAATCAGTTCCACTTCTGAGTTTCCTTCTTCATTTCAGTTATGAGATAACTGAGGTACATTAAGCTTGCAATGGTGCATGATATTCCCTGGGCCGTGCTATTCTTTATTTTATATCTGTTTGATTGGTTTTTTTCAGTCTTAATTAAGGAGAGGAAGAGAAATACAAGTCAAGTAATACTGCCTGCAAACATGAAATTATATCCAAGCAGCATTTAAAACTCTGTGACAATTAACTACCTAAAATTTAGATTTAGAACCACTGAGATTTTGACTGTTTTTTAGAATCATACAAGAACTCATGTTTCCCAACACGTCTGTTAACTTGCTTTACACTGCACCTGGAAGCTCTACAAAGACATAGCTCAAAGTATTAAATTTTAGCTGCTAAGGCTGACAAGGGGTTTTGAATCAGGAAGATGGATCAAACCTGAAATTTATACTGAGGCATGCTTGTTATTTAAAAGATTAATAAACCATCCTTCTGCCAAATCCAAACAAAACTAATTCTGACCTCCTGCTGGATTAGGTTTACAAGCTTCTGCATTAATAACACACAACACTGCAGGACTGCATGAGGATATTGAAAAAATAGGGTCTTTCCTAATTGTGACTAGCAATTTTCTTTCCTCCTTCATAGCTGACATGAGGTTTGTACACAGTGGCCAAAGTAAGAAAACCAAAGAGCTGATTTACAGTTGACTTGGACGAACACCACAGCCTCGTCATGCCCAGCCACATTCTCAGCCTTCACGGAGACGCGGTAAATCCCGGGATTCTCGTAGCGGTGACGGATGGGCTCTCCAGTCATTGTCAGGTTCACGTATATCGCCTTAAAGCCATCCCCAAGATCTACCTGGTATTTGGTACTCAATACATCACCCTAAAAGGAAAACACATCAAAGGTATCTGCAATGGCCACAACCAAAATAGACAGGACACATGTTCATAACCTTTTACAGAATCACAACAGCGTTTTCAGCCCCAGCCAGACATCTTGACCCAACTGCAACAGCTGCAGTAAAACCACTTCTGCCATGGCAATTACATTAGTGCAACAGATGCTGTGTGCACTAACAGAGAAAATACCCTGTTCACAGAGCAAGGTGCTACCTTAAAATTACATACCCCAGACCACTAACCAAGTTGTATGGGACAGAAACCATCACTCTTCTCTTAATGCAGCTGGACATTATGTACCATAATGGTGCAGAACAGCCCAAGGTTCAAAAGTGATGCTCATGTGATTGTAAGCAACAGAAGATTGCTATTTTAGCAATTTACTACTCATCACATGAGCTTCTAGCCTTTGCAGTTATAAAGTAAAACCAACTGGCTTAGATGTTCTTCACAGCGCTTTCCAGCCATACCTTCTCACTGTCAACCCTGTGGCCTTTAAGACCCAAACGGGGATCTTTCCAGAGTTGTAGAGTGTTACACGGAGCTACCAGCATGTTAGGAGCTAACATGGTCTAGTGCAAAATTAGATGCATGCTTAATAAAGCTGAGTTTGGGAAATGGTTTAAAAGTCCAGTCAAATAATTCGATCATGTCAAATAGCTAATGAAATTTATAATTCATAATACTTCTGTTAAGTGTTCCTTTAAGTAACACTGTGTTCCTAAATTCAGGCCTAAAGTACCACAAGGCTGATACCATTGTCAGAGAACAAACATGCCCATCATTCATGTTGTCACAGCATAGCTGCTCAAGAGAGAAATCAGGTCTGTGCCACATGGACTGGTCATTTGGATTCAGTCAATGGAAAATTTGTTTTAGCTGTGAGCAGCAAAGCTTTTTCAACACTACTGGCAGCACTGCCTGAGCAAGGGGCCCTGATTCCTTGACCTCCAGCAGTGTGGATGTTCCTGCTTGCTTCCCAGAGATCATGGCAAGATGCAGGGCCAGGCTATGTAGAAAAGCCTCTTTGTTGTGGAAACACAAGTATAAATTTCAAAAACTTCCTTTCCTCTATGAAAGGAATGTATGCACCCATATGCTGGTCAAGCAACATGAAAGGCCATCAAAGCAGAAAAGGATTGACATTGAAATATTCAAAAATCACTTCATTTCTCCAAAAGCCACTCTCTGAAATTGCTTTATTTCAAAATTTAGTCCTAAAAGGCAGCACTATGTAATTCTTTTCATGATGACAACGATCAGTGATTGCAATAATCTCCCCAGGAAACTGATTAATTATCCAGAATTCTATTCTATTCTATTCTATTCTATTCTATTCTATTCTATTCTATTCTATTCTATTCTATTCTGTTCTGTTCTGTTCTGTTCTATTCTATTGATTTAGCAGGACAGGTGCCAGGCATCTTATCCAGCTCTATGATTTTTCCAAGAGAGGTTAGACCAAATGATCCTTGAGGTCCCTTCCAACCTGTCAGTCTATATTTCTATGATTCTTTGAAAATCAAAGGAGGTATCATGCCTAGAACCCATGTAATCCTGCCATTACCTTTCCAAAAGAAAGGAAAACATACTATTATTTCCTCCTTTTATTATTTTACAGTGTGGATGATTTTGTTCCATGTTTTATCACACGAAAAACATTGCTTATAATGTAAAAAATACCCATAATAAGGAACCTCTAGGATTATCAAATACCTAAGCACCATATTTCAAGACACATAAAGGACTGTGAAAGGCTCTTCATTGTGAATAGTTTTTTCCCAAATAACATCTTTACTTTGACAACAGAAGGGTAGAATTTTGCAGAGGAGATAATATGTTATTAAAGTTTAAAGCAGAAGAGATATCTCCTTGCCAGCAATGTGTCAGTAAGTGGAATCTTTAGATGACATTAGCTTGCATACAATTCTTTTTCACTCTGTCTAATGCTAACAAGTGTACATGCATATTTTTTCCAGGTGAGAAAGAAACCAGCATTGAAAGACAGTAGAGGAAGGTTCTCTTAACATTTTATTCTATTAACTTCCCTAGTGTAAAGATGAGGGTGCTTTCTTCAAAACATCCAAGTATTTCTATTTCCTGATGGGTAAAGACAGAGTATGGAGAAGTAGCAAAACAGTGATAAAGGGAAAAGGCAGATAAATCTATAAGGAATTGAGACATCTACTTCTATAAAAAATAGAAGATTGTCATGACATTATTTATTCATATATTCAGCCAAAAAAATTTGGGGAAAATTATGACCATGATGGTGTATTTATTCTTTGTTATTATTTCTAAGGACAGTTGCAAACTGCCCAAATGTACCAGAAGCCTGCTTCCTTTCCTCTCTGATGTCTGGTATTCTTGCACCTAACAACATGCATTCACAGAAACTAGCAAATTAATTTTGTTCACCAGAGAAAAGAATATGTTTTGGTTTGTTGTAGTAGAGCTGATTCCTAAACTCAGTAATTGTTATGAATTCTCATTGGACTTTGTCATACAGATTACGTTCTAAGCAGTACTCAGAACATTTGAGTTTAAATATTATTCTTAGCCATAGAGGGCACCAAACTGCTATATTTCTTCTAAGTCTGTCTTCCTCTTTGATGCATGGAGCAAAGAGTTCACCAAAAGACACAGCAAGGGATTCTCTTCAAGATCCGTTATTTCTGGAGATTTTTGAATAATTTTAAATGTTTTTCATATTGCCACAGAGATTAATTAAAGCTTCAGTAGGAAGAAACTCAAACTGCCAATCAAAATCATTAGAGTCCAAATTGTAACCAAATGCTCTAGGCTTACAATAAACATTTCCAAACAAACTCTAAAAAGAGAAGGCAGCAGGACTTGCCACACAAACTGTTGGGGCACTGCATGCACTGGGACAGAGCCTGTGAAGCATTAAGCAGCCCAGTGTTCTGCACGAGACCTTCTTGATTCTATTACAGAAATAAATCCCAAGTGCTTGATTTATAGAGCACAGGTTTGCCAAAATGTGTGAACTTTCTTCAAGTTCTTGCAAACCAGTGGGGTTAGCCAGGATTACAATACTCTGGTAACCTGAGCAGAGCAGTTATATCTTAATGCTAAAAAACAAGCATGAGAAAACAAACCCATGGCAAACAATTCATCCAAGAGTTACTCGCTGCTGTTGGTCAGGGCCTTGGGGAATTGTCTTTCAATAAACAGAAAATGGCCCTGTATCTTTGGCAACACAACTAAAATATAAAAATATTCAGATGCTGAGCTATTTGCTGATTTCTGTAAGGCTTTGCCTCATTCCTTTCTGAAAGGTTGATTCTCAAAAGCATCTAAACCCAAGTATTAAATGTTCTCTCCATTTTTGTTCTCTGATACAGCAGTTGAAATTTTCAGTTCAAGAAGACTTTGGTAATCCAGTTACTCTGACTTTCCAAGAAATCAGTGCTTTTTCTCTGGAGACAAATCCTGTTCTGCGGGTGGAATTTGGAGCTTCACTGAGTTTACTGGCTTATCTTATTCACTTGAAATCAAGTTTCAGTATTTAGAAAGCTGTTAATCTTTGTCTCAAGCACAAATTAATCTTCAATCAGCAGAAAAACAGGTAGGAATGAAACTAACCCTAAAATCAGCAATTCAACTTCCATGTAGGCAATGTTTATTACTACCTGCTCTTGTTGGACAATGAAGGTGATGTCTTCCCCAGGCCTTACAGCCAGACTTTCTTCTCTGATGCTGATCTGAAGTCCCTTGGGAGCAATCAATGGACACATATGGTGTGCTAAGTTCTGCTGCAGGTCTACTCCACCTTCACACACATTAGAAACAACTTTCCTGTACCTGCAAAAACAGTAAACAGTGGGCACAATGAATTGGAGGTAAGCAAAAGAATGACAGCAAAGGCACCAAATGCATGTGTGATTGAGGCTACTGCATTTTCCTTGGGTTCACAAACAGAGAAGATTGCAAACGATCAAAGCCAACTAACAATGCAAGTCTTTCATTGCCTTAACTGGGGTAACCGGCTGAAGAAAGGATGTGGAGCATGGATGAGAATTTCACTTACATGCATTGGAAGAGTCTGTGTTTTCCAACTTAGAAACATGCCTGACTAGCCCTCAGGCACCTAGACAGTCTGCTGACCTCTCTGTCATTCCCTTTTCTAGCATCCAAGTCTTCAATGCTCTAGAGGTCTTGGTTCAAATCCCACAGATTGGGAAGAAATTAGACCAAACAGTTTCTACATTAACCCAGAACTAATTGCTTAACTGCTGCTTCCAAATCTATTTGTTTCTTAAAACACTTAAAACATTTGTTTAATATAACTGTATAAAAGAGTGAAAGGACTCACACTTTTAAAGTGCTAATAATGAAATGGTCGGATGTGTACAGTAATTATTTACAGATCACTTTCACACAGGTATGCTATTTTTAAACATCCTTTACAATCAGAGTTACATTTCATTCTTCTGAATTCCCACTCTGTATATCCCAGCTGTCATCCACAACCCAAAAGGCAGCATTTTCCTCTGTAAGGTAAATATACACAGAGACTGTGATTCTATTGCCAGATTGGACATTTCAGCATTTGGTTCTCATCTCCACAACTGACTGTGATGGTGTTATGATAAGCCAGAATAGATGCCAGCTGCAAGTTATTCTCAGCACAGACGTCAGACTACATTGTAGTGTATATTCTATGCAGTATTGTTTATAGTTACTAAAGCTTTCCTTTGATTCTGAGTGTCCCATATGGTCAGGAAAAGAATCTTTTCTCCACAGAACTCCTTACCCTTATGGAAGTGAGAAACTTGGAAATTCTGTGAGATGCTGTCAGTTCCTCAGAGTAATTCATTGGATCCAAACTGAAAATTACTCTGAACCCAAGAAACGAGCTAAAAGGCTCATGAGCATTCCTATCAGAAGTGTAATAATAGATCCAAAAAAATAAAAATTCTGAAAAGACAGCTCACCCTCTTCTCAAATGGATTAGTTTTTTAACTGCTGTGAACACACAAGGCAATATTTTCCTTTCATTAATCTGTAGGAACCTTCTGATCATGCCCTTTGTCAGAATCAGAACTTTTCCATTTCCCAGTTTTTACAGTTTGCCTAATTTACATTTCATAGAATCATAGACTGGTTCGGGTTGGAAGAGACCTTAAAGATTATCTCTATTAACCCTCCTATCATGGACAGGGACACCTTCCACTAGATCAGGTTGCTCAAAGCCCCATCCAACCTGGCCTTCAACACTTCCAGCGATGAGGAATCCCCAGTTTCTCTGGGCAACCTGTGCCCAGAGAAACTCACCACTCTTACAGCAAAGAAAGTTTTCCTATTATCTAATCCAAACCTTCACTCCTTCAGTTAAAGGCCATTCCCCCGGTCCTATCACTACATGTCCTTGTGTAAAGTCCCTCTCCAGCTCTCTTGTAGACTCCATTTAAGTATTTAAATATGAATTTCTTTCAAACCACATTTGAGGCTACTGATTGAAATATTCTACCCCTCTCTGGAAGCCTCATCGAGCCCATGAAATGCAAAATCAGCTTACCCAGTGCTGCTGGTGTATGCCTGCCCCAACACACAGTCTTCAGGAGGTGCTTCTGGGTTAAACCAAAAGTCAGCAAAGCATTTGCTCGACTCCAGCTTCAGAGGCGCAGAGCGCTCAAACCCGTAATCACTGAAAAACATCAACACCAAACATGTTACTACCCCCACTTCACTCTGCAATCCAGTTTGGGGTGAACGAGACTACATTTTTCAAAGTCAATATATTTTTTCAGTGTTATTCTACTAGATGAACATACAAGTTGATGAAGCCAATTCTGTTCTAATTTCAGTGGGAGTTGTGTACACTTGGGGGAAAAACTGGTTGCAATTACTTCGTCAGTTCTGCAAAATTACCTCCCTTGGTAAAAAAGGATTTTTTTAAAGGTTTCCTTTGACACTCAGACCAAACATTTCTTTTATTTTCTTTTTTTTTTTAAGCTTGCCTTTAAAATTAATTCCATGGTCATTTTTCAAGTCTTGGTCAACAAAGAAAAACATCAGGATCTGTTCAGTCAGGTGAAACAAATACTTAAACATAGCAAGATTTTTAATGGGAACAGGGGCAAAAGGAGGAAAATAAACCCATCTCAACCTCTATGGAAATATTTATTAGAAATAAGTCAAAAGGCCCACAGACAGACTCACCATAAGAAATCAGTGTTCACACATTCACAAACTTTGGATGTGAGAGCTGATGTGAAACTTTTCCCTTTAATGCACCAAGATGAAATCTTCCTCTTCCGAAAGCTTCTCTGCTGGCCCATGATGCAACGATCACCCTGAATATCAAAGCACTGGACTTATTGCAACAGAACCTCCACAAACAGACCTTGTGTTGTCCTGAGAAAGGCTGGTCTTCCTGCCAAGACTATAAACCTTACCAGCCCTCTGATCTCAGATATATAGGTATAGAAAGCCCTCATATCCACTGCTGTCCACTAACAGATCATTACAGAGTTGTAACATGGGCTATATTTCCAGGACACAAATCTGAAGATGCACATGAAAATGAAAGTGCAATTTATGTTTCATAAGTGCCCAACCTGTGTGCAAAGCTCAGAACTGCCATTTAAAAATTTCATCTGTCTGCAGATAGTGAATTTCTCTAAATGACCATATCTCATGTTGCCTGTCCATTTGAAGCATCAACCATGAGGACACAGAACGAGCTCTCTCCATACACACTCCATTGGTAAATGGGCAGCTGCAAGTACTCTGTCAAAGTAGTTTTAGTAGTTTCTAATTTCTGAAAGATATTTCAATGCCAATACCCCAAGATACTGTTACCCTTTAGGCTCAGATCTGTGTAACATTCTTTGTATACACACAGCAGTCCCAAACAGGAGGTGTAAAATTAGGCATGAGAACTAGAAAATGAGAGCCGGAGTAACACTGAAGTATGCGAAAAATTAACCCACCCTAGTGGAAGAAGTAAAACATAAAAATCAGAATGATTATGAATAAATATGATGTGTTCCATTTAATAAAAAATACCACCACATATTGGTCTCTTTAATCAGTACATTGTACAGACAATTTAGCTTCCGGAAAGTGGATTTGGCCAGAGCATCGTGATTAGCACAGCCTTAGTGCACTATGCAGAAAGGATATCGCCCAAAACAACTGGACTCCATTACATTATTGGTCCACTGAGATCCTAAATTACTTCTGGAATGGACTTTACTTATGGCAATTTATATATGAGTATGGTATGTGGTCAGGAAGTTGGCAGAACATGACTGAATGTTGAAATTGTTTCAATCAATATTACACACTTCACTTTATGGGACATGCTTCCCAACCCAGCAGGACCACCTATTATTATGGCAACCCCCCAGATATACTTCTGCCTTTTTTGGGACACAGATCACACAACCAAAGGGAACACAAAATCCTCTCTGACTTTAGACTCCAGCGAAATCAGCATAAGGAGACTAAGCTGTGGGTATAGCATCCGAATTCAATTTGGAAACATTTTCTTAGCACACAACACTATATGAATCTGAAAGCTATGGAAAATTTTTGTCAGTTAACATAAAACTATGAATACCTGCAGATTTGTGAGCTCCCAAGACTCATAGTCTTCATCAGTGCACTCCCTGGGGAAGGATGGTCTGAAATCCACCTTCACCAGTTCCCAGTCTGAACGGTAGCTGATATGTCCAAAGACTCTGAACAAAAGACCAAAAGAAAACTCTTACTGCAAAGAAATACCAAACAGCTTAGATTCAAAATTTCAGTCTTATCTTTTCCTATCCACAGTCGTAGTTCTCTGCTAAAAGCTCCCAGGTTAATTTTTCTTCCACTTTTATTACTCTTCTATGTACAATGAGTCTAGTTAGGAAACACTTGTTAATTGTATGAAACTTTACAATGAAGAGATATAACTCATATGTTAAATGTTTTTTTCCCTAGCAAACTATCCAAAAATTAAATAGGGAATAATATTTTCTAATTTGAAATATTTTTTTTTCTCTATTATCTTGCTATGTGAAACAGACAGAGCTCTCAGATTTTGACAGGAAGCTCAGATCAGGGAGCAGAAACCCAGGATTTTGACAGGAAGCTCAGATCAGGGAGCAGAAACCCAGATGACCAGAGTCAGTTTCCAGCTCTGTTGCTCATTCCTTGTGATTTGCAATTTCTTCAGTTCTTTTTCTTGTGGGATTTTGTTTTAATTTCTACAGTCTTCAGATGGCAACATGCTATTGTTAAACTCACAGCATTATCATAATATTTTATTAATTTCTAAGGAATACACTACATCTTCACAGTGTGCTGGAGAATTCAGAGTCTCTTCTTCATTTCAGATAGTTCAAAGTATAACAAAAACCAGCCAAAAACGGTATAATCTTTTTTTTTTTTTTGGGGGGGGGGGGAAGGAAAAAAAAAGGAAATCTCATTACTTTAAAAAACAAGCTGCACTTTCAAAGCAGACAACATTTTTTAAGACAGAATCTTTATTTCCAAAACAAAATGGGTACATATGACATCAAACAACAAATTAGAAAGGATAAAGACTCTTTTTGGGCAAAAGTAAAATGTATTTGTGGTTTGTATCAGGCTTATGTGACTTACTTGCCAAAGAATTTAAGGTTAATTCTGAAGCCAACAATTTCTGTGCAGTTCATACTGCACAGAGTTCATATTCCAAGCTTTAGTATCATTGTCCAAAGTAATTAATTCCTTTTGCTTTGCCCTCAGTTTTGTCCAAATCCAGGCACAGCAGGAATGGTACAGTTTTACTAAAATCATTCTGCAGTGCCCAGTCATTTCTCTTGTCCTGAATTCCAGGTTCAGCTTGGAACTGGAGTAGACCAGAAGTGATTGATTTTCTACAGCACAGAGGCAATACACAAAGCATGTTCCCTGGTAAATGGCTTACAACTCTGAAATATTCCAAAAAGGCTGAAAAATAGTTCACAGAGACTAAAGATGTACAATGATTTCCCCCTTTCCTTTCTGGTGTCTTTGCTTCTCCTCCACAGCAGAGAGCTGTAGATATCAATAGGTTATTGCTCACACTGCTCCCATTATAGTGACTGGACAACCCATGCTCACAGGAAACCACACCACAAGCAGTGCAGTTAATTAAACACAAACATATGCATTTAGTTTGTATTTTTTACTCTTTTCTTCTAAGGCTCTGAGATTAAAGGACTTGGAACATCCAATTCCTTTCCTTCTAAACGTACTTATGGCTCAGAAGTAGAAGCAATGCACACAAACTAAAAAATGTGGCTCAGTCACTGGCTGTATGTGCACATAGGTGAGGTGTGTGGTCCCATTTCTCTCATTAAGCCTAAGGGTTTGGTTCTTTTTTCTGGTTCAGCTGGATCCTAAGAGCTGCTGTCACCATATAATCTTATTCACTGGTAGTTACATACTCAATAAAGTGTCTACCTAGGTGGTCTCTTGCTTTTTCCACAATGCCTGTTTCAATATGACTGGGTTTGCTGACAGACATGAAGTGTCTTTTGTATGCAAAATGTCCTGTGCCTGTTTTCTAAAATCTTTGTTTCTCCATACAAGGTACTAACATAAGGCAGACTTCACCATGTGCTTATGCAACTACCTACCTCAGTGATTGCTGCTCCAGGCATCACAAAACTTCACAAATTTACTGCATTTCTTTTATTAACTCATTCATAAAAATATACATTCAAGTGCAAGTAGCCAAGTCCTGTTAAAGCTTCACTCCTGCCTCAAGAAAAGTATTTTCTACAGAACAAATGAAATTTTCTCCATTCGCGTGAGCTATCTCAGGCAGATTAGCCAAGGAAAGAGGAAGAAAGGAGGTGGTGTTTTGAGTTCAAGGGAGAACAGAATAATGACATTCTCCTGAAAACATAATCTCTGAACTATTATTAATGATCTTTGAAATCTCATGAGGATGATTCCAAATAACTATGGCAAGGGAAAGATGTTGCTTATATATATAAATACACACACACAACCACACATACACTTTTATGTGTGTATATAGAACCAGAGATATAAAAGAGCAAAACAGAGCTCAGAGAGTTAGAGATTAATTTTGATATCCACAGAGATACCAAAAAATTATTGAGCTATCCACTTCTAAGCACCTTGGAGATAATTAAAATGATAACAAACAGCTACCACAGATTTATCAAAACCAAATCATGTCAAACTAATGTAATTTTCTCCTTTTACAGGGTAACTGGATTAGTGGATAAAGGAAAGAAAAAAATGTAGCATATTTTGACCTTTGTTAAAACTGTTACACATTTCTACCTGACATTGTCTCAATATAAAAAAGAAAACAGTGCAGATAAAATCACTGTGAAGAGGAATGGAAATACATATTGAATTAGAAGAATCCATTTTCAAAAGGTAGTTATCAAATAAAGAATATTTTGAGATATGTAACACAAAGATATGATGGGCCCACAGTCAATATTTTCATTAACAATTTTGGTCAAATAAGAAAGACAAAAAGTTTTGCTGGTAACACACAAAGAAGGGAATGGACATGATGGAAGCAATGTTCAGAAATCAGTATGATGACATACTCCAAAACCAAGCAAAAAGTACTCCTTGGGAAAAAAGAAGCCCAAACCCATATGAAAGGTGGAAACCAAAATGGAAAATAACTTTCAAATATCAAATAAAAGACTTGGGTAATTCTGTGGAATTAAAACAAGAATGAAGTGTTGCTGCAAAATAAGAAAGACTAATTCTAGGTTGTATTGAGAACTCAAAAACAGAAGACGTGGGGGTAATTATTTTGATAAACTTGGCACTGGTAAAGCCTCTGGAAGAATATTGTGTCTAATTTTGGATTTTATATGCATATTTACAGACCCACTAAAAATGAATTTGAAGAGGGGCAAAATGACTCATAAGCTGCTTAGAAAATGTAACCAATGAAGAATGATTGAAAGAATTGGGTTTTTCGCTGGAATAGATAAAGCTGTACAACAAAACGTTTGCAGAGTCTTGTTATAGAGTAAAGAGCTGTCTTCAAAGAGACCTAGAGGAAGGGCAAGAAAGACCAAGGACAAGGATCAATTTAAAAGATACTGCCACATTATTCTCTAATTCCTTCTCCTCAGTACTGGTGAGTTTACATGTGAAGTGCTGGGTCCAGTTCTGGGCTCCCCAGTACAAGAGAGAGATGGAATGACTGGAGGGGGTCCAACAAAAGGCTGTGAAGGGATGAAGGGGCTGGAGCAGCTCTTGTGAAAGGAGAGGTTGAGAGAAGTGGGACTGTTCAGCCCAAAGAAGAGAAGGCTCAGGGGAAAAAGTCAAAAACTCTCTATAAACATCTGGAGGGAAGGCACAAAGAAGATTCTTTGCTAGGATTGGAGCCAGGTCTTCAGTGGCGCCCAGTGACAGGACCAGTGGCAACAGATTCCAAATGAAATACAGGAAGTCTTCTCTGAACATCAGGAATCAACATTTCTGCTGTGAGGGTGCACTGTGTTCAGGGGCCCAGAGAGGCTGTGAGTCTCCACCCTTGGAGACATTCACAAGCCATCTGGGAACAGCCCTGTGTGAGTGGCTCTGGGTGGGTGTGTGTGAGCAAAGGGGTTTGACCAGATCATCTCCAGAGGTCACTTCCGACCTCAGTGATTTTATGATTCTGGAATTCTGTTGAAGTTATGATTCAAGATGTTGAAGTTGTTCATTCTGCCCCACTAGAGTGGGAAATTAGAAAATATCAGGATTATAGATAGAAGGTAAATAAACATTGTCCAGTTCCACACCTTATAACGATAGAAAAACTATAGAAATTACTCTGGAAATGATGCAAAGCCTACTGGGATAATATGGCAGCTATGTACAAACCATGTGTGCAAACAGCAAAGTCACTGTTTCAGGGGGTGAACTGCAACATTCTCTTCTGTGGATTTTTAGCAGAAGACTGAAATAACATTTCTGCATGTTGGTCCAGCCTCTTGGGGAAAAAAAAAAGGAACCCAACAAAAAACCCCAAAAACTCATTTCCATTATGGCTGTTCTGATTCTACAAACTGAAGATGACGTTCTCACAGAGCATAGTAACGACACCAAACATTCTCTGGCTTAAATAAAATCCCAAAGATTTAAGAAAGTGTCCCAGTACAGTCACAAACTCCATTAAAAATACAGACACACAGCTTTGTAATTCCTAGGGTAAATTTTCCAAGGAATGAAGCATTTTACACACATCCACTTTAGCAAACTGTTTGAAAAAAAAGTCTTAATGATTATTAATGCTGTTGCTGCAGTAGCATGTGTTGCAGACACCTCACATGAGCACACTTAAATGTGCTGCTAAAGATAACTAGAATAAAAAAGAAGTATTTTTCAAGGTAACTAAGGAAGTATTAAGTAGGATTCAATGGATTAGACAAAAATATGAGCTACAATAAAGCAATACATAACAGCAATCACAATATAATTGCTCAGGTGCAAAATATATAATATATATGATGAATAAAATCATATGAATAAAAAAAACTGAAATGGTGCAGCAAGTGTAACTGATGACTAGAAGTTATATATCAAGATGATAGCAATTCATAAGCTACTAAAACCTTCCTCTTGATTAACTATATTTCATTAGAAAGCCATCAAATCAATTCTGTTGAAACTATAAAAGATGATGCTGTGATAAATAATTTTTGGAAGAAATTCCAATTACCTTGGAAATTAATTTACTTTTATTTGCAAGATTTAGGATCCATAATTTTAACTTCAGCGTTTCAGTTGCCATAACAACTTTGTACATTTGTTCCTAGTTCATTTATGAGCACATAATTTTTTAATTTGATTGCATCATTTGATAGATAAGACAGTTTAATGCAGTTTTTAAGCTAACTCATTTAAACTATTTGTTGGAGGATTGCTGGTTATTTCTGTTCCTGATAAAGCTCATAATCAGGCAGAGTTAATTTAACAGAAATTATATGCAATGATAATCTTTTCCAGTAAATTCTGTTCAATAGACAAGACCTATTCAATAGAGACTCCTTGCTCAGGTGAGCAGCAGTAGCTGTGTCATCTCCTGTCCCTGTGTTTTGTTTTACTCATGAATACCTGAGAACACTCAAAGACCTCAGAGTGGTGGGAGTGATCCTGCAGGATTTTCCCACCAAGGTCACAAAGGTCACGTGGGGAATTTATTCAGATGTTTAATGTAGCAACTAAAACCGTGCAAGTTTTGCAGTTGTACTGAGGACTAGGGATGACAATTGTGTGATGCACAGTCCCTTTGTTTGAAATCAGAAGCCTCTTTCATTCTAGACTCACTGCTTTAATCTCCAAGTGCTGCACTGGCTTTTGCTCTCCTTTTTGATGAGCTTGCCATCAGCTGTGATGTTCAGAACAGGACACTGCAGCAGAGTGTCTGCACAGTGATGAGCTGCCCTGTTGGCATACTCTGCTAAATTCATATGCCACTTGGGGGTGGCCTCTAGTTTTTTTGAAAGAGACTTCAAAAGTACAGAGCTACTGACAGTAAAACCTAGGATTTGAATCAGGGTCAGTTGAGGGCCCCACATACAGGTGAGATGGGCATCTCAAGGGCTCTCTCTTGGATAATATGTCGAAATTCCTTTGGAGAGCACCTAAGCAAACTGTCCAAGCATGTACCCAAAATTCTTTACAGATCTAAACCTCACTAGCTAACAGTGAGTATATGACCAAGGTGGGAAAGGAAACCACACTATGAGAGATGCTAGTTAATTCTTTTAACAATTCTTTCTGTCTCCTTTTAAATGGAAGCAGTCACAGGGCTTCATCAAAAAATTATATTTATACCTTGTTCCGAATTGAAGGTCTCCTTTCCAGCAGTAAATCATATGAGAAGGAAATAGAATGGTCAGTGAACTTACTGTTTTGTACATTTTTTAACTCTCATGTTTTGTATATTTTTTAACTCTCAGACCTCTCTGCTAATTTTTATAAGACTATTGCAATTTCAGATTAAATATTCAATCTACCTTACAGTTCGCTAGATATCAAAGACCATTTACATTAAAAAACCAGCATCTTTCTCAGTTATCTTCTACATAAAAGGATTAGTTAGAAGTCTTGTCAATTTATGGTGACTTCAAAGAGCTGAGTCCTTTGCTTCACGTAGACCTTTACTATGAACGATGAAAATATTCTTGAAAAAGCAAATAAATGTGACAATCTTCTTTTTGTTCTGCCTGTTGTGGTTCATATTATTAAAATGTCTTTGAACATACACTGAGACATGCCAAAATCTGTGTAGAAATTACCTAGCTGAGGAGCAAATTGATGAGATGGTGGCAGGGAAGGATGTACTTTAGTGTAGCCACTGCCAACAGGCAGTGCTCTTGTTAACTCACAGGAATAATATTATTATTGAAAGATTTTCCAAGGGGATTTGGGTTGGCAGAGATAGCCATGAATATGTCCTACAGTGACATTTAAAGCCTACTATTTTCAAAGGAGAAAATGACAAGTGAATCTTTACTAGAAGAGCTTTCCTTCCAACAGTTGTCTTTGCTTCCATTACATTGTTGTAAAATCAACAAAAACCCAGATAAGTCAGAGGGTTCCTTCTGGTAAAATGGGTGAAAGTAATGTGAGATTCAAGCTGCAGTCTGTTACACATCAAGATTATAATTCAGCATATTTTTCTAATTCTCCAAAAGAACATAACAGAGGTCACATTTCAGTGGCCTTCCTAAATTGCAACTAGAGAAATGATGAATGCTTCCATGTGCAAAAGTAGACACCTGCCTACATAAAGCAACTGCACATAAAAAGTGCTTGTGTATACAGGAGATCATGTTCAAATATGCTGAGACATTTATGATTTAAATGCCTTAAACTACAAACACATGCATATACTTAATACACTAAAGAGAAGAGTAGGGTTTCTGGGTTGGGCTGGTTTTTCTGGGTTTTGGTTGGGTGTTTTTTTTTTTGGCTGCCAAAGTGAAAAATGAAGGGAGGAAACAATTTACTTGAAATTGAACCAAAATATGTTTTTTCATTGTTTCCTGTTCACATAAGCTAATAATTGCCATTCATTCTTTAATGCCAAAACATCTTGGTTTTAGCTCTTTTGGGGAAAAAGAACGGAAATGAATGCTTAGGTTCTGAGAAGTGCTGGGGAGAAGCAGAATGAGGGTGTTTCCACTTCATCCAGGATTTCAGTGTCTCCATGATATTTGTGAATTACATCCAACATTTTTTCCCATCTATTTGATAAATTCCTGTCCAAGAACAACCTTTTAACACGTATGCTGTTTGGAAAACATTGCAGATTTAGTGCCTAGCCTAATGTCTTATGCAGAAGTAAATACAAAGTGGACAGTGAACAAAATTGTTCAAAGAGAAACATATGACACTGTAGAGGATAGCTTTTACATAATTCAACTCTCTGTTTTCATCTTACTTAAAGATCAAATTAATCTGGGATACTTGTAAAATTTTAAAATTCTTTAGCTAATACTCTCTATCCTACTCATATATTTAAAAAGCAAGTCTCATCACAATTAGAAATTCTTAATTCAGACTTCACCTAGCAGAGCTAGAGTTACTAGACTACAGTCATCTAAATTGTGGTTTCTTCATTTTGAGAGCAAAATATAGTTCAAGGCCCCAACCAAAAGCAAATAAAGTGTTAAGAAAATTTAGTTGTTGTCTAAGTTTGTAATGGTTATTTATTTGAAATAGAAACCAAAAGGGAAGCATAGTTAGAGGATCAAAGCTTCAGGCACTCTCTCTGTGAAAAGGGCTTAAAATTACACAAAGCCTATTCTGAATGAAAAAGTCACATCACCATTTTCTGTCCTTTCCTCCTGTAAACAGTGATAAGGCAATAAACAGATTCTAACAGAACACGGATTCCTAACTTTTCAGTTCCTCTTACTCAAATATATTAACAAATCTGTCCTAAAAATGTATTAAATATGGGCTTTAAAGTGACTGAAAGCATCCTATTGCTGTGCTTCTGACTAGAATATGAAACTGTAAGGAAAGAAATTTAAAGACCAAACTTTACCCACTAAACTTCTTTTGAGCAGAGTGAGACTGGGGCAGTACAATGTCTTGACTCCAAGGTCCAAGCTGGTGGTGACACTGCAATGCTTTGACTTGCTCTGCTAACATCTTTGTCCACGGAGATGACAGCAAAAGCATTAGGCTTGCTGCTAAACAGAGATCTGTACATCTGCATTAGCTGATATCTAGATTGCATTGGAATAGAAGAAGCAGTTTGCTTTTCCAATGCTTTTTTCACCACATTTCCTCTGTTTAATCTCAGATATGTTCCTTCTCATGCAGAGAACAGGACAACCATTTCATAACTGAACAATGATTCTCATTCAAGACATTAAGTAGCTGAAAAGAAAACCCAGAATTTGCCTTCAGAAACCAGCTATTCTCCATCATAATGAGGCTTTATCTACCTTTTATCTACCTTTTATAAAGGTTGCAGTATGAGGAAGTCAGTAGAGAAGAATTCAAAACACAGAGAAGTATCTTCACCTAGTAAGGTACTCAGAGGACAGGAAAAGGAATGTCCTGCCATGTGTGACAATAAGCTCCAAAAAGTGCATGCAATGCTGACTGCTATTGATGTTGTTAAAGGTGAGGTTGACATTCCTAGCAGAATCAACAGTTACAAAATCCAGACAGCTCTACCGAATATCTAACACTTATTAATATTCATCTGGTTTAGAGTAAGTAAAAATTAGACTATCTTCCTGTTTCCATGATCACCCAGGAACCCGAAGGAACACAATGGGCATTCAAGACAGCAAAATATGTATGCAGGAGTTCAGAGATGCCATAAAGTTCCCAGCAGCATCCAAAGTTGTTATTCTATGAGACAATACAAAAAAAAATAGCCCTCTGGAAAAATACAATTACCCACAAGGAAGATTTTTATTCTACCTGACATAAAGAAAAGCAGTTCTTTTATGTAACCTCTTATTGGCCTTTTAAAAGGGGCTATGTCTGTGGTACCATATGTTATTGTGCCTACTGGGTTTACATTGCAATCTAAATAACCTGGTTTGGGAAACACTCTCAGAAGCTGAGATGTGATTTAGAAGCATTTCAAACAGGTTTGAAACTTTCATTACATTAACTATTTCCTCTGGAGAGGGACATCAATATTTCAGACACTCAAAAATTCTTCCTTTTGCACTGAGTTAGGCCATTACTCAATCCATTATTAGCAAGTAATTTTTCCCAACTAGAAAATATTGTTCAGTATTGTTCAACAGAGTTGCAGTAACTTTGATTGTTACAAATTTAGGACAAAATAAAACCTACTAGTCCATGCACTATTTTGATGAAAATACACTGGTTGAGAAAATTTCTTAGCAAACCTTACTTATTCATTTAGCAATAAATACTGAATTCGAGCTCCTCATTTAGAATTTGATTTTTACACAGATCAAATTTCCTAAAATTTATGAATACTTAATTGTTTATCTTTCCTAAACTCATAACTAGGTCTCTTTAGAAATGGAAATCTAGACAGATTGAAAACAGAATGAGTTTCCTAAAGTTTTGAATATTTTACCACTAAAACTCCTAAAAATCGGAACTAGGTTTTTTGCAGAGCACAATGGAATAAAATATATTTTCCTTAGCATTTGTATGTACATACCTAGAATACTGCAGGGGATTTTGATGAATGATTTAGATTAATGTTGACTGACAGATGACAAATGAGTTTTATGAAAACTTTTGACAAGTCAACATTTGGCTTTCCTCTCTGTTTTGGAGAAAACACAAAACTTTCTGAAATGAGGACTTGAGGCAACCAGGTTCACATTTTCCTTTTTCTTCAGTAAAGCTTACTAGACCACTTCACATTGGAATGAAAAACAATCATGAGTGACATTCCTTAGGGGTCAGTATTGGGACTAGTGCTGTTTAACACCTTTGCTGGAACATGGACAGTGGGATCAAGTCCTCCTGTAGAAAATCTGCCACTGACACCAAACTGTGTGGTGCAGTCAACACACTGGAGCGAAGGGACCATCCAGAGGGACCTTGAAGGCTTGAGAGGTGGGCCTGTGTGAACCTCATAAAGTTCAACAAGGCCAAATTCAAGGCCCTGCACCAGGTTTGGGTCAATACCAAGCACAAATACAGGCTGGGTGGAAGAATGAATTAAAAACAGCCCTGATGAGAAGAAGTGGGAGGTGTTGGTTAACAAGAAGTTCAACATGAGCCATCAGTGTGTGCTCACAGCCCAGAAAGCCAATTTTATCCTGGAATGCATCCAAAGTACTGCAGACCACAAGGCAAGAGAGAGGATTCTGCCACCCTGTCCACTCTCTTGAGACCCACCCACAGTGCTGCATCCAGCTCTGGGGTCCCCCCAGAGAAGAACACAAGAAGGATGTGGAGGCATTGGACCATGTCCAGAGAAGCTGTGGATACTCCATCCCTGGAAATGTTCAAGGCCAGGCAGGATGGGGCTTCGAGCAAGTTATTCTAGGAGGTGCCCTGCCCATGAGAGGAGGAGTGGAACTAAATAGTCTCAAAGTTCCCTTCCAACCCAAACCATTCTGGGATTTTATGATTCTGGATAAATTAGGACAGAACTGAAATTCAAATTCAAGCCACTTACAAGTCCAGTCAATATCCCAGACACCATGCTGGAGAATGAGAAGTCTCTTACACACAGATTGACTTCAGTAGGTCCAGGATTTTACCTTAACAGTCAATTTCAGGACTTGTAAAATATTCTTTGACTCTTTTGGGAGTTTATTCTAGAAGCTTTAGATGAAATACTGTCTATTCCTTAATTTTGTTGCACACTGCACATTTTTTCAGTTATTACCTTCCCACTTCAGTATTATGCTATCTCTACTAATTTATGCAGATTTTGACTCTTTATTCAAAGTCTTTATTCAAGCACATTCCATACCAAAGGAAGAGAATCGAAATCCTGTACTAGGAAAATATATCAAACTAGGTCCTTGGCAATGGATTTGGGGATTCCTCAATTAATTTATTTCCATTACCACTTACAAGGTCATCTTACCATATTCTACTAGGAAGAAAATTCTTTCAAACAAAATGAAAAGATAGACTAGTTGATTTCCGGGTTTTTTTCCAGGGAATGTGTATTTCTCAAAAGCAACAAATCACTGTAGATTAAGTCAAGCACGATAATTTAGTACAAGAATAGGTTTTCAGGAAAAATGGACTAAGCCAGACAGAACGACAAAAGGTCTTGACATAAAGTCAGACAGAGCACCACTGGGCTGACAACATCACCCTGAAGGTGACACAGTCAAAAGCAGTGGGAGAGATGAGGAAGTTTATACAATGGCAACAATGAAACTCATACTGCAGGTTTATTCCTCTCATTTTCTTTAGAATCAGGTAGGAAATTTGCATGTATCTTCAGGGCCAGTCTGTGCTATTAAATGTTTGATGCCCTCCATGCTCAGTAAAACTAGCTAAAAAGTAAGATGCAACAAGCCTGGCATGACACACTAGAGTCAGACTCTTGCTGTGCCTCTAGAAATGTACAAGTCACATGATGCTTTTGTTGTCAGATTGGGCTCATGTACCAAATCTAGCTTCAGCTCCATGTACTTGAGATAGATGATTTTAGACAGGCATCATGTTTTACAAGAGCTCTTTAGCCCATTCAGCCAGATATTTAAGCACATCTTCACAGAATCACTGTTTTTAATGATACTTAATAAGGAAAGAACCCCAAGCCCAGAGCATACAGTCTCCACACATCACTTTATCTGCCAGTAAGTACAGTTTGGGATAAGCTTTTGATCTGTCTACTTTTACTGAAATCAATGGAAATCCCTCATTCAGAGGCATAAGTGTCTCCATGTGGCATATATTATATCATAAATAAACCTGTATTTGAGAGAAGAGAGAGATGATGGGATAATACTGTTCTTCTCAGGTTATAGATGCATAATGGAGGATAAATGGGGCAGTGAAGAAAGAGAGAAAAAACCAACAGCCCAAACCCCACATCTGCACAGTGCTATGGACTTGGCACAACCCTTGGAAGTACATTGGGTAGGATTTCTGCTTTGCTGAGGGTCCTTTATACACTGGGCTATTAATTCCTTTTTCCTTGGGGAAAATGCCACTGGTACATTTGTAAGTCCTGGGAGACAAAGCTTGTCATGAGCACACTGAGCTCCATATAAAGAATCACACAAACTGTTGCAACAGGAGCACACAAAACAACCTGCGTGCATTGCCCTCAGTGCACTCCCCTCTCTGGCTGCAGGCAGCGTGTGCCTTTCTCCCCTACTGGACAGGTGTGTTTTACTCTCAGACAGTTCTAAAGCACTAGCATTTATCCTAGAGATGGAGCAAAATGTGCAGCTCAGATCCAGATGTCCCAGATCCTTTGGTAAAAGACAGATAAACAGGGTAAACAATTCTGAGTTGCAGAATTTGGTTATTTTTAACTCTATTCACAGCATCTGCCTCTGTCACTGCACAGAATGAAAACAAATATTTGATAGCACAGTGCTTGGTTACATCAAGTACTGCAGTGCTATTAACTAAGACAATACTACAGTTATTTACACAGTGAAGACAATAGATGTGTAACATTTTTGATCTGACTAAAAATCTGTAGAAAACAAAAAAAGCCAAGAGGAAATAGTTATTTTTTCCCCTGCATCTTTCAGATTTGTAAAGCAGTCCTATTATTCCACTCTCCCCAGTGGTAACTTTGCAAGATTTAATTTCAACATAATCTTTAAAATCTGAAATACTGCGGTCAGATGATTTCAAAGACAGGTTACATACCAGGGAGGTTCAGACATCACTGTAAGCATCTATTTGACTGTGAGAAGCAAAAGCCACTGACTCAAGGACCATCTCAAACATGCACAGTTGAAAATCTATGCAAATGCATACACAGAGAGAGCCCTGAAAACAGAGGTGAAACCAAAACCTTACGTCATGACCAGTGTCTCATCTCCAGGTTCACTAAGTAGTCCATCTACAAAGACAGAAGTGCTGGTAAAATTATGTGTGCTCCAGGTCTGGCCTTCATCTATGCTGAACCTGGAAAAAAGCAGAAAAAGCTTTCATTTACAACTATTGGTAAACAAAGCAGAATGCACTTTAAAAATCCCCTCACTACTAAAGCTTAGGATTTTTCAATCACAAAATAGAGTGTGCCTAGACAGTGCATGATATTAATGTGATCTTCTGAGCAACTTATCCAAGGATTCACATTTTTATGAGAAGGTGTAATAAATTTTCCACAAAAATAAATTTCCTGAATAAAATAAAATAAAACTGAGCTCTGTCAACAAATTATCTTGCTACCTTGAAGATTCAAAAGCTAATTAATTCACATTTCAATCTTTCTAGTAGTCTCTGAGCTAAAGGCCTGTTAAGCAGTGAAACATGAGAGGCCAACTGCTAAAACATGTGAGGTGCACTAACTGCAGGCAAAAGTATGAAGGTGGCCCTTCATGGCTGCTACCACCCACTTAAAGATTTGTAAAAGATACTGATGAATCAGCAAAACATATTTCAAATGTGCACCCCAAAACTTATAAGTCTCTTTTTTTCTGTACATTTCCTTCAGGTCTTTTGGACAGTGGGTTAATGATGGCTTTCAGTACAGATAACCAGGTACAGAGCCTAGTTCCTATTCATGTACATAACACAGTTCTGCAAAAATGAGCCAATTCACAAGTGATAAAGATGTGGTTTTATGTCTTTTAATGTCTTTTTTAAAGATGTATTTTATGCTGAAGATTATAGTTCTGTGTGCCATTACACAAGGTTACCATGTTTTGCTGCACTATCTATGCAGTCTAAAACTTGATATTCTATACCAAACTGCTTTGCACAAACCTTTCCTGCCAAACAGGCTGAGAAGGCCATTTGCTGCACTGTCACCTATGAGAAGATCTATGCACCCTGCAGTTACTTTGTGCATGAATATCTCAGATGAGCTGTGATTCTGGCACACTAAACTACACAGCACATAAGCGCAAATAAGTCCTTCACCTGTTGGCTCTCAAACTCTACAATAAATTGCTCTTGCCAGAGAAACTCAGGGCTATTCTCCAATTTCCCTATGGCCCTTGGAGGGGACAGAAACTTTACAGTATCAATGAACTCTCCTGATTTCACACCTAAGCCACGTATGCAGCACAGGCTGAGCATCACTGACACGCACTGCTGGTGTCAGGCAGCAGCAGATAAACAATTGTGCTGAACATGGCTTCTGTAGAGCTCCAGAAGAGTCTTTTAAGGAAAAATTGCCTACACGGATGCAAGAAATTTTATTATGATTAATGCATGATGCCATGGTATCTTCAGCATCATGAAGTCATCTTAAAGTAAACATCCAACAGCATTTTTGTTGACTCAATGAATGTTAAATTAAGTTGATTCCACCTGTGCTTCATACATGATCACAATGAAATGCTTATCTTAAACTCTGAAATTTTCCTGAGGTCTTGAGTACACAACAGCTCTACTCTAATTGACTGTAGAATTACTTGAGTATTTTCAGAGGAATAGAGGTGTCTTTGATAGCCACAATAACTCCACCATGGTCCAAGTACAAGATGTGGTGCTCTTCTTCAAAGACCTACAAGTCAGACAAAGAAAGGCCAGCTAAGCAAATGTACAAAACAGCTGAAATAAAATGAACACGCAAACAAGAATTAAGAGACTTATGTTTTATAATGTCCACACTTCAAACTGAAAAGAACATAAAAGTTGTGTTAAGTCTTATATTTCTCCCAGCTGTAAAAGAAAAGAAAATTAAGTAGGTGAATCAGAAAATGTTCAGGTTCAAATCACAGTCAGATTAAACTGCCTAAAGTGATTTTAGCCCAAGCTTATATTTCTCATAGCGTGCATTCTGCATTCCTTCCTGTTATATATCATCAAGTGACCCATCACCTTACTTTGGTGTTTGCCATATTCTGTGTATCCTGCAGAATAAAATGCTTTGCAGTCTAATTCTAAGAAAAAAAGGAAAAGTACTGCTGTCTATGACTTTCTCACATATTCCCCAGAACCTACAGAACGTGAAATAATTGGTGCAAGCTGTTTTCTGCATTTCCAGTGTCAGTGAGTTTAAGTTCAAATATTATGTGATGTCCCATGGAGACCACTGTGAGTTTGGAACCAAGATACATGTAATATTGATTTAATGGTATAAAGGATTAAAAACTTCATAAATTATTTTAATTCCTTTTCTAGAGGTGACTAGCAGTACTAAAATAAAAGCACAGGTAGATACCTTTCCTGTTTTACATCTAAAATCTGTTTTAAGACAGGATTTACTTTTGTAATTAACCTCTGTAGTTCATTAAACACAAAACCAAGTGATACATGAGAATTATACACACTTAGCCTTTATAGACAAACATGCAGTCTCCCATATGCTTTGACAAAGCAAAGGTGAAAATGATAAAGGTTAGCTTTACTTTGCCTTGTAAATGAAAAAATACTGACAATACTAAATTATTTTCTTCTTTTGGAAAATGAAGTGCTACATTTAGAGGATTTCTCAGAAAGACTGAGCTGGAGCTGGGGTGAAAATATCTTGCAGCACACTCACAATTACTTCAAAAACAGGAAGCATTTAATTTGGGTTGAGAACTCAGTCTTCCTCTCATCTAGTAAGAACATATTTTATGGGAATCCTAGGACTTCAAGGGTCTGATCAGTTTTTCAGTGTTGCCAGTTTATAGGCAAACCCCTGATATGAGGCACTGATAGTCCAACCTATTCATTCCTCCAGCTGCATATTTTAGAAGAGAATTCAGTAAAGGACAGACATTAATTTTAGATGCACTTCAAAAGAATGAGATCAGCTGGAGTCAGATAAGCAAGCAGAGTTTTGATCCTCCTCTAAACTTTGTTTGACCTTTCCTTCAAACCAAAATGCAACAGGATGTGCTGGGACACCAAGTCTCCCATAGCTTCAGCACCAAAGATAAAGGAAGCTGATACCTGCACCACTTAATGCAAATCAGCCTTTCCCAGAAAAGCACCATGGTAGGTCTTCATGTAGCATTTTAATAACCCTGCTTTAGCACACTATAAAGCACAGAGGACACATTACAGGCATATTAATGCAGTTGTTATTTCATGCTCTTCTTGCACACACTTCAAACTTTTTATAAACAAAATGTATGAAAGCCTTATGAAAATAATTCTTCATCTTCAATACATTGAAAAGAATGAACAGTTTCGTGCCTGTTTATCACAAGAGTAAATATTTATCTCTACTTGCTGGTAAAAAAACCCAAGACAAACAGTTTGCAAAGGATTGAGGCAAAGGTGGTCCCAGTGTGAGAGATGAAGTTCAGACCTATGAAGATGAGATATGTGAGTTCACAGCAGGCCACGAATTCTGATATACATCTCTCCACTAACTAAATTCTGGCCATGAATTTTGATATACATCTCTACACTAACTAAAGTAGGCAATAAATCTATTCTGATCCTTACTACTAGCCAGCCACAACAGAAAAAGATTTTTATAACCTATTTCTGTAATTTTTTTGTGCTTTATAGTCACAATATCATCTCCTATTCTATCCTCTTCCTTCTGCTCTAAATGCTTTTTTTCCTATGTCTGTCCCAACACTCCAGCAGCTATTTCAGGCCAGAATATCTGTTGGAAGAAATTGGGACAGCTCCATGAAATCAGTGAAAGCATATTTAAGTGCTCCTAGAAAAACAGATGCCATACAATTTTACTTCATATTACAGAAGTTGCAAGAATAAACAAAAATTCCTGAGATTACCTTTTGATTTCAAGTGATATCCATTACTAAATTTAAATCTGGAAACAGAAGCTTTTCTACACAGAATGAGCCATAGTTCTCAGGGTTGAAAGGCTGGAATTACATTCTATTTTGTTGTGCTTATAAGTGTTACCATCTATCTCCTAAGATGCCTGCAGGAAAACATGTATTCTCACTTAACCAAAGGTTTTTCAAGTTGCTTTGATACACAAGGATTTGACACAGATAAATAATATTCCAACAAAAAACCAGCAGACTAAAGCTCCAGAGATCT
The DNA here is from genome assembly GCF_037042795.1 of Molothrus aeneus. Lineage (NCBI taxonomy): Eukaryota > Metazoa > Chordata > Aves > Passeriformes > Icteridae > Molothrus > Molothrus aeneus. The sequence continues at coordinate 62,551,044 of NC_089649.1, read as the reverse complement.
AGATTTAGTTCCTAGACATCCAAAAGGCTTTATCTGCAACCTCATTAGTTTTGCTGAACATTTTGTTGCTGCAAGAGCTACTCTGGTAGCAGATCAAATGTGAAAGGTTTATTATTGCTGACTTCTTCCTTTTATTTATGCTATTTTCTTTGAAATCCAGACCTTTCTCTTACTCTTTATAAATACTTTGCTGTATTTCAAGTACAGTGTTGTAACAGATGCTGTTAACATAACAACAGCAACCAGACTTGTGAACAGATATCAGTATTATAATAAAATAAAAACACTCATATGTATACATAATCCTTAGCACTCAACAGAGTATCCTAATATTTCATGTTCATTAACACATTTTATTATATTGTTCTCCTGGTATAATAGAGAAATCTTTCAAATAAACATGAGTTCACCTTAGGCTACATCTTCACAGTCCACTTGGCACTTAAGTTAATGGCTGGACTTAGTGATCTTAAGTGTCTTTTCTCACTTTAATGATTCTATGATTCCAAGCCCAAATATTTCATGATAATGTCAAGGTGAGATTCCTTTCTTCTACAATCCAGTTCACGGCATGGGGGTTTAAGGTGCTTGCCAAGCAGCTCCTAAAGCACTACTGTTAATTACAGTGCAATGTTGCACAGTACATAGCCACAATTTTGAGTTTTCTTCAAACAAAAGAGTGATAGTTTCAAGATATACCAACAAGCAGCTCAGCTATGCAACAAAAAGGTAGAAGAACAACTGGAACTAGCACAAGTGGTATTGTAGTTATTAATAATAACAATTCTTGGTTTTGCTTCTTGTGTGAGCTGACACAGACAGGACGCAGGAACAACGACGAAACCACAGATGAAATGCAATCATAAATTTATCCTCATTACCTGGCCAACCAGGGGAGCCCTGAAGCAGCACCTGGGCAAAGACATACAAGTGGGGATGCAGACACTGCAGAGCTCAGTCCATGCCAGAGGATCACCCAGCCTACTGTACTGTAGGGGTTTCCACAGACATAATTTACCACTCTGCTTGGTCTTTGAAGAAGCAGGGCAGGGATCTCAGCCATGTTTGATACTGTGCATCTATCACAGGCCTATGTTATCTAAACACAGATGTTTGACTTGTCCAACACAGAGGGCCCAAAAAAGTAGTAATATGATATATGTGGGTTTTGACACCTGCACTTGACTGTGTTTACAGTCCTCCTCACCAACCTTCTGATTTTCCTAGATATTTCTATTTATCACCAGAATTTATTTAATTTCAAAACCTCTTATTCAATCATTCATTTCTGTCTATGCACTCTGGCTGTGTTTATAGGTAAGTCTTCCTGAACCCTTACATGACCACATCAAATGCAAGCTATGGAAGGTTTGGTGCTGTCTCAGAGCACACCATTGAATTACAGCATCTTTGACCTTCCCCACAGTGCTCTAATCCACAGTCCTATGAACCAATACTGCTATTATGTCAATAAAGGTTTAATTAATTCCGTGCACTACATTTTCCCCAAAGTCTCTTATGTTTGCTTTTCCTCATTCTCTGTCCCTATACAGAAGCACAGACTGCTCCTCTCCTCCTCTGTACACAGCTCAGTAGCATCATGTGAGCTTGTGAGAAAGGTGCCAGGCCCTCATTAATGACAACCACAAAGTCTCCAAGGCTGAGACTTAGACAAAGTGTTGTGCCAAAGCACAGGATTTCACCAGCTCACAAGACCTGCAATTTACTGAATTATCTAAATTCCTATATCACTTGACTGAAGCCTTCTCTTTTGTTGTAAAAACTCCAGCAGAGACAGGAAATGTGCTCTGTCCTCTGAAAGAATTGTTTAATTGTGCACAGTGAGGCCATGAAATACATAAAACAATCTACAGTTTCATTCTGATCACAGATATTAGAGTTTAGTAAGCTCTTTCAAGGGCTTCATAGGAGTTTCAATTAAAATAAAGCTAGCAATGTTGTTTGCCACATTGACTGTCACAATGAGGGATTGGTTTGTGGTTGATTTTACAGCATAAATAGGCACCTTAGGGTCAAGTTGCAACATATATCATTTACCTGCGTGTCTCTACAAATAAAAAGCAGTGAAAATATTAATTTGATCTCATTCCTCTTTTCTTCTTATTTTTCACCCCAGAAAAACTATAAAACTTTGGCAAATGCTGACAAGAAATTATGAGAGGCCTCTAAAAGTATTAAACAACCCAGTACCCACTGTAAATCCTGGAAGGCTTTTGCATTTACACACCTATTTATTGTACGCTAGATTTCAAAATGGAATTTGGTATAAAATTTTATCTTTTAAACATCAAAGGACATTATCATTACAAAAATAGCCTAATTCTTTTAAAAGTGCTCTGTGGAGTACTAATGGAACCCTACCATAGCAATATAAGAAACTGTCTGTATTTTTCTCTTTTAACCTCAAATTCCCCAAGTTCAGCCAGTAACACTACTGAGAATATTTTCACACTTAATGGTTCTAAAAAAATAACAAAATTTTATTTCAGCTGAACACTACGACACTACTTTAACTGAAATTAAATTATTTTTTGAAAACACTTTGGTCCTTTGAGGGTGCTTTTTTTTATCCTGGATATCTATTATAAGTAGAATCTATATGATATTGTGTATTGTTGCTATATACATATATAGAGAAAGAAAATACCCCTATGCTGAGTGCATTGGGTTTGCACAGCAATGTTTGGTAGCAGATTAGTCTACTGGGGTGGCTTCCTTGAGACACTTCTAGAGAAGCCTTCCCACATCCTACAGCCAACACCAGCCAGCTTCAAGATGGACATGCCACTGGTCCATTGACTCAACTCAAGGTTGCGTTATCAGTGACAGCAGCAGCACCTCTGGGATAATGTATTTAAGAAGTCCACAACAGCAACTACAACAGGAGTGAAGAGGTGAGGATATGAGAGGGTAACAGCCCTGCAGACACCAAGGTCAGTGCAGAAGGAGGGGCAGGAGGTGCTCCAAGTACCAGAGCAGAGGTTCCTCTGCAGCCCCCAGTGCAGCCCATGGTGAGGCAGCTGTGTCCTGCAGCCCATGGAGCCCCCAGGATGGAGAAGAGATCCACCTGCAGCCCATGGAGCCCCAGGATGGAGCAAAGATCCACCTGCAGCCCACAGAGCCCCAGGATGGAGCAGAGATCCACCTGCAGCCCACGGAGCCCCAGGATGGAGCAGAGATCCACCTGCAGCCCATGGAGGTCCCAGGATGGAGCAGAGATCCACCTGCAGCCCATGGAGCCCCAGGATGGAGCAGAGATCCACCTGCAGCCCATGGAGGTCCAGGATGGAGCAGAGATCCACCTGCAGCCCACGGAGCCCCAGGATGGAGCAGAGATCCACCTGCAGCCCATGGAGCCCCAGGATGGAGCAGAGATCCACCAGGTAGAGAGTTAATGAGTAAAGTTGAGCCCATGATTAAAAGGAGAGGTAGGGGGAAGTGGTGTAAGATTTGGGTTTATTTCCCACTATCCTACTCTGCTATTGATTGGCAATCAAATAAATACACCCCAAGTTGGGTCTGTTTTGCCTCTGATGGTAATTGGTGACCAACTTCTCCTAGTTCTTATCTCAACCCATGAGATTTTGTTATGTTCTCCCTCCCCTGTCCAGCTGAGGAGAGCAGTGACAGAGAGAGATTGGTACCAAGCCAGGGCAAAGCCACCACACTGAGACAGAGCAGCTTAGGAAACAGCACATGAGAAAGGTGAAATACTTGAACTGCCAGTGGAAGAAAAAGCCATCCAGAATTCAAGTAGCATTATGATATCACTGTTCTCTTTTTAACACTTTGGTATTTGTAGTTTATGAATTTATTAAATCATGCCAAAAGACTTAAAAATTTTTATTATTTTTTGAAAATATCTTTTCACTGTCTCCGTTTCAATGAAGAAAAAGTTTATGCTTTAGTAACAACTTTCAGACTGAAGCAGAAGAATTTTTGCCCTTGTACCTAAGCTGTCTCTTAGCTCAGAATATTTGTACTGTAAGATCTAGTCCAAGTCCACTTCATCATTAGCATAGGAAGATTACTTAAATTATTAAAAACCAAAACAGACACTATGTTTTTTGCATAAGATACTTACAGAATCTTTAAAGAGACCAAAATATTTGAACTTCAGCAGAACCTGACAGGTTGATCAATTTTAGTCTTAGAAAATCACCTTCTTAATCTCTTAGTTTTCAAGCAAACTGGAGATAATAATACCACCTCCTTCAAAAGAGTGAGTATCTAAAGATTAGTTAAGCATTACATAATTCATCACATTTGGGGCATTAGAATTATTTCCAGGTTCCTTTGATGATTTATGCCTCCTACCTGACGCCACGTGTTGCCACAGTCAGATGTTATGTACATCTCTTCTTTATACTCCACCAGCTGGGACCCCAGGTTACCTGTCACAAAAGAGGAGAAAACAAGGGTTGCATCCACATGAGCAAGAGAGATTGGATCTAGCCCTGATGCCAGTCTGAGTAAGAAGTTTCCAGGTCAGAGCAAGAACCAAACACAGTTGAACAGGCTTACTTCATTTCTGGTAGAACCAGCTAAATCCTTTAAGAACACAAATGTACAATTTCAAAGTTCTCCTTTCCATTGCTAAGTTGTCCATAGGTGGAAGCAATGAGGCTTGATTCTAATACCAAAATACCAACATTTTAGTTTTGTTGCTGCACGCTGAAAATTTATTATGAAACAACATGTATTCAAGATGTAAATATGAAACACCCATAAACTCAGAAGCTTTAACCTTAATCTACTGTAAAGTTATTCACATTGTACTCAAACTGTTAAAATGAAATATTTTATCTTTAAAGCTTGATAAAGTGGTAGCTAGACTGGAATCTGGTGAAATATGCAACACAAAAAGAGGGTATAGGGCTTTTGAAAAAGAGTAAATACAAAAGAATTGAAAGCAGAATTATTTGATTTACCGAAATATTAAGCAGAAAGTTACTGAATATACTGACAAATAGCACTGAGGATAATTCAGTTAACTGAATTCAAAGTTAACAGAAGTGTTAAACTTGGGGAAGATGATAGCAGATGCAGTCCCAAATACAGAGATCTCCATCTTTTAACATGCAGTACTTCAAATAGCAAATTATTAAACCATCAGGCAGCTTAATGTTCTAGAGGAGAATCATGCATGGCACAATATTCCTTCTAAATGATATCCTCCTGGGGATTTAGACTTAAATATATGGTTTGAATGTTTTCACTGTAGAAATAAGACGAAAATTATCAGATCCTCTTAAGCAGAAGAGATGATGAAAGAAAACACTTGAGATTAGAACAGCACTATGAAATTTCACTTGTGTATTATATAAATAGCTGGTTTTTTATCACTAGACCAGATCTGTTTATACAGAGTGTGCTTACTGGTGCTGAATGGTTCCCAAGAGGAATGACAGCACCCACTGCCCAAAATACACACTCTATTTAGACCATCAAGGGTGCATGTGCTCCACTCTTTGATAACTCTACCTCATTTAATCCTAAATACATCCCAGACAGGATGGAATACTTATATTGAATCAGGGAATTTATAGGAGTCAGTTAATTCCTTTAAATTGCATCTAACAGTTCAGAAGATGCCACTTCCCATTCTTGGGCTTTTCTTGGGTTTTCATCTTTCCAACACACTCCACATTCTCTCATTTATCACATAATTCAGTAAAGATTTAGTTGCTCATAGAATCATAGAATATGTTGAGTTGGAGGGGACCCATCAAGATCATTTAATCCAACTCCTGGCCCTGCACAGGACACCTCAAGGATCACACCATGTGCCTGAGAGCATTGTCCAAATGTTTCTTGAACTCTGTCAGGCTTGATGCGGTGACCCTTTCCCTGGGGAGCCTGTTCCAAAGCTCAATCACCTTCTAGGTGAAAAACCTTTTCCTGATATCTAACCTAGACCTCCCATGAATATAACCAAATGAAATAGTTCCAAAAGGAAAGCTGTAGACATTAATTCAGTTATATTTTCTCCCCAAATTCAGCTTTAAGATTAATCTGATCACTAGAAGGAGATATGAATGAGAAATCACCTTCTCAGGGCTGAAGGAAGGGAAGGAAGATTTGATAAACTGCATATACAAAATACATTTCTTCTGCTATACTTACTTTACTCTGTTATACTTTTCACTGCTATATCACCTGCAAATGGACATATTCTTGTGCTACTGAAGTTAATCACAGAATGTTTTCTATAGGACAGGTGAAAACAGAAATATTTATCTGCTTGCTAGAATCTAACATACTGCTGTCAGTCTACACTCTTCTTTACACAGATAACTTTAATAAATGCAGTGTTAGTTTTGCTCCTGAATAAATGTTGTTTATTCTACCTCTTTTCACCACTTACTGAATTCCACTTGCATGAGTAGGTCTTTATTTTGAGCATTGCTAGGGATCTGCACTTTAAAGAATTCAGTGGTAAATTGCCTTGCTAATGGAAAATTGCTCTGTAAACTAAACAGCATCTAGTTGTTCTTCATTAAAAAGCCTTTTCTATCCAGCTGATTTAGTAATGACATTAGCAACATTGTACTTGCAGCTCTGTTAAAAGACAGACATGACTTCTCCTAGTTCTGATTTTACCTTTACTGTCTTTTCTTGGTAAAAGACCAAAAGGAGTTGGTGTGCTCAGTTATAATTCCAGAGACTTTTCATTCTGCCTAAACCACAACTGATGCCAACAGGAATAGAATCTGGGACCCTGCTTTGGGAAAAAGGACTTCAGTGATATTTGACCTTTGAAAAGAGTCCATCGATGGGCCAAGGGGGGAAGCCCAGAAGTGGTGCATGCAGGACCTGCTGATTGTTGACACAATGTTTAATTGTGTCATTAATGAAGGCTGTAGCTTTCACTACTTCCAGATTTTTTGGAACAACAATTATATTATGTAATTTTGCAAACTTTGTAAAATGAAGTCTTCAAGCAGAAAAAAAATCCCAAAACATAAAACTTCCTTACTTTTCTGTAAGGAAGGATAAAACTTCTAAGTGCAGCTGGAGTTTTCTCTGTGGGTACCATAGACCATGGCCTGCTGAAAAAGAGCATCAGTGGATTCAGACAGAAAAAGCAGGCAAGGCCAAAAGAAGGAAAGCTGCAGCAAACGGGAGACAGGCAGGCTCCTGCAAAGTGCACAGGGAAGCGCCCATGCAGCCAAACCTGACATGTGACAGACAGAAGGAAACTTCCACAGGAACACATAATGATGCATAAATTTTATAAGCCACAGAAAAGCCACTCTGAAAGCTGTTAGCCTGAAAAAATAGAACTGGAATAAAACCAAGTCCTTCAAAGATCCAAGAGAACTCGCCCGACTTTTATTAGCAAACCTTTCTATTTAACATGTGTGACACAAGAGTTATGAGTTTTCTCTAGTTAAAAAGTTACATTGTTTTAACTTTATTTTTCAATATGCTAATAAAAAATAACTTCAAAGATTTGGAGCATTTTGTTCTTTTTGAGATTTAAAATAAAGTGCATAATTTTAGGCCCTAGCTACCTTGTAGAGTGTTGTGTTACTGGATAAAGCAGCTAACTTAACACAGTGTGTGTAATGGCACCCCATAAACCCCTTCACAACAGCTCCAATTCACATCAAATGAAATGCAAAAAAATCCTGACATTAATAACACCGCAAACAAACGACTGCAAAGCCACAGCAGCACTCAAAGAAAAACCAAGAAATTCTGAAGCTTTCCATGACATATCTGAGGAGAATTATAAAACATATTTGTGGTAAGTGTGGCACCCAACAACATGTGAGCAAAATGACACTGTGACCAAGTGACAGGAGAAGGTGAGAAAGACACAATTATGACCAGCCCAGGACTGGATGACAACAATGTTTAAGTACAATTCCCACCATGTCCTGAAGTGTTTGGATTGTACCACACCCCATAAATATCAGTGTGCTACATTGCCTGGTGGGCCACACCAAAATTTGTGTTTCTTATTACAGCTGTAAATACCTGCAGTAACTCCTCAGGTGTGCCACTACAGCAAGGAAACTTTTCTATCATGTTAGTGTGTCTGTGTTAGATCTCAAAATCCATCTGGGGGAACAAGCAAATGTAATCTAATACACTGAAGGCAACTCAGGCTCATACTGAAAAAGCAACTGCAACTGGAATGGGGACTCAGCTGCAGGCATGTGCTTTTTGGGGCTGTGGTAGAGTGAATTTTCTTCACAGCACCTGGTACAGGGCTGTGTTTTGGACCTGTACTGAGAAGGTGTTGTTGACAATACAAAGGTGTTTTCAGTCCTGCAGTGCTTACACAGAGTCAAAGCCTTTTCTGCTCCTCACCCCACTCCAGCAGCAAGGAGGCAGAGGGTTCCCAAGGAATTGGAAATGGGCACAGCCAGGACAAATGAGCCCAGCTGACCTGGGGATATTCCAGGCCAAGTGTCAGCATGTTCAGCAGTAAACTGGGGGAGAGGTTGGTGCAGGGGCATTGCTCAGGGACAGGCTGGGCACCAGGTGGTTGGAGGTGAGCAACTGTTTTTATTTACATCACTTCCCTTTCTTGGATTTCATTTCTCTCTCTCATTTTTCCTTTAATTTCAATTTATTATTATTACTATTATTATTATTATTATTATTATTATTATTATTATTATTAATTTCAGTTGTTTAAACTGCTCTTCTCTCAATCCATGAATTTCCTCGCTTTTACCCTCCCAATTCCCGTCCCCCCATTCTCCTGGAGGGGAAGGGAGCAAGGAGCTGTGTGATGCTTAGGTGCTGGCTGGACTTAAACCATGCCAAGGCTTTATTAGCCACAGCTACAAATGGTACCATTCTAACATGACTGAGTGTCCTGAAAACTCCTCTGACACAGAATGACACAGAGTGTTTGCCATCCAGTTTCAGCAAGTTTTGTTTGTAATACAGAAATTTCTCAAATATTTCTTACAATATTTTGTATTCTTTTTGTGACTAATAAGACACACATTTGTGTGTCTACTCCAATGCCTGGGGGATGATACACGCCTGAATTGTCCTTAAACACTCTCCCAAAGGCTTTTGCCACCAACAGAGCCAGGACACTCTGCTAGATGGACTCTGCTTGAGTCAGTTTTTTGCTCTGCTGTTATGTTCTGACACTGCTTCTATTCAGGAAGCAAAAGGAAATATTTTGGCCTACCTTTTCCAGTTTTTGATTAAGAACAGTAATTTTTCATTTCCTTTACTTGCATTCTTAGAAACCTTTTCAAATTGTGTTTTGGGATACATGAAATCTTCTTTTGCTTTTTCACTTGTCCTGAGTAAAGGCTGATTTTAAGTAACTGCATAAAATCATGTGTTCCATCCTAGCAGGGTGGCAGTACCAAAAACTAGAATACAGAGGCACTAACTACTGTTCAACATAGCTGTTTTCCAAGCTTTCTGTAACTCTGCACATGGAAGTTTAGCAGCTGGTAGCACAGGGATGTAAAAGAAATCAATGTTTTCCAGTGATGTCTGGTGGCCAGCAAAGCTCTCTGGAAAGGTGATATAGCTGTGAGAAACACAGCTCTCAATACAGATCTCAAGAGAGTTGGGCATTTTGGCAGGTTCTTGCTGGATCACAAAAAATATGGAAGATTATTTCATTTAAAATTTACCACGAATTTACATGTTTCAAGTGCTAGTTATCACTGTGTTTACCCATATTTTTATATGTGACTTTGGACATGTTTACAGTAAGAAGAAATAATTCCCATATGCAATGCTTAGATAATCCTTCTAATATGGAAAATCTTTTCCAATCATTTAAATGAAGCATAGAGGCAGACACCTACTCCAAAAAGAGAGATGTGCCTTGCCTGGATTACTGGTAATTAATACAGCTGTAACATGCCCTTGGGCCATGCACAATAAGTTAAAATTTCATGGTTTGCAATCTTGTAGTCACAGTACAGAACAAACATACAACCAATTTGTATTTAAATCTCCCAGACTCGCAGTTTTGCCTGGCAAGCTGAAGATGTGCTCAGATGAGGGAGTGGGGAATCAGAATTGAGGAATGTAGCAAAAATTTAAAGGAATTTCAAGATGTTCACTCCAAAATGTGCTGGAAAATGCTCAATCATCTCCCTGTTCCCTTACCCTTTTTTGATAGAGGCATCCTAGTGTGCTACTTCTGTGAAAAATGATGGAAATTCACCACAATGTATGCAATTATATTTGGCCCTGATATGAGAAAAAGTAAACAGAACTTGTCCAGCACTTCCTCAATTTGTGTGAATGTGCAAAATTTACTGCTTGCTTGATTTGCCATCTGGATTGGAAGCTAAGCAGGCAATTATTGTAAACTAGCACCTGAAAAAGCTACACTTCTCTAAACATTTTTCATAGAAAAGTCCTTAGCAAGTTTATAGTAAAAATTTGCACATCAATTGACACACATTTCATAGCTGATGCTGTGAGAAATAGAAGTCGTTGCCAAGATTAAAATGCACAAAAATCAAATGTAAATGCAAAATCCTACTGCATTTCTTAAAGGGAGCAAAGCAGTTATTTAAAATACCACTTTCGTATGGAGCTACAAAATTTAATATTCTGTCTGTACAATTTTTATATAGACAGAAGCTAAAAATATGAGTTCCTTAGAACTATTTATGCAAGTTTAACAGAGTGGGGTTTTTATTTGTAAACATGAGTTTAAAAAGATGCAATTTTATCATTTTATTAAAGATGTTAAATTTTCCCAATTTTCTAGGTGTTAAATGCAGTTCACCAGTTAATTATTCCTTTTTTTAAATTAAAACAATATTCAGGAGTCTCTGATCTCTGATTTTTCCAGCATTTTCCATATCAAAACTTTACTTAAATCACGGAATAGCTTTTCCATTATCAAAAGCAGCTGTGTTGTATAAGCTTCCCAGAAAGAAGTCAAAATCCACTTTTTAAAGGGATTTTTTTCTTTTTTTGCTTTTTTATTGATAGGGTTCTTATGCTTAGAAACCATATTTCCAGTTCTTATCCACTTGTTTGCATCACTTGTTTGTTTCTACCCTGTGGTTACCCTGCCAGGAAAAAAAAAAAAAGCATATTCTTCAGTGTCCTTTAGTTTTTCATCTAATGGGGGTTTTCTTGTAAATATTCTCTATTTCCATCAACTGCCAAAGAGACCTTCTTAGCACCTGCTCACTGGTCCTGAAAATTGATTATCAGAATTGTACGCAGTTGTATTAATAATGTCACTGTACAGTATTTTGCCAGAGTATTAATAATTCCCTCTCTCTGTTGGCAATTATTTACCTATTTCACACCAAGAATAATTTTGCTTTTTACAGCACAAGGCACTGATGATTCCTAGACACGCTGTGATCAACTGATATTCATGGATCCTCTCATCTTCAGTCATTTCCAGAAGATGTAATCTCCCTAAATCTAACAGTAAAATTCCAATAGTGTGTGATGTGGCCCAAATAATCTGATTCCTGGATCTCCTAAGAACCTAATACTTATGTTGATTCAGGATTCTGAATCAACATATAGGATTATCAGTTTCAAGGATCAGGCCAAAGGAAATTCAAGCTCACTCTATGTAAACATTTCTGATAAGAAGTGTAAGTTTACAAGGGTATCAGGTTTGCCAGATAAGACTGAACACATGCACTGAATCCAGATGACCTGGGCATCCAAATAATGTAAATGCAAGTCCAAATCAGAGTTGATTCAGCTCATCTTTTGGCAAGGGGATGCAGTTGCTCTATAGTATTTTTAAGGCTCCAAAATAGATCCCTTTGCTCTGTTTTCAGCTACAGATGTTTTTCTTCTACCAGAAAAAGGATACACTGCACTCTCTTTCACTCAAACTTTTCCCACTTCCACACCACCCCTCCCAGGGGGTGGGTAGCTAACAGCAAGGTGGCCTGGAACTGAGCAAGGGTGCCTTCTACCATTCCCATTACATTACTGGTTGCTCCACAGGCAAGTCAAATTTAACATATTAGTTCAGTTCCTCCTGAGATCAGGATTTTATCAAAACCACTCCCTCCTGATCACGTTGAGGAAAGTTGTTGACAAGTTGTCTATCTTGCAGAGTAAGACAATGTCACAGTGATAAATGTCACCCTGTTCTAGAAGGGAATTAAGGGCAAAATACTCTTCTACTTTTCTACAAGCTGCCCTCCCTAATGTGGTCTCAGAGAACAGTGCACTTAAAAAAACATCTACAAACCCCAGACAAAAGAAAACAACCCAACATCTCAACAAATATCTGTTCAACACATCAGATTACAGTGCAAAGAGAAAGAAAAATGAAATAGGAATAATGAACAAATTAAATCTCACTGATTAATTTACTACTGGAAGGCATTTAAGCATGATATGATGAGATTCAAATTAAGAATTTACATTTTGAGTGCCTTTGTGAAAAAAGAAGATATTTGAAATGGAAGATATTTTTTTAAACATTTGAATTCATAAGGTTTGACCTGAACACATATCAGGAATTTATCTACAAGGGCATTGCACAAACTCTTAGTCTCATTTGTATCAATAAAAACACAGCAGCATTTCACCAGATAGATCTGTCTCTGGTAAAATACTTTGAACTCCCTTTACATTACAGAAGAACTTGAAGTCTTCAGTTATATTAAAAAATTACCAGTACTGGCAGCTGTCATTCTCTTAAAGCACCAAATATTCTCACCTTGACATTCTCAGGAAACTTTCAACTTAGTAAGCTGTTTGTCAGAGACTAGTGTAGGATAAAGTAGAAGCCATTATTCATTAAAAACAGATGCACTTTTATGAAAAGAGAAGCCTACATGTGTGCATTTCACCTAAACATTATCCATAACATAAGAATAAAATAATACAATTTTAAAAAGCTCTTAGTATCGTTAACATTTAGACAATTTTGAAACAAATAAACAGAAGGTTAAATAAAATGAAGAGATGGGTTACAAAGATACAAAGCAAAACTGAGTTATGTGAATATTTTTCTTGATGAGTGCTCAACACTGCAATGGAATTTCCTTTATTAAATTCCACTTCATACTGACATAACTCCATATGTAAGTTATAATGGAGAAGCCACAACCAGCATCACTCCCAACACAGCCTCTTTCAATTCCTCTCTCTTTAGGCAGAAAGGAATTAATAAAAATTACAAGACAAATTATCCGTATCCAGGCTTAAAGAACAAAGGATTGACCACTGTTTCCATTAGTTTTTCTGGGTTATTCATGATGCTGAAGGGCCTGCACATCAGTTCCAGAGAAAAAGAAAGCAGGACATGTCCTTCAGCCATCACCACACCTCTAGAGCACATTAATGGGGAAGGAGGGACAGCACAGCACAGCAGAGCATGATGGACCCAGGTGACTGATTTAGATCTGATGTAGATCTGTGTCTGAGAAGATGCAACTCTGGGCCTTAAATTAACTTATATATTGAATTGTTTCATCATAAAGGATTATTCTGCAGGAAAGCCTTATTTTGGCAATGTTTTTAGCATGGTATTCTTACAAATCCAAAGCCTTCATCTCCAAAGAATCCCTGCCAGATTTCAGGTGTTAAAAAGCAATGCCATGGACTTACCTGCCCCCATGATGAGCCCTGGTGCAGTGTCCTTGGTGTGCACTGTGCCTGACACATAGGGGTTGTCTGCCCACCGCAGATGCAGGTGGAGGTGACAATCAGGCTTGTGGGGGAAGAAGCAGAGAACAGGTTTAAAAATCACTGCTATCACTTATGCTCCTAGAATAAATGAAAGCCCAGACAGGGAGCAGCTTCAGCAATGTATGTCTTCATAAAGAAGAAGAATGGTTGCTTCCCATGGAGCCAAATTCCAGTCTGAAGTATCGGTCTTCACTTTATATCAAGAGTCTCTGGTGATGTCTGCATAGTGTGCCACTGTCTCAACAAAAAGATTTCCAAACTCAAGGAAGTCAGCATTATTATACAAACCCCCTTCTGACTGCATAATTGCTTAAAAATATTAACTAACAGCAACAAATATTGCATGTTTGTTGGTCCCAGGTAAATGGCAAAATTATTATTTAAAACAACTGTTTGGGCTGAAATGCCTTTTTTAGTAAAAAAGTGGTTTGAAAAATAGCATAATGAATTTAGGACACATCATGTCTCCTTGCTAAGCAACTTACTGCTTCTTGCTCTTTGTGCAGTGCACTCAAAGGTCATATTGTTCACAGCAATGTGACCAGGAGCTTTACCAGGAGCCAGCTGCCAGCTCTGCCTGGGAGCTGCTGCCAGTGCCATTGTCCCACTCATCTCAGACTGATCTGCACCAGACCCCACAGGCTGGAGCCCTGCAGCACAGTCTTGAACTCTCCAAAAGTGAACCAGCAGCTCCAGCCCTTCACTTCTGCCATGGGGAGAGGGAGTAAATCTCTGGCAGTGGCAGGACTACAAGCATTTGTTTTGCCCACAAATGCAGAGCTTTGAGTCTGCAGGAGCAGAGAGTCAGTGGGAAAATATAAGGCTTTCAGTAAATCCTTGCAAATAATAAAATACTATGGGCACTTGGGACATCTAAACAAACAGAAATAACATCTTACAAAAAGAAAGGAATATTTTATGCAAGTTACCATGGTATTCATTTTCAAGCAACTGTCAGGAGTTCCCTTTAACAGGGAACCAAAGGTTACCTTGGTTTATTATGAAACAAAAATATGAAGAGATGAAAAGAGAAAAATTATTGGCAATCTGTGTTTGACTCATGATGTGCCCCATATATCCAGACACAAATGACTGCCATGATTATCCTGAACTGGGTTGTGTGGCTGACACACAAGAAATGTGCCCTCTTTGTGTCAAAGTGATTTCAAATATGAAATGCAGTGCACCAGAAAGCACTGACTCCTCATTCTACATGATGACTGGACTAAGAGCCTATGGAACCACAGCTCAAGCAATGCAAGTCCATTTGCCTGCTAAACTCAGCACAAAGCTCTTGGGCTGTTGGAACCACTGCACATCCTACCATGCAGGTAATTCTTGCACACTTTAGAGGGAGGAGACACCAAAAAGAGCCACTTACAGGTTTGCAGTTGGTGGGTTTGCCGTTCATATCAATGTCTGGAGGGTTTAGAAAATCCCAGTCACGGCCTTTGTTGTAGGTTATCAGGGTTGTAACTTTCCCATCAATTTTCTGGTTGGCCAAAAAGACTCCTTTTACACCTCTGACCTGAAGCATAGAGAAGAAAAGCTAATATCCAGCACATACACGTTTCTTTCAACAAGGATTATCCCTGATTAGCTGCTCTTTTGTGGCTCTGAACTGTGTATCTCAGGTAGTTTCTCCCGGAAACTGAAAGGAAAGTGGATGATACCTTAAAAAAATATGAGGAAGGCAAAAATATAAGAGGAAAGGGACAAAGGGGGAATACAAGGACAATTACAAACTGATTTTTATTTCTAAATGTATTTAAAAAAAAGCATATGCAGTTCTCTCCATGTCAGAAGGGTAATTAAATACATGTTTAATATAGCAAAACACAACAATTTATATAGCAAAATATAAAAATTATGGTACTATGGTCCACCAATAAAGTTTCCCCTCTGCATTTTCTTTAAATAATGGACATTTTTAAAATGCTGTTCTACAAATGATGTAAGCAATTTTTAACAATCATCTAACTTTTAACCTGAATTTCTGTGCCCATATCACACAAATACGTTACAATAACACAACACAGTATCATAGCCTTTAAAATAACACTGATTTGGGAAGCACTCTTGTCCTTTGCAGGAAATAAATACAGGCAGATCATCTGAGAAAGACACATTGAGGGCTGAATCACCCTCTCAAGCATCTGAAATGCTTCCACAGTCCACCCTTCACCAGTTTAACCTCTGGAGAAAAAATAATAACAAAAAATGACCCTCTTCTCTTGGGCTGTTATTTTATTTCAAAACAACCTTTATTAGAAAATTACTACAACTCAAAGTGTCGAAGTTAATGGGTATAATTTTAGAAGCAGCCTGACAGTAATTATAACTTAATATGTTTAGTTATAGCCCTAACATTTAAATTATTAACATATTAATGTATATTCCACCCATGGGCACGAGAAAAGGTCTTCTATTAAAAGTTAAGGTTTCCTTAAGAGTGCTCTTGGTTCCCTTGCCATTATTAATGAGACTTCCTGAATTTTTGAAAAATTCTGGACAACGTATATAAACTGATACACATTTCCAGCACAGTACAGCTTGCTCATCTCCTTGGATGCTGACTCTTAACAAAACTGAATCATTCGTTACAAATAAATGCACAAGACAGCCAGCTCTTTGAATGATCAGGAATATTTGGCTCCTGATAACATGATGCACTTCTGAACTTTTATTTTTCATTTGAAATATTTACTGTTCCTTTCTTTTTCCAGTTGCCAGGTCTTAACTCCATTTAACATTCATTTAGCAGAAGTCTGCATTGAAGGTGAAAAGCAGGCATCCCTACCAGCAGGCTACAGATTTGATACCCACTGTTTATTAATACAGGAAGGAACTGATCCAAACCTACAGAGAATGTGAGTGTTCTGCTGGTTATGGTAACAGCCTAGAACTTGGAAATATATATATAAGTTTATATATGAAAAAAATTCTGTATAAACATTTAAATATTCTACTCTCCCACAAGCTCCTTCTTTCTTAAATCCTGTGCATATATGGTTGGGTTACTTATCCAGGATGCTGAAAGTTCACAACCACCTCCAAGTCAAACATACCATAAAAGTCAACTATTTGCAGTGCAGGTGAGAAAAGGAAAGGAAGAGAAGAAATTATGAACCTGCTTTCTTTACTATCAAAGCATTTTAATCTTGCTGGGGATTTTTTACATAGTCTACCTTCAAGAGACAGCTCAGCCACAAAAAAAGCCTGGCAGTTCAAATATTTACATGAGAAGGCAGACTTGGGGTAAAATTTTTGTGCATGTCTTCCTTCCAGTGAACACAATATTAAATATTTAAACAATAATTAGATCAGAGACTGCAACTGAGGTTTCCCTCTTCATCTGTGGATGGCAAAACCAGTGCTGTATCATGATTATTTTTGTTTCTCCTCTCTTTCCCTTTCCCACCCACTCATTTAATGAATATTTAATAATTCCATATAATCATCAAATAGGAGTCAGGCTAAAATTTTTCTCCATTGCCACTCCCATCTCTAATCTAACCAAGCTCTAGGGTAACTTCTCCTCTCTAGAATATGGGACATAAGTGTTTGAATCTATCAAGCACTGAAAGGTTATGAAAACATTTCTTCCAGTATCTCAGTTAACTTCTCTCACTGCTGTTTTAAAAGATAAAAGCCAACCAGCACTTCAGAGCATTTGCACTTTGAATGAAAGGCATAAACTCTGCTTGAAATAATAAATAGGTTCCAGGCATCTATCTTCCGAGCAAGTTCAGAAATATCATGTTCGGAGTGGTGCATTAATCTAAAATCCAATAACTAACACAAAATTATGGTGTGTAAAAAATGGCATCTTTAAAACATCCCACCCCTGCTGTATCATTTTCCATTTCATTTGTCCTGTGGCCTATACAAATACACACCTGACTCTGTAAATACTGGAAATGAAGTGTGTCTAATCTATCTCCTGGCTGTGATGCCAAGGCACCCAAATTCTTCTGTACATTCTACTCCTTGACTTAGTTCCCTAATCTAAAATTGCAAGATAAGTATCTTTCTATCAAGAAAGGAAAAGATTCACATTAATAGTAAGTTGCTATGGAAAAGAAGACATTTCAACATTGTGCAGTGCTCAGTTACTCTGATGAACAGTCCAGGACAGCTGTACAGGAGGAAATTCAAAGCACCTTTCTGCTGATTTTTTTTGAACTTTGAGTTTAGTTCTCAGAGTACCTATTTTCTTAAACAGTTGAGGGGATAGTTGTTCCCCAGTACTCTTAGAAAAGCATTTTGTACCTAATAAAATTATTTTCTGAGACTTTCTGCTGTGACTTGTTAATTGCTCCTGGTTACATTTCTGATATTTCATCCCAACAATATTCTGTTTAGTTGGAAGCAAGAACCACAGTTCAGATGTCCCACAGTGTTTTATAGCAGCAGTTACTGAAATGTAGAAATTACTGCTATATCATATATGTTTGTGACTAAAATTTAAATATATACAATTTGTTGTTTGGGGAAAAAAGGCATGAAGAAAGTGTACTGCAACTCATGTAGCTCTTATCTACATAAGGAGTCACAGCAGGAACCAATGCAGAGGTATTGCATTAGTATGCCCATTCTGCAAATATGTTTATGTCAAATTTGTGACTCCTTCACACTGGCAGCACTAGATACAATTTCAAGGACATGCTCCTTGAAATTGTCACATAATTCAAGGGCATGGTCCTTTTGGACAGTCATTTAGTGCTTAATTATTTTTTATTCTCTTCTTTAAACAAGTATTTGTAAATTGTTCCCTTTTACGTGTGCAACATGAGAAGAAATATGGTGCAAACAAAAGATACAGCATAGAAAAGAAAATTAATACAGACAGGCAGATACCTATTAAAAATTTTATGACAGATGTACAAGCAAAAGATTAAGTGCAGTCAAAAGATAACAAAGATGAACAGTACAAATTGTAAGGAGAATTACATACTGGCAGAAAGAGAAGTTTTCCACCACTGAAGATAGTCTCTGTGCTGCACTGAACGTTCCCCTTCCCAAGATGGGACACTTACATTAAAATGCCCGAAAGAGAAAACCCAGATTAGAATAAAAAAAATCCCATCCTCAAGGGCTGCAATATGTGTTTTATTTATTAGCAATTTTATACTGAGTAAACAACCCACACATTATGAGCACTTGATCCCATTCTAGTAAACAAGATGAGCACTAATTAATTATCATGCAAGCTATCTAGAAGCCATCAGCACTCTCCTATAAAGCAACTCAATTTCAAAAATAGCTTAAAAGAATTGAATTGTATGGCTCCACGTGTATTGTCCTTATCATGTGTACATTTTCTTCTTAATGTAACCCTACAAATTGATCCAGCACACAATAAACTACAATTGCATTATCTAATATGCCCTCGGCAACATTGGGAAATTATTAAACAATCAGTGTAACTGAATTAAGTTAATAATTCTTGTAGACAAAAGGATAGCCAGGGGTAGCATCTCTGTACAACTTATCTGAAATTACATGCTACAGGTGATGCAAGGAGTAGAGATTGCACCTGACTGCCTTTTAGCTTTGCTTGGTCACAGGGGTGCCCAAGAGTAAAACGCTGCAAATTAATGCTATCGATAAATCACCCTGTGGGAACGTGGCTACACACAATGTGTAGCTTCACTCATTAGGAAGCCTCATTTCTAAAAAGGTAGAGCCTAGAAAATAATCACTGGTAATGAGAGACCTTTTTGTTTTACCACAGCCATTTAGAAAGAAAAAGCTAAAGAAAGATGGAGGAGATAAGGAGGAAGAAAACACTATCATTTTCCTCCACCAAGAAGAGTCTAATTACAGCCATTTAACAGTTCTGTCATTGTGTGCCTTGTATCCAGAATTACTACAAACCTTTGCCAAAGAAGTCTGGTGCACCTTTAAAATTTTGCTTTTTTTTTTTTTTAAATTAACACCAGGCAAATTACATGTAATGGGACAAACTGAGTCAGACTAAAGCCAGTTTAATGCTCTGATACTGGCCAGAAAGAACAGAACTAGAGCAAATGTTACATTGAAATTCATTACACTGAAATTCCATTCCCTAAACAGGAATGGAATTGATAACAGCCTCTGATTCTCTTCCAAAACACTATAGTCTTTTATTTTGCCAAGTGAGCTGATGTTAAAATACAAGATAAATTTGTTTACAGCTGAGTTGGTCTCATAGAAAATGCTGTTGGCACACACATGTACTGAAAGCAAGTGAATTTGCTGTCCAATATCTAATTTTGTTGGCTCTTAGCCTTTCAGAGCTCACACAACCTAGCACAAGGCTTGCAAGATTACTACTTAAAACCCTACTGGCTAAAAGATGTCCTGCTCTTAAGCCAGGAAAAGCACCAGTGAGTCACCTAGAGGAAAAAACTGTACATAGACAGCTGCATAACTTCTTATTTCAATAATAAATTGTGTTGCCAGATTCACTTTTCAATATCTTAAAAAGAACTCAGTTTTGGATTTGCATATCCATAGAACCCCATCACAAGAATCTAGTTAGAATACACAACACATTAGTAGGGCAAGAGGGAAACATGTAAGTAGTAACAATGGGCTACAAATAAGAAATCCTAGACTTTCTATTTAAATATAACTGTGAAAATACATTACTTAAAATTAATTCTACTCATAATAAATAAAAAAAAATCCTCCCCACAGACTACACATAATGGGAAATGTAAAGATGTACCTCCAGAATATCTATCAGGACATTCTCTTCTGGCTGCTTCGTGCTCCGGACATTCTCCAGCAAGATGGAGTAGTAAACACCTTGTGGGTCAGACTGGTACAGGTTGTATGTGTCTGTCTGGTACCACTCCTGTACAGCCACAAACACCTGGTTTTCATCTGTACTGATTATCTGTAAATCCTGTAGGAAAATAAGATACAAAATGAATAATTTTTTACATAATTTCTATTGTACAAACAGTGACTTTGTCAGGAGTGTTTAATACTGGGGGGAGGGGAAACATCTGAATGTTTAAAAACAATAACCTCCCAAAATAATACTAATCAGCATGGCTATCCCAGTGCTCCAAAGTGGTTCCTCACTGCCTTCTGACTGCAGTGCAAACCACCTTAGTGAAGGAAAAAATCATGAATGTGCAATATCTGTACTCTGCTTTGACTTCAGCAGGAAATGATTTCTTGAAAGGAAAAAATAGTGAAAGGGAAAAAACCTCAAGTGACTGACTTTTTAAAATCTGGATAAGAGTCAATGGAAGAATGAAACAACATTAACAAAGCTAATCTAAAAAAATAATCTTCAAGTAATGGAGAAATGAAAATTAGGTAAAAAAATAGCATAGCACAAAGAGGATCAGATACATTGTACAGCACTTCACATGGGATATAGCACTTATCATGCACACAGCTCATGTGCATTGTAGTAGATTACATTAATTTGTCTATCTATGTCTACACAACCACTTAAATATTCAACAGTAATAAAAGGAGAGTCAACATTCTGCAATCATTTCCCAAGAATTTCAGGCATGGATATTGCTACAGCTTGCTTTCAGTTTTCCCAGCTTCTTCACTCCAAATGTCTCAGACAAAAAAAAAAATGCACAGCTGGGGAAAATAATTTAACACTAATATCAAACAGAAGAAATAAATCAGGAAGTAGCAACACTGAACTAAGCTTAGGAAAGAGAATAAAGGGACATGACTTGGCAACATGATTTGGGAGCACAAAGGCAGATGTTGGGGCTATGTAAGAAATGACATCAAGTCACAGAGACTGGAAGCTTGTAAACTCTTGATGACCTTGGAACTTAACTGGGATATTGCATTCAGTTCTGGTCACCTTATTATTGAAAAAGTTAAAGGCAATGGAGTGAATATTAAATAGTTACCAGAATATCAAGACAATATCAATTTAGAATGAATTAGCTTTAAAAAAAATCAAGAAAATAACTTTGTAGAACTCAAGGAGACAGACCAGTTTCATAAGAATCCAGTTAAGACTGAAGAAAGAGTGAGTAACAGAGGAACACTGAGTACTCAGCAAAGCATGGCAGTCACACTGTAGGCAATGCACAGTGACTGAGACACTTAGATTAAAAAAAGGCATGTATAGAAGTAAAATAATGCAAAGGAAAGATTTTTAATATGAACAGAGAAGGGCTATTAAATACTAATAGTTTAGTTATAGTTTAGTTAAATTTAAAGTATTTTTGCATATGTGACACAACACAAAGGAATCTAAGTGAAGTTTCCTATCAATGACAGCTCAATGCTGTTTCCAAAGACTCTCATTTGAACTTTGTAGTAAAGTAGATTTTTGTTTAGCATCCCAGGAATAGCTCTCTCTTTTTTTTGGTTTTTTTTGGTACTGAACAATTACTCCAAAGCAGAGTCTGCCAGAAATGCCAGCAAAACACAGCAACTGATCACAACAGGTTCTTTTAAAAGTCTCTTTAATATATAGAATGTTTCATTTCCTGCCTAGAACCAGGGCAACATGAGGATTGGTAGCCCACATGGAAAGTTCCCATGGCTATCTGAAAATAAGGATGGAAACAAAGCAGTCAAAAAGAATAAAGAAACAATTTTTTAATGTGAAAACCTCTAGAAAACCCTTAATCTTCCACGAAGCCAGGAGCCTTTTGCAAAATTAACGACTACATTATTACAATAAAACATTCATACAGTGCCACAGAAATGCAAACCCCCAGGGAATGTAGGCAAGGCACCTTTCCTGCCCCAATGCTGTCCCACTCCATGCTTTCCCTGGTGAGGTGGCAGGGGTTGCTTGGGTGGCCCTTGGTGGCAGAGTAAGAGCTGGGGATGGGCTCAGATCTGGGTCTCCCATCCCAGGCTGGGGTAGGAGCAGCTGAGCCATCAGAAGCAACACACAAAGAGCCAAAATGTGCAGTGCACAAGGACAGGGAGATTAATTTGGGGCAGACTGTGGGGGTCATGTGAGGGAAAGAGAGGTTGGATGCAAACTTTTACTCAGCAAATCAGAATTCACTTTCCTCTTGGCAGTGGCTGCTTCTAATAAAGATGTTTGTCCTCTCAGGCTGCTGGTTGGCAACTCTGCTGAGGCAAGAGTTTAACAGATCCTGGTCTTAGCAAGTGAAATTACCCTTGCACTGCCTTGAACTTTGTTCCTTCCTTTCAGATTTCCAGCTCAGCCTTACAGCTATTTTCCTTTCAGAATGATTTCTTTTCCCTCAAGAAACAAAGCAGTCTTTCAGTTATACTACCTTGCAACAATCCTGTGCAGCATTTCCTGCTTTCTGATACAATCTTCTGGGAAAAGTAATTGACAACGTGAGGAAAACTGCAAATTTCATGCCCAATTCTTCAACTTATCTTTCAAAATCCCAGTTAACACAAACTGCTGAAAATCTAGTTAAAACAAAGCCAAATGGTCATGTCACTTTTCTACTATTCCTATACAGAAAGGTGAATTTAAAAAGAAGGAATTAACTGGCAAATACAGGGGATGGATTCCATTCCTTCATCCCAGCTACCCCCACTGCTCAAGAGGTGAGAAGCACATGGACAGGGGACATCAGCAAATAGTGCTAGGCAGTACCTACTGTCTGTCACCTAAGAGTTAACCAGAAAGGATGTCCGAGGGAAAAAAAAATCTTGATGGAGAGAATGCACGTTTTTACTGCTTTATCTAATTCATGGACACAGTTACAACCTTAGGCTGTAACCTCAGCAGATCCTACAAGGAAAGCATTTATTCTTTTATGATTTCACGCTTGGACTACGGCAATTGCCTTTTGCTGGACCTGCTGCCTTCTCTCTCTACATTCTGCAAGCTACTCAAAGTGCCACTGATCATCACATTTTTCTGTAATTATGCTATTCACACACAATTTATTCAAATTAATTTATAAAGACCTTCTTCACTGATGTTAGAGATCTTCAGGGTTTGGAACATTCCTTATTGTCTCTATTCAGATTTTTGTTATCTCCAGGCTGCATTTTCATACACATTCACTATTTAAGATCTTGTGATTTTCTTTCACTTCCACGCTGAAATGAGAGCCCATGCCCTTCCAGACGACCCAAGGCAGAACCTTCTCCCAGATTTGCCATAGCAGGCATTGCTGTTTCTTCTGTGGTATGTTCATTTCTCCATGGGCATCCCTTCTCTTATCTCTACTACTTTACTTTTGCCCTCTCAAGTCTGCTATGCCTCCTCTGCTCTCTCTCTTACTGACCCAAGTATCCATGCTCTTGCTATTTTGACTTTCCTCTTTATCTCTTTGTTTTTGCAAAGCTCACCAATGTCAGCTGGTATCAGCCATAGTCTGTAATTCCCAAATACCAGTATTCTCCTTCTATCTCTTCTTAGGTTGTAAGCTTTTGCACAGTTCTGAGGTTCTATGAGCTGCATTGCCCAAAATTTCTTGTTGTTTTGTTTTGTTTTTTTTTAAACCTCTAAGCCCCCATGAGATTTCTCTGTTTTGTTTACTAAGGTGCTTCTTGTGCACTCTATTTTGTACAATTCCTTTGTCACAATTTTTCCTTCATCCTTCCCTCTTCACTGGGACATGTTATACCACACTAAGCACAGAAATCTGTATATTTATCAGTAAAAATCTGTGAAACTATTCATAGGTCCAAAGCAGTGAACCAGCCCATGGAATTAGAATTAAGGACAGCTGGAGATCTATTGAATCAGAATTACTTTTTCTGCAAAAAATGCTAAACAAATCCTGATCAAAGACTTCATATTAAAATTTGGCATGATTAAGTTAGGCATCCAGTGACAGGTCATGTCACTCCTGCTCTCTCAGGGACTTGTAAGCTGCTATGTTTGTACTGCATCAATAGCAGAGAACATAATTAACAAACAAATAACACAAAGAGAGTTTCAAAGTGATACCCAAAATAATTAGGCATTTGCAGAAGGCCAACTTGTTCCAAAAGATGAGCACCACTTCAAAGAAACTCCATATCACATGGAACAGACACGGTCTGTTAAATCAATGAGCCTGAGGGTGTACACAAGGCATTGAAAGAACTGGGCATGTTCAGCCATGACCTGGAGCACAGGCATCCAAGAACTCCTCCATCAAGTATACAGACACAATCAAATAATTCTTCTTGAAAACACTGCTTAAAAATTATTTCTTTAGTTCTAACACAGAGATACCAACAGTCTTTCCATAATTAATTAATTACCTGTTTTTAATGTAGTCAACTCTGTTATCAGATAAAGCTGAATGAACACCCAATCAAAAGTTGGTCCAAAAAGCCTAAAGCTATTAAACAGAGCTGGATGTGGGGCAGTTGGGGATAGCAGGAAAGAAGGGAAGAGGTTTAAAGGAGGAAGGGAAGGGGAATGAGTTGTTTTCATTGTATACAGACACATACCATCTACATTCAGTAACTGACCAGCCTATAAGTTTGCAAATACTTTACAGAATTTTATATTCAAGAAATGTTCAGTATGGTTTATCATATTACTAACTGTGATAAGAAATTCTATGACACAAATAAGTACAAATACAGCCTGAAGACAGAAGGCTACAAAGGATGACAAGATTGTACAGTCCACTAGTGCTCCTTTGTCTACAATGTGCTGATAACATATGAAGTATCATTCAAAATTCTTGGGGTTTAAATCTTACAATTTATGGTGCCAGAATTCTGCCCCTTTGCAATCTTTTGATGCTGTGGTTGAGCAAAATGTTAACATGAAATAAGCAATGTACTAAACAGAGAATGGTGAGGAGTAAATGTATCAGTAGTGGAACAGATGTAAGGACTCAAGGCTCTGCAGTCTCAGTCTTGACCTCCAGATGTACCACATTTATTCTCCTGTAATCTCTCAAGCACAGTCAAGGAAACTGGATGGCACATATCCCAAAGATAATCCTCCTAATCTTCCTTGCATGGCTGAGTAAAAAAGTTCATGGAGAGAAATCAATAAGTTGCACAGTGAAGAAAAGAACAGTTCCTTGAATCCTCCTCAGATGGATTTGTACACCCAGCAAGTCAGACAACTGCTATAGCTCAGGTTCACTGGCTGCTGTGGTGACACTGCCTGGGAAAGGAATATTTCCTCTGCAGCAAATGCCACTGCCACCTGCATTCCCACTCTTTCCCTTTTCTTCTTTGCTCAACAGCCATTCCAGTGGAGTTTCAGAAGAATGGAGCTGCCACTTAAAACTGCTCTTCTGCCTGGTACAGGGCAACAACCTCAGCCAAAGCTTCCCAGGGTGGTGAGTGGCAGAGGTGGCAAAGGGGCTTCCCAAGTGGAACAAAAATTACTGGGAGACTAAGAGCCTTGCAAATGAGCTGTCATAGATTCAGTAGTTTGCAATCCAACCATCTGGCA
Source organism: Molothrus aeneus (assembly GCF_037042795.1). NCBI lineage: Eukaryota > Metazoa > Chordata > Aves > Passeriformes > Icteridae > Molothrus > Molothrus aeneus. Next base: position 62,525,048 of record NC_089649.1, on the reverse strand, counting down.
GCCAAATCCTTAGAGAACATCACACAAAAGGGTTGCAGGAATCTTCTACCATTTCTGCTGTTAATGGATAGACCCATTGAAGGATTGTCTTAGATCTATTTTTGAATGACACAGACAATTTCAGAAGTCTATGCTTAAAACAGTGATGAGTATTCAGACTGAAGCCAGAATGAGGTGGGCATGCTTTGAGGTGACCAGGTGAAAATCAAACCAAAAAAAATACATGGATCTGATAAAAGGCATCTATAGGAGATTTGTATTGCCATGAATAAAGTACAGACTTCAACCTATTTCTGAGGCAATTGGATTTTTTCTTCTTTTGTTTTTGTTTGCTCTTACCCTATACTTCCATTTTTCCTGGTTACCTGAAAAATTTTACATTATTGCTTATTTCACAAGATAGAAAATAGATACAGAGATTGAAAAAGATAAAAGAAGCTTTTCCCACACCATATATTTTCAGAACTATACTTTCTGAATTGCAGCCGGATACAACAAACAATAGAGCTCTCGCATCATTAAGATTTTGTAGGAGGCATGAATGAATGCAGAGTCAATCAATGCCTTGTATCAGTTCTTAAAGGGAGATCATTATCAATAGGATTTATTTAAGAGAGACGGGAAGAGGACTCAGAATAATTAAATTATTCCAAATTCCAATAGTAAAATTGCCATAATTTGTAGCAGTTTCCTTGGCTTGGTCAAAAATTTTGTTAACGATGTTTTTTGCTTAAACTCTCAGAATGAACTAGTTCCCAGTTTTATTGTTACCCACATCAGAGCATGACTCAAATACCTGAACAAGGACCAGCCCCAATGTACTGCTCCTCTCTCTCCCTCTTCAAATTGCACTTCTCAAGGAGAGGGCAATCAGGGCTGCAGGAACTTGTGCAATACAAGTGTGCTGAGAGTCTGGATGGGGCTTTCGCCTGTGCCTCTGGGCAGACTTACCCTCCCAGCTGTGGCAGCTGAACCTCTGCTCCAGGCTGAACACGGCCCAGGGGGGATTGCTGGATCCCCCTGGGACACTCCTAACCAGCCAAGCTGACACACAAATGCTGTCCTGCTGCTCTTGCCTTGATTTTGGTATTCACTTCCTATGAGTTCCTAACTTGTGATCTAGTTTTAGCAGCACAGAACAAGCAATCTTGGTACAATGGAATACAGTATAGAAACCAGTTCAATTTTAAAACAACAGTTTGAAAACAGTAGTTTGAAAATTCCTCTTCTGTTTTGGGGAGCATACAAGCAACCTTTGATATGGTCTCACCAGCCTTTGCTTCCACCTTTCCTGGCAGCAGCCAGCACTTGTCAAATGCAGGAGACAGCTGTGGGATTCCATGCAATGTCAGTATCAAACACAGTGTTACAAAAAGAAAAAGATCTCTCACCAGCACAGAAGAAAGGTTAAAAAAATTATCTGAATTCTGATGGCCCCCAATGGCTCTGCTGTCTGTACACACACAGAGCTATGATGTGTTACAAAAAGGTGATCTCAGAGGCACTGTGGAGCTGGAGCCCAGAAACTTAACAGAGGTAAAGCTTGGCTGGAAGCTGCTTTTAGCAGCCTCTCATTCACAAGTAAGGAGGACTGTAAATATGTCCAAAGACACACTATTATTTTCTAGGTTTCTCTTTGGGGATGCATTTGGACAAACACAAACAAAAACACAAATGCAAATAATATTAAAAAAAAGATAATAAATTCCTTGCAGATTTCCAACCTTTTTATATTGAAAGGAAAATGAGACATCAAAAACATTTTCTAACTATTCAGTCTGAAACTGCTCATTCCATCTCTTTATGCAAAATCATCATGAAAGGAATCTATGCAGCAAAAGAATAACATCTGAAGAACCCAGCCCAGTTCCCTAAGGGTACAGGCTGCATTTTGGCACAGCTCTCCTGATATTGTTAGACACAACCTTGACTAGTCTAGAGCAAGTTCTGACTTAGCTACAGTTTTCCTTCCCTATTAACAATCATTGCTCAAAAATTCTGTACAGAGACCACTTGGAAAGAGATTTTTTTGACACTTCATTTCATGCTTTCAAGAAAAATGAAATATAGCCTGCTACTGTCATGCTTCATCTCCTGGTTAAGCAAAATCTAATATTAAAACCCTCTGAAACTCAGATCTTTCAAAAGCTATTGGTTTTAATCAATCTTAAAAAACATCCTTTGTAAATTCTTCCATTCTGTTTATCTCCAACCACCATAAAAGAAGCAGCTTCAAAGCCACATGTTCTAAACGCACATTTAATGTGCCAGGATCTTTGCTGATATCCTGTGTCTTTGCAAAGTTCCATGATCCAATTCTACTGCACTTGGATGATTCTCACTGAAATATAGCACTGTGAAAAATTTTAGAGCTGTGTTCATATTTACTTCAGTATGTAAAATTTCTGTTCTAATGTGAAGGTACCAAATCACTTAAAAGAAAATGTCTTAGAAAAGGTTAAAATCTTTCATATTCATCATTATTCTAAATCACTATTCTAAATGTATTTCTGGCTTCCAGGCCCTCTTCCTGCAATTTTCAACTCTGTTTTGTGCAGATACCAAAGAAACGTTTCCTGGCAGTATTGTCAAAATGCTGAAGAGATAATATTTACTTTATTTTTCTTGTTGGGTATTGTCTGAACTAGGAAGAGCACAAAAACATCCCTTTCAAAATGACATAGTCAACCTGTTCCTAGGTAGCAATAGACTCTATCCAAAATGAAACCATTAACTTCTAATTTATTTATTCAGTCAGGCCTGGGGTAATCCACTCAGCAAGGAAAAAAAAAAAAAAAAAGAGAAAAATAAACAAAAGCCATATTTTCCAAGGCAAAGAATTGAGCATGCAGCACTATTTCAAACAATCCAGACTCCATATGACAGAAATGCCAGGGAATTGTGGCTGACACTTTATGAATGTGTCAGAAGCTCCTTGTTTACACTCTGCTTCCCTGCCTTGCTCCTTAATTGCTTATTTGTGTCCCAGTGCAGGGTTCAATGGGCTGCAGTCACCTGAGGTTTCCATGTTTGGCATATTTTAACCTTCAAAACCTGGATATTCTCCTGCTGTTTTCCTGACTACAGTTTCCCCCAAGAAAGCACAAAGGCTGCCTTGAAGGCCTAAAACCCACAGAAATAACTTTGTGTTACTGTTGGTCTATATACCTGTCTTTGACTACACATTTCTTGACAAGATAGAGACACAGAGAGATAGAGAGATAGATATTTCTGTAGTGTTACTAGGAACATATCCAAGTTTCAGATTTTTGTCCAACTAATACCTGAGGATTTGATCTGAGATTCTGGTAATATGAAGTAATTTAAAATTACTTCAGATCACCATTTATACTGGCATAAAAAAATCTAAGATGAAAAAAATCTAATATTAGAATGTTTGCTTTATAACAATAACAGCAAAAGGAAATAAATTGTACTCTAATGTCCATCCTTAGATGGGCAATTAATTAAACGAATACAATTCAAGGCATGCAAAGAAAACAAGTTCTCTGCTAAGTAAGTGGCAGAATCACAGAGAATCACATGAAAAAGCAGGAACCTCATGAGACCTCCAGATCAGCCTCCTGCTGGGAGCAGGGTGAACCGTAAGGTCAGAGCTTGTTACTGAGGGTTTTATCCAGCTGGATCTCTCAAACTTCCAAGTTATTTTTCTTCAGGACTGCAGAAGCCTTCTAACTGTAAAGTTAGGAAATAGACTGTGTGCAGCACAAAAAATTCAACTGCATCAGTTAGACCATATTTAAATTTCTGTGCTTAACTGCTGATTTACTATGGAAATATAGAAACCCTACCACCAGGAAGATATGGTAGACTGAAGGAGCCTCTCACCAAGTCTTGCAATTTCATTGAGCAGCCAAAGTCAGTACTGGGATTCTTTAATGAAATAGAGAAACACCAAGTAGCTAATTTCTCTTCTATTAATATTCATGCTTATACCAGACAACACCATGTGGAATTAAAATGTAATTGATTCTTGAAAGAACACTTGTTCTATATCTTTCCATTGCCATTGGGTGTATAGCACTGCCTCATGGAATCAAAGCTCAAAAACTGTTGCAGTAACTGATGACAAATAAGCTGTTGTACATTATTCCCCTCTATGGTTTACAAGTACTACATTAATGAAATAAAAATAAAAGCAGCATTCAAAATAAAAACAAGGGTTCAAAAATCCTTACAAGGAGAAACGTTGATCTCAGAATAATGAAGTTTGAAAAAGAGCAGAACAAAACAAGTTTAGGTAGAAAGAGAAGATGACAAATGCAACAAGAGAAAGGAAAGCATGCACACTTACTTTTGGCAATGCATATTTTGGCAACTTCATCTGAACAAAGCCATTTCGACGGTACGACACGTAATACTTGGTCCTGTTTGCTGATGTTGTCTACAGAAAGGAGAAACAGAACTCTGTGACAGCTTATGTGAAATCTAAAGAGCCTGAGATAGCAAACTGCTTTACATTTCAGCTGTAACTGAAATATGTAGTCATTATTTTTACTGCAGAGTTCCAAAGTACCAAAAGGAATATTCCAAATAAACATCAGTGAAAATTGTCAACTCACAACCTCTCCTGGATTTTCTAATCAAAAATTTAACACCAATGTGCTGGTATATAAATTGGCGTAATTCCAACTAAGCCTTTGAGCACCACCAGATCATATCAGTAAATAAAACTCAGCCTTTGGCAATATTTCACTTTTTTTCACATTAAGCTTCATCTTCTTTTTTTGACTTGGGAAATCCATTTAAAATACTACCCCAATCACACTATTTTTCTCCTAATTTTTTGTGTTTAAAAAGGGAACAAGATTCAAAAGACAGCCTATCTTGAAACATGAAAACTTGACTTGGCTTGGTAAAAATAAAGTTGATATATGACAGCAGGTCCACATGCCTGAATATTTTAAAGGTAACAAAGTATTTAATATTGTATGCATTTTTTTTGTGGTATAAAGAATGTGATGCCTTTAGGAATGTGATTTGTGAAATGATGATGGATCAAACCAAAAACCTCATCATTTGTTTAACTAGTGCTAAATGGCAGTCTTACCCATCTGTCCACGGGCTTTTTTTAAATGCATGTTTTATCATCATTCATTTAAATGACTGGAGATGAAGCAAGGCAGAGGAAAATTGGACTTGAAGCACATAGTCATGTCAAGCCTCACTGATATTAAAGGCTGGTCTGTGCTTAAGAACAGCGTTGAAACTTTAATCCTCCTACGAAAATCACCTCTGAAACTGTCTGACTGTCAGTGCAAATTGGGAAAAAAAATGAGTATTAGAAAGTTTCTAATCTTTGTGGATATAGGCATACTAAAGAAATGTGGCTGAGATGGTAAAAATCTCCAAAATAGATTTGGGCCAGTGCAGACCTGCAACACTGTGATGCACATCTGCACAGCTCAGGCAAGATGAACAATGCCAGAGGCAGGGAGACAGTCTCAAAGTCTCCTGTCTTTTTGCACAGAGGATTCTGTCCCATCCTCTTTCTGACAGGCATCATTGTGATATCATGAGGAGTCCTTGGTCTGATTATAACTTATATAACTGTACTTTAGTGTAGTGATAAAAGAATTTCCACATAGTTTCAAAAGTATGTGTTTCTCAGATGTGCAGTTGATGTGTGGTTTCACTGGAACAGGTAAATGCTGTCCTGCCTCACAGCTCTGGGGTGCTGTGCTTCAGATGTGACTACAGGATCCCAGAGTCACCTTCTATCCTCCAGTAATACAGATATGGCTAACTGCAAACCAATTTAGCAATAAGATATACGTTACATATTGTGTTTTACTGCAGAAAAGTCCAAAGGAAAAACACTAGGGATGTTTCCCCCTTTATGAGGAACACATGAACATCTCATCTACTGGCACTGACATGTCTCAGATCTAGAGAGACCAAATTACCAAAAGCATCATTGAGGAGCAACTGTCTATTACTTATGTGTACATTTCCACCTTTTGTGTCTGCTCATGTCTGTCATGAAAGGGAGTAATAGCTCAGGATGCAGTTGTACATGGCATCCAGCAAAGCAAAATGCTTGATGAGGAAGCAGCCAGTGTTTTGCTGAGCACAGCAGTCTGGAAGTTTGCATGGTGAGAAGAAGTTCTCAGCATCTACACACTATGAAATGGATTTTTAGACTGTGCCTGGGGGGAGCCACAGATGATAACACCTTTGAGCAAAATGCGTGCCATGAGTGCTAGATCTTATCTGAAAAAGGCTACTTCAGTCCAGAAGTTCTTTCTCAATGCCATGGGTTTTAGTTTTGGGGTTTTCTTTGTTATTGTTATGGTATTTTTTTTTCCATTTAGTTGGTGTGTGGGTTTTTGTTGGGCTTTCTTTCGTTTTTTTTTGGTTGGGGATTTTTTTAGTGTTAATTCTTCTAAGCCATGCAGGTCCTTGAAACCACTATGCCAAACAAGAGGAGAAAAGATCCTTTGTGACCCTGCTAATTTACAGGTCCTTGTGGAAGAAACAGGCTCAAGGGGGGAAAGTTGGAAAGGAGCCAAGCTGATGCACACTGAGGCACTGGTGGGGAGGGGTATCCACTGCCCCAAAATAGCTTTCCTGCAAAAGCCAGTAAATATACAAGCCTTGCAGCAAACAAATCTCATCAAAGTAAGAGAAAAATGATAGCTGAGCACTAAGGAAAGCACAAGCAACTTCCCTACTAAAATCTAATAAAACAAAAAGGGCATAACTGCTCCTTGAGAAGTTTGCAGCTCTGAGAGATTCAAACCACAACCAATGCCAAGCACTTAAAACAATACAAGTGTGCCTGAGCTGTACTGGTGCCACATGGCTGACAAAGTTCCAGTCCATATTTCTGCAGGCAGGTCTTGTAATTTGGGAATGAAACAACCCCAATGTAATTTGGACCACCATGAGTTGTAGACGTTGTGCTTGGGGACACGGTTTAGTGATGGACTTGGCAGTGTTCGGTTTGTGGCTGGACTCAATTTTAAGGGTCTTTTCCAATCTAAATCATCCTATGATTCCATGCTAATTTGCTCCAAGCTCCCCAGCTATGGCCATTTTGCTTCCTAAGCACAGCCATGTTAGCAGTTCTTTCCTGGCAAAATCTCTTCAGAGGAAAATCCATGTGCAAGAGAAGAAGCTGTGCAACTACTCTGTCAGTGGCTGCCCTTGGATGCTCTTCCCAGGGAATGTTTTTGTGTTTTGTCCTGGAAAGGACCTAAAAGAGTTTCTAATCTCAGGAACACAAGGTTTGCATTTCACCTAACACACAAGAGTATTTATAAAAAGTAACACAATCCACTTGAAAATTTTCATATAGTTAAAGGTCAACTGGTTGCACAAACTAAAGATGCTTTTTTTTTTAAATTTCTTTTTTGTTTGGAATGATAAAGGAATGCTTTTTTCCATGTAAAAAATCATAAATCATCATTCATGAATTCCTCCCTGCTCCTTACAGTGTTGCTGCACTGTTTGGAACTTTATTTTTGAATTCCAAAATAAGCTCTCTCTCTCAAAAATGGCAGAGAAATATGAGGTACATATATACCTGAAGAAATATGTAGTCATCCTGCACAGTCAGGGAATCCCGATCAGTGCTGCCAGCAAATGGGACTGTCATTGTCTTATCAGAACAATTTTGAATCTGGCAAGTGATGTAGCGATAACCTGAGGGAAGAGAGACAGAAACATATGACAGGGTTATCAAGGGAAAAAGAAGCAAGCAGTACTAAATGCTATTCATGTAGGAAAAAGGCTGCCTTTGCCAGGTGAGTTAGTTGTAGAATTATTACATTAAACTCTCCTATAAGACTTTTTCAATCTCCAACATACTGAGAATATATTAACTGCTTACAGCTCAGATTGTTCCCTGGAGGCAGCCTGTTATTATCCAAATTTTGCTGGTCCAGAGAGATTAGGGGTTAGATGAATGAGCCATTCATGGGTGGGGATAATAGAAGAAGCCTCTTTTCTCACTTAACCTATGCACAGAGCCGAATTATTCACTTGGAGATATGGCAGCCTGACACAACATAGCTGAAATCAATAGATCAAGCCCAGTATAAAATTGTGATGAATGAGAAAAGAATCAGGCTCCATTTAATAGACAGCGTGCAGAATTTTAAAGCCTATTTTCAAAGCTCTGTAAGAATGTTCAGACACACTATTAGCACACTATTGGAACTGGTCTGTTGGGGCAGGATTTCTATATTCAGAGTTAATATCTTGCTGCAAAAGCTTAGACTGATTTACAATCAGAGGAGGCTATGGCCTTTCTCTTCCTCTCCAGTTAGCAAGGACTATCTTCTCTCCCTGGATTCTTAGAACAGCACCACTGCATCTTTGATATAATCTGCTCTTATCAGAGACAGCAGAGCCAACAATCACTATCTTATACCAGCTGTGACTTAAAGACCTTCTCTGGGACTCTTTAAGACCTTCCCTAAGCTCTTGTACAGCTCATCCTTTGTCACAAGCTTCTGAGCACAAAGCAGTTGAGCGACTTGCCCAAGCACAGTGAGGAAAATGTTATTTACACAATCTTGTGCCCAGATCACTAATGCTACCCATGCTCCAGGTACAGTGTGAGAGAGCAAATCATGTATCCCCATGTCCTTAACTAGCTTTGCAGTGTGAGGGGAAATGCATCCCACATTTAATGACTTCTTATTAGAGAAGGACAAACCAGTATACTGGATACAATTATTTGTTTTAAAATCTGGATCTGTTTTAGAGGCAGTTAGAGTCAATCCAAGTTCTCCTGCTTATGTCCAAATCATCACCATGAGGATATTTGGTGCAGCAATGGACCACCTAAAGTCTTGCAGGTGTTCACAGTTCACAACACAAAAATTACAGTTCTTTGTCATATGGGTAGTGCAAAGATGCTGTTTTTACTAAAATCAATGGCTATGCTTGTATTGACCCTAATTGCATAAAGTCAGTCCAGGAGATATTTCATGAGAGTTTTTCTTTCTCTGCTATTTCTTAAATAATAAAAAATAAAATAAGAATCCCACCAAAAAAAAAAACAACACAACAACAACAAAACAAAACAAAACAAACCCCCAAAAAACAAAAAACCAAAAAACAAACAAAAAACCCCAAAACAAAACAAAGAAAAAACCCAAACCAAAAAACCAAAACAAAACCCCACCAAAACTGAAACAAACAAACAAAAAAAGAAGCAACCAACCAACCAAAAAAAACACCCAATAACTAACCAACCAACAAACCAACCAACCAATCACACTCCCCTCCAAAAAAGCCACCCTAAACCAAAACCAACCAAATGAAAAAATAAACCAAAAAAACCACCCAAAATCCACCACCAACCAAAATCTCCTTGGCATTCAGTCCCTGAAGAATCATCTTACATTGTCTGTAAAGAAAACACCTGATGGAGCTGTCACCATGTCTCATAAACCTCACTGCTAAAAGATTTAGACTTTTTTTCATTCAGCTTTTAACATGATAACTTTGATTTTTTAATAGGGCTATAATTAAGAAAAGCTATGGGAACAGAGCAAGTCAAACTGTGCATTCTTTATGGCTCACTTTTAGACTGCACAGGAACTTAGGTGATCTGATTCAAGGAATTAAATTATCTTTCAAGAGTAGGATAGGTAACAAGAAAATATACAAGCATTTGGAATCATGGTGACTCTTTAAGCACATTCTGACTACTAATCAGCTTTTCCATTTATTTCCCTTTTGAAGTTTCAGAGTATACTGGATACTATAAGATGAGGAAATTCTGAGAGATGGTGGCTGCTGCACTAGACCTGACATGTGCAATGATTCACATTAATAGACACTCACCCAGCACTAACACTGCATTGCCAGTTTTATTCGCAAATCAGGAAAAACTGTTCAATGTTCAAATGCCAGGATAAATTGCACTATTAATGGACATTATCAATAGAGCTTAGCATCTTGACATCAATTCCTCTTAAAGTGAAAAACAAGTAGATTTTAAATTACACTATATTTTTATATAACAGGACAGTTTTGCTGACTACAAATAAACAGAGAAAGAATCTGACTTGCACATTTTCTCTTCTGACTAGTTTTAAAAACAGTCCAAAAAGTACCTGTAAACCAAAGAGAAATAACTACATACTAGTGTATCAATTGATAACATTTTCATTTGCATACCTCCACTGGGGTCCTGGATTTCCATATGAACTAAATCAAGGTCCCCGTCAACTCCAGCAACAGCCCTGAGAACATAATGTAATCAAGTTATGTAGAGCCAGCTACAGAATAGCAATCATGTGGATGGAAGAAAAGAGAGGATTTCATACCAACCAGCTTTAGAATTCTACATGGGAATAAAATAAACCCCATTTATAATGTCCTATTACTAACATCTATAAACAACTTATTTTTTCCTACTTTACATTATGCTTTTCTTAAATTTCTTTAGAATCTCTTCTACTAAAAAATGCATATAAATAGAATCAATTGAAAAAAAAGAGTAGAAATATGCATGAAACTAGGAAGAAACCTTCATAATCATAAATTGATATATACACACATGCAGATATGCAGACATTCACATGCACTGGCAAGCACTATAGCATCTTTTTACAATTATGTTTAACATTTGAGACTATAAAGCAGATTTAATGCTAAAAAAGAGTTAGATTCCTTTCTTATTAGAAATATCTTAGACTTGACACATGGTTTCCATAACAAATTGATATATCTTTGGTTAGCATAGTCAAGGGAAGAGTACATTCTGCTTTGACAAAGAAAATGAAGAATAATTTTGAGAAAAATATCCTGAGAAGGAAATTCTGTCAGAGTTGATCAAGGTACCATTTAACTTTGTAAAGGTGTAATGGGAATACAGGATGATTTTCTCCCAGTATCTCTCATGTCAAATATGCTCAGCCAAAAGATGAGTTTTCTGCCCTCAGGGCTTCCATCCCAGCCTGGCAATGGCAGCCCCAACTGTGCTTTTTTCTGGCCCTTCTATTGTCATCAGTCAGGCAGATTCTGCAGAGACAGCTCTGGGCTGGCAGTTGGGCTGTCACAACGTGGAGCAGCATCCAGCCCCACTCCCACAGACACATCACTTTTCTCAAGGCCCTTCACTGGCAGGGCAAGAGTCATCGAGGCAGAAAATGTGAGCTGAAGACATGCAAAGGAGATCCACTGAGTGATAAAGTGCAGCTGGATGCAGATATTATAAAGGTCCATTAAGATACTTAAGAGAAGATTATCATTTTGATACAATTATTAACAATCAAATGCCATAAAGCTAGACTTTGTCTGAAATTACATCATTGTTTAATGGTTTTAGTGGCAGTGATTTATGAGGAGTGGTTAAAACTCAGACTCAGTAAATGGTGGCTCTTCAGGAACACAGGCCAGGGGGGAGAAACTGGCCACTGCTGCATAACAACCAGAAATAATCACATTTGCTGTTTTTCCCTATAAGATAAATGATCAGTCCAAAGGAGGAAAGGGAGGGGGAGAGATGAGCCCCCTCCAAGCCATAAGATGTCAGAGAAACTTATAGTGGGATTTTTTTTTAGCAAATGCATGGAAAAATCTTGCATTTATTAAGAATTTGATCTCTCAAACACAAACTCTTTTAGCATTTTGGAAGCAATACGTTAGGTTAGAGAAGGTTTTAGATCCACTGAGGTCTGATGAAAATATAAATGAGCAGAGGGAAGGGATCTGTGAACTTTTGTGCTGTGTGTGCTGTTATCTATGTTTCTAGATAGCCACAATACAAAATCAAACCTGTTATAACTCTGTAGTCAGCAATTTGAGGGAAGAAAATGTTTGCTGAATATTTTACTTTTAGTGTTGGACCTCAGGCAGCTGAACCAAAGAAACTTTTGGGTTGAATTTTCTAAGCCTGACATGCTAATAAACATCAATAATGCAAAGAAAGTTTTTGGGGACTTCTGAAATGATTTCTTGTATCTATAATTTATCACACATGATTTCATAAGCACAGTTTGAAGTATTTGTCAATATCTTTACCTTCTCATCTTTATTTCAACAGCTCAGAATTACAATGATCTCACTTCTATCATGCTCCTCCTAACAGTGGCAGCTGACACATATAGATTCAAATCTTGTTTCTAGTGTAATTTTTCAGTGAAAGAAGATGTAACTGATCCGTTTTAATGAACACTGCAGAATGACACTTTCCTACCCAGACTACTTTTTTCCTTTAGACTTTTATTAATTATAATTATTTAATTAATTATAAATTACACAGAATATTTCAAAAATATTATTTGTGTTTTTAATTACTCTAAGTGTACTGATGAACTCTAGCAGCAGACACTCTTTACTCAATGAGGATGTTACACCCTCAAAGTCTGCTTTTGAATGTCAGCTATGGAGCAGAGTTTCTGAACTCCAAAGTTCCTTTAGCCAGCTTTACAAACACTTAGGAATAGTCCTTTCTTCTTTTATTGGAAAAAGACCAAATCTCTTACAGCTGCTAAGAAAATCTCCAGAAGAGAGTATAACTAATATAGAGAATTTGAAGCTATATCCCTGAAGAATAAACTAATCTCATTTCAGTGGACTCTTCTGCCAACAGTACTTAAAAGATAATACAGTTATTTCACTTGTGCTTAAATCATGAACCAGAGGAAAAGTTGTGTGATGCTCTGCAGGCTAAACACAGAGCAGGGCCCTCTGCTGAGCTTCTGAAAATACCAGGCAGATAAGGTGCATACAGGAAAAGGAAAGCTCAGTTGCATACTTTTTCTTTTTGAGGGAGAAATGTAAGACAAAGTCAGGATTTTTTTTTGCAATTTCATTTACAATCATCCTACTACCACAACATAAGTGCACTGGACTGGTGTGAGCATTGTGTCCACACATCCATTCACAAGGACAATTTGTTGTTCCCCAGCTGGCTTTAGGACAGGACCTCTTCTATCTTATAAAGCACAGATGCAATGGACCCTGATAATCTGACAGCTTCTTCCTTCTTGGTTGACATTTTAGAATAAATTCTAATATTTTTTCCCAAATACAACAAGCATTTTCTTATAAACTATCTGTTTTTTTCAATTTCAGTAGTGGTTACTTTTGGTTTGGTTAAAATTCCCCCACTCTTCTCAGAGTACTTTGCAATAAAAATGTTCTCACCTCAGCAGTCTGGGACCACTTGTTTGTTTAGTAGTTTTACTTAGGTAAACTCAGGGCTTTCTGGGTAACTTTTTAATGTTTTGCATTCAACTGCTGAGTTTTCCAATGAAATTCAGACTAACTTTCAGATCAGACATGTCTTCCTCTAGGAAAAGAAACATTTCTTGACCAAGTGTACGTGTGGGATAAAGCAAGTGCAACACACCAACACTTCAGATCACATAACAGGGTGGTTACAACACTTCAGAATTAAAATATTCCAACTTGACTGCAGGCTGACATAAATAAAAGTAGCCTCAATATGCTTCTTCCCTTCCCCGTGAACATAAACTCCCATTATCTCCCTTGTGCTTGTCTGACACCATGTTGAGCCTCTTGGGAAAAATAGTTCTGCAAAATGTAATTTTAGAAAAAATTTTGGAGGGATTAGTTTTCTTATGCATATGAGTTTTTTGCACTTTATAGAAGTTCTCCTGAAAGATTAGCTAGTGTATGACCTAGTTCTTCATAATTTTTGCATTAGTGCTTCACCAGGTAATTTCACTGACCTGAACTGCATTATATCAGCATGAAAATAGTGCAAAGGAGGTGACTGCAAAGCTCTTTGTGTTTGTCTTAGTAGGTTTATAAATGTATATTTCATGATACAACCATTATATATTTTGTAGTTTTAAATAACTATACTGAAATTCTAAGAATTTAGAATTTTAATAGAAGTTAAAAGTTTAATGAGAGACTTTTGGTATTATTTTAATAAAATCTTTTATTTTATATAGCTACCTCTCTTTTTCCCTAGATGCCTCAATATTTTCTTCCTCTAGTTCAGTGCAGCATTGGGCAAACACCAATAGTCATCTGAACTTCCACAGTTATGCCATATTCATTATTATTATGCTCATGAATACCATGATTCAGTTAATTACCACTGGCATGTAATAGTACACGTGTCAAAATGTGAATCATAAGCATCAGTCCCTTCTATGATAATTATTATTCAATTTTACTTCAAGCAGGAAACCTTTTGTTTCCAGTAGTCCAGGTCATTATGAAGGGCAGCAATTGTCTGCAAACACTAATCCAGTAGAGTCTGCTCTGGACAAATGTCTTCCCTACCTCCAGTGGATCCCTTCATTGTTAAACATTTGATGCAGTTCATTTGGATGAATATTAATGAAGAGACAACTTCAAACAGGACATCTGAAAACAAAACCAAATCCAGACAAACATGCTCGCTGATGTGCAGGAGCCTCCAATCAAAGGCCATCTGAAAACTTGCTGTGTTCCTTAATCTGCCCCTCTCATAATCTTGGAATATAAAGTTTATCCAAAAAGTAACATGCTCCCCATTGATACTGACTGATTTTTAGCAATTGGCTTAAGGGCACTGCTGTGCTTAGAAAACAGATCAAAATTATACAAATGTTTTCACTTAGTAGTTTAAAATGGCATTGACTCTTGGCAAGCTGGTTACTCAGGAAGACAAAACTATGATTTTATTCATACAACCTAAAAATCCATCTGCTTATGACTGATTTGTGTTCCAGGCTTTGCTGCCTTCCCATCCACTTCAAAAGACACACCTTTAATGATTCAGTCAATGCTTTACACAGCCAGATTGTTCTCTTATTGTTTATTTCCTATAATTTATTTCCCAATGCCTAAATGCTTTTTAACAACAATGTTTTTCCTGCCATGTTTGTCCAAACAGAAGAGCTACCGTGGTTTTTCCCTGCCTAGGGTTCACCTTGGCTGGCCACAAGGTGGTCACAAGCTATTCTCTCACTGCCCCATCTTGGCAGGACAGAGATAGAAAATATAATGAAAAGTTAAAGAGTGGAGATAAAGACAGGGAGCTCACTCACAAATTAGTGTCACAGGTGAAACAGACTTGACTTGGGGAAGAGTAATTTAATTTATTGCTAATGAATAACAGGGTAGAATAATGGCTCACCTTGGCCTTCACCACAGGCTGCAGGGGTGTCTCTGCCCTGGCACCTGGAGCATCTCTTCCCCATCTTTCTGCACTGACCTTGGTATCTGCAGGGCTGTTCCTCTCACATATTCTCACACCTGTTGTGCACTTTTTACCCTTTCTTTAATCTCTTATCACAGAGGCACCACCAGCATCACCCCAGGCTCAGTCTGGCCAGTAGAGGGTTTTCCTTGGAGCTGGCTGGAACTGGCTCGGTCTGACACGAGGGCAGCTCCTGATCTCATCCCACAGAAGCCCTGAACACTCCTGCTACCACACCTTGCCACATGCACCAGTCACACACTTCATTACACAGAAACAGAAACAAAACCTTTTTCAAGTGATTAAGTCAAATAATAAAAAATTCAATGACAAAGGCTTAGTGAAATCCTCTTTGCATTTCTCTCCTTGAGGACATAACATAGCTGACATCCTCTCTTTCACCTGACACTTGAATAGCCAGGCACTCAGTACATTTGACATAAATGGGTACAGCTGTGACTGAGTATCTGCATGGAATTTCATGATGAGAACAGAACTTTGTTCCCAGAGAACAACTGCTTCATCAAAATAAACTCATCATTTTTTCCTTTAATGTTCTTACCTCTCAGAAAATGGAAGACCTGTAGCTAAAAATAAGAACAACAGATGCCCATAGCATAGGATCCAAATATCCAAGTGAGTCAAGGATAAAGAATTCCTAAGGCTCTAGATAATCATAAAAGAAATGTGTTGAGCCCAATTCTCTGGTAATTACCAATTCCTTTCTTGCCATCCCAGGGTATATTTGTGCTGGTGTAGACAGCTGATTCACAATCTATTCTTTGCTAATGTATTACTAAGACCTATTTTGAGAAATCAAAAGGATTTCTCAATGCTGCATAAGCCTTGGGGACTGAGAAGAATAGCAGCAGACCTAGAGGAATCCCAAACTCCACTACTCTTTCTTCTTCTCAAGGATTACCACATAATGCATCACTTTTTAAAATGGGCTTCTTACACAAAAGCAGTTATAAACCATCTAATGGGTAGGTATTTGATTTTTGGCTGAGATAGTTCATATCTTTGCATTCCATGCTACAAATGCACCAAGAACTGAAAAAAAGCACTTATAAAGGATGGGTGCTATAACATCTCCTAAATAGAAATCATTACACTGAGGCAAATGCAGTTTGTAGGCACAAGTAAAACTGGTCAAAACAAGTGAAGTTTATTAATTTTACAGAAAAAAAAGTTGCTCAAAATTAAAAAAAATGGCTAATTAATATTTATACAGAAAAAACCCTTATTTTCTATATGTTGATACAATTTTTTTTAATTACAGTGTGACAGTATTTTTTGTTAGTTTCAAATCTGGCTTTCATGCTTTTGCTTTATAGCTCTTTGGTTTTAGAATAGGGTAGAATGAACTATTTCAGTTGGAAGGTATCTCCAACAACCCTCCAGTCTCACTGCCTGACCTATTTAACACTGACCAAAATTTAAAGCAAGTGGTTGATGGCATTGCCCAAATGCCTCTTAAACACTGACAGGCCTGGGGTATCAGCCAGCTCTCTGGTAAACCTCCTTTGCCTCCTAAAATGCTAGGAGAAGACCAGCTCTTATGAAGGCTTAGCCAGCTTTCTCTTCCAAAAGGATAAATGAATCAAATAGGAAAATCAGCTAGGATGGTGTAAGAAAAGATCACACTGTATCACAGAAGAAAATATTTTGTGGTCCTAAATTAGAGAGGGTTGTATACACTTTCTACTGATGCCAATAATATTTTCATTAGTTCTACTATCATGAAAGATCAAATTCCACACATAAAATCTAAAAATATATTTAAGGAAGGATCAAGAACAAGAAAGTAAATAAACCCTTGAAGATGATATTAATATATTGCTCATAAATCTATAATATGTATCTGAACATAAATATTTAGAATACTCAGTCTCAACTGACCTTCCCTTAATATAAATACATAACACATTCTATCAAATTAATTGTATTTAGATTTTAATTTCTTTTTGAAAACAAAAATAAGAGCTTATTCAGGAAATGCATGAAGATCTGGCTGCTTCTGGAGGCACAGAAAAAAAATGGTTTCTACAAAGCACAGGAAAATATTATGACTGATAATATTTGTAGTTACCAGACTAAAATAAAAATCTTAGGCTATATGATTAAACTCAGTGGCAAAGATCAAATTGAAATCAAAGAGGAAACATCTGCTAAAGATCTGCCCAGTGAAATGTTCTTGGCACAGCCAGCCACGATCAGCAAGAGACATGCCCTCATTTATCATGAGATGTACAATTAGTTTGGCACAATATTTTTAACACATCAGATGTACACTGACAGGAAAACAACACTAGACTTGTCCCCACAGTGAAGCTACTACAAAGCCCAATTCTTACATCTGTTGAAAATTACACAAACACTTGTTTCTATCTATCACTCAGATAATTTGGGTGACAAAGGCCATAAAATACTGGAAAGTCTCACATGACAGACAAACTCCCACTGGAAAGCCATCATGTCCAACTCTCCACTCACAGCTCACTCTTTATATATTGCAAATTTCCATATGAAATGGAAGTAAAATATATATCTTTATTTTATGTAAGTTTATGAGAAGGATAATTTGGTAGTGCTGCACTGAACATCTGCTTCCAAACCCTTGTTATTGCTGGCTGATACAGTTTTTGAGAGAAATCACTCTGGTGATAGAGAAAAGAGGAAAACAACCCCCTAGAAAATATTTCTACTGGTTATAAATATACAGAATCTTCAAATTTATAATTCTTATTTGTGAGGAATGTGACATTTATGAACAACCATGACTTTGAAGTACTACATTGAAGTTATTCCTATCAAATGATATAAGGAAACATAGGGATTCTGAAACACAGCAAAATACAGACTTAATATTAAACATGCCCTTGTAGGCCTTGATCCTTACATACAGAAAACAATGACAAATTATTTGGGTAGGAGCAAAACTGAGACACATTTCAGTGGCTTTCTGTATTTTTCATTACTTAAGTATCAGATGAGCATAAACTCCAATAAAAAAAAGTCTGTGAGAGAGAGGCTCCCACTCTTGTTTCTCACCTGTTAGTGACTTGGATGGTTTCCAGACTTCATGCATTTTAAAATATTTTTATTAAAGATATAACCACATGCCCTCATGATTTACATCCTATATAATCTTGCTGGGGAAGAATTGGTTATAACACAGATATGACATTTCTGACATACAGTGCTACTTAAAAACAATTATACCTTTCCACAGGGTACTTAAAAGACCTGCAAAGTGTATGGCCTATGAAACTCCATCTGCTGTGCAGAAATAAGCTGTTCAATAGCTGTCCAAATCTATACTTTGCAGGAGCAAGTAAGCAGAAAGTGTCTGCTCAACTCAACTGTTTCAGCAGATGAAGCTGAGGCAAACTGCAATAAATCAGATGAATGTTCTACAACCCAACTATAGGCTACTTATACAAAATTATGGGCAGTAAGTAGGTTGCAGATTGAAAATGAGGCACTTGGAAGTGTGAAAAACCTTGTGTGTGTTGTGCCCAGGGCTGATGAGACCAACAGGGCAGCAGGGCAGGTTGGGTCTTGTGCTCCCAGCTCTTTCAGACAGGGTTTGAACTGTCCCTGTGTCCCTGCCCCAGACTCAACCTTCCCCCTGCCTGGCTTCAGCAGCAGCAGCAGCAGCATGCCCTAGGCTCACCAAATTATGCTTTGGCAGTGGCCATGTATCTGCAGGCACCATAACTCCTCTGTGTGCTTTGTAATCAGTTTGTGCAGGTTTTGTTCTGTTGCTTTGTTTTATCCTGAGTATGGCCAGGATGAGTCTTTATTTAAACACAAGTTATTTATTTAAACAACTCCATGAAAAACTGGGAGGGTCACAGACTAAACCAAGATCAGGCATCTATTGCAATACTGGCAACACCCCCAGCACACCACTAAATTACCACCAAAAGCCAGATATGTTTCCACAGACATATGGAAAATTATACTTTGCACAACTGACAAGGATCAGAGTCTACTTAGAAGTTAAGAGCCATTTAGGGAACACAAGTGTTTAATGTAGTATGACTTAAACCTGTAATAAAAAAATACATACTTACACACCAAAATTAAATGTGAAAGGTGAGAGTGTGAAACTGACCAATTTAAAAAATAAAATAAATTAAAACAGTATCAAAAAGTTCATTTTGGTTTTAAAGAACCTATACCATTTTTAAAATAGTTTTATTTGTTAAAATAAGGACAATAACAAATAACTTTTCAAACATTTTGTCAACCTGTTTAAATCACTTCCTAGATACTTTGTGAGAAATATATACACTGTGAGATACCTGCACAATACTTGAGATGAAAATTAAATAATTAGATATATATGTTCTCAATAAAGTCACATTTTCACCAGTTTCCTAACTGGTGAAATCATACCTACTAACTGGAATCATATATACACTTGCACTTTCCAAGTGCATGTATAATTCCAGTTAGTAGGTACGATCCAGCCTCTCTTAAAAAAATTTATAGATATTTCTCTGCAAAAAAGACTCTTCTCCTTTCTAAAGATCAATTTCACCAATAAAATGGAGAGCAATTTCATTCAACATTGCAGCTTTCTTTAAATCTTGGGCTCCATAGATCCAGACCTATAACCCTTGCATGTGCTGATACTCAGTATGATCCCTGGCATGAGTATGGCTTTGCAATAGAGGATACAGAAACATTGCCATCATCTGCAAAGGGATGCCAAGACTCACACCATCCCCATCCATACCTCTGTAAATATCTTCTTGGATTAGAATGAAACGCTTTTGCTGCTCATTTTATTATTTCAAAAATAACAGACTTCTTACCAAAAAAAATGATCTTTAGAAACTCGTTCCTGCAGAAGATTCCATTTTTTCCCCAAGTCAATAGATACATAAATCTAGAAAAGGAGAAAAGAAGGTGAAAAATTAGTTTATAGGAAACTGATAATACTGTACATCTTCAAAGACAGGCCCTATATCACTATTAGAAAGACAGATTGTACACAAATTAAAGAAAAAAATGAAACAAGCCCAAAAACACATTACCAGGAGTTCAGTACCTTGTTTTCCAGAGTAACTGCCTTTCATAGAGAAACTATTTTAAAATATCATCTATAATAAAGAAAATGCTGCAACAATGACTTTTTGTTTACTGTGAAAACACAATTCATTTAGGGTCAGATTTTTTTTTACCTCAGCATGGTTACACAAGAGGGATGGTAAAAGGGCACTTCTTCCCATTCATTGACCAAAGAAGCACAAATGTTTCTTTAATGCTTCAAGCCTTAATGCCATCAAAACTACTTAAGCTAGGAAGTCAGTGGATTTAAAACTCTGCTAAAATAGGACCAAAATATATTACAGAAATGCTTAAGAGATTTGATGAGAGATGGACTTATGGGCTTGCTCCACAGACACTAATTTATAACCCATGAGAAGTGGTCCTTCAGCACAGAGGCACAAAATGGCCTGGAGGAGAAGGATTCCAACTCCACCTTTTCCATAAACAGTTCCCCTCTGGCAAAAAAACCAAATGCTAATGACATGGATGGATATCAAAAGTGCCAATGAAAGATGTTTTCCCCCAGAATAATGTGGGATCTAAAATAGCTCTTAACAAATCTCCTTCCTTTAGCATTTGCCTTCAAAATGTGTTTCCTCAAGTTAAAATAGGAAGTTTCTATCAGACTTCTAAAAAGACAGATTTAAAGCCCCCTGCTGTCTGCATGCATTTCTTATTTGATCCAATTTACATAAGATGGGTTTTCTCTTGATATCTCTAATAAGGAGGATAAAAAGGCAAGGAAAACTGTTCTTCTCTGATGTAGAATTCACCAATTCAGTAACTGAGTGTTCTGGGGGAAAAGTATCTTAATAGGAGTAGTCAGGAATGCTTATGTTTTAAAATGATAGGTTCAATGACAAAAGATAAAAAGCCCCCACAGTTCTGTATTATGTTCTATTATAGAAAAACAGCAATATTAATATGTAAAGGCTGAGGTAAAGCAGCATAAACTCTGTGGGTAAATCTACTGAAGTTTGAATTAGAGATAGAATTTCCCAGTTACTCTGCAATTCACAACAACTGGGATTCCTTCCATTGCACACTTGATTAAAGTAGACAGACCACAGAGTAGGAAACTACAATGAGGACTCAGGCTGCTTATTGACCCAGTCAATGCAGAGAAAAATGATTGGGGATAAAAAATTCTTCATCCTCAGATCTAAATGATGGGGCTGCAGAGCCAGGATCCTGATTTGCCTGCTAAATTTTTGCTATTAATTTTATGTGGCTTAGGATTTGCTGCAGCCAGGGTGTTTTATAGGATCCTGCTCTGAGCAACCTCCCTGGGGGGTTGGATGTGGCTGTGAATGAACTGGACTGGACTGAGCAGGGTGAAGAACCTGAGCTGCTTACTTCTTCAAACACCTGTGACCACAGGCATTGCAGAGAAGATAACCATTGGGTTTACCATTTTTCTAAACATAGAAAACCGTGCTCACTGAGTAACCTCCCTCAGTGGACTGCTTAAATCTGGGAGAGATGATCATTTAATACACTATCCCAACCCTGTTGTCTGAGCTGCAAAGAAAGCCAAGAATTCAGATGTTCCCAGCAAGGGGGAAGAGAACTGTTTAGGATAAGGGACAACATTGGCACATGAACAAAGGGATGTATTTTTGTCATCAGTGAATTTCAGCAGAAAATGAAAGATTCTTGCTCTTTGAACAGAGACACCTGTACAAGAGAAGCCAAAGGCCAAACCAAATCCACCCCTACTTCCCCAAACCCAAACTATCTGCTCACACACACATTTAAGATCAAAGTCTGGGAGCTTATGAGTGAACAGTTTGGCTTTCTGCAGAGGGAAGAAGCCCCTGCAATCTCACTGTTAGGGAGAGTGAAGTAAGACTAATAAGGCATATTCACACTCAAATGAAATTTTAACTGACACAGTATATGAAATATATAAAAAATAACATGGAGATAAAAAATAACTTGCATACACATTGAACTTTCTGCAATAAAAAATCCAAGTGATCCATATGTATTTTTTTTTCAACAGGCACTTGTGATAAAACTCTTAAATGAGATTAGATAGGATGTGAAAACAGTTATTTTAGTAGACAGCTAAAATCTCTGGCTGAAGCAAACAGATCTAATAGGTCTTATAATTTTGCCTATGCTCACTTGTTCAATAAATGTGCGGAGAAGCATTTTAAAAAATATTGAAAATATTTTTCTGTTTTGCCATTACTTCATCCTTTCTCCTTCCAAATGAAAAATTAAATCTATTGCATCCTTGACAATTAAAAAAAAAATAAATCTAGAAGCATTTATGTAAGCTCAGCAAATAGATGATTGTTATTCATTATAACTGAGGGGTTGCCAGAAAAAGAGTGTATAGATTTGAGTCAGTAAATGGATTAATCCAACTACATTGACTGGATTTGCATTCATTTATGATGTCAGCTAGAGGCTAGAGATTTATTTAAACAGAATCTAGGGTTCTGAATGAAAGAACAACACATATTTTGCAATATGAAATAAGCCCTAAATCGAATCAAAAGTTGTGAAAAAGGCCAAGATGCTCCAGTAGACAAAGAAGCCTTGCTGACTTCTATTTCTGAAGGACCTGATTCCTTGCATTCCTTGCAGTCTCCTTGCAGTCTCTTACAAAGTGCCTTTGTAAGGAATTATTTGAGTAACAGAAGCTAATTGTTTCTCCAGTTTAGAGTTTTAGATTGCATTACATTCTGATACTACTTTTTTTTAGGGAAGGTAAAGTTACTTAACTCAAAAACCTAGAGTGTACTGACTCCTCAGGGCAATTTCAGATCAACACTATCTCTCATGATCATTGATTTTAGTACAGTGACCTTTTCTTGTGTCAAGTTGCAATTTTGATTTTCAACTCCTTCTCTGCAAACATCACTTTATCTTCCTCTCCCTTCTAGACCAAATAGATCAGATTTCATACAAAACATAAGCAGGTTACTGACCCAGTTATAGTCAAAGGCATCCTTCATTCCTACACATCCAAGGTAAAGATGTAGGACTTGTCAAGGAAGTCTTTATGGTTGACTCTTTTTTGTGTCATTGATGGCCTGAGAAAGTCCATCAGATTACCTAACCCTTCCAGCTATTCCTGCAGAACTATTCCTTGCTGAATAATTTTTATAGGTTTCTTTTTTTTTTTTTTTTTTTTTTTGGTCTAGTCACATTTTAAGCATGGCAAATAGCATCTCCCTTTTGGGAGATTCTCCAATTATAAAATGCCTGAAAAGCTTCCTAACATGCTTAATTGATCAAAGCACAAACCAACTGCTTCACTTTGTACTTCTACCTCCTGCTCTCTTCTGATAAATACTTCTACCCTCTTGTTGTGGGCTGGACAACTTGTTAATACACTTTGGACTGTTACATTTCATGATTCTGCCACTCTGAAAGTATAAAAAATTCAATAATTATATCTACTGTCAGGAACAAAAGTCAAACTTTAAAAAATATTTTCATAACAAAGGTTTTCATTGATATTTTCATAACAAAGGCTTTTCATTACTTCAGGCTCCCTGATGCATTTTATTTACATAACACGCATTCAAATTATTTGTAATTGTGTTAGGATTTCAAACCAAAGCTAAGTAAAATATTTTGTTTAATTTGTGACTTAGCTTGGTTTGCTATGTTTTTTATTCTAGTTCTACCTTAATTTGCAAACCCCTGTAAACATGAATTGGTTTGGGGTCAACTGTTAACTTATATATTTAAAAACATGTCCAAAAGGGTGACTTGGTACAACATCACTGGAATCAGTGCAGTATTTGGCTGCAGTATGTGCAACTTCTTTGACTAATCTCACCACCTAAACAATCACTTTCTGTGAGGTATGATGAGGGTAAAATGGGCTGGAGTTTACCAATTTAAGTTTAAAACAGGAGTTTTGGTAGAGGTGAGTCAAGGCTGGAATGAGAGCGAGTTTACAGCTGCAGTTTTGGCACTGTGAAAGAGAGATGAGCTACACACTTAGAGATGGTGTGCACACTCATCAGTGCTTAGCCCACCCCACCCAGAAAATTGACTTCACAGTTTAAGCACAAGAAATCTGAAAGAGGGTAAAAATTTACAAACATGAACAGCTCCTGAATCTGAAAGTGGTGTAAAGCCACTACAAGGGAGATAATTATTGTACATTTCTACAGAGTCACTGATTCCACAAATCTTATTCTTCTAAGTGAGTGTGCAGTTTGTTTTGTATGAGTTTATTTTATATCCTGTGAACAGCCTTTGGGGACAATATTTCAACTTCATTAACTTGCTACTGTACTATAAATTGTTTATGGTCACTTTCCAGGGAGGAGCATGTTTCATTATTATTTAACTATTATGCAGAAGGATAAATATTCCCAATATCAATATCAACTGAAAATGCCAGGATTGAAACTACTATAACCACAAAGATTTGGACATCAATAAAATAAATATTTAAATAAATCTCAAAACCACTATATGATTCCCTTCTGGGCAATTGTTATTTCATAAAACCCAACACTAAGCAGCATATCAGAATTACTTTATTTAATAGAGCAATTCCTAAATTTCAAAGAAATTCTGTATCTTCAAGCCTTACCTTGCCTTCCTTGGTATAAGCAAGTACTTTATCTTCTTCTTTGGGGTGAAAAAGGAGAGTTTCCACAAAGAAAGCAATGGGTTGTTTCTGGAAAGTGGCTCCTTCATCCGTGCTTATGAAAAGGCTTTGGTCACGGTCATTATGGGAAGAACTTACAAGAATTATCTAAAAGACAAAAACAACAAGAAACCTTCAGAAGCCTGATTTCTCTGTAACAGGAAACAGAGCCTTATTTTCTTTGTGTTAATGTCAGATTTTGTACACACCTTATCTTACAATGCAAAATTCTGCAGACAAGAAACTCAAATCACCTAAGATAAAAGGATTGCAAGGTTTAATTAATCTTCCCTGAGCAAACTCGTGAATGTTACATTCTATGACTTCTCTTGGAATCCACACCAAACTGGTTATGCTTCTCATCTCTGCTCAGAATGACTGCCTTGGGTTTTGGTGCTTGTACAAGGTTCATGAGGCCACATGATAAAATCTTCAGACTAATGAAAAAAAAAAGATACTACTAGTAATGACTTATTTAAATACGTCCATATAAATGCATCTCTTTATTTAGTGAGGCTACTAAATGTAAGAGCAATCATTGCCATAGCAGAAGAATGACTGAGGAGAAATAACTTCTTTATAATAGCTCTCCATTGTTTCATCATTCTCCTCTTCCTGACAAATTTTGAATAAAAAGGCAATTCACTTTGATGCAGAAGAATACACAACAAATTATCTGCATTTCCTTCCCAGGTCCAAACAATGCCTTGGCTCAAGATAGTATCTTGAGCTGTTTCCTTGTGTGATCTTTGTGGAACAAAGAAATTCTCCCCACATTATTTAGTTACAATTTCACTCATTTCAACTTCTTCACCTTTTGCTATAACATCATGGTTCTAAAACTGCCAATGTGAGGATCCATTTTGATTGTTTTTCCAGATCTAAAAAGTCCAGTTGGCATTCAAAAATCTGCCTTTATCAACTGATAGCCTGCAAACAAACTGGATTTTCAAAGTCCAACTGGGCTCTCTCTAGCTCATACTTCAAAAACAATTTTAAAAAATCCTTAACTCAAAATGTATTTAGAATATTCAGCAAATGGTGCAGAAAACACCACAGAATACTGATCACTGTGATACAGTGACTGTAAATTGCTTACAGAGATAAATGGCAATGATTTATGCAAACGGAATCACAATAATGTGACTACAGAGAAGGAAAGAGATTAACAAAAACAGTACAGTTTTAATGTAGTCACTTTTTTAGAGCAGAGCTGAAGTTAAAATTTTGAAACTTCTAATGAATTATACAGATATGACAGCTGGGCTGAGCTTTTACTGCAATTGGTCTTGGGGGGAAAACTATAAATTCAACATTTACAGATGCTCCAATTTGACAAGTAACTTAAGCATGTGCACTTTTCCTTGAGGCACATACACAGTGGCACTAATTTCAAGGGCTTTCATATACCTCAAATAGGGCACTTATTGAAGTACATTGTTCAACAAGAGAGACAACTGCAGATACTTCAGGGTTCGTGGTCCAGTGCTGAAATCCCACACTAAAGCACATATTAAGGCAAATCTATTCCATTAGCTGAGTGACTAGGTCAGTAAGAAGAGCAAAATAATAAC
This sequence comes from Molothrus aeneus, assembly GCF_037042795.1. Classification (NCBI taxonomy): domain Eukaryota; kingdom Metazoa; phylum Chordata; class Aves; order Passeriformes; family Icteridae; genus Molothrus; species Molothrus aeneus. The sequence goes on along the minus strand of NC_089649.1, from coordinate 62,498,632 downwards.
CCATTACATTGTAAAATCTTGTAATTTTTAATGATATAATTTACCCAAGAAAAAGAAAATGACATTTTTATTGGAAAGTCTCTGTAAATGACACCTTCACAAATGCCTTCTCTTATTTCTATTGTATCCAATGGCTTTCTGTCTCTTGGGCTTTTTGTCCCTTCAGTGTCTGTTTAATTCACTACTATCTACACTCCACCAGTAGCTGCTGGTGGCCTAGATACAGCATTCAGAGATGCTTGTGACACACTCATTTATTAGGTTTGCTGCAGCAGGCATGGCATGAACCTGAAATTGAATGTGGCTGCCATGTGCAGCCCTGTCCCTGTGCCTGCATCTCAAGGGGGAGGGAAGAAGTGTTTATGCCAAGCACAGACATCTGTACTTTCTTGCCAGACTCCTGTCTGTGACTTAGGCTTAAAATATCTATTTTCTCTTGGAAATAAATAAATTCAAACTACTTTCCTGCTGAGTGAGGTACACAGAGCTCATTCCTGTTGGTTCGTGACCAGAACATAGAGAGAAGGACCTGCTCCCCAGAAAAGGCATGAACTGCACTAGACCAGAACAGTAATCTCTGGACCACAGAAATACTGTCTTGCCTTTTTTTCTTTCTGACCCTATAAATCTTACACTTCCAAAGATATCAAAATTATGGCTTCAAAATAATAAAGGACTGAGATTCATAAAGTAGCGAGTGGTTTTCACTGTTAATGAGGCTTAAAGATAGGCATGACTAAGTTTCATAATGTGGACTCAATAGCACTGAAATCATAAGAAAAATGCTTGTTATAATGTAATGCAAACACACTGTGATATTTGCTAATGCTGTCCTTCAGAAAATATTATGTATCTTTTAGAGCTAAATCTATTTTTAAAAATAGCCTAAAGATTGTAGACTTGCAAGCATATATGGCAGGGTTGCTAACTATTCTTTTATTCACACACATCATAATTCATTTAAATCAATATTTTTGAATTTCACTCAGTGCTGTGATTTATATTTCCATAGTTTAAAGTGATCATTATGTGTCAGACATACAGATTTCCTCCCACAGCTAACACACCGGGTGCTCAGACTTGCCTGCTGGCTAACACCAGTTATTTAGGAAAATGCTCCAGAGTAAATATTGTATCCACATTAGATGTTTCCATAGCAAGTTTTATTTACTTTGTAAGTGGAACAAGTAGCAAAACCCTCCTGCAAGCAGCTGATGAAGGGATGCAACTGGGATATACTGTCTGGAGAGCCAACTAGCAGTGATGGCTTTACCTCAAAATCAACTTCTTCCTTGAATAACTGTGTATTTAAAAACCAGAACAGATTTTAAGCACAGATAAATTTGAGCTCCTTATAAACATTTTCCATATCATTTCTCACTCCTGTGAGATTCTTTTTTTTTTCAATTGTAGCATTATATTATGTTGTTTATCTCAAACATCAGTACATAATTTCCATCCAGCTAAATAAACCACAATAACATGTGTATATATTCAGGTCTTATGTAAGTCTACAACTGCCAGTAGCTACACAGAAGTAAAAAAATATATTTCAAGGAGATAAACAGCCCTATGGATTGTAAAGACAAAGAGTAAAAATAATATCTGTTATAGATGAACAAAGGGAAAAGGAAAAAAATCCAATAAAAAAGAAAAATACCACACCATGCCAATATAGGAATTCAACCATTCCAAAACTAAATAAAAGCCACGCTTTTTCTCATTACAGGAAAAGTCAGTGAGGCAGGAGTTAACAGAAAAACCAAACAAATCTGAAAATAACATAATTAAATCCATTTGTTTAATCTCTCTTTCAAGACTGATTGGCCAATATGCCTGTCTAACCATTCCTACTATGAGTGGAATCACAATCTGAGCCCCAAAGAATGAAAAGATTCTGATGGCTTAGGCTACAGTTCTTTGCGTATCAGACTTTTTCTTTCACTGTTACCATGAAGATTTGGAATAATCATAGTGATTACTTGGGAGTCTTAACTGTAGATTTGGCAGCAATTCAAAGCTATGCTGCAATTTCAAGTGGCAATAAACAGAGGATATTAACATGCATCATTTGCACTGTGTCTGAAATATAACCCCCCTCCCCTCAGTTTAAGTCCAATCAAAATTTAAACTCAAGACAAATTTGATCTTAATCAGCACTTTCTCTAAAACGAGGCAATTTTCTAACATATTACAATTGTGCTGTCTCTTTCAACTGTAGCAACTGATCTTAATTTTAATTGTAGCTTTTATTTTCCTTTCTATTTCCCTCGTATTACAAAGGAAAAAAATAAAAAAGTAAAAATGCCCATGATTAATAAATTTTTACAGTCACAGCATCTGAATCGCTATAGGAGTCTTCTGCAGTGAGTGGTGAGAGATGAGACACTATTTTTTAATTCTAGAATCCTCCAGCAGGTCAGAAATCAAGACACTCCTCAGTGCTCCATGCTGACCCTGAAGGAAGAAACCTCCTTTGGGCAGAGGAAGAAATAAAAAAAATATAGAGACTCTTCATTTAAGCACACAGCAGACATGCACTGAGAAGCCAAGCATGGCCAGGAAGAACCTATCCTTTCTCAGCCATCCCCAGCAGGATGGCTGAACTCCCACTGGACATAGAGGATTCATCTCTGGAGATACAATCCTAAAGAATGCTGGACCCACCCACTCCAGGGAAAAACCCTTAATGGTGTGAACATATAAGCCATCCCCACTGAGGTCAAACAATTTCATAGAACACTTCCAGAGAGGGCTCATCAACAACTACTGTGAACAATATGCTTGCCAGCACCTCACCACCCTCACAGTAAAGAACTTCTCCCTAATATCCAGTCTAAATCTGCCCTCCCTCACCTTAAAGCCATGAAGAACATGCAGTGCTAATGCCTAGGTGAAGGTGCTTAGCCAAACTGGAGACAAGGCTGCTGAGCACAGGGCATCACCTGGCGACACCATCACAGAAACCTCTGTGCCTGCACAGCTCTGATGGGAAACGGCCTTTGTGCCAGCAGTGCCAATCTCAGGGCAGTATTCACAGAGCTTCACAGCACTGCAGTCACAAACTCAACATTTTTAAGACTAATTAACTCATCTATTTGTCTTGGGTTTATAATTTGTGTTATTCATGTGTTATTAGATACACCTGGCTGAGAGGAAGATTACTAAAGCTTCTGGTCCCACTTGTAAATGAGATGTGGCTTCTCAGGCAGCATTCAGAGAACACACAAAGTCGACTCCAAAGGATTATGATTTTTATTTTGGATGGTATGAGAGACCTGATAACTCAAGAGTGTCTAAGTGAGAGCGAAATATAGTCCCTTTACTCTCAGAGTGATGAAAAACAATACCTAAAAAATCAGACCAAGGTCATTCCAAGCAGAGAGTAAAATGAAATGTCTCCCAGATAGCAGTTTAATCTTGTAGATTTTCCCAGGAAGATGCATTACAAAATCACTCCTCACAAATGTGAAGTTATAAGTGGATCTAATAAGTCTGCTTCTGTGTCCAACTGAATTGGGTGGAATACATATAGAAAGGAATTTACAGACACCCCAGAACAGTATTTTACTTTTCATGTTAAGCATTCACAACTTCCTCTAGAACTGTTACTTTCTCTTGAAGAGTCCCTTTTAAGATGTCACACAGAAGCATTTCAAAACAGCAACTGGTCTCTAGGAGAAACACCATAAGGGAGGGGAAAATGGGAATATTAAGGATGATTCCTGAGAATTATTTGCTACACTAATCACATAATCTCAGGACACAACCCAAGCCCATCTGAAGCTATCCTGGTGGACCTAATGGAAAGCATGTATCACAGTTTCTTCTCCCCTGGGTTGTGGTCAGCTCATTAATCATTTGGATATCACAACAGAAGGTGCAATATTTTTTTGTCTAGTATCAGCAGCTTATTAGGCACTTTGGATGTGGAATGAATATTTAGAGGTCAGGATCTTAAAATAGGCTGGTTAGCAACTGGAGCAGTTGGTAATGTATGACATACTGAAGAAGGAGTGAATATCAGAGTTAGAACCTTAATAGAAAAATGTGTTCAGAGGAACTGGACAGAGCACAGTTGGCTTACATTGCACCTAGGCAAGCCTGAAATAATATAATCAGGTCATAAAAGAAAATAGTTTTGAAATAGTTGGCTTTCCTTTAGGAAAGAAATCAAGTTTGAGGGTGCTTACATATCATAGTAATGAATGCCTGCAGAGAACCAGCTATGGCTGTTCTGACTGGTATTGATGAACAGACTGAAATTTCTGCCCTGTTGGCAACCTGTATCTAACTAAATCAGCCAGATCTTTTCAACTAAATACCTCAAAGGGGCTGATGATGCCAAGTCTCTAGGGAATACCAATTACAACTCAGTTCATCAGTCTCTTTACTTAGAAAAGGGGAGGGATACACAAGCTGATCCCAAACCCTCCACAGGAACAAACCTCATGCATCTATAACCTGCTAGAACCAAAACGTCATTGCCACTTGACTACCATGACAGTGCAAATTTTCTTGAGAAATGCTCCCTTCAAAAACATTTCAGAGCAGTACCTCATCCTGCCAGCCTGAGAATTCAAAAAACACTGGCACACATTAAGCAAATTAGGAATTTTTGCAATATACTGAGAAAGGCATGAATATGCCAAAGGTCACAGTAAAAACAGAAGACTCCTTTGATCTTCTTGCAAAGTCCAATGTCAGCCTGGCTATTGCTAATTCTTCAGCAAAAGTGATCATTTGATATATCCCTTGTAGATTCCTACATCCAAAGTGGGCAAAACTTAATGTTGAGATGCTTTGAGGGGTGGTCCCCATATAGGTTTGTTCACATATTCACAAGTTTGGGTTTAAATCGATGCACTCCAGTACCAAGAACTAAATCAGATGGTCTTTTCCAGTATGCTCTAAATCAGCAGTTTGAGAGGAAAATAGCACTAGGAAAGGCATAGCACCAATTCTTGTCACAGCAGGGGAATGTTCCCTAACCTGGTTTTATATTGCCTATGAAACAAAAACATTTTTTGTGTCTAAGAGGTAAAAAAAGAAAAAAAAAGAAAAACGAAAGAAGAAGAAGAAGAAGGAAAAAAAATAGTATTAAAACCAGAAATGGGCAAGTTTAACTCTTTCCCACTAATACTTCCACAAACATTAGTATTTACTGGAAAAAACAGGCACACACTGACCTTTTTAGCTTAGGCATTCACAGATTACTCTAATTCAAGTGCTTATTTTGTAGACCTCCAACTAAACAGCAAATATTTTCTTCCTCAACACATCACAGAGCAAAAATATAAAACAATGCTTTCCAAACAGGATAATGGATGCATAACAAATGACTGCAGTATGTGATTTGATCTAAATTAATGAAGAAACAGTTCAAACAGTTCCTACCTACCAACCATTAATTTGTCAACAGCAAAATCTGCACTAAGCTCAAAGAGAAATTACATGGATGGTAATTAGTGACAGGGAGAAAACATGAAGGAAAAAAGGCAGTTGTGGTGGCTAAAATGATCACTTATATAGGATTGATCAGGACCTCATCATCTTCTGTAATAGATAAACATATTTCTGTCCTAAAAATACTAAAGGTATGCCTTTTGGTCCTTTACTATGAATCTCAGCTCTGTTATAAGGTTGTATAAGAATTTTCTGGGAAGACTACAAAAGTGAACTCTCAAAACATTGCTCTGGGGAATCTCACTTTGCACAATTTTTCCTCTCCAATCCCAAATACTCATCAGGTGTTTTCACAGGCAAAGGCCTTCCTATAATGCACCCAAGACATCCCCAACACTAGCTGAGGCATCAACTTCCAGCACATCTATTCCTCTCTCTCCCAGTTTTACAGAGCATTTCTTATGGAGATCAAGGTAATTAATAACTCTGCCAGAAGTTATGAAGAATAAGTAGCATTTTCCAAACTTGTAGGTAATAAATGTGTGTGTGTGAGTGTGAATATACACATTTGCAAACACAAACAAGGTCAAGGATCCAGATGGCCACCTCCAAAGCTGCTGACTCTAATCACTGAGAGCTTTGAAAGGCTCAGTGACTGCGAGTTCCTCAAGACTGGAAAACAATAAACATCATGCCTGTCTTAGCATTGTCTGCAAAGTGCTTCAGAAGTGTCTCACAGGTCTCACATGTGTTTTGCTTTTGCCCATTTCCATCCCTAAAGGGGTAGCTGGCACTAGGAAATGAGCTGGTAAAGTCTTTATCCTTCAGGAAGCTCCTGATTCCTTTTGAAAAGTGTAGACACTAGCCTGGATGGGTATAGCTAAAGACTGAACAGGTCTTCTCCCCTACACCAGGAGGGAAAACACAAACCTGGGGGAAAGAGCTGCTCTGAGCAAGTCTTTCATACTTAAGTCACACCAGATTATGTGGGTTTGAAGGAGAAAATGGGAGATGGAAAAAATGGAGAGGAGCAGAGGCAATGCTGGAAAAACAGTAATTATTTTTCACTTGAATTTGGCCATACCTCTATTATGTAGGCTACAAAGCTTAATTATAAAAGCTCTTGCTATTGAAATATTTCCCCTTATCTTTGATATCCAGTCCAAATGGACTGGAAAAAAACCCTTGAAAAGCAGAAAGAAAATGTCTTTTAAAGTAATTTTTGGTCCCATTAGGGTGAATCTCATTAATAGAAAAAGGACTTCACTGAAGAATAGAGCTTTTATATTCAGAAGCATACAGTACTGCTGTGCCTGATTGTAGCAGCACTGCAGATAATAAACCTTTCTCCACTGGGGCTTAGATTTTTTGCAGTTGTAAAATACCCATTTGATATTGAGGTAGGATTTCAGTAAATACACATACCTGGTAGCTGTTGTCCTCGTTTTCTCTGGGTGTACTTGGGAGTGGTGTTGACTGGTGCTTTTAGAAGAGGATGTTTAAAATATTTTTTCTATTGAAAAGCATATTTTTTTTCCATTACTGAAATGTGTTGCTGAAAATTTACATCAGATTTGCAAGTATGATTCCTAGGGCCCATGAGGGACTTGGGGGGAGAGAACAGCTCCCTCTGGGGATGCTCCACCTTATGCACATGGTTAGAAAATATTTGTTGGGGCAGAGATACTGTCTTTGTTCATTAGTTGTTAGAGCACTCATGTGTGTGATTGCAGGAACAAGTCCTGGCCTCACCCCTGTTGAATGCTACTATTACTAAACCTTAGGCAATTCTGTTCATATTCTCACACATATGAGAGGGACATCACCCAAACCAACTCAGAAATAGAAATAACATGCTCTTGCTCATTTGCTACATTGGAAAAATTTAGGGGCAAGTGTTATTGTTTCTATCTTTGTTCCTGAGAATGTTATTTTGACTCTTTTCCACTAGATTTTAATGAGTAGTTTAAAAGTGAATACAGACATTAATAAATGAATGAACAAACATTTCTACTAATACCCTTTTCTCATTTTACTAACATTTAATCCTCCTTAAAAGCTTGTCTTTGTAATTAAAACAGGCATTTGTTTGCTTGTTGTTTTGTTTGGTTTTAACATAATATTTTACTGGAAATGGAAAGTTGAGGAGCTTGGCTCCTAGCAGTGTGTTTAGAGACAGGGAACAGTAAGGAAGATTTCAGGAGCTTTCTCTCCTGCCAAGAACATTGCTAGAGATTCAGCTACAAATTATAACTGATATGGAAAAAGAAAATCCAGGCAATATTGTTCTTTTCCTTTCTAAGACAAGCAACTACACAGAGCTCTAAAAACATGAGACCAAGGTTAGTCTTGGAGCTACAATTCTGATCCCAGTCAGATAGAATTCTGCAAAGTGACCATTTTGCAGACCCTGGGACTGATGCCATCTTAAAGCAGAATCCAAACAAAACATCAGCCTTATCACTGCTTTTGCCCTTACAAGATTTTTGCAGTGGTTCTTGAGGCTGTAAGACGAATGTCTTATGAGACTTTACATTTATCACAGTTTCTCTATATTTCCCATCCATACCAACAAGATGTGAGTAAAAATAAGTGTCCTTTGAGTGGTGTTAAAAGATGGGTGCCTGCAGTGTGTGGAAGGTAACTTCCCAACAGAGCTGATGAGGGACACAACTAGGGAACATGCCCTGCTGGACCTCCTGTTTAGGAACAGGGACACTGCTGTGGTCACAAAAATTATAAGTTTGCTGCTCTTGGAGAAGCATTTATGGCATTTGGAAGGTCATCATGAGGTTAAGAAGGGAGAAAAGTGGAAGGGCCAAAGCCCAGCAAGAATTTAACCTGCCTAATGCCATTAAAAAAAAAAAAAAAGGTTTTGGTGGCTTTTCTTGCGTGTTTTGGGTTGCAGTTTTTTGCTATTTTGTTTGGGACTTTTTTGTTGTGATTGCTGGGTTTTTTTCCTGTTGGCATTAGCCCTGTAAATGACACTGTACTTACTTATTTTTATAAAGTCCTTGCCAGTATAACTGTCCAACACATCTTGTTCTTCACCTCTTATGCTTTAAGCCACTGCAGCCTGGGACTACAGCTAGACATTGATAAAAAATGCAAGAATACTTACAGACTTTTTTATTGATTGCATTTGAGACAATGCTCCTAAAAACTTGTGAGCACCATCAAATCACCATAATACAACACAACTAACTGGGTGGAGGCCAATGTGAGCAAGCCATAAAGGATGAGACATAAAAAATGAAACACTGGGATATATAAAGAGCCTCTTTCACATAATTAAAGTTAATTAAAAGCTCCCAGTATAATCTATATCCAGAAAAAATGGCCTTTTGTCATTTCTTCAAGTGAGTTTCCTGAGAGAAGCACTCATCTGAGACTGCAGTCCATTCCAGAAAAGTAAATAGAAATCACAAAATAATCAACAGCCTGTCCCAAGGGGCAAACTAATTTACTAACAGTTCTTGATAATTTATTGCAAGTTAAACAGTTCAGTGACATGCAGAAGAAAAAAAGGGGAGAAAAAAACTTATTTATTCTCTTGCCCGACAGTGTCTCACAACCAAATATATCTTCCTACATCAGCTTGTTCCTTGGCATTTCTTTGAGAGAATTGATAAGTGGACAAGAAAAAGTTTGTAGAGAAATAAACTATAACTTATTTATTGTTACTGAAAATAAAAGGGCTTATAGAACTCAAAAGGTATCAAAGATGGCATATTTACAAAAAAAAAAAAAAAAAACCATAAAAAACCCCTCAACCTTCCCCCCACCCAAAATGAAAAAACCCCAATATCCCACCCAACCAACCTTCCCCAAAAACCAAGAGAAAAGATAAGCCTCTTTCAAGAAGCAAGATTGCCCAGGGGGATGGCTAGTTTTCCCAAATTGCCTCCAAACAGACATTCATGATCTGTGAAATAATTTGCCTTGGATGACTAAACAATATATTGTATGTTTATACAAAGGATCCTAATAAAAATGTTTTAGGAAAAATTACGAAAATTAAAATGACCAAAATTTCTCAGAGTTTTAACTGTATAAATCCATGTGGTGATTTGGCATGCAGAAATAACACTGATGCTAGCATTCATAAACAAAGCAGCAAGAAGACCCCACCATCTAAAATGTGCTCAGCATGCCTGTAATCCCAGCTAGGTTTTCAAAGGGCTTCAGCACATCCATTTTTCTGTCAGCCTGATTACAAGTTGCCCAGGGCAAGATTCTCTCCCTGTTTCCCATCTGGACAGTGGTGAGCTCAATCATACCTCTGCCTGTAGGTGCAATAATGATTAAAGTAAACAAATACAGCTGCAAAAACCACACTGGTCACACCCAGTGCTAAGAGCAGCTGAGTGTTTTTTGAAGCAATTTTTTTTTTTAACTTCAAATGAGAACTTGGTGATTTTTAAAGAAACAATAATTATTTATGGCAAATTAATTCAAATGAGCTACACACTGTCCTCATTTCCTCTGTCATATTCAGAAAGCAGCTCCACTAATTTCATTCACTGTACTAGTGTGTGATTTGCAAACTGCCCAGCATCAGAAATTCTCAACTGCAGCATCGTTTATGCTTTCCACAATTTTTAGAGAATTTAAATCTACGCCTACAGAGAAGCCTGGGTCTGCTTAGCCTCCTATTCTGAGCATCTTTTGCAAGGTTTATCACTAGGAAGAGTTTTCAGTATCCCCAAGCTACAAATGACTTTTCAAAGATCCATGGCTGTGGGTGTTAATGAAAGGCTCGCTGTGATCTGGGCTGTTGGAGTAGCTGCAGACAAGGAGAAAGAGAGCAAAAGAGAACAACACAGGTTCATGCCCCAAGAACCTGAAGTGGCACCATGCTAACAGACAATAATCACTGCAAGCAATTGAGAAGCTGAACTGTTCCCCTGGAAAACATGCTGTGACAGAGAAATGTCAGATTGCCAACAGCTAGTTGAAAAAGGATGAAACAAGAAGCTGAAGTTATGTTTTTGGAGTGGCCTATATAATTTCTGCAGAATGCTAAATTCTTGCAAACTCTCAACAACAAAATACCCAACCTGTCAAACCTCAGCTAAGATGTGTTCATCTGGTTGCCATCTCTCTCTCTCAGTGACATTGAGGACTGTCAGGTCCCTCTGCTGAGCAGGACACAGGATTCTACAGAAATCCAACCAGCTGGGGCAGCTACAGCATGATGCCAATGTTTATCTAGTACAAAACAATTGTTTACTTCTTTCTTTTCCACATTCAAATTTACAGTGAGTGTATATATTTAGTCTTTCAGTTTTGAGAATTCAATTTGTGAATTCAGATTTAGGCCATAGATTCTTACAGAGCATGGAACCTACATCTACTGCAGAAAGATTCTTTGCAGGGAACTGGGACCATAAGGTTCAATCTAGTGCAGATTTGTTTCCAATTAAGGCTTGTTGTACAATAAAGTAACTTCCCACTGGAAAAAAAAAAGTCTGTCTTATATTGAGACACTTTTCAGAAACAGGCAAAAGCTAAATTCTGCAGCCTAGCCCCATGTTCACACTATAACTTATTAACCACAAGTGTGTTATCTCTGGTTTCTACCAGTGAAATGAACAGTCTTTACATGTCTGCAGAGCTTGGGAAACATTCATGAGACACAGATCATTATTTCAAGTTTGTATTGTCACTAGTGTCCAAGATTTACCATGTTCAAGCTGGGCATTTATATATTTTGCTCCCCCAACCCCCAGGTACATCTTTTGATTTCCCTCCATTATTGATGTCTAAGTGAAACTGCAAGTTGACGAACAATTATTGAAGGAGAAGCAGCAGTGTAGGTTATAGGTAATTTAAATATGCATCTCCATCAAAAGTTGCAGTCAACGTGATTTGTTCCTGCTCTGTATCTTTAGAAAAGGAGCAGTTAAAAGGCTGCCCTGGGCCTCCCAGGGAAGCACTGATTGTCTGTAGTTCCCATTATGTAGCTCAATAGCAATGGGTGATCCTGTGATACTCTAACTTCCCATGAAAAATGGTTTGGTTTTATGTCAATATTCTGCCTACACCTGCCTTCAGAATTTAGGAATTATTTAAGATTTATTTTAATCTATTCCCAAATCCTTCACTATTTTTAATCAAAACAGTCAACTGTGACCTTTGTTAATCCATGCTCACTATGCTAAATATAAGGGGAAAAAAACAACTTCAGAAGTTTCAGGGTACTTTTTGCAATGTAGTTACAGCAAAAACCAATTTGTTGTGAATGGTGTAACATAATGGAAGCTGACAAGGTACAATAACTGTTTCCCAAAGCACACTGCACTCTGCAAACACACATCACAGCAGCAAAAACCACACAGCTTTTCCTCAATAGAAGATCTGTAATAAAATTACATGCTCTCAAAGCCTTCCCCCTCAGCACAAGACCCTAAATCTATGCCAACTCTTCTGTATGTTGAGATGAGACTCTGCAACTTCTGTGCTGAAGGTTACATTCTAGAAAAGGAGCAGTAAAAAGGCCTGTCCTGGTCATAGACCAGAATATTATGATAAATTGCTTTATTGGTAGCTTAAACATTCACCAGGATATGATTCTTGGAGCCCAACAAAGATGTGCTGTGATGGACAGGCAGCAAAACAAGGCATTAGAGAGCCCAGGCTGTATTTGATATTCTCTCAGCAATTCAGTGTAAGACTTGGGGGAGTGTTTACCTCACCTCTCTGTGCTTTATAATACCCATCAACATAATGTAGGTAAATGCTTATGTGCATTGCAGGATTAATGTGATGGAATAAAAATAGGCCTTAACATTGAACTGGCCTTTGCTATAAATACTCCAGAATATCCCTACTTATATTTCTCAAAAAAATAACAACACAGGTTTCATCCTCTCTGGGTTTCTTCTCATTTTTTCTGCTGGCATTTTGACCATTTAATGCAAAAATTTCGTTGCAATGTGCATAGTGTAGATCAAAATAGTAACCACTGAACAAGAAAACAAAAACTATGGTGAAGAAAAATAAACATCTGTACTGTTCAAAGGAGTCTCAAAAGCAGATTTTCCATAAATAAGTGACTCTTCTACTCATTCAACTTCATAGCTCCCTGTAGAAATGACAGAGCCAAATATGAAGACTGTTAAACCTGCTGAGCTCAGTCTAACAGATGCAAATCTTTACCCTGAGAAATAAAATTTCTTGCTATAATATCTGTTTTAATCACATTTGCCAGTGTAAAATTGGTGGCTAAAACAATGAAGTCCAGATGTATTTTGACCTTTCAAAAAAACAGAGTTGCAGGTCTATACAGTCCTTCTTCACTTTAACATGGGAGGTATTTTGGAGAAAAAACTAATCATTCCTTATGTAAGGGAAGGCTGCAGAATCAGGTCTGCCATGACCATCTGTTGAACTAAAACAATTTGTGATGAGCATCTTGTTTTTCAGAGGTGTGAGAATTCAGGCCTTTGAGCTGGTTTATCCTCCATAGCACACCAGCACTCTGTGACTTTCATATTATCAAAAACTACTCAATTCAGTGTGAGAAGTTAGCACTTGTACTAGCACTGCATTTCCCCCACCCTACCTGTTCTGACCTGAAAGTTAGCCAATATACCTGTTTTTAGTTCTAGTAATTACCACTCTTCAGAGTCTCACCACCCTGCAGAAAGACCTGAATCACAGGACTCACCATTATATAAAACATATGAATGGACTGCACTTGAGCTGCTCAATAAAAAGTAATCAAAAGCTAAGGTGACTCCATCAGCATTGAGAGTTACCAGTGCTTCTGGATGCTGAGTTCTCTGTCAGTTTATTGGAATTAATAGATACTGTCTGATCACAGAAAGATTCTTAAAGATATTTTTCAAGCAAACATTTGTGCACAGTCTTGATCTGATGTTTTATTAAAATAAACACAGTTCTGTAGTCTGCAGAGTACAAGACCATGAGTGCCCCTGGCAGATGGCAGAGAAGGCTTGGAGGCTGCTGGCAGTTGTCAGCATTCCCTTAGTCCTAACCCCAAGGAAGGTTTGTATTCTGCAGGGACAGCCTTCCTCACTGAGTTGGGGAGTAAAAGGAAAAGCAGAACTACAATACTCATGGAGACCCACTGGAAATAAATAAATCAATACAGAATTTACAACTATTGCTGAATGATCAGAATATTTTTTCCTCCCTTTCTTTCTTCTATTCTGAATAGCAGTTTGGAAAACAATAAGTATGTAACATAGATTTCCAGCTGAAATTTTAATCTTGTAAAAAGACAAATGGATAAAATGAATGAAAATCAAGTATGAGTCTTACATCAAAGCAGTTCTAGTGTGTTCCAATACAAGAGTGAATATATACCACTGCAGAGAAATATGTCAAATAATACTAAGATTTTTTTTTGTTCTATTTACAGAGCAAATGTATTTACTAGAGTAATTTTAAGAATCTTTGAAGAGCAGTATTTGGCTGCTTGAAAAATATTAAAAAGCCATTAAAATGTGGCATTTGTGCAATCCATGCAGACAAAAACTGCAGGAAATCTTAAAAGTCATGCTGCCATCTGAATAATCACTGGGAACACCAGCATTACTCACTCCACATCACTAGCTACTCCTCAGTCACAAACAGCTGTAATTAAGGAATTATTGGAAAATGTGAAAATGTATCTTACTGGGCTACCAAAATTATTTTTTATCACCTCAAGACATGCATTAAAAAGCCCATGTCAATAACAGACAAAATTTTTCTTCCCAATTCATACTCTATACATAAACAACTCAATTTTCACCAAACTGGATCTCTATTTGCCTTGCTTTCAGTAATTATTATAGATACAGTCAGTCTTACATGAGAACAATACAGGTACATTTTTCCTAGCTCATCATCTCTTTACTCTCAGTCTTAATTATTTAATTACATCTACAGCAGAACTTGCTACATTTTACAGGGACAAACCATTTTACATTTCAATAGTGGCTCTTTAGTAATTCAACTCAGCTCCCTGCTATCCAGACACATTTATTTCTTTATTCTCATTACAGTGTTGAATTAACACATATCCAACATTCAACCAGGAGAAGCACTTCAGGTGCCTTGATCCAGCATGACTGAATTATTGACATGACATTCCTTCCTGAATCAAAAAGTCTTCCTTGTCAAAAGCAATCTCCAGTTCCTACTTTCTGCTGCTGCTGCTCTTCCTTTCTCTCTCTGCTCTTGCACAAGTCTCGATTTTCCCTGGAGGGATACTCATCTTTTTTCAATCTCACTTGTCTTGGTCCTTCCCTGTTAGTTACAAAGCTAATACTCCTGTTCCTTTTAACTTTGACTGTCAAACATATCAACTGTCTGCTCAGAAAGAGCCACGATTAAAAGCACTGTGATCCTCTAAATACGTATTTGAAGGGAAGGTGTCAAGAGGATGGAGCCAGATGAGCCACCTGCTCAGTGGTGCCAACCACTAGGTCAAGAGGCAGTGGGGAGAAAATGATGCACAAGAAATTCCACCTGAATAATGGAAATAACTTCTTTACTGTGTGGGTGACCAAACACTGGAAGTGTCCAGAGAGCGTGTGGAGTCTCCCTCAACTGGAGATATTTAAGAACTGACTGGACACAAACCTGTTCCATGTGCTCTGGGATGGCCCTGCTTGAGCAGGGAAGTTGGACCAGATGACCCAGTGGCTGTCCCTTCCAGCCTGACCCGTGCTGTGATTCTGTGATCCTGTCCCAGAAGACTAAAGTACAACTGTTGTATCTGAAGGACTTCTGAATACTTCTACAACTCTTTACAAACCATAGCAGCTCAGAAATGTGAACAAAGAGATTCTATTATTCTTACTGTAAAAAAGCAAACAGACTGAAGGACAAAGGAAAAATATTACCATTACTCTCCATGTTGTGAACTGATGGAGAAAAACAAAGATCTGCTTTAAAAAAACCCTCTTACTACAGTATGTAAACAAAGCCATGGAAAAACACTGAGAATTAAGCAATTCCTTTTGTGACGCCATGAATTTTCCAATTATGTCCAAACTTGTTACTCTAAGCCCTTAAAAATCTGGTCTTAATCTTAGGCACTAAGCAATTTTGATCCTTTCTGTCCTTGCCTACCATTGCCCAAATCTGTTCCCAAAAGAGTTCTATAACTTGAATTCTTTTGGGAAGTCTATTGCAGAACAGGGTATTAATGCAATGCATGTTCTGTTTCACTCAAGAACTTTATACATAAAATTGATACTCAATACAAGAATATACATTTCTTAGTTTCAAATATGCATATATTTATGGCAACTAAATGCCTGTTCTCAATGTGTGTCATTAATACCAAGCAGCTGTAGCATAGAGACATTATTTCTAACATCACACTAATCTTATGAGTAACAACTCATCCTTTCTATCAGATAAAAAAGAAGTAACAGTTTCTGATCTCAGATTACAGCTGTGATGTTGCTGATGGAAGAACATTCTGTCTAACAGAACGACCTGTGTTACCTTTTGTTAGGGAAGTGTCAACTGTGAAAGGCTTCATTAAGAAGAGAGAATGAATGAGCAAGACAGAAAAGCCCTTTAAGAAAGTTGGGCTGTCAGGTTTTCTTGAAGGAAAGTAACAGTCCTTTCAACACTGCTGTGTGAATTGAATTATATTTGACATTTACTCCAACTCAAACCTACCTAAAAGTTACACAGTCAATCAACATTCATTAGAGTCAAGCAGATTTATTAAAGTGTTTTTCTCTTCCCTTCACACTCTCACCTTTACAGATCCTCCATCAGTAACTTTCCAGCACAGCATGATGCAAGACAGTCAACTTTTTACTGAGCTCTGTGCATGGCACATTCTAGCTTAGTGAGCTTTAAGAAGGTGGTGTGTACCTATGAAACTTCAGAGATAAGTTTAATTGAGAGGCAGGTATCACTACTGATACACAGCTGACACAGATGTGCACCGCTGCCCTTCAGGGACCTGTCCAAGGCTTTTTGATAGCAACTCTCTGCTATCAGATATTTGCCACCAGGGGTTTCAGGGGGGTTCAAAAGCTGTAACACTTGAGATTCCTATCCTGCCTCCCCAGCTTCTACCTCTTAATCAAGTTTTGATAAGCCATCACTTGAGCAGCAGGTTGTGAACTTAGAGATTAGACAACAGAACACACTCAGCTGTGCTCAAAGCATGACAGTGTTGGTCTCAGTGCAGTGAACTGGGGATGTGATAGCATTAAGCTGTGCTCCTGTTCAAATGCAGGGCATGCTTCAGAAGGCCAGGTAACTGAAAAACCTTTTATCTCTCTGTGACATAAAAAAAGACAATAAAACCCTATAAAAAATTATGGAAAGTTTTGCTGCGTGCCTTAATGTTAACTCTGAGCACCTGATAGTGCTCAAATACAGCTGCTATGAGGCTTTTATTTGTTGGAGGAATTGATCTAAAAGGCAGCCTGCAACACACATGTAAACAGCTAGATCAGTTATGCATCAAACTATTGACACCAAACAATTTTAAGCAGTCATTTACCATAAAAAGGCAGAGCAAGTGCTGTATTTTTCCTAACTATAAAAGCCTCACAGTTTCATACCTTTTAAGTCTAGAAAAGGCCACTACAACAGTCTCTCATGGGAGCAACACTGGTGAAACTGCATGTGATAGTAATGTAAATTTCTAGCATCATTTTCACACTGCCATAATTTTGCTGGCTTGCTGGATTTCCCCCAGATTTAATTACCTCTTTAATATTATGCTGCCTATACTTGTCATATAAAAAACACTGTGATCTAAACCTTCAAAATGGGGCAACTTTATTTCCTATACAGGGTTCACTGCATGTCCCCTTCTGCTGTAAAATGTAGTTCAAGCCAAAAAACAAAACAATCCAAAGATCAAGAGGGACTGGGGGGAGTAATTCTAACACCATCCTACTCAACATCATATCAAACAAAGTGATCATGGGGGGGGGGAGGTGTGTATGAATACTTCAGGTTTTATCAGAAGATATTGGGACACCATTAATATCCAAGTAGCCTCCAATTTTTTCTGCATTAATGGAATCATATTTCAGCTGAAGAAAGGTCATCAGCTGTCAAGGAGGAGCATTAACCAGATTAGGAATTGCAGAGGCAGTGGTGGCAAATAAATTTGGCTCACAAAGTACTCATGGGCTGTATTTTTTTTCCTGAAGCCTATTTTCAAGTAATTTTCCAGTCCCATCAATTACATCAACAAAGTAAATACTTTGTTTATTCCAGACTTGAAATATCCGCACTTTAAAACAAACAAACAAAAATTCCACAAAATCTTTACATAGTTCCTTCCTTTAGTCTGTCTCTCAGAAAATGAAATCTGTGCTACCAAAACATTCTGGCTTTAGGACAACAGCTGGAAGAAAAAAAAACAACAGTAAGATCACAAATATGTATGGCTGTCAGTTTTCCATCTGAACTGTTCACTAAAAAACTTATCTTGGTTGAAATCCAAAACTGTTCCATTAATTTTAATGGAATGACTTTGGAATTAAACTAGCATGGAGCACAATTTGCTCCTTGATGACAGTTATTTACAGAAGGGAAGCTGCTTCATGTAATCAGTCAGAGCACCTGCTTTTGTAATCAGCCTGTGGAATCAGAGAGATTACATGATTACTACCAAACATTTGCAGATACATTCTGAAAGAATTCATTGCTACTTCATAATTTTAATCAAGGTGGCAAAAAAAGACCCACTGAAGAAATAAAAATAAGGTGCCATCTCAGCAGGTATTAGGAGGATGGAAGAGAAGCATGACATTGGCCTGAAGCTTGTTTCTAAAACAGATTTAAAACTTTTAAACCACATTTTTTCACCAAAATTCCAAAGAAAAATTCATCATTTGATTAGCTCCTCATAGGGCTTGAGATCAATCTGCAATCAACTGAGATCATCCTTAATTTTAATAACATTTTATAGTAGCAAGGGAAAAAGGAATTGGCAGAGGATAACCCCTCAGACTCATGGTACACTATGAAAGACTTGTGTGGATGATAAAAATTAAGACACCAACCTCTTCCCTAGATCTTCTAGGAGATTCCACCATTGAATAGAAACTTTTACTAGAAAAAGTCACAAAAAGAATAATTTTAGCACACCCTCCACCAAGTCACTGGGCATTTGTACACTTTTTGTTTCTCTTATTAAATTCTAATTATGTTGTAAAATAGTTTTCTTCAATGACCACACTCAGTAACATAGCTGACACCAAACAAGCTGAGAAAGAGCATCAATTAAAAATCTTGCAGATAGTGAGCTTCACATTGGATTTGTATAATAACTAGTTCAGAAGAAAACAATTGGACTGCATAGCATGCAAAATGCTTCAGCATATTCATAAACAGACTGAAAAATCATTGGAAAAATTAAATCTGCAGTCCATTATCCTGATACACAGCAGCAATACAGAGAAACAACTAAGATACATGACTGTAAGGACTCAATCATAACACTATTATGAATATTTTTGTTATGAGGAACTTCAACATTGAATTCTATACCCTATATATTAAAAAAGAAGAATATTTGCATCTTGAATGTATAGTATGATTCAAATCCAAAATATTACAAGTTTCTCTCAGCAGTGTGAAAATATCTCTGTGTGATGTTTGAGCCACATTACTTTGCTTAGAAAATTAAGCAAATCCAAGTCTTGGAGAATGCTGATTTACAGCATAGGAAATTTTTTCAGTAAAAAACCACTCTTTTAAAATGTTGGCTACTTTAAGCCTTTTAATAAAATTCCTCTATTTATAAAGAAAAGAGTATGCTAGCCTTTTTCTCCGTTTGATTATAGACTATGGCATGGAAATGTTATTTTTCTGCACTTTTTTAATGTAAAAAACCTCCAAACCCCAAAACTAAGCAAATGGCTGCTCTCCAAAGGACAGATAAGCTTCCAGCAGTGGAATTCAGCCCAGAAAGACTCAGGTGCTCATCCTTCCAGTGCTGCATGCATTATCTACAATTTATCAGCTCTCCCAATTACCTGGGGATTGAAGAGTTTTTGTAATCATAAACTTGCTAACTCTATTATACTAATGGACATACTGTCAAGCAGGCTCTTGAAACATTAAGATGGATGACCATTTTGTTAGTGACAGAGTAACCATAATGAATGACTTAATTTTTAAGAAGTTGCATGCATAATTACACATGCAAGTAGATGCAGACATGGGACTGCATCTCATGTACATGTTTACTGAAGCAACAACTGAATTTTCATCATCACTATGGGAATAGGTCAGAGTTTTGTGCTTACAGAGATCTATACACTTGTATACATACACGTTCCAAACATATGAATAAAGCCACTCAAGACTTGCTGGAAACAAAGTATAACATTCTGGCTTAGTGTTTGGAAGAAAAGCTAAGAAATCAAGTTACATAGAATAGGAAAGGCTAAGATTAAGATAAAATTTCGATGTGCATTTGATTGGATACTGATTTTATGTTTATGAAATGTACTATATTTCATCTGAAAGAAAAACAGATGCACAAATATCAAGAAATACAGATAAAATTCATTTTCCTTAGTATTAACAACAGAACCTCTTGATTTCCTCTACCAAAAGCACTTCTATGTTGACTACCAACCTATACAACACCTTACATGAGTATGATGAAACCACACATCATGTCTTGCTGGAAAGAGACACATAATGTCTCACCATTTAATCAGGTTGACCAAGCACAATTCTATTTGTTTGGTCAGCCATGCCCATACCTTCTCACATGGTTTATGTGTGGCTGTATTTGCAGTGTGCTCTTAGCATCACAATATGTCTTTTTTGCATTGCCAAAAGAAACCAAATCATGATGTGCTACCTCAGTATTTATTCCCTGCACATTTCTATGATTTCCTGCTATTTTTAGCAGAACATGCTGGAACTCAACATCAGAAAGAAATCATGAAAACATTAATTTTTCTTATTGCCAGATCTTCTGTCTGGCCTAGTGCTAGAGAATCCCTTCTCTACATCCACTCACATGAGAGACCTCTTGCTGTATGAGCAGATCCAATTAATCCAGTAGGTTTACTCTTGCAGCCAAATGCTAATGTACACAACAAGTAAAGTCACTGAAACAGGGCTCCAACATGTTGTTGGTTCACAGTAAAATCCCACTCATTTTCACAGATGTGTTTACTCAGCTCCTAATATTCCAGCACTCCTGTCCCAGAGATATGGACCAGAAATGCTGGAGCTATAATTGCCAAAACTTACACTGAAGTTTCTTGTGCAACCTTGGCTCAGCATCTCAGGTTTTCATCACAAATTAGTCTTTGAGCATGTGTTCCCTTTGTTCTTGCATACAGTCCCATATTTTCTTCATTTCCTGGCAAAAGATCAATATTTAACCTTGAAAGACCATCTACTACCTAATATTAAAACAATCAGGTAGGAGATATGGAAAATAAAAATTCAGTGTAAATTTTACCTAAAGCCAGCCAGAACTATAAGCAAAAGTCCCACATTAGGAAGTTCTAGGGAACTTTAATGGCAATCACAAATACTTGGATCATCCTTTTGACAGCATATGCAGCATGATCCCATAGTTTTGCTATCTGTGCATTTTATTTTCTATTGCCATGGGATCTGCTGGCAATAATGTATTGCTATTGATGTGCTACGAAAGATGTCTGATATAATTTGCTTCAAACCCCTGCTACCTTGTCTGTACCCCATATTAACAGGAGGTTTATCTAGGATCTGTTGCTCAGTGTTTAGTACTATACAATTCTTAGATCCATCAGTGCGCAGGGAACCCAGGGAGAGGATTCTCACTTTCTACCACCAAAATCCTTTATCAACTTCTTCACTTCCACTTAACAGAAAAGTAAATTTTGTCTGCTCTTCCCAGCTTTACAGACTATGACATATTTCTCCTTTCACATGGACTGGCTTTATTTCAGCCTTATTTCATGTCTTCCCTATTGATCCTTTTTACAAACATGTTAGGGTCAGATTACATTTTCAATAAGTAGAACTTGAGTTTAATTTAGTAACGTGTTTAAAAAGTTCTATATCCATCATTGCTATCAATATGATGACATCTCTAGGTTTGTTGCTTTTTTTTTTGATTGCTTAGTATATAACCTGTTTGACACTCTGTATATAACAAGCTTCACATTTGGTGAAGCTGAAGGTCAAGAAGACCTCTTTCTTCTTTTGCTGCTGTTTGAGAGCTCTTGCCCTAAGATGTGTCCAAAGGGAGGAGGAGCTTTCTGCCCTCTGGTTATATTTGCTCTTTATCATGTTCTTGATGCAGAGCTGGAGGCTGAGGCAGGGAGCGCTGTGCTACTTTGTGGGGATTTCTTATTTCAATTTATTTCAGCTATTCTTGTGTTTTAAGTCACCAGAAGCCTTTAAGTTACAAGCCTCCAGTAATCCAGTTAAATATTGGGAATGTGCTACATAAGCATTAAAGGCAATTGTTGATATCTTCCAGGGGCTCCAAACATCTCAGATCATTTTTAACTGGCCCCCTTGGCTGCCACACAGGGCTGTATTACTCATATCTGGAGGGAGATGTGTCCAGCCGACTTTATCCACTGCCAAATATGTTTATTTATTGCAGCACTTCAGTACATTCCCTAAGCTCTTCTGTTCAATAGCTGGTGGAAGAGGCAGGATTAAAAGGCTGCTTCTCAGCATCTTTGGCTATCTTTACATTTTTCTTCAAAGACATGTATAGGACAGAAGCTACCCCATGGCTTTTAGAAGCAGAGATGATGAGTGATCCTCTTTGGCTGTAAAGCATACCTTGCAGCTGTCCCTGATTTTTGCTTCCAAAGTTCACTACCCTCCTTGATCTCAATTGTGACTTCGCTGAAAAACTGAGGCAAGGAAATGTCAGGTTATAAAACAAGGAACAACCCTTTGGAAACAACATTCTCTTTTTAAAAAAATTCAAAACATAATGAAGAACTTCGTGGCTTAGTGCAAAATTTAACAGTATGTCTGCTTCCAGGCAAAAGCATATTAATAATTTGTTTAAATAGCGATATTTTCTGATGTTACATATTCTTAAGGTACTCTCTACATGGAAGGGTCAGAGAAAGCAAGAAGCCAAATATCTTTAAAGGAGCTCACTAAGTGAAAATTTATGTGATGCTTTTTTCCTCTTTTAACATACCCATAGGGACTGCTCTGTCAGCCAAGAATACTAACAGGTCTCACTATTCTAAACACAAAATCAGCATGTGAAAGCACATGTTTCCTCTGAATATTTTCTAAGCCCAGCCCTCTCCCATCTTCATCATCCTTCCTTCTTGGCTTCCTCCCCTAAAGGGAATCCTTCAGATTCAATGGTGGCATATTACAACTGGGAACCCAAATGCAATGGGGTTGCTTTTATTTGACTTAGGAAGTAAAGAACTTACCCAAACATATCTCATTCCATGATGTGACCTTACTCATACAGCTGGTCTTTTGACAAATAATACAATGTTTGCAAGTCTAGAATACCTTAGGTAAGACAAAATCCACATGCTAGCATCATTAGCCTAGATGCAGGTAAAAAAAACCCAAAATGGAAGCATTCACCTTGAATCTCTAATATTTAGCACAATCCAAGAATATCTTACCTATATATTTTTTCAAAGAGAGTTACTTCTTCACCAAAGATGCAGTTCATTCTTATTAAAGAATAGAAGGCCATACTCAAGGAGCATGAAACGGTTGTCTACTTAGAGGCTGCTGCTCATTAAATTCTTTGGAAGGCTTATTTCAGACAAGATAGATTTATTGGATAAGGAAGCTTAAGGAGGCCATTGCTTCTCAATTACCATTAGACACAGCAGAATATATTTGTGCTTCATATGACATGGTCATCATTGTGTAGATATGTAACTTGCCTCAACATTTCACCCTCTCTTCTGTCCATCTACACCTGGGACAACAGCTGTGTCTAAATTCAATATATTCACTGGGTAGGGATTACCTCACATTTTCTATGCACTGCATGAACATTAACTTATTAACCTTCTTAAGAGCCATGGGAGATTCATCTGAAACCCATTCAAATCCCACTGGAGGATATGGGAAGATTCAGCTTTGAATCAGGCTCACATGTAAGTAAATCAAAACATAAGATTCTGTTTAACTTAAGACTACATAACAACCCAAACTTCAGTCAAGGTCAGTTTCATCCTCTCGATTATTTACGGATGTTCCAGCTCCCCTGGCTGTTTAAAACATTCCTGTTACTTCTGGTTCTGCTTACAACAGTCAGAGTGTTACAGCAAATCTCACAGAGAGGACAAAATGTTCAAGTTTCATGAACTTGAGGTTTCATCTAACCATTTTTAATTTTTTTAAAGCAATGCTTATGCTCTGAGAAATGAAGATTTTATCTAAATCATTACTGAAGGGATCAGGGTACTTGGTGTGATTGCAGCATGTTTTAGCCTATGCATATCTAAAGTTCATGATTGTCACAGAGTAGAGTAAGCACAGGATATAATTTTTCTTAGGTATCTAAGCATACCCTTTCCATTGATAGATATTCTTGTAAGTAATTAAGTCACCTTAAAATTATCCTATCTATGGTTAATTATGAGCAATAGAAAAATCAAAAAGTGGGACTCTGCAATTTCTACTGTGATTACTTAATGAAGTTTTTAAAACTCAAAATGAACTTAATATTTAAATTAACTAATTCCTAATGTAAAGGCTTTTTTCTTCATAGCTATGGTAAGTTAATCACTTATAAAAGGAATAACACAACTGGAAGTGTTTAAAGCAGGTTTGAATTGGTCTTTGAGCCACCTGGTCTACTGGAAGTTGTCCCTGCCTATGGTGGAGGGGTTGAAATTAGATGATCTGAAGGGTCCCTTCTAACCCAAACCATTCTATAATTCTATGATCAAACTTTCAGAAAACTTCTTATATTGCTGAGATATTTGGTGTTGAGATTTGGGGTTGCATTTGGGGTTTTTTGTAAATAACCAATGTCAGAAATCCTTAACATAACAAGAATACCCTTAAATTAAAACCCCAGTTAAACTACAGCCTTTTCTTAAAGGGCACAAAGTTATAACATGGATTCTGCTTGCTAAGGCATATCACTTCATGCCAAACATAGTTAAATTCTTCAGGTTCAGTTTGTAAATTCAGCATTTATTTCCCAAATGACCAAACAACTACCACAAACTGCAAAAATCATGAAGGACCCAACCCATTCTGAAATGGACCACTGTGATTCCTTCCTTTAAATATTAGTACATAGAAAAAGGAAAAGTTCAATTAGTATGTGCACTAAACTAAGTACTATTGTCCTTGTGTACTTCCCCAAAGCTTTTTTCAGAATTCATGAATCATAACAATAGGACTGGGAGAACCTCAGGTTTAAAAAAAAGGGGTTCTCTTGAAAACCCTTCCAACCACCTGGTAGCTGAAATGCTTTAAAATGTTCTAGCAGAACTTACTATCAAACAGAGTCCTCCAGTAAACATAAGCCATGTTACCTAGGGTTTCCCTGCTAAAAAATCAATTTTGTAAAACAAAACTTTCAACTAGAGGCCAGGTTTGAAAAAGAAAAAAATATTTGGAGGGACATAAAACACCTTTGCAAGAAGAGCAAAAGAAAAGCTTGTCTGTTTCTGTACATTCTTTCTACTACTCTCTTTTATTTCAACAATTTTTCCTTCCCTTCTTGTTCAGTGACGACTGTTTTGGGAAATTTTGAAATTTCTTCAGTAGACAGTTGTACAAGAGGTAAGGGGCTCAGGCAGGAGAACACTGCAGTAAAAATCCTTCTATTGGAAGATCTGTATTTCTGACTCACTGGAAAGAATGTGCCTATTAGAAGGAGCAAAAAAGAGCTGACTATAAAGTATAACAGGACTTATTGAAAACTTATATACATCATCTGCAAGCCAAACACTGTATCACAAATACCAATAAAGGCAACTTCCAACCCTGAGCAGCTGGTAAAAAAAATATGATTAGTACTTGAATAAATAGATTGATGTGCCCCTGCAAATCCTGGTTTAAGATCTTATACTGTCATGAAGAAAATTATTAATTTGACTGTAACAGAACTTTGGCAGATCGGATGACCTTGACTCACAGTGTGAGAAGCTGTCCTGGCACAAACACAGAATTGCAATTTTAGGCAACTGTTTTGACTTTTAAACTACAGAATTATAGAACCTGTCGGGGTAGGAGGTTCCACTTGATTTAATTTACTTTATTTTGACTTTTCTCAGGCATCCAAGCTTGCCAAGGAGTGAACTAGATGGTTGCTGTATTATCTGACAACTACAGCTACATGGTATGTGGGCATTGTGAATAATTTCAGCTGGATAACTTTTTTGATGACAAAATTTCACTATATAAAGTGCTTAGGACTTTTCATCTACTAGAATCCAAAACACCATGCACAGCTTTATATTCTCCTTCAGATCTTCTCTATTAATATGGTACCCACTTGAGAAGCTTATCTTTTACAGAAAAACACATTATGCAGCTTCAAGAAATTTGCTAATACTTTTATGTCACATTGGTCAAACTATGATGGGACACAAAAGTGTCAGACTAATAATACAGAATCTCAAAGTAACAGGCTAAATGGAAAGCATTTATGCTAAGCTATCATTTACATAATATTTTTTTTATAACTAGTGTAGTTGATATAAATAGGATATTATATTAATGGCAAAACCTCCAACCCTTTAGGGTTGGTCATTTTTATCTTAGCCTGGGCTTGATTTGTGCTTAAGCTAAAAGAGGACACCAGTTCTGGATTCTATTTTCACTTTCCAGTTCAATGACACACACGACATTGAGGTTTTTTCCTCATCTGGTTTTAGCTGGAAAAAGAAGATCACAAAGAAATACAAATTACACCAGATGAGCCCAAGGCACACTACATGTGCTTCACATTTCAAATGTTAAATAGTTTAGATCATACAACTAATGAGAAAAAACTTTTCCAAACTGGTTAGATGGCATTAAGTGGGCTTAAGTCTGAAAACAGACAAGACAACAGTCAGGAGAGCAAATGAACATGAGCTACTAAGGCTACAGTCCTCAGAATAGTTAAGGAGAAGATGGAATAATGCTGCTTGCAAAGAGGAGTAATTGTTCTATATTAGTGAGACTATAAAAGTTACTCATTAAAAAGCAAAATGCACTATATCCAAAATGAAGATTACTGGAAGGGATAAAAACAAATGTTTAGTTTTTAAATCAACTTCTAGTGCCTGACTTTGCTATACAATTAGTGTTCACTTCTCTATTTCTTCAAATATCAATGACAATACTGAAGTGAATATTGGAAGAAATGCTGAAGCAGGATTTCACTGGGGTCAAAAAAATATGTTTAACATGCAAAAAGATTTCTTACTTAAAAAGCAGGTCTCACTATAGATGAAACAAAACCACTTCCAGAAAATATGTCTGGAAACTGGTCACTTACTAGATGGATTCAAAGCAGGAAAGTAGGGCTAGTGCAATGAGGAATCACAGAAATATGATAGAGAAGGCAGTAGTCCTGCAACTAAAAATGGCCACTGTTCACAGAGATTTAGCCCCAGACAGATTGCATAGTCCCCTTAAATGCATACAAATAAATAGAAATCTGGCTGAATGTTTATGCTTTCACTTCCTTGGCAAGAAAATACAACAGCTATATGCATCTAGCAATAAATACTGCCCCATTTCCTAAAGCAGCTGCCTCTGGCCACTGAGCAATTCTTATGAAACCCTTTCTTCCCTCTCTTCCCAGCAAGGCAGCACGTTTCAGCAGTACAAACTGCACCCCAGTGACCACAATCCTGCTCCAGGAGCTGTCATTATCTGGGGCTGACTCTGCCAGAGAATCACAATGAAGAAGCCTCTTCACGTTCCTGTCTATTGCACTTCTCTGTAAAGATGATGATGCTGGTGATAATACCTTTCTAATCACAAAAATAAAGGGGAATGATAAGGGCTGTAAATGATTTATGCAACACACTGATATAATGGGGAGCCACATTTAAGTGTAAAGTGTATTTCAGTTATGTCAGCTACAAAAAAATAGATCACAAAAGCATATTGGAGCTTGCAGTAATATTTTTTGCTAATTAGTTGTGCAGAGAGAATGAGGAAACTGGCCTTCCAATACCCATCACTAATGAGACTCAATTTAGGCCTTTTACATAATCTACTTATGAGAGCAAATAAAATCCCCACCCTATCTGATGGATATATACTGGGATAAATTTCCCAAAGAGATTTGCCTCAATCACGAAACCAAGCAGAATGTTAAGACTTTGATGTGAAGATGGAGGCTTAAGATGAAAATCACTCTACAAATCAAAAAACTGTGCCTTCTAAAATAACAGCTGGAAAAAGTTCTAAAATCAATCCAGAATGAATGATTGGTAATGGTGTCTCAGACCAGAACCTAGCCAGTGCTTTTCCTGGGCACAATCATTAAGCTTTTGAAAGTGGTTATATGCTCTGAATAAACTTAATTGGAATTTAATGTGCTAGTTTGCCCTTTTAAAACAAAATACAAAACACACAGAAAAGGATGTACCTTTGGGCAACTGTGGTTAACTGAATCAGTCCTTCATGTACAAGTAGTAGAAGAAATTTAAGAATGTGCTTACAATATTATCTTGCAGCATCAATATTTTTGCTAGTCAGATACTACTTCTCCATTTTTTACAGAACCAAACCCACCAGTTCCATCAAGATCATCATGAAGCTACTGCTCTTTCTTGGCTATTTAAAAAAGAAGTTTGCTTTTAGCCTCAGAACAAAAATACCACAATACATAAATCCACAAATTAGCCACCATGTAATGTGAAAACCCACAGGAAAGGCAGGTGTAGACAACGTCCTATAAACTCTTGGGATGCTTATTCAAAGACCTGTACATGCTGGGCAAAACCTAGTCACAGTTTACCAAAATATATCCAGAAAAGACAGTTGATGATGTATTTGTTGAAAGATTCCACAAAAGATAGACTGAGCATTGCCAATGACAGATTTTCTCCAAAGGGTTTTTTCAACCAGAAATCAAAAAAAAGTGCATACAATAATAATAGCTACTATAAAAACATTGTTTTACACTGGCACCATTGCACACAGTGATCTTTTTGCCCAAGTATGTTCCCTTCAGGTACAGACCTGATCTTCAGGTACAGACCTGACACGGGACTCAGAGCTGCCAGGGAGGAGAGCAGCAGGATTTCTACTGGTACTTGCATCTATAACATCTACATGCACCTACTACTGATTTAAAAACATGCCAGTGGTTGTTAGGATCTAACATGGCAACCAAATTTGAAATCATATTAGATTTACCTACTTTGTCAACACAAAATTTATCTACAATTTTCAGCAAATCAAATGAACCTGAAATACATTATTTAATCAACTCCACACATTGTAAGGTCCAAGGAGAGGACAATACATGAGGAACATGCTATGATTTAGAAAACCTTTGTTTGTGAAGCAACCTGAATGAAGTCAACCTCAGTGATTTTTATTTAAAATCCCTTGATATATGTACTTTGTGCAAACTCATAAGTTGAGCAGTTTTGAGTTTTACTATATGGATGGGGTTTCTTTTCCCACTGGAACATTACGTGAAAGTTGTTAATTGTTACACTTCAGAACCAAAAACTAAGAGTAATTAATGAAAACGATGTAGAAGAACTAAAATCACTGAGCTAGCTGATCTCAGCTATAGCTGCTAAGTAATTGTTATGTTATCCTGCTTGTAAAGTGTTATCTGTATACATAGAAATCTTTTCTCCATGCCATCCCTGCATGTCCTTGTATATTGTCCTGTACCCTTTGTCACTGACCAACACCTCCAGAGGAAAGCAAAAACACCACAGTAAATTTAAATTCATTTCTGTTGAACTTTTAGCTGATTAAGGTAAAGGATGACATGATTTGACCTCCCATTAAGAAATGTGAGCAAGTGTTGCTTTTCCAGACAAATTATCAATAACATTTTAATTAAGGTTTGATTGAGCCAAAGCAATTATCACATGGCAGCAGGTAGTGAGCAGCAAAGAGCTCAGGGTATCATTCTTTCCCTGCAAGGGCTGGAAGAAGACAGGGTAATTACTATTGACGAGGCTAATCTTCCAGTTTTCTAACCTCAGGCATGCTCAGAGAGACAAATCCCACTCAGCATTCCTTGTCGACAAATTGGTCATTTACATAAACATGTTTTCTCGCCAACATACGCTATTGTAGTAGATTTCCCAAAGATGGCAGCAGGCCAGACACTTACTTAGCAGCCAATGTTCATGTCTTTTGCATAAACATATGTGCTTTTCTAGCCTTTATATAAAAGTCTGGAGACTAAACCTTACTAAGGGCAAGTGGAGCTTTGGGTCAAAACCTACCAACGAGGGTCCCTGCCTTTGAAGTCACTCCCTATTATCATAACAGGATACAGCTATAATGCTTTTTTCCCCACTGGACATTTCCTGTCCCCCCAAGGAAACTCTCAAGGCTTTTGGAAATAACATTACTGTTAGACAGAGCATACACAATTTTTTTACATACTGGTTTAGCTGTCCAAAAGCATTACTTCAACACTGCATCTACATTATCCACACAAAGCAGTAACCCATGGCGTGCCCTGCCCAGGTTGTTTCAACACAGCTTTTACATTGTTCTCCAGGTACCAGACTGAAGCTGGGAAATGGTATTATTTCATTCACAGGTTTTATTCACATGCAGATGCTGTATTTAATACTGTTCACCTCCTTGTCTCCCCAAAGATCAGACTAACTCCACTCACAAGGGATGAGACCACCCTGCCAAAATGCTTATCTGCAATAAGACTAATGTAAATTTTTGCAGTAATAATTACTGATAATAGTGACTGCCCACCCAGCTTATGGATATTTCTGTGGTCTTCTATATAGTATTGGGAAAATAAAATAAATTTAGGAAAAAAACCCCTTGTATCTACCTCTTATTAATTATACGACTTTTTTTTTTCTTTTTTCTTTCTTTTAAAAAATATTTAGACTAAGCAAACTCAAATGCTGCAGTATAAACTAAGTGAATACACAAAAATATTGACAGAATGTAGACAGATTTTTTAGAAAGTGACCTCTGTCATGTTCTTCAAACATTTTACAGGCTATCCCTGCTGATGAACAGCTATCCCATCTCACAAGGTTCCATCAGACAAGAAATAGGATATCTAATTATTCTGCATCTATCACTGGAATGATCTAAGCTTGGACTAAGAAATAACCACCGTGACATCTCATTTAATAGTAGATATATTTAAAAGATGCTCTTCATAAAACAGATTTCCTTGTTAAAAAAAAAAAAAAACAAAACAACCCCAAAACACAGAAACAAAAAAAAAAAAAAAAAGAAAAATCAAACATTTCTGTACATCCAATTTAACATTCTGCATCTTCTCAATTATTTCACAAGGAAATTTGCAAATGCATTTGCAAATTGTGATTACAGTCTTCCAAAGGCTAAAATTCCAATCATCATATGAGGCCTTTTCTGCTTCGCTAAGTACATTTCTCTAAATGTTCCTGACTCTCATGGCAGGTCAGAGGAAATATTGTTAGTATTTATCACTTGCACAGTGTCAGGAAGAAACAATAATGCACTTCCTACAGACAGATGGATGCTATTCTGAAAGGCATAAAATCAAAGTAGGTAAAGAAATAAAAAGAGAATGGATAAAAGCATTCCTAAGCTCAGTACACATTTTGTTGTCTCAACTCTATTTGCTTTGCTTTCCACATTTCTTTGTAAATAAAGTCAGAGCCTGATAAAAGGTGGGCAGCAATGTGTACAAACCCTGCAATATACACTCCTCTCTGGTATCATCCATGCTGAGACTAAATGGTGGAACAGCATCCCAGGGCCTTATCTGAATACATTCCCAAGGTGCCTCCTACCTCAAAACCCCTTCTGTTTTATTTCCTACATGGCTAAGGATTTTACCCACACTTTACACTATAAAACCAAAAAAAATCACTGAATTTGTTTGAGCTTCCACAAAAGAACTATAGAATTCACTATGGTGAGCAGTGCAACAAACACTTTGGATACAGGTAGTCCTGCAAGGGGCAAGGAGTTGGACTCGACAATCCTTATGGGTCCATTTTAACTTGAGACATCACCTGAGACTCAACAAGTAAAAATAGAAAAAGTAACTGAAAGATACATTTATTAAAATTCACCTGACAGTTCAATCCCTTTTGTCCTTGAAAAGTTTAGTTACAGCTTGAAGATGACAGCTGTAGATTTCCCTCCAAGGGGTTTCAGAGTTTTCTCTCAATATATTCATCATGCATTGATACCTTTGCAAGGCTAAAACGAAGATTACACCTTCTCATATCTGTTGTCAGATACTAATAACATGGATTCTAGTAAGTCAGTAAGGATTTGGTCTGAAACTTTTCACTCTGTGTCCCAGTTCCTTACAGTCTCCTTGTGATGGGGTCAGCCAGGGAGGAAGGGATAACACATTGGCTGTTTATAAATTTCACGCTGTTACCTCCCTGTTTATCTATTTTTGAGAATTGTCATAAATTTTGACATTACATTACTGCACTAATGAAATCAGAGGGAACCTTCACAATAAATATTGAGTGAGAATTGAGAAACTTTTGCTGTCAGGTTCCCAAGCTGGCCAAGGAAAATATGCCCTGTCAGTGGGGCAACATCCTATACTGTGGCCTTAGTCCAAATCTGATTGAAATAACACTGATAAAATTTGCTCTGCCCTGAGTGTTGCAACAAGTGTTGCTTCATGGGCTGCATAATTGAAAACCATAGGGAATTATATTCTCTCCCAGCTAAGGGTCTCCTCACTGACAGGCACAGGTAGATGGTTTATTTACCACACAGCTCCTGGAGCTCCCCTTTTACCATCATGGCTGCCATTAACCTTCCCACAGGCACACTGCTGCTGCTATGGGGATCCACCCTGGCCGTGAAGACAGCTCCATTCTGTGCTGTGTATGCCAAGGAGAAGTTACAATTCTGAAACTGCGCTGTCACGAAGGGGCGTCAGAGCAGTTGTGAGCATCAGCAGCTTGGCAAGAGAGGGGAAAACAGCTCAAGAGGAAAGTCAGGACTGATCTAATGAAATGAAGGCCACAGGAGGTGCCAGGGAACCCAGAAAGCCACGTTATACCAGTTTAAATCACCTTTCCTCCCACTTCTCCAGAGTAAGCAATCACTGCTGAAAGTAAAAATTTCAAAGCAGGAGAAAAGAGTGCAGGAGAGTACTCTCCTGCATTTCCACATCTAAATTATATCATAATAAACAACAAATTAAAAACAAACAAGCAAACAAAAGAATTAGCTCTTTAACCTAATCTACCATAGGCACAGAAACTCAATAACACTATTTATTTTTAAAATGAATTCAGTAGACTTACCTATCAGAGGAAACAAGAATCATAAAATCTAAACAGAATAGCACCTTTATTAGATAATATTTAGTTTGCACACCACAATTTGCATTATAATCATCACCTACTTTCTTCTCAGAAAAGATTTCTAAAGACCAACATAATGAGATTTACAATTTATTGTATTTGTAATTATACATTACCGTACCAATCTCCCGCATTATTTAAATTTGTCAAATAATATTTATTAGTAGTCTAGGAAGCCTTTAATTCAATAGTAATCTACATTTGTCAAATAAAGAACTAGAATACATTTTGATTTGCATTATCTTTTCTTTCTTAAAAAATTGAATTTTTATATTCACTAATTTTCAAAATTCAGCGTCCATTACATCTTGAGATCATTAACTCCTTTGCATCCTAATACACTATTAATGAAATCAAAAGTAAAAAAGCCAATCCATTTGTAGATATGAGAAGGAATTTCTAACATAAAACATTCTATTGCAACGTAAAAGTACTAATGATGTGTTCCTCAGGTTTCCACAGAAATATTTCATCTGTCCATATTCAGGGAGGTAAAAAAGTATTCAAGCATCCAAAACTCAAATCAGACAAAATTTAGGCAGCGTCAAAACATGAGAGCTACAAAATAATTTTCATTGTACCACTTCCCTTATTTAATGGACCCTGAGCACTTCTGCTTTCTCCTTGAAAAAAAAATAAATCCTGGGATGTTTTGAGTTTACTGTTGTACACTTGCCGACTTTCCTCAGCTCTGTCTGTAAATGCATGCCAGCTCCAGCTCAGACTCACAAAGTCAGACATCTATGAGTCTAAAATTTGTGTCTACTAATCTAGGAGATGTACTCAGCCCATGCCCACAAGCATGGACAGCAAGAAGCTCAAAAAGGCAGAAAATGAAGAGCAGAAGACAGCAGCAGCATTGCTCACATTTTCCTAATGGCATGTGATGGCCAAGCACTCTGCCTGGGAAGTGCAAGACCCAATACTACATCTTCACCTGAAAACTATTTATTTACTATTGTAGAAGAATAGGAATATAAAATGCATAAAGCAGAGTCAGTCAGAAGCTGCAGCATGATTTCTGAGCTGTGCTCTCTCCTGACAGACAAATGCCTATCCCAGGAACACTCCAGGCAGGCCACAGACACATTTTTGCATGCTGTCTTTGTTCACATTTTCCTGACAAATGGCTCAAAGGCATTTCCAGGCTTCAATAGCATTAAGCACAATTCAGTTTTGTAGTGGCACCACCGATGGTTGGGAACAGCAAAGGGGGCAGGAGCAGGTTATCAGCATTTCAAGGGCAGCAGTGGCTGGAGGGGCTTGTGTGTGAAAGGCTAACAGCAGGATGGAGGTACTGGGATCTGCCTGATTGGGAAGAGCTGGCTCTGAGGGACCAGGATCACAGCTATTTAAGCTGCAGATGGCTGAAATCTCTTTCTTTCTCTTGCCCCAAACCATGTTTCTTCAGGGATCTCACTCTCTCTCCTTACTTCCTCATGACACTGCTGACAGCCTGCAGCTGCTGCTACACCTTTGTATAATGTCCTGCAGCCCCAGGCAACTTGGCTCCTGCTTTGAGCTGGCCAGACAGTCCAGCACACTTCACATCTTGCACACCTGACAGTCCTCATCTGTTTTATAAAGAGCATGTGCTGGAAGGTGGGATTGTGGGCTCCATTCCTGGAGCTGGATTTCAAAGAATAACTGATGATGTTCAGCAGTGCTGCAAATCCTCTCCCAGGTCACCTTCAGACCTGCTGGGTGATACAAAAGGCTCATTCCCTCAAAAGGCTTCATTCCCTCAAAAGGCTTTGAGGGAATCAGGGTGAGGATGCCTCACTGCCTTTTTAGGGCATTCAAAACTTGTTTAAATTAAAATGAAAATTGATTTTCTGCTTTTTGTTTTTCTTCTGCTAGGGATCTGCTCCCATTTTCACTGGGTTGGTCCAGAATTTACAGTACTCAATAGGAAGAACTGTAATGACAACAGTTTCTTTGAGCCAGCACTTTATATTGACCTCCTCAGTGGCTGATCAGGCTCTCAAATAAACACACACACATAAATTTTTGCCCCTCTCAGTACAGAAGAAACCAGCTACAAGAAGGAGTTGGGTGTCTGTGCCAAAAATGAAAGGAAGGAAATATATGATATTTTCATGTTCACAAACACATGAAACACCCAAAACCATGATGGGTCTCATCACCTTGATTACCAAAAGATGACCTTTACTCTTAATTATTTTCATGCTTCTGAAGGTTTGAGTACAAAGCTGGCCATAGCTGAGCTTTCCATGGTTGGAAGCATTTGTATATGTCCCCTGTGTTTATGTATTAAGCACTGTTAATGTGCTCTACCACTAAGAACCTTCCTCAGTTTAAAATCAAAACATCATATTTAATTTTTTCTTTCTTCAAGGCACTGCTGTAGTGGTAATCCAAGAGAGGAGGCAGAGTCTGTATTTCAGAGATCCTCCACTATGTAACTGCTTGAAAGGCACTTTGCTATGTCTTTTATCACTTTGAGTACTGAGCAATCTTTTCCCTATTACCAGTTACATCCTCCTGAAATAAAAGTGTTGGAAAGCTCCTGTACCTCTGTTTAATGTTAAAGTTACCATTTGGTCACTGTAACTTTCCAAATTGCAGCAGTTTTTTCTTATGGGATTTCTAGATGCAATTAGATACTTAAAGGAGACACTAAAAAGCCTAGGGAAAATTAGACACTAAACTATAAACTTTTCTGGGTGACCTTAGACAACTTTTCCTTGTGATTCGTCCAATTAATCTGGGGAAGAAAAACAAAAAGCCAACAAAACTGCCAAACTTTATTGCCCCCCCCAAAAAAACCCCACACCCAAACAAAAACAATAGACCAACAAAAATAAACAAACAAAACCCAAAAAATCCACCCACAACAGTGTAAAACTATCTCAGATCTTGAAGAAAATTAGAGGTGACGTGTCATCTGAGCTCACCTTGCAGCACCATCCTACTACAGGGCTGAACACATTCCTGAAATTTTGATTTTATAAATTATGTATAGTGTACACAGCTAGAAGATACAAGTGCAATCTTGAGAAGTCAGAAGTGCCAACTGGCTAAATCACTATATTTCTTTAAACTTACATTCTGAACTTAGAAATCACTGTGAAAATTTCAATTAGCGCAAACTAAGGTGTACTAATAAACTGAGTACAGGAAAATATCCCAGTTTGTAGCTTTGATTGTACTGAATTCACGAGTTTTCCAGTGAAACATCACTAATGTGGCAGCAATGGATGTTTGCTGATCAAAAAGAAATCACTCTAATAAAGAATTTACCCACCTAACACTGCTGTGCCTTTTTTGAGGCCACATGTGCAGTGTCTCTTTGAAAGGTGCAGCAAGAATTTAGGACATCATAATCTGACCCACTATTCCTCAGTCCAGGACTTGAAAAGGTGTCCTACTTCTGGAAATATTTTTGCTGCTATTTCTTTTCCTTCACTTCTTCATCATATGGGTTTTAAAAATTTACTGCTTATTTTCTCTTCCTCCAAATGCCATTTTCTATCACTCCCTGCTGCCTTCCTCTGCACTTGTCTGGAGCTCAGAACTGAAATGGATTATCAGTGCTGTCTCCAGAGGAGTCACCATGATGACAAAATTCAGGGAAATAAAAACATCTGAGTCACTGATTAGTCTGAGGAAAGGGCCAGACAGGACAGGTGGGGAGGAAAGGGAGATGAGCCCATTATTGTTTAAACCTCCCAATGAGTCACGATGAATAAAACCCTGAGCCCAGCTGAAAACAGGAACTTAGGAATCAGGAATTATATACTTCAGCAAACATATTGACAGTGTTTCCCATAGAAATATTTCCCCTTGAAGCACAAAAGAGTTGCAAAGGGACTGTTTCTGAGTTGTATTTTACAGTATCTCACTGACAAATACACAGCAACACACCTTCACAATTCACCTGCTTGTCTTAATTTACAAAGATAATCCACAACATGAAGGTATTCTGGGTTCTAATGTTGTGTAAAAATGATGGAGACTATTTCTAAAACCAACCACAATTAGGTAGAAATAGACTCCTCAGCCTTGTCAAGAATGACAAGCAGTTGGAAAGAAAGCTTTTGCATAAAGTCACAGGTTGCATCCTTTTTCTCTAAAGGAGTGTCAATGCTGTGCCCTGCAATGATGAAGGGGAAAAAGAATAAATGAGAAGTGTCAGGCACTGAGAGGGAGCAGCACTGATTTGGTATAAATTCAAAAAGAAAAAAAACAAAACACAAAATGTCTTAGTACAGATGTATAGCTTAGTAGTTGATTTTGTCCCAAAATAGACAATTTCCAGACATAACAGCCTAGCAGCACCAGGGAATCACTTTAATAAGTACTTTCTTGTTTGGTTATCACTGACTTATTTTTTCCATTAAAATTATAGATATGCTGAGTTACTGAAATCTCTACAATAAAATTATATTTAAACATTAAAATAAGTTATTTTAAAACCTAAACAAAATGTCTGCAATGAGCAGGAAATGTCCCTTACTGAAGAATAGCTGCCATTATTATTGTTTCATGCTATAGCAGATGTCTTATAACCCTTCTATGTACTATCCAAAGTACTTTTACATTTTATATATTATGTGCCTCATGAATCAGAACATTTTTGTAAGACTTTTCTGATTTAATAATCTAATATTTTAATAATACTCAAAGCATTTTGCAAACAGTCTGTTTTGCCTACAGATTCCAGACAAGCTCTTTTAAGCTCATCACACTGATGTCAGTCTGTGATCTGTATTCTATAAAGAAGTCCAATTGACCTTCAGGCCTAAGTTTTATTAATTTATGCACTTCCATTACAAAACAGCACAACAGCAGTTACAGCTTACTCCAAACTGTTTCAAGTTTGAGGGATCTGGATTGATGGGCCAAGGCCAATTTTAGGAGGTTCAACAGGGCCAAGTGTTGGCTCCTGCCCTTGGAACACAACAGCCCCAGGCAGCACCAGCCCAGGGCTGGGGCAGAGTGGCTGGAAAGGCGCAGTAGAAAAGGACCTGGGGGTGCTGGTGACAGCAGCTGAGCAGGAGCCAGCTGTGCCCAGGTCCTCGAGATGGCCAGTGGCACCTGGTCTGGAGCAAGACTAGTGCGGCCAGCAGGACCAGGGCAGTGATCATCACTCTCTTTCCCCTGGTAACAAGGGACAGTACACAAGGACATGGCCTCAAAATGCACCAGGGAAGGTTTAATCTGATATTATGAAAAGATAACCCCAAGGAAAGGGTTATCAAGCATTGGAACAGGATGCCCAGGGAAGTGGGGGAATCACTGTCCCTGGAAGCGCTTGAACGTGTAGGTGTGGTGCTTAGGGACACTGTTGAGTGGTGAACCTGGCAGTGGTAGGTTTTTAGCTGGGTAAAGGTAGATTTATGGATGGTTTATGGATGATTTTGGAGATCTTTTCCAACCCTAATGATTCTATAATTCTATGATTCTAGGTCTCTTACTCTTCAGTAACCATAAGTAGCTGCCTCTACCCCAAAGTGGTTTGAGTGTGACTTGATAACTTGGTGAATTCTATTGGTCAAAAGCTGTCTTCCTCCAAAAAAAAAAAAAAAAAGACAATTCTGTCACACTTCATAAGGTTTGGTTTTTCTTTAATACACAGTATGAAAATGGTAGGGAACCCTCCTCCCCTTCTCTCAATGTCTTTATTGAGTGGATGTCCCTTAATTTCATTCCTTGAATAGCCTTTTCTTTTAGACACAAGCATTCTCTTATGAAATTTCCTTTATGTCTTTATCTCCAGGGATATTCTGCTCTTACCATTCACTTAATATCACTTTTCTTAACCTTTACAAATGAAAAATAAATCCTCCCAATGGTGTGAAAAGCATTATATTGGGTTGACAGTAAAGACTGGTGTTCAAAACCATTCACAA
This sequence comes from Molothrus aeneus, assembly GCF_037042795.1. Classification (NCBI taxonomy): domain Eukaryota; kingdom Metazoa; phylum Chordata; class Aves; order Passeriformes; family Icteridae; genus Molothrus; species Molothrus aeneus. Next base: position 62,459,907 of record NC_089649.1, on the reverse strand, counting down.
ATTAGCAGGCAACTAATAAATCAAAACAGTATTATAACAGTATGCAGGAGAAATATCACTGCTTTGGGGGATCAATTTGAAGAAACACAAATGAATAGCAGAAAATGACCAAAACTTGATGGATTGACAGGCCCATTCTAGAATAAGGAAAGAAAAAGGAAAGTTAAGCCCAGAGGAGGAGATCAGATCCAACATCTAGGGGTGAGAGTGACAGCCATGCTATTACATGATCAATTCTTAACATTATTCTCCCCTCAGAAAAGATCCAGAAGAAGAAACTTCTAAAAGTGGTAATTCAGAAAAATTTTCAGCCACCTATGTAAGACAAAGTTGGTAAAATCTGAGAAAAAAACAAATGAAGAGTAAGAGAGAAGATAGTTCCACCATCAGAAAACTGAAACTAGAAACACAATATTCAGTCAGTTCTAAAGAACTGGACACAAAGTTTGGGAAAATGTCCAGTAATGGTGACACAGATGATGTAACAAAGATCATGTTTCAATTGCTTATTCAGTTTCACATGCAAAACATGGGACAAGCCAGATGTAACTGCCAAGATATCAAGAAAAGTTTATGATTTTCAAGTTCTCTATTTTTCCACATCTACTGAAGGAGGTTTTAATTCTGTTAACAAAGTTTACTGTCATTTTTGGTCTAACTTTGCCAATTTAATTTTAATAAGAATTTGATACATAAGTATTAACTTAGTTTCCCCAGAGCTCCTTTTATTACTTGGGGAATCACCAATTCACAGATTTCTAATGGAAAGGATCATCATCACTCCTAGCCTGGAATCAGCACAGTTAGGACTACATGGAACCACTCACTATTCACAAGTTCAGCTATTTATTCAGCTAGTCTACAGTATTTTCCACATTATAGAATAAATCAATAGTTTCAAACCAAGTGCCTCAAGAGGTGAATGTCACCGCCCATTAAAATTTGCATGCAGTATGAAGTTTAAATTGCCTGGCTGAGCATTTCTGGAAAAATACCTCCTCTTGCCATATACATAAATTGTGGTCACACCACAGTCACATGATATCTCAGTATTTCTTTTGAAAAACAATGCAGTACTTAAAATTCTTTAAAACATATATATGCAAAACTCCCCCAAAGATTCAGCTTCAAATGAAAAAAGTCACCTAATTTGTCACAATTTGGATTTCTTTACTATGCTGCAGAAGGATCCAGCCCTGCATGAACTCTTGAGCTGCAAGGTGAACCACAGGGAACTGAAAAAAGTCATCTAAATGACAAATCCATTAAATACTACTGGAGATTACTGGTGATTTTTACTGATTTGAGAGGAGTACCTCTACAGTTAAAGAAAAAATGCTGGCATTCAGTCTAGGTACCTCTCTTGTCTACTGTCTTAGTTAAATGAAATAAAGATATGAAAATCTCTCCTGGATTTGAAAGAAAAAGAAAGAATTGATTTGGTTTGAGGAGAAGGGCGTATTGGGTACAGCCCTTAATTGCTGGCATTAAGTAAGGTTCTAGAGCACTGCTATTTGTTGAGGAGCCATCACCAGGATGGATAACTGCATCTGTGAATGAGGGCACATGCTTAGAAATTCCAATAACAACTCACAGAATCTACTTGAAAATACAGTGGAGAGTGTTGACCTGACAGGACTGAAGCACTTCATCCTCAACTGCCTTCTTGTGCTGGACATTCCAAGCACACACATGGCACATCTCTAGCACCTTTCCTCCTCTCTGAAGCTCCCACAGCCTCAGAGCTTTGTCACACACCTACCACCCAGTTTCCCATTCAGTTCTTATTTTCCTGATAAATGATTTGGCTATGCTCAGGTTCTGACTCTTCCTGCTATTCCCATCTGTCTTCTCTCACCTTCTCTCACCCCTCTTATCAAATGCCCAACAGAAAATCTATCAACAGCCAAGTGTAAAAATATTCCCCCAGCATAGTGACACATTTTTCCATTCTTCTAATCAATCTGTAAAAATGGTCAATGTTCAGTATGATATGTCTTGAATCCAGCTGAAGATATAAGAGTTAATATCAGGATATTAACCTGATATATTAACCTATCATCATGGATCCAGACTCCAAGAAATCAAATCATATAAAATCCAAATTCCTGCACATCTTTTGCAGATGTGATGTCATACAAGCTGTGTTATTCTCATGCCCATAAGGAATTGTAACTCCTTTGACTTCTCTCCAACACACTCCTTTTAATTGAAGCTGGACCTTCTGCCAGTAGGAAAGAGTTGTTAAGAGAGGAGAGGAAATAAAATACCTGTCAATATGCCTGAAAGAAGAAAACATTAATATAAGCCAAAAGAACAAGACCACACTCTGGCATTTTAAAGTACATGCCACAAAAGGATCATTTAACACACTGGTCTCAGAGAACTGCCTTTGTAAACTTACTTTTTCATTTTTTTTAAAGGAATAAGATGTAGAAGCCACAGTAAAAAATTCTTCAGTTGAAGAGATTGATTCTCAGCAGTAGCACTGCTCATGTAAGGCAAAGTCATGATAAGCACTATCAGATTTTGATCACTCTGCAGAAAAAGATTCTTAATGATCTTATGAAGAATCTAACTAAGCTACATTCAGTTATTTTTTATGTTTAATCACCACATATCTAGTACTCAGAACCGAATTCTGTATGTTTATTGAAAGTATTAAAGAAGAGAGGAAAATCTACATTGAGGAAAATTTTATAAAATTCTGAGAAAACTATGGATGCATATTTCTAAATACTACTGCCAGTTAAAAAAATACATTTTCTCAAGTAAAAAGCCACAAAAATAATATTTTCTCTAGAATTTAATTTATACAATAAAACTTTTAGAAGGCCTTCTCTTAATTTTCCTGAGAACACTGACAACAAGAATGGCTAGAGATGTCCTCTGAAATACTCACATGTAAACCCACATAGAGGCAGAGGAGAAATCCAGAAATCCACCATGTATGTACAAAATACAATGGGGATTTGAGTGTCAAATCTCACAGTGGTGGACTTCATCAAAGAAAGAATTACAGCTTTGTGTCTTCTTTGAATAGTGGACCAGGATTTTCTTCAAAGCTTTCAGTGAAATTGACTTCTAACCAGTCACCTTTAATCTTTAAAATCACAAAAAAAAGGGGCCATTCTTGAGATGTAGCTACAAGAATGAATTCTTTACCAACTGACCATTTTTATTAACACAATTGAATTTTGACACAATTTCCACTAAACCTAAGCAATTATGAGATCTAAGGATTCCAGGTTTTTCATCACAAGGAGGATATCTCAAGGCTTTGCCTTGAAACAATGCACTGAATGAGGTCTGCTACTGCAACTGCATTTGTTCTCCAGTAGAAAAGAAAATCTGATGTCACTGTAATGACACTGATAATACCTTGTTACCACAGAAGAAAGCCTGTGATAAGATAAAGGGATTTCCCTGTAGCATAGGATAAATCTGTCTGAACAAAGAAAGATCATCCCTGCTAATCCTGAAGTACACAAATTTAGTGAAATTTGCATTATAAATATGATTGCAAAATATCATAGTAGATGACATTCTTCTTCTGAAAATTTTCACAGCTATTTACTGGTCCTTCACTCCATATGGGAGATCAAAGTCAAGGTGAACTGCTCAGAAGTCTGTCACAACCAGAAATACAGCATCATGTATCAAATAATTTATATTTATTCAAACACATAATACTCAACCCTGACTTTAGTGAGATGCCAAAACACCTTCTTTCAATTGATTTTTAGAAGTGCAACCTCTTTTAGGTCTGCAAATAACCTGACTGACCTATAAACATAAGCATCAATGAGTTTTCATGAATATAATAAAATTTAGTGTGATATAGGGTTAGAGTGATGCTATAAATGGGACGAATTAGTTTGGAGGAGAGAAGGCTCAAGGAGATCTTATCAGTGGAGGGTGCAAAGAAATGGAGCCAGGATATGTACAGTGACATACCCAGAGGCAGTGAGCACATACTGAGACACAAGAGGTTTCCTCTAACATCAGGAAACACCTTCTTGCTGAGTGTGACCAGGTGCCCTCACCTTGCCTGAGCAATGCAAGTTTGTATTTGCCAAAGTCTCGGTGTATTTACCCTAGACTAACTCCAGGACCTGGAAATGTCACCACTGGAGGATACTGCAGGAGAGGCTCAACTACATCCTACAGATCCATCCAAAATCAGGCAGTCAGTGAAGCAGCATCCATTCAGCTCTTTCTTGCCTTTGAGTCACTTCTGAACAACCCGGGGTGTACCAGCAATTCCTTCACAGCTTCTGATGCACACAGCACTAGCTAAGCTGGTGACAAATTGAATTTTGAAGTAAGTATGTATTTAGAAGATAAGAAATGTGAGAAGTTCCTTCTGGGTTTTAAAATTAAGTCTGTTTTGGATTAGAAGAAAAAAACCTGAGAGTTTGGTTCTATACTAATATTTAAGTAGGCTAATAGCAAATAGTCTGGCTAATACTGAAATTAGTGAGGTTTTCCTACTGCGATGTCTTTTTCTTTTTTTATTCACTGCTTTAAGCTGTTTTACAAATATGCTGGAACTACAGCTTTGAATGGCTTTAACAACATAGGAGCTATTGATTTTTGCACCCAGTTCCAAGAGCTGATGAATGTCCTTTTTCCACTTCAGGAGAAGAGAGATGGCAGCTCTTCCATCTGTTGGGACTGAGAACCTTTTTCACTGAAAAACAGCTGGGCCTTTTTTCCTCCTAAGGGAGGAAAACCAGAAGAATTTGGCCATGTAGAAGTTCTTTAATAGACAGTGCTTGCATTTAGAGTCTATAGCAACATGGGCTGCTTTCTGTAGAGGGTTTGTTTGTGTCCCAGGCACCAGAGCCAAGGGACATGGCAGTGTTATTTGCTGAATGTTGCTGTTACTGCAAGATAAATACAGCAATTCTTCTTTTTATCTGTGAAGTGCCTTTCAGATAAATAGTCTGACCTGAAGTAAAGTCCTTTGCTGTTTAAAAACAGAACCAGAAAAGATCTCTTTTCCCAACAAAAGCAGAACAAAGCAGAGATGGCTTTGGACTTGATGTTTAAGGTCACCATCTGATACCATCCCAACCAGGGTAACATTAGAAACATTAGGGGGGAAAGAAAAATAAAAAAAATTAAAAAGGAAGTTCAAGAAAAATGCCACTGAAGAAATTATGAGACATAGAAACAAGACAATAATAAGGCTGAAATTTTCAGGACCTTTGCTGTCAGGTCCTGCAAAATCAAAGTCAGTAACAAGCCCTGGCCAAGAAGCAGGAGGCTAGCAGGGCCATTAGGACTGGCTTGGGACTGAACTACAACTCTCCAGTGGAAGTGTTGTGCTCTGAGCTGCTGAGTGCTGAAACAGCATTTTAGGAGGGTAATAATCTGTAAGAAAATTTGTTCTCTATTTCACCTTTGGTAGACTAGAACATAGAAATGCTTTTGCTCATAAGAATGAGAGATGCAGGGAATAAGTTTGCTCCTCTTCCAAGCTCAATGCATATTTAACTACGTTACATCCTTGTATTTTCATGTACCAGTAATGTACAAATAAAAATATGTTGTTTCCAAGAATCCAACACAAAGATACTAGATGTTACTAAATGCATCATATGCATCTATTCCCTTTGGTCAAAGAGCTCTCTCTGCTCCCTCTGTATTTCCCCAGCACCAAGCAAAGACACTTGTTCTTGAAACCTCAAACAGTGGAAGCCTCACTCTTATCTCTAGGCTACCTGCTTCAAGGCTTCACCCTCCTTATTGTTAGAAGTTTTTCTCTGATGTATAACCTAAATCTTCCTTGCTGCAATTCAAGCCTTTTTCTCACTGATCTCTCTGTAAAAGACCAGGAATGCATTCTCTACCACTTTGTAACAGCCTTTTATATATTTGAAAGCTGTATCATAACCTCATAGTCCTACCTCTCTACCAAATATATATATTCAAAATCCAATCCCTTCAACCTTTTCTTATTACGGTTTTGTCTTTCTTAACAGACTTCTGAGGGCTCTTGTTTTTGGCTGAGCTCTTCTAAATTGGTCCATATCTTTTTTGACCTTAAGAGAATCAAGGACTAAAGAATTCCTTCTGATGTTTAACACAATATTCCTGTGTTCCTGTCACACACTCCAGATGGTGTTTGACACCACTGACAAGAGATTGTTTACCTAAGTTCAAGTCAAAATTGACTATTAGTGCACACTTCTTGTATGGCTGACTCCTAAGGAATCATTACCCACCCTCTGCTTGTACAGTTAATTATTCCAGTCTAAATATAGTAGCTTAAATCTGTCCTTTCCACACAGCTAAGCTTATTTTATTTTTCCCATAGTGTTTCAGTAACAGAATGGCTAAAATGATTTTAAATTCACAAGATTCAGACTTTGTCTTCTAAACATCCTTGTATGTTTTATACTATTTTTATCATGACCTGAAGAATGAATAAGCAGTCTCTGTCCTTCATTCAAAGTATTTAATGAAAATACAGAGTACCAATTGGGCTCCTGAAAAGTCCCATTTGATATATCTGTCTGTTCTGACAGATTTTCTCATGTATAACTATATAGACATCTACAGCTTCTCTCCTATCCATCAAAACTGTTAAGCCATCAGGATAGAGAAGTAAATTTACAACACTTTTTTCTTTTCTTGATTAACCTTGGTTTCTTGATTACAGTTATTATGCATAATTATAATCTTCCAGTTGCGTACAATAAAATTATTTATTTCTACCAATGCTTTTCTAAAAAATTAGCTAAATTGACAATCTTGTAATGCCAAGAATCTTCCTCCTTCCCTTCTTTTACAGATGGCATTATGTTTGCCCTTTTCAACCAGGTTTTGCTTAAAAACTATCATGCCACTGAAGGCCAGCCAGTTAAAAAAAACCCTGGAGTATTTCTTGCCTACAGAGCCTCCGTCTGGTAGGGGTTCTCAAAGTATGAGTAATATTTACCACCAGCATAAAGACCTGCACAAAATGCAGCAGTGGCAGAGTAGAAGTTTGAAGTCCAATGTTTCCCTCTGCCTGGAAGGACTCAAATCCATGTCTCCTACCAAAGCAGCTCTAGATATGAAATTACCTCTCTGGAGGGTGCAGCAGGGAGGAACAGGGATTTTGAAGCCTTGCAGCACTTCTCACAGCACCACTCCTGTATTTTATAGCAGCCTTTGCTTAGTGCAGAAGCTGAGTCATAAGGATCCTCATCACCCCTCTGTATTTTTCCTTTCTCACTTCTTGTGCCTTACAGGGCACAGGGGGACGGTTTCAGCAGGACAGGAGAGTCAGAGCCCATCATGCTGATGACAGCACTGAACCAGTCTCTTTCACCTCCTAAGCAAATATTCCACTAACACAGGACATTAATGTCTTCAGAAGTCCCCTCCAAACTACAGCTGAAAGACTGCTGCCATCTTCCTGGAGTGTACCTAATAAGGTTCTACACATTATGTGGTCTGTCCAAATTACTATAATTGACAATATTTAAAAAGATCAATCATTATGCACAGATATTCTAAAAGTCAATCCTAATATTTAGCAAATCCCTTTAGAACAGTATTTTCTGTTTCACCCCAGTGTATTGAATTTACTTCCATCAGCAAAACTGAACTTACCTCGCTAGAAAAACACTGATTGAGGCCATGCACTTAGAAGTACTGACATAGTCTGTGTGCCTGAAAATATCACTGTGAGAATGCTTACTCACTCCTTATATTCACTACAAGAAAAATACTATAATAATTTCCTAATACATAAAAACACCTATCTCAATGCACCCATACATAGTAAGCAGTGATTACATTCAGAAAGCATAGCCTGAGAAGTAGTTAAATGTCAAAAAAAGCACATAATCGCTCCCCTCAAGAAAAATATCTTTTAATGACATTTTTCAACCATACTTTTAATTTGCTTCCTAACAGTGACAAAAACCCCACTACATTTAGCATATCACAAATTTCTGACCACCATAATCACCCTCTATGCTGGATTGCTTTAAATTATAAAAGAAAAAACAAACAGACAAAAAACTAACCAACCAAACAAAAAAACTCAAACAAAAAAAACTCCACTACAATCAAAAGTAGAAGATTACACTTATCAAAACAAAAGTACATGGAAGCTACTCATTATTCCTTACTTTAGGATGGGCAGAAATAGTACAGGTAGAGCAAGGAAAATAGGCAACATAAACATAGAAATGTACTGTAGCTAAGTAAGAAAATAATAGAAAGTACTTTATTATAAGGTACAAAGCTTAGAAAATATTCTTGCAAAAGACAAGATCATTGTTATTATAGAACCATATAACAGGGGAATGCCTGTGGGTGTTCCTCTTATGCATGTGGGATTTAGCAGCAAAGAAAATGAATACAAATAAAGCAATAAGAATCCTCTCCAGACTTTGTTTTAGCCCTGCATGCCCTCCTTTGTCATTCCAGCTGATCAATTGGTCTTTACTGTTAGCAAGGTCTTCTGTTGCTAACATTTGCATGTTTGCAGGCTAATTTGAACTGTAAACCCTTGAAGCAAAAAGCTGACAAGTTTTCTGGAAGTAACCACAACATATAAATAGCCACACAATCTAAAAACTTTTCACTCCAATTCAACAAAAATAAAGTTTCCTCTTAAATCAATGGATTAGGCTGAGAACACCTCCAAAGCACAACCAAAATGAACAATAGCATGGGAGCACGTCCTGTTCTGAAACTGAGGCAGAGAGCGACACCTCTGATCACAGGAAAAGGCCGAAAACTAAGAAAAACATTGTCTCCATAATTTAATGGAAGAAGAAATGACCACATCTGTTTTGCAAAACCAGAAATGCCTACACTGCAGTTCCCTTAAAATGCTGAAGTTTGTTTAAAATGAAGTTATGTCAGGTTCATCACCCTTTCATTAATAACACACAGTTATTTGTGGGAAAAATAAGAGATCTTGGAAGAGTAAAGTAGATAAATCCCTGTTTATGGATACCTGATGCTGTGGGGTGCACTCAGGTGGAAGGCTGGCAGTGGCCCCAGCCAACTCATGGGATCTGGGAGCACAGTTGGAGTCGAGCTGATGGCTCAATGCCAGAGAAACCTTAGTGCCCCGCAATTACCACTGGTTTTATACCAGTCTCCTAACAGTCTAAAACTCATCAGGATCTAATATTCAAAGCAAACTGATTTTTCTGTAAGTTTTAAGCAAACACCGACAAGACTTGCATCAACTTCATATTGAAAGAGAACCCCAGGTGCACAAAAAGATCCAAGAGAAGCCTTTCACTCAAGGACTTTATGTTGTCCTGTCAGAAAGGAGGAGAATCAACAGACTACATGCAAGAGGTTACAGAGCTGCAACTCCAACTTCCACTGAATGGAGAAAGTCACTGACTTCAGGTAGGGGCAGTAACCCACTGGAGAACAACTAAATGCCTCTGGTACCAGGGTCGAGTACTTGTGAGAAGATACAGCTCACTGACAGATTTCCTGCATTTAGCATAGCAGTACCTTTCTTTCAAAAGGATAGTTTACATTCCTGGAGTCTTGACCTCCTTCTCCTTGGACAGAACATCTGAGCCTTTTCCATTCCAACAAGTACCAAACTATCTTCTCCCAAGTGGTATAAATGGCATTAACATAACTAAATACTGGATAACCATTGTCTTTCAAGTTTACCCAGTTCTGTTTGGATGACAATAGTCCAAAAGCTTGCCCAACTTTTCGCAGCTTTATGGTCCGTGCAACAAAACATTGATCAACTGTCAATATATTTGCCTCCTTTGTAAGTCTTGGAATGCACAGAGAAGCCTGAGGCGCTGGTTTACCAAGGTAGCTTTTCAAGTTCTAATTGGAATTCCTGTTTCCATACTCAGACCAAAGATCTGCAACTCAGATCTTTGAGGCATCAATGCAAAAACTATCACCAAGACTCATCAACCAGTTAAAGAGTGAATTGAGTAGGACACAAACATTTTTACAGGTAGATAAGTAGGTGAAATGTGCAATTTTACTAATTTCTGCTAGGAAATTAGAACACATGGTATGATATCCCAGCTTCTCAAGCAACAGAATTTTTACACTGTCTAATAAGTGCATCAAATTGGAAAAAATGTATCTACAGTCTGAATAACCAAAATTTTCCTTTCTTCTTCTTATGAATAATGTTGAAAACAATAAAATAAATTCAAATGTCAGAATCTATTAAAACCTCCTTGCTAGAAGAGGCTTGATTTTTCAGGGGAAAGAAATCCATACAGATCTGACTTATTATTGGTTTATTAAAAATTAATTCATGCCAAGAGCACATTAAATGCTCATCTCATTAAAGAAAATATAATGATTTCAGTGAAGATAACATAAGAAATAGATGTTAAAACTTATTATTAGGATTAATCATAAAAACATATTGTCAAGAAATACCACAAATGAAACGCTAACATGATAACTAAACTATTGAAAAATGTTCTCCAGAGCTATTTTTAAGTTAAACCACCTTAGAAAGCATTTATTTTTCTGACATTTGATCATTTAGGACCAATAATTTTGATATGATATAAATAAATTGTTTGGCAAGCCTTTGCTTAACCCCACAGTGCACAATTTCTTTAATGAAGTTAACACTATGCTATTAAGGGAACAGGGATTTGAGTTCCAGTCTCGTATTTCTTTTGTGAATGCAAGTAAATTATTTTCTTAAACTAATAGTAGCTTTCTAAGAGAAGGTTTAAGGAAAAGATTTTGAAAAATGTAAGGCTCTCAAGTAAAATGAACATGCATATAGGGATGTAGGTCAAGGTAGTATATTAGGACATATATACAGATGTTAAAACTATTCTATCAGAAGCAATTCTATCATGGTATAAAAACAAAGTAACTGAAAGGGACAAAATCCTTTTAACAAAAATATTCAAATATGATGCTAAACTAATATTACAAAGAATATTTGTTTTCTCATTGTTACACAGAGGTAAAAGTTGCCTCATCACAGCATTTTTATTCTGATATTTCCAAACAATCAAAAAAATTCTAGTATTCCCATTTAAATGATAAAACATGAGTCAATACAAGAAAAAGCTTATGGCTGGGTAGAGCAGTTGGCATGCTGAAATGTAAGTTTTAGGCAGCTGTGATATGAAATAGCTGTAAAGTTTCATGTAAAAATCTACAATTTTCTGAAGCAAATATTATGTCCCTTTTCATTTGTATGGACTCTTTCACCCACTACATAGATGGAAATATAACACCTCAGGGGATAAAATGGATGCAGAAAATTAAATCTTTTTCAATTGAAATCATCAAGAAAAATAGCAAATGTCATGCTTTGTACTCAGCCACAATTTATTTTAAACTTTAGCAAAAGTTTAAAATACATTGAGGCATTCCCCATTAATTGCAACATCATTACATTTTCCAGGTACCTCTCCCTGTTTAATCACATTATAAGGTTTTTCCTGATCTTCTGCTTCACTATTTTCCAAGTGCTTACAGTACTCCTCAGGTTGGTGTCATCTATAGATTTAATAAGCACATTCTTGACACAAAGGCTTTTTTTTTGACAGTGAAATATTAATAACATACCCCTATTATAGCTTTTCCAACAGTTTTTTATCCAACTACAATAATTTCTTCTGTTGAAGTCAAAATATGACACCTACTGCCTGTCCTTTACCTACAAGGCCTGTTATTCTACACAAGATGAACATCAAATTGGTCTGACACATTTTGTTCTTGGCAAATGTATGTTTACCATCCTTTATCTCCTTTATTTTTCTAGGTGTTACAGGTACCTTGAGTGACTTCTTCCAGTATTTTTCCAGTAATTGAAGTACAGCATGTAAAAAAACCTCACTGAATAGCTGAAGTCCTGAGTAGAATGGATGTATAAGCTATTAATTTAAAATAAATAACACTTTAAAAAGCTTATTTGATTCAAATTCCATGCAACCTAAAATACCTAGGCTTCCTAATATCAGAATATTTTCTTCTTAGAAATACAGTTGTGACATTTCAAGAGTTGGGAGAAAATGACCTTATTCAAATATTTCACTTATTTAAGCATAATTCAAACATAACACTCAAAAACCTACTCAGTGTTCAGTGACATAGGTTTCAGCATGCTGTAGCCACTCATTTTTTAATTCATTAATGGATTGGTTTTACTGAGTTTGATATTATTGTAGTTTTTTACAAAACTCAGGACAGTCTTTGAAGCCCTAGTACAAAAGACAAGGGAGCACACGTGTATTTTCTGCCCTACAGGAGACCCAACAGCTGTTATCACACCATGGCTTTGAACAGAACTAAGAAGCAGCTCAGGTGATGCTTTGCAGTAGCTGTAACCACTTAAGAGACAGTGCTCACCTTGCTTTTAAAAGATTTCTAAATGGGCTGTACTAAATTGATGTCAGCAGAATTTTGTTACTATAAAATGTGGTGAGGCATGTAACTTCTTCCACATTACTTAAAAACAAAGCAAAACACCCAAAACACCCATTCCTTACATGTTTAAGAAACAAAACTAGGGACATCACGAGAAGAAACAGTTTTCAATTTCCTCCCTTAGGATGTCCTTGCTCAGCAAGGCCTGACTGCCTGCTTGACAGAGAATGTCTACTGCAATTTACTGCAAGGCACCTCATACTACATGGACCAAAATCCTGCTGCAAATGCTTTTCCTATTACAATCCTATCACATCTTCAGGTGAAGAAAAAAAAATATCTTGGAGAACCTGCTTAATTAGACCAACATTGAAAATTTTAACACTATTAAATAGCATAACTGCTTGTCCACAACTGGCATTTCCCTTAGTCTTCAATGTGTACACTGTAAGACCATGAAGGCATGACCTTTCTGCTCACTTGAGTAACATTTTTATATATGCAAAGATCTGGCTTATTTTCTATTGACCATGACTAATGTATTGAATTGATACATAACATGCTTAAGTCACACAGTTTACTACAGACTTACAACTGCAAATAAAAGCTGATAGGTGACTGTCTTCAGTGTAAAACCAGGCAAAGGGGATTATATTTTTAGTAGAAATATCCCTATTCGCAATGAAATTGTGTTTTCCCGGCTAAGCGCTTTAAGAAGATGCATTTCCTTTTCACAGCACGAGGATTTGATGCTGTGATGGGTATATTAATACCAAGCTGCCAGAAGTGCTTAGTAATCTCCTGTGGGTGCAATCAGCCCTGCTCTCACTCCTGTTTCATCCAAAACAGGAAGGAGGAGTGAGAAGAGTACTGCCCATTTTCCTGCAGAGTAGGAGAGAGAGCAGCTTTAACAGAGCCCTGAAGGGCTCTGGGATGTGTCAGAAACCTGCCTAATCCAACAAAGGCTGTGACATGAGGCAGTTCAGAGACAGAGGCAGTAACATGCACTTGTTTTTCTGATAACCAAGATCTCTGTATCCCCACAAAAAATAAATAATTAAAAACACCAGCATCAAAAGATGAACCAAAGAACCACTCAGGAAGCTCCAAAGTTAACAAGGAGCTACAGCATGAGAAGAGGGCTGTCTATAAATTCCTGCCATATTCAGAAGCGAAGGCATCTGAGTAAGGGCTTTGTGGCTCCCTTCACTTGAGATCCAGGTGACAGAGGCAGGACTTGTACCTAAAAGCCACATCCACCTGTGGGTGACAAGAACAACTGTGCCCTGCAGGTTAACACACATAGCCAGGAATGGAAGAGGTGGGGTCAGAATCTTTCCTTGAGTAGAAGAAAACTCAGCCTGTCAGGCACCTCAGAGAGGCAAGTCTGCTTCCATCTAATTCCAAATGCTTTCATAAATTTGGAGAGAATTCACTGCATATCTCTGCAGGTTGAGAGAGAATAGATGTGTGTTTACATCCCATGGGCAAATTATCTGTAAATATGTTTGGTGAACTGTTGCAGGCAGGTAAAAGATGTTATAAAAGAAGGGTCTTATAAAATATGGATTAGGCCCTGCTAGTTCAGCTAAGCTAACAACAGCTTGCAAGTTCCCAAGCAAAGCAATCATGAGAGTGAGAGTTCATTAACATAACAAAATATTTCTAGTTGAGAAACAACCTAGTAATAAAATCTGTAATAATAAGGGATCTGTCTCAGATTCTTCTGAGAATCAGAAGAAAAAGTATGTAAGCTAACTAAAAATACAGAAGTTTATATGCAAAATACCATGTACGGACCAATGAACTAAGTGTGAGTATATTGCCAATCAATAAGATCTGAAACAGTGCCTTCTGATAATCCTATAAAATACGACCTATACAATAAAGATTTGGCTTTTCTGCATGAAGAAAATGGAGTCTCAGTGAACAACTGCTTCTCTCTTTCCATTCATTATTGAGGTAAGAACCTGAACACCTCAGGGCATTTCAATTAAGCATCTAGAATTTACTGGGAGGAGTACAAGTCAGAGTGCCTGTCCACAGCCTACAGGAGAGTCTGGTGAAGAGGTTTCATGGCTGCACATTAGAGCAGAGTATTTGCAGGCAGAGTGAGCTGTTTCTGTGGCCTCGTACTCAGAGTACTCAGTGGGAAGTGGGAGAAACGGGGTTATGCACCCTGTTTAGTTTATGCATTGTACATTTTACAGCCACCCAATGAAAACAGAAAATGCCCAGAGCAGGGCTGTGAAGTCAGGTCTGAGTCCCCTGACATTTGGCTGTGGAGCAGCTTGCAAAGGAGACACCACATTCCAGTTACACATTGGTGACTGAGGTGCACAAAGGGGAACAGAGGGTAAGAATTACACTGCAGCCCTTACCTTTTATTAAAGGATAACCAAAAAACCCTCTCCACACACAAAATCTGGATCACACTTTGTATTGCAATCAGACAAACATTTCATTTGTGGAACACCATGTGTCCAAGGAAAAAACAGAATTCTATTAAATAAATGTACTCATCTCATAGCTGCAAATGTTAAATGATTTTTTTTCTTGAAATTGCTACACAAAGTGCCACAGATCATCCTCATCTGTTTCCAGCTGTGATCTAATGCTTTAGAGGGATGCATAAAACCTCATGCACCTGGAGATTAGGAGATTTCTATAACTCCAGCTATCAGCTTGCAAAACCAAAGCTCAACATTTTACATAATTTGTACTTTATATTTAAAGTGTGCATGATGGTTTTACATTCAATAAATTTTACTGTACTCATTTTCACATTAAAAATATTTTTCATCTTATTTTCAGATTACTTGTTATGAATTAAGCCTTTTTAAGGGGTGGAAAAGGTGAATCTTGCAAAAGAAGCTTGGTTTTGTTGCTACCCTGAAGGCTTCTCCTCACCCCTTGTGTCCATTTAACAGTTTAAGACTCTTTACTGAGACTAGAGAGTACCATAACAATATTAATGACTTTTACGAGAAAGAAACAAATGGCTTGCAAATAAAATAAAATATTTTTTAAATGGAGTGGAGGGGGGGAAAAGCTATTTTTTACTGATGTACTTACACTCTTTATCCTTATTTTTAATGCAGGATTGGTGAAATACTGCCTTATGGAAGCTGATGGCAAAACTCCCTTACTCCTTTGGTGAGGAAATATATTGGAAGATAGGCAATAGAAGGGAGAAAAAAAAGCTGCAGTTCTCTAAGTCTGGTGCCTGCTCCTGGAATGTTGTGGTGGAATAAGGTTATGCAGAAAGAAACAGGGATGTGCTAGAGTTAAATGCAATGCTCAGAAAACACAAAAGAAACTGGAATGTTAATGAACCAGAGAGCACAGTTAGAATGCAGAATTAATTTGTAGTCAAGACAAGTGAAGCCTGAAATTTGCTTTTGAATTCTGCTACTTGTTGTCTGTAGTCTGTGTTAGGTTCTGAGGCTTGCTTTTTTCCTCATTCTACTAGGATTTAGCATTTAAGAATAAACAAAACATAAGTATATGAGTCACACTAATGACCCAAGAGTAGAAGGTTTTAAAATTCCTGTTTCTTGGCCAGCTGAGCTCAATTATACTCTTAATCCTTTTGTAATAAATAAATAAACAGAAAGAGAAGACAATCCTTTAAGTTGAAAAAACAGAGGGTGGACATGATGGAAGACAAGTTCCACGTAGTTCTAGGGAAGAAACAGATTTGTACATATCTTCACAAAACTGCAATTTTGGCCCCATTTTGCAGGAATAGCAGAGTGGAGCATTCAACAATACCTGTCTCATTTTTTCAGTGGCACTGCTGGACTGCTTGCTCATGCTAATTTGTTTACCTTTTCTTAGCAGCACCAGCATCTTATCTATTATCAGCCCTACTTCCCCTTTTCACCACCCTGGGCTGACTCGTAGATGCTTCCACAAAGGTACTGAGATTCTGAATGAAAAGATGACTTCTCTAATAACTTCTGTGCTCTTCTAGCATCCTGAATGGAGGTAGGACCCCTCCTCATGGAACTCTTTTGCAGTTCCTGAGCATGATGAAGGGCTGCCCTCAAGCCCCATCATCACACACCTCCTGAAGGCTCTTCTCTTCTCTTCTCTTCTCTTCTCTTCTCTTCTCTTCTCTTCTCTTCTCTTCTCTTCTCTTCTCTTCTCTTCTCTTCTCTTCTCTTCTCTTCTCTTCTCTTCTCTTCTCTTCTCTTCTCTTCTCTTCTCTTCTCTTCTCTTCTCTTCTCCTCTCCTCTCCTCTCCTCTCCTCTCCTCTCCTCTTCAGCTTTTTCTGCAGCCCTACAACCTGTGCCAGGTTCCTCCAGGTATGCAGATTCATTTATTTTGTGACTTTGTCTTCAAGCAGATGGTTCTTCTCTTCTGTCTCACCGGTTGTGTGTGTGTGCCCAGTGTGCTGGCCATGCTCTGACATCCTTGCTGAACTTGTGCAGTAAAAACTCTGAAGATCATAATCTGGTAAAACCTTGGCTTTTCATCGCCATTCCCAATAATTTCAACTCTCAGTGTAAATGTTTGCTGTCAAATATGATTCACATTTAAAGTAATGGAATGCCCAAAAGAAAAAAATGGCCATTACTTTTTATGAGTTGCCCATGTTGAGTGGTACTTGATAATACAGCTCATTTGGACCACTCATTCCTTCTCATTTGCAACAACAGGAAGGCAAATCAGCTAAAAACCTGGGGAACTAACCTCAGTGTGGAGACCTGAGCTGGCATTCTGACAAAAGAAAATGATCTGGCAATGAAAGAAAACCCTTCACAAATTTTTCAAAATTACAGGTACTCTTAATTTCACTAAAAGGTCCTGTTTTCTATTCTTAGCAGAGAACCATGTAACAATTACTAGGTGAAGGGGAGAAGCTAAGAATGGAAACAGGATAATTTAAGATTATTTTTCATAATGATTTCCTCCATATTGTATTATTTTTTTCAAAAATAATTGGAAAAAAAATCTTGGCAACAACCTCTTTCAACTAAATATTTAATGCGTATTGCTTTCTGAACAAAAGAGAAATAATGGGAAACTTAAGTCCTGCACTGGGCCTCCTTTATCTGTAAACTTTTATTGAATCTCCATGTTTGCAAACAATAAATAATAATAATAAAACTGAGCATTTTTATAGTTGTTTTCATCCATAAACTCCAAGGTACTCTTTAGTACGCTTGTCTAACTATAGCCAATAATTTTCCCTGTTGACTGGTGTGGAATGCTCAATGCAAGTGTAGTCCATTAAAAGGGAAATGAGGAGAAAGATTGTCTTGTGGTTAGTGCCTGTGACTGGGAGTAATAATTCTTCAGTTTTATTTCCAGCTCAGACATTGACTCACAGAATGACCCTGGGCAAGTCACTAAGATGAAGAGAGAAAAAGAGAATAAAGTTTGTACCTTTGATTTAAACACCAATATGAAGCTTGATTTTCCTAACTGCCAACTCTCTGGAAATTCTCTTTGTGTAAAAATTCTGTCCTAATCCCTTTTTCCAGTATTTGACCCATTTGAAATTCAATCTTCATGAGAAATGGAACTGGTTAAACTGGAATCAATTTCAAATTGATCTCATTAATTTGGTATCAATCTCAACTGTATACATGCTTAAGCAACTAAACTCTCACTTAAGTAACAGGCTTATTTAGTAAAATATCTATCTTATTAAATAAAATTTCAAGTCAGCAATTTTAGAGCTTCTGCATTAGAAGATGACACTGGATTATCCTGGTTCACACTCAGCTTTCCTCTAAGGCACTTTTCTACCCTGCTCCTGCATTTTGTAGGCACTGTTATGTCATGACTCTCCTCTCACGTGATTCAATTCTGTTCAATATATTACATTGCCAAACCATTATTGTAGATTCCTTTTTCCTACCTTTAGCTAAACTTTCACCATTCTGTGACTGCTGAGAAATCTCCTTCCAATTCCAACTAGCCAGTCTTATTTTGCAAATGTCTTTGGGGGAAAAAACCCAACAAACCATCACACTCAGAAAATATTCTAACCAGTAACACTGGTCTGACAAGATTAATCTTGATTAATTTATTCTCATATGAACAGTGAAAACTTGTCAATTTATGGGTTTTAGATCAAACTGTGATCTCAATACAAGGAAAACCAAAGCAAATCCATATGCTAATATGTGATGTTGCTGTGATCCTTTTCTGTGGATCACTAATAAAAGCCAACAAAATATCTATGGCACCTTATTGAAATTCTCTCTCACACTCTCAGATATAGTAGAGAGTCTCATGTGCATTTAACACATTTAAAATGGAATTCTCATTAGTGAGTGTGTATATTTTATAATCAAATCAATTCTAAATATCAAGATCACATAGATGCTAGATAGCCACAAATAGAACCTTCCTGATGTTCACATTTTAACAAAAATTAAATCACATTTATAAATATTTCAATATAGTGTCTGCATCAATGTACTGCAGTAAGAGAAAAATTTCATGTGCTGATTTGTGGGTACTGGTATACACCCTGATTTGAGAAAGAAATTACCAACTTGTGTTTTTCTTTCAGATCTTCTCACCATCCTCAGATTATCTATATAACAAAGTAATTTATTTCTTAATTGGCATGGTACTATCCCCAGTAAAATCAATAGTTTTACTTCATTAATTTTGAAATCAGCAGAGCCTTCTAAGACATTTCATTTCTTCCATGGAAATTCTTGAGAGTTAGTCAAACTGCAGAAAGAAAATAAATAATACAGAAATGTATGAATTGAAGTATTTCAAACTGCACATTTCTGCCAACAGGATAAAGAAACTTTGCTTAAAACTACCAGCAGCAAAGAAACACCAGTTTTAAAGAGAGAACATAACTGAATGTCCAGCTACTCAGCACAGGGGTCAAGAGGGAATGAATATCTGGAATTATGTTATATGGAGAACAAGAATTTTACTTCTACCTCTCTCCATTTCTGTGGGTGAAAATTTGCCATTTTTTTGTAAATTCGTGGATCAAAATAAAATGTGAAAGCCATTATTAGGCTGTGAAAGATTAGAAGAAATTTTGAGAACAGAAAAGAGGAGAAATAGCAGAAAATGGTGGTCAGAAAGGTTTGAGCACCACACAGGAGAAGCAGCAGTAGTAAGGACAGATGAGAGGAGAGAGGCTTGAGATAAAAGAACAGAAAAACTGAACAGAATTCTGTTTCACAAACTCAAAAGCCTTCATAATCTGTTCACTGAGTAGCTTTATGAAGGGAAGCAAAGTAGCATATAAATAATTGAACAACTTTGTGAATAAAAAAATTGAAAAGAAACCCATCTGTTACGTTTTTGACAGAAAAAAACCCATAAGCTTATAACATCACAAAAGCATGTTGACAAGAACTTCACCAGGAAGAAAAGCATTGCTTTATAATACTTAATATTCATAAAATCACAGAATAGTTCAGCCTGATATACACATACTGCAGTTTTAAAAATAATAACTATCATCCAATTTTCTATCTTTGTTGAGAACAAGTGAATGCTCTTCACCAAATCTGAGCCCCCTCCATCGTGTTGGTTTGATCCTGAACACATCAACACTTCACTTGCTTTGTAAGAGAGAGGAGGAAAGATCAAAGGAAATATCTGAAACATTAGGAGTAACACTGGGCAATAAGAGCAAAAATTAAGTTCAGTGCTTGTAGCTAGGTTTAACAACAACACAGGCACAAAGGGTACAGACATTTTTTTTAAATGCCACACAAATTCCAAGAGGGTGTCTTGGGTCTGTATTATGTTACCACTGTGTTATTATTAGTGCTGTCATCACACAAAACATATAGTAGTTATATTTCATTTGCATTTTTTGGATATGTTGCACACTACTCAGGTGGGGACTGGGTCTTTTCCTGTAGCATCTGTGGCATGAAGTTGAAATACCTCGTATGGTACCATAGGAATTTAAAATTCTAACACAAGTGAAAGCATGATTCTTGGTTCCTGACCTAGCAATCATTCTTTCCTAAGCATTTCCAGTGGTTTACATGCACCTGTGGACTGTAAATGAAAATAATTTAATTTTTAAATCCCAAAAATTATACATTTGTTGCAGGTTTTACCTCTTGTAGTCAGATTTATGAAGATACTGAAAGCACACAAATGCAAATATGTGCTTAAAATGAGCTCCAGCAGTGCCCACAATCATTTAGCTAAACTTTGGTTTTAATCACCAAGTTGTTTAAACATTTATGCAAATTCTACAAGAAGTCTGCCTGCTTCCTCTGCTCCCTTGACTTCTTTATAAACCTTAATCAGGGTCTGCAGTTTTATTCACGTGACCTTAAAGCTTCATGAAATCTTAAACACATAAGAGATCTATGCAGAAGGGAGCCAGATCTTATTTCAGAATTTCTATTGAACTATTTATTTGATACCTCATCAATGCTATGATAAGGAGGAAAAAAAAAAAAAGGAAAGGAAAGGAAATTGCTGCAGTTTGTCCCTGCAACATTATCTCAACTTTGTCCAAGATTGACAAGACACCTCATTATACAAGCCAGCATGTGTACAAACTGCACAGGGACACTGAGATGACATTTATAAGCTCTGTGTGAAATTTTCCATGCAAAGCCCAAGGGACAAGCCTATGTTGTTTGTCATGGTTTGGAATGAATTTAGTTCATTTTTAAGCCAATATTGGGTCATGTTGTATAGTAGATTACCTTTTCCTTTCTAATCTAGGTAGCATCTGGTTAATAAACAATTCAAATACATTGGGGATTTGGTAGATCACTGAGAAAGAAGCATGGATATAGAAGTGTTCTAATTTATTTAGAGAAAGTTCTCTTAAGGTGAGAAAATGGTAATTACCCCTGCAGCACAGAATCATCAGCATCTACGCTTGAGGAGCTGTAAAAAATCAGTCTAAAAACTGGTTCAATTTCCAGAGCCAAGATAGTCCCTACTGCATGGCTCACTGGGGTCCAGACCTAAATGGAGCAAGTGAAAGAAACCAAACATACCTAAGAATGCAGCATTCCAGTTATAACTGTTTATTTAATTTAACTACTGCAAAACACCTGCTCCTCTGCCCCTTCCCTGTGCAGCAGTGATTCCTAAGTCAGGGTGATTTAAAGGATTTCCACTTTACTTATACCTGCAATGACATATCCATTCACACTACCCTTTATTTCTTTTCTTTTTTTTTTTTTTTTTTTAATAAACAGCAATTTGGTAGTTTTGGAACTAACATTGGAACTAACCTGATTTTAGCCCAACAATCCAGAAAGACAAAAAAACCTCATTTCTCACTAATGTTGTGCCACAGAGACACACACCTTGAAAGAGCAACTTTTACCAGTCATCTTAGACACTTATTTTAGGACAGGATGCATAATATTTATACTGCAAACAACAACCCAGAAATGTTCCAACCTTCAACATCTGATTGGACTATTAGTTCTAGAAGCAGATGTTAAAGCCCTAATTGATATTATGATCAAGTTTACCTTTTTTTTTTTTACCTGAAGATATAAAGCTCTTCCACCATTTAGTAGACATCCAGATGGCTGAAAATATTCTCAAAGGCCGCACAATTAATTGCAGTGTATGGTTCATAACAGAGAGCAGATAGTCACTTTATGCGTGCACAGCTAATTCTGAATGCCTTGAAACACCATCACATTCTCATTTAATGAATCTCTCTCTTAATGTTGCCAGTTTGTGATGTCTCCCTTTGGAAAGCAATGAAAAAAAAAAAATTATCTCCCTTGCAGACAAAGCCAAAGGTGGTAAAGGAAAGCTTTGGTCTTCTATTTCAAAGAGAGTAAATAATAATTTTGAAATTTTCATTAATGCCACCATGAACACATCTATAATTATTTATGCTGACTCTTGAGACTTAACTATTAAGGGAAGCAAAGGTTTTTAATGATACTTTCACTCCCAAGACTAATTATTTTTTAAAAAATATTGTTGTTGTTTTTATTTTTAAAGGAAATTAATACAAATTTAGAGATACAATCACTGGTACTCCACTGGTGACAACAGAAATATGTTTCATTTTACCTTAAGTTCACATTAAAAGAGACTCTCATTCAGTTTGCACCTCTTGGCACACTGGGCACGAAGAAAATACAGAAATATTCTGCTTTCTCCTTGAATCTTCATTAATATAATTTGCATTTTAAAACAGCATCAAAAAGAAGAAAAAAAGAAATGCATTTTGTGTGCTCTGTAAGTCCAGTGGCTGGTGAACTGGACCAAAGGAACACTAAAACACAGCCATGAAGCAGGCAGATAGTGTCCAAAAGCTTCAATATTAAGTGGCCCAAAAAGCCCTCTGAAAAACTCTGTGCCAGGGTTCAGTTCTACAGCAATTAGTAACAAGCATTTGCACAAAGAGAGGCAGATGCTCTGCTGGCTGTAGAGCCCACCCCAGGACCTGCCAGTCACTGTGGTACAGAGAGGAGCACTGACAATTGAAGAGAAAAAGGCTGCCCAGCATCTCCTCATTCTTAACATTTGCCACAGCACATTTTCCTCCCAGCACACCTATGGCAAAGCACAGGTTATTACATGGGGTTGTTTTCTTATTTCACTTCAACTCAACTTTCATTTAGAAATATATGTCTCCTCAATCCTCATTCTGGAACATTTCTTCTGCTACAGAGGCAAATTTTAAATATTCTATAGATGTATATACAAACAAACATACTGATTATAGATGACTTCTGATTGCCTGTCAGACAGAATTGATCCACTATTAATATGTGCCTATACTTTAGTACAGTAAAAACCTGGTCAAGTAGCCTGATTAGTCAGAGAGTTTGGTTTCATACAGAGTTGTAACCCTACCCTATAACCATCTTTCTCTCCTCCTTCATCTAAGCACACTTTCTCCTCAAAAACTGTACCACAAAGAGCTGCAATGAACTTGGCTGTTTGTGCTCAATACTTGCACTAACCAAGTTCAGTTTAAATATGTATCCACTTTTCTTTCATTTGTCAGCTACAAAATAAATATCACGTCTTACATAGCAATTATATTGAAATATCCATCACTTGGGATAAGAATGCAGAAATACTTAGCTTTTTTTGCATTTTGTTACCTTAAACTATCATTCTTAATAATGACATAGGTTTAGTACATTAAATACATATTGCAGTGAGAATGGCTAAGTTAAGAGAATATTCTTCTTCTTATCCTTCTCCTTCTTCCTCTTGGTAGTATTATTATTATTTCCACCTTAGAAAATATGCATCTGGTGGCAGAAGGATATAAATCTTCAAGCAGAAATTCCCACTAAGTTTAACACATATGGATTATGGTCTGGAAAGACAAGCACTGGATTTCAGGGGAGATAACCAGCATTACAACCCATGGAAGTCCTAAGAAACAAGACCTCTTCAGGACCCTTGCAAATCCAGGCTTTATTTGCTGTGCATCCACCCCACAAAAGAATTTAAGGAATTTAACTCAAGGCCCCAAATGACAGGTTTGTAATGCACAGAGATAAAGAGCTATTGTGCTAGATGGATTTTCAATGGAAGGCACCATTATACCTTTTATCAACAGTATGAAAACATACAAGAAAGAAATATGCACAGAATTGCTGGAGAGATCCCAGAAAAGCAGCTAGGAGGGGCTGTGACAAGGAGGAAACCAGAATAATTTCAGGAAAAAAAATCTGTACTACCATAACTTTTGTTCTACTTCTTCTGTTTTAAATTTAAGAGAGTATGCCAAGAAATACATATGGGCTCTGGTCCACAGTGTCCTGGAGAAGGTCATTAAATTTTGCCCAGCCACAAGAAAATCTTCTTTGGGTTGGTTTAGGAGAGCACAATTATATTGCTGATTCCAGTGACACAGTAAAAAAAAGAATGCTAAAAAAATTAACACTTCATCAGTGAGTATCTGATAATTTGCAAAGTCTCTGTTTTAAATCTGTTTTATAAAAAAAAATAAGCGAATAGAAAGATCATTACTTTACTTAGGGGGAGGGGGGGGACAAAATTAATTTTAACAAAAGGTTCCTAAGATGCCTGGGGGCAGAGTTATCCATGGTACAAATATACAGTATCCAACACAGACTTTACAGGTGCTCTCCAGATTTTACTGCAAGTCTGTGAAAAATAATAGTCCTCTCAAGGACATCCATTTTCCCAGGGTTTAACAAAATAAATCTAAAAGATGAATGGCCTTTTTTCAAACCAGTCTCAAAATTACAGGGATTCACCAGTATTGCAGTCTCTTTGAAAGTAAGAGAATGCAGCCATAAACAGTTTAATCTCTTGATTTGATGATGTTTTTATACCCTTTACATCAAAACAGAGCAGCTGGTATGCACTAATGAATACGGCCCATGGCCCCCAGCTTTAAACTCCCTCTTGCTCATTCTAAGTCCCATTCTAACCCAATTTGACACTCACAGCAGAAGCAGCTTCTTGGAAATTTTCAGTTGGCAACAATGGTAAGGGTTGGAGCACAGTAAACTGCTCTGAGATAGGGGAGAGACATGCACACAGCCAGAATGTCATTCCTGATTAGGAAGCAAAAAACCACCATGGTTTAGTTCCAGGCAGTTCCTTTCTTGTTGCTTTCCACCGCCTCTAATCAGAGCCCTACCTCGTACATATTTGTCATACCCATCTGGCAATAGTCTCCACATTCTTTATCCCCATGAACCACAAATGAATGCAGAAAGCTGCCCTGTTCTCTCTTCACACCAATCCTCTACAGCCCAAACCCCATCCCAGCTTAAGTGAGAATCAGGAGGGAATCACACAGCAGAATGCAATGCCACCAAGAGGAGGGGGCAATGAGGTAAGGACAGCAATTCCAGATCTCCTTGGTCAAAAAAAAAAAGCACAAAGGAACTTGAAAGGATTCAAGGAGCCCCTCAATTGCATGTCCTAGTTAAAACAATCCTTGGGCTTTCAGAAAACTTAGTTTTTAACTCAGAGAAATAGGACTTGATACAATCAGAGAATTGTAGAATTGTTGAGATTGGAAAAGACCTTTCAGATCATCAAGTCCAGGCATCAATGTAGCACCACCACCATTCGTCATTAAACAGATTATCAAGGGGCATAGCCACATGCTTCATTAGCACTTTCAGGAATCATGACTCCAACACTTCTCCTGGGCAGTCTGTTCCAATGCTTTATAACCCTTTCCATGATTTTCCCCCCAATATCTATTCAAAACCCTGTGTAACAGACCAAAGCTGGCACAGAAATAGACTGCATTGCCACATTTCATCCCACAGCTGGAGCAATAACAGGAGCTCTCATGTTTGCTAGCTGCTGAAGTAAAAAAAAAAACCTCACTGATATTTGCAACAGATATTTAATGACCTATAAACAGAACTAAATCTAAAACATTACATTGGCCACTAGACACAAGACTGAAGTGAGTGAAATTGGTTTGATAGATCTGGAATTCAGGAAGAAAAAGTACATCTCCCTTTAATTCACTTCCTCTTCCTTTGGTTATTCGTGTAAGAATAATGAATTCTCATTCTCTTCCTTAGAGGCTCTATCAATAACATTGCAGACAAACCCAATTAGCATTTAAAGGCTGCAACCTGCTTGAATTGCTTTGAGATTCCTTTGAGCTCATCTCCCAGTCAGACAATATACTGAAACTGATTTAGCCCACTCTTTTTGAAATATCACTGCTATTTTGCTCTTAATATATCACAAACAAAAATACGCCTTCATTCTGACAGAGGGCCACAATGGATTTTGCATAAAGTTGAATAAATGAGAGCAGATGATAACCAAGCAAGATCCAATCTCATGATTTCAAACAGTACATCTATTTTGCATAAACAAATTAACTTTTGGAAAAAAGTTCCTCAAAACCATTTACTTTATGCTTGGCTCAAAAGTAGTGAAATCTGAAATCATCCCAATGCCACGCCGGTCCAGGAGTTCTGAAATGACTTTGAAAACACTCAAAGCTACTATTTTTTTAGAGGGGGGGATGTTGCACATTATTATAGCTGTAGATGTTTCAATTGTTCCCATATATATATTTCCAGTTATTTCTTCCAAGGCTGGTAAAACACTAGCCTCAATACCATCTTAAGGAAATGACTGCATGGGTTAATTATACAATGTGTGAATAAATCTTTTCTTCCATCCTTTTTTTATTTCCCCCTTCCAGTTTCAATCAGTGTTTCCTTGTTCTTCTATTCAAGCTTTAAAAATAAAATACAAATTCACATCCTGATTTTCTTTACTGTAATCACTACTTGGGCTAATTTTACTGTTTCCCTCTTATTCATCTCTCCTTAAATAGTCTAAGGCATTTCAGGCTCTTTATCATATGATAAATTTTCTCCATAAACACCTAATCCTCATCTTCCCACTAAACCTCTCTCTGCCTCTCTCAGGTGTATTTCTGATGCAGCAATTGGAACCAAACATTGAATCTGAGGTAAGGGCAAAGCACTGATTTTTCCTGGGTTTTTAATAAAATCATAGTAATAGTGTCCTCAGCATTTCCCCCTCCCTCATTGTCACAACTTTTGAACATTTTTTTAATTTGTTTTTTGAACATTTTCAACATTCCTTGGCAGCTGTTGCACATAGAAGTCTGAATGTAGCTGTCTACACTGATGCCAAGATTTATTTTTGACTTGATGTTGTCAAGTTAGAGCATAAAATTAATTTCTAAATTTAAACATCTGCATGAATATCTAGATCTGAAATAGTTACCCAAGCTTCTCTATGTAATGAAGAGAAATAGGCACTTTAAGGCACAAATTCAGACATGCATTCTATGAATTGAACTACATCCTAAAAATGCAGTTTCGTCCACCAATTACAATTAACTGAGATAATGACATCTACACCTTAGGCCTAGAGGAATCCTACCCAATCAACCATCTTTCATTTTTACAATTCCATCCATTCATATTTTTGAATAAGTAAAAAAAAAAAATTAAAAGAAAAAAGGTAACAAAAAATCCTAAGAAAGAAAAAAATAACAATAATAATTTTAGGAGATTTTCCTCCTAGGCCTGAAGCCAGTTTTGTAAAGTGATCATTACCA
This sequence comes from Molothrus aeneus, assembly GCF_037042795.1. Lineage (NCBI taxonomy): Eukaryota > Metazoa > Chordata > Aves > Passeriformes > Icteridae > Molothrus > Molothrus aeneus. The sequence goes on along the minus strand of NC_089649.1, from coordinate 62,432,534 downwards.
AATCAAAGAAGCAGAGGACTACCAGAATGGGTCAACAATGTTTATCTTGATGACAACATTTCAAAATCAAAGTTGTTCCATTCATAATTCTCACAGCTTTGTCACATTTTTCTGAAGAACTGTCAAACCATTTTTTCTTTCTTAATAAAAAAGCTTCCATTCCATCTGACAACTTCCAGCTTGAATTACAGAGTTGGATTCTCTGCTACTTTGTTGAGTTGGTTCCATGGTCAGATTTAGATTTCAGGAGGGCACACAAGTAAGACACTCAACGCGCAAACCAAATAGATGGAGTTCCTCTGAGACTTCCTTAATGTCAGTTAAGAATTCCCTTCTGCACTTCTTTGAAATTTCATTCCTATTTATGTCATTGTAGAGAAGTGAAGTTGGGGATGGAAGCAGAAGAAGAAAAGAGGGAAGAAAGCAAAACATGGAGCTGACTTAAAAAAAAAAAAAAGAAAAGTTCAGTCTTTTCCAGTAGAAGTTACTCTATTGGTATAGTACATAGAAGAACAGAGGATTTATATTCCACAAAAACAGCATTCAATGCTTTCTGTAAAAAAAAAAAAAACAAACAAAAACCCCCCAAACAACATCTTAGAAAGGTCCTGAAAAGAACTCAAATTTAAGGTAACACTCCAACAGCATCATTGTCATTTTGTGAAAATGTTGAAAGCTAGAGGAAGATTTTGTTTCCTAATGGCAATGACAGCAGCTGTGCTCAAGAGCTGCCCTGGGTTTTCATTTTGCTTGCTTGTTTTCCAATAAAGTACTATTGATTCCCAGTCAGGTGGTACAAAGGGCTGTATAAAATACTCTCTGAGAAAATTACCACAATGTCTTTACTCACCTTCCACCCTCTCCTTCAACTCGATTTAAACAAAGGAGACTTAATGAATGTGCACTTAAAACAGCAACTGCTGTTTGCTTACCAAATCTTTTATCTTAAATGCAGGCACTTTAAGAATATGTTGAGATGATTTTAAAAACCATGAAAAAATTTAGAAGCTCTTTCTGTATAATGATACATCAAAGTTTGATGTAGAATATGGTTTTGCAATAAAATTTCATCCTTTCTCATTTGCATTTCAAATAAACCATTAATATCTTACAAAAGGACCAAGAACTGAGATAAAACACACTTTACACTTTGATATGTTAGCTGTTGTTCACCCCTGTGGCTTCAACTTTTTCTGCTACTAGAGTTACTACAACTTCACACTTTTTTTAATTTAGCCTTATGCCATCACCAGTGTCTGAAGCCAAAAAAGCTGCCTTGACATGGGTTTCTAAAGACCACAAAAACCTACAGTACAGATGGATTATGGCTTCAAAAGCTTTCAAAAGGGACTTGTAGCTTATTTTTCTCTTTATCCCCCTTTAATGTCTTCAGCCCCCTTTGTAGAAAGCATCATCTGCTGCTGAACTCCCCATCTGCCTCTTGCTGCAACCTTCTGTAACCTGAAAACAAATTTAAGAGAAATATTTAAAAAAAACTGATGAATGTCCTAAACGATTAACCTGAGTTTCTTCAGCCAATACTGCCAAGTTTGCAGTTGTATATCTAGGAATGCTACCAGGAAGGAGAGGAAAAGAGAGGTGCTTGTTCCTACCATCACCACATGCTGTAAGAAATCCAAGCAAGTTTGCATCCACAGGGTCCCAAAGCAGCAGCAGAAAGTTCAGGGCACTAAACTTCCCCGTGAACAACAATCAGGATCCACAAAACATCTGTTTATTGCCTACCTGCCTTGTTTCAGAAAAGCATTTTTAGGGTATAAAGATTGTGATTATTCTGGAGATAGCCTGCCTTTGATTCAGTGAGAGGTCATTTCTGGTTTGTGAGCAGCATGGATTCATTCCTGTGAGAGAGATGCACACCTTAGACATGCTGATAAACAGACAAAAAGGACAAATGCAGCCACACTTCATCCACATTTCCCAGGTGAATGACCTCTGCTCTCCACTAGAAAAGCACAACCTGACTCTCCCATTGCAAATACAGATTGCTGGCACTGCCACCAGAATTTCTACTAGAGTATTTTTATCCAAAGCCTGTTTTATCAGAAATGTATCAGCCAGAAAAATGTGGACTGCAGAGAGCCTCAGCATGCCAGGTACTAGGGGAAACCAAGATTTTTAAAGTGGAACCCACAAGAGCTGTTCACAGAGCATCATCATCAGATGCAGGGAAGGCAGTAGATGTTGTTTATTTGGATTTCAGCAAGGCCTTTGGCACTGTCTCCCACAGCACACTCCTAGACAAGCTGGCAGCCCGTGGCTTGGACAGGAGCACTCTTTGCTGGGTTCAGAACTGGCTGTTTGGCCGGGCCCAGAGAGTGGTGGTGAATGGTGCTGCATCCAGCTGGGGCCAGTCACCAGTGGTGTCCTTCAGGGGTCTGCGCTGGGGCCAGCTCTGTTCAATATTTTTATTGATGACATGGATGAGGGTTTAGAGTCTTTCATTAGCAAATTTGCAGATGACACTAAGCTGGGAGCATGTGTCGATCTGTCAGAGGGATGGAGGGCTTTGCAGAGGGACTTGGAACGGTTGGATGGATGGGCAGAATCCAATGGGATGAAGTTTAGTAAGTCCAAGTGCCGAGTCCTGCGCTTTGGCCACAATAACCCCCCGCAGCATTATAGGCTGGGGACGGTGTGGCTGGACAGTGCCCAGGAGGAAAGGAACCTGGGCGTGCTGGTTGACAGTCGGCTGAACATGAGCCAGCAGTGTGCCCAGGTGGCCAAGGGCATCCTGGCTAGTATCAGGAATGGTGTGGCCAGCAGGAGCAGGGAGGTCATTCTTCCCCTGTACTTGGCACTGGTGAGGCCACACCTTGAGTGCTGCGTCCAGTTCTGGCCCCTCAGTTCAGGAGGGACGTTGAGATGCTTGACCACGTCCAGAGGAGAGCAACGAGGCTGGTGAGGGGCTTGGAACACAAGCTGTATGAAGAACGACTGAGGGAGCTGGGGTTGTTCAGCCTGGAGAAAAGGAGACTCAGAGGTGACCTCATCACTCTCTTCAGCTTCCTGAAGGGTGGCTGTGGTGAGCTGGGGGTCGGTCTCTTTCTCCAGGCAACAACAGAGAGAACAAGAGGACACAGTCTCAAGCTGCACCAAGGGAGATACAGGCTAGAATTAAGGAGGAAGTTTTTCACAGAAAGAGTGGTCAAATACTGGAATCATCTACCCAGGGAGGTGGTGGAGTCACCATCCCTCGATGTGTTTAAAAAAAGACTGGATGTGGCACTTGGTGCCATGATCTAGCTGAGGTGCTAGAACATGGGTTGGACTCAATGATCTTAAAGGGCTCTTCCAACCTAGAAATTCTGTGATTCTGTGATCTGGGGATGGATGTTAAAAGTCAAGTTGGAATAGCATCTCTTTTACTTCTAACTGGGCCTTTTCCACCATATATACCTCCTCAAAGCATACATCTGGTAAGATCTTTATCCTGCCTGGTCTTCCTTCCAAAAGAAAATACTTTAGAAAGCTTAAGACAGGTTTACTTAGCCTGTTTTGAGTATTCAAGCATAACAGAGAAAGAAGTGGTGTCTTTCATTAAAAAAAAAGTTCTGTACTTTTCTGCACACTCATCAATCTAACCCTCACATTTTATCTGTAGTTTACTTGTTTTGAGTGCTGAGAATATGCTCTGCACTTCATAAGTAATCCCTGCCCCAGAGAATGAGGATGATCTGTAGTTTGAAACCACAGTTAGTCCCCAGTGAATTAAAAAAAGATTACTCATGTGTGTAAAGCTCCATCTATACAAAAAGGAAACATATTTAGAGGTTAAAGGAAGGCTGAAAACCATCTCCCCCCACCCCAAACTAAACCAACCCAACCAACTATCAAAAGCCACTGGAAACAGCAGAGGATGAAGTGAAGAGGGGAAAATCAAAGAGTGCTTCCCACCCCTAAAGAACCCCTTGAGAATGAGTCTGTACCACTGTTCAATTATTCTGTAGCATAATTAGCCCTAAATGTTGATGTTAACAGGACTGTTCATATGGATATGGTTTCCCCAGCTGAGCTCAGGTATTTTCAGCAAAACATAAAAAAACCCCTATGGCTGGAAAACAAATTTGATTTAAAATTAAACTAAAATTAGAATAAAATTCTAATAAAAATTCAGAATAAAAATTGTTAAGTTAACACTTTCATATTGTTGACATTGTTCATAATCTAAGTTCTGATGCATGTAATACAGGATAGCTATATCGTTTTGGGCACACAAAAAAAAAAAAAGAAAAAGAAAAAAAATTAAAAATTCAGATTATTACATGTTGGGCATGGAGAAATTACTCTGAGATCACAAAGGCTACCTTTGGATCAACATTACTCTCATATCAGTTAAGTATTTGGGGTAAAAGGTTTGCATTTGCTTTTGGAAACTGCTTCTTTACCAACTCGAATACATACTGCATCCACATGAAAATTCAGACTATCTCTCATCATGTTTCCAGATGAAATATGTGTCTGCTCTCCAATTCCAATGAGCTTTGTCTCTATGTGATGCTAATCCTAATAATGAATTACTGAATCTCTAAATTAGAAAGATTTAGAAGTTGATGAACATAAGGTTCTAAGACAAGTTTCCTTTATTTTCAAATATTTAAGGAAAAAAAAGGATTAGAAACTGTCATTAATAAAATCACTTCTCCAATGTATCTTCCCACTTTCTCATTAAAGGTAAATTTAAATTTAAAAAGCCAATACCTTACAATATCATAAAACCACTTTTTTCAACCTCTTATGTATTAATGATACTAATGCAACAAAAATTTGAAAGTAGCTTTATTAAGCAAATTTCTGCATTTTTCACTGGATACAGCTATTACAGGCAACTTAATGCCTCTCAACTCTAATAAAAGTCATAAAACACTTTGCAGAGAGATTAACATGATTAAAGTATCATCCAGGGAGACTCTGAACTATGGTTGCATGTGAACTCAAACAAAGGGGTTTTGCTACAGACAGCATTGTCAGCCTGAAGAGATGCTGCTACATTCAAGTTAGGGAAAAAAAATGAAAATCAATATTATTATAAATTAGATGTTTTCTAGAAGTTTGCAGTAATTGAGAGTCATATCTTGAGAGACAGATATTTGTTTGTAGACCAAGCCTTTGAGCCACAAGAGCGATACTGATAAAACACATACGTGTGTCGATACTTGAATGAGTAGTCACTAAAAAGGTTACAAGTGCAGCAATTCTAATCCAATTATACAGGCAAAAAAAGTCCATAAAATCTATATCAAAAGCTGAAGTCTAAAACTTATTTCCATTCCACAGTGACAGATGAAAGTGATTTCATCCTTAGAGGTATCTACTGAGTGATACATTTTTTGCTATCATTTAATAGTCTAGTTATTTAAAATCAATACTCCCACGCATGCTGTCATTCTTCTCCTCCTGTCCCATTCAGGACTGGGGAAGCAAAGAATTCCCTTATGTAATTATAAATCCATTTAAAACAAAATATTGAACCATGTTTTCAAATCTTCTTCCCACTACATGGCATTTTCAATGTAATTACTTCTAAAACTTCTACAGCTGAATTTAGTTTCCTTATAGAAAAGGCTTGGGAATGCAGAAGAGAAAAGGCTAGAAATGCAGAAGGGGATGAAAATCTGTATTGGATTTCAGCATAATTATCAACACTCTCCTCTGGTCACATCCACAAGGGAAGTCAAGACACCTACTTGCCAAAGCAGAATAAACAGCCCTGCTTTTTTAGATGCATAAAAGTTTGTCTAAACAACTGCTCTGACAGGGCTCCCTGAGCCATGCCTGTAAGCAGAAGCATGATGAAAGGACACTAACTTATCATGCCAGCACAGAAATATTGATTGCAGTGGTAAAAAAGGTAAACGTGGTTATATTTGGGTTCCCTTGGCTCTGTGTTAAATTTTTGGTACTTTTTAATGATGGTTATTATTATTTCTTTTTTTAATCCACTCCCTATTCTGATTGTAAAGACTAAGGCATAGATTGGAATACAACTCCTGTTGATACACTGAGAAGGGCAGAAGATCAAGAGTTCACTTAATGTAAATGGCATATAATGGTGAAAAATACCACCTCCTCTTAGAGATTGTACACTGAGCAAAAGTCTGCAGTTTGATACTAAAAGAAGACTGAAATTGTCAGCTTCCTCTCAAATTAAGTATTTCATTTTGTATGGACATAAGTGACACAGGTAGTATCAGGGGTTTTTTAAGCTCGAGGAAGGAGTGTGGGAATTGTTATTTATTGCACTATATGATCAGCTACACTAGGTTAAAGAGCATGACACCTACCAGCTTAAAGCCAAATTGGACAAGAACATACACTAACACCTGTTCATTGGGTCAGCAAGAAGAGATTTAGAGAGGCAAGAAGGGCCAGTGATAGGACCTGTCTCTACATCCCCTCTTCCATGAATAATCTGGCAGGGCAAAATCCTGAATTTGGTTCACAAGTACCTTTATATCTACTGATCACTGAGTAGAAAGTAGAAACCCTCCTAGGGGAATGGAGATTTCTCTGAAAATCACAAGCTCTGGTTTGGATTCCCTCTAGTTAAAGCAGTCCTGTGGTCCTGGTACTACATTGCCTGGACAGATGCTCTTATCCCTCACCCACAGGTATACAGGAATGACCCCTGTTTGTAACATCTATAGCAGCCACAGCTTTGCAGCACTGTCAGTACCTGTTAGACATGTGCTAAATACACCTGCTAAAGTATTTGCTTGGGAGGTTGAGCAGTGAGTGCAGCTGCAAGATCCACACAGCCTCTGGCACCAGGCACGAGCCAGGACATCCAGCTCAGCTGAGCCTGAGCCACCTCTGGGCTCTCATGGCAGTAAAAGGCACCTCAACTCCACTAGTGAAAAGAGCTGGACTTCCAGGGTTTGCAGCTCACTCGGTGACATTCTCAGGTTTATTCTCCTGCACTTGGATTCCATCAGAACTGTACTTAGGTGCTAAATTTCGAGATAGGCTTAAGCAAAAATTATGAGAGTGCTGTGAGAGGCAACAAAGGAATGAGTAGCTGGGAGAGAGGGGTGTCACAGCCACAGAGAAGAGGGTATCCACACCTATCTGCTGAAAGAAATGAGAAGATTTAGAAAGTGATGAGAAAGTTCAACAGCCAATATCATGCTCATCCATTGAATCCATCACTTAAGAAAGACAATATACAGCAAACATCACATGAAAAAGCTATAAGAGAATTCCATTTGAAGGTTGAAAAAGAGTACTTTGAATCATTCCAGGAGCATCCAGATATATTCTTGTACATCTCCTTCTGAACAGGATAATTTATTATGTGATACACATCATACTACTGAAGCAGTTTTTAATGAAGAATATTCAGTTATAGAAGAGCAAATATTCAATAGTAATCTATTTAGAGAACAATATTAAACTTTAAAATATACTGGGTGAATTTAGCATTTAATATTTTTTTTAAATAATATAGTCACAGGAAGCACTGGCCAGAGGAAGATGCAGATGCTTAACAGGGCTTTTGCAATTTTATGCTTTTCAGATATTCATACAATTAACCACACTAGTGATGACAAAGGGTTCACATCAATGTCTTTTCTCCATGACAGGAGAGGAATAGATTCTGAGAAAAACTACTATAGAAAAGTAAATCTCTGCTCCATACTTTTTGCCCTACAGTTTTTATACACTGCAATCTTCCACTGATTCACAGTTCAGTACTTTTCAAAACAAGAGTGGCAGCTTTATGTTTAAGAGCATAAGCATGCTTTTCTTCCATAAATTTCTTAATCCATTTTTAAACAATTGCAAATGTTTGCCATCAACCAACTCATGTACCAACAGTGAAACACGCAAAGCAGCTGTAGAAGGAGGAAAGTAAACCCAGAAAACCCAGATAGACTATCAAACAAATTCTTCTCTTTCAAATATTAGTTGGATCCTCAAAAACATCTCTGACATATTTCCAATATTCAGAAACTCCTCAATATACATTTTATTAATTATTTTTATTGCTTAAAATTGTTTCTAATGATTAATTATGAATCTTGAGCTTACTGGGTAGTTTCACAGATCACACATCTTGACCCTCCTTCCCCTTCAATTCTGAAGTATATTGCACACTTTCTAGTGCTCTCGTGGCACATCTGACTTTATCAACTGGTACAAGGCAGAGCTATTTCATCCCTAAATTCCTCTTCCCTCCTGGGTAATTACCAATAGCCTCTGGCAATACATTTTAATATCTCCTCTACTGTCACTTCAGATGTTCCCTGTGAACAAGAGTGATGGTAGGAGGAACCCTTGTCTCAATGCACACAGTAGAAAATTATTCCACTGTCTTTATTGTTTCAAATTTCACCTGACACAATCAAACCAATTGATTATCTTCACTGTGCAACTCTGAAGTGAGGAACAACAAGGTGCTTACCTTCCTTTGATGGCTATAAAGTCAGAGTAATTGCTGTTTAAGTGTTCTCACTCTAAGATGTGATTTTACTGCAAAAAGAACATTATGCAGTACAGTATAGCAGAAAACAAGTAATTATCCTGAACAGCAATTAAGTTCTTCACAAGCTCAAGTTCAAAATCTATTTCATCCATGTTAGGTTAAAAGCATTAAGGAAATTGGTCCAAACTTTCATATCAATGAAAGAGTATTATTTAAAAAGATGAAACAACTTGATTTACCTTTCGTAAAGGTGTTTCCATAAAAAAGGAAGTCCTCTAATAATTTAGAGGATTAAATTAAAAAAAAAAAAAAAAGAAAAAAGAAAACCAGAAGTTATTTTGTTTTGGGTTTTTAATCTCACAATATAACCTTACTTCTGTTAAAACATTTATGATCTTTCAAGACTTTGCCCAGAAATCCAGTTGCCTATGGAATCCTTTACTTCCTTCTGCAAATTTAACTATATAAATTTCTCTAACAATATTACTGTAAAGCCATGTTATTTTATGGAGGGGCATTTGTTTTCTTTATGCTTTTGTAAAGCCAAACACTTTCACCGGCAAGACTGCAGCTTCCCATATAAAATGTTTACACCCTTTAAAAAACACTTTATCACATTAGTAAACTTAAATTGGAGCTGTCAGATTTCTTCAAAGTATCCTGAGGAATCTGTCAGCAGCGTGGCCATGTGCATAAATTCTGGCATTTCCTTTCACAGTATATCAAACCCTAGATGGATGAACGATCTGAAACTGTTATGTGCGTGCTGCTGTCTGAAAGAGTTGAGCTGTTTGGTTTAATGGCAGAAAAATGTTCTTCCAGCTGCACTTACATGACATAATCATGATGTACAGTCAATGGTCACATTTACAGCCTGCGATATAACACCTTTGGATACGTGAAAGCAGCAGGCAGCACACTGCCCATTGCAGCTCCCAGTTCTAAAAGCCACCCTTCAGTCAAACAACAGACACAGCTCTTGTCTAACTCACAGGTCAGCATCAGCCATCAGCAAGGAGATGCTCAGAAGACTTGGTTGGGAGGTTGGTCTTGTCACTAGCCTCTGCTGCCAAATAGTGATTTCAGGGAACCATGCCTGCGTTTACTTCTAGAGTAGAATAAATAGCAAAATAGGGTCAGCTAAATGCACTAAAATACAACAAACATCTACTGCAATCTCAAATACCTTGCTGACCAAGGTCAGCAAAAAGAAGGCCTTCAACTGCATCATCTCAACTACAAGTTAATGCAACCAAAATGGAAATGTAAAAAAAGAAAAACAAAAGGGGGAAAAAGAAGTAGCCAAATATTACCAAGATTTAAAGGTATTTGCTCTTCTTACAGAGAATTTTGATGAAGGAAACAATACTTCATATACACAGGAGATATGTGAGTAGAGTAACAGAAAACAGCTACCTGTTGTGGGGTTAACAAGTACTCTCTGCTTAAAACAGGTTTAGGCTTTTCACACTCAGATTGCACTGTTGATCTGGTCTCTCTTCAGCTGGCCTTTACTAAAAGAAACTTATTCAGACACTTTAAAATTGCCTAGCTGTGGACAGAACGGCCCTAAGCTGAACCAATCACTGTTGCCTTACTTCTTTTTCTTAAACAAACAAACAAAAAAAAACCCCTCTGTTTTCTCCCTGTATGAAAATTACAAAAATGATTACCAAGTATTAGAAGAATATTAAAAAAAGATAATATAATAAAAAGATAATATATAAAAAATATAATAAAGATAATATATTAAAAAAAGATAATTACATCCTTAGATATCTTAACTACTATCATACTGAAGTATGTCAAATGCATCCTTTATTAAAACACTTAAAACTGATTTATCCTAATATCAGTGTTACTTAATTTAATAAGCATTTCCATACAGCTTTAGTGTCTTTAAAAACACTAAGTAAATGAGCAGTTAAGAGAACTGTTACAAAATCTCAGACAATCAAGGGAAACCTGCGGAGCTGAAATTATTTCTCCAACATTAATAGGACCTAGAACCCTTGAAAAGCTGATTTGTTGTCATTGGGAACTTAATAGCAATTATTGCTCATATTCAAATGACACAATGGAACACCAAGCCTTCCATTTAAATGGCAGCCAGAGATCACCTCTATCATCCCAAATCCTGGGCCCAAACATGTGAACCAATATGGATGCAGACTGCCATGGTTTATTTCCCAAGTAATGGACAACCTCATAATGGCTATGGATTAAACTATTTGTACAATTTTGTGTAGTGAATAAAATACATATTTCACACACCTATTCACAATATCAGTAAGCAAGGAAGTGCATGATTTAGTAAATGAATATTTGTTAAATTGGAATTAATTAGGGAACATGCAAAATTGGAAGTTATTCAGCCCTTATATATAAAATGAAGGACACTTATTTTGTACTTCCACATCAAACTTGTTTTGAATATGTTTTTATTTTCCCTGACAGATGAGAAAGCCCTCTAGTAATCCTTCAAGAATTATTTTCTTGCAGCAAGACAATATTAATAAATATAACCATGATGAAAAGCCTAAAAAATGCATATTAAAAATTGAATTGTATTTACAGAATATAAGTTTGAACAGGGTCTAATTTGCACCCATTTAACCTGAACTTCCCTGACCTAATAAAAAATTCAAACAGCCTCCGTTATTCTACAGTAGCAAAAGCAACACATTGCTCATTAAGGTGGGAGTTTATACTCAAAAGCACAGTAAAAACTGAGTCCTTTGCTCTCCTTACTACATAAAGACTCCTGGGACAAGGTATGTGCAGTCTGTGCTGCATGCAGTTATGGGATGGCAGCAGAAACATCACTGTTAACATCCCCCCCACAGCATCTTCTGACTCCCTGAAAAACAACAATTAAGCAATATATAGACAGAGGTACTAACAACTTTTGACTTGCCCCTGGGCTAGGCATGAGTTGCCTCTTTCTGAGCTGTCTTTTCATAATAGCTTCCACATTTTGACTAAGACTTCGTTACACACAAATTAACAATCAGAACGCCTTTTTTTTTAATGAATGCTGATACATGGGAAAAAACCTGATCCCATCAAACCTGTTTTTCAGTTTTTATATAAAATATGCTTCATCAAGTACTCAGACAGCTCAGATCTATCTCCCAAAGTTAAAAAACAAGTTTTGAGCTGTACTTACATCTAATAATTTTCGAGGATGTAGTAATTGTTAGACTACAATTGTGCAAGGAATCAGCAAGTTTATATTTACCTATATACCTCTCAACTAATTCCAAATACCTTATTTGTATTGTAAAACAAGTCATCTATCACTATATAAGAAATATATGAAGCTGTAAAACCTAATTTAAAATTACTCTAATGTCTTGGTCCTTTCATAATATCATTGTGCCTGTGCAGTGGCAAACTAAACAAATCTTTTGGTTTGAAGAACATCCTGACATGCATTTTAATGCTACTGAATGTTCTTTGTCATCTGCAATAATAAATTGAGAGCCAGTGCTCAAGGAAATAAAAAAACTCATCTGAAAGGCTGCATTGGCATAAGCGACTTCTAATTGAAATGTTAAAGCTTTGAGATGTGAAAAAGACTTTACAGAGACTTTTTGTGTTCTAGTTTTATATATATATAAACACACCCCTTCATCTACAGTCAAGATCACACAGCTCTCACTGCTCATTACACAGAAAACGTGGGTTCTAACTCCAGTCCTCCAATTCACAGTATCACAGAACCATTAAGGTGGGAAAAGACTCCAAGACCATTGAGTACAACCTTTGACTGACCAGCACCTTGTCAACCAGGCCATGGCACTAAGTGTCACATCCAGCCTTCCCTTGAGCATCTCCAGGGATGGTGATTCCACTGCTGAGGAACTCATTCAGTGCAGGTAGTTCAGTGAGCTGCAGGTTGAGCACCAGGCAAAAGGCCATGAAATGCCACCCTTTGAAAACCAAAGGGCTCAGGGACCTGTGGCACCAGCCAGGGGACTGGACACTTAGGGCAGGAGACAAGGACTCACAGACATTTTGTGCTTAGACTGTGAGAGATCTTTGTTCAAGGTCCTTCCTTGGAGGCACCAGCTGGAGAGATTCTTTTGTTATTGCACCAAGACTGAATTATTTTAACAATTGAGACATCTGAGTCTGTGCTGTGGGAATCCTGGTCTGGCTGGGTGAGCGTGGAGGGTGTAGCTGTGGGGTGGCCTCAGTCCCAGCTCAGGTGGTGTGGGTGTGACTGCCAGAGTGGCTCCTGGATGGTTGGATAGGGAAGTTCCCTTAACACCACCATCTCCACGGGCAGTTTATCCCAATGCCTGGACCCATATCTACCTTAGAGGTCTTCAGTACACAAAACACAGCCTCAGGCAAATGATACTAGGAGTATTCAGGCCATTTCAGAGTATGCTGGGGTCCTAAGAAATGTATTTTTTAAATAATTAATATGTTTACATATAAAAAATGTCTAGACAACATAGATGAGTATTACTTCACTAGTATTAATTAAGAAAAACATTAAGACATATAAAAAGGGATGCTGTAATTGGAAGAAGCAACTGAGACAACAGAAAGTAGTAGTTGTTCTTATTTATTCACATAAATATGTAGATTATCTTTGTTCCTCCAGTGACTGCACTGCCTGGTTTATGCTTCCCTTTGTTACCATTTCTAAGTCACTGCTGGGGAATTGGGCAGCTCTTTCATTCAAAACCTCAAATACACAATTTGCAGATTTTATAAGAACTATGTTGTACTGTCCTTATACTCCAAAACAGAAAAACAGAACAAGACAGATTTTCTCATACTAACTCCAGCTATTTTCAGTGTAAAGGTAATTGTGTCAGGCCAATGGACAGAGAGGGCATCATTTTCTGACACCATCCTTTTCTATGCTGCTTTAATAAATATAACATATGATAACAAAGACTTTGTATTCAGAACATGCTTTTAAGATTAACCATATTTTTAGGAATTCTTTGTAAACAGAGCTTCTTCCTTTGAAGTTGGATTTGAAAACATTGATAGTGTTTATCCCAGAAGGGAAATAAACAAGAAGATTCATAATTAATGTATCAAAAATAATGAGTTATATTGAGAGGGAACTTTAGCTCTCTGCCTCATGACAGAAGAGTCATTCCACAAAAGTGACTAGTGGTATACTTTAAAAAAAGGAAATATTAACTCTTTCCTCTTCACTCCTTGTTATGAGATTTTGTTATCCTAAACAAATTTCTTTTTGAGACAGGATATTAAACTAAGCAGATCACATCTATCTACCTTAGATTCCCATCTATTAATGTTGGTTTCTTAGCACACAAATACTTTAATAAAGTTCAATAACAATAGTCCATGCACACATTCAGCCAGGGATTAGATTCCAAATCCAGTTATTATAGTTTATTCAGCTAACAAATATTACGTGGCCCGTGGCAACCATCACAACAGTGTATACAGCCTTAGATCACAAAAAACACAAATGAATGCACTACAGCCTAATACACAGTGTTAAAGACAACTTACATGACTTTGTCAGACGCCATACGCCATCGTGCATTTGAGGCGTTAGCACCAAATTCATCCCTCCCAACTGCAGACATCCAAGGGTAATACTTAACTTGTGGGTATGCCATGGTTTGTGGTCTTTCTCCACTGAGTGAAGGCTCACCCTGGGCTATGCACATCCTAGATGGAAGGAAATGCACCCTCCAAAGGCCACGCCCGCTTCACAAGGAAAAACTGAGGTTAGGAAGGTAAATCAAAGATAGCTCTGCAGGTTTTGGAATTAAGTTGGAGCCCAATGTACTAATCTCACCCGCCCAAACTTTTTTCTTTATGATTAAAATAAACCAAGAAAAACCTGAAAGCTGGCAGCTCCAATGGCTCCATGTTTCTACAAGGCATAAGCCTTTTCCTCATATAAGCTGCTGGCTAATTCTTTGGCTCAAGTCCACCCCTCCTGCTGTTGACTGAGGAATTGATTGTATAAGGATCCCGCGTCCTCCACACAGACTTGGGTGGCTTGACTTGGATAGCTACTGAACCTTGATTAAACAAAGATTGCTATTTTGCACAAAAGATGCTGAAAAGCACTTGGATCATTTGTTCTGCTACCTCAGCTGCCTTCTGGCAAAACTTCCAATGCAAAATGTTGAGCAATTCAGGGATGATACCATCTCAGCCCACAACAGACATTTCTTGAAGGCCATGTGACCCCAGCTGAGATTGCACTGAATTCACAGAACAAAGTATTGTTCCTTCAAGGAGGATAGGACTCAACCTCGGATTACAGACACTGTGAACTGGCAGCATCGCTTTTAAAAACTGTTAATAATTCATTGTCAGCCCCTGGAGAAGAACAAATTAAAAATGCTGCTTGAAATATCATCTTTATTGGCAATACTGGTGAAAAAAAAATAAAAACTTCTTTTCCCTATTCACTGCATGCAAACACACAAAGAAAATGGCCTTCTTTAAATGAAAACAGTTGCTGACATTTTACATTTCTGATTTTACTTTATTTACAGAGGATTCTGATTCTGTCTGCTGGGAAATGACATTTTCCTTCAGCTAACAAAATGAAAATATATAGAAAAAATGGTGGAGCTGGCATTTATAGGAAATACAGCCAGAAAATTACAGAGGACAAATAGCCACTTGTGTTTTCTATAATTACAAAGAAACGTGAATTAAAGTTTGAATTATTGTGTTTTATTTATGATTCTATTTATGACCTCAAGTATACAATAATAGAATCCTTTTTTAAATCTACCTTTCAAAGTACCAGTTAACACTGACTACCAGAAAGGACATTTCTTGAAATTATAGTCTTAGGAGTACAATTGTAAGTTTTTGATAAGGTGACTAAAATATTATAGCAATGAATATATGTAAGTATTGATTGATAAAAATAACAAAATAATTCTTATCTCTTATCCAGGAATTACCATAGATATTTATTGTAAGATGTCAAAATGATCTCATGAATTTATTTATAGCCTTGAAAATACAGACAGAAAGATGAAATACTAAACTCACAATAGAATTATTCAATCAAATATATTATATTTCACCCAAAAATAGGATATCAGACTAACAGTGTATTCTGGTTAGGCAGCACAATTTGACTAAGAATGCATATTTTTATTCACTATTTCTACAAACTGTCAGCAGTTGTAGAAACACAGACTTTATGTTTACAATGATAGCTGACAGCACAAGTCAAGTCACAAGCTTTGCCTTCCCTACATGGCTGAAGAACTGTAGTATCATTTATCCACTGCAAAGGTTCACAAAGGCCTGGCAGAGTGAGATTAATATGTTTCTTTATGAGGCAAGCAGTAATGTTTATATCCTTCCTTCTTCTTGAGTAGTGTGTGACTGCAAACCCTTTGTATAATCAGGCTTGATGGGTGTCACTGGAGGCTCAAATTAAAATAAATGCAAAAATCAAGCTTTGGAACGAATGAGGGAATACTAAATCATTGTGGAAGAACTTAGAAAGGATCAGCAATGTTCCTGGTTTTCAATTTACTTTTCCAGCAGAACATTAGCAGAGCACTGCAGAGATCCCCATCCATTTGCACTGCAGGACCAACAACGCCCACCCTGAAAAGCCAAAATACTGTCTTCCCAAATTGTTTACATCAAATACAGAAAAAAACCTTTACTGCACACCTTCAGATAGACTCTGAAAAGCCAAACCAAACAACAAATTCAGTCTCCCAGCAGGAAAAAAAAAATCAGTTGTTTTTTTTACACACAGGAACCCAGATACCTTGTTCCCAAGTGACATTCTCATCAGCCTCCTGCAATGGTGCAGCCAGGGTGCAGCAATGGAAGATGCACTGCTGGGAGTCACAAGTCAGCAACAATCTGAGTGCTGAACCTTGGTAATCCACCCAGGAGTAAAGCAAGCCAGGGGACACCACAGTTTATATTCTCTCTCACCATGACGGTGGCATGGATTTGGTAACTTCAGAGGAGTTAATCAGGATGACTCTGGTGTAAGTGCTGAACACAACACAGTCCCACATTTGCTGCTCTATTTACAAAGCAGCACGCCAGATTCCTTCTGAAAATCCAGCTTTTCTGCAGTTCTGCTGAAAGTGATTCATTTGCTAATACCAACAGTCTCACTGTTTTATTAGCTAACCATAGTCTTAAATTTAGCTAACCATAGTCTTAAAGAATTGCAGTCCTTTGGGTAATACATATTTTAAAATAAGGTAATCAGGATGATGAAAAGAGAGTAATCCAGATTCTTCAATACATACTTCTAAATCAACCCAAGGAGGGCAAAAATTGACAGTTTCTGAGTTTCTATGAACATGTACAAAGCACACAGGCATATGTTTAGATGCAAATACTCCCTTTCCAAAGCATCCAACACTTATTTCTTAGTCCTGAAGGCCCAGAAATGACAGGCCTACAACTGTGTCTTTGTTGAAGCATTGAAGAGCCCCTCTAAATAATTTTTAGGTTGAATTCCTCCGCCTTCAAATCATCTTCAGAGTTCTAGAGAATCAAACTCTCAGCAGGTGGCTCAGCTTTAAAATAAAAGGAAGCAGTGACAACCACTTGCTAAAAAATTATTTTTGGTTGTAATTGTAGGGTGGGACTTTCTAAAGCTCTCATTGCTTAGCTTTGCTCCCACAGGCTAAGAAGTGAAGTATGCTATGAACTCCAGAAGGAAGCCAGCAAAACAGCCTTTGACTAGCCAATCTCACCCACAATTATAATTACATATTCTGTAAGCAACTCAAGAAATAGCCAGCTGCTCCAATTAGTGCTTATGTAAGTGAAGCAGCATTCGGGGTTCCTTATCTCCCAGAAATTTGCCACCATCAATGATCACACCGAAAAAAATCAATACAGAATATTAGGTAGGTGGGACAGAGTATACTTAGCAAGTAAATTTTCTCAAATGTAAAATTTTATAATGCCACAAATCTGTAAGGAAAATATAAGCCATAGAAATGCTCTAAGAGCTGAAAAGTCAGCTTTACCATGTAAGGTCTCCAAGCTCAATCTGTTCAGCAAGAGCAAACTGTTCTTACCTAAACAAGGAAAAGATGTGATGAAAGAGAAATGTTCAATTTCAATGCTGTATGTGTGTTAGGATATGACAGCTGAAAACTGAAATAAGAAGACCTGATGTTGTAGCAGCGAAAACAAAGCAATTTTTAAATGCATGGTTTTGTCTTGTCCATGATCACATGACATTTAGTAACTGGGACAGAATCTTACCCCAGCTCACCAGCCTTGGTTTCCTGCACAAATAGCACACCAGTACTCTGCTTCTGCTCTTTACACATCTAGCCTTGCTTTTCCCCACCTCCTTTCAATTGCAGTTCTACTCATTTTTAAATACAGAGAGGAATTTTTTTGCTTATGGCTTCCTGCCAAACACTTCTTCTTTCATGTTCTTGAGCCCTCGCTTTATTAGCCTTGTCTATCAGCATGCCCAGAAGATGCTCTCACCCATGCACTGACAGGCTCTTCCTAACATTTCCTAAAGTACTATCAGTTATGAATTGTCTTTCTTCCTAGTCTGAAGGAATCCTAAGTTTCTCCTCTCTTCTTTAGCCTGTCAGAAGCATTACTTCCCTGGCATTAAACATTCTGTTGAATGATCAATTGCAATAAGAAGAATTACAATTAATTGGAAACTTACTTAAATATTCAATAATTTTAAAATATGAAAATTCACCTACAGTGATACTTTAAGCTTTTTTCCTGAAGACCTTAATGCCATCTGCAGCTGCTGCTTTTATTAAGATTAGAATTAATGCATTTGTATTTTGGAGCAGATTTATATATTGGTCCAGATGCAATTAGGGTACAGTTAAAATTTGACATTGGGGATTCCCAAATCCAACACAGTCATGCACTAATGCACAAAATCACTGTTGTCCAATAGATCTGCCTTCCCATCTTGTGCTACTGAGACTTAGAGGGAGATTTTTCAAAGGGTAATATTGGCTTACTTCTTTGGTAACAGAGAGGTTCTGGCCACTCACAGGTGATCTAGAAAAGGGATACAGTGGTACCTGCCACAAACCATGGACAGGTAGGGTGGTACACTGAGCACTTTGCTGTGCCCCCCATTTGCTCTCGTTGCCTTAACAAAAGGACTTTTACATTTTTTTCTTCACATTGAAACTCCCATTATGTGGTTTGTATTTGCTCTACTACTACAAATCCTACAGGAAATGCCCACCAAATACCTCTCTCCATGGAATCCTCTCCATGCCTCCTGAAGTGACACATGCCTTTTACTGAAATCTCTGATGCCAATAAATCCTGGTGTTCTTTTCTTATAGAATAATAGACTGTCCTGAGTTCGAAGAGACCCACAAGGATCATTGAGTCCAACTCCTGGCCCTGCACAGCACCATCCCCAAGAGTCACTCAGTGTGCCCAAAAGCATTGTCCAAACACTTCCTGAACTCTGTCAGCCTTGGTGTTGTGATCACTGCTCTGAGGAGCCAGTTCCAGTGCCCAGCCACCCTCTGGGTGAGGCCTATTTACACCAGGCCTTTTCCTTGCTTCCTAATTCTTCATTTCTGCATATTGGCTCTTATCCAAAATGACGAGAATTTCTACAACCACCCAGATAAACACTCTTAATTCTCTTTAAGAACTACTTTTCCTCTATGTTAAATATGACTTTGGGGAGCAAATCTGAGGTCAGTTTAATCCAGCCCTTTTTTTTTCCCTTTTAGAAGAAATTTGAAGACATCTGAGAAAAGAAGCTTACGACATTATAATTTCAGCATACACAACAACCCTGCCCTGCTCTGACTCTCTAGTTTTTATCAAATATTTAGATTTAGGTCCCTTCTGATTTATTTTGTAACCAATCAGTAGCAATTTGTGTCTTCTTAAGGCCTTTACTCCTTCCCCACTCCAGGAGCCCAGGTGGTTCAAAATTTCTGGCACAGGGTGGATACAGGGCAGATCCATGAGATGCTGCTCCTGCAGATCCAGAGGGGAATCACTGATAGGCTCAGCCACCTCAAGGAAAACTGCAACAAAGGGATTCTGTTTGAGGCTCTCAGGAGGAAAAACACAACTCTGCTTTTATAATCAGCCTGTCCAGTGATCAGGCTCCACCACAGAAACTGCTGATCCATTTACCAAACTTAACCAAGTTGAATATCAATCATGCACATATTTCTTGAAGAAAGAAAAATTAATATATTTCAAGTTAAAAAGTTCATTCTTTCATATTAATGTTGCAGAAACTCATATCTTTGCCTGACTTATTACCAAGTAACCTCTTGAATATCCAAGGATATCACTCCCTCACTCACCTCCCTGTACAAGCCTTGAAGGCTTCAGAAATCCCTATTGATCCAATGCTAACTCCCCTGAATTCATAAGTCAACAGCAGCAGTGGAAACTAGAGCTTGCAGGCCTTACTGCAGAAACCCATCTGTCAAAAGCCTGGTAACACACACAAATATTTTCTCAAAGAATTGTTAATTTGCCTCCCTGCCATCTGTGACAATTTTAAGAGTCAAAAGCCAAAGTTGTTTGTCTCAATACCCAAATTTCTATTGCCACTGCTCCTCACAAAGGTTCACCATGTAGATCTGCACATTCTGCAGATCTGAATTCCCCTAGATAATGTGTCATTTGCCATTTATTAGTAATATTTAATATTTCTAGGGTGAGCAGTTCTGCTCACCCCAGAAGGATTCTAAGTCACATATAGGGCCAATGAAGCTTCTACAATAGAGTGAGAGCTGACAGCTAAAGAACTTGCCTAACAACTACAGATTTCAGCAGGTCACATTCTCAATGAACGAAAAAAAAATCCACCTTTACTAAAAGAGCCATGGAATCTGAATAGCCTCATCAAGCAGGTAGCAACTGATATTTTCCCTTCAGCAGAAAATACCTGTGTTAAATTGAACAAATGACAATGAACTTGCTTCAGAAGGGAGATGATATTCACACCTGCTGCCAAATCTGAGTGGTACCACACTGAAATAGTTCACTGATAATATATTTCATAAAGCATGTATTGGCATGCAACTGAGGAAGATACTCAAGTTCCACAAATACATCAATAATTTTCTGTACTTCCTATGCATTAATAATATTAAAAAAGAACTTAATAAATACTTCCTTTATTAATCACACTGTGACTTTCATTCAAGGTTAATTCTAATGGAATTTAGTTATTTCAATCATACCTTATTGATCCTTGTTTCCTGTCAGAACTACCACCTTTCTCATTATACCCTGCTAAAACAATGCCCACCACAGATTGTTAGCTCAAAATGACCTGCAAGTGGTTTTGATCTACAGATACACAGTTGCCTTTATCAGAAGACCCCTGCCTATTCATTTTTACCATCTCTATTGGAGTAACATTAGACACAAAACTAAACTGTTATTGTCCCTATTTCCCATGTCTGCAGCAAAACCTCCCTAATATTAATACAGCTGTTGTTTTGAAAAAGACACTTACTGTACTTCAGTAGAGCCCATCTGAGGCAACACACAGCAAACACTTTTATGCCCAAGTAACCAATAGGAAATGGCCATGGACATTGAATACTATCTAAAATGGTGTGTGACCCCTAGTTGAGTATTTTCTATTACATTTTCCAAAATAACCTCAACCAAGTTATTATTAGTAGGAGTGAAAAGACACTTCAGCAAAGATGGAGCTCAAATCTGTCACGTGTGCATATTATTCTGAATTTAATTTCTTCCTGAAGGTTAACAGTGCACACACAATTGAGGAAGAAGATAGCTTTTCCAAAGACAAAAGATCTGGATTGTAAGGAGATCAGGTGTTAACAAACTCAAAGTTAGAAGAGGTATCCCCAGCTCACTATGTCCATCTCCAGACATCCTGTGATCTTGCAGAAAGGACACCTATTTTTCGTACTGTTGCACTCTCATTACACCAATTTACAGCCTGCATCACAGTTCCACAAGTCTCATCTTATTGCTTTGGGAGGTGCCCAACAATCCCCTTGCTGCAAAGAGAGTACCAACAGCAACAGACCCCAGTCACCCATCTAACACATTCTTAAGAGTAATAATAACAGCAATTCATACCAGAAAACATGAATGACTGACCAACCAATAACATCTATCTATAGTTTCAAGTCATTTTATAATGCATGGAAGAAATGCAGATGGAAATTAGGATTTCCTCATTAATAGTTTTCATTTGTTGTGTCAGAGATAGAAAAAACTCTTCAAACAAAAGTTTCCTTTTTTAGTATTGATTTAGAAATGCAAACTTAACACAGGATTAGATGCTTAAGGTTTTAACAGCAAACACACACAAAGAGGAAGTCAATAATGACAATGAAAGGCCAAGTTTTAAATCTTTACTGGCTATTTCTAAAAATCTGCCTCTCAGTGTACATTTCCTCAGTCTCTAAACAAATCTTGTTATAGCCAATCAATGATATATTTCATGTCTCTCTCCAGTTTTATGACTTTTCATTGTGAGATGTCATCGGCTTTTTATTAATTTGACAACTAAAATGTACTAAATGCCTATGTTTTATTGCTGCAGTGAAAGGAAGTGAGACCTTTCTCCCTACTAGATTACTAGTAATTATTACCAACATTTGTATAATTTCTGGGTCGGGCCAACACTGCACAAGACGACACAACTACAGCAGCAGTCCTTTTATGTTTTCTTTTTACAAGTCACAGGATTGAAGAATTATGATGGGGAAAACGCCATTCTTTAAAAGAGAAATTATATACAGTAGAAGAATTTCTCCTTTTCCTAAATCATGAGCAACCAGAGGTACAGTGTAACAAACAACTTTTCCTTTTTCCACATACAACTTTTCTTTAATATTTTGCAAGCTAATTCTTTGTTCAATACACCTGGTCAGTTAGGACACTCAGTCCTTGCAGCAATTCTGAAAAAATGACAAAGGAGTATGAAAAACTGTTTAAAAACTGCAATATTAAATGAGCTATAAACACTGAATTGTTATATATCAGACCTTGAGTTCAACTTGAGGATAACACAGCATGCAGATTTTAAAACAATAAATGGTCTAGCAGGAACCAAGATGAGCAATATTCATTACTGTGACTATAAAATCAAATACAGGAGCAAGCTGGAAACACTGGCCACACACCACTCATATAAAATACATATCCCAAGGGATAAAATATTGAACCAGTGCAAATTATGAGTTCTTTTTCTACATTGCAGCCTCTGTCTGATTTCAGGGAAATCACTTCAGCCAGTCTTAGTTTCAAAAGTGAGCACCATAACATGAAGAGAGAAGCAAAAAAAAAAAAAAAAAAAGTCTCTACATGGTTTGATTAATACTTAATAGAAAAGTTTGGGGTTTTGTTTGTTGCCTTGCACTCAATGGAGGGAAGGTAGGTAAGAGCCACCAAGGTCAGGTCTGCTTTCCTCTTACTGCCATGGAGGTGGAAGCTGTCAGATTTTCACTGCTTTTATTTATTTATTTAAGTGACTTTACTGTGACCATGGCTGAAATACTGGTCCTGGTTCCTGCCCATTTAAGTGGCTGTTTGCTAACTGAAAGCTTAAAAATCCAATGACCTTTTGTAGTTGCAGCAAGGTGTGTGTTATCCTGCCAATATCTACTCTCTCATGAGCTCCATGCTCATTAGTTGACATTAAGCTTGACTGCCATAAAGGTGATGTAGCTGAGCTCTAAATGGTACCTGCATTGTCCTATGGATATTTATTCCATGGCTACGCTGTAATTAAAGGCTTTATCAAAACCTTTGGGAAATTCACTTACAAAGCAGAGTTAAAAAATTTGGATTGTTCTAAATTACTGTATTTTCACCCAGCAATTCAGTAGATGGCCAGAAAATGCAGCCAAAAATCTTGAACAATTTTTAGACTGGGAACAGAAATTAGCAACAACCAGTTCATACAACTACTGTGTTATTTTCAGAGAGCATTAACAGATACTGACCTGTACACAGCTCATGATGGCTGAACAATATGTTATGTTCAAAAAAATTCTCCAGAACACACTTCCTTGCAGCAAAACAGAATGAACTCTGTATTTTCCACTCAACTAAAATGTTGCCAGTTAGACAGCTAAGAGACAAAGCTAAGCTCAGTCAATAGCTCTTTTTGATATGTTATCTGGGTAAGAGTTAAGCCTGCTTTCTACCCTTTCATAGTTAATTCTTGACATTCTAAGTGTGGCTCAAATAAATCCACAGCAAATCAACCCAATATAAACATAAGATATCATATAAAGACAGGTCACCTGAAGTCTACAAAACTCTCCTCTATAAATCAGCTTATTGTTCCAGGCCTTCATTTAAAAAGCAGTGAGAGACAGGTTAAACATGGTGCTGAAGGATGCAGACACACAGTACAGTATTAGAGCTCCATTTCAACCTTTCTTAAAGGTAGTCTGAGGAAGTGCAGTAAACTCAGTAATTTCAGTGAACTATGCTGCACAGATTTAAAAGATTTATTTCTTTCTCCATCCATTGACATTCATTTTTCGTGTAATTAAACTGCTGTCATGGATCAATGAGCACAGATAACAACTAAAAGTAGCACAAGAGAATCCACCAGCAATCTTTTTCATTAAGTACATAACCAAATATTATTTGTTAGGCCGCAACACAAAATGCATCTAAAAGATCTCATTTTGTTTGAAAACAGAGGGACAGCCAGAACTTGTGACCTTCTAGAGATGAAGACATAAAATCAAAGCATTCAGGAGAAAACAAGGCAGTCCTTAATACTAATATGAGGTTTAAATCTAATATGAGGTATAAATCTAATTTTTAGAGATAAGGCTCCAACGAAAATATCAACCCAGTTAAAATGACAGCTGTTAGAATTAGGCCCTCAGCAATAATATAATTACAGAGCAAAATAAATTCAAAATCTTTAAGAACAAAAAAAGAAAATATTTCAGATGTGTATATGCAAATCAACAAGTTGATACTTCTTTAAAGTCACTGTATGAGTAGGAAGTATCACTTAGGAAGTAGATGAAGAGTAATGAGAGAATACAGAGAAAGTAATGTTTGAGTTTTTTAATTCAGCCCCTTGACATTTTATTTGTGTTCCTCAAAATATCAGCACTGGTTGACCATAAAAATCTGCTTCTATACTAACAGTGACAAAAAAAACCCCATTATAACAACAACAAATATTGCTTCTAAATACTTAATACACAATTATTTTTTTGTCAGGGAAAAAAAGAGATCTTTAAGCTCATTCCCCTGCCAAATTTTGCAGTCTTTAGGAACCAGAACTTTGACATTCTCTTTTGACTTTGGCCCAGTATTAAACCAATTCTTATACAGAACTATCTTATAAAGCTCTTTTTATTAAAAAAAATGCTTCACTTTGCTTACGGATCCTACATGAACAGCGTTTGTGAAACAGTGACAGTGGAATCACCAGAGAAAGCACAAAGCATCACAGCTACACAGTACAGAAACCAGTGAGTGATGACCTCCATTTAATACAGCTTGTGATTGCTCTATTTTTTCATAAAAGCTAAAGCAATTTCAGTAAAATCTAGACCAGCAATATGTCAGTTTTCAGACAATCCTGACTAAAAAGGTATGCATATTTTACACGAACTTGCATATTTTTTTACATTTGAATACTAGCAGAATTTAAAAGCATTAGCACCATTGGTATTAACAGCCTTTGCATACTAAAATCCCACAAAGTGAGACTACTTCCCTTGGTTTCCATTTCTCAATGCTTTAACTACTAAAAATGTCCCTGCAAGCATATCTGTACCAGGCAAGAGACCAAGTGAGTTTTAAAAAATCTCAAGAAGAGGCACCTTATCCAATTACACTGTCCAAAGATATTCACACTTTATCTATAAATTACTCAGAAACCAAGACAAGGTTAGGACAATGATCTACCATTGACTCATTAACGGCCCCACATCACATCTGCAAGTGTGCTCTCAACACACAGTGGCAGAAATGGCTATTCAATTTTGCAGGAAGATTGGAAGCTTCATATTCCAGGTGTAAAAAGAGAATCTCACTCCTCAATATATATTACATTTCTAATTAGCATAAAAATACTATTCTGCTTTTCTGAAAAGAACTGTAGCTGACAGAGTAATCCCAAAGAGAAATACAATTACTTGTGTTGTATTGTCCTCTCTTCCTTAACAGTTGCTCATTAAGGGGCTTGATGCTAGTGAAAATGGTGTCAACATTCTCCCTTAATGCAAAGCAGTAGCTTTGCAGCCTCTGATTATTTTGACATTTCTACCCGAAACAAAAAGCATTTCAAAGTCTGCACTGTCTGTAAGGGATGCAGAGAGTGGACAATCTGTTTATTCTTGCATGTTTGCTTTCAAGGTTTATCACTTGGTTCATGTAGGAAGAGATGGGGGAAAAAGCAAAGCATGCCAAGAAATAACAAAGGGAATACAAGACAGGAGCACATCTGCTGATGTATGCTGTTAGAAAACTGCACACTTGGAAAAAAGGGGGATACACAAAATATTGACCCCATCATCTTCCTCACATCCAAACCAGAGTTCAATCTGGACAGAAAATTGCCATTCCTAGGTGGGAAGATCTTGCTCTGCTCCCTTTGTACATTATATATAGATTACAGACAATATCTCCCACAGTGTAACACGCACTTGTGGCCTCCACAACTCTCCATGGAGGTAATTTACAGGAATTTTTGTGAGCCTCCACTGACCAGCTTTCTGCAATCAAAAGAACACATGCAGCTGAAAGTCAAACGTGCCAGGGTTCCCATCACAAAGCTGCCACACTGAGCCATGCAGGGGAAGACAGCAGAAAGCCTCCCATGGGCTGTGGTCTGCAACAGCCTTGCATCCTTGCACAGCCCCAGACCAGCCTGCTGTACATGTCTGGCTGGCAGTTTCTCTATAAAAATGTTTGAAACTTGTACCAAAATTCTCTGCTGGGAAGCAACAAAGACAAGCTGACAGTGGCAATCAGCAGCAAGTACATGTGCAGGGGTTTTTCTGCTTCACATGCTGGCTCACCTCTTAAAGGCAAGCATTTATGGAGAAAGCTACAAAAGGCTGTCTCAAGCTTAGTTTCTTTACATTACTGTACTTTCATGTTTCACCATCTTTTTCAGCATGTTTCTCACTCTTAGCCTGTCCTGTTCCTTTGTGCTGTCCTTAATGCTTTCACAGACTTAGATAAGGAAATTGTACTCAAATAGATAAAGCTGTCTTCTGCCACTATTACTAACACCAAACAATACCATATAATTCTTCCTCTAGAGTCTTATTCAATATGAACAAAGGAAATAAAAACCAATCCACAGAATCTAGTATTTTTTTAGAATAGTTTTCAAGCTTATCTATACAATATTCTAGAATGAACAGAATTTATCTAATACATTACAGTTATTCCACAGGGAGAGAGAAAAGGGTAAGACAACCCAAGGAAGTAAACAAAATAACTCTGGCAGGGTATGCTTAGATCTCACCCTACCACTCCTCCCACATAGAGGGAAACACACAGCCACTGAAGTAAACATGTATTATACTGTAGTTATTACCACCTTATTGATACAATTATAAAACCATTAATTTTAAGAAAGCATACGTTTTTCTGAACTTAATTTAAATGGAAAAAAAATATGATTTCTACAAGGTTACAGTCTTGCAGCGACTATTGTGTTTATTATTAGATATTTTATTCTTTCTTTCCTAACCAGGATGTCTTACTCAGATCAGACAGTGGTGGGTGTCAGCTAATTCACACCTCTAAGACCACAGAAGTGTCACTTGAGACAAAAATCTCAAAGGCAGCAAGTCAACAAGCACCACTGACTCCATCAATGCTATCAAACAGGGGTCTGGCCCACCAGACACATTTGATACAAAGCTCTGCCACAAGAGCATCCTCATCAGCATCCCCTGCTCTCCTCAGATGCAGCTCTCATTGCCACCACTCTTCTCTTTTGACCTTCCAGGACCCAAATCATCTTGCAGATGGCCCCACTTTACTTTGCTACATGGTTCTGCAGACCTGGGTGCCTTCTGTATGTCATCTGCTGACAGCTCAAAAAAGATGCACCACTCACCTTCTTCCTAATTAACTTGGGCTAAATTACAGGCTAGTGCAGAAAAAAAGATTCAGTGTGAGAATGAGTACTAACATGTAGCAAGGAACTGAATACCTGTACTCATATTTACAAAATTTACCTCACTTTTAACAAACAAAAAGAAAGAAAAGCTGTAACTATGGCAATGTATCTGTTGTACCTACTCTCTAGTTCATGTGCTGCAAAGGCCTGCACACATATTTTGTCTGCTTTAGCAAAACAACTCACTGCTCCATCTATTCCTTCAATCTCCAGTTTAGCTTCATTGCCTCTCTCACACTTCTAGCACTGACTTAACTGGTCTCTTTAGTCCTCACAAGTGCATTAACAAAGCTTCCCATCAAACTATCACCCAAAGTACTATTATTAGCTGAGCTCTAATATAGCACAGAAATTGAGAATGGCTGCAGCTAGAAAAAGCCTATGTAGATGTTACTTGTCTGACAGCTTCAGGCTTATTTTCAACATGTTAAATAACTCAAAAATGACTCAGGCAGCAATTCACTGACATCAACCCCTGCACAGCTGAGTAAGTAATGTTAAGGTCCTGTAAATGGAAGGAAATCCTATTATGAATGCCAGAAGAGGCATCAGTCTTTTCTTCCAAGCCAATGCTCCCTGTGAATGAGGGGAACAGTACTAACAACCAAACACAAAGCCTGATTTCCAGCAGTTACAGTAAAGCAATGCATTCTTCCAAGGTGGGGGACACCCAGGGAAAAGCTCCAAAAGACCACTGAAAAATTGACACTTTTAGAGAAAAATCTTAAACATGAAAATTTCTACAGTGCTAAAAACTTAATGGAAGCTATACTGAGTAAACAACACCTGGCTGCTCTGCTTCTTGCAATTTATGGCTTTTTAAATTTCCTTTTGCCACTTTCTTCATTCAGGTCCTAACAACCCCAATACCACCAGCCAGCCTGCAGGCAGGCAGGAAGAAGCTGGGTTCTACAGCCTTGGTCCTGGGGAGGGAAGGGGGGATGATGCAGGGGGAAAGGGAGCAAATAAATACACAAAGAGAAACTATTAGTCACTACAAAATGTCCTGCCAGGGAACGTTTGGGAAGTACTGTTATTGAGGTGCACATAAGCGTAAGCAGATCCTTTCTGTCACTTCAGAGAAAAAAGGGGTGAGGATGAAGGAGGTCTTACAGAAGGGAATATCTGTGCAGAAATGGCAGCTATGTCTGGGCTAACCAGAAAACAGGAGCTGAACCTCGATGCCAAAGTCTCTCCCCATTCAGAGCCAGGAAATCAAATTCCATTCTCGTTTTATCTTGGCACAGATCTTTTGCTTCAACCTCTGAATTACAGCAGTTTCTGGGATTAGGACTCAGGGCCATTATTTCTGGCCTTTAAAAAAAGACTGCACTAAGCAGAGAGTAACTATGTCTAGTATAAATACAAGTTGAGCAATGGGTAAGTTTTAATTCAGACACATTAATCAAAGAAAATAAAGCAATGTAAAAGCATCTGGCAACACACAAATTAGTTAGACTAAATGTCTCACTTCTCACAGTAATTGTTTCTTGGGTTGATTAAGGAGGCTTTTCTCCTCTCAGCTGTCCTGAAAGGTTTGCATTTTCCTCCCTTCTTTGAATCCCTCTAAGGTATTGCCATAATGAACATTTCTCCTGGAGACTTCTGGATAGATTCACCATGTTTTGGCTGTGATTTCCATGTTACAACTACTAAATTTCATCACCTGAGCAGCCCTGCAACACTTGCTGGTCTGAAGCACAGTTTATTGGTGTATGAAAAATGAGAATGCTGCATCTTGTCTCATCTGTGGCTTCTGCTGTCCCAGATGGGCAGAGATCAGCCCTGTAACACAGCACTTACCTGTAGGCCACCAAATTGGCCTTTATATTATTTTCCTCATTAGCTGCCCATATATCCCAGGGAGAGCTGTATCTCTTTATGGATTCACTTGGAAAATAAATAATTACCTTCAGATGGTTATGTTTTACAATGACATCTATTTCTCACAACCAGCCTGACAGAAACTTTTCCTCCTCACAGAAATTATAAAACAGACTGCTTGTTCCCTTAAAATTACTCTACCCTTGGCCCTTAATACATAAATCTTATTCTTCCAGTGCTCACACACAGTTTGAGTTTTCTTTCATTTAGTTAAAATGAAAAGTATTTAATTTCAAGATTCTCTGAATCATACTAAATAATTCATATAACCGAAACTAAATCACAGCCATGGTCTCAGTTCTACATCAACTCTTGGTGTAACTTGCATGACATAACATCAGAAAACATCATCTTTGAGCAAGGGATACTCAGACTCTCCAATTACTTTCCCTTTACCACTAGGGGCCAGCAGTTCACCTGCTGCAGCTACACCAAGGAGTACCTGCCCACCTGAAAGAAATTCTGCTCCCTCTTGCACCTGCTAAACCATATTAAAACAGGCTAGAAATTCATATCCACACTTCTTACAAATAAGGAATATCTCCTTTTGGTCAAAAGAAATACTTTATAGAGGGAGAGAGAATAAACTTGGACCATTATGAATTTAAAGGAGGTACAAGAAAAATAAAAATAGAAGCATTACAGTGGAGGAGAACAATGGGGGATTTTTGAGGGATGGTTATTTTACCCCATTGAAAGCTATGAGCCCAAGGAAGGGTGCTAATTGTTTTCCCTGTTTTAATGCTGTCTTTGAAATTAGTATCTATGGCCTGAGACATATAATTTAACATTTGGCTGCCCTTCCCTCTAGCTGTATCAGGCTACCTAGGGAGCAAAGACACAGTGGATTTGATATCTCATCCCAGCACATTCACTTGGAGACAATCCTTTGCTTTGGAAAATGGCAAGCAGTAATCATAGGAAAAAAATTCTCTTGTTTAAACATCAAAAAAAGCAAAAATGTTTAAAATGTCTTTACCATATATTTATTTACCTTTACTTGTTTGGAGACAGGGGAGCAAGCAAGAACTACTAAACAGCACCTATATTATAGAGCTATTATGCCATGGTGTCAAAATTACAAGGGAGGAACATCATCTTATCACAGACATTGCATTACTGTAAGCAATTACCAGATTATGCAGCTCTGGGCAAAACCAGCTTAGCATTCTTTTGGGTTCCTCTGGACTTAAACAGCACCCATCTCCTAGGAATTGTGTAATTTAAGAGCACTACAAGAGAACTACTGAAAGAGATTAAGAGATTAAACTATTAATTAAAACTTTTATCTGATATTGAAAAACCAACCAACTTCTAGTGGAGATGAATCTGTGTATAAAGGACAAAGCTTTAGTTATAGTTGTTCTTATTTACAGTTTTCCTAAGGAACAGACAACCAGGAAAAGATGAGCCCACCAATTTGATCCCCTTACTTCCACCTCTTTGCAAGCCAGTGGCCAAGACTGCAATGCAGATACTCCTCACATGGCAATACCTTCAACAATACAGTTTCTCCTTGAAAATTGGACCTCCTTTAAGCACTTTTGCACTGTGCTGTGAAATAAAGCCTCATACGTATTTTTGCCTACATTAGGAAGATTCCATAACAGTGATGGCTGATCCCAGCTAGGAAAACCTTGGCATGGTGCACTCTTTGAGAGCTGGGAAACATCAGAGGTGGTAAAAGGTCTCTTCAAAGTCTGATCAAGGAATCTCTAAGACTAAACCTAGATATTTTCCCCACCTCACAGTAAGCAAAACAGCACAGCATGTAGGAAAACCAGCAGTCACATGCTGCCCATCAGCCTCAGAAAAACCCTGAACAGCAGACCCCGAGGTTGATGTGACAAGCAGAGGTCCCCTGAACACAATGTAATTGCATCAGGTTATACCAGCTGTGAGTCTAGCACAGGGTTTTGCTATCTATTAATAGCTGGTATAATTCTGTTAAAACTTCTCAGCACAGTTCAGCTGCAGGTCAGTCTGTTTTCAAAGAAAACAAAGATGATAATTCTGGTGAAACGGTTGTCTGAAATACAATAAAATACTCATTAGGAAACTCAGGCTGCTTTTACCCTCAAGAGCATTTATTAACCCTTGTATTAGGTTCCTCAAATCCTTTCTGCTTGCAGTGTAAAACCAGCCCTGTTTTCCCTGCTGCCTCCATTTTGCATTGCCACAGTCGTGTGCTTGTAGCTTCTCCTCACAGTTTTAAGCCAGTAAATGGGTTTCAGGACAACAGACACTCAAGCCCCTGCTTATCAAAATTCTTTAGGGAAAAAAAATACATAAGAGAAGTTAATTCCATCTGTTCACCCTCACTGAATCCTTCCCTTCTTTTGGCATGGATTTTCCATTGACATCAGGCTTGCACCCCCAGCAAGAGAGATGGTCAAGCCATTATATTTACCAAAACAAATTATGCAAGCTGATGAAAAGAGTTGCTTGTAGCAATATCATTGGGAGAGGGCAAAGAGGAAAAAGGGCTCAAAATCAAGTGTTATCAATGAAATTTTGTTCATGTCAGTAGAGAATCTGTGCACCAGAAGAAAAGAAACAGGGAGAGAATGGCTGTAATTCCTTAGCAGAAAGCCAAAATGAAAAATAACATATCTCTAACAGAGCTACTTAGAGAGTCCTTCAGCAAGTAAGCCTGGGTCCAGTAATTGCAGCATTCTTACAGCAGTAAACAGATTACTAAAAAGCAAGAGCAAGCCTTGGGAAAATGTGATTATAGGAATGGTAGGTCTCATCTAACTATTTTGTGTTATTTAGCACATATTTTCCAAGTAGTAGAAAACCTGCATTTTCAAAGAGAAAAATAGCTGCTTTACCAAACTGAGGGAGAAAAAGGCATTTTGAGAGGCTTGCCCATGAACATGGAGCACAGAGATTTGCAGGTATCCAGATAGGCTTGATTAACTACTGCTTTCTCTTGACTGGCAGATAATTTGCTCAAGAGGCCCAACACTCACACTGAGCCTAGAGTTTTAATGTACACTGGAGACTTAAAGTTCCCAAAACTTGAGACTTACATCTCTGTCAATGCAGAAGAAAAGAGCAGGTACACAGTTATAGAGGTAATAACACATAACAGAACTCACAGTTCCAAGCATAGTCTTGGAAACAACAAAAATTATGTTAGTATTCAGAAATAAAACTAAAATCAGTGATATTAGGTCAGTTGGACACACTATAATAATTTCATTTGTTATTGATTTGTATGTTTGATATGCTATGTTAAGATAGTTCTTTTTTAAAGTAGCATACTCAGCTTTAGGAATGTGCCCTCTGAAAATCTCAAAACATTTGTTTCACATTAAGGTCACTGTTCTGAAGCCTACAGTGACAGACTCAGATCCTAAAAAACCTGTTTCTCCTTTTCTGCCAGAGAAAGTCCACCAGCTCACAACAGTGGGAGAGACAGAAGAGATCTGTAGTGATCTGAATCCTTTCCTGTGGCACATGCAAACTGACAGGCGTGGTTGGATATAGCTGCTAGAAAATAAAGCAAGCTGAGCAATTACAGCTGTTTGTCTCGGGAAAAGAGAACTGTGTCATCAGTAAATCTAACTGAGGTGTATTGATTGAGGCAGCAATGCTGCCTCTTCAGAAACCTGATGAAAATGCCAACACAAAGGCCACCAATAGGTGCTCTACAGTTTATGGGGAGAGCTGAAAGGCGTCACCAGATGTTCTGTACAGAACATACTTTGTCTATAGGCATGGTGCAGATTCTCATAGATTGTCTGTTTTAAAAAGACTTCACAAAAAAAAGGTCCTATGAAATTCTACCATTGATACCGTGTGTGCTCAGCCAAACCCCCAGAAGCTCATACACTAACAGTGAGGATATATGCCTAGGAAACTACACATAGGGAACACTGCCACTTAATTGGCTCTGCAAGCAATCCCTGATGCTGTTACACACACAGAGTGATCTAACTCAATGGTGTCTAGCTTTCTCCATATCTTTTTTCCATGAAAAATTACATTCTGGCACCTCACACAATTTTGCCATGAGTTACACAAATTTGTCTAACTTCACTTGAAGTGAAAGGTGTAAAGCAGTTTACCTACATAGACACATTGTAAACAAAACTAGATTGAAAAGGTGAAAAAAAGCCCATCAATAAACAGCAAATAATGCAATATATAGAAAAAGAAAAAAAATCTGCAGAAGAGAGGGTGGCTCTGGAGGGGGGTGAATACTCCCTGTGCACACTGTGTCCTTCTCTTTCACCAGTGAACTTGCTACACAAGGAGCTGGCAAACCTTTTGCCTAAAGGGAAACCATAACAAGGCATCTGCCCCAGCCTTTACTGAATTGCAAACCACAGCTTCAGGCACCCTTAACTCCCACACAGTAGATCACCAGTGCCTCTCAGGTTCAGCTGTCTCCAGTGTGCTGCTCGACTTCAAAACAGGAAAGTTGTTAAGTAAAAAGTCAGCCAAGTGACAAAAGAACCAATATCAATATACATAATGCAACCAAACCAAGTGAACTTGGGTCATCTTGCTTACAGCAGCATGGCTTTCCATCCCTGGAGAAACTGGGATGCTCTCAGCCTAACAAGGCACTGATTCCTGTCTCACTCGGGCTCCAAGGGCATGACAGGAGCAATCTTTTTCTCCCATCAGAGAAGGAGTGGGGAGGAAATGCTGCAACCTTGAAAGGTCTAGATCAGATGGTAACTGAACAAAAGAGAAAGGATGTCAAGGAAATTATAAATGAATGTTTAAAATGGGTATTCTGGCCAACTGGAGGATTGAACCAACACATTTTTGTACAGTGAGCTGTGTGAAACTGGTGACTTCAAGACTCAGAGGATCTATTTTAACAATTTATACTGCAGGTTGCACAGCATTTTCCTTTCTCACGGTGTCTTTGACTCTGCAATATAAAACCAGATTATATATAAATAGGCTAACTCACACTGTTCATCTTGTATGAGAGTCTTATGCAGTTTTGAATTTAAGTTAAACAATTAAAAATAAATACACATTAATTAAATCACACTTGGAGTGGAAAACCCACGAAACTGAATTCTGAATGGGTGGGGGACTCTGTCACCCCAGAAACCCAGCAGACCTCAGGAGGTCTCCATGCCAGACTCCTGCTCAAGCTGACCAGTGAAAGGACTGCTTTAAAAATATTTTAAAAAGATATTGCAAAAAAAGGTACTAGATCATGTAAAGTATCTTAAATAATGGAATAACTTCAAGCTACTTGAGATTACTTCATCAACATCAGACAATGCATGCTGTGATGTAGAACCACATTGCTACTTACTGATCCAAAATAGTAATTTCTCTAAAGGTAATGAAATAAACCCTTATTTTGCAGGTTGGGTTGGTTGCATTACCAGCTCAGTAAAAAGCAGGTAGATATGTTCAAGGTATTCTGGGGCAAGGTATCTAGTCTACTTATAAATGGCATTCATTAATCACATAACCAAAAAAAAGAAAAAAAAAAGAAAAAAAGAAAACTGAAAAGAATATCTCCTTTTTAGGAACATATTTCAATTATTGAACAAATATTGTGTTCACAGAAAAACAGTTGCCCTTCTATAACAGGCAGTTTTAATGAGTCTATTTCCATAAAAATGCTTGATTTTCAGCTTCAAACCACTCCAGTGCCCTCCTTCAACTCCCTTGCTAGGCATCTGATTAAAAACAAGTATCATGAAATATATTCACAGTTTTATTCATTTGAGTCTTTTTCCAGGACTATTCCCTGATATCACTTTTACTTGTTTCCCATTAAATACTCTAGGGCTTCCATTGCTGATTAACACACAAACACACACACCTCACATCCCACACTCCATTTCAAAGAACATGGATTGATTTATGGATTGTGATATGGTCTAATACCACTTAAAAAATCCCCTACTTTCTACTGCAAAGAGAGTAAAATGAGTCACCTTCACAACAGAGATATTTGCCACTTCCACAGGAGATGGAGATTTCATTTCTCTACTCCCTGACTTTCAAATTAGCCACTGACAGCTCCACAAATGTAAACACACCCAACCCTACACTCTCACCAAAAACTGCTACATCCCTACAGAGCAGGAGCTCCTAGAGCATGGGCAGAGCAGCCAGCCTCCTCCACAGTGTCCTGGGTGACAAACCTCTCCTGCAGGAAGGCTGCTGCATTGGATTCTGTTTGAAAGATATACATCTATACAAAGAAAAAACATCAGGACTCATTTCACTTAAATCATTTGGGGGTTATAACTTTGTCAGAAGAGCTCCTTGAAGGCCAACCTGCTACACTCCCTTTTTAGCAGGGAGGGAGGGAGGGAGAGGGAGAAGGTCTGTCTCTAAGAGCTCTGTGCTGGCCTAAAATCATATTTAAAGTCACACACTGGGAAACGAGGCTCTGGGACAGATCCCCAGCACGTGAGTATCCCTGCAATACAAACCAGCTGCTGTGTCACCTCTGCATGGTCTAAACCTGGACGTCTTCCCTGGTTTGGGGTGCTTTCCATAACAGTAGCTTAAATGCAATTCTTACTATTGGCAGAATTTCAAACCCCTTCACACTACATTTGCCTGAGTTTAAACAGCACTGAACCATGCAGTGAAGGTATAGCCAAAATTTCAAGCTCTTCCAGAAGAACCTCCAATGAACAGCTGACCAGAAATGTAGCAGCAATGTGATACTCCTTTAAGTCCTCAAGGAATAACAGGACAGTGCTTTTTCTCAATCATTACTATGGTCATTACATATACTGCTGTATTTCAAGACTTAACATTGCTCTGATTCACAAGCAGCTCTTGGTCTGGTTTGGTTTCTTTTTGGAAGTGTGCAATTGCTGTCAAGGCAATGAACTGCAGAAGGTGTTCCTTCAGGAAAAACCACATTGGTTTTAGTCCTTTTATCTCAGCAGAGGTCACCCTGAAAGCTGCATTGGAGAAACAAAACAAAAGCATGTCTGATGTAATGTGTCTGACTACTGAGAAAGAAAAGCCCCACAAGCTTGAAATAAAGCCTCCGGCAAAAGATTTCTGTGTGCCCTGTGACACACACAGCCACCAGCAATTTATAACTTAAAAAAAAAGAGCTAAGAGAAGGCTTCAGATAAATTGCATTTTGCTGTAAAACAGAGACTTGATTTGCTTGGGGGGAAAAAAAAAAACCTACTCTTCTTATTTATAAATTAAGATATGGAGAGGTTCCTGTCCCACTCCTCTACTAAAGACTAATTTTTGCACATTCCATCTTATTCCCCAGCTCCCAAATGAAATTGTGCAAATGCTTAACCTTAAGCACTGCACTGAAGTCGATAGCATCATCCACTTGCTTAGTGCCAAACATGACCAGATTAAACTCCAGCTGCAGCAGAACACAGAAACCAACCTGAAATCCATGTTTTAGATGAAACTGTGACCAATGCTCTGTAGGGCGAGGGGCAGCTGAGGCTGTTCTAATGTTCATCTTAGAGACACAAAATAACACAGCAGCAGAGCAGGGAAAAGAGCCCAGGATTTGTAGCTTCTCTGTTCCAGACTGAGTCTTTAATTTCTCAGACCCATATGCTAATGGAGTAGTTTGTTAAGCTGTTTCAGTCCTGATCAAGACATTTGAATATGAATCTTTAAACTGTTGCTGAAGCTGCTTGAATTAAGCTTAAAAAGTAGCACAAAAAACACAGGGTAACAAATATGCATTACAGGTCCCTTAAGCCCAGTCCTTACTGATTTTACAGGACATTTGAAGAGCTGAAACCCGAATTAAAAAGACAAGCATGGATTCTATATTAGCAGTATATGTTTAACAGCTAAAAACTCTCTTAAAAATTTTATTAGTCCAATTTTCTAATTTGCATGACAACACATACTGCAGTCTCTGTGTACAAGCTGTATGTACTGTTACCTGACACCTAAACAGGACTTTCTGAGGCAATAAATAACATCATTTCTAGTGAAGATGATGGGAAGAAATGCTGCCATTGGATCATCTCTCCCTGGAGCTCCTAGAGCCTCACAATTCTTTTTCCATGGCTTTCTGACACAAGCCTAGAAGAAGGATATGTATTTTCTAAATAATAAAGCTTGGTCTGAGGAGGCAATGGGCAAGGGGTGTTAAGCAGGACCCTTTCATTAGCAGTGGTTATAAGACAGAACATTATTACTCAATGCAATGATATATCACAGCAACAGTGTACAAGATGGCTTGAAATACACAAATATAAAGCAACTTGTGCTATTGATGAGGTTAACATTCCTAAGCAAGCAAAGATATTGAAAAGTCAATTTATAGCCATTTCAAAAATATTGTTGCTCAATAGGCAGGCCAAAACTTTCAATTTAGCACTGCATTTTAGCACAAATACTTGTTAAAAACCAACGAAATACCAGCAACAGTTATTCCTCTCTTTTACTGAAAAATCAATTGTTTGCTGTGGGAAAAACATGAGCACATATTTAAATTCCTATTAAAACAAAACAAAAACAAAGTGCAGAAAATTTTACTTAGAAAAATGTGGACAAATGGGCTATTCCTTGCAAAGATTTATAGATCAGCTAGAAACTGTTGTCACACCAGACTAAAACAATTTTACCACAGTAAAGAGGCTCAAGAATACTTTTGTTTGAGCACAGAACTTTTCTAAACATAATGCAGCTCTGCTAACAGCCACCGGCCCTTAAGTGGAAGCCCTTGGAGAGGTATTACCCTGAAAGCCATTTATCTTTTACTTCAATTTGCAAGCAAACACCAACACAGAGAGCCATTAGAGAACAAGTGCTCTCTGGATGCTGAAAATCAATGGAGGAAAATTAAAAATCAACAAAGCTCTCACATACAGCCTCTTAAATGAAATGGCCTGTGATCGAGTCAATCCTAGTTAAGAGGAGAGTAAAATAAAATCTTAATCAAGGATGAGCTTTAGTGACACTTCTTACGATATTTATACTGGATATCATGTACCTCCAACTATAACCTGTGTCCTAAGAATATAATCTGCTAATAAATAAAGTCATAGTGCATAGAACAATTAAGAAACTATTTTCAATACTCCAGTTCTAATGCCAGACTAAAGGTTGATGCTCCAAGAAGGCTGATGACAAATGAGGTGGCACAAGAAACATAGCAGAAGTTTTGTACAATATTTCCATAAATGCCCCTTCACTTACATCCTCAAGAGTAAACTCAGCTAATTTACATTTGATCAAACTTGGGTTAGATCCTGTAGCACCACTGGGAGCAGCACACTACCTGTGATGCTCTTCCATGTTGCTCACAGCCATGGAGAAATCAAAAAAAAAAAAGAAGTAAAAATATTTAAAAGATTTGTTTATGCTGTTTTATCTACTAATCACTATTACCCATGAACCACTTGAACCACTGGTTCTAAGAATATGAATATAAAGATGGCAAAAGAATTCAATGTCATGTGAATTAATCTCCTGTTACCATGCAATAAACATGCAACAGCATGAGGTTTGCCAACAAAATAAAAGATCATTCAGGAAGGCAATTATTAGCCATCCTAATGAGACAATTCCTCTAGAATGTAATAGGTATAGCACAACAAAGTAGTTTTATCCTACACGTACTGAAATAATCTTTACTGGTTGAATTAAGTTTCTCTATTATTTCTGAATAAGGAGAAGGTCAGTGTTTCTACTTTTGGTGAGAATTCCTTAACATGGCAACCAGAGAGAAGATGAAAGGATTTACTTAGATCCTTTCTAATTTCCATTATAAATACAATTTCTGTGCGGAAAGAGGAATTCAGAGGTAAAAAATAAACAGAAATGAGAGACCTTACACCCAAGGCATGTCTCCCCATTTGCTTACAGCCTGTTCAGCAAATAGAACCAGTAATTCGAAATTAATGCAAAGGATAGGGTAGGGAACCAAGCACAACAGTTTTGACTGAGAACAAGCAAAATGTAAAGATCAGGTCTCCAAGTTATCTACCCTTTTTGCTGCAATTGCTCCTCGGTGGATGTGCCGTGCATGGCACCGTGGTAAGGACTGATTGGTTTACAGCTGTACTAGGTGGACAAGGTGAAGTGATGAAGCTGTTAATTACTCCAGAAGATCAGAACAGTTTGAGCCTTTGATATGGTCATGGATTTCTCTGTTGATTTATGTGTCATGGTCCCACCTGAGGCTGAATGTGCCATCCATTGTTAGATGTTGTGGAACCACCTTGTGTTTCCAACTTCAGCCAGACAGATCTGGGCAGAATATGGTTTCTCTTTCCCTGTTCTTTCAGAGAAGAATCAGTGCTTCAGGCTCTTCTGTGAAACTCCTTTTACTCAGCATAATGGAATTACAGATCCAACCAAAGCACATAACGCCTCCACAGATTTGACTGTTACCTCTTTTGTTGGGGCTGATTTCATCAGCAGCAAATGAAGTCCCTCCTCTTTGCCTGACCTGCTAGAAACATACAGACTTTGAAAACCTTTTCACACACCTTTCATCCTGTACAAGGACTGTTTTTCAAAGGCTTTGCAAGCTGTTGGGTGCAAAAAGCCTTTAATGATTACCATATTTTCCTTGTTTACTAGTGTGAGTGTGCTAAAAATGTGGGCATCATTGATGTGTTCTACCAGAAAATACAAACTTGAAAAGTGCCCAAATGGCCACCTATCTTATAATCATGAAGACAGAGGGAATGGCATATCTGAACACAAACACAACAAACTGAAGACTACATAAATCTGCAGAATTGACATTTCAAGATAATTGTTTGGCAGTCAAAGTGTTTTCAAAAATGATAAAAATGAAAATTTGCAATTTATTCTTCCAGAATAAAGACAGTTTCCACAGGTGCCTAACTCAGGAAGTCTTAGATGACAGATTCAATAATTTTTAATAGGTAAGGGAATAGAAGCTAAAATACAAACGGGAATAGAAGCTAAAATACAAACTGTACTTTAACTTTTTGTTTTCACTTCTGAGGTTAAAATTTAAAGATACTTGAAATTAGGGTGACAAAGAGAATACTCAGGACATCTTTCTTTATTGCAAAACTCAAGAAAATTTGTAAAAAATCACAGGAGATTTTCTCTGATTACAAAAGGCAAAGATAAAATGGCAGTTGCCAAAACCTTGACTACATTGCCTGCTTTTCCCTAGCAACTTTCATTTGATTGCAACTTGACTCATCAGATGTTGCTTTAACACCTCTTGAGATGCACAAAGTTGATGCCTATGCTCCCCTGAAGACAAGAACATATTTTTCAAAGCTCTAGGCTGCCAGCCGCACTGCAGTGAAACATATGCTGTCCTGTTACTTCAGATAATAAACAGCTTCTCTTTTGTTCAGCAAATCAGCCACAGAAATAAATTATTTTGTCTCCTGAGACTTCTGAAATGAGTGAGGTCTCTGCAAAAAGGCATCAACTGCATTGTGTTTACTGGGTAATGTACTTCTAACACAAGACTAGATTATTGAAACCAAGGTATGATAATTCAGCTGGCTTCTGTAGGCAGCAGCTGAGGTAATCAGTGGTGACTCTGCTATTCCCACCAGCAATCCTTGTGGAAAGGCTATAAATACTGCATACCCACCACTACATGTGATGAACAAACATTGACAATAGACTGTATTCTGAAATGGTCAGTAAGCAACCTCATTCCCATAAGAGAACTCCATTTAGGAAGAGATTTTTAGATTGAGAAAGTACATCCAAGTGAAAGTATATCCTGGTGACATTGTTTTAGAAACTTCAAGCACTGACAGCAGCCACCAGCTCAGCGCCTTGGGGCACTACTGCTCATATATGAAGAACATTTCACCCAGATAATGGGTTCTTCACACAGAACCAACCTCACAACAACCATCATCACACTTATTTAATTTGGAAGCCACCCATCACCGTGGTGCACTCATTCCCATCATCCAGATCATTAACATCTTCATCAGTGATCTGGATGGGGAGGATCACAAAATCACAGAATACCAGGTTGGCCAGGACCTCTGGAATCATCTGATCCAACAAGTCTTGGCAAAAGAGTGCACTTTCAGTAAGTTCACAGAAAACACCAACTTGGGCTGGAATGTTGATCTGCCAGAGGGCTGGAAGGCTCTGCAGAGTAATCTGGACAGTCTGGATTGATGGGCCAAGGTAACTCTGTGAGGTTTAACACAGTGAAAGTGCCAGGTCCTGCCCTCATGACCCCTTCGTGGGAGTCATGTCCCTGGCACTTGGGGACATGGGTTAGTGGTGGCACTGGCAGCGTTAGGCTTACAGTTGGTCTTGATAATCTTAAAGGTCTTTTCCAATATAATTAATTATGTGATTTTATGGTACCCC
Source organism: Molothrus aeneus (assembly GCF_037042795.1). NCBI lineage: Eukaryota > Metazoa > Chordata > Aves > Passeriformes > Icteridae > Molothrus > Molothrus aeneus. The sequence goes on along the minus strand of NC_089649.1, from coordinate 62,390,796 downwards.
AGTGTGAACTGGGGATTCATACCCTCGAGCTTTAGAAAGGGAAGGAGTTTACATAGAGGTTTGACCAAAATAACACCAGGACATTTCTTTGAACAAATGAAGGAAATAAGACACTCTGAAAGCAGAGCACCAGTTTGAGGTGATTCTTGACTAAAACTGCATCTGATGTGCAATTTTTATCCGAGTACAACTCCCTCAGCTTTCAGTGCTGCAGTTGTTAGCAGTGTCCATGCAAGGCTGCCCAGGCATACAGGCAGAGCTGAATGCTGCTGCTGCTCCTGGTGTGCCAGGAAAAGCCCCCTCCAGGTCAAGCTGCAACTGGAAGGGTGGGAGGACTAAAAGAGAATTGGGATGAAAATAAGCTGGAATGGAAAGATCGAGGAAGAGACTCTAGGGAAGCCCTTTTCTTGGAGCTTTCACAAAAGGAAAGTGGGAGAGATGTGCGATTTCCATCAACCCACCACTCCCAGAAGCTGACTAGAGTCACAAGGAATAAAAACAAACAGGTCAGAGTGATTCCAGACCTCCCCAGGTTACTATTCCAGTTCTTGCTATCTGAAAAATCAATACTCAAAACACATGAAAGGCCAGATTGCAGCACTGTGCACAGCTAAACAACAAGCCGAGACGAAAGGTCATCAAACTGGAGTACATCTGATTACCATATAACATACTACCACAGAGCTGGGCAAGCCTAAATTGAAGGTTTTCTCCTGATGTTTACAATTCCTTAAGAAATTAAAATAAGCTGGAAACTTCAATCATCTTAGTGTGCAGCAATCAACATATATTTACCAGATTTAAAAGTAAACTGGAAATTTACTGTGCATTCTTACATTATTCCTAATTTTCCTAAGATCTACCAAAAATGCCTACAGCCTTGAGAACAGACCTTTTTTGGAGATTTCTGGTAAAAGCCACAGTAGATGTCACTGCCAGTTTACAACAGCTGCAATGCTCTCTGGGATAATTTTGTTAGCTGAAGCTGCGGGAAGGCAGGAAGGGGGACTCTGGCATTCTGTTACTACATCATTTGCTGATTTTTAAATAAACTTATTTGCTATCATGAACACTTAGAGACTTAGATTTTGTCTCTTTTTTTCCTGAGTGATATTCTGGACATGGCTTAAATGCTGTGTGCAGGTGACAGAGCAGTGTTAAGGAACAGCAAAGTGTCCAACCTCAAACACTGACAAGCTGCAGTAGTTTCTTTAGTCAGAGAGCAGACAAGAGAGATGGTAAAAAAACACCACTAACAAAACACAGCGTGCTATCAAAATGTTCAAAAGAGATGAATAACTGGCAATTACCTAAATCATGGACCACTGAACACAAGATAGAAAACCAGAGCAGTGTCACCTGCAGACTGTGAGCATCAGCCTAATGAATTCACCTCTTAAGATCTTGGTTTAAAAAAAAAATGGGGGGAAGAGGACAATGCTGCTACTGATGAATCAAAAAAAAAAAGAAAAATATAAAAGCAAAGCAGTATCCCTTATAGCTTGGAAGTAAACTCAGAGTTATAAATATTATGTAAGTCAAAAATTTACCAGCTATCAGAGTAAAAAATGTGTAAGGTTGTGGCACTTACCAGGCTATTAAAATGTCAAAGCACTTTCAGAAAAAAATAAATTTGGGCCAGAAAATGCTGAAGTAGCAAAGGCAATGTTTACAATGCATGTTTTAATTCTGACTAGTTTGCCAAGCCAAATGCTAATTTTAATTAGGAAAATTTATTATTTTTATAAGCAAACCTTGACATCATTTTAAAGCACTACATTTAAAAGGGTGACAACATAAACAAAATATTCCACTTTATCTCATTGGTTTTCCTTATCTTAGCACCATAAACACTTTTCCAAGCATTTTAATTTGGAAGTCAAGATATGTATTTTTTTTTCAGAACTTTTCAGTCTTGGTAAAAATTTCTGATCTTATCCTAATACAGCCATGTGATAATGGTACTTGACCTGGTAAATGGCTTATAGAAGTGTTAACAAAAATTGAATTCTGTGAACTGTGCAGAAACACAGGGGCAATGTTTTCCAACTGAGTATCTAGAATTAAGGTCCTAGGTGTGAATTCAATTCTCTTCTTCATTTCTGAGTATAACTTTTTAAATATGTAGTTCAAATTGCCCCAAACACTTTAGAAAAGCTTTAAAACTTTCATTATTTTCATGGAGTAGATTTCTACAAAGTTAAGAAATTTGACTCAGAAGTTACATGTTTCATCTTAGACATATTTTATCTTAGATAACAGATAGATGAATATTTAATTATGTGTATTCACCTATTTAATATTTTTTTAAAAACAACACAATGTATAAAATCTACTTGATCCCTCTTAAATCTAATTATGACCTTTCCATTGAAAATACTTCGTAAATTTTAGTCTTTGCAGAACTAATGAACTTTTTTTAATTTTGGTCATCAAAATATACTTTCATATATTTGACTACTGATATTTATGGTATTGATACACCTTCCACAAGCCCAAACACCCCTGTAAACTGGTAATAATGTATATTATTTAATTAATCTAATATTTTGCTGTGATGAAAAAGGCTAGTTTTCCTGACTAGTCTTCAAGCTGAGAGACTGGCTTAGATGTGTGGCATATTATTAAATATTTCTAATTTCTTTCCCATGCAAGTAATTTACATCTTTCTGTTTCCACATCTGTAAAAGGGAAATCTTATAACCTCTCCGGAATTCCCAAAGTTATTAACAGGAGACGCCAAGTCATCCACGTGCACATAAAATTCTGAGATCTTATGGCAGAGTGCAGAACACAAGTGGTTTTAATATGGTCCTGCAATATACCCAGCAATACATTAGTACCTCCTGAATGGAATTTTAGTCCAGAGCAGACACTTTTATAGACTTTGTCAGCCTAAATCAAGTGAAAAGTTACAGCTGGGCCTTACAATAATATACAGCATGTAAGAGTTTCTGAGGAGCCTTTGCTTTGCAATCCCAAAGCCCAGCACAAATCCTGTATCCCTGAGACTTACATAGCAAATATGCAAAAAGAACAATATAGAGCCAGATCCAGACTTCCTGCTCCTGTGCTACAGCACTTTGCAGAGCAGAGAAGCATTTCTGAAATCCTCAGCAGCAGCAGGTAAGAGAACCATTGCCTTTCCTGGAGCTCACAGAAAGAGCAAGGTGTGTGGCACTATTATTCTCATGGACAGACTGGAACCTTTAGCCAAACCCCACTAATTTATGCCTGCCAGCACTGCATCCCAAACAAACTGTAAAAGCATTTAAACATAGAGCGATGCAATCTGTAAAAAAATTTGTTCATGGGTATGGCTAAAATTAAAAAAATCAGGACATGTATTAGTACTAAAAAAACTACTCTAGTGCATTTACTATCTTAAATTGATATGAGATGTTTGATTCTTTCCATGGATCCCAGGCTGATTCCTGTAGTCATAGTTACACTGAAAGCACAGCTTTTATGCAACTTGCAGTTGTCCGTTTTTGGCACCAATTTTTACAAGATAAACACCCACAATCCCCCAGTGCTACCTGACAAACCTCCATCCCACACTCTCCCTGCACAGATTCCTGCCTTCTAAAAGAATGAGAGCATCTTAGTCAAATCTGAAAGCCAATTCAAGACCCAGACTGCTAATTTTGTTTAGAGGACTGAGAATAAAATAACATATCTATAAATTGTAGATCCCGCAATTGCAGCAAAAATGAATCCTGTTTTATTTGGGGCAAAAAGCTGACTTTTCTCATTTCAGTGAGAATAAAGGTATTTCCATCATATTCAAATTATTACCTATGTACTGAACCAGATATGACTGATAAAAGCTAAACAATCTTAAAAAATACAGGAACATATTTATAACAATTATTTTCAGCATGTTGCAAATCTTAAAATGCTGTTGAATATTGCAGGGGTGTGACACAAAAAATATCTGATAAATGTGCATTTGTCTTGAAATGGGTTCATAAAAATACTTAGCATTTATTTAGGGATCATAGGTGATCTAGAGACTTCAGTATTATGGTCAAGTTTATAAATAAGGAAACTAAGCCAGACTAATTCTGTACTTTGTGCAAAACCTTACCTTGCAAACTGATCTGAAGGTAGGGTGTCAAATCATGTCATGTCACAGTGGTTTTGCATCAGGCAAATGCAATTACAAGGTATGAGGCAATAGGAAGCCAGGCTTCAAGGAGGCTCAGGCTTGCTCAAGGTCATAGAAACTGATGTCAGGTCTCCTGGCTAACAGCTCTCTAACTGAACCATCCTACCACCACTGTTGAAGAGATTTGTTTCATGAATAATAGTTAAGGATGTGCCAGCAGATTTATTATTATTATCCCAAGAATACTGTGATTTTTTAAATAGAAACAGACTATTAGCTACATTCTTCTAAATAATATTTTTCTTTAGTAATTGTAACCATGAAAGAAAAAGCTTAAATTTGGTCTACAATCTATGTGAGAGCTGTAAGAAAAAGTAATACTCAAAAATGGAAAAAAAGAAAAGTAGAAAGAGTTTTGGAAAGAGATTAGGAAATGGAAAAGCAGAAATAGATGATGAAAGGTTACAAAATAAAACCACCAAAGGAACAGCGAAGAGAGAAATATCTACTAGTCACAAGCTTAAACAAGATTGGATAAAATCCCTCCTCAAAACCAAACGGGCAATATTAAGGAGAATCCACCATTCATTTCATAGCAATCTTCTGCTATGAAGGGATGGCAGCATTACTCCCACAGATGGAAAAAATCTGTCTCTAGTATAAGCCCCAAGGAGACCACATCAAGAAGGCTTCAGAGATGGCTTAGTTAAATATGAGAATCCAATTTCCAGGAGAAAGTATCTTTCTCTGACAGAAACACATTGTGTGGAAAAAAAAATTAAAATTCTGTTTTATTTTTGCAAGAATTTTTGCTGACTGTGCTCAAACACACGGGTGCAGGCTGCATTAGAACATATTTGCCACACAGGTGCTGCTTTTTCAGTAGACGTTTGCTGCTGCTGCAGGGTGCTGGGACTACTGGGAGTCAGGATTCATTTCAGAATTAGAAACAGGTAAGCAAGCAGGTACATTCACCCCTTCTAGGAAATGGCACAAAGAGAGTGGAATAATCAAAGTCACTGTAATGCTTAATTTCCACAATCGTTTAGAAGTCCTACTTGTGGCATGACAGGTTGATTGTAGAAGTTGACTGGTTTAACACCAATTTTACTCCTGCTGGAGCAGATCAGGGGGGCAGCAGGGATTCTCAGGTGGCTGAGCACACTGCCAGCCCTGCAAAATGGCCATGGCCACCATTTAAACCTGCTCATTTCCACTGTGCTTCCATGCCAGCTCTGGGGATAAAAGTCCTGCTGCATTTCTGCCACTGAGAGAGCCAGGGAAGCCTGTGTGGTCAGCACAAGGGAAGTTGAACAGCAGTGGTGAAGAGAAGCAGGATTTGACACATCAGTAGATTGGACAATGCTAGCAGAGCAGGAGGTGTGGATGCTGGGACTCATCCACCACTCCATCCCTGGGGAAATGAGAAGGAAACACACAGGGCTCCAGGAGATGCAGACAATCCATCAGCAAGCATGATGAATATGTTTCAGCCACACTACACCATTATTTTCTTGGGGCTGTGTGGGGAATACACCTACTGCTCACAGTCCTTGCAGACCTCCTGAATGGTACTCATCTCTTGTCAAATACAGTTTGGCAGTTTTCACATCATCTCCTTAGCACAGACCTCCTGGTTCCTGCTGTTAGGCTCTGAGTTAAGATGAAAGAGTTCCAAATTTCTTCCCTTCTGCAACATGGGGAACATGATACAGCCTCTTGGCATGTTGGGATGTTCAGTAAATAATTAGACAAAAGTAATCTCAATATACAAGAGTATTGAAATTTATATAAATAATCTAAATCAGTAACAAAAACCTTGCCTATGCCAGTTCAACACAAACCTGACTCTGTTCTATAGATTTACCTGTACCCATTTCATGCAAGCAGATTTGGTGACCAGCTAAATACTTACTGAGTACATTAAGAGGCTTGTTACCAATCCTTTACCATTTCCTATTTTTAGTTATCTTTTCTCTCTTTTCTCCCATTTCATCTTGTTAAGATTCAGCACATCTTCCTTTTTTGTTTTACCTGTGACAGAATTCACACAGATTGAGTAACTTTCTATTCACTCTTCATGTGGACACCTTCTCCTTCGGACACTATCCCATATATTAAGATTTGCCTCCTTGTTATATTTAATTCTGCAAGTTCCATATTGCATCAGAAATTCTTCCAGGATGATATTTGCGTGGAAATGTATAGCTTAAAAAAAAAATATGTTTATGGTACTCATAATTATTGATTAGAAGACATTTGCAGCTTTTGCTAGGACACATTAAATTCTCTGCCATGACAGAGAAAAGCCTCATTCAGGTCCCACTCAGGTCTAGAGATCTACTGCAGATAGTTGTGGTTGATTATTTCGGGGTTTTTTTTTTTCCCCTTAGTTATCTCAAGCAGAGAAGGATTTCAAAAGTACTTTCAGGTCAATAAGTACATGGGCAGGCTGGACAAGGGAAACACACGACTTGCCTGGTGTCCTGCACATCAAATCCACACCTCCCACTCCCTCTACATTTTTCTCTGGCATATGGCTCAAATTTTGAATTGGGCCTAAGAATCTACATTTTAAAATAATGAGCCTGAAATAACTACCTGGTCTAAATTTTGCAAAAATTTAATTTACCCTTATTTTTAAACATAGCAAATCAAAGTCTCAGATCTTAAACCCCCCCTGGCACGGAATATTGTGCATTGCCATTCCCTCTGACCAGCCACCCCTCAGCAGCACGCCCTCCCCCAGGTGCTGAGGGCAGCTTCAGACCTGCTTTCTGCTGCATGCTCTTGATTGACTGCTCCTATTTCTCCAAGCAATGACCGCTGCTCACCATAAGAGCAAATAAAGCCTTGCTGAAAATACGATGCTTGGAATCCTTCTCTTTCCAGAATTACTGGGAGGGAAATAGATGTCTCTCAAGAGCAGAATCATATGCACAATGGTCTCTTAACAGTTGCTCAGAGGTCTTTTCCATTTTCACATAAATCTTTTTTATGTTGTACTCCCACCAACTAGTCATTTTATTTTTGGCTTCACTACAGTAAACTTAATTTAACATTACGTCTTTTTGGTAGTTGTTGGTGTGCTTTTATGACTAATGAGTTTTAGACAGGATATTCATAAAAACAGAACAAAAGCATCTATAATGAGCACACTGTAAAGACAGGCCTATTTTTCCTCAGAATAATTGTATGCCTGAGCACAAAAGATTGCAAAAGTTGCGCATTAGGCTACAAAATCACAGTGGAAGGTCAGTCTCAAAAACTTAAATTGAGATCTCTAAGCATCAAATGAATTCTAGGATAGAATAATAACACAGAATGTTCAAGCATGCAGCCATTTAGCTCACACACCCTCTACCTTGATGAGCAATTATCCTACATACCTACATGCTGTGGGAAACCTACATGGTCATGGCATTCTGCTGTTCACTTGTATTGTTAGCCAGTTTGTTGGCTTGGCTGACTTTTGTGGGCAGTTTTCTTTCTTTCTTTTTTTTTTTTTAATATCAATTGCAGCCTTTAAAGACAGTGTACTTCAGGTACTGGACTGTAGAATATTTATTGGCTCCAAGAGAGTAGAATTGAGACAAAAACTTCAGAGGCACCTTCAGCTCGCATGGTTCAATGTTTTAGTAGACCTGCATTCAAAAGGGTATTCAAAGACAAACCTGTGATGATCAACCAGAGCTGGGGATTCCTTCTAGCTCTGCACATACAAGAACAACATGGAGAAATGCACAGAAAGAGTTTTGATGGAAACAAAACTAAACCTTTCTCTGTCACACTGTAGGAAAATACATTCATAATCTACTGGTTAGGAGAAAGGGTATTCTCAAATAGAGCAGTAACACTTGCTCCTACTTACACTTATTGAAAGGGTTACAAGGAGTTAGAACATGACAATGACATAGGAGTTACATATTTTTTTATGCAGCCCTGTTTACATACAAACTGTGAAAAAGCCTTGGTTTCTCAACCACAGCAGAAATCAGTCCAGCTGGAAAGCTATGGCTCCTAACCCTCCATTTAGCCAGTAAATAACTCCAATACTTCTTTAATAGCCAGATCCCAAATCATTGTTTCATCCACACCTTTAATTTTCAACAGTTCCACTCTGTTTCTCAAAGCTTTATCCTATTTTTTCCACATATACATAGTCACACCCCATCAAACAGCATCCATCAAATCCTCCCCATATATGTCATGGGCTTGGTAGTGCTGCATGAACCTCTGCTGTGGGCTGTGACTGCAGCTAACAGCTCAGTGAAAGCTCTGACTGTTTTAACCTATTGAGTTCCAGTTGCATTTACCAGCTTCGGGGTTGTCAACAAAGCAACTGCTCATCAATTGTGTGTGAATAAAATCTGGGATTTCTGCCCAGGACTGCCTCTCACAGCAATCTACCAACAAGCAAAGTGTGGGTGGGGGGGGAAAAAAGTCAATTATTGGGCATATTTCCGGTAGTATCTAGATACCTGAAGACAAACTGAACAGTCATGGACTTAAGCCTTAAGCAAACCAATGCAGTCAGGTCACATTAGTGCCCTGCTGGTGCATCACTGGAATAAAATGGAATGGTGACACTGCTTATAAGGCAAGAATACACCATGGTAGAGATCTCAACATACAAACTCATATTCTGTAATTTCACAGGGAAATGTTCCTCAAGTAACTACTCATCTTATTGAAAGGAATTTCCCTTACCTGACTACTAGTAAAAGTGTAAGATAATTCTGCTCTCTATATTTGCAGATATTCTGGCATGGTCTCTAAGGAAACTGATACTTGAGTAGAATTATTCCTTACAAGTGAATGTAGTCAGACTGCATTTTGACAAATTCCACAACCAATTGTTCTGCTCTGAAAGACAAATGTCAAAATTATGTAAGACTGCATTTACCTGCAAGTGCTTACAAACATTGTTCAAAACAACTGCATCTTGGGAAGTGCTTTTATAATTCTGGCAAATACTCTTCTGCAAAGTATAATTCATACTATTTAAATTATCAGGAGTAAAAATAGTTTATAAAAAAGTCTATATCCTTATTACTATCTTAAGTGTTCTGCCTTGTTTGGCAAGCAAGAATATGCTTGTCACCTTGTCTTTCATTTTGGAAAAAAAGATGTAATTATTGGTTATTGTGACAGCTGGGAAATGTAAGTGTTCAACTCATTTAACTAATAAGATAGTGTATCACAATCAATACTTGTTTTCTCTTAATATTAAAAGCCTGAATATAAACTGCTTAGCTGCATGTTTTCCAAGAGCATATAAATGGAAGGATGGATGCACCAATTGCATTAGCATGAATTAAAATTAAAATATGCACTGAATGTGAGGGGGGAAAAAAAAAAATCAGTGTGTTCATTCAACTCCTCCCCAGCAACACTACATAAAATAAAATATGCAATTTCCACATCCAACAGCATATATGCCCCCCAAAAAGTTAAATATTTTATTGATAATTTAGCCGAGTGAAATTAAATTGTGCTAACTTTTTTCTTCTGTAGAAAGAATTTACTTTGTTCACCTGATTCCAGATTGACACTATAGAAGCCTTAATCCCGTATCAATAAGCCACACACATCACACTTCCAAGTCAGAATTAAAACATTGGTTTGGAAATGGAGAACACAAAGCAAATTATTTCCTGCACGTGGTACATGATGGATTTCCTGCACCATTTGATGCTATCAGCACGTGCTAATTACTGAAAAGGAGATAATTACATAAATTCTGTTGTTTAAAGTGCAGGGACATACCTTATCACTGCACAACCCTTCAAGACTGCATAGGGAAAGGCTATTTTATGACACAGATAAATAAAAAAGTTTTTCAAATGGAGACGTTAGCATCAGAGTGCTCAGATAGCAGAACACCCCTACACAAGTCTACAGCTTTCCAAAACCATATCAGTGTCTTTAGCAGCTGGTTTATACTACACTAAAACCAGACAGAATGCAAACCAAGGATTAATGCATCCTTAGGAAGCATAAACTCTTAATTAGAGTGTGACCTTTCCTGTCACTCTGCTGTTTCATAGCATTTAGGGTGATGATCTTTGATCCTACTTAGTCATTTGCAGGTAGGTCAAAATGTTTTCTACTTGTGCAGCTGGCTGACTGCAATTCAAATCTGCCTCACAAACAATACAGCCACAGTTCACACCTACATCCCATCATTTCATCAGAAAAGTCCATTCAGAGCAACCAACAAAGCCCTCTAAAGCTCTAACCTCAGAGATTTGCCAGCATTTCTTGTCAAAACTGGGTTTCATAGCTTGAGTCCTCTGGTAACTGCAGCAACACAATTTCTGTATTTGAATTTTGCTGCTTTCAGACAGAAAAAGACACAGAATGAATGAATTTACCTCAACTGTCAAAAGATTGTGTAGACATGACCTTGCTACAACTCCTTCCAGATTCTTAATTTAAGCCTACAGTACTCACCACAGCTTGTTCATAGAAGGCTATGACACATTTCCAAAGCAAAATGGAATGTGCCACTTTTTGAATGAATGTAGTGGGGTTTTAGAGATGATTTCCGTGCTTCCTCCAGCTTATTCAGTCCCCAACATTCCTATACTTTACCTTATACAATCCTTTTTCCATATAGTACTATGTGAAAATGATGCCGTTGTACTTTTTGTTAATGCACTTCATCAACTGCATTATTTTCAATACATCTTAAGAAAATGAAAATTAGAGTCATTCACAGAAAATTTCCAGAACAATTTCACACTTACTGTATAAAGCTCATTTAGAATTCCCTTGCTCTGTCTGGTATGATTGCAGTTCACAGAGTGGAGGCAAGTTGAGTGAAAGCCTAAGCCACTCCAGGAGCTGGTATACTGGAAGCTATGAACTGTAAAAATGATGTCAGCCCAAGAGCTAGACTGGAGCCTTCCAGCAGATATTTAATTTAATTGCATTTCAAAACAAACAATCTCCCACTTCATGTTTGTTTCTTGGCCCATGAGATCTCTAGTCACACCACCCAAATCAAAGATGGCAAAGGCTGGGACTGGAAGAATGAAGAACTTGCCATGGTAGAGGAGGACAGGTTTGAGACCATCTAAGGAACCTGAAGGTGCACAGGTCCATGGGACTTGATGAGAGGAATCCACAAGCCCTGAGGGAACTGGTGGATGAAATGAGCCAAGAGCACTGTGGTACTTAATTGTCATCTGGGGTTAAACTATGGCTTAATTGCCATGGTTTAACCATTGTCATGGGTTAAACCATGACCCATCTCTTTATATGTCTTTGTAGGAAGCCACAGTTTGATTCTGTTCAAACCCACAACAGTCACAAAGTCAGTTACAGAGACCGCCACAAGATAATTCAACCTTATTCTCATGGAACTCTTATAAAGAACTATGATTTTAACAGTATGAACTGTCTGGAGATACCCATATTTCTCCTTTGGTGTTTTTGTTTGCTTGGTTTTTGTTTGTTTGGGTTTTTGTTTTTGCCTTTTTTTTGTTTGGTTTTTGGATTTTTTTTTTATTGTAGAGGGAGAGAGCTGGACCGGTTACCTAATTCTATAGAACTTAAATCAGATGTAGTTAGTGCCCTGATGACACTGAGGTGGGAATGATGAGCTTTAAATGTGCAGAATCTCTTCTTCCACAAATGAGGACTACAATGGCTAAATGAAATGAAGAAATAGAACATTTTTTACTATATGAAGTATTAAAAATCCCCATAAATGTATTTTATCTTTGCTTTCATATATTTTCCCAGTCACTAAATGCTAAGTGGTAGCATGGGAGTACTTATGCTTTAAATTTAAAGTGCATGCTCAGTTCCAGTATAGGCAGTCCAGTTTCCATTTTCAGCACATTTTAAAAGATGGGAACTGGTTGAAGAAAACCCACACATAATGATCTGAAGTAACATCAAGAACAAGTAAAACCCTGAAGCTTCTGTTCCCCTATGAAAAAGGGAATCAGAGTTCTAAATATCCTATTCCACCCCAGCACAACTGTGCTGAAAGAGACAGACAGGGAGATACGTGTTTTCATCTCATTTCAAAAGTTCTGTATCTTTTCAGTGATTTCTCATGGGCATCTGCTCACAGCACAGCCAACAACCTCCAACTTGCTTCAGGGCACAGCCAACAAACTCCAACTCCCTCCTCACCCAGCTAACCCACTCTTTTCTAGCACTCCTCTTCTTATTGGACACAGCTGTGGCCTATCAAGGGCAGGCCTGTTCCTAATCTTTGGTGATTGGTACAGCTGCAACTCCTCAGGCGTGACACTACCTTCTGCACTATTTTTATTTTCTTACATTCTATCCCTCCACAGATATGTTCCTCCATCATCCCAAATAACTTGTGTGAGATCAACTTAGTCTTGCTCTTAATGCCCTAATCAAAGGGTCCAGCACCTAAAATTTCCCATTGCAGCAGACTTACAGCATGAAGATCTTAAAGCATGAAGACTTCCCTCTTACCTTCCACAGGTGACTCCAATAGTCTGAAGCGGCTGGCTAAAGCATGCAACCCCACTGCTTTTATCATTTTTGTACCATATATGCATGTATGTATATTTCCATGTATTAATATATCTCCCTCTGGCATCATTTAAAGGCTCTAGAAATCCTTTCTGCTCTGCTGGTTTTGTTGTTTGTATACTAACAAACAACACCTTCATAGAAGCAAATATTCACATAAAAATCGTGTATTTATATTGACTCAAAGGTACTTTCTGTATCAGGTGGCTTTCAATAACATATTAGCTTACTAAGTGGGGTTTGTATCTCTAAGAACTTCAACTTGTGAAATTCAGTAGAATATAGGTTTTTCTTAGACAGGATTAAGATGAGGGTTCTTGTGAACACTGGTATGTCTTTCAGGCCTGAAATTAGGCAGTGGTATTACTGCTGTTTATTTTTTCACACAAATGGCACAATCATATTGTCGCTGAATCCTTGTGCTTGGGCAGGCTTTGATATTGTAACTGAATGAGCTGGGATAGATCCTCCATGGGGCTCTCAATCCATTTCATCCTTCTAGCTTTTATTCCAGAAACTGAGATGGGTAAAGATTTTTGGTTTTATTCTTTTGGACTTGAAACCACCAGTAGATTGTATATCTGAAACACATAATCTGAAGCAACTTCGTGCTTGTTGGCAGTTCCACTTTAAGAAACAAAATAATACTTTCTGGCTTCTCAGTAGATTAAAAATATATTACCAATTTCAGACATAGCACAGCTTGGGAAATACAATATGTACTTAATCATCAAGGCAGCCTTACTGCGTTCCACTGATTTTTGATTAAGCAAAACAGACAGACAAACAAAACAAACATTGTTCTTCCAATCAGAGGCCTCTACTGGAAATCAGTGTTTCTGTATTACACTGGATTTAAAAGGCCCTTATCAAGAGAAAATTCTTATTTCATGAAAGACCCACTGTGCTTATGTTTCACATTGCACTTCACAATTCTTGCCATTTAAATCACAGGCACTTCTAAGACATAAAAGGGCTGTTACTGTGATTTTTTTCCCATAATCATTGTTCCTTTGCTTCTAATATAACATCCACTGTAAATACACTCAGTGGGTCGATTTTGCTCCCACTTATGAAGTCCACTTAACCTTTCCAGGTTCCAGGAACAGTGTTTTGTTTCTTAGTAATGATGCAGGAACATTTCTTAAGAAAGCTTCATGGGGAGGGGTTTTTAAAATTTATTTAATTAAGGTTCTACACAGGATAAACATCATTATCAATGACAGCCTGCCCAATCCCTATACTTTATATTAAGGAACATGTAAAGAACCTTGTGCATTAAAGATTAAGAGTTTGAATGTTAGTCCCAGAATCCATTGGGATGTGTGAAAACCTACAGAATTTCATTTTTCATTTGCACTATGAAAGTTTGATTTCCAGGAGTCATATGAGTCAATGATCTCATAAGGTTCCCATGTCCATCAAGGTAATTTTTTTTTCTGTCTGTTCTATTCAGGAACAATAAATATCCCACTTCTGTATGTCACAAATGCACCAAAGGTGATCTTCACCATCAGGAAAATCAGTTTCCTATATTGTGAAAACCTGTAAAACACTCTTTACATAGTTCCAGAATCTCACCTGCACTACAAAAAGGGTTTTTTGCCACATACCTTCTTTTTGTTGGTGGAACAAATGTAGAAATTGTCAATAACAGTGGCAATCCCGGGCTGTAGATTCAACTTTGTGTATAATGTCCCAAAATCTGAAGACCTGAAAGAAATCAAACATCTGTAAGTGCTCTTTTCTAAAGGCTTCAGCATTGAAACTCTGCAAAGAAAACCTCTCTCTGTGCACTAACAGCCCATTTTCAATGCTTCTCTGCCATCCTTTTGTTCTTTTCAGTGTTCATTAGCTACTAAAAGAAACCCACTACTATGAAGAAAACTAAATTCTAGGTTTGAAAAAAATGCCTAGTTCTGTCTGTACTTTGAAGTTCTCTGCAGTGTTAGCTTATTTTTTTCTGTGCAGTGACAGAAGCCTGACATGTACACCTTTCCATCACCACCCACAAAGTGGGAAAAAAGACCTATGATGAGCACAGGCTCATTGGCAAGCATCTCCTCAGCTGTGCAGAAAAAGAAGAGTTGACTTCAGAGCTTGCTGTTGCTTAAGAGAAGAATTTGGCCCAAGATCTCGAAGATTCACATTAGACCTCTAGCAGAATTAGTATTGAATAAAGGTATCCCATCCACTCCTCCAGGTCTTTTTCAGAGGATCGCTGAATTTTGAATTAAAACAAGGAAAGTCAGTATTTGGCCATCAGTACGTCACACAGACATCTTCATGAGTATTTCAAATGTAGGCACTCTGCAGAGTTGTTCCATACTTCTGAAAAGCTGCCAGTGAAAAATGGCATCCATGCTCTGCAATTGTATTGCCAATTTCAATTATAAAAAGAATGGACAAGTACAATGTTAATATAAAGAAAAGTCAGAGCAAGTCACACCCAAATTTAAATCAGTTTGGATGAAATCTTGCTTGTTCTGTTTAGGATCAAACCATATGCCCTCTCCATATTTACAGTTATTAATCTTGCATTTGGGAAGGGACTCAGACACATCTAAGGCACTTGTCCCTTCTTCACCAAGAAGCACTCCCTAGGACAGAGTTGGTGTGAGGACTTCCACTCTATACACCCTTTTCTCTCCCTGGAATAACAAACAGGGCTGAAGGTACCCTGCCTTAACTCTGCATCATTCAAACAACTGAGAGCACTCAAAAGCTCTCATGTCAAGAGAACCATGACAAGACTGTCCCACCCAGTGTGACACTGCACTGCCTGAGCAGTGATTTCTGCCCAACAGTTCCTTTCTACCACATTCATTGCTCCCCAGCAGGCTCTGCTGCCTCATGCTCCTCACCCAGGGCAGTCACTGCTGAAGTTTGTGGGAGCATGACTGAGTACAGTGAGAGAGAACAAAGAACCAAATCCCTGGCTGAGTGTGTACACCCTGAGAAGTAGCCCACTGCCAGAGGTCTCCTCCAAGCCATGTGAGGCAGGTTATTCCCTGAACGGCTGGTGCCCACAGAAAGCCACCATGAGCATCCCACCTATGTCCCAGTGCCACCCAGAATGTCACTGAAGTTGGAGGGCATGTTGTATGAAGCCAGGGGGGCCTTCTGTGCTTTCACCAATCCAGCTTTCCACAAGATACAGGAACTTTCAGCTGCTGCCATGGAGCAGCTTTCTGTCTTTGGCATCAGCAGGCATAGTGGGCAGACAGAGATATGCCTGGAACAGGTCCTAAGGAATACCTAGAAAGGTTCATATTTACCTTGCTTTTCTTCCTTCTCCACCAATTAAAAAAAAACAGCTGGCCATAACACTATGACACCCAGGCCATCCTCCAGACTAAAGCTGGGAGTTTAGCCATTTTTTTGTGTTATCTGAATGGATTTGATCTGGGATATTTTTCCACCACAATGTTGCCTTCTCTGCAGATATACAGCAACATATTAGAGAATTAACCGAATCATGGCAATTCGATTTTGACAAATAAATATGTAGATATCAAACACATAAAACTGCAGTGTACTACTGGGTGTTCAGCACAGAACTAATTAAAATTCTAAGGGGAATAGGATGGACAGTGCTAAACCTAATTTACCAGTGGTATTTGACAGAAAGAAATTACAGCAAAGACTTAAAATATCAACTTCAGATAGATGTATTGAAACCATGCAGAACAAGTATGTATAATGGAAACATAACCTAGTCTATTCTCTTTGAGGGAAGATTATCAGGTCAGTGGCTAGCCCAGTAATAACATCCTGAAATAATTCTCTGAACCTTAAAGATGATTCAATTTACTTTGAAGAGGCAGTTTCAGGATTAATACAATGGGACCACTGGAGAGTGACACCATGCGAGGGACACCATGGCAACTCTGTCAATGTGTGAAAAGAGTACAGGCAGGAAGCCCAAAAAAGATAAGCAAGTTCCAAGATAAAAAGTTCTAGTCCAAAACTTTCCCTTCTAATTCTCATGACTTATAGATAGAATGCAAAAAATGAATAAAGTTTTAACAAGAGAGCTCTAAGTACTGTGTTTTCAGTTTCAGACAAATGTAATAAAACTATACAGTCAAAAAAAAAAATTTTTCAGGTAAAAATTAGCAATCTCAAGGGAAAAAAGAAATCCAGTTCCAGCCTGAGAAAATAGGCAACTGTATGTCCTGAAAAGTACACCATGCCTAAACAGGAAAAACATGATTGGAAGAAGACCTATGGATCTATGGAATCAGAATGTATTCTGGCTTCCAAATCTTTTTTACTATACCCCAGACTTGAGAGAGCCCAGGAATGCCAGCTATTCTTTGAGACATTCATCCACAAGAGGACATAGTTCAAGGGCATCATTCAAGGGGGGCACTGTGAAAAATAATGGGTTTTCCAAATCTACTATAATCCAGAGAAAACAGGTCACCTCAACTTTTTCACTTAAAATATAACTTCAAAGTTCCTGACTGCATATATAAAGAACTAACATTTTGAAGCACGCAGCTAGAGCAGAATATCCTTTAATTGCATTACTAAGCTACAGACAGTTGGGGAGGATGAATTCTATAATCCCAGTGCACACGTATTTCAATATATATTTAAACATATATTTGTACTTGTACAAAATTAAGGAGAGGAGGAGCCCTTTATGGTTTTAATGGAAAGAGGACACACATGTACCTGATGAGAAGAGTAAAGCTTCCTCCTATACCATGGTTTATTTGAAGTGGCAGCACAACAGCAGAACTCCATAAACTGGAGCAAGATGTGTACAGACTGCCTTGGTAAAGAAGGGCCTGACCTGCAGCTCTAAGTGATCTGGACACAGTTAATCAGAATTTTGCCTTTATGTAACACATTGTAGGGGAAACAGCAAGCTATACTCAGGCTGCTTCCTGCTGCTGTGTATCCATCTGTGCTCTACAGGCTACAGATTACAAGGGTGTTTCTTCATTGAGCAAAACTTAGTGGAGGATTCACAGGATACACATCATCCAGTACTCAGGTGACAGAACCATTGGATGGTGGGACAACATGATTACTCACATACTGATGCAGACATCACACAACCTGAGCCAGGCAGTTTGTGGCTTTTTTGAAGTCATGTACATAATTCTGCTGTAATATGTCTTAGCCTTTTTTTTTTCTTTTCCCTTTATGGAAAAAATCAGTTCTCACTGTAAGAACAGCATGTTCAGATAAGAGTCCTCAAAATCATACAGTGATATTACAGCACAGACATAATCAGCTCTTTTTAGCTTAATATTGTGAGCTCAAAAAAATAGGTGGGAAAACGTCCAAGTGGTAAAGAAATGTACCCTCATGAAATAAAACTCCCAAAGCCCCTAAGCTCTCTACAAATTTAGGCCTCATCCTCAAACATGTAACTTTTTTTAGATTTGAGGTAAAATAAACCTGTGTCTAACATAATTTGGAACTGTACCTAAACATTGGATCTGGATATCTTCCAAAAGAAATTTTGAGAAAGAAGAAGAAATTTAGCAGATACCGAAAGAGACATGAACCAAATGTCTGCCTTTCTGAACTTCACTACCATTATAAAGCTCTCTCCTGTAACTCACACCTATGATTGAACATTGCTCATTGTTAGTTGTTTTTCCAGGTTTTATTTACAAGTAGATATTTAAAAATATATAAGAAAAAATAAAATTTAGTATAATAAAATGTTAATGAAGATTCTTAGAGATGAAAATTGCATTCCCAAATCAAATGTAATACTCAAAGAACACATAAACTGCAAAAAAAAAAATGCTTCCTTCCTTTCTTTTTGTAATGAATTGAAGAGACACTCGAAAGAGAATGGTTGGAACACTTAACACACATGTTCATCAGATTTCCTCTACTTTTTCTTCTTGAAGACTAACTCAAGATTCATTCTAGTCAAATGAGTCATATTGTACAAGCTCCATTAACATAAAATCTTGGAAGACAACAATGAAGAGGTTTCAAATGACTCTTGGACCACTAAACTGGTGAAACTAAAAAAAATGTCTATTTGAAAGAAAAGAATAAAAAGATCTGCTGGTTTAGATAATTGGGAAATTGTTGGAAAAAAGATTCAATTGAGATGCACATTAGAGAATCAAGGAAGAATGGATCTGTACATAAAACTCACTCGACTGCTTCCCACTTAATTTTCTTCCAGACTCTATTGCAAATGTTGTCTTCCCACCTTCCCCTCCTTTCAGTCAGCAGAACAGTCCAAGATTTACAGCATGAACTTTTAAAATACAGGATAAATTATTTTAGATTCTTGCTCGGGGACAGACTTAGATCTAACAGCAGGATTTCCTTTGTGCTCTGGTCCCTCACCTGAATAATAGAGACAACGCTGTCGACTACACCTCAAATGTGTGTAAGGAAAATAGATAACTACAGCAGAGTAATGAGGAACTGGCTGATGGAGTATCTAAAACAGACACATCAGAGGTTCCAGCAACAAATACCAGGACAAGTGTACTGAAAGGGAAGAAACCAGAGGAACATCATTAAAGAAGTGGAAAACTAACTCATCATCTTCACTTAAACAGCACAGAAGCCTTCAAAGCTTTTTACATGTCCAATGTGGAAATTGCAGAGGCTTTGGTTAGCCTCATAAAATCCTTTCAAACAAAACCCAAAACCTCAAAAGCCCCAAAGCCTTTCTTCAGAGAACAAACACATTGTAACATTGAATTCCAACACCCAATTCATATATTGAGGAATTCATGTGGCTGAAAGTTTCTTCAAAGACTGTAGAAGTATAGGACTCCTAGCAATCCAATTAACACCCAGCAATCTAATTAACAGATTAATAATCAGCTATCAGCTTTGCTGGAGTACTTTTTGGAAATGCCTCTTTCTCTACTTTCCAGAAAATTGAGCCTTTTGGACATTATACATTTTCCCTCCCAAAACCAAAAATATAGAAATTCTTCTTCCTTAATCCAGTTTTACACTAAAGAATCAATGGCATAGGCTAGAGGGAACATAAAATATTTTAGCAACTTCGTATTTAGGCAATAGAGGGTTTACCTACTTTTCCCAAAACCACTAGAGATTAACATGTCCTGTTTTCGCTTATCAATTATTGATATCATATATTGATCACATATCTGATAACACAGATTTTTAAGAGCTGTTGGTAATCCCAACAGTGAAGTGACCTGTTCCATAATGCCCTGCTGTGTACAGGACATGGTGCAACTTTGCATTCATACAGTTATAAAGACTTCTGCCAATAATTACAGGTATTCATGATTGTAAATTGCTGACCTAAAAAATTCCATGGGGAAAAAAAATAAAAGAGCCCAAAAGACTGCATTTGCATCAAGTGAAGACTTAAGGAGGATCATAAACATTGCATGTTCTAGAACTGGGCTTTTATTCAAAGCATTAAACATATCGAATTCAACTGGCCACAGCAGAAGGAAAACCAGTCCTCTGTAGCCAACAATAAAAGCCAGGATTACCATGGCAGGTGACTTTAGGGAGTCAGATCTCTCCTCAGGAGCTCTGGCTGCTAATATCAGAGTGACAAATAAGACATGGCCTTATTTTGCAATGCACACAGCCGGGTCCTCTGACACCACACGGTACCAAGCCTGACTGGGCCCCAGACTGGCATGCCAGGCTACAATCTCCTACCCTGATGTTGCAATTACCTTTGAAAAAAATGTTTTGATTCCATGTTTTTCAGGAACTATCCTGTCTCAGAGCTGTCTGGACCCAATACTTCGTACAAGTACAGGAACCACTCACATTTTCTTATGGGAGAGCATGGATGGTGATAAACAGAGCACTTTGTACTGATGGGGGTGTTACTTGATGGAGATATGTGAATTATGCAATATGTATTTATGTACAGTATCATTTTTTCCCTTACTAGTATCTTCTGTCATGCATTTATCAGGTACTGGTTTTGGTTAATTCCTTCATCTGCACAATGCACACACACACATGTTCAAACTCCAATAGTTTAGCAGCATTGTGTCTTTAGTATCTACTACATATCTTTCTGTGCTGTATTTAAACATTCCCACTCTGCATATCTCACTGTATTCCATAGCAGTTATCTTTTGCAGCCCTTCATTAGTCCTTCAATATACCACAAACATCCTGCTCATTAGCCTATAATCACTCTGCTTATCAGTTACATTTTCAAGCTCCTCATTACTTTGCTGCACAGCTGCAACAATTAGCTTTTCTATTCTACAGGCTGACAAAACATCACATTAGCTTCTATTAGCTGCAGCCATCTCCTGCCCTCTCAGAAAGTGTTAGTTTAGGTTAGACACCTATTCTGAAACTACTGCCTTGCTGCATTAATTCCATCACCAACAACAGCACTTGCTGACAGCACGTCTTGGAAGGTACAGCCTGTAGCCACGCTCGCACTACACAGATACTTGTGATGAATCCACTCAAGCATGAAACAAGCAGTGTCACAGTGACAAAGCAGACAAGACACCGCCAGCAAGACAGGGTTATGTCTTACTTTTGCAAAAAGCAAAAGCTCTGGGTTATTTCTTCTTTAGATTTGCAGCCATGGAAGAGCTGGGGCATGCGCTGGATCACGCTGCTCTCAAGGGGCACAGGGAATTTTTAATTTGCTTGGGGGAAAATTAAAAATTCTCCCACAATCATTCAATCCCAGTCATTTGTTCCCGTTAAAAACAAACTTATTGAAACAATTCACAGTCAAATTAACAGTTTTAAAGTCCTGCTCTTGGATCATTTCAGTCATGCTATTTACAGCTCCTTCCCACAAACAGTTCCGGTGACCTACATGAGGGAGTAAAAAATAAAAATGAAATTGTTGGAAATAGGGAAAGATCAATTTCTTACCACACTTTCTTTACTGAATTCAATGTATTGTGTAACCAGCAGTTAGTATGCAGGCGTTTCTCATAAGAAACAGCCCTGTATAGATTCTGTTTCAGCAGCTGCAAGTCCAGCACTGCATTAGCAAGGAATGGAGTGTATTATGGAGCATTTGGGAGATTTGCTATTGAGAGACTTAACTATTTAATTAACTATTCAATTAACTATTCAATTATTACCTACAAAACAAATTAATATTTCCTACATAATACTAGCTTCCTTTCACCTATTTAGACATGCATCTTTGGAAAAAAATTAGGTTGGGTTTAGTTTTGTGGGGTTTTTTTGTTTGGGTTTTTTTTCAGTTTAGGAAAAAGAAGTCTTTGTTGCTAAAATGCAATTTTCCAAAATTATGATTACTAACTATATTGCCAGAAGTGGAAACATACATACATCACTTCCAGTATGATTTCTCCTTTATGAGTGTTGTGAAGGGAAATGAGTAATGACAAAGGAATTATTTCTTATCTCACATACTTGTGTTCTTTGGGGAAAGGAGATGGTTCAAGAATATTTTCTTGAGGTTTACAAGGAACATTAAAATTTTCCACCATGGAAAAATGCTAGGCATTTCCCATAGCCCAGGGTTTTTATTTAAACCACTAAACACAGCTGAAATATTTCTGAAACAACTTTATTCTCAGGCAGCTTCTTGGAAGGCAAGAAACATGTTGGGATATATAGAGAATTTGGCCTTGTGCTTTCTGACCAGAACAGCAAATTTTCTTGTAATCACTGGATAGAACTAGTTGAAATAGGAACATTTATTAAATTAAAAAAGAACTGATAATAATTTAATAAATTGCATATGCACATTCACATGCAATTATCTATTCCTCTAGCAATGGGCTCTGCCAACTATAACAGTCTTCTACTCATTCTTCAGTAAGCACAACTTTTCTTTAACTCCAATTGTAGCAGTTTTAGCTTTTGCTGCTGATGTGCTATCTCCATTTTATGATTGCTGTGGGGGAGGTGCGAGGGAAAATGAACTATATGGCCAGGTGTAGCACTTTATAAAAAGGTAAATGAAGGCAACTGAAGTTTTGTCAGTAATTTGAGCATACTATTCTGCACCTGAAGCCAAATGCTTGGCAAAACTAAGGGAGTAACTGGACATTTTTAAAACAAATAAAAATCCTAAACAAGTAAATACAGTAAAATAGACTCTGGAAATGTTATCAGAGACCCACTGTTGCCTGTTGTGAGTTTTCTGGAATGCTTTTCTGAAACTGCAAGTATACATCCGGGATGGAGGCTGGTCAGTGCTCAGATGCAACTCAAGTTCATCCAAGATGTTATTTCCAATGTTCCCAGTGTCAAAGGAGTGATTATTTCAAGTTATTGAAATTGCATCACAACAAAACGTTTACAAGGAATTTTAAAGCATTGTTTTGAATCCTTCTCCTTCACAAACAGTCCATGTCAAAACAATCATCTGCCTCATCCATGTCTGCCCACAAACAATTAATGTATCTGAATCATGAAAACATTCAGATGGTTAAACAAAATCAGGTTTTCCTAAGAGGTTTAAAATCACTGAGTGTCTGTGCTGCCTGAGCTGGCAGCATGCAGAACACAACAGGAAGCAGGTAGGAATTGGAGGAGACACATCTCAGGGTGCTGCAGCAACCAGGGGCGCCAGGGAATTCAGGTACAACCACTTCAGCAAGGTTTGTTTTTGCTATTTGCTAATCAACCCAACCATAATCTCCTAACAGCATTCTACAGTTGCTGAAGGGTTTTTATTTATTTATTTATTTAGTTAGTTAGTTAGTTTAGAGCTTTCAGCAGCCAAATTTCCCTTACAGTCATTCTCCCGTAACTGCAGTGACACCTGTGGAGGGCTGAGCCCATCAGCTGTAGTTTGGCCTCCTGTTGAACTTGGCAAGCCAGCAGCACATGAAGCCCCAGCAGATGTTTCTGCTTTAATAGCAGCTCTTTCAAACCCTTGGCCAGACATAAATCCAAAATAGATCCAGAAAAGAGACAAGCAGTGCCACCATCATGGCTCTTAAAATTAGGAGGCAGAACTAGCCTTTTCTGCAGGACTCTGAGAGACCATTAGCAGCAGAAGGTGTCGGGAAGTGTTCCCATAAATTATTCTGACAGGTTAAGAGGGCCAGCCACAGCAAATGCAGCACATTTTGCACTGTGTCACAGTTTGCTAGGAAACAGAATCCTAAGACAAACACACGCATTTACACAGGAGTTTCCAAACTGAGATCACACTTCATAGCAACAAGTACAGGAAGCAGCCAATTTTATGGCCATTAACACCTCCACATGGATCTATGGTGCTTCCACACCATGTTAATGAACATTGCAAAAATAAAACAGTAAGGCAATGATCCTTGGTAGAAAGGATCTTCTGAATACATGCCTTGCTAGATCTATTTTCTTAAAAGAAAGCTGCACCAAGAGTGTATTTACAGCTGCCACTGTGCTTTATGGGAGAGGAGGTTGATATATACCAGGGTGACAGGCTAATACATCCATTCACTTGGTGATGACTAACTGCCCCTAACAGAAGCCTGGTCCACTGTAAATTACTGACATGTAATTTCAAATGCAAGCTAAAACAACTCCCACAGAATAAGAATAGTTCTCAGCACCCAAAATAACTCAAAGCACTGAAGGAGCTGAAAACTTCAATCATATTCTTGTCTGACATTAAAGGAGACTAGGAAGAGAAAAAAAGTGACCCAGTGTCTAAAAAGGGGTTCTTTTGTAGGAATGAAGGTTATTACCTGTTCACCTGCTTCCCCTATCACCTACTACTCAGGCTCAGATGGAGGTGCCAGTAGCAGATGTAGCTCTGAGGCTGTCAGGGTGTCTGGACTTTCTCACTGAGGCTGGGATAGCAGGGGATGGGCTCCTTCCTTGCATGAGCCTTGTGGTGTTTGAAGGTCACCAAGAGAACAGCTGCAGATGGAGGCCAGCAAATTTCACAGTGTCCAAGAAGATGGGAAAGAGATCCATGATGATGGCAGCAAGTTTATAGATGAAACAAAACTGTGAGGAGTGGCTGATATATCAGTAATACATCTTGTGGAGACACAGGCAAACAGAAATCTCATAAAGCTCAGCAAAGTGAGGTAGAAAGTACTACATCTGGGAAGAAATAACCCTGTGCATCGGTGTGTACTGCAGGGCAACAGGCTGGAAGGCAGCTTGGCAGGAAAAGCCCTGGAGGTCCTGGTGGACATCAAATCAAACCTAAGCCAACAAAGTGCCATTGCAGTAAAGGCAGCTCACAGTGTCTTGAGCTGAATCAGGAAGAGCATTTCCAGCAGGCCAAGGGAGGTGAAAGCTTCCCACTCAGCAGAGCTGAGATAGAGCTGCAGTGATGTGGCCCCTCAGAAGGAGAGGCACAGACATGCTGGAGCACACCCAGCGAAGAGCCACAGAGATGATTGGAGACTGGAGCACCTACCACAAAGAGCAAGGCTGAGAGAACTGGGGCTGCTCAGCCTGGAGAAGGCTCGGGAGAGACCTTATCAAGTAAAGTAATATTATATATATATATAAATATAGAAATATATAAATATAAATATATAAATAATTGATGTGAGTGTATAAAGATGGAGCCAGACTCTTCTTGGCAGTGCTCAGTGACAAGCTAAGAGGCAATGGACACAAACTGAAATATATCAAACTCTGTTTAAACATAAGAATTTTTTTTCTTTTTCTTTTTTTACCACAGGCTGCCCAGCGAACTTGTGGTATCTCCATCCTTAGAGATACTCAAAAGTCAGCTGGACAAGATCTAGATCACTGTGGGCTGGATTCAATGATGTCAAAGAGCTCTCTTCCAACATCACTCAACTTGTAATTCAACTTTCAGTAACTGCAGAATCACATTATTTGACTTTGCTGAAGATACTGTGCATCAAAAGTAATTTTCTGTAGACAACCAACACAGTTAAAGCATCACCAACTCATGGGAGGAATTCACTGCATATATGCTGGGGAATCCACAACTTCACAAACTAAAACCAAAAGCTTTGTTATTTTGCTTAAAGTCCAGCAGAATTGAATTCTGCTTGGAGTGTGCTTGTTCCAAAGAAGTTCCTAACTGGCAGCACTGTAAATTAAGCCAACAAAAGAAACCTTCACATTTACTGATAAGAAAAATGCTTACAACACAGAGCTTGCATAGTCTTTGGATGTGAAGTCTGAAATTACAGTTGTATCCAAAACTCCGCATTTGAAGTGGCACAAAAGAGTTTTATCTAAATGTCATTTTGCAGTCATATAGCTCAGTCTTATTCAACTGCCCAAAGCAGTCAAGCTAAAATAAAGAGAAAAAACCAGATTTACGCAAGGAAAGCATTTGTTTTTATCCTTTTCTGCTGTTGTTGGTTGCACTCTAAACCCCCACTTTAGGAATTTAACCTATGAAAGCTTTGGCAAACCTTTTGGTATATGCGGTCAAGCCTACAGTTCACAGGGAAAGTTCAGCATGACACAACTACTCTACAAATAAATGCAGAGATTCCAAATTCTAGCCTCTAGTCCCACCAAACATGTTTTATTAAATACCTTTTACACATTACTTGGAAACCAGCTTGACTTTACACCAGTAAATTAAAACCCAACATGCCAGCATTTGGGAAGAGACCAAGATACATTTGCTGTTCTTATTTCCAAATAATTTCCACTTCAGGGCAGTTTCTTCAAAGAAATTCAAGATTCCAGTTATCACTGAGAAAAAGAAAGTAAGGTGGTCAGAAAGAGTCACTCAATGCCTACTGCCCCACATTTGTGGAATATCCCATGGAAAACCACAGAGTGCTATCTGCTCTCCTTCTCATAAAATCATAGAATCATTTGAGAAGGAAGGGACCTCTAGGATTATCAGCCAATGAACCATTAACTCAGCACTGCCAAATTCACCACACGAGATACATTTATGTATATAAGTATGTATAAATTTAATTCTAATATAAATATGTGTAAATTTCTATGTAAATGTATCTTGAATGCAGACTGGATCAAACTGGATCTCCAGGTATAAATTGTTTTCTTTTTATTGAGACAGACTCTCATTATAATCATATATATACCTTAAAGACACATATAATTCCTTGATTGCTGAATCACCTGAAGTGCTTTATCATACAGGCATTTTATATTTTTTCAGATTTTTAATATTCTTGATAATAACAATGAGATATTCAAGTCACAATTTTGTTGTTTTTATATATTTACTTAGTAGGTAAAGGGAATTTCTTTCTTCCAGAGTCATCTGTCTAACTTTAGACTGTGTCCTACTATTAAAGTGGGAGACTGGCTCTATTTAACATTACCATTTATTAACCTATGTCTAACATCTAACCCTGTAGAAAAAGTTCTACAGAAAATTTAGGGAAATTAAAGATAGTGACACATTTTTAGGGCATGCTAAAAAATGCCAAAATCTTTCAGCATATTGAAAGACAAAAATTACCTAACTTCTGAGCATGTATTTGCCAAATGCATCATAGTGAATGCAATAGTTGAAATAAATAATTTTTTAATGCCTGTAAATTACCCTCCATGCATTATCAACACTAAAACATGATAATTCTTAAATTAAATTTAACCATCTTGCTTCTTTTAGTTACTTAAATGTGTTCAGTACACATTTAAGTTTAGTTACTTAAAAAGTTGAGACCACTTTAACATAATAGATTTTTGCTATTTCTTATTTTCAGAAGTAATAAACTGCAGAATGCTGTCTCCTACAGGAGACAACCATATTTCCAGGTCATATGTAATGGTTGTTCATCATTAGCTACTATTCCAAGGATACCAAAATGGACATCATGCACATATATTTTCCAAGATACAGTTTTGTCATGTTCTGATCTCTCTTCTTTATTAAGAATTTGCTAGTAAAACTGATTGATAGGTAGTCCTATTGTATGAGGAAAATGTGTCATTCAACTCTTTGACCTTGTCTTTGCAGTAACAGTCAAGTGTCTTTGAAATTTGTTTACCTCAGAATTTACAAGAGCATTAAAGACAGGATGTCAGCACATCTCGAGTTTGAAAAGATCTTATAATAGTAATAAATGAGTTTGGACAGAAGGGTCATCTGTAATGTACTTTAAGAAAGAGACACAAACTTCATTTTTTCACTTTATAGTTAAAGACAAGTAAAACCATTCTTAAACTACGCTGTGGTTTTTTTATTGGTTTGGTTTTGTTTTTTTGGACTGAGGAACATTATTTTTTGAGACCAAGATAGACCACATTACATGAGATAAAGACAGATGCAAAATACTTTGCAGAAACAGTTCCAGAACCTAAAAAGCTTTTTCTTACCTCTCACTGAGCAAGCTCTGGGCAAGTTTGAGAAGCAGCCTCAAAGCTGGTTTGCTCTTTCATCATGATGTACAATGTATAGAACTGAATTTTTCCATCTATCACTAACATGATATCTATCAGCATTCCTGCACTTCAGAGTCACAAAAAGGAGTGTGATGGAGGATGGAAATATTTTCAAGTGCTAATGCTTTCCTTTCTTCATTAGCATTATCACATTAAAAAATTACATGCAGCAATATTTTTCTTTTGTGTTTCCTAAATATTTGCATTGCTGCCTAACTGTCTCAGAAAGAAAAGTGATCTTTTATTCCAATTAAGAGCAGAGTCCTAATGATGCCAAAGTTGTGGCTTCAACCCCTGTATAGGCCACTCACTTAAGAGTTGAACTTGATGATCTTTTTGGCCCCCTCCCAAGGGGAGAATAAGAATATATTATAAGAATATTATGTGTGTGAATATAGTTGCACTCTCTTTATTTACCTGCTTGGAAATTCATCTCTTCTACTGCATGAGATTAGTAAGAATAATACAAAATATGTTAATCAGATGACCCATCAAATCCCACAGAAATTGCCCTCTATATCAGTGCTGTGTCTTCAGGATCTGACTAATCTAGCATAACAAGGAACAGTCACATCACGTCCCTATTTGCATTGGCCACATATGGGCTATCAGCAGCTACGTGTGGATAGCATTTTGATTAGCACTTAAAGTTGATAATTTTTTTTTATTGTTATAATTTTTGGATCTGTCTCAGATTCTTCTAATATTTTGCATATTTTACATAAATAAGTAAATATGCATTCAAAACAACTGAACTTCAGATGCTTCATATTCCCTCAAATATTACAAAAGGTCAAAGAAACTTTTGGATTTGTCTCAATAAAGCATTAAAATCGAACAAACTGATACTTGTAGCCTCTAAGACACTAAAAGATGTAAATGTGAAGGGTATTACCATACAATCAAAAGAAGTTGTAAATAATTATAAAAAGAAGCAAAATAAGAAGCAGCTTTGAGTCACTTATTCTGTTAAAAATGCAGATTATAAGGAAGGGGTATTAGCTGATGATTGATAAGAAACTTCAAGTGATCCCAAATCTTTAAGTTATTCACGCTGATATTCAAAATGTAATTACTTTCAAACCACACAGTAGAGTTGGATTAATGGAACAAATACTTTAGAGGTAATCCATGAGTCATGCCTACTTATTATTATGAGGTTTGGATTACTTTTCATTTCAGCTCTGTGCCTGTACTAAATAACAACAATAAGTAACACCACATTCAGGCTCTCACATCTTTATACACATACTGTCAAGTATAAAAGGAAAGAAAAGAAGAATTTTTACGTAAGATTTTTAATGAAATGTCTTAAAGAAAATATAGATTGGGATATGCATATAGTAGGTAGATTTTCCAGGCTTTCATTTTATGCTGTGTGATTGTCTCTTCAAATCTTTAGGTACAGATTTGGGGGAAAATATACCTTGTCTTTTTTAGTAAATGTGTCAAAAGGCAAAGAATGTGGGAGGGAATTAGTTCTGCTGTTCCTCAATCCCTCAAGCAGCAGACACACAAAGGAAGAGTATAATGAAATAGGAAGAGAGAAGCATCTTCCATGCTCGTAGTGAATAAGCAATACTGCATACAATTACTAAACATGTATGTGACTTCATCATTAGAAGACCTAAGGTCCTGAGGAGGGAAACATGATCTGTTATCCTTTGCTGCCCACTCTACCCCTACTTCCACTTCTAAGTCTATGAGAAGGAAAGCAAAATTTGCCTTTGGAGATGGTTGACCTTTAGTAACTGCATTTCCAATTATTATCACAGCATTGATTGCACATATAATCTTTCTTTTCTACCTATCTTTTCTTTGCCTTCCCCATGACAGTAGCATTGTTTTTTGCTACTTTTTCTTTCCATTTCATTCTTATCTCTTGGTAGTGATTACACAAGACTCAGTGTGTAGCAGAGAAAGGAGAGAGAAATGCATTAGTCCTTACTTTGAAAACTGGACATGCTAGGCACAGATTTAATCTAAATTGCCAGTACAGCATCACTAACAGTACTGATAGCAATGTCAGGCATCCTTGGACAAAGTCGAGAAGGCCTATTTGCATTTGCCTTGGAATTTTCTATTATCTTCTCTTTTAGCCTAAGAACACTTGGTGGCAATTTACTGTCCTGTCTCAG
This sequence comes from Molothrus aeneus, assembly GCF_037042795.1. Lineage (NCBI taxonomy): Eukaryota > Metazoa > Chordata > Aves > Passeriformes > Icteridae > Molothrus > Molothrus aeneus. The sequence continues at coordinate 62,360,757 of NC_089649.1, read as the reverse complement.
AAAAGAGAAGAAAAATTCCTTAAATATCAGCTATAATGTCTGCAGGCAACTGCTTCCAAAACTGTTAAATAAGGTGCTCTCTGTCAGAATATTTCAAATATCACTATACACTGCCAATTGAAAACAACACACCTGCAATGCAGTTCCACAGCTCAGCTGTGAAGCACTGGCCCATGGGCTTGCAGACCTCACTTGCCACTCTCACCACCCTGGTTTCCATTATAACTGAGAAAAGGTGAAACTGAGAATGATGAAACAATTTGCATTTCTTGAAAAGGGTAAATATTCTGCAAAGATGTTTAAAGGAAGGGAAGAGATGCTAGGAGCCATGCTTTAAGACCCCCTTTAAAAAGGCACCTACCTAAGTAAATCCCTTGGAATCAAGCTCTGTAATTTCTATGTATATGAACGCTAAATTCATCTCATTACACCAGTATATCACGGAATACTGTTATTATGTTATTCAGACAAATTATTGTTTACAAAGTATCAATGATAGTTGCTGCAGAATATTTGTAAAGTAATTCTTGACCTGTATCTTGGTCAGCATAAAATGAAATGTTTCCTTATGCCCTGTCGGAAGTAAATTTAGTTTTGACTGATCAACTTGAGAGTTGGAGAACCAGAGTTCTGCCTTGAGCATTTGTGATTATAAATTCTGACTGCCATCCTCAAGAATTCTCTAATGCATAGTTAAAATCTATTGATTTGGAAAATCCTTTTGCCATTTGCTGAAGTCTATTTGTAGATGATGAACAAAAGACATGTCTAGACAGGACTGAAATAAATTAATTCTCAAATATGAGCTAATATTCACAGAAAACAATATTCTGTTGCTTGACTCAAGCAGAACAAGACATTCAATTAGGCATGTGGCTTCTTTGATGTCCTGTATCTGAGCACAAGACTTGGCTCCCCAGCCTGCTGCCATATGCTTCCTGTTTGAAACCAAACTCAACTGCAATCTCAAACACATTCAAACACAGAGAAGGCTTCTGAGGGAAAATTTACTGCCACAATCTTCCTCCTGGTTTCACCTTCTCTGATTCCATGATGGTATTGGCTTGCCAGTTAATTCTCACTGTGGGAGTAATGTTACCATACTGTCCATCAAATTGCATCCACAGAACAAAACAATGCCAGCTCCTAACCTCAGATAAAACACCTGCAGACAGAAGCAGAGGACCCACACTGGGTCCAGTCTGCCCCTAGAAAACAGTCAGTTTAGAGAAAGAGTGATATGAAAAATGGAATTGGGTCTACATGCCATGAAGTACATGGTAACAATTCCTATCAGGGCTGATTCTGTTTACATGCCACACTGAAACTCCCAAATATACCCAGGAGCTTGGAAGGACTTGCAGAAAACAAGATCTAATGAGAGCTGCCCTTCTCAGCTGTGGAGGTTTTTCACAGGAGCCAGAGCTCCTGGTCACCTTGTGCTCACGATGAAAACCACTTGCTCATCCAGAGACAAGTAAATATTCCAGCATTATCCTTCCATTTCTCTGGCACTATCCCTGCTGATGCAGAACAACAACACATTCTAACTTAACAATTCATTCTTTAAAGAGTCCTTCATAATGTAAATGTTAATTCCCTACTGCCCTTCACTACAGACAAGCATTTAGAAATACTGATTTCATCTCGAAATCTGCTTATCCAAGTGGTTAAAAATCATTTCAGTTGAGAACATGTACCCTTCCAAAGAAAAAGTTATTTCCATAATCAAAATCTCTGTTTCTCCTCCCCAACTTGAGACCATCTCAACAGAAGTGTGCAGGGGGAGCAGTTCAAGAGGTTTTTTTTTGTTCATTTCATGAACCACTTGTAACAGAACTTTGTATCCTTGAACGAGTCTCTCAATTATTCTTTGTGTACTGCATATGCCTGCAATAATGCTCTCTTGCCTAAGCACTCCCCAGACACACTGCTCCTCTCTTTGCAACCAATAGTGACTGAACAGAAGCATAAGAGGTGATTTGACTGAAAAGAACTGTAAAACAAAAGTGATCTCTGCTGCATGGAGATGCAGAACAATCACCATACCTGTCCCAACAAACCTATTCACAGAACAAGTGCTTCTTTAGCTGGTCAGCACTTCTTCCTTTCTGGCATTGTTTTGCCACTAGAAAACATCCCTCTTTCAATATCAACCTTGGAATTACTTGGTTAATATGTTTTGGAATACTTCAGCTTTCATAAAGATTTGATTTCACTATGGAAAAGTCAAAATGCCATCAGTCAGTAGCACAAACATTTCTTAGCTCCTCTTCCTTACCTACATTTGGTGAGTGTTCATATTTGTCTGAAAATGTATGCAGGTGGAAAAGGCTGTACCACATAAGAGTCATACAAACCAACCTCCAGCTAAAGCCCTGCAGGTATTGCCATGGAAGAACTTGGAGAAGAGAAGATCTAATGAGAGCCCTCCTACACACATCCTCCAGTAACAGTGGGCTACTCCTAATAGCAAAGACATCAACTGATTTTCTTTTTTTTTTAATGGATATTGAATCCAGCAATAAAGGGATCTGATTCCAGTGTTCTGCCTTTATTATGGAGCTGACATCTGTGTACAATAGCAAATTCATTTACAACTTGGCCCATGGCACAGGATTGGGAACTAGATTATTTTTAAGGTCTCTCCCAACCCAAGCCATTCTATGATTCTATGAACTTTTCATGAGAATCCAGGAGAGCTAACAGGGCTGTTTTCTGTATTTGACAGCATAAACCCATGAGGAAATCCTGCAACTCGGAAGAAACAAGCCTGCTAGAAACTGTTCCTTCTTCCAGATCTAAAAGATATTTCAGATAACAAAGAGAACTGAAAATGCATTAGGGCAGAAATATGAACATATGCAAAGCATGAAAAAGCTAAAGGAACCTTCTTGATTTGAGCATAAGTCATAATGAGCAAATTCAAATTTCTTGCCACAGTGCCTAAAAATATTAAATTTTTGTATACAATATTAATTTTTTGTATACAAGTACTGTAAAAATAACTTTCAACTCATCAAAAGTGTTTCAGTCCTCAATCCTTCCATTACTGAACAGTAGATCTAAACACACATTTCCAGCATACCTGTAATCCAGGTTTGCTGGATTCCAGCATTGACAGAAGCACCTCTCAGGATTAAAAACATGTTTTCTCCATGAAAAATGAAACATCCTGGTGGCATTCAGAACAGCTGCCAACTGCTGTATTACTGGTGAATGACTCACCCCTAGAAAGGATTCCTTCAGGTGTCCCATCCACCTCAAACACCCCAGGGCACCCTGCCTGCTCTGCCATGCCCACCTCCACCTTTGCAAAGGCAATTACAGGGATACAAGAAACTGAATCCTTTGCCTCTCTTGAATTCCCATCATTTCCTGCTGTAGGCTATTCCTCTCTGTGATAAAGGTGCCTCACTGCTTTTCAATCTGAGTTTATGCCTCTTTAAACTACAGTATCATGCCACATAGAGCAGCATAGAGTGACAATGAAACCCAAGGAATGGAGGCAAATTTTGCTTTATTGCACCATTGCTATGGAAGCTGGTAACAAACCCTAATGCCACCCAGGGCAATGTGCCACTGGAGTCTATGAACTTTCTTAATGTGCTTTCAAAATTACCACTTTCAGAAGGTCACAAGAGTTATCAGAATAACTCTGACACTTTTAAAAAAGGCAAAATACTAAAAATATGTTTCATTTACCACCAAGACATCAGAGCAGATAAAAGTGTTTATTTTAGGCATGGCCGTAAAAGAAGGTTTTCAGAAGGAAGACAAAATTTACCACATACTGAAAGGAAAAGAACATCTGATTTTACCCTACCACAGGTATATTTAATAGTTATTGATCAATGTAACAGTATGGATCTGCCTAACACGAGAAACTCTAACAATGTAAATTTAAGCAATATTTCCTGTAGGCGAAATTTTTCAGGCTTTAAACACACAAAGCAGTAAGTAGTCCTAAAGCCCAAAATTTCTTTTCTGATAATATCAATTTTCCATTAGAATCAAAGCAAACAAACAAACCCATAAAGAAATCCAGACATCAGGGCTGCAAGTTTTTTCAAAAGACACCTACCTAATTTCCATCACTGCCAAGGCAGGTAAATTATACTTTATGCCTAACAGATGTTTGTTTGTACATTTATTAATCTCCAGTAATGAAATTTTAAAACTTTCTCAGGCAAACAATCCAAATAGTATAACACTATAAAGTTTTTCCTGTTTCCTAACTCGTGTTTTCTTTGCTGACATGTAAGCCCGCTATTCACCATCTAGCATTATGCATTTAGAGTCTGCATCCTCTTTGCTGGTATTTTTTATTATATTTGATTGACACATTGCCTGCTGACTGCTATTTTTTAAAATGAAGCCCCCACATTCTTCTGGTCTTTGTCACAAGTCAATTGTTAGATCTTCCTTCACCCCTGATTCTCTTTAGGCTCACTCCCATCTGATGCCCTACAAAACCAAATTGACCAGAAGGACTAATCCGTGTCTTTTACACATAAAATATACATATATTTCAGTGTGAGGTGTGACTTTTCTGCATCACAAAGACAGTACTGAAGTTCAGTTTGTGGTTAATTTTAAAACTCAAGCTTTATTTCTGTAACATTTCCACTTAATTGGTAGCTGTGAAGCTGTCAATTCCTGCTAAAGTGCAAAAGTTTGCCCTTAGACCTATTAATTAATCTCCTCTGGTTTTCCTATCATTTCCTCAGTTTGCCAACATCATATTGAATTCCAGTTCTGTTTTCCAACAATACTTAGAAATGTTTCAGATTCCAAGATATACAGATAAAATATATACACTGTCTATTCCATCAACCAGATCAGTAATAAAAATTGATTGACTCCAAACACAAAATTGTCAAAAGAATCTCCTTCATCTCACTTTTCTGTTTTTCCAGTGAAGTTGACTGTGAAGAAGTCTTTAGACCACCTCTCCACCTTCTCTGTAGCAGCTTCATTCTATTATTCACCCCTAGATACTGGTTTGCTTTCCATCAAAATCTTTGGACAAAAATAAAGAACTGGATACTCTACTTTATGAAAAGTGACCAATTAAAGCAATAAAATGTAGATGCCTTTTACTCAACTCACACTGATAATCCCATTATTCTACATGCCGGATTTCCATCAACTTCAGTGCTCAGCATTGGAATATTAACAATTATAACATTATAATTCTGGTACTTACAAGTGGGATGTGGTCCACAACAGCAAAGGAGATAATTTACTGTAGTCTTTTGCATGCTACCCACAGAACGAAAAATTTAAAACTACAGCAGCATGGGATAAAATATTGGGTTTAGACACTAACTTGAGTCAGCCTTGTGACTAGAACTATGTTTGGTGGAGAAATCTGATAGTGGATTATAGAGTTGTCATTTGTAACAAGTGTAATCCCTCATAGTGCAAAGTCAGGAGATTTCAGATTTTGGACTGCAGAGAAATCCAGATTCATATGCATGACAGCCTTGTGCCCCTGGCCAAAAGAATTATAGTGTGGGACATTCAGAAGCCAGTTTTGAACATGATCTGGATGCAGTAGAGTATGTACTTGTGCTAGACTTCCACTGCTCACATTCCAAATACATCACTTTTCTTGTGCTGACTATATTCAAAAGAATTGCCCACAATAATTTGTCTGTATCAATGCTTGTAGGATGGGTAAAAGAAGAAATAGCAAGACATTTTGAAAAAATAAAAGAGAAAAGGTAAAGTTTATCCTAAAACAAAACAGAATAACCTAATATGGAGACAGACCTGAAGAGCTGAATCCACATAGGTTGGGAAACAATGAGGATTTTGGCAGAGCAAATTTAGCAATGACAGCCAGTGTAGTATGACAACTAAACTATAGTTTAACAAAAGGAAACAACCTCCAATATCAACATGTTTAGGTTTCATTGCATGCAAAATAACCAAGCTTCTCCATACTTAAAGCAGAGGTGGTTTATTCAGCACTGAAAACGCATTTCCTCTCAATTTATCTTTGCTGGGAGAGAATTCCCCAGGTTTCCCCAGAGCCAGCAGCACATGCTGAAATGAGAAAGTTTAATCAATTCTAAATACTTCTTCAGCTTACATCTCCTGTACATCTGAGTGAGCAGTTGGGTATTTGTCTCTTGTCTCACAATTAAATGGAAAGGACTTTTTCATATGACATGACAGAAATTTGAAAGTGATTTCTAAGAAGGTGCTTCATAATGCAAATCTAGTTAAAGGCAACATTATTTCTTCCTGTCTAATTCTTTAAGTGTGTGTCTATGACAAAGCAAACCTAAAACATGTCTGAACAGTATTGCATTATACCTGATAATATTCTACCATATCCAAAAATCAAAACTAATAGAAAGCATTAATATGAAGCAAATTTAATACATGAGAGAAGGAAATATATCTGCAGTGCATCTTATGCTAATCTTCTCACATGACACAACAATGCTCAGATCAACACCTTTTGGCAAATAAAATATCATATATATGTATCTACACACACATAAATATGTATGTGGTGTTACACATTTTTATTATTAATTTGGGTAAGTAAGTCTATCCATACACACTGGTATTACTGAGACTGTACAATTTCCTCTACTGACATTTCATCTTTCTCACCTTACAATGATTCCTCCCTTCACAGCTGGGTGGGAAACCATTTTCTTGTCATAAAATCTTTGAGACTCCATATCGCTATGGTTTGACTTAGGATCAAAATAAGGGTAAAAGAACAACAAACCAAAAGACTTTTATCAATATATCCACTACTCCTGTGAGAATCCTTGGTTCAGCTTCTCGACCCTGCACTCCCTACAGGACCACATTGCTGTTACTGAGATAGGTGTTTGTCAATGTGTGGCCCCACAGAGTTCCCAGCCACAAACTAGAAATTTTGGTAAAAGGATTCTTGGTGAAACCAGTACAGATCTGTAAAAGCTTTATTTCCATAAATGTAAATGCACATTAAAAACAAAACAAAACAAAACAAAAAAAACCAACAAACAACAACAAAAAAAAAAACACCAGCCACTTTCAGGCTGACCCTCAGTTTATGCTCTTACTGAAAGCTGGGGAAAGCACAGAACCAGGAGGAGTGTACACACTTTATCCCAGAGAGACTGTTGGCAGAGTAGAAGTAAAGTCAAATGGGAATAAGTGTGTAACTCAATATTCTGTTTTAATCCTATTCACAGCAACTGACTGATAAGAAATAAATGAATATAGTTTTAGTTCAATTACTAAAATATTTGAGTTTTAATATAGTCCTAAATAGTGTATTTATCATTAGTTTCCAGACCTGTAAAATCTTAATTTATGAGCTTTTTTATTTTAATCACCCTAGCCATCTGTAGCACATCTGTTACTTGCTAGTATACAGTAATTAACTTAAATGTGGACCGGGTACTATCCTGAATCAACAGATATCAAAGCACCTGCTTTGATAAGAGTCACACACTTCTTTATCAGCTAAAATAGTTGCTCAGGTTAGAGCTAGATTTACTATCCATCCCCTAAACATATGTGATCTATCTCTATGCAGTAATTTAAAAGAAAGCCTTGATTTTTTTTAATGTTCTCCATTTTAGTTGCAAAATGGTCTCTCTTAGTGAGACATCTCATATAAAAAGACAGGTACTCTGATATTAATATGTATTTGGTTTTAGATACAAAAAAATGATTGTTTCACATTCACTCAATTAGAAATGCTGTCTCACTGAAATTTTTCTGCTGAGTATGGGGAAAGGGTCCATCTTTGTGGTCTCTGCTGGAGAGAGCACATTTAATGAATTTATTTAAAAAGTTCTCAGAATATTAATTCATTAGGTTTTTAAATACTCATCATGAACATGCTGAATCCACATAACTACCATTCCAAAATTTGCAGGCGGCCTTGGTCACATGGCTACAGCCATGAGACTTCCCAGCCAACGGGATCTGTCTTTAATTGCATCCTCAGCACAAGTCACTTTTGACAATCCTGTTACATTTTAAACAAGACATAACAGAATCCATCATGAATCCCTGGATAATTACATTTTGTTACCTTAGAGGTCTGTGGCTCCTATAATTAATCGCATTCCTTTTAAAGTCAGCCTAGAAGAGAATGGCTTTCAGCCAAGAAAGTTTTCAAAATGTTCAAAGACTCATTCTGAGGAACAGCAGGTGCTCTTTGTTTTTATTTCTCAGTGCACTCATGCCAGAGAAGCGGGGCATTCAATTGCCATGTGTCCACAACCTAATGCTCTCTCCATCTCCATAAAAGAGAGAGATTATTGTACCATTCACAGCAATACTCCAGTAAACACAGTAAGGATTGGACTATTAGGAAGGCTGTTTTGGGAAGTTTTTCTCTTGGGGAAACACGGTTCATAGGTGTCCATGAAAAAAAGTCTGCTACAGTATTTGTGCATCAAACCTTTCATCACATGTGTTACATCCTCACTGAGGGTGCTCAGCCTGTTAGTTCTCAGAACACAAAGCATTTCAATCCTCCTTCCCTGGGCAGCAGGGAGCTCATTAGTACCACCAGCTCACCATCTGTCTCTGAAGGAGGAAGAGACGGAATTAATATATGATGGAGCAGAGAGGGAAAAAAAAGGCAAACAAAAAAATGGTTGGGGAGCAGCAGGATGTCATCCAGAATGGCATACAATGTTTCCTTTGAAATAATTTCTCCTTGCCTGCACAAAACATGGAGAATAGTTTGGGCATGGCTATGAAATGTTCACAAAAGCATTTGTAAAGACTGAGTTTTGGTAATTTTAAATACAGTGTTGTTCAAAAATTCTCAGGAGATATTCATTAAATACAGCTGTGCACAGAAGAATCCTGTGAAACCTTCCTTGAGCTGTTCTGTCTGAAGCCAGGGGCAGACAGCAGCTGAAATGATGCTTTTCTGCTTTGAGGCATAATGAGAGAAAAGGTAATGAAAGTGAGCAGCTCCTGGCACAGACTGAGGCACATCCTGAAGCATGGCCCATGTGAGGGGTCAGTGACAGAGGGGAACAATCATTTATAGCTGGAAAGGGTCACACCTGGCCTACACACCCAAAACTAAAGCTGCAATCACCCAGCTGTGGAGCAATCTCCTTCCCACTTCAAGTCAGTACAAGTCACTGGGAAAGCAAGAAGAGGCCAGAGAGGGAGAAATTGGGGCTGGGATAAAGCCACACATGGTCACAGCTAAACCAGAACTGAAATCCCAAATTATTAAGTCGAAGCTCAACCTGAAAGTCAATTATCAAGTGAATCCTGTACCATCTGATCCTTCAGGAATTTTGATAGAAATATTCAGAAAGAGAATACATCTTACTGAAAAGCAGGAGTGGCTGCACAAAGCATTTAGGGCTTTGACACAGTAACATAAATATCAGCCTTACAACTGATCCCACAGACCTTCAGATCAAAGGAGCAACTTCCCAGATGTACAAAGATGAACAGCTCAGATATTAAATGTCCACAATCTGAGCCTCCTTCAATTCTGTTTTCTTTGGCTGTTAATTTCTTTGTTAAGGAAAACACACTACAAGCCAATTAAAAATTTGGAAAAAGATCCAGCCAAATAATACAGAATACTTAAGTCAGACAGGGATATTTACACTGTTGTACCTAATCGAATGCTTTGATTTTCAGAATGACTGAAAAGTTGCCAACAGGTATTGTCAGCACCATTTTTTGGAAAACCAACTCACTGATCTACAAGGTACTACAATCAGCTTTCAGGTTTTTAAATTTATTTATTTCAAAATTGTGTTCTCCTAAAAGGGGAAATATGTCTATCTATGAATGCCAAAAAATGTTAATGGTCTGATCTCAGTTTTCTGCTGATCATGAACTATGTGGCACTTGTCCAATAAACATAATAGAGTGGGAAAACTAGTAACTGTTTTTTCTTGAAAAAACAAAGTGAGTATGCCATCAGCACACAGAGTAAATGCACTTCTGTGCTACTTTCTGGGTCACAGAGACTCTCGCAGCTCACAATATCCTTCTCCTGACTATTTCATACCCTTCTGTGGGTCTGACATACCTTGACAACACATCTTTGTCATACTTGCAACTTCAAAAGACAAATATAGTTACAAAAGCAACCCACTATAGCAGCACTTTGGTGAAACCAAATCTTACATCTGAAGAAAAACTTGTTAATGACTCAAATCCAGGCCTGTTTTACAATGTGTTTAGCTGGACTAGATCCCTGATTTTCACTGGAACTGCCCCAGAAGTGCAACCAAAGAACCCTTTTTATCATCAGCATAACAAAGAGGTGAGTCCAGTTCACAGCACAAGAGCTCTTACACTCCATTGAAGAAGTGTCATCCAGATTACTTATGAAAAACATTTTCATTTCTGAAGTTCTAGTGCCAGTGATGAGCAGATTATTTGATTGCATTATATAACTTTCTATTCCTCATGGACAAATGTACAAAAATGGATAGAGGCATGTAAACTATTGGATGCAAATCCCTGCCATAGAAGAAAATTCAGAAATACTGATCCCAAGACAGTGAGATAAGACACAACTGCTAATACTGGTTTTTTAGCAAGGAATGGAGTGGCTACAGTCCTGTTCACTGGCTGAGGTACAGAAAACTGGAAATCATGAAAAACATAAGTGTGGGTAAATAGGGAGACATGACCCAAGTCAGCACTTGGCTGATGTCTCCCTCAGAAATATGTCTTTGCCCATTATAAACAGCTATTTGCTTCTTTTGAAGATATTAACATGAGGTTCATTCATTCATGTCACTACTGTACACTCAACTTTCGAGGTTTCAGTGTTGATGGCCATTCATAAAACAATAAATGAATGAATACTGGCCTTCACAATATATTTAACAAGCCTCTCAAAATCTGAAATCAATAATCTTAGTGCTACCCAAGTAAATAGCCACACTGCCTGCCTCTTACACAAAATGGTTTAGATTTTCTAAATACAGTAGTTGACCATGACAGCTGACAATCATCTAAATCTCTTGTATCTGTTGGCACACAAAGAGGACCTTTTGTAGTAATTCACAACTATGCCCCCAGGATTAGTATTTGGGTTCTGCTCAAGAAGAAGTGTGCTAGGTAACAAATGCCACATGGAAAATTATGTCTGAAAATTAACCTTCTCTTTTGCTTAAATTTGTTGGATGGTAATTTTGAAGAAGGTGCTTGCATTTCTTGAGTAGGGAGTTTGACTAGACTGATGACCTCCAGAGATCCCTTTAAGGACCTGGCAAGCATCCATTCTCTTGAAAAAGAGGAGCATGTGCCAACCCACAATACACAGTAACCACTGTTGTTGCAGAATTTTATCTCCTGAGTAGTAGATAAAATCAAGGTGCCCCAAAGCCAGAAATACAACCAGACTCACAAGAAGGACGAGAGAACAACTGCCAGTCCTGAAGACAGATTTTCACAAGGAGATTCACATACAAGTTCATGACACATTTTGTTTTGATGAGCTTCTAGCAAGCAAATATATATATATATATACACACACACACACTTTTATACCATTAACATATTGGTAACTTATCTGGAATCATTTTTTCAAAAGAAGGTACTCTCCGTTTAACTGGAATTGTGTCAAAGTAGAATCCCTTCTTTTTCTTTGCTTACCTCTCGCCTTGAAGCACTTTTCCAGGGTTTTTATTTATTTATAATCTAGGTAGGCCTCCTAAAGAGTTGGAATATTGTTTGTTCTAACAAATTGCAATCATAATTAATAAATGTGCTAAACCTGCTGTCGACCTAACTGATGAGGAAAACTGATGAGGACTGGATCCTAGCAGGGAAGGATTTTTCCCTGCTGTGTCTTTTTAAAAAAAAAAAAAAATCTACTTGTGGTTCAGGACAGAGGTAGTGAAATGAGAGAAATTATGTTGAAATGCTTTAATACTCCAAAGAAGTTTTAAAAGCATAAAATTTTAATTTTAAATTTAATGCAAAATTTAAGTAATGACTGGTATTGAATTAAGAAGCCCTTAGAGATCATTAAAATGGTAATTTGAAAGCAGGAGATGGTTGTCCTGTTTTATCTATTGCTCTTCTAAGAAACAAACTTCTGCTTGATCTGCTGTACTGATAGTTCACCATATTCTTGTTAGTGTGTCTTTCTCACAGACTTCTACAAGCTTTTCTCAGAACCATCTAATAGAGAAGAGGGAGAATTATCTCCAATTTGGTTACTCAGTGCCCTGAACTTTGTTCATAGGGCAATTCACAGTGGCCCTGGGCACTTTGGTGAGGGTAAGAAGAAATATCATAAAACCATCAAAAAACTACACTCATTTTGAGGGTGAAGAATAAGGAAAACACAAGGGAAAAGGAAATACAACAGGAAAACTCAACACAGCATCAAAGGTGTCAAAAATCCTATTCACTAAATGCCCACTACCAACATTGTTAGAATTTTCACCAAACACAGTGGTGCAATAACTATTCATTAATAGATAATCACACTGAACTTCTAGGATTCTCAATTATGAGGACAGCACACATGTGTTAAATATTTAATTGGAAATAACCAATTACATTAATTAGGGAGACTTTAGGCTGCTGTTCCAGTGGTAATTGTATTTGTCAGGACAGAGAGAGATATACTCCACAATGTCAGTATAATATTCTTCAGAAGAATAAGTATTGATTAAACCTTACTGTGGTTATCTAATTGTGGCTAGAGGAATTATGGTGCCATTTTCAGGGCAGATGATAAGTAAGTGAAGAATATGCCTGTGATAAAAAAATAAAAACAATACAGCCATTAGGTTCCATGTGATGCTTTAGGAGCTTGCCTGGAGAATTCCCTCAAGTAAAGCTGGTTATACTATTAAAACCAGTGAATCATAACAACTGCCATGAGGGAATTACCCAGCACACTTTCCTGCTCTGGTAACCTTGCACCCCATGGACAGCAAGGTACATGAAACCACCCCCTGGGAAAGACTCTTTACTTCTCTACTGTGTTGTTATGTAAAAGACTCAGATGGCAATTTACTATTTTCTGTTCCAACTTTTTTTCACCCTTCTTAGCCACCAAGCCTGTCTGATTTCATTTGCCATTAATGATGCTTAGCTGAGGGCCATACAAATTAAACTCTTAAAGGACTCATTTCACCTGGAATTTCCATGATTAAAGGTATGTCTTTCCCAGGGAAACCAGAGCAAGTTTCTGACTTCCCAGTCACACTGCAAAATACAAACAATTTATTTATGCTCAAGCTCCATAGCAATGTCTTGCTCAAATGAAACTATTGGGTCTGACAGCAGTGTTTAGCTATCAATATAAATACTGTCCAAGTTCATATGAAAATTATACAGTCCCCAGGTCCAAATTATCTGACTATCTAACAGAAAGGTGGCTGAGCAATGTGGTACCTTCATACATCCCAGAGTACATGCATTAAGCAGTGTTAAGCAGAAAGGTTCTGCTGAATTTCTGCCCATGTTATTCAGCACAGTCCATCCCTGCTAAGAATAACTCTCTGCTCCAGTAACCCAGAAAGTGGAGCAACATCCTCTGCTTTAGCCCTACAGCCAGTCAGCCCACACAGCATTTACTCAGGCTTCTGTTGAATCCCTTTGCTTGGATACCACATTCACAAATGTAATGGGGTAGGGGGAACATGATAGATGTGATGGGAGATAGCAAAAAAACAGAAAAAAAATTAGCATTCCCCTCATAAGAACAAGAAGCATATATAACAACGATATGTAAGAAAGGAATAAAATTTTTTTTAAAAATTACTCCACTCTGTATAAGTTTTAAAGGTTGTTGCAAGCTGGAGAGAATCCACTTTGAAATTTCTTATTTTATTAACTTTTCCAACAGCGTTAAGCATTTTTTCAGTATAATTTTATGGCTAATAAATTATCATTATTTTGAATTGTCTGAAAATCATGAATCAATTTAGTCACAAAGCAGATCTGTTTGATTAAATGTTCTTGTTCCTTACTGCCTCTGTCTTGCAATTTTCCCCATTTGCTTCCTTTATTTCTTTGCCTCTCCTCACATCACCCTGTTGTACTGCCTTTAATATAAAAGATGGCCTTCATTCTCATGTACTATTTAAATTCATCATGTCTGACCTCCTCAAATGCAATGAATGCATAATTAATTTTCATTATAAATTTAGAATACTTCCTCTCTTCTTGCCAGTTCAAGCTTGTTGTAGCTTTCAACAGCTATCCTGTTTTATTTTATATTCCTTATGAAATTCTTTCATGCTGTCTTCCTTTCAAATTTCACTTCACAAACAATTTGACTCTGGTGCACACAGCAGGAACCTGCTCAGAGCCTGATGCAAGAATCACCAGTAAAAGAATGGGTGTTTGGTCAGTCACTAAAACACAGACTGTACTGATATGGGAGGAAAAACAGCTGTGTGCGTCATCCACCCCGGAAAGAGAGGTTTTAGGATTGATATGCAGAGTCCTTACTGTTAATAACAAGTATTTAAGAAATAGATACAACACAGAGCTAAAAGTATACACTTGTTTTGCTTGTTAAATTTTGTGATTACTTCAGCATTTTTCTCTTTTTCATAGTCATTAGGAATGCTCTTACTTTTGTGTTCGCACAGATTTCCCTGGCACACAGGCTTTGTTTGGATATTGCTTCTCCTCTTCAAAAAGGGTAACAATTCTATATCACTAAAATACTGCCAGCTGCAGCTTCAGCTGACAATGGGTACTTCACACAAATTCATGGACAGGGTGATCAGCCAGAGACCACAGGAAAGGAGAGCAGCTTGCTCAGCTTGGATTTCAGCACCTTCCATGTCAAGGGGACTACCACCTAAGGGAACTTCCTTGCAACTCCACAGCACTAAAAATTAAGAACTTTGCTGAGCAACCATCAGGCTTATCTAATTGACCAGAACAGTTTTGAAATGTATTTCAAGCTGAACAAATAGACTTGTGAAAACTGCAGCACTCAGAATGTTTTCCCATGAAGGACATAGAGGTGGAAGACTTATTTCCACTCTGCAGTGCCAGTTTGTAGGAAAAGCATAACAGTACACTTCCCGTAGTTTTATGATTTGACTAAACCAATTATGGGGGTTTTTATGACAACTGCATTAACTTTAGTTCCTGTGTTTATTCTTTTTTCTGTAAAATAGTCTTCAAAGAAAGGAAAAAGCAAAAAACTTAATAACAGGTGACTACTCATGACTAAAACATCAGATCTCCAAAAGTTCTGCTCAATTTAGTTGCTTCTGTAAAACACAGCATTTAAAGACTGAAGCTTAGTTAGTGCATCAGATCCACTGTAACTGCATGGGAAAGCTTTCTATATGCAAGTTAAAGTAATTTTAACTATTTTGCAGAACAGCTATTTCATTGTTCAGCTTTTTCAGAAGAGTCCTCCATCTCTACTAGCTCACTGACTTGAAAAGACCCCTTTTTCAGAACAGTAAACTGTGAATTGTCTGGGGTTGTTTTGTTAAACCACTTTTTGTGGCAAATAAGTAATTTTGTTGTCATTTCCATCCTACTGTCCAAATAGATCAAATTTCAACCTATAGACAAATTCTTGCCAAACAAGGTCCCAGTGACATGACACCAAGGCAGAAAGGTGACACATTAAGAATGCAATAGTGGCAATTGTTGTTTTAATGGATTGTCTTAGGAGGCATGAAATGTTGAATTTTCCTTTTTATCCATTAAAAAAGGGCAAAAAACCCCCCAAAAAAACTCACAAACAAAAAAAAAAACAAAAACAAAAACAAAAAAAACAAAACAAAAAACCAAAACAAACAAAAAAAACCCAAAAACAAAAAAAAAAACCCAAACTAAAATCTGTGAACTTTACCTTCTGACTATAATTCAGTTAAATTAATGGAAAGCTATCTGCTGTACCCAATCCTGGTTTTGGCTGGGGTAGTGTTAATTTTCTCCTTGGAAGATGGCACAGCACAGAATGCTGTGTTTTGGATTTAGGATGAGAATAATGTTGATCACGCTCTGATGCTTTGGCTGCTGCTCAGCAGTGCTCACCCTACATCAAGGACTCTTCAGTGGCTCCTGTCTGCCAGTGAGGAGCTGCACCAGGAGGTGCCAGCAGGGAGCAGAGCCAGAGCCCGACCTGTGATGCCCAAAGTGATATTCCTCACTCAGAGCTTCATGCTCAGGAAATAACCAGGGAGTTGGCTGGGAGGTGCCAGGCACTGCAGAGGGAGTCCCTGGGCAGTTGGCAGCAGATGGTGAGCAGCTGCAGTGTGCAGTGCTTGTTCTTCATGGGATTTATTTCTCTCTCTCTTTTTGTTGTCCACATTTTCATGATAATTATCATTATTAGATTTTATTCCAATTATAAAGATTTTATCTCAATTATAAATTCCTATCTCAAACCACAGGTTTTACTTGTTTGGTTTTTTCTCTGATTGTCCTCCCCATCCTTCCATGGGAGGGGAAGGTGGAAGGTGTGAGAAATCAGCAGTGCAGTACCTGGCTTCTGCCTGGGTTAAACCATGACACATGAGCTCCATGTATTGCTGCTCCTATCTGCTATACTTGGATTTAAATAAGCTGTAAGAGAACTAAACAATACTAAAAAGAAGCAAATGGCACAAATTCCAGAGATTTAACTAATGCATTGGAGATTATTAAAAAAAGGGAAAGGTGGTTAGAGCATACAAAGTATCCCATATCATGAATGGATATAATGACAATCAAAACCCACCCTAAACAAAAGAGCTCTTGAAAAAGCGATACCAGTTTCTTAACCATGGTCTTGAAAAAGAGCTAACACACTATGTCAACTACAAGCCTGCAGACTATGACTACATGCCAGGAGCACACTTTTATAATTTTCCTTGTTCTATGGAGAGATGGTGAAAAGGTCATTTACTCTGTGGTTAGATATTGATACAACCATCCTGGAAATTATCCTGGAGAGAAGGAGGAGAAAGGGAAATGCTTGAGTGGAAAGAAGATTTATTGGATAATTTAGTATGATTTTCTCATCACTAAATTTTATTTTTTTTCTGTCCCTAATCACCTTTCTTCTACATCATTAAATCCAATTTCACTTCATCTTATCTTTCTTTACTCTCTAATTTCATAGACCATCATGTAATTCCTCTCTTGCCAAACAGCATACTTTTTTTGCATCAGTCTTTCCACATCTACTTTTCCCCACCTTATCATTTAGCTGCCTCATTTCTTCCTGCTCATTATCTCTCTTGCCATAAACTTGTCACTGCTATAGTGGTGTCCATCCTGTCTTTCTGCAGCCTTATGCACCTCGACTTTGCTTGATTTCTTTGTTTTGGCCAATTTTTTGACTGTGTCATTTTAAATTTCTTCATTTTGCTTCTTTCTAGAAACACACACACACACACATATATATATATATGTATATAAAAGGATAACATCAGCTATACAATCATTGAATTGTGTTACAGGGAATGGCATCCATGCTCCTGCACACATTGTTAACTATACTGAGGGTTAACTGTACAAGAATAAAAAGAAATTTAGTACTTCTACATAGTTTGGACTGATCTGCATTTTACTCATGCCCCTGAATTTCACTCTGTTTCAGCAATGGACATTTCAGTAATTCTGCACATTTTCTGATTTTACACATAATGAGTAAGATTAGTTGAACATTATGTCATCTTGGGAAGATTCAACAAGGTACTTGGACCAGCATTCAGTCTTGCTGGACTGAAAAGACTGAATCCTATCAAACAACATTACAACACCATCTTTTGCAATTTGTCCCCCACATATTCTTAATGAAAGAAAAATGTATATACACATACAAATCTCCTCCTTAGCCTCATTCCCCATCTCTCAAGATTTAAATGGAAAAAAAAATTGAAATGCCACCATCAGTAATTGCTTTTATCACCTCTGAAAGAGTCCCTATTCTATCATGAGAGTAGAACCTTTCAATGAGTTAATGATCATCTAAGGCAAAGAAGGGGACTGGGACACTCCCCAAAAGGGCAAGGCCCCAAATAATCAGACACTGTGGGAGGTTTGAGACTCATTCCTGTGTCTCTGCACCTGTGTGTTGGAAGCCAGCTTGGCTCAGGAGTTTGCATTGCATTACCAGTGAGCAAATGGAAATCCTCCTAGAAATGGGAGCACAGAAACACTCAAGAAGGACCTGGATAAGTATCAGCTTCATGACATTTGGCTCATGCATCACAAAGGGAGGGCTTTGTAAAAGGCAAGAAGCAGCCCTGTCAGAGGCCCAGGTCAGCGATGAGGGGCAGACACAAGGGATTCTTCCAGTCAGTATGACCAGGATTGAGATGCAGTTTCCAATCCATCTTTGACCAGTTTGAAGTCAGGTATCACATCCATCCATCATGTCCTGGAGTGATCCCCCTCTCCAAAAATAAAAAGTATAGATGCATTTGTACAATGTGGGCCTGAGGTCCTAAACGTTGATTGCCCGGAGCTGTCCCTGAAGAAAGCAGCTCCCAGGAGATAACATCCATCACACACCAATCTGCCAGCTCTCCAGGAAACTCTGTGTTCAAGCAATCATGCCCAGTGGGATGGGCAAGCTAGGAAAAAGAGAATGTGCCAACCTCTTCCCTAAATAATTTTTATGAATAAGGGAAAAGATGTTCAGTTGACAACATTACCAGCAATTATTAAGGAACAGATATTGGGTGTCTTGTGATTTAAAACAAAAAAGAACGTAGAAATATCTGGTCATGAGCAACAGAATATTTTAGGAGTACAAGCAGTGTTGTCTGGAGCTGGACCTATTCTCAGTTTACCTTTGGCAATAAATGTAAAATATTAATAGCCACATATTGTCAATATGTTCATATATTCACATAGAACAGTTCAAACTGGAGCCCACTATATTTACAAACAGAAATTGGCATGAAATATTTGATCGTATCCAGTCTCAGAATAAACCCTACACGTCTTTTGCAAGGAGACCCCAAGAAGAACTAATTCTTCTCTGATCCCTCTGATAAAACTACTGGGTAGACAGAGAACTGACTGGAGAGGTGCAAGTTCAAATCATCTGCATAGATGTAAAGCTGTTTCAAGACCACAGTAACAGGTGAAGGTAAAATAAATGTTAGTCAAATTCATAAGTGTAAAAACACAGTATGTGAATAAATGGGGTTCTGGGACAGGCAAGTCATTCCCACTGCTCTTTTTTCCCTGCTAAAAGTGCTCTCTCTCTGCTTACCTTATCATTTCTTGTCTGTCAGACAAAGATTTGGTATTACCATCCTTGTTAACAGACCATCTCTTTAAAATCAACACTCAAATTCCCTGGTTCTTGGAGACCACATGTAAAATGAAGGTGCAGAAAAAAACCCACAGATCAAATAAATTCCAGCTTGTTCTGTATGTTTTTTTCCAGTCAAGGGTCTTAATGTTATGTTTTATAATGTTTAACAATGTATGACTCCATTGGAATCAACTTAAATAATGAGATGTCAAAAATATATTTTGTTGCATTTATCTAAGTTAGTAAGAAATTCAAAATTCCTTTAATGACAAACTAAAATATTTTCATTTGCTGTCAAAGAGTCTTTGATGTTATTCTGTAAGTGAATGCATCTGTTGCATTAAAATTCTTGTGTAAAGCTACATTCATCATTTGCTTTAGAAAATAACCTCTCAACCATAAAACTGGTTCATCTGGACATTAAAATGCAGAACATCAAGAATAGAAATAGGAAGAAGAAATCATTTAGGTACAGAGATAGAGTAGTAGAACCTCATTCACTGCTATGTTAAAATACACTTGTGCTCAACTTTATTTTTTGCTTTTTTATCACTAGCTGCTAGTACGGAGAACTCACAAATAAATATTCATTATACAAGAATAATATACACCAAGAAAAGCAATATATTTCCACGTATCTCTGTTCCTGATTTTATCTATATAATGAAGAAAACTTTTGTATTTCAGGGCATAAGTACATAAAGCATGTGGAAATGAACATACACATGGCATCAGTCAGTTCACTGACAGCTTCTCTGAGGAAAGGATTTTGTCTGGGTACAGATTCTAGATTTAGTGGTTTCACAGAAATTCTTATACAGGACCAAGAAAATGGGAATCCACCTCATGGGACATTGAATTGTGATTTTACAGACAGAAAACATATTAATTAAATGAATGCAACGTCTTTGCTTCAACCTTGGAAAATATTTTGGATTTAGGGCCTGATATGACTAGTTCAAATTCAAAGTATCACATTAAAGCCCTCTAAGTTTACCAGGCTTGGGAACTGACAGCCAGTGAGGGAAAATACAGAAGCAAATGGGTTCTCATTTGTCATAAGCAGAAGATGATGACAGAATTTTAAAAACACCATTTTAATATTTTACCATGCAATTTAGATTTCTTCAAGAATGCAGAAACTTTAATGTCTTCTATAGAGAAAATGTTAATTAGTGTAAAGTGATAACTTGTCACTGCTTATATCTAAAACCTTGTGAGCAAAATACCAATGGGGAGAAAGGAAGGGATGAAATTTTCATTCTGCAACAAGTATGTTAAATCTACTCTTTTCAGGTCATGCTTTTCCTGCTTTTAAAGCTTCATTCACAGCTGTTTCTATCCTCCTTTTCCTCAAAGCCCTTTTTTAGCCACAATATTGAATGTCTCTGGTGCATCAACACTTTAATAACAGTATAGGGCTTATTACATTTGCTGTTTTCATTCGTTCTGTGCAATATTTTAGTATTCAAAAATAGTCATCAATCCCTTCAGGCCTGCTCACAGTCTTAGCAGAGAGTAGGGCTGTAAGTATTTAAGGGTCTGTAACTGTCAATTTATTTGAAGAAAATGGATGATAAAACATGTAATCTATGCCATTTGAGGCTCCTTCTTTTCCATTAAGAATTTACATGATTACTGAAACAACAAGCCAATCTTCCCTAAACCAAGGGTAATTAAAAACACAAAATCTGTAAGGAATACCAATTTTAAAGACAGGCTTAGATTAATCTAGTCCTTGAAGGGATAAAAGCAAGATGGCAGAACTGAGGACAATGGTGTTTGCTAAAAGCTGAAGTATTTTGTGATATGAATCTTAATAACCCTGTTGGGTGTCTCATGGACAAGATTAGTCCTCTACAAGTGGAGAGCTGGGAAAATGACAGCAATAACACTCCTGCTATGGAGGAAAGTTCTGGGTTCAGCAGGTCCTAGTTCTGTCACTAGAGCATAGTTCTGTAGCCCCAAATTGCTTAATTTCTCCATTCTCCAGCTTTTCAGCTGTAAATGGGAGTGAAATTTTGGTTTTTTTCCAAAGCAAAACCCCTCATGACCCAACGAGAACACAAAACCAGAGTTGCACACAGACACACACGCACAATACCTGCACACACCCACACACTCTGGCAGAGAGGACTCTGTCTCCAGAGAGAAGCCCTTCATATCAATGTAGTCCAAGAAATAGTAACCAGCAGCTATTGACTTCTTGTAGCCCAAGAAATATTAACTAGCAGGCATTGACTTGGCATGTGGAAATCAACATTATTTTCACAGCTAACAGAACTATTTTTTCTCAGATTATAGTTCTACTCTACTACACAACCAAAAGAATATTAAATTGATTCATTACATATGGCCACTACTCTCTCCCTCTGTAACTGCATTCTCTTACTTTACCTGTACAGAAAATGGTGTGCTTGGTTATAAATGGACAATATTTTGTGTTACCACACTTGTAAAAAATAATCAAAATGCTACATATTGAAATATTACACAAAAAGAAAATTAAATGTTAAAGAGGCCAAGACACTTTTTTACATGGTTTTGTTGCAGATGTAATTTTTTGAGATTTTTTCTACTTTATTGATTTCAAAGAGTGGCATTTCTGCTTATTCATATGTCAATTTATGCATTTTTCCTTTCTTCAAAACCAATTAGATTATGTAACAAAGTTTTTCATCCCTGCAGAGATTAAGATAAAGTTTTATGGAATGAAGAATAGCACAAATATTCAGATAAGTATTATTTAAAGTTCTAACATTAAAAATCATGCTAACATTTTCAAGTGCCCAGACTTTGTAACTCTTCGGCAACAACTGGAATATATTTTAAACTTCTTAGGAAACTCCGATCTTTATTCAATATTTAACTTTTTTAATGTCACAAGTTGTATTACCCCATTAATCAAATTGATAGAGGAGACTTGAATTTCCCATTAAAATCAAAAGTAGCAATTACACAACAGTGAAGAAAATTTAGATTACATGTCAGTCAATCTCTGAAGCAAACACATCAGTCCCTGCATTTCATTTATAAATCATTCAAAATTTCTGTTTTAAAATCTTCTAAATCAAAATGTAGGAGTCTGCCAACAGTACATTTTACTAAGATGCTTCTGCTGAGAAAATACCGTTTGTTTCCATTGGATTGAGAATAAAAGTCATTGTAAGGTAGGTTTTAAATGGTTAAAAAGGGGAATCATGTTCCACAAAGGTTCAAATTAAGAAAACAGAGAAGTGCAACACCCCATCTATTAGTCAGTAATAACATGACTCGTTTAGTGACAGGAACATGCTCAGAGCTGCATGCAAAAGAAAGAAGACAGGAATGCTGCCCCGAGGCAGCTGTAATGACACACAAGACAGGCACATAAGGCATCTCAGAGCTGAAGACAACTTTATCTTAAACTGTAAATCATTTTAAGAAGACCTAAAATCATTTGTATGACCTATCAGTATCAATCACACATAGGAGATGAAAAGAGTTTATTTCCCCCCTGAATGGGGAAAATCATCCAGGTGTAAATAAGAGATCAAAGTTCGGACTGGATAAAAAAATAACCAACCCAAAAATAAATGATTGAATATGAAAAGCATGCTAAGGAAATAGAAGGTGAGAAATTCAGAAATGTAAACAGCATCAGAGAGCAGCATATAAATGGATGACATTTGTTTTGCCAGCAAAGAGATCCAGGGAAAAAGAATGTGAGCAGTGGGGAGGGCAGCAAGAAGGATACAAAAACAGAAAGGTCAAGGGCACATCCAAAGAAATTAAAATAAGGAAAAGAAGTTCTAGTTTGGGGGACAGAAAGACAATTTTACAGAAGAAGCTACAGGTTAAAAATATTCCCAGAGGCTGAAAGAAGATACTTAAAAATAAATTCTTTTTGTATGCAGGTCCTTTCCCTCAGTATTTATTGCTTCAACGCAAGACACATCTGTAAAAATTGATCCATAGGTATGTTGGGTAATTGAAACTTTAATTTACAGTTATTGCTCCTTTTATTAGAAAGGTCACTTAATCCATGTCAGCTTCTGCTTTCTCTGACATTATTTACACTTGTTTTCAACAGCTGGAGAATATTTTCTGTATGTAGCACACAGAGTAGATTAAGATTTATAGTACATGGGCCTAATAAATTAAAAAGCGTGAAGAGGAGTGTGTAGGTGCTATATTTGCATTTTTATCAAAATTTTATATTTCATACAGAAATGCAAATAAGTCTAGTGAGAAAATTAGTAAGTACCTATTACACTTGCACATAAAACAGCTATTGACTGTGCAAGGCTGCTAAAACCATGAAAAAGTCCATTTCATATATGAGAGTACTATTTGCTAAGGGAGAATTATATTGGTTGGATCAGTGGCCAGAATAAATTCAACAAATTAATCTATTCTAAAGATTCTTTTCAATGTCACATCTTTTCTATTTCTCCATAAGGTACTGATCTTTCCTGCAGAAAGGAAACTGGGCTGACAGCATCCTTGCCCTGATCACAGCAGCAGCTGTTCTGCTCTTTCTTGGGCAAAATCAGGACATCCTGAGCAAAGAAAAAAGAATGCACGTTTTGAAGAGAAAGGCTGCTTAGAGTTTACTAAATTCCAGATTTATTAGCAGACAGAGGATGTGGCCAATGCCCTTGCTAGTGATCTTGCAATTTACTGAAATTGATCAGATTATGTGCAAATCCTTAAAAAGTAGAGTTGTTCAAAAGAAAAGCAAACTCAAGGCCAAGAAAACAGATGCTAAGCCCTATCCCAGATTACTGCTAATGAAAGAACACAAATTCTCCAGCTATAAAAGGGAGCTTGAGAAACAAACATCATAGGGCACAGAATCAGCTGAGCTAGAAACTGCAAAAATGTACAAATTAAAAAGTCATTCATTCTTCCAATATGGCTTTCTATAACATGTTTTCTGATATTTCAGTGCTATATTAAACTCCTACTATTAACAGACCCTATGCAGGGGTCCTCCTTTTTGGGAGTCTAGAGAAACTCCTGAAGTGACTTACTCTTGAAGAGTTGAGCAGGGGTGCTTTAAACTTTTTCCCCTTCCCAAAAGAAAGAGATTTCAAAACCTATGGATTGTTTTTGACAGTCACCTGGGGCTGCATGTAAATCCCTGCCCCAAACCCTGTTTTCCTAATTACAGCACTTTCATTAATTTGTAATGAAGGATATTCTAAAGCCGAAAATAAAAATAGAGGCTTCTGATTGTAATCCTTAGGGTAGAAAAAGATACTGAACAGATGAGAACAACTCAGGTAAGAAAAAGTCAGCCTTCCAAAACCAAAAATCTGGCTGAAGTTCATTAATAAAGGTGGGAAGAGTTTCATGTGACTAACAGGATAATAGTTTCACTTGAATTTTAAAAAAAGAGATGAAAATTCACTGTTGATTGACTTCAGGTGCTTCAGGTTAGGACTTTATGAGTTTTAAGAAAAAGATGGAGCCAAGGTACAGAATATAGCAACTGACATTACATGGTGCACTAGCTGTGGTGAAGCAAGGCAAACCTATCAGTCATTTCTTTTGTAAAGGTCTTCCAGAAACTCATCTGTATCTGGGTTTTACCCACAACATGTTCTTAACTTTAGAAATTCCAGCTGCAGTTGAATTTTATGCAGGTCAATCCCATTTCTATTACAAATGGGTATCTTAGGGCAATATTCCTCTGCCAAAAAACAGGTTTTGGCCAATATTGCCAACTTATTCCTACTTATTTAAATTCATTAGCTGGAGTAAAAAAAAAAAAAAAAAAGGAAAACATGGCCTTGAATAACTTGGAGCATTTCATGTTTAGAAATTCCCGTGCCTGCAATGTCTTTCTACGCCACTACAACCCATGAGATATTTCACCATTCTGAAAGTCAGGTGGGAGCTGTGCCTGAGTGTTGACAGTGAGCCACAGGAACATGGTGCATGTTCACAAACTCTCCAGAGTCCCCCCACAGGCACTTTTTCTCTCAGAAGCTGTTGCAATGAAGATCCATGTTGAAGGACTGGATAATTTTACAATTACAATTCTCAGCCACTTGTGAGCTGCCTGATTCAGTTATACTGAGAGCATTTCATGTATTAAAGCAACTGTACAAAGTGCAGTGTAAGAAGCTTAACTCTCATTTCATTTCCATCACACTGTATTGCAAAAGCTCTATGGACCTTGCAGTGAATCATGCTGAGATCCCAAAGGGGTGCAGTTAAAAATTCAGAACCTTAGATGTTCTAGTAAAAAGACAGATTACCTAAAATGCTGTTAATGAATCTAAAATATGAAATAAATGAGTATGCTTCACAACTAAAACTAAAAGGATAGGACAAATATTCCACTATTTGTAAGGACATGTCAATGAAAATACTATATATATATATTTGGTTGCCAAATAACCAAGTTACTTAACTCTTGCTTGATCTCTCAAATGGAGAAAAGATTAAAACTATGTCTTAAAAGATCCTACAACGGGGACATTGATAATGGAATAAAGGGAGCCTTGGAAATGTGTGCTACACTGAGATGTGTAATTAGGACTTCTAATTCTAGCAAGACTTACATCAACAGATGGCTTAAAACCTTAATCCTTTTATCATTTTATGGCATCTATAGCAGACAGCTGGAAGAACCAATGGAAGTGGGAAAACAGAGAGTTCACTGATGAATTAAAGCCTTTCTTCATCATAGTGAGACATAACAGAAGGAATTTGTTAAATTACTACTAGTGTACACACACATATTTAACTGAATTATAACTAAAGATATGTCCATAAGAAAGTAATTCTTCTCTGAGTGACAATCCCAGGACTGTGAAATTATTTTCTAAAACCTTTTCTCATCTGGGATTATAAACATTTATTCCTTAAAATCATGACCTCTGTATAAATTAGAGCTCTTGTCTGTTGCACAGACGTTTGACCACCCACATTTCATGGACTTTTCCCTTCTCTCCAAGGCAGAGTGAATGTGATTTATATTTTCATTGTTTAAAAGACAGATATTATTTTAGTTCAATTTATGTATTCATTTGAAACTTGAGTGTTGTGACTCTAAACCCATGTGCCAATTAGATTAAGGCAGGCAGACTCCTGTAGAGAACAATCATTTTTCCATTCAGAAACTATAAAGTCAGAAATCAGTAACCTGTTTATATATTTTTAAAAGGACCCAAAATTCTAAATGTCTACCCCAGTCCTCCCCTAACACTCTAGAGCTGTTCTCTCAGTTTTTTGCTTTCTAGCTCATCTTTTTATGCATCCCATAGTTATTCTTCCTTTCTTGAAAAGAAATACAAATTGAAAAGAATGAACAATATTAACTGAAATTTTGAATGTGACAAAGTTGAAATGCCATCATAGGTGACAAATGAGTCTCTTCAGACAGAAATTTTTCTTTCTAAGAACTGAAAATCAGAATTCCTGTCTTCCAACCACGCAATGATTACAGCTTCTCTCTCCAAACAATGCGAGGTTTTTAATGAGAGAGGTATGAAAAAAATGTACAGCTCGTGATATGTACTACTTAAAAGAAAGTAGAAATTAGCCTTAAAGCAAAGTAATTTTTGCATCAACCTGATTTCTATTGAAATTAATGAGAAATCTCATTTAGGCTTCTAAAAAGGACAGCTATATTATAGACTTCAAGGCATTTTAAAAACTGCATGTCCCACAGTTTCAGCAGTCAAACAAATGGGATGTCCATAAAAGAGATTAAGTGTAATTGAAAACAAATTAATCAATTATTAAAGCTTTACCAATATACCAACTGATAGAAATTCTTTTGAAATTGCATTCAAATTAATGGGAAATATCAATGTTTCTTACTAAATTATTATAACTATGGTCTTTAAACTTCTATTCATAATGGACATTTGGGGGATCATGAAAGAGGACCATACACCTCTATCCATGTTCATGGATTACACATACTAAAACAGGTTTTCAGGAAAGAAATCCTCTAAGGTTTTATTTGGTTCACAAATTTCCACTTCTCACACCTTTTGAAACTGAAAATTCTGTTTAGCAGCCATTTAAAACAGAAGAAAAGGAAACAAAATATTTTGAGACAACTTCTCTGTTGGCTCCCACATGCTTTCACAAACATGACATTTTGGCACCCTTCAAAGCAATGACACCTTTGCAATTATGATCACCTTCTACAGCAAACTCCAATAGAATAGGGAAAAATATATGTATAAGGTAGTTAAATTTTTATACATCTAGCCAACTAAAAAAAGCAAGAGAAATAATTTGAAAGGTTTACTTTTTGACATGAAATAAGGGAAGATATCTCTAAAAACACAAGTGAAAGAAAGTGGTCTTTTCCCATAACCCCTGTGTTTGAAATGCAGAGGACAGAGCCACCAGGGTTGGGCACTGACAGTTCTTCTTTAATTTGATCCCTAACAGTGATTTCAGAAAACAAAAGAAACCTCCACAAACACTAGAAGGTATAGACATAATTGCAGTGTGACTTCTTAACAGCACAGATGTAGAGATGAAGATATTTTATCAGTACAGTAGGCTACACTTGAGATTTACATTACCATTATCAGCATTACTGAAAATGACTGCATTTTTAACAGGTAATAAGCTACACAACAGTAAAGAGGTAGAAATGAGAATGTTAAAATGTGAATCAGTGTGAAGAGAAAATTTTTTGAAATTCTACCTATACAGATTAGTAGGACCAAAAGCTTTCTTGCCTAACAGTACAATGGAGACACAAGTTTATATTTAAATTCTCTGCAGTTTCAAAACTTTAAAAAAGTTTCTTAACACCTCACATTTTTGAAGCTTGTTAAGATAATTACAGGTTCAAAAGCAAGTTTATAGGCAAAGTTTCTTATCCTTTGATAGTGCTTCCTCTTACTACCCTAGTACAGTGGTACTTCCTTTAAGCATTTCTCTCATATTCTTCAAGTTATTCCTAATACCATATTTCCTGGTATGGCACTAGGGGAATTTAATCTTCATAATAAGAGGTCTGGGAACTTAGAACTCTGAATTATGTCTGTAAATTTACATTAATCTTAACTTTTCATTTACATCTAATCCAAGGTGAATATTTTATTAATCATTTTATTAATTAGTAAAAAATAGAAACAGAAATAGTTGAAGAGCAGGAGGGGTTCTTTGGACTTTTGCATATGATATAGTGAGGAAAAAGTGGTGCAGTTACCACACTTCAGACAGGTACCTCCCTAATAATAGGCCTTGAGACACTTTATAAGGAGCCTCTGTTGAAAAGTTTTATCAGGATTATACACACAAGTTTCTGCAAAGGGGAACTCTTGTTATTGTTCTAAATACTTCTACTAAAATCCCTAACACTGGCCAGTGATAAGGAGACATGAGATCCTACTACACATCTTCCAATATTAAACTGGGAACCTCCTGGAGCTGTGAAAAAAGCTTTATGCTTCTCTTTATCCCACAAAACCAGGGTCTGAAATTAAAGGTCAGATCCATTATTTCACATCAGTGCTAAAGGCAGGAGAATTTATTCACTACAGAATTAAAGATTAACCAGATGCTTCACCAGGCATATGACTGTCATAACTTAGCAGACATTATGAGAATGTAGAAATCTGAAAGCACCCTGTAAAAGTTGATGATATCTCCAGTCTTTTGCTGTACTCCAGAAGGAGGCTGGGAGAGCTGAAATACCAAAGATGGTTTTGTCTTTGTATTTTCAAAGCCAATCTTTTTTGCATCACCCACCTTTGCTTGCTATTGTGCTAGTAAATCAACCATCAGAACAAGGAGAACAAGCAGGGTTCATCTACAGATTTTGACAAGTCGCAAAGCATCACAAAAACCTAAAATTAATTTTTATATATGTAGGATCAATAAATAAAATTAACTCCTCATATTTTCCCTCCTTCTCATACTTAGATGTGCAAATAGAGCAGTAAAATATTCCATGTTGCTTAAAAATGCTATACTTCAGGTGTTGCTTCCCTCTCTTAGTTTTGTTTTTCTTTGACTACGAGATCCATATAGCCTAAATACTTGGCAACTTAGCTGTTGCCTAGACTTTTCATAATATTTCCACCTCTAGCCTCCTGTAGGCTAGACACTGAAACAGTGACATCAATGTAATCTAATTTATGCCAAAATCTGGTAAGATTATTCTATAAACAGTCATCTCAGCCTATTTTCAGATGGGTTGCCTATGAAATTCAGTCCTGTGCTATTCTTAGCTTGCTTTAATGACCAAAATTTTAGAAGATGCAATTTAATGCAATTGTATAAACTTAGAAAGACAGCCTCTTTCCTGTTAACATTCTTGTTCTCAAGCTCTAACAAGAGCATCATTTCACACTCTCTCCTGCATTCAGATGCGTTAAATCCACTGGGGCCAGACTTTGCTTCAGTTGCCTTATTAAAACTCCAAGTTACTCTACCAAGATAAACAGGATGAGGCTAAATTTGTGTCAGGTTAACTGAAAGCATAATCCAGACCTTTAAGATTTTACCCAAAAACTCCATTCAATTTATATTTTGGGAAATGGATTCAACACTACGGTCTTAGCACAGGAGAGAGAGCCTTACACAGTGTGTAACTTGTAATTCCCTTCAGTTCTTGTTGCACCTGTCTTCACTTGCTCTGGAAAAGTGATGTATTTGCTTTCTGCTCCAATGCATGAACAGAGCTGCTTCATCCATAACCTTGTCATTACATTTCCAGCTCTTAGACGCTTCTTGGATACTCCCTCAGGCATTGCAGTTTGTTGCAGAGCATGACCCATTTCCATAATCTCCTCTTTCCACTGTTGTCTCTCCGAATGGGATATGTTCTTTTCTCTGGGAATCTGCAGCAGGTCTCCCATGCATATCCAAAATGTTCGTTCTCGCTTACAAGCTCCATCACTGGCTTGTTCATAATGACATACAAGCACCATTATTCTACCAAACACAAAGGACTTTTTTGACAGTAAAAGGTGTCCCTAGTGATCTAAGGCTGACTCAGCCTTAGATGCAAATGTGTAGACTGTAAAATGATGATAAATTGATTCTGTACCAATGAATGCACATCAGGCACCTTAATAATCTGTTTTCAAAGGCAATCACTTAGGTCTTCTGTTCATTTTTAGAGACAAACTATTAAATCAAGGAAGAAAGCATTTTTCCCTCTTCAAAAACATGTCAGAAAACATTACGGTTTCTCCTCTGCTCAAGAGAAGTAAGGTCCATGCACACAAATGTGATTTAACAGAGCACCCTTGGCAACTCTTCTCATTTTAGGGCCCAGTTTGGCCTTTCTCCCATGTAATTCTATCAGAGCCACTGCCCAAGCTCTTGAAGTCCCTGTGAGCAGGCAAGAGCACACAAGTGCAGGGCAACAGACCCCAACTTGCCTCACCAACAGAGGGATCACAGAAACATTTTGGTCTGGAAACCAGAGTGTGAGGGTCTAACATGGCAGTTTTACTCCCAGCTCCTTCTCTTACATGGAGCTGGACATCAGTCTTTGTGACACCAAAAGCAGGGTCTATCTGCTGTTTAATTTCTCCTCTCAATTTATCTTCCAGCTCATTAATCCGTTTCCCAGCAACCTGTCCCCAGTTTCTATTCTTACAGGCAATTCTTCTCTGAGCTCCTGCTGGGAGGCATCCATCTTTCAAAGCAGCCAAGTTTTAATTCCTTCTTGTCTTGCTGCATCAATCCTTTTTTTCTGTCCTGAAAATTCAAGACTTGTTCTCAGATTAAGAAAACATTGCTGGAAATGGGACAGCTAACCTGAGTAATGGACACCCTTTCTTAGAGAAAAAGCTTTCAAGTACCTGGAAAAGGAACACCCCATATTCTAGTACAGAAACTATAACATCCCAATAAACAGAGTCTCACTTAGCTAGACAATTCTTCAGAGAATAGGGCAAGTGTCTTCAGTGGCAAAGCACCTTCTAGAATACAAGACCTAAAACCAATTCGAAATTACCCCATCTAAAACACTCATGTATATATTATCGAGTTCCTACATTTGATGCTTTTCATTTATCTAGCAAACAACTCAACAATTGAGATGTTATTAGTTTCAATTCCCACCACAGTGAGAATGTGTATATAAATAAATGGAAACCTCCTCTTAGAGCATTTGCATATACTGCCAATGCACATTTGCAGCCCAACTTCTGCGCTGCTGTTTGCTTTGCTTATGCTAACAGTGGAAAATATTTCTAACAGAAAGTGCTCCAGGTCACTTTTTGTACCTGATGCAGAGATAATAAGAGGTTGTTTCATAAAAACTTTACTTTCAGTCTCAGCTCAATTAAGAGATGTGTTTTCTTATCAAGTTTCTCTTCTCTGTCCTTGCATCCTTGCACACTCAAGGATTGCTGCCAGATTAGCCAAGCCAGCCCTACTGCTATTGGAATGACTGCAGGGAAGGTAGGTGATGTGACCTCTGGTTGCTTCAGTACAAGGTACAGCTGCTGCCACATTTTGTTTTCTCACTCTTGTGCTACTACCTGTATTTGTTCTGTTTATGCAGACTCATGCCATATATTTGGAGACACTTTTATCAGTAACAAGAAGGTTTTCTGTGTTGTTCTGCTTGGATTTTTTAATTTAGAGAATTTTTCTTGCTTTCCTTTTTTTTCTTGCTGGCAGTTACTCCAATATAGGACTATGCATACTAAGAAAAGATAACTTGGAGAAGAGTTAGCAGATATGATGAGTAAGGGAAAAAAATTGATTTCCCTCTCCAGTACTCCTTTTTTATTACTTCTTTAGGGTTTGAGGCATGAAGTAATTCCCTTATCTGGACAAATATATTTGACCAGAAGTAGTTCAAATAATAGAGGCAGCAAGGAAAGCTCTGCTGAAGAATACAGAGAAGAACTATTGGAGACAATAGACCTGGGGAGAAGCTACAAAGGCAGAGAGATGGTGGATGTGGATATCCACAGGAGACATCATATTGAAAATTTAAAAAAAAAAAAGAGGACTGAAAAGCAATAGTCTAGCTTGAACTTTTGTATATTTCCTCTATACTCCAAGGCCTGTACCAATTCCTTCTTTGTTATTGTTGTTCCTATTTCATTAAAGCCTCTGGCCCCACTAGAGATGCCCTGGCTATTCCTGTTCTCAGGCTTGCATCATGCTTCCCCATTTCCTATCTGGACAGCCTGAACCCCTTCTGCTGTTGAAATTCAGTTACATTTTTGGCAAATAAACTTGGTGGTCAGTTAAGAAGCACCACAGGAAGGTCTGCTGCACATGTGCCAGGGCCACAGGGGACTGTCAGGCTGCACAGGAATAAATACACACTGGAGCATGCACTGGAACAGGAGCTCCCAGAACACCACTCAGAGGCACCCTGAAGGCACTGGAGGCACTGAAATGTGCTGGGGATGCAGCTGGACATAAGGCTGCCTTTGGCTGCTCCTGCACAGCAAGAAGGATGTAACTTCCCTCTACAAATGCCTCCTGCTGTAGATATGGTATCACACAATTCTAAAGCAAAAATTTCTGCACACCCAGGCACTATAAAGGGATGCAGTCTCTTTCAATATTGCACAGCCCTAGTCATCCTTACAATGCAGAGTGACACTAACAACCATAACTAATAGAATTTTTTTCCCCTTATATTTAGGTTAAATGATAATCCACCAAGGATATTGGGCATCCAATGCCATGTTTACAAATCTCAACTAGTAAAATGCTAACATCATCTACATTAGAGAATACTTTTTTCCACACTTGAGTAGTATTAGATGATTCTCTAACCTTGTGCTATGAACAGTTCATTGCCAGTTTCATTTATAACAATGTTACTACAAAAAACCAGTACCTGGGGAATTTTAGGGCATGAAATCTCTCCAATACTCCTTAAAAGTTGCAAGGTCATAATTATAATTAAGATGGATGTCCATGTTTTTATTCATTTATCACAATGGAGAAGATTTCTTTACTGTGAATGGCAACCAAAAAAAAAAAAAGAACAGACGAACCAAAGACCTTGGGAGTTTGACAAAGTACAGGATTCAGTAGCCTGAAACAGCACAGACTGAGCAGGCATGCTGGAAGAGAACAAGTCTGGTCCAGTGCTTGATGGAGTGACTATCACAAGCTCCCTATCTTAATTTTTTTTTTCTTGCTTGTCTTCCTTTTACTGTTTGCTATAAACCTTTCTGTGCTTGATATTCAGTCACTCTCTTTTCTCCTTCAAAGGTGCTTTTTGGGGTTTTTTTGTACGATGTGGAATCAACTTACTCTCATACAATCTGCAAAGAAATTCAATAAAGCCTGCAATTCAAGCTGTGAGTCTTTGAAAAAACACAGAATCAAATATCAACAACACAACTGTGTGCCCCCATCTATTTCATCCTGTGACAGCATCATAAGTTTATCACAGAGGAACTATCTGTAGCAGTGGAGACTGGCTTTCAGCTGTAAGCCCCATAAAATATTTTTAAAGAAATAAGAGTTAAAGAACTCATCTACCTCTCTACTACAACATAACAAGTATTTTCCTTCACACATACATTATATCTCCTCAAAATGACAAAATATATGTGACAACTTCAGCATACCTAATTACTAGATCACAAATAAATACATTTCCAGCTGAAGGATAAAATATCCTGGAGGCATGAAACATTTCTGTCAATAACTGATTTAAAGCCTTGAAGGACACTATGTAGCAACTAAACCACTTATTAATCATATTTATTTGCTTACATGGCACCAATGTATTTCTTAGCACCACCAGCTGAACTGCTGCCATTTCTTTAATCAAAATCTATTTCTGGCCCATATGGAAATCTGTGGCTCATAAACATAAAGTACATCTTGGGACTATGTCCTTTTCAAAATTTTTAATGTTTATTTAGGATCAAGTCCAGATTTTATTAAGTCTTGGAAAGAGTCTTATTTAGTTTTAAAGTGCTTGTTCAACTCACTGGGCAGTTTGCACTGCCTCAGTACGGGGCTGCCATGGCTGGAGGCCCTGGCCCAGGCTCAAGACAAAAGTGTGAAGATTTCCATTACCATCTCCTGCATGAGTCAGCAGGGAGCCATCACACTCCAGTCAGACTCATGAGAAACTCTCTGTGCTATGTTTCAAAGTGGAACTGTATATTTAAAAGAGAATGAAAGATAAGCCTTGACAGATGTATTTCATTGGCATTAAGTGTAATGTAAGAGCATGTGATAATGAAGAATTGGCTGGGTCCCTTAAGACCCATCTCTAGAATAAGTTTATTCCATCTGATTTTTACAATTAAAAGAAATTGCAGAAAGGAGAACCAAAGCATTATCCAGCTCAAAATACAAATATGCTGAATTAGCAATGTCAGAGCTAATTGTTACTGGCTGATAAAACCTCTGCCCATGCAGCAAGCAAGTGATGGAAAAACTCTATATTAACAAACAAACTCTGAACTCATTTAAGACTATAAATCCATTTTTCTTTGGTGAAGATATCTGAGATATTGCTTCTTTTTTAGATCATAAAGTAAACCATAGAACAATACTCAGATATTCACTATAAGCAATCCCACCCTGAGTTTCTGAACAAAACATGGAAAGTTATTTACATACTCTCATACTTTCAGACTGTGGTCTCAAGCCTGCTTATGGGTCAGTCACAGACACATGACAAGCTTCCATAGCTGCTTTAGAAAACATTAAATGCTTATTTCTAATTAAAAAGAAAAAAATGTTTATAAGGCAGCCCAAGTCAGATGCAAAAGAAAACAGCCCAAGTCAAACAAGGAAAACACCTCAGAAATACAAGTTAAAGCAATACACACAGCAATAATTAAACACATTATACTGACTCATGTTACTCTCTTAAATAGCCCCAGTGAAAGCAAGAGGATGACTTTTAATATAAGGTTCAAGTAATATGGTTTTCAGTTAATAAAAGAAACATATTCTTCTAGGTAGTCTTTTATAATGATGAAGTTCAAAAGAGATTAAATGACTGTGAAAGGCTTTTTTCCCCTTTTCCAAAATTCATATTGCTCTTTTCAGTTTCACTTTGGGTTACACATTTCATACATTCAGTTCATGAATGTGAATGTAATCTTACACTATGGATCATGGCCCCTCTGGAGCAGGGACAAAGGAGCTAAGGGAAGATTGAGAATTGTTAGGCAGCAGTAATCTGCAAAAACTCAGCTCTTCCAAGGTTCCAAGGTGGAGAAATGAGAGCAGGCTGTGATAAGTGACTACACATGGTTTCACATGCTGAGAAAGTGCTCATCTAATGCAATTGTTTACAACAGCTCAGATCCTCCAAAACATTTGTGTGAGCCAGTAATTACAGATGCATCTCAGTCTTCACATGATAGAGGAAGTAAGTCAGTGTCAACTCAGGGGGTCACTTCAAAATAAGTAAACCAAAAAGAGGTCAGGAATTTCAGTTTAAAAATGCCAAGTACTCAGATCCAATACTCCAGAAGTCTACAATAGGAATTATTCCTGAGCTGTACACAATGATTCAGATTTCTACAAGCACAAGTGACAGGGGCTGAGCATATGGGAGCTAGGCTGCAATTACACACTCACTAGCAGTACTGACCACAGCAGCTTAACTAATCTTCTCAGTCCCAGCCACTTATTCCTGCCCTTGCATGGCAGGCAGTACTGTACTGGAAAAGGTGTTTGTGTGCCCAGCTCATGGCTAAAAAAGGAAAACCAGTCAAACTGTAAAACAGTTCCATTAGAAAAATAACCATGATCGCTATTACTAGGGCTGTAGCAGCACACATGGAGAACCAATAAGACAGCTGGACCAATCCAGAAGACACTGATCAAGTTATGCTGCTACCATGAGGTTGTTCAGCAGCTACATCCAGCCAGGAAGAGCTGCCACATCTCCCTGAAAAGCTTTACCACATCTTGTGCCAATGTCATGGGTGCCCAATTTCCCATGATTTTTTTTTTTTTTTTAAATCAGGAATATAAGAATAAAAAGTAAAAACAAGGATTCCTTTGGCCTTCTTGGCCACAAGGGCACTTCTGGCTCTTGAAAAACTTGTTCACCATGAAGCTGAGGTCCTTTTTGGCAGAGCTGCCTTCCAGCAGGTCAGCTGTGTGCCTGTGCCTGGGGTTATTCCTCCCCAGGTGCAGGACCCTGCATTTGCCCTTGTAGAATTTCAGCAGGTTTCTCTCTGCCCATCTCTGAAGCCCATCAAGGTCCCTGTGAAGGGCTGCACAGCCCTCTGGGGTGCTGATCACTCCTCCCAGCCTTGTGTCATCAGCAAACTTGCTGCCCCTCCAGCATTGACAAACAAGTTAAAAATATTGGGCCCAGTAGAGAACCCTTGGGGGACATCTTGACCCTGTGCCACTGATCACAACCCTTTGGGATTAGCACTCAGCCAGTTTTGAAACCATTCCAGTCACCCAGCACACACTTCTTGAGTTTGCCTAGAAGGACTTCATAAGAGACAGTGTCAAAAGCCTTGCTAAGTCAAGGTTCACATTATCCACAGCTCTCCCTTCATCCCTCCAGGTAATTTTTAGAGGCAAAATACCCTGTAAGGAGAAAATTTCAACTCTCCCTGGCAGTATGTATGCATAACAGATACAATTTTGTACTTACTGCTTATTTATTTTCAGTATTGGAAAATAAGTCTGTGACTATGACCTTCTGAAAGACTTCAGCCCCGATTCTCTCTCCCTGGATGGGTTGATCTCTCCTTGGTCTCGCATTTGTGCTCCAAAAATCAACAGGACACACATCACTTTTCCCAGCAGGAAGTTTTTTTACCAGTACAAGGAAAAGTGGCTTTTCATGCAGGACATTCCTTTTAAATTGTTTCTCAGAAGCAGCAACAGAGCATAACATTTGTGCATTTTGTCTCCTTTCCTCCCTCATCAGGATTTATAATGGAATGAACCTAAAGCAACTACTGAAACACTGGGCTGCAGTGTTTGAATTCATGCACAGGTAATTTTTCCTGTTGTAAAATAGATGGACTTATCCTTAATTTGTCAAGGTGCAACAAGGGGTGACTGGTCTCCAAAGGCCAAGGTCACCAGGGCAGGAACCTCACTGACCAGTGTTTCATTGCAGCACATCAAGTGAAGAGAGCTGGGCAGGCTGGAGATGGTGGCCGGGTCCAACTGCGAGTCCAGAGGGTAAGGCAATGTCCTGGTGATGAGCCAGGACTGAGCTCCAGCCACACCAGGCTCGTGTCAGAGTCCAGAGCATGGAGCACAGGGCCAGACAGGCGTACCTGGTGCGGCAGCAGAGCTGGAGAAAGCAGCACCCATGGTGTGGCTCAGGCTGTGATGATCCCCACAGAGCTTGGTCATGGCCGCCAAAGCCCATCGGTGCCTTCAGGGTACACAATTCCAGGAGGAGTGAATGGCTTTTGTTGTCTGTTTGATTTTGAATTTAAAAACACTGAAAACTAAGGAGATAATGCCTAAGCTCTTCTGAATGTTTTCCTGAGCTGGGTTCTTAACATCCATCTAATCTGGAGGATTCAGTTTGCTTAGCTTTTAGAATATATAATTTTTCAGGGGAATAAAGGGTATGTGTGTTTTCCTATTTGTTATTGTTAATTCATTATTAGCATAATTGGTACAAAATTTCTAAAACTTTGTTCTGAATATAGTCCTTATGTCCATAGGCCTTTAAAAGATAATCATGGGGTATTAGGTAAATACCATCTCTAATCAGAGGAAAAATCTTGCATTAATGCCATTTCATTCATATTTGAAAGTCCATGTTCAACTGCCCTTGAAAGATTCCCCAAATGACACTGAATCAGTGACACTCCAGAGAGACTACAGAATTGGGCCCAATGGCAAAAAATAGAAAATAACTTTGCCACAAGAACAATAGCCAGTTTGCTGTCACCTACTTATACTGGTTTGCCGAATAATCCTTCTCACAAATCTATACATTAACAGTAAGTATTTTTATCATCACCAAACACAAAGAATTAAAAAAAAAAAAAAAAAAATAAAAGCTGAATTCTAGTGTGCTGGGAGCTGCATGCCACCACATATATGCTGAAGCAAATCTTTGAAGTGTTCTTTTGGGGTTTTTTATGTTGCTCTCCAGTTTACTTCTGACATCTCTGAATCCTTAAAGCTTCACCTTTCTTCTTGTGCAACTTTCTGTGCTTTTCTCTAATTGCTAAATCATGATAAAGCCAAGATAGACTTTTGTGCTAAAATTCAGTATTGATGTGCTTGCTCTTCATTACACCGACCTCAAATTTCCCAGGACCTATTTGCAGAACAGCTCTCAGTTATTCCTTGTTCCAAATGTGGATAGCTCTTTATGCTCCATCCCAATTCCCCTTGTTGATATGGTTTTTCATCTTTATGGATGACAGCAGACCTTTTGTGTACTTGTCAACACTTTTTAAAAGTTGAAGCTATCCACACCTCTTTCAGGCACAATAGTTTAGACACATGGTACTTCTTGGGATGTTTAACCTTTGCTGACAATCGATTCCACAAAAAGTATTTGTACTCACTTTATTGCTGTCATAAAAGAAATTAAATGTGATGGACATATGGTTATTTTGAAGCAATGTGTTTTAAATGAACTCTTAAGAAGTAATGTTGTACACTAGCCAATCAAATACTTTGATATAACTCCAGATACTCTATTAATTCTGAATTATAGCCCTCCTTCCTACATCTTCTTTCAGATCTCATGTCCTTAATATACAATGAAGAGCACTTATGGGAATTGGAAATAGAGAGTTCATATTTATGGCTGCAATCCATTTTTTTATTAGAAGTCAAAATCAGCCCATCAGTCAAAGAAATACCATGTCCTATAACAGTTCATGAGGGATGGGATAGAATTTTTCTACTACTTTTGAAATCCATGATAAGATAGTTGAGAAATCCTAAAATCAGAGGTAGCAACCAAGACCAAAGTGATGCTTCAATTTGCAGATAGAGGAATTACAAGTGGTTTGCCTAGTTGAAATCTAACATTCAGGACCAAAATCAGCTTTTTCCTCTCAGAAAATAGTATTAGAGATTCTTTATCTCTAAAGTCAGATATCTTACATGCTGTGGGACTGTTTTGAATGCATTTTGTAATATTTAAATCTATAAAGAGCGCCTGAATTTAAAAAAATGCAAATGAACATAGAACTAAACTAACATGGAATGTCAGTGTGACTGTGCATCTGTGTCACTGCATTGTCTGTATGCCCCAACCTGAGGCAGACAGCAGAGCAGAGAAGAGGATGATGGTCTCGACACAACGCCTTACAGTGTAGGCAATTATGCTATTGAATATGAAGTCAAAATAACAAATTGCTCGTTAAATAATTTTAAGTGATACTTTCCTAGAACATTCTTGTAACAAGATTCAATGCCCCTGTCAAAATTCCATGTCTCCAAGTCCTAGAGACTCTGGCAAGCAGATTAATAACTGAAAGTGTAATGCACTGTTATCTTTCATTGTTATCCTTCACTGACAAATGATGAGGTCCCAGATACATAATTTTTTTAATCTTGTATTTAAAAAATGATATAATCATGAATGAAACCACTCCAAATTTTACTCTTGACAATCTGCAAAAGACTGTGTTTATGTTGTTACATGTTGCTTCTGGTTTAGTTCTTTGAACATGAGTCCTATTATTAGTATTGGAAGAGATGAAGGATTCTAGTATTAACCTGTATTTGCCTGTTTTAGCAGGCCTAACTTGGTTTCTTTGAACTAAATGGCACTCTATAATTATATTTTCCCACACTGACAAATTTCACCCTTGGAATCCAGGCACGTGGACAGAACCAGATTGCATAACTGCATTGCACTTCTGCAAGGTGTTTGTATCTGCTCTCATTTCAGCTTAAGCCATGTATTTATTTCAATTTAGCTGCAGCTGTGTAGGAACACACTGAAGGTAAACGAAGTTTAGACACACGAGCAATACAGATATATGTGCTGAAAACTTGTGAGCAGTAACAGCTGTACTCAGGGCCTTGGAATAAACCTATCTAAAAGGGAGACAAAAATCTCATCTCACATTTGTGATGGACTAAGAACATAGATTTCATTGATAAAAATTGAGCTGATGAGCTGAACCTGTAACACTACCAATATTCAGAGCAGGTTTAAGTCCTCCTAAGATGTAAGCCCTTTAATTAAGGGCCCCCATTTAATTAAGGAAGACTGTGCTAAGACAAGACCTTATGTTAATACTCTTATACCACCAAAATCAAACAGCTGAACTATTCAGGATCACATCACCTGACATTTGTTTGCACAAACAATTTGGCACATGCTTATGAACAATGGATGCTTCTGTGGAGGCAGGATCGTTCATTACAGAGCATGGACTGAATTATTCATAGAAAATAAATTATTTAATACCAGTGCTTTAAAGTACTGCATGCCAGTTTGGGCACTTATTACAAAAAGGGCATTAATAAATTAGAGAAAATCTGAAGTAGGCAAGCAAAACAATGAACGGATTGTAAAGACAAAGCCCAGAGGCAAGAGAGTGAAAATGCTTTGTTTATACCTGGCAGAAAAGGTGAGAGTACACTTTTCAAGAATAATTCCTTCTGCCAAGGGATTATTTACAGTGGGGTAGAGACACCTAAAAGAAGTAACAGATTGAATCTAAAAATGGCCAATATAAAAAAAAAGCTGAAAATATTTTTAAAATTACTGATAATATAAACCTAAAGTTAAGAGAAACAGAAGCAGTAACAAAATTGTAAATGGCTTAGAAATCCAGAGACATAGTGAGACAGGTGTTTCAGATATTCTACTGCACTTCACAGAGAAATTCAAGCTACAAAGCCTAGGTTACAATTTAAAAAAAAGAAAAGAAAAAAAAAAGAAGGAAGAATAACCTTAGTAATCATCTGCCACAAGACACTGGGGAGAAGAATCTAAGTGACAAAAGTCTGAAAGGAACAGATCAGACAGTCTGAATCAGTGCCATCCTCAATAAAAGGAGACATGTTGTGAAAGGAGGGGAAAAGCTGGCCACAAAAGGCATTAGAGGGATTCATTCTATTCAAAGACTCGTCTGTGCAGCATATAGAACACCCTGTCAGGTAGCAGCAGGATTTCATGAGTGGGGGAGGTGTAAAATATGCATCAGAAAATGTACTGGGGCATAAAAATACCAATATGGCTCAATCAGGGAGGGGCAGGAAGCTGAGAAACCACCAGGCCACATTCACTTTTGTAATAAATCTTTTGCTCTGCATACTTTCATGCCTGGTACAGTGAGAAATGACAAAACCTGCCTCTCTCTCACAAATGGTACACCCTTTTACCTGACATTAATAATTATTTTCACCAAAAGCTTTGGGAGAAAATAAAATTGTATTTATAAAACAGATATGAATTCTTGAGAATACTTTAAGTTCAATACCTCTATTAAGGCTCTAGCATTAACCATAAAATATCACTTTCAACAGTGTTACCTTAGCCCCTCCTTATCATCTGACAATGAACTTTTTTGAGTTTTCTGGAGTGCTTTCCCTTTCCTCTTTCAGATAAAAATTGTATCATTCTAATATTAAACAGTCCAATCAAAAAGAATGAGACACTGTTTGTATCATTCTAATATTTAACAGTCCAATCAAAAAGCAATAATAATGTTTTGCTGTCTCTTCAAGGTGGGACTTGAATCTTGCTCTTCCCCCAGCCTTTATTTACATCAGGAGAAAGTGGCCCACCAGCACAGAGCACTTTGTAGTTTGCACTCTGAGTAAAGAGTGAATGAGTCATTTAATCATGTAACACATCCAACATTTGCTAGAGCAGAACAAGAAATGCAATATTATCCAGTAAGCCTGTTAGGTGGGTGTCTTGTTACAAAGTAAGTAGGGCTGAAAAATCATTAGAAAGACTTAGATAATCCTCAGATTGGCTCAAATTTTCCAGCTGGAGAAAGGTCTTCCCCTATTAAAATAGCCCCAGATATGCATTAGAGCACCAGAGCTGTGAAATGAAATACCCTGAGGCTTCCAGAGCTTCACAGAAGCACTGTACTTACAAATGTTTCAAATATATCAGCTTGGTGACAATGTTCAAGCCCTTTGCCTGGCAGGATGAATTGCTGTTGCCAGAGACAATTACAAAAGAAATTTTCAAAATATTCCAAAGCGTTCTGTATCAGCTGGTTAAGGGAACTTTTTAAAGAAGACATAGAGAAAGGCTGGGAGCTAGAAATCACTGCTCTTTTAGAGACTGGTAAAAATGTTAACATTGTTATTGTATCATGCTCTAAATTTCTAATGGACAGTGAAATTTATAAAAATTATCTGGTATCCAAAATTTTACAGTGCTGTTGTTGCATTCTGTGGTTGAACTGTACAATATCCTCAAGTCTTTGAGCCAATTCTCTGCAGTGGTATTTACCAACAGCAAGCACCCCTTTCTATGAAACATGAGCTACAGTTTGAAGAGTAAAGGACTCTGACATAGGCAGGGGAAAAAACCCAATTTTCTAGTTTTTTGAGGTCTGGACTAGTCGTCCCAGAGGCTGCAGCCAAGCCATGGACTGTAATTTAGACATTTTGCAAAGATTTGAGCATGATATGGTCAATTCATAAAGCCACAAACATACCCACTCTAAATTAGTTCTGTTTTTTCAACACAAGAGCTACTGAAATATTTTCTTTGGTGCAAGGCAAGAACCTCATCTGTTAATTCTGCAGACTGTACTTTTGCCCTAGAAAAGGTATGTTGAGCCACATCAAAGGGAAGTGCAAAGTGACTGTGACCATGAGAAGTCCTGC
Organism: Molothrus aeneus; assembly: GCF_037042795.1. NCBI lineage: Eukaryota > Metazoa > Chordata > Aves > Passeriformes > Icteridae > Molothrus > Molothrus aeneus. The sequence continues at coordinate 62,317,829 of NC_089649.1, read as the reverse complement.
ACCAACCATTTCTACTCTCTGACACTAAGAGTGCATTTCCACCTTCTTTGCTTCTTCATCCAAAGCTGAAAATGGGCTAAGACCATACAGATATGCAGAGGCATTGCCTCCATGGCCTGAAGTTTTAGCTATCATGGCTCATTTATTATTCTAACACATTTTTCTGTTGTAAAACCATTCCAGAAAATTTACTCTCCCTATTCCTACTCTCTCCATTCAGCTTCCTCCTCTACAGAAGCTCCACAAATGTTTCTTTTCACTGCCTGTGAAAAAGTTGAATGTAAGGGAATAGCATTAACATCTGCAGATTTTCAAATTTTTTAAAGGCTTATTATCTCAAATATTGCAACTTGGTAAAAGAAAAAGAAATATTTGGTCTTGTTCATTGATAAGACAAAAGAGACTCCACAGATCCTTAAACAACATTCTACAAATCCACAGTCTTATTTTTATTAAAAGTCTCACATTAAACCTGCTCTACTGACAAATATTGCTTGACAAGGAACAAGTTCAGCTCATTTAAAGACTAGTGTTGCCTAGAGCTTGCCATCAACCCTGACTCAAGCACCACTGTAATCCTTCCATTTGTTACAGACTGATCATAGCCTAATTTACCTAAAGTAAAAAATCAGAAAATTGCATTTCAATTTCATACATTTTCAAAGTAAGTAACTGGTAAATCCAGAATGATACATTCTCCCACTTGTAATGCTTTCAGTCAATGAGACCGTGGATCCCAGCAGTGCTGATTGCACAACACCTTTCCACACACTCAATCCCCTGCAGCAGCGCCACTTGCTCCCACTGTAGCAATAGAGTAACCAATTTCATGCCAGCCTTGGAAAAATCAGTATGCAAAAAGTGTTGGTACCCTACTGAAAAATTAATTAGTGCTATTTGTATGCATCATTCAACTTTTTGTAACAGTGAACAAGAACTGCATAGCTATTTCCTAAATTTTGCTCTAACTTTTTTGCGCTGTTTTAAAATTCAATAAGCACAAATCACTGGTGTTCTATACAGCTAAACAACAAACTGCTTTGCTATGACTCCTCCATTTATTTACTTAATGGAGACACTTATAATGCAAAATCCTTTGAATACTAATGCTTGTTTCCATAGGTGCTCTCTCCTAATTTTAAGGGTTGTAAAAGAAGTATAACAAAAGAGAAAAAAAAATTACACTATACTCAAAATTCTTCTACAGTTTCCACATATCATGCCTGTAATTTCAGAATTTGCACTTCAAGCACGGATGTGGCTCAATATCTCACACAAAACACTGGACCCCATGTAAAGACATTGAGACAATTGATCTCCACGTGTCTAAGGAGGATTTCAATCTGGGATCATTTGGCATAAAGAGAAGACTGCTGCTAGCACTGACTGAGGAAACTCTTCACAAAGCAGCAGTATTTTTATTTCACAGGTATTAAAAAATAATTCCTGCTTCACTTAGCACTATTAACATTCACAGCATTACAAATAGTGAAATAAAATCCTGAATAGCCAAAATAAGCAGCCTTACCAAGTTTCTCAGCAAGCACACAAAACTGCCAGCAGTGAGGCATTTCAATAACAAAATTTAAATACAATACCTAGAAGTACTGTGTATGACTGATTGTTATGTTAACACAACAATAAGACATGAGTTATTTATTTAAGCCTTTAGTAATCCTGTATCATATCAGGCAATGGTCTTATCCTACTCAAGATCAATCTTAAATGCTCAAGCCTTTCAGGTGGGCTAATGTTGCTTCTCAGTCTTCATTGCAGTGGGAATGAAGGGCAAAGTAAATGATTAATGGAGCATTTCATTAGTTTTTTTCATCACAAACTGTGAATAGGAGTTTCCATTTGACTACCCAATTTCAGCCCATTTGGAAGGAGATAATATTGGCTGGATTGGTTGGGACACATGGTGAGAAGCAATTCACATGCAGTGTGTTTGTGGAGACAAAGCCATTGACCAGAAAAGTAACAGCCAACATTCTTCTACCATCCACTACCTAAAGGCTGAAGTGTCAGCAAAAATAATGTTTGGAGAGTCAAGAATTTCCAGTATCTATCTTTTTTCAAATATGCCATTAGAAGGAAATGCTGCAAATATAGTCACACACAAAGCAAATTCAGCTGTCCAGACAGAGGCTACTGCAGTCTCCTAAAGCAATCTCCAGTCTGACATATATCCACAAAAAACCCAAAGCATTAAAACCCCTCAAATTTATGAAATTCTGAATATACCAGCTTAAAAGTTTGTCTATGAAGGCAGTTGGCAAAGCAAGTATGACTGAAGTTAAATATTCACGAAACATTGCATTTGAAATATGCTAATGGCTAATGGAATTGATAACTATATTTTGTAACAAACTAATTCACTACCTGATAGTTGCAGGTCTCTTTTCTGAACCTTAAACTCAGCTAAACTTTTGGAAGCTAAAAAGTTAAGAGTCCAGCCAAACCTCTGAAGAAGTAATAATTCTACTCTTGCTAAAGCAAAATACTAGGAATAATCTGCCAGTGTTCCAGATACAGTTAGTAGTTAAGCCATCAAATCAAAATCTAAAATTAAATAGATGTTAAGATTAATCTGTGGGCCCATATGATTATGGTGGTATTTGCAATTACCAAGAATTAACACTGGGTTAGATATTGGGCTAATTCTAGAGGGTTTCAGGTTTGGGTTTCCTCCTCGGCCTCTAAGTGCTACAAACTTTGACACTAACTTCAGGAAGAGAAGAAATGAGTGTGCTACATTCTACATGTAAAGCTCCAAGTGATATTTATCAGCAAAAACTGATGAACAGCTCTTTTAGGAAAAGGTCTCAAATCTCAGCTCTGATTTAAATGGCACTTAAACTCTATTTTCACTGCCTTCTGGTTCAAACTGGCCAATTGCAAAACTCCAAATCTGCTATTTTCAGGATTTACTCCCCAAACTCCTCCCATCTGCTATCAATCATTCCAAATAGCAGCAGTAAAACCCAGGGGAACATCTGGAACAGTCTTATGGGTAGAAATACCTAATGAATATCTCTAGCACTATAGCAACCTTGGCTGGATTCATTTCAAAGTGACTTTTACCAGCAAAGACTAGGCAGGGTTAATTAAGAAATATTAATTCAGGCTTATTATTTTTTCACAAAAGAGGGCTAAGCAAATTCAACTGTATTCAGCTGAGCTGTGAAGCCTGTTTAAAACCTAAACAGAGGACAAAATCTAAGTAATAATTTAATAAAGACTAAAGCAAAATGATACTTACTCCTTCTGGAGTAGGAACTAGCAGAGCATTATTATAATTTTGAAAAAAGCCCCGATGAAATGCTATTACCTGATCAAGAAGGTATCTGCTGAGGGGTAGCAGAAATACTTCTAAAGAGATCAAAAGAAAGCACATCAAATTCAAACAAATAGTTTTAAAACAGAGACCCAAATCAGAGGGGATCCTGCGCCACTTTACAGCCAAATCCACCAGAGATGATGTAGGAATGAGATGATCAAATTTGCTAAAGCATTATTTCACCTCTTTTTCTGTCAACCAATACATTAAAATACCACTGTAGCAAATGGCACACCAATCTTTATGAGCACCTAACTTGGTTAGCATTTATGCTGTCCCAAACACGCTGTTGCTCTCCGCCCTTCCAGTCACCTTTGACAAACCACCCTGCTGTTCTGCTTCTCTGTAACTGCTTGCTGATGCCTTCAGTAGATGCACAGGCTGTCCCTAGCCCTGCTCCCCTGCCACAGGCCATGGCTCCCTCATTCACAGCAAAATCCTGGGCAAGAGGAGTGAGCCAGAGCCAGAAAGTGCTGCAAAAACATCTGGCTGTCACCTCCTCCTGTGCCCAAGGCTGTCAGCCAGGGCACACCCTGCCCTCTCTCCCTGCAGCCACACCAACATCAGCCCCTGACAGCGGATGGGTGGCCTCTGCCTGGGGTAGGAGAGGGAAAGGAGCTGCCCCTTCTGTACCAGAGGAGCTTCTGATCATTAAATTGCCTGTGCAACTCCAGCCTTAAGATACGTGTTGGATATAAAGAGGACTAAGAAACCCAACCCAGCACACAAACACAATACCCCAAGCCTTGCACCTGCTGTCCACTTAAAAATAATTTCAAGGCATTTCTGGTGGTGTTTCTTATCTTTTTCAAAAAACATACAGCAGTGTGAAGGCAGTGCTGCTGTGTGACCCATGTCCATGCAGATGCTCTATCCTCTAGAACAGAGGCTGTGAGACAGATTATGCTCAGGTAACTGATTGCACATTCATCTAACCCACATGACCACCCTTTCACATGCAGCTCCATAAAATACATAAGCATGTAACAAAGCAAAATGCCCAGGTTCATTGCACAAGCAACATTATATTCCAAGTCAGACTTCTTTTTCAGAAAGATTAATTTTAATGAACTTACAAATAAAACCAATGAAAGCCAGACAAATTGAAGAGATTAAAGTGTACGATCAAGACAGGCAGGAGAAATTGTGTTGTGAATAATTAATAACAAATCAAAAGTCTTCTGAAGCCAATTATTTTCCTAGGATTCCTTCAATTGTGAATATCCACTATGGAATGACCTATGCCTTTCCCATTTATGCTTCTCTAAGGCACATTACAGGTACTACTAGCAATATCAAAGATTCCCCTAATTCAGGATTAAATTCCTGATGGCAGCAGGGGGTGGTGGGATTCTTGTTAATTGATAAATCTTACAATTACCTCCTCTGGAGAGATTTTCAGCCATGAAAAATCCATTATTTTTAAATGTCTACAAAACCATCTGTATCTTGGGATATCCCATCAGTTCTCAGTTACAGGATGGACAGAGGCTGAATGAAATAACTTCATCCAAGTAGAAGGAACATGGATTCATAGAATGGTATTAATTAGAAGGGTCCTTAAAGAACATCTAGTTCCAAACCCCCTGCCCTGGGAAGGGACATCTCCACTTCACCATGCTGCTCAAAGCCCCATCCAACCTAGCCTTGCAATCTTCCAGGGATGGAGGATACTGGAAGGCTCCTAATTCCAGCAGTACAGAGGGGCATTACACACTCTTATGCAAATGCATGGATTTCTACTGCAAACATGCACAATTGTGATCAGGTTCTCAACAGCAAATTGGGAACACTGGCCTTTTTTGCATTGCACACTTTCTTTTTTTACAGCACACATTTACTTAAGCAATTACTGCCTGCTGTCTTCTGTGTACTAAGCATTTGGACTGCTTTTTTACCTCATCAGTACATCTTCAGAAACAAGGTCTCAGCAGAATCTTCTCTCTTTTAATTGCCTAGTTTGATACTTTAGTCTTTTCAAAGTGCTCCCTGTGTTCTTTAAATATTTAAGGAGAATACAACCCCTTCATCTTTTGAAAAGGGCAGATTGTCATCCAAAATGCTTTGTTCCAGTTTGGAGCTCCATTGAACTAGAAGCACAAAGTCTGTGAAACTGTCCTGATCTCTCATAAAGTTGGTCCTGTGCCTCTTTCCTCCATTGACAGTGTGACTTCCCACCCCTCCTTCCAATGCCCCTTTTACACATGAGAAGCTCTGTTAAGCAAATGATTCATCTTCAGATTTCTCATTGCTCACATCCCTCCTGAAGACCCCCTACTGCCATTTACACTATGCTAAAAAAAAAAAAATAACCACCAAAAAAAACCCCCAAAACTTTCTTTTTTAGTGGGCTTTTTTTTTTGGTCCAACATGCTGTGCTTGCATGTGATAGCAACCCCTTTAACCAACTGCTTTCTCCAGTGGTTCTTTTCAGCCTTTATGCTCTCCAAGGAAGCTTCTCTACTGTATGAACAAAGCACACAGCCCCAACAAAACATATTGGCTAAATACTGAAATGTAGAAAGATGCATTAAGCTGGGCTCTTTCTTCTGTTGCTTTGTTTAATTTCTGACATTAGGGGATCTCAGTGAAGGACTGCCCTGAAATGCTTTATAGAGTCATGGTAAGGATGTAGGTGAAGCTATTTGATGCTGAAAAAATATGAAAGGAATTCAAGTTAGAAAAGATAGGAATAAAAGACAGATAAAGACACAAGGACACACAGAAAAGTATATTTGGGAAGGAAATACAAAGGCAGAGCAGGCAGAGAGATGGGAACAGGAAATGCAATTACTAATCTTAGCAAATCACTGAACATTAGAAGAAAATGTTCATAAGCTAAAAGCCTGTTCAAATACCTAGAAAGGTCAGTACAACTTGGTTCATCATGTTTTAGCTGTGGGACAAAGCTCACACCCTATCTGCACAGGTTATCTGGTCACTTTTCCTGAGCTGGAAACACACACAGGTGAAATTGAATTTTGTTGTACAACGTGTAAAAAAAGCCTGCATCAGTGGATCTGTATGCAAAAAACCTGCTGTGAAATGCATGATTGGGAAAGGATGTGTATGGAACACATTTTGCATTGTTTAAAGTATTGATATAGGATCTACCATTGTTTTCTTTATTTTATTAAAGTACTTATCTCTTGAGTGATCAGTAACTTAGATCCAGGCTTGGTTGGTGAAGAAGCTTACAGCACCAGCAATTAAGCTTTAGATAAACACATAAAGTGGAGTTTGTTTTTCCTTACAGATATAGGGCAAGCACGGGGGAATCTGATGATTTCACAGCATGGCAACACTTTTCTCTCAGCAATTCACAAAGCTGCTATCGTCAAATCACAAAAACTGCAGCCTTCACAGGTTTCTTTGATTGTTTTCCTGTAATGAAAACACACATTGCACAATATGTTCCCTACACTGTGAAAAAAATTCACTTTTGCTTCTAGTATCACTTCTGAAGTTTTATTTCATTGCCAAATCTGGTTTTTTTTCCCAAGTATTTACTGGGGAAAAAGAAAAAAATTCTCACCTTTCAGCCTCTTAGAAGTTTCCCGTCCAAAACCACTTCACAGAGAGCAAGCCCAGCTTGCACCCACTCCCCTTAACAGCAGACCTCAGGAGGCAGCGTGGGAGAAAAAGCAGAGAAGAGACATGGAAAACAAGGTAAGAAAGAAAAAAGAAAACTGGGAGGAAATGAACAGGTTCAGAAAAGACCTGCCTCAATGCACAGCCTCTCAAGGCCACCAGCCCAGCAAGGAACAGGTTCAAGAGGGCACCTCAGTGCTCCTGGGAGCACTCCTGGGCACTGGCTGAGCCAGGGAAGGCCAGAAACTAAAGATGTTTCCTGCTGCTCCCCCAGTGCATCACCTGCCCAGCATTCCTGCCAACTGCAGCCTCAACAAGCAGCTCCGAGGCAAAACTGGGGATAAAGGAAGACAAAAGGTAACGTGCTGGATTTACGAAAATGTCTTTCTTAAAAGAATATGTCATGTGTTCTACCTGTCAGTCCCTGCCCAAAGGAATTATATACACACATAAAAAACATTACAGAGAGAAAACTCATCATGAGCTGTACAATCTTTCACAGGTGCTGGAAAGAAATCTTTTTCTGCAATGACCAAAACCAGCTTTACCTCTCCTCCACCCCTTTTCCACCCCTCTCCCTTAGCAACTCTCTTGCAACTCTTCAGCCTGGTGAGTATCACTCATCTCTGTGTATGAGTGACATGAACTGTCCAGAAACTGAGGCACACTGTATACCTGACAGCTGACTGCTGGCTTTGAATAGCAGAACATATTGCCAAGAGTTTCTCCTGCAATTGCATCACTTAGCACTGACAGTGGCTGAGAAGCTGCTAACACTTTCAGAAGCTTTCAGACCCTAGTCACAAACCTCATGGTGACAGGTCTGAGAGACAGAGGCTGTAGTCTCAGGACCAACTGCTACATACTGGTTTTCAGCAGCCACCTCCTCTGGAAGTGTTGCTAAAGACAAAACCAATTAGAATTAATAACAGAGACAGGCAGGGAAATCCTGAGGGAGACATCCCTTAAAGTGAAGGCTTTGCTTGAGCTAAATCCAGATGAAACAGATCTGTGAGAGATGTGCTTGTAGTTAGGTATTGTCGTGATTAATATTGAAATTAACTATGATGTCATTATCTTTTGCCTCCTTAGTGTACTTAGAAATCACAGACTGGAATGGAAAGGCACAAAATATCCTGCCTACCCCAGAAACACAGAATTTTAGAATGCACACGGATGCATCTATTTAGATAGCAGTACTGGCAAAACAAATGCAATATTTACCCAAAAATAAGTGTTCTGATTAAAAAAGACCTACTGTCATGGGAAAGAAGCTACCAAGACACGAGTCCATTTATAAAAACTGAATTAAAATGAGAAATATGAAAAGTCATCAAACATAATAAGGGAATCCATTAATCCAATCAGAGATGCCATCTTTCAGAGGCATTGCCAAAACAGGAGTACCCCACCTGAGGATGCACAAGAAGCCAGAAGCAGAGAGTAATGACTCAGAAAGCTGACCAAACCCTACAAGGGGTCTTGGCAACAACTACTTGAAGATATCCAAACTCATTTGTCAACCTTTTGCATTTTATCACTCATTAATGGGCGACTCAACTGGAGGGAAAAAAATACGAAGAGTGCAGATGGGCAATGCTCAATATTTGAATAATGGATCATTTCCATTAAGTTGTAAAAAGAATGTAAAATTGCATGGTGATCTATTAATCTGATTTAGTGATGGATAACTAAAATGATGAATATGGATGATATAATTTTAATGAGTGCTACATTTAACAAGCATGAACATTGGTGAGTGTGAACACTAGTGAATGAATAGCACGGCTTAAAAAGTTTTGGATCTGACAAATATAACTAGAACTCTTCCTAGCATGCATATTATTAGTATCTTGAGATTAAACAAGATCTATTGGAGCATGTAATTGGTGACAGATAAAGAGATCTTAAGTCATGTAAGCAGTTTTCTCTTGCTTGGAGAATATATTTTAGAGTCCACATTGTACTGCATGGAAATGTATTTGCTGCAGCTAAACTGACATTCCTGTCTTTTACCAGGCTGGCAATGGAAAGAACAATGAAAAATACAAAGGTTGCTCAAATTTTAGTATAAGCCAATTATTAGTTATGAAAGGAAAGCTCAGGAGAGGCAATGAAGTTGAGACTCAAAGTCCCATTAGAAGACATTTGGGCCCAGCTGCCCACGCCCCAAGTATCAATACTGGAACAGAGACACAAACCTGCACACCCACACCAACCCAGTCACCCAGCTTGCCCACAGCTGTTGGCCACCACATCCCAGCTCCTCCACAGTATCCCAAGCTGCTCATATCCAAATTCAAGCTGTTATTTTTCATCTATTCATGCACAATGCAATAAAGATTCTTCCTAGTAAAGTTCCACTAGTTCTCTACCCATTTTGTAGCAAACACAAAACTCACTTCACATCAGAATCAATCTGCCTACCAGAGCTCAGGCTTGAGCCTATCCAAGTGTCCTCTTTCCTTCTTTTTCCCCTTTTGCAGCCTTATATAGCTGCTGCACAAGTGTGAGCAAGTGAAACACATCAGTCTCCTTCTCAAAGTACCTTTACTGTATTAAATAGATAACGCATATAGACAATATCTAGACAGCTTGATGGCTGTAAATTGCAGAGATTTTGTTACACTTACAGTTACTATTTCACTTCAGATAGTCACCCTTCATCACTCCTTCACTCCGTTATTCTCACTAGTTTTTTGGCATCATGATGCTTGCACACTTACAAGATAGAGATATGAAAGCAATGGCATGAAGCTATACAATGGAAAATGCTTCTTTGAAAAAGAAAGATCTTTTAGGCTTTAGGCAAAAGGTGAAAAACTATTCCCTGTTCCAGACAGAGCACACCAGAAACAGCATCTTGAGTGGAGCCTCTTGTGGAGCCAGAGATCAGAATCCAGATTTGTTGGCTTTCACTACCAGGATCTCATCACTTGAGCTCCTCATGCAGCACCTTCTCATACCAGATGTGCTATGGGTACTTTGGTTTGCTACATTGAGCTCTTCAGCCCATACTTCCTGTAAACATTGCCCATGCATTTTGATCTAAAGTTCCTTTTTCCTATCAGGTACTTCAGTCTGCCTAAAATATTTTACTTTAAAAAAAGCAGGACTTGGCTAAATACCATGACAGCTCCAACTTTCCTTAGCTTTCCAATTTCATTAATTCAGCCACTGAGCTCAATATGCAACTTTGATGCAGTTCTTTTTTTCACATATCAGTGAGTACTCTTCTCAAGAAGATAATTTCCATTTTCTTTAGCACAACTGAGGTTTGTTTCTTTTTCATTTTCCCACCCTAGGAAGAACAGTCTGCCCTGAGCCTCACTGGTAAGCAATTAAAATCTGGAAACTTGCCAGCCTCTGTGGTACTGTGAATTCATTTCCCAAGTACACATGTAATTCTTGGAGCTGAAGTCGAAACAATAAAATGTGTAAAACTTGACTATATTATGACTCCTCACTCAATGACAAAGCCCCTTTCACACAAAGAAATTGGAGCAAATCAGTCAATAATGAGAAAGTGCAGGCACTAATTATTTTATTACAAATCTGGAAAATATGCATAATTTAATTTTTGGAAATTAAATGTGCTTATGATAGAATAATCATTTTTCAGCTGTGACATCATTAGCACTCCAGTTGCCTTTAATATTTCTCAATAATATACTTATTCTCACTATTAAGGCTGAGCAATATTCCAAATAACTGGACTTCAAAAACTCATATTCTGTTTGCAACTATCAGTTTGATCTTCTCCAGATACTGCCGAAAAGCCAAAAAACACCAGTGATTGAGGGGAAAGGACATTGTAAAAGCAATGTTTTAAAGGTAGCATAGCCCAGTAAATGCAATTAGTGAATCTTTGCCCTGTATATTGTATGAAATGCAGAAAAACAGCAATAGACTTGCTGGAGGGTTCACAGGAAGGTCACAGCCACAGATGTCAGTGCCCAGCCCAGGCACATTTCACTGGAAGGGAACTGAGTCCCAGGGCCTTATCCCTGTGGATTGAACGTGGATTTGGGAAAGCTTCAGGTTTCGGGCTGGAAACAGAAGAAAAAGGGCAGGGGGTGGGGGACAGAAGGAGGCTCATCAGCCAAACCATATTACATTTCCCACTGCACTCCCACAGCTCAGGCCTTGAAAGAAGCTAATCCTAACAAATCCATGTTATAAATTTTTTTCCCCTAATTCATACAATCATTTTATTGTTTGTGTATGTGTACCTATCCCTCACAAAGATTTAAACTGGTGTGCCTTACATATATTGGAAGATTAACAAAGCTGCTACAGCATGTGGCTTGTTGGAATCAAAGGGAACAGATTTGTTCCAATGTCCTATAACTGTTGTAAAATAAATTCAGTGATTTCACCTGAAATCCTATATGGTGTTCTATGCTATATAGTCATGATTATGACATTAAAGTTAAAGGTCATTCAAGGTTTATTTTCTAGCCTTTGATAAGTGGAGGATTTATTCTCGTGAACCCTTTATATGCCAAAATTTAGCACTGCATTATTTGGGCTCTACAGTAAATGCAAATGTGTTTCTGAAATGTGGTGTAGATCCATTATGGAGCAAAGTAAAATTTAGGACCTAAAAAAATCTTCACACACTTATACAGCAGTGCACAAGAGTAAAAATATTAAAAACAGTCCTTCATTAAATGCTCAGTAATTTTATTAACCTAATCCAAAAATAGCTAATAAGGAATTAATATTCATTCACCAGTGTCTGCATCCTAATTAAGAAAGACTTTTGAATTAACCAATGTATTCTTTTAGGCCAAGGTTCAGCAAAACATTAAAGTACAAGTCTAAATCCATTTCTAGCTGAATAAGTCTGCTTTATGCTTAATCCAAAGGGCTAAATCCATTTATTAAAGATCTAAAAGGGGTTTGAGGATGGAAATATATAGAGTGATACCAGTATTCTCTCAAAAAGAGTGACTTAAAAGGCTGAAAGATTATTTTATAAAGATAAAAATTGAGGAAACATGATAAGCATGCTGCATAACGAAAGCACATGCTACAGAGGGCAGTTGTAACACTTCTTTATTTAATGCAGTACCAGGACAAAGGTATTCTGAATGAAACAAAGAATGAATCAAATCAAACCTGATCAAGCAAAACAATCTTTTTTGAGCAACTGATGCATAGATTTCCATCTATGTCACATCACAAAGAAATCAAGTATAAAAGAATGATATTTACCTCATGGAATGATATTTAGAAAAATGGGAATTTCTAGAGTTACTGCCAAGTTTTCCATCACATTTTGAAAATCTTCCTGAACCCAATTCTTCAGTGTCTCAACCAGTTCAGGTACCACAGAAACCTCTCAACCCATTCTGCACTTTTCTTTAAGCATTTGGTACTCAGATGTTACACACTGGACTAATTGCATCATTGGGCCCCTAGTAACTATCTGCTGTTTGAAGATCAACATACAGATTCTCTTATATCAGCAAGACAAAGTAATTTGGTTACCTGGCAGTATAATGGCACTGTTGAAAAATTTGCCCTTTCACATTCTCTTCTTTGGCTTACCCACGGTCTTTATCTGTTGCTCTGAAACAGCTGACTTTTCTTCCCAGGTATACCTCTAAAATTGACTTATTTTAGTTTATTTTTTTTATGTTTTGTTCTTTTTCCCATTGAAGAACAGCTGCCATTCAGATGTGGGCCACAAATGTACAACAGTCTCCAAGTGATACACAAAGATCAGTGCTCGGGAGGACAGGTGTGTTCAAGTGAACGTTTGGATTTTGTCATGACAACAGCATGCCTTGCAACTAGCATTAATTACTTCTCCTGAAGTAGATCTGACAGCTTTGCTCAGAATACATTCAATCTATAAAATTTCATGCAGCACTGCAGAAGGAATACTGATTTTGAAAACTGTAATACCAACAACTCATTTCTCATCAGCTCAGAACCACTTATGGTATGTTTAATAGATTCATTTCATTAAGGTGCCCAACCCTACATAAAAAGACCAAAGTCATCACTAACTATATTTTTATTATTACACTTATTTTTTAAAATTCAGTATTTTTTCTTTTACAAAGCATCACAGTATTGCAAAGTAATTTTTCCAAAATCACTAGCAGCAGTAAAAAGATTAGTGCTAGCACAGGTCTGAGGACCTGAAGAGAAGAGTAGGATATTTTCTCAACAGGGGCTATAAGATAGTCTTTGTTTCCTGCTATATCACTATAAAATGTAATGCCATGAACTTGTGAACAATTTATGTCAGAAAACAATACAGCATCAGACTCCCTTCCTTCAACAGTGAAGGCAGAAGATCCAACAATCAGTGGGGTTATCTTCCAAAGTGCAAAAAGCCATCAGTATTATTTTAATATAGCACAGACCATGGGAAGGAATGTAATCATCTTTTTATTTGAGTAAAAATTGAGAATAAGATGGCCTGTACTAAATGAAAAAGGAAACTTCAGACACATAATCTCTTCATTATAGCTATTTCCTTTTTAATAGAGAGTTTCTTTTCTTCTGATCTGAAGCTTAATTTATAAGCTGTTATTTAAGAAACTGATATAAAGACATTAAACTAAGCTATACACTTGATTTACAGCAGAATGTTAATTACTAAAATCGTAACTGTAATTTAAACTTGCATATTTTTATAGCTCTAAATACAAATAATTTCTCACAGAAAGAAATGCTATAGTAGCATAATTTTGGTTATATAAATAAAGAATGTTTATACTCACAGAATAAGCTTGACTCAAAAGTGTCCATTCTCATATGGCTGATATCTGTTCAAATATGCTTTATTCTACACAGTCTAATGATTTGAATCCCCTCACAAATGCAAAAATTTCATTGTTCTATATTTCCATATCACTTGTGTGAGCCCTGTTTGGTAGTGCTTGATACCATTGCAACTGAACAGTTAAAAACTAATCTACAATTCAAATGCTCACAAAAGCACTGCATGTACTCCTGTTTTTTGTAATACCATAGTGAAAGTACCACACTGAAGACAAGCATTCTTGTCATTCAGTTGCAAATATGACTTCTACTCTTCCAAAAAGAAACGCAAAAAAAAGTTATGAGTAAGAGTCAAAGAAAATTAGTACATAATTCCATAAGCACTCACTCATAAAAACTACCCATCTATTCCCCACCTATTCCCCTTGCTCATATAAAGGAATCCCATGCAGTGAAAAACATTTGCCTGCGTTTGATTGATTTCAGATTTCAGAGATCAGGACTCACAGGTTACACTTTCACTCTGCCACTGGCTTGTCTGTAACCTAGGGCAAATTACTCAATGTCTTTATCTTTTTTTATATGAAAAATGGGGCTACAAATACTTCCTTTAGGAGGGCAGTTACAAGGATTATTAATGCTTCCTGAAATGCTCCAAGTTCCTCCAATTAAAAACATGTCATAAATACTACCTAGAGCATAATGTTACAGTGTAACAATTGCAGGCTAGTACTAAAAGTGGAAATTATTATTTTGAGAACAAGGATAATATAATGCAGATTTCAATTACATCTTTAAAAAAGTTCTGTGAAAAGCTTGAAGAAACTAGGCTACTATCATTTATGATCCCTTGGCTTCCTAAGTTGCTTTAAGTCTAAATTCTCTCAAGCATTTAGTCAATAATTGACTGCTTTCAAACTGAACTCAAACTGCAGAATCAAACCAAACAATGTCCCAGACCTCCACCAAAATCAAAGCTTTGTGTTAGGAAAACACATACTGGGCTAATGCAAAGCATGCTTTGATTTTGATCTTCTTTTGAATATTTCTCAGTTTCAATTTTGTCCATTAGGCAAATGACTGAGACAATCAGAAGGTAGTTGCCCTTGGTGAACTAACAGTCAAAACCCACCACATTTTGGCCATTTTGAAAAGCTCCAGGAGCCTGCCATACTAGAGGCAATCTTCAGACTTAATGTCTTCCAGTTCTAAAGAGTTTATTCAAATCTCCATGGACAGTCCCTTCTTTAGACTCTTCAGGAGAAGAGATGTTTCAGAGCCCACCTTCTACCCTGATCTCCAAGGATCACCCTTATACCAATGAAACCCTGCTGCTATAGGACCATGAAGAACTTTTCTAAGTGCAGCTGAGCACAATCCTGAACAGAAGACATGGAAACCCAGACACACAGTAAGTCATTGCCCTGTACTCAGGCCAAGAGCCAAGCAAAAGTTTTCATTTTAATTTTTCTTCCCCTGATCTAAGAAAAACACCCTCTATATTCCAAAAAAAAAAATATGACCAAGAGTAAGTACCTCACAAAATATTCACAATATCTCAATATCTCACAGACAATGATATCAAGCATGTGTTCATGCCAGATTTCATGAGGAACATTGAAGTGAGGTTAAAGCCAGCTGTATGAATCAACATAAAAGTGAACATTTTCCCACTGCTGAACATAATTAATATACCATTATTCTTCCAAGGGAAGGATTTTTCAACCCCAAATTCTAGATTTCACCCTTTTTTATATAGCCTTTTCAATTTTTTTTAATTCTGCATTATGACAGCAGAGACAATCGAATTGTTATGTTTTCTCATGTTTCTGTATAATGACTAAAGCATTTTGGCTTGCATTTAGAAAGTAGATAAAAATCCCCCTCACACCAACAAAAGCCTCACTCTTTTGGGCAGAGACCAAGCACAGACAATTACAGCCTTAGTCAAATAAATCTTTAAAAGAAGGAATCAGAATACTTCCATTAGTAGAACTTCCTTCTCTGCTGTCTGTAAAACTACTTTACATCTAATCAAGGAATTTAACAGGTAGTGCAGCTGTCCTAAAATATTATCTTCTTTTGCAGAAATGCATGGGAAATGAAGATCACCTCCGGTACACTGCATAACTCAAAAGCCAATAAAATAACTGCAAAAAAATTGATCCAGAAGCCATATCAGGCCATCTTTGTATCTAGAGTGATATATTGAAACCAAAAAGTGACAAAGGCACATGATAAATCAATTCATAATCATGCTACACACAGCACTAGAAACATAGTCCATATTGTGCTGGTGAGATTGCACTGGAGCCCAGCAGGTGCTGGAAAATATTTCACCTCTGCTTAGCTTTATTATCCATCTCCATGGGCACACAATGGCCATCTACAGGTTCCAGGGCACCAGACCACGTGCACCAGAACTAACAAATGGTCATACTTGAACAAGACATGCTGGTTTCATTCTCTGCACTGCAGAGAAACCCATTGTATAATGCTGGAATATTCAGCCAGAAATTTAGTAATTCAAATTCATTCTTTACTGTCTGAATTAAATTCTTCATTAGCTTATCATGACACCAATGCTCAGTTTTCAAAATCACACCTCAAACTTTGCCTAAACACCATACATATAGAAACTCCTGTTTT
Organism: Molothrus aeneus; assembly: GCF_037042795.1. Classification (NCBI taxonomy): domain Eukaryota; kingdom Metazoa; phylum Chordata; class Aves; order Passeriformes; family Icteridae; genus Molothrus; species Molothrus aeneus. Next base: position 62,301,505 of record NC_089649.1, on the reverse strand, counting down.
CTTTGAAAGTGTGAGTAAATCACCTTTTCAATTACTTTACAGGTCTGCTTTAACCTATCACATCTATGGATGCTTTTTGCCTTATCTTTTCTTGTAGAGGTCAGGGAATGAAGAGAAAAATTTGTGGGTATTTTAATATTATTGATCAGAAGGACACTCCAATGCCTTGGGTTTGAATCCAGACAAAGAAGCCTGGTCTACACCAGGAAAAAAAATACCCTTAGAACTTGGTTTGATCAGCAGTCATAAAGAGGCAAAAACAATAGAAATTATAAAAAAAACAATTATGGCAGTTTTCTCATGTGGCTTAATCACCTACAGCAGCTGCAGTCACTCCCTGTTGTGTCTATGTTCAAGATTTTAGTTCATGCATTAGTACATCCTGTTAGTGGGAATTTAGACCCCTCATGCTTAAATGAATTGGGCATCCTCCTCTTCATACATTTTACCTACAAATTAAAACCTGCCAGATCCATTTAATACCATGTACATTATGAGAAAGATTAAATGCATCAAACATAAGTATTCACTAATCAATAGCTTCTTTCTCCTCTCCCCCTCAAATATCTTCACCACTTCCCACCCAAGATTGAGCAATCTACTATCTCTATAAGCTGCATGTTGAATAATAGCTTATCCATCTATATCACCAGAGATTATAGTAACCAGCATAAAAGCCATTATCTGATTCAACAATCACCACTAAATTCTGCAGCAAGCCATGCCTTTTCTAGATAATGAGATTGAACGCTACTTTGAAGTTCCTTACAGCCTAATTTACTGAAGATTTGTAGGGCATTTATGAAGTTTTCCCTGCAGAGCTCTGAACTTGCCAAGACCAAAATCAGGAGCAAAGATGTAAATAAAAGAGAGGCAGTTTAACAGTCCACACCAGCTGCTCATTTCTTAGACAAACAGTATTTCTTCTACTTTGAAGATACAAAACAACTTCTAAAATGAGGTATCCAGGAGGTATTTTGTTTTGCTATTGAACTTGACCCAGAGAAGAACTGCAGATACATCACTATGAAAACCTGGTTTGTTGTAGTGCGCACAAAATTCTTTGATTGTCTAATGAAGAATTAAAATTTGGCATTAGACACTATAAAGGAAGACAGATGATCGACAATGCAGCAATAGTATAGAAGATGAGACAGTGCTGCAGAAGAGAATGAAAAGGGGAAGGGGTGCCATCAAACAATCATGATTATTATAGTAATTTGCTGTTAAAGCACATCAGTTCCTTATTATCTGCACTTCTGGCCCCGTGAATCAATAAACACAGTATAGTAGAAGACATTATAAGTTAATGGATGTGCTTTTTCACTCTGAGGGTCAACAATTAAAACATTTCTCAGTTTTGTTCATGGAGAACTTGAGAACAGAGGCTGCTCAGTTCAGAGTAGTTCAGCCCTGAGCTGGCACAGAGAAACTGGCCCAGCAGCAGCTTTGTACTGTTGCTGACCACATTGTTTGCTGCATTTAAATTCACTCTTATCATTTAAGGAATGTAGTATCATTAAAAAAAAAAGAACAGGCTAGAACAGGACAGGATAGGATTGGATAGAACACATAATTTGGAATAATGCATAGAGAACAACATATTTCTCGACTAATTTACCACAGCAGTCCATTCATTTATAGCACAGCTGGTTTTCAGCTAATTTACACCACAACAGAGGATAAATGTCCCTTTAAAAACATCCAGACAAGCAAGTGACCTTCCTTTCTGATTCTATATTTTCACAATCTTCAAAAAAATGCTTTCATCAAAAAAGAGAAACACTCTGAGGTAGAAGCAGCAGTAGTTATAGAGCAATAACACCCTTTCCACATTTCAGATCAGGGAGAATGGATTCCTTCAGGAACTTTATGGCATGACAGTGGCTTTCCTTGTTACATTTCAGCAATTAATTTTAGAAGCATTTCCTCAGCATCACCCACATGCAAGTAGCCACTCACACCACTTAATAGGAATAATTTTCTCTCTGTGTTGCAAGCACACACACATTTTAGTGTGTGCTTTAGACCAGAAGAAAACAGAATGAAAACAACAAAAACAAGGTACTTCAACTTGGAAATAAATGCAATAAATCACTATTTCTCTTATATGTTCTGAGGCAAAAATACAGCTTAGCTCTTTCACCAATTTCTAGAAGAGCTGAAATCAGCAAACTGAGTTTGGCATGCCAGGTTGGGTAAGCAGCCAAATTTGGACAGTGAAGGCTGGTGGAACCAAAGGGCTTTTTACATTTTAAGAATGGTGAGAAAAGCCTGAAAAAAGGCAGTTGACATGTCATAGGAAAATTCAGAGAATATTTAACCACCATTCCATAGGAGTCGAGTTCTTTGCATGTACCACTACGACGTAAAGAACTTGTCCTTACTTCAAACAAACCAACATTAAAAAAAAAACAAACTATGATGAAGTGTTGTTTAAGGAAGAAGATCAATATATTTCAGATATATATTTCTGAAATGCTAGAGATATTCAGTTGTGCACCAAATTTTCACCACTAGGTAAATTTAAGCTCTCTCCCAAGCAATACCTCAAGCTCTCAGTATACTATAAGCTGCATTCACTTGTCCTGTTCATGAATAAAATATTATGATATAGTGTGGACCTACTAGGGCAATATCTTTAAATATTAAAAAACTTTAAACTCCTCTCTAGAGAAAAATATTACCTCTGCTTCCACAAAATGGATAAAGATTCTTGTCTTAAATCAAAGTAAATAATTGACAGAGTTGGCAACTAAGTACTTGGGATACAACTGTTTGAGCCAAGCCTTTGTCTTTAAAGAAAAGATAACTCCTCTTGAAAACTGTGATTTGCAAGATGAGCTTTCATTGAGGCAGTACAGCAAAATTCATAGGCAGAGAAGAGGATGATGACAAAGTAGGTTATAAAAAAACGGTGGAGAGTTTTCCAAAAGATATGCTCATAGCAGGGGCAGCAGGTTCCTACGCCAGTGAGTAATCCTGGATGTGCATAGAGCAGACTTCAACCTTACTGGCTCTTTGCAGGTCATCTTCCTCAGTATTTCATCAGCAAAGAAGAACTCATGAATAGCTACAGTAATCCTGACGCAAACTGTGGTTCCATGAATCTGAAACTTTGAATGCTAACAGAGGCAGGACATGTCTCCAAATCTCCAATCTGTGTGTGTTTTCATAGTCTGTCCTAAGCATCCTACGTCACTCCTTGCTGGTAAGAAGACACCAGGCTTCAAAAACCCATGTGCTGAACATTTCCAGTTTTGACAAGGATTTAGGTTTCTTCAGTCACTTAAATATGTTGTGCCTTAGCTTGGTAAAAAAAACTTCCTGTGAAAATGGGCACAATTCAAACAAACACTGTCATTCTCTTGCACACTGCTGGCACAAAACTGCACCCACCTCAATTTCTGCTATAAAACTGCACCTACCTCAATTTCTGCTATATAATACCATTTAGGTATTATGACCAGTTGGGGACAGTATCACGAGGACAAAAATTCTGTTATAAGAAACAAGACTATGATCCAGAAAAAGTGCTGAGAATAATTTAAGACACCTTTTAAGATCAAAGTTGACAGGGCTGTGACCATATCTGCAGTTATTCAATATTACCTTCTGCAAGAGTAGCACTAGCTGTATGGTAAATGACTCCAAGAAAGAGAAATTTCTCATGATTTTGAAATTTCTTTTTCCTGGGAAAAGGTTATCTTGAGACATAAGAGCAATTTCTGCAGCACAGAAAGTATTTGTTCCATGGTTATCACTACCTGCATCAGGACTGTGGCTTATAAGAAGCCTCAACTGTTGGGAAATGAAGACACTATGATATGAAGTGTTACGTTTTTGTACAAACACAGAATCACAGAATGACGAGGTTGGAAGAGACCTTCAAGATCATTGAGTCCAACACATGCCCCAACACCTCAATTAAACCATGGCACCGAGTGCCACATTCAGTCTTTTTTAAACACATCCAGGGATGGTGACTCCACCACCTCCCTGGGCAGGCCATTCCAGTACTTTATCACTCTTTCTGTAAAAAACTTTCTCCTACTCTCCAACCAATATTTCCCTTGGCACAGCTTCAGACTGTGTCCTCTGGTTCTGTCAGTTGCTGCCTGGTGAAAGAGATCATCCCCCACCTGACTACAACCACCTTTCAGGAAGTTGTAGAGAGTGATAAGGTCACCCCTGAGTGTCCTTTTCTCCAGACTAAATACCGCCAGCTCCCTCAGTCATTCCTCACAGAGTTTGTGTTCCAAGCCCCTCACCAGCCTCACTGCCCTCCTCTGGACGTGCTCAAGCATCTCAATGTCCTTCCCAAACTGAGGGCCCAGAACTGGACACAGCACTCAAGGTGTGGCCTCACCAGTGCTGAGTACAGGGGAAGCATGACCTCCCTGCTCCTGCTGGCCACACTATTTGTGATCCAGGCCAGGAGCCATTGGCCTTCTTGGCCACCAGGGCACACTGCTGGCTCATGTCCAGCCAGCTGTCACCAGCACCCCCAGGTCCCTTTCTGCCTGGGCACTGTCCAGCCACACCGTCCCCAGCCTAGAGCATTGCAGGGGGTTATTGTGGCCAAAATGCAGGACTTGGCACTTGGACTTATTAAACTTCATCTTGTTAGACTCAGTCCATCCACTGTTCCAGGTGTCTCTGCAGAGCCCTCCTACCTTCCAACAGATCAGCAAATGCATCCAGCTTAATTTACCTGCAAATTTACTAATGAAAGACTCAATCCCCTCATCCATGTCATCAATAAAAATATTGAACAGAGCTGGCCCCAGCACAGAGCCCTGAGGGACACCACTGGTGACTGGCTGCCAGCTGGATGCAGCACCATTCACCACCACTCTCTGGCCCAGCCATCCAGCCAGTTCCTAACCCAGCACAGAATGCTCCTGTCCAAGCCACGGGCTGCCAGCTTGTCCAGGAGTGAGCTCTGGGAGAGTGTGAAAGGCCTTGCTTAAGTCCAGGTACACAACATCCACAGCCTTTCCTGCATCCACCAGGTGGGTCACTTGATCATAAAAGGAGGTCAGGTTGGTCAAACATGACCTAAACCCCTAAACTCATGGTGGCTGGGTCTGATACCCTGGGCATCCTCTAAGTGCTGTGTGATGACACTCAATATAAACTGTTCCATAACCTTACCAGGTACTGAGGTCAGGCTAACTGGCCTAACCAGGATCCTCCTTCCTGCTCTTTTTGTGAATGGGCGTCACATTGGCCAGCTTCCAGTCATCTGGAACCTCACCTAAATAACAAGCCAAAACATCCATCTACAAACAAGTGTTCAAGGTCATCATCTGCCTTTGTTCAACTTAACATCTGGCTGAATTTTCTAACTGAATTCTGCCTCCCTGCAGAGCTGACAGCATGCATGGGTACTCCTGTAACAAAACCATTTATGCAAAGCTATGGAATGTTAAAGTATCTACTCCCAATGCAGATGGTACTGTGCTCTCACATGCCCAGCTCCACTCATAGGCAATTTCCTCCTAGAATTCATCACCACCATCTTCCCATCTCCCTCATGCTCTGCTTGCTTCAACAGCTGCTACCAAAGGCAGCTACTTCTGAGCTATGCAAAACACACATTTTTTGTTTCTGTTTTGTTTGGTTTTGTTTGTTCGAGTTTTCTTGTTTGTTTGTTTTGTTTTTTCCTGTGGAAGGCCACAAGTGGGAGCCTACCTCAATGTGCATACTGCCCTACAGCATTTCATCTTCCCCTCCCAGGGATACAACCAGCCACTGGCACCCAACCACTTCAACATTTCTACTCTGGCTTCACAGGAAGCAATTTCACAGGCCATGAGTTCTCTCAGTATTGTCTCCTAGACTGATCCATTAAGGAATTGCAGAGTCTGTCTGTCTGTGTTGCTCAAGTAGCCACTGCATTCATAACTGTAAGTGGGGGAAAAGGCAAACAGCTCCACAAACTTCAACACATTTGCTTTGCAAGGCCACCATGCTCACTCTGCTCACAGGCCTCCTTCAGGTCTCCCTGCTCTAATAGAAACAGGGATGACATCCTAAGAGTTAAATGAGCAGAATTTTTGGGAAATAGGTGGTGTTAAATTCTATTAAATACAAAACATCTTTTCTGCCTTGTCTGCACATTAAAATGCAAAGTTTTCCATTAAATGCTTGGCTTACTTATAGAAGATTGTTTAGATTTAATCCAGTGAGAGGGAATCATTCACCAGCACACTGATGCAGGTTGTGGACTATACTGGAGGCTATTTTTAGTCCTTGCATGGTTGCCATGTTGCCTTGTATTGTTTAGTTCTTGGTCTGTCTGCCATGATCCTTGCTGATCCCTTCATCAACTAACTTTGTCATCTGAAATGCTGTAAAATCACATAGACAAACCTCAAAGAAATCAAAATAAATAGCAGCCATTACTTGGAGCTCATTTTTGCACACAATTGTGTATGCTTCAGAATTGTGCCTAGAATTCAGATACACAAATTTCCACTTAATCTGTGTCCAATACATATTTTGTCACAGATAATATGTGTGCATTCACTAGATCATTCATATGTTTCCAAGCCATAAACCTAAGATAAAAAATGTGTCACCCTCATCAACACAAGGACCTGCAACTAAGTTGCTGGCATGGCATTAATGGAGAAATAGAGCAACTTTAAGCAAGCTTGCTCACAGTGAACTCATTTCTACATAGCTACATTTTTTGCAAAACTAGCTGTGTATAGCACATTGACCTTTTTTCACTATAAGCAGACTTTCTGTGAAGGGGGGGAGGCAGAAAAAAGAGCAGAGAAAAACAGAGGCAGATCACAGGTCATTGTAAGAACAGGTTGTATTCTCAGATTTGAACAAAAGTGAGTATCAGCATCAATTTTAAAAGATTAGTTGTATCAGAGGGAGGCCTCAGAAGGCAGTCATTTTCCAGATACATTCTTCCTATTTGTAAGACATCAAAGGACAAAGCCCAACTTTTGTCTTTCTATTTTCACCTTTACATTTATTTCCTTTTTAAGCAAACCTCTCAGTGGCAACTGGAACATCAGAAAGATTTAGTCATAATAAAAATCTATATCTATATATAGGCATATATAATGATAATGTGCAAGGATATGACACTGACTTCATCCTTTAGGGTCTGAATCCCAAGAACATTAATTTCTTTTTATTAATGGAATAGGGAGGAAGAAGGGAAAGCAGCATCAGAAAGCTAATAAGAAAGAAAACGTGTCAAGCTTTTTTTGGTAAACTTAATTCCATAAACACATGTAGATGATGATACAAAAAATGCCCAAATAAGGCAGAAAATGCTGAGCTGTAGGAGACATACATTTGATGAGGCTTTCCTAGAGGCAAAGTTTTCATGCAGAAGAGCATTTTCCTCTTTCACCATTACTGCCGCCTTACAAGGGGCTTTCCAAAAAAACAAAGTTTTCTTTGGGTGCTGTAAATGGACAATGTTTTCTGCACCAGGAGTGAAAGGTCTTCTGTGAGCTGCAAACACTCTGAACTCAGGGCAGGAGCTCCTATCTCACAAGCCCCAGAGGACTGGCTTTCACCTGACTCTCCACACATCACACCAACTTTCCAAGGTTAACCTGAGCATCGCTTGAAATTTTCTTCTTAAAATAATCAGTTATTCATAATGTATTCCAAACATCAAATATAATTTCATACATTAAATATTCATATCAGACAGGTTTTCAGTTGTAAGAAATTAATGCCATTTTAAAAGGCCCTAAGTCTGCAGTATGTAACTTTAAAGAATACAAACATTTCACAAACTGACTAGTATTTATATTGCTCTCAAAGCCTGTGACAAATGTATGATGTATCTGACAATCTTAACTTTTTACAGCTATTGATTTAGAATTAATTTAGAATTACTACAGATTTAATTGTATGCTAGGCAGTCAGTGCTACAAAGCGACACATTATCTGACTGCAGAGACAACTCGGGTCAAATTAGAGTTGGATATTCAATTAGTTTCAGCTTCTTGATGTTTGTGTGTGTTTTTCCCCACTCCTACTGAAGTCATGAATGTGTGACTTGCTTATTTAACAGCAACGTGAGTGCGCAAAATAAGAAAAATGTAGAGAAATAATTATAATTAAAAAAAACAAACCAAAACCACTAGCACATTATAAAGTAGAAAAGAAGAAAAGCACTCTCAAGCTGTTCTTTTTGCAGAACAAACAAACTACCCAGACCTTCAAACAGGCAGGGGATATAAATATCTCGAGCTAGAACATTCAGACTTGAGGAGCTTATCAGACCCTTGAACCAGAACCATTCAATTTGCAGCAATTTGAGCTAAGGCATCCTGAACTGAACTTGTAACTTCCACAACACAATAGACTCATTTGACAATATATAACTCATGGTACACAGAAGCATAATGAGGCAAATTCTTTGAAGAGATCACAGTCTCTCTGTATTAAACCTTGTTTCATACTTGCAATATAGCTATAAAATATAGTAATGCTTCTTGTAGAAAATTCAAAACAGTTTGGTAATTTTTTTTAAATTTAATTAGGATTTTCCTCTTTTCTTAAAGAAAGATTAGTCAAATAGTACAACTCTCCTGTTTTTCCAAAAGCCAGGCATTTGCAAAGTAGGCCAGAGAGCCATTAAAGCATTTTCAGATGGGCAGCAGGTATATTGAATAACCTTCATTGCCACACAATCCAGTACAGGCAGTAATAGCAGTAGCCCTCTACATAAAAGAAAGGAGAAATCAGAGATTTTTAGAAAAAAAATGTCTACATTCCCCTCAGTTATATAAAGTAATCTGCTAAAGATGCCAAAGGGAGATAGCAATAATCTCGTATAGGGTAGAAGTGAATGTCAGCTCAAGTTTGTGAGTGTCCACTGCTGCCCACCCCAGCCCTGCACATGGAGAATCACCTTCCTGCATGCAAGCACCACCTGCTGTGGGAAAAAGGCCTCAATTCAAAGATAAGAGTCAGGGATTTACTGCAATTTATGGGAAAGTCTTGTAGCACAATGAAAAATAAAATTTTACAGCGAACTAAAATGATTTGGTCTGCATTTACTTCCATATTTTATATTATAATGTGTTTGATTAACTTTGATGGCTTTGAAGATTTAAATAGCAACATGGATAAACTTTTGCACTGAAAATGGAGAAGGACATTATAAATCCTGTCAGGAAAGGCTATAGGGAAAACATAAAATGTGACAGATGGAGAGGAAATACTGCGAAGTTTAGGTACACGAGGAAGCTGTCTGAGTTGGAAAATCAAGCATATTATTTAGTTAATTATTCCACATCCTAATCTAGGCAATGAAACAATTAACTAAACTTCAAAGACCTGGTATCCATGCAAGTATAATTTGATTTTTTTTTTTAATTTTGGCATCTCAGTGAAATAAATATTTACACCTCTTAATGACTATGCTTGCAGCCAGGCTTTTAAACCCAGAGAAGCAAAGAGTTGCTGGTTTGTACTTTTAACAACTAAAAGAAATTACTGAAGAAAGAGGAGCTTGATTTGTTTTGGGTTTTTTTGTTGCTGTTAGATTTAGGGTATTTTGTGCTCCTTGGTGATAATGGTGATGCTTTGTTTTGGGCTTTTCTTTAGAAAAGCTTAGCCACAGGACTAGATTTAACCCAGGGAATAAAATGCAACATATTAAGAGTTGCACAAAGAGTTGTAGAAAGTGACTCAATTATCCATCCATGCACAAGCACTCCAACACCAAAGCACAGTCCAACACAACCCTTTTGTCATTTTCACAGAGAACACAGGAAGCAAGGGTAAAAGCTTCTCCTGAACTCTACCAGACAAGGAAGGAGATAAAAATCAATCAGATTTAGAATCATGCAGCTGATGTCTTGTAGCTCCTTTCCATTTTACACCCATGTCTCAGGTGCTGAATTTTACCACTGACTTCAAATATATCCATTGAGGCAAGAAATGAAACAGCACAGGAGATATTCTGTGCTTGGGGCTGCAAGAACAAAGACAACATTTTACATTCAAGCTTCCAGGAATGTAGTTTTAATTTTTTTCTTCTGCCTTGCTTGTGTAGCAAAAATTACCCTCTCCAGCAAACGAGAAACTTACTCTTAATAAAATGAGAAACACTATATAGAGCTGTTTTGCCTGGATCTGTAGGTTTCCACACCACTGATGCAGGCATTGTTTTCTAAATTTGTTTTTTTCTGAGTTAATTAGAATAAATAGGTTTTCCATTTTTCATCACCTCTTTGGTGCCAACAAGCACTTTAGGGAATTCCTGGCTGGGTTTTATCAGTTAGTTGATCAATCACTTTTCTATTAGAGACACAAACATTGAAGATGTGATTGAAGTATAAGGTTATTTAGTCTTCACATATTCAGTGGCAGCTACAAAACAAAGCAGCCAGCAAAGTGATTAAAGTGATTTAAAAGGGTCAAATAAACCATAAAGAACATTCTTAATTGTATTCATAATAAAGTTATCTTTACCCCAGCAGTCAAAGCAGCTGTGGATGCTCTGAGATCTGCAGAGTACTAATGAGCAAGGGAATAAAGCACAGGACTTAGACTCAAAATCTGAAGAGGTGCATGAGATGTATAGAAAATGCTGTGCTAAACACGTCCGATTCTGAAAGATGCAATTATGCTCAGGACATCAAGTCTGCAGTGTCTTAAGTCTCTGCATTCCAAATTCCAGTTTTTATCCCCAATCCCTCTCTTGGGGCTAACAGGAACATACAGATATGTGAGACACTTCTAATTGAAATCGATATTAAAGATGTTCACTCAGATACTGGAAAAAACCCTGCTGGGAAAAAGCCCTGCTGGGAGTATTTGCAAGATGAGCTTTCATGTGCACATGAGCTACCCTGTGCCCTCTGCTTTCAGCTATCAGCCCCTGTTCTTATGCTCCTCTCTGCTTCCCAAAAATATAATCCCAACTGATGTCCTTTGAGGAGATTTCTTCATCAGCCTCACAAAACCTCCTGCCCACAACCCTTTGTCCCCATGGCAGCACCCTGAGCCTACCTGAGCTCACTGAACAATAGATAGATGGAGAGAAGATCCACCAGAGCCCATCATGAACAGAGCCTGTTCCAGGATGGCTACACCATCTGTGTTGGGTTCACACCAGGCATCAACCACTTCTGGGCGGTGGCTTTCCCTCTGCAGAATTTCCTAACCATAAATCTCAATCTGTGCGGCTACAAAGCTCTTTGCTGCCAAAACACCAAAGACTTTTGAGGGCAGGAAAGCGTCCTCGAGGGCATGAAAGTGTGTTTTTGAGTGGGTGCCAGAACAGCACATGGAAGATGCCATAGGGAGCCAATACAATTTAAAAAAGCCCAAATCCACAGCTTCTCAAACACTGGGGGAGTAGGGAGTCACAGTAATGCTGCTGCAGGTGTAACACAGAAGGGACAGCAAGCAGGAGATGTAGCACGTGGCAGAACACCTCACATAGCACAGGGCCTGAATGAAAGATTCTCACTGTACTACTGTGCAAATACCCCTGGGCATTGTTAAAAGTGTGTCATATTTGCAGATACTGGCTGCTGGAATTTGCCAATGGCACCCAGTGTCTGTGCTGGCACAGCAGCTCAGCTTTCCATGGGCTCTGCACCAGCTGATTTTTTCAGCTCTGCTGAGAAAAGGAAAGGAAGTCCTAGCAAAGACAAATATTTGACTTCATACATTCACAAAACCAGCACATATGAACCTGAAAACTTTCACCCACAATCTGTTTCACATATCTGAATGAGAAACACTTTAAAAAAATATGCTCGACATCAGACTGCAATATTCATGATGATGACTTCACTGTGATTACCTTGAGCAAATCACCATCATAAAACAAAATTCTATTTTAAAATTCAAAGCATGTATTTTACAGGAAATTGGAAAACTCCAAAGAATCACTTCTCCAAAATTTAAAACAGTAGTTGGCATTAAAACTGAAAATAAACAAAAATATTAAGTGTAAGTTTTAACAAAATACAAGGATGTCTGTACAAGTAAAAGCTTCTAAATTCTCAAGAAGTCATCATTACTCAAACAAAAACCAGGCAATGAAAGTATCATGCTTAAAATGTGAAATGGAATTCGCAATGAAAACAGAAAAGAAACCAGAAAATCTAAAATACATATGAGAATAAAAGTGAGCATGTGGATGCATAAGGCTGAAGAAAGGTAAGGGAAAGAGCGTAAAAATAATAATGGCAAGAAAGATACAGCAGATCTGCAAGAAGTGAGTGGCAAAACTGCAAAGGATGATGTAAAGTACAAAAAGTACACAGAAATGCTCTACTTTTTCCCCTGTCCTCTATTCAGAATGAAGCAGGAGGATGCATTCACCTCATGCAAAGTTGTGGATGGACTAGGAAGTCTGCCATATGTGACAAAGAAGGATGTTAAGCAATATCTGCTAAAATTAAACAATGTTCAAATCAGAAGCCTGGATAGCACATACCCCTGAGTGCTAAAAGGGCATGCTGAGGAGCTTCCCTGAATTGCTAATATTATTTTTAAACAAACCTTTGAAAAATTGGGACATTCCAAAGAAAAAGAACTGCCAAAGGAGACCTAATATTTAAACAAGGATAAAAGAGATGGGCCACAGACCTCTAGAACAGTTATTTAGCATTCAGTTAAAGGAGTGATTAATTTGAAATTTCATCAACAAAGAATTAGAGGCTAAAAATCTAATTAATGTCAATCAGTTAGTTTAATGGAAGGCTGGTCTTGTAAAACAAACCTATTTTCTTTTCATGAAGAGATAACAGGTCTGCTTGACAAAGGCAATTGTATGCTATAGTGCACTTGATTTCTCCATGGCATTTGACTTAGTACCACATGACAACTCAATTAAAAAATTATGACGTGGAATTAACAGAGTGTACTTCAGTTGGATTTAACTGTAGTATAATCACAGGTCTCAAAATGTTCTTGATACCAACAACTCCTCCTCTAGTGGAACGACAAGGAATTCATTCTTCATCTGAAGTTATTTTTATAAAAAAATATAAAATGTCCTGTGGTCACCGTGGTAGGTGAGACAGTTTCTCAGAGTTAGGAAAGAAAATGAGGTGCCTGAGAAATAAACTGAGTTCCTGCCTACATGGAGAACCTACCAAAATTCATTTTAATAGAACCAAATGTAGGACAACGCAAGGGGAATTCAGAATGGCGTTTTTATGTGCTGAATGGGAAGTCCAGAATTGTACTTGACTTGCCTACTTAAGGAATTCAGATATTTGTCAAAGTTTTTAAATTAAAAGTCTATGCTTCTTACAGAATTACAGAATAAAAATAGACCTCTCCAGAGTTGTATGGCTGAAGGTTATCAGTTGGTCACTGCCATGAGAACCACCCACTTTGGGAACTTGGAGAACAGTTTCAGTTGAAGTGAGATTGGAAAAAAAAAAAAGCCAAAGGAAAAAGAAGAATGAGAACTTCAGGAAAACCTCTTGAAATGCTTTCTTAGTAAAAAGCACCTATTACATTTTTGAGGGGAAAAAATAACTATATAAAGCTTAGACAAACAGAAATCATCCCTGTTTTATATTATTTGTGAGCCCTCTGAGAGAATACCAGCATAACATCCACAATTTAAGAAACATGTGGAAATACTGGAAAACATTAAAAGGAGGACCACAAAAATTACTCCAGTCTAGAAAACATGATTTATGATCTGGGACTTAAGAAGTGCAACATAGTCAGATCATCAAAGAGAAGGTTATGAGCCGACTTCATCACCACATAGGTATTTTCACACATAACTGATAACAAGATGGAAATAGTTAATCATGTAGACAATGGCATAACTAACTTCCAGTCACTGGATCTCATTAGCAAGTTAAACCTTGAAAAAACCTTTTGATTACTTTCACAGCCAGGAAAATCAAATTGAAATATTTTACCAGGGGATTCTGCATTGCTTGAAGTCTTTCAAAGAAAATTATGCCATCCTTCTAGAATATATTTCTCTTCCTTTTTTTCCCTGCAAAAATTCTCTGCAGTAAGCACACTTTGGACTGAACAGGAAAGATCATGCTTTGACTTGCAGAGGCAGAAAACCTATAAAAGTAAGACTCCAAACCCTTGGCCTGCTCATTTCTCTTCATTCACAGGTTCTTACCTTCACTCACAGTTTCCTTTCTCTGCAAAGAATCAGATTTAATTCTCTTCTCCATTAAGATGATGATTTTGCTTAAATACCATGTTCTAGGGCTTCCAAAATCACTCACTGAGGTCAGAAGCAACACCTTCTCCCTTTCATGCAGCTAACTAGACTTACTCCAAAGGCAGAAGCAAAAGGACTCTATTTAGCTTATCCTACTTTATTAGATATTAAACACATTTAAAACTTGAAACTAGGACAATGGTGCTATGAACTTTCTTTTCTGATGAACTCATGTAATCATACCTAATAAATTCCCTGTCATTCCAAAAGTATCACATATTGGGAGGTTTTCTCATCTCTCCTGTTCTCTGGAATAGTCTCCAGAAGACAAAAGAGCTTTAATCTGAATAAAGGGGTATTTGAGTTAAAAAAAAAAAAATCTATTATTTTCTCTGAAGAAAATAAGAACTAAATTCTCTAGTGGTTTCTTTGGGCCTGAAACCTGTGAAGTAAAGCTTGTATCTTCCACAGTTTTCATAGTGATTGTCATCATGCCAAGATATAACGTGAAAGTAGGTAACAAGTAGCCCTGGTTGAGATTGTAATTGCACTGAGATTATGACAATTAGAAACCAAGAATAAATCTCCAGAAAGATAGGATTGCAAGTCTGCATTTTACATGGGATTTGAGAAACACAGTGTATGTGTCTGTCAGTGAAAGAAGCTCAGTACCCAGCCCAGGGAGTCACATTCCCAGAGACACACTTGACCCTGAAGCCTCATGTATCCTAAATGAACAAAACCTGTCACCAAGATGCTCTGTAGATGCCTAGGAAAAGCTCCTAGAAAAATCTTTGAGAGCACCACACATGAATCTTATAGCAGAGCTAAAACCAGGATTTATGCCTCAATCAGATTGTGCATCTAGTCTGTGTTCCAGAATACATGGCACAAAGACTGCAATTTGTTCTTACCTGATTAATCTTCACTATTCAGGGCTAGACACAATCCTGTGATACACTCAAAAAAAAAAACCCTCAGTGAAAACTCCAGGCAAAAAAAAAAAATCTTGGTCATCACATGCGAAGTAATCTTTCAAAAGAAGCAAAAAAGAAAATTTGTGCCTTGTTTCTAAGGCTAATAAACCACCATTACGAGCAAGAGTCACAGATACAACATGTAGCTAATTATTTGGTGGCTTCCAGAACCATCTGCTTACTCAACAGGATGTGACTGCTCTGAATTACAGGGAGATATTCTTCATTGCATTTGCACTAAAAAAATTATACAGTATCTGTTATTGATGGTCTCCATTATGACTGGATGACCACAACTCTTAGTCACAGTCCCTCATTTGTCCACAGTGTCATATCATCCATCTGGCATCTTCTAATATTTTCACCATGCCACCAAGGTGTGCATAACACAGTCTGACCATGAAGTAAGCCCAGTGTTTCAAACACCAAAAAGTTTCCATGAAAGGAGGTAGCCTATTGCTAAGTACTTACTCCTGAAAAGCAGCTCACCTAAACTTGTGAGCCCTTTAAAAAAAAAAGCCATCACAAGGCATCAAGATCTCCAAGAGCCTACTACAGCCTCCCTGAGATTTGAGGCTCTGCTCCATGTGTCCCTGGGGAGCACTCTGTAGCAAGGAAAACACTCCCAGCTCCTCAACTTTCTGAAATCCCTCATCTAGAATTTAAGTGTAGTGTGTACATGGCTTCCTTCATTTACACCAGAATATGCCTTTCCTTTCCTCAAGTAAATAATTTTCTAGGTTCAGAAACACACCAGAATGTTTTGATCTTTATCATTGTTAGAAAACACAGCCCAGCTGCCACAGCCATTCTTCTCTCTCCAAGTGTTTGAATACACCTCACACACAGTTTCTTTCAGTCAACAAATGTTTATCAGAAAGAGACATCTGACTTCCTTACCTGTTTTGTCCCCAAAAAACATAAGGTTTCTCGTAAAACTCACTAGGCCTTGATCTAGTCCTGTTTTAGGGAGGGGAAAAAAAAAACCAAAAACCAAACGGGTGGGGAAAGGCAGAGAAGGAGCATCTACTCAGGCAGCAAAACCTTCCAAAAGCAAATAAAGTCATCTGTGTTGTTACTGTAAAGTGTCTATAGTGCTGCCAGCTAATTGTTGGTGCAAGAAAGAAACAGTTCTGATATTTAAAATAATCTAAGAGAATGTATATTCCCAAGATCAAATCTCATGCAACACCATCTGGATTTGGGTCTAGACAACATCCCTGACATTTTACAGTATTTATCAGCACCCCAGTTAAGTGTTGCTGACAGGGGCTGTGGAAAGTGAACTGGGCAGGTGAGCTAGGCTGGAAACTTCAGGCTCCTGGGAGGAGCCTCTGTTCAGGACCTCTGTTTCAGGCAGGTTCTGTGTCCATCTCCAGATCATTGCACCATTGTCTGCAGTGGCTTTAATATCTCTCCTGCCACAAGCTGACAGCCTTCACTAAGGTAGAAGGAAAAGCAAAGCAAGCCACCAATTCACACCAATACTTTGCTAAATAAATAAATAAACAGAACTTGTTGCACATGCCATGTATCCTTATACTTAGCAGCAACACATAGTGAGAATTCGCAGGTCCCATACATTGAAGATTCTTTAAGTCCTATTTAACATGAAGGAAAACAAGAAAACAAACCAACAAAAACCCCTCAGAACACCCAGATGTTTCTGAAAAGGCCAGCATTGTTTCTCATTTCACTGCATATATTATCCCACCATCCAGAAGTTTTACAACACATTTTGTATTAGCTTTTCAGGTCAGCAGTTTTTCAAACTTTGTGGGCTCAGAGCGTTTAGCACTTCTGCAATTTTTCCAGTTTGGCTTTCTCCAAAGATGGGCCACCATCCAAAAACCCAACTTCTACCTCATGGCTGCTCTCCCATCCTGCATTGCCAGCCCTCATTTCTGATTGTGTCCCAAGGCAGGCCAAGTGAGCGGAAGAAAAAAAAAAAAGTCAAGGTTTGTGTTAAATATTCAAAAGGCATTCTGTGGTTTCCTTTAAGTTTAATTTAATTTTGCAATTTTCCTAAAGGAAGTTCATTTCAGACTTTTCTTTCAGAACAGGTAATTCTCTCCAACTCCTGAGAGAACAAAAGGACTGAGTCTCAGGGATGAATTCAGAGAACACCAGAGTCACTATGCTAAAGGTGAGCTCTTGCAACACAAGAGCCACCAGTTCCATCACAATGCTCTGGACTATTCCAGATGTATTCTGGATGCACTAATTCCCATGGGGCATGACTGCAGGTGTCCAATTCCCTGACTGGCATTAGGTTCAGTTGTCACACCTGCAGAGCAGGTCCCAGGAGGAGGGAGTTCCCAATAAAATCATCCTGTTCTTCCAAACAGCACTGACCTTTCCATCTTCAGCTCCTGCAGGAGACATGAAAGATGCCCAGCCTTCTCCATAACCAGCTGTGTATTTTTTGCCAGTGACATTACATAAAATAGACAATAGAGCCCTTCTGGCTTTACCATGTGCCCAACCCATGCCTTCAAGGGCCATTCTGTCAGGGCAGGGAAGAACAAATGCATGGGCAATCTCTAATGATTAGTGCAATCTACTTGTCCATTTCCTACTATTAGGAGATCAAACAGAAACCTCAGCCTGGATGCATTACAGTCTCATTAAGCCTTAAAGCCAGAATGGAATAAACCATTGCACACAAATTCATTTACTCTTGAAATTCAAGCCAGTCAGTCAGGACAGGAAGGACAAGAAAATACCAGCCTTTTGTAGTGAGTAAATTACAGACAAATGGGTTTACAGGGCAGATGATCTCAGTTTTTAAATCTAGACTCAACTAAAACAACTCCACTAGAAAAAGAGGTTTCATATTTTCCTTTAATGTATGAAGCATACATTTGCTGATGTAGACAAGGAAACTAAAATTTGCTATTATAAGGTTGGAATAAATAAGGCCACGGTCTCCCCAAGCCCTCCCCTGCCTACAAACAAAGTAAACAGAAAGATGGCATTTAGGAAAGAACACAAACTGAGCAAGTAATTGCATTTAATAATTGCATAGATCAGTAGGAAACTGCACAAGAGAACAGGATTTAGAAGGATATCTTGAATAGCCTACTCCCATTTGGATTTTGTTAAGCAGACTGTATAAAATCTAATATTAAATGTATAAGTATAAGAATGTTTAGACAGTTTTGCAAGCTTGGACCAGTCTCAGAAGGAGAACTGCTCACCAGCCATGACAAACATAAAAATAGAGCTAATATTTCTACAACAAGCATTGGTTTTGAAATAAAAAGAGCCAAAAGATGCAAACTATTAGAAAGTGCTGCTAGTGAATGACTGCTATTTCATTCCACTTCTTCCCATTCAGCATTGGAAAGTAAAAATATTCAGGTACCACTGCATAAGATCAGTAACAAACAATGAGAAGTTAGGATCTCTTCTGAGGCATCATTCTTAATTAATAACATACATTGTATTAATACATGATGTTCTAATACATAATTAAGTACAAATATGTTATTTTATCTTTAAATAAATAATTAATTTTAAACCATTTGTTCTATGAATAGAAAGAGAACTTACATATGATATATGTATATAAATTATGTTTTGAAGTAATATTAGCTGGTAAAGAATATATTTTAAAACTGGCATATGCTGTTTTAACTTGACCTTTTTTTTAACATTTGCAACAATTCACCTTTATAAACATGGCCTTAAACTTATACTGTAAATAGGAACACAGTCAAAAATACTGGGATTTGTAATTTTTCTGGGTTCTGCATTTGGGACTACAGGTAGTATTTGCTTGCAATTCAGCAGCTGTCACAGGGAATTGTTCTGTACTGAACCTGGAACATCAGACTTGCCAGGCGAATGAAGGAAAACAAGATCCTGCCCCGGATCTGCTTGACCAAAACTCTACCCATGTGATCCTTACAGTTTTCAGCATTAATTCAACAACTTCTTCTCAATCTAGGGATTTTTTGCATGTTTTAAAACATATGTATTTGTGAATTCATACTTGTATTCTAAAAATTCAGCTTTAGCTCAGCACTCAGTAATTTCAGATGTTACACAGCTTCAGTTACCTTCTTTGGCTTAGTAGAGATGTTGCTTTTCCATATTTAAAGTGTTTTGAGAAAAGACAATTTAAACTCACTGCAGGATTTGCTTTGCTCCTAAGTGCTCTATATCGATTGCCCTAAAATCCCCCCTGTTCTTGTTTTATTGTTTGCTTTATTTCCTTCTGATGCTACACAGGGAACTTGAATCATTTTTCCATCAGTTTCTATAGTGTGAACCAAAAACAGCTCGAGGGGAGCTCCACTTGCCCATTCTGAGCATGAAAAGCTCTGACACCCTGGCTGGTGGAAGGGACCCTGGACCCCTGGACACTGCATTCCCGCAGAAGCGCTCAGTGCCACCATCCATGGGAGCCCTCGTGGCTTAAAACTTGCAAGTGCTCTGTCCATGTGTGTGACAGTCAGCAGGGAGGGTGGCAGCAGCTGGAGCAAGCTGGAGCACGAGCTGTGGCTGGACTGCAGGTGTGCTACAGCCCTGCTGCAAAAGAGCCCATTGGCACAGGAAATACCCACCCCAGAACCCAGCACCCCCTGACAGCCCCAGCTGCAGGGCATTAGAGAGAGAAGGAGACCCTGTTCTAGGAACAGACAAGATACAGCTCTAGCCATGGGAATTGTCCTTTTTTTCATACTGTGAAATCTTATAACAAATCTGAGTATCATCCTGAGACTTCAGATAATTATTTTTCCTTTAAGTGGCCTTTCTTTTCAGACAGGTAATCACACAAAAAAAATCCTGGCTCTCTTTTTTTCCTTTATTTAAATCAATGCAAAAGAAAATTTCTGTTAATTCCTAAAGTAGAAAAAAAAACCCCTTAAAAATACCAGTCCTAAAGTCAAAAAATGCCAGAAGATAAGTAAAAATAATTCAAAGTTCAGTAACTGATACCTGTTTCTGAATTCTGGATGTACAGAATTGACATTGCCTAAAGTCCTCTATGGCCCCAAGTATTTACTTCTACATCTTCTATTCTCGTATGCAAATATAATTAATTTTAAAAATATATACTTCAGGAGTAAGTCAGAAGACTTCACTTATTTCTAATGCCACTTGAATTATTATTCCCCACTCTTGAAATGTGATTCTTAATCTAATTCTCATGTTGACTCTAACAACTGGTCTTTCTAAATAGTCCAGACTTCCATTAGCAAAAGTTATGAGAATGCTGTATTGCATATGATAAAGTAATTTTATATATTTATGATGTTGAAGTTACATGAATAAAAGTGGAATCTGAGATTTTATTGATAACTAATACAGTATGCAGTGCTCTGCTTCCAAGAAAATTTGCATTATGACCTGACATTTCTTGGTGTATACATGCAATTCTGGTAAATCATAAGGGAATTGGAAGCACTCACCAAAATTTGCTATTTAATGAGCATGGAACACAGGTTCCCACTGATGATTAATATCCAAATTTTCATCACATCTAAGTGCCTAATTAAATTCACTGATTTGTTCTGATCCTCTAGAGAGAGGAGATCCAAAAGCAAAGTCTGAATCTAGATTTGCTACACTTGCTTCCTCAAATCCCATCTCTGGGAATTACCAAGGAAAGCACAAATAGACTTCAAGCAACTAGAAAAGCCTCTCTAAAGGAAGAACTGCTTGTATTAATTCACATGCTCCCACTGTAAATTTATCAATCAACACATATATTTAGCTAACCAAGATATGCATGCAATTTTTATTATAAAACATTATAGTCAAGTGAAAAATAAACAAACCAGATAGTGGAATTCTGGAGTCTGTGTGTCAAAACACACATTAGAAGTTCTTTAACAGAATGAAAGGGAAGGGAAGGATACTGCAAATGTGGACTTGAAATGAAAAGGCTTCAAAGAATCACACATGGACACACACAAATAAATTGTGCAGGCCCTGCACATGACTTCTTTGGTTTTAGAGGCAGTTTAACTAATAGCAAGAGATTTTATATTTTCCAGGGAGGCTTTAAAAGTAATCATTGTCTGTGTGTTCTTTGTCCATAACTCTTTTGTGGCAGCCAGCAGAATTTAATTTTCTTCCCTTATTTCAGTAATAAATTTCTTTTAACTTTCTTTTGCCCCGACACAAAAGCAGTATTAAAGAAACAGAAGACTTAACCAAGGCAAAACCCCAGAATTTTAGAGGTTGTCAAATCTGACAATAGTGGAGTACTTCTCTGGATTCTAGCTCATGGTCTGAACATGCTTCAGTTCTTAAACACCGCATTTTTAAGGCCATGGTATCAGGTGGCTGACTTTTAGGAATAAGAAAGGATGCTCACAAATTGCATCTGGATCCCAGGTTAATTCCTCATCTTGGATAGATCACTACTCAGGAAGAACAAGCACTACAGGAACTTCTGTGAAACACATGTTCAAACAAAAACTTCATTGGCTTCATAGTTCCTTAATTAATTTTTAAATTGTTCACACATAAACACCAATGGGTATTTATATTTCTGTGATACCTTTTCTCAATGATGAACTAAACAGGCTATTCACTTCTTACTGTAACAACTTTTTATGGAATAAGAATTTTACACTTCATTCTATAAAGGACATAAAGCCAGAATATATCAAGTTCTGAATGCACAGCAAGTTAATGTATGGAGCATAAAAGTTTAACTTTCTAAAGCAAAGCATTTTTCTTTCCATTCGGTACTGGATTACCAAGGGTAGGAAATATTTCATTCTGCTTACAACTTGTACCCTGAGTTGCTGGGTCACTTCTGACTGGCAGTGCCAGATACCTCGGTTACTGCATGGCCTGTGGCAAGAGATACTCTTGGAAAAAATATTATGGAAAGAAAGAGGCAGAAATAATCTCCTCTGTTGTGGCAGGAAAGAGGAAACGGATGATTCCCTGGGGTTTCTTTCAGTGTGAGAACATTCTGCAGCTTTAAAACATTTACTTGAGAAATCAGTATTACTCTGCAGATTAGACTCACATGAAAGTTAGTAAATGGCAATATGCCAGAGCACTCAGCTGAGTGCTCCTGTCAGTGAGGGGATCCCTCCAATACGCAGGAAAAATCTTGAACCATAAGAATCTGAAGACTAACAGCTGGACCCCCCAGTCTGGGATCTCAGTTTTCTGTGCTTTAACTTCTCAGCCCTAGCCCCTAATTGCAGTAAGTACAAAACCACAAACAACCCCCCCCTTACACCTTGCCCAGAATAACCCTAAGAAAACAGAAATTGAAGTAAAACTCATCAAAGCTGTTGGAGACAGACACATCTTCAAAGGCTTGGACTCAACTGGCTTATAAGATTGGCTTATTTTAGTTGGTGGGCAAATGCTGGAAGAGCAGCTAGGCTTATTAATACCTGTGTATCTAACCTGTGTGCAAAAGCCCACAACCAACAATGAGAAAAAACCAAATTATTATTCCTGGATGTGTTTATTTTCACCCAAGTATTCCTAAGTCACACTCATCACTTTTCAACAAGGTAGAGATATTAAACCATCTAATTGGGCATCAGTGCAACATATGTCTTCTTGCAGACTGAGGGTAACATTAAATACTCCAGCAAGATCCAGGAATGCAATATGAAAGGTTTGAAAAAGTTAGATTCACAAAAGCTACTGACACAATTAGCACTAATTGTCAATCACACACTAGGTGGTAGTGATTCAACAGGCAACAGCCATGGAGGCTGCACTCTCCCTCTGCTAAAGACGGACCTTCCACAGCATGGAGCTGAGAAACAGCTCTTACCATCACTGAACTGAACCTGTTCTGAAGATAAAAGGTGGTCCTTACTTCCCAACATTATGATTCATATGTCAAAAGCATAAGGTTTTTCTTAAATATTTATCTTTTAGATGCCATAAGATATTTCTGAAACACAGTAAGATGGAGTCCCTAGCTACAATCTATCTTCAAAATAATAGTAAGGTATATATGTGTATGAAATTAATTAATTCTGGAGTGCCCCATGAAAATGCAAGTCTGATTTGCCCTTCCACATTATTTCCCTCATCACTTCATATATGCACTTATATGGCCAAACTAAAACCAGACTGTCTTCACCTAACATGTTGATGAAATTTTGCCATTGTCCAAAAAAAAAGACCTCTCCCAAAATCCAGTTACATTCAAAGTCAAATGTTTGGAGCCAGGTTCTGAAATTCTTGTTTAGGGCACTCAGGTGGTTTAGGTTAAACAACTAAGGTGGAAGGATGCAAACATCCAATGGTTCTTACTTATATGAGTCACCTCAGTGGTTTGATCCCTCTCATATGCACTTCATAAGGGTTACCTTTATTACAAGGAGAAACAGTACCAAAAGTAATTGTTAAAACATATGCATATGTATAAGGTAAATACCCAGCCCCAGAGATGCAATAATCCCTCACCTCAGTTTGCACAGCTGCTGATGGTGAAATTGCCCAATGCAAAGATCACAGGAGGCTGCACCATAACCTCCCATAGTCATTTCCAGCCAACACACCTGTGATTCTATGATCCTGCTTCTGCAGCTCTCTTACCCCTCCCTGTGAGCTTTAAACTGTGGGTAATTAAGCCTCAGAGGCTAGACCACAAACAAACAAATAAATCTGTTTCTACTGCCTCCAAAGGGAATTTAGATTCATCTGATGTAAAACTTCTGTGCAACGCCATCTCCCCTTAAAGCACCTACATTGGCCAGGGAGACACCTTTAGCTCAGCTTCATCCTGGCCCCTGCTACCTCCACTGTGCTCCTTGGCACATGGAAGAGAACTCTCTCTCTCATCTGGTAGAAGGTCCAGGTCCCCAAGATTTGCAGGCTAAAAATGTAACCCTGACAGTTTCAAACATGCTTCTTCAAGGACACAATTATTTCCAAGGAAAGGCTGCAATAAGAAGAGAAATTTGAGAATTGTACGAGCAGTTCTGGTATTGAACAGAGAAAGAAACTCAGGAATTTCTTTCTTCTATATACACCAGTTCTGCAACTTAGCCAGGTAACACAGTTATCCTCTGGTAAATTCTCATTTTCAGAGCTCAGGCTTCATTCTAATCTCCATTTCCAAAGGTGAGAATCCTACCTCTGGCCTGCTCAGCCAAGGTGACATCAGATTCCATGCAAGTGGGCAATTCCTGCTGCAATCCTGATTTGGACTAGATCTTCCCCTTCAGAATGGTTTACAAAAAGCACTTGGTATATTGCACATGAAATACAGTGAACCTCTTTTTGACCACCAAAGCTCTATATATAAACTTGAAACAAATCCAAGACAAAGGAAAAAAACTCTCCAATGTTATCACCCCTGTAGGAAGGGCCTAGAGAGAGATGGGTCATTTGTTCAAATAATCTCATCTTGAAGAAT
The DNA here is from genome assembly GCF_037042795.1 of Molothrus aeneus. NCBI lineage: Eukaryota > Metazoa > Chordata > Aves > Passeriformes > Icteridae > Molothrus > Molothrus aeneus. Next base: position 62,277,000 of record NC_089649.1, on the reverse strand, counting down.
GGCTTAAGAGTTCAAAAGCCTGAGGGGTATTGCAAGAATGAATTTTACTTTTCAGGGAAGACATCAAACGCAGACATTTCTGTGGCAGACATACCAGCATATCCTTTCAGATCCCTCTGAGTATATTTTCCGCTTTTTGGATTTGAAATCTTGAAGCAATACAACAAGCTCTCATTTTTTAATTAAGTTTCTCGTAGGCAAGACTGAAGAAGGAATATCAGTCAGTGTCTCTGAAGTGGGGGCTAGCACAAAACCCCACTAATAGGCCCATTGACCTAACATTCACAGACTTTACCATTCCTAAAATATTTTCCACCAGTCCAGGCAGCAACAAATAACAGGTTTTGATGTTCTTAGTCATGGTACATTATAAGGGAATATACAATCAACTTTTCTTTGAAAAGGTTGACTGCTACTGCTCTTCTAAGTTCATTTATGCATTATATTCTCCTGCCTGCAGTGCCAGAGTATGTACTGAATATTCTAATAGGACAAAATGGAAATGTTGCACAGCTGCTGATGGTTATTCAAACTCTATTTGGGCTGGTTTGTTTTTCTGGGTTTTTTTTTAAGATAGAAATAGTCTCTTAATTGAAGGTGTGTTTGCTGAGAGAAGATAATTGTTATGAAGGCAAAACTGTCTCGTCTCAAAGGAAAGAAATTCAAGTGGAGTAACAGGATGCATATCAGACAACCATATGTAGGAGACTTCATGAAAAGTGCAATTCCTTCTGATACTAGATTCAAATTCTTGACAGCCACACTTTACAAACTACCAAAGATTGGAGAAATGAATTCTAATGATAAACAGCTCCTAAGAAATTAATAGCTGGTCAGGTTTACACCAATTCCTTCCCAGGAAGATATTCTTGGGAACTAAAGCTGCTGTTTTTGGAATATCTTCTCATAGGCAATACATTGAAAACTAAGCACCAGTGATTTCAAATCCAAACACTTCACAAAAGTTTCATGTAATAAGGAAATGTTTTCTAGTAATACCAAACTATTAATGTTGCATGCTGCAATGACATAATGCTAGGTATATTTTCTGCCACTCTAGAAGAGGAGGTACATAGAGCAAAGCACAAAGTTTATTTTATTTTTAATTTATATCTACAAGAATAATTTTTTAATTTTGTTATTACTTAGTGAGCAAGCTTGGCCTCTACCTCAAGTGTTTTCCAAAATGCTAAAACACAACTGTTTTATTTTGACTTACTTTTTAATTTAGCTCTCTAGTAAAAAGAAAAAAAAAAAAAGAAAGAAAAAAAAATACATTGTTTGCATTTGAAACCCACAGGACTCTCAGTGCTTTCAAATCAAAGAATTCAGAAAGAATTAAGTCACACTGTTTTTCCCATCAAAAAGTCACTATGACATCCAGATGCAGAACTATGACTCTAAACACAGACATGAGAGGATGTTGACAGTAATTGCTCTTGTATCACTTTGGTTTTCTTTCCATTGAAATGTACAGCTCAGAATTCATACCTCTCCCAGCCTCTCTATGTAGTCACATGCACACACACATCCAAAAAAACACATTTAAATATATGGATAGATCAATATCAAGGTATATAAAGGTAATCATATTCCCAGAAAATAAGGAAAGATAGAAGGAGTTTTTGGTTGGTTGGGGATTTTTTTGTTTGAGGTTATTTTCTTTTGTTTTCTTTCCCTAGAGATGAAAACAACAGCAGGGAAACAACAAGAATATAACATTATACTGAGGTCCAAAAGTTAAACTTCAGGAATATACTTGCAATATACGCACAATAATTAAAACTATATAAATATGCCCCTTTTAATGATGAAATTTCCAAGTTACAGATCAGGACTTCATTAAGACATTATTTTAGTCACCCTGCCAAGAAAACTTGCCAGCTGATAGAGCTCACCTCTACCCTTCCTAAGGTTTCTAGTTTGCCTCAGGAAAGCCTTGAATGTGCACCTCCATTTTTGAGACACAGAAGAAATCCCTTTGCCCTGAAGGTTCTCAGCATGCCACTCAGAGTATTTCATGTAGGAAAGTCACAAAAGGAAAATACATTTCCCAAGTTCCTCCTCCAAGCCCAATCCAAATGATGAAGTGCAGCAACAGAATACTTAAATGACCAACAGTTTAAAAATGAAAGTTTCACTCTGCTCTGTACAGAACAGAGCACATTTACTAGAACTACTCAGGTAATTGATTTCTTCAGGGGGAATTAACATTTTAATTAGCAATGAAGTAATTTTGCACTCTAAGGATAACAAGGAAATTATCACATTGTCAGAAACTAAACACAAAGTTTGTAAAATGTACAGTTTATATAAGTAATTGATTTACACAAGGTTGCATTTTAGAACAAATCATGATGCTTTCTCCAAGTAAAGATGTGTATTCAATTATATTTTCAGTAGTATAAATATACAGATATTTATATATATATAAATATATAAACAGACATATACAGATATGCCTGTATCAGTCAAGTTATATTCCACAGTAATATCTTATGCAATTAATCAATGTAATTATATCCCTGCCATGAAAATATAAAAGATTATTTAAATCATGCAAGAGAGGGCTGTAATTTTCCATCTCTTGCTGATTAAATCCCACTTTTCAGTAAGGGTTAAAGTGTACATTATGCTACCTTCCTACTTACATTTTCCAAGGTGCTAATTCTCTTTTCTGAAATCAGTTTAGATACCCCTGCTGCCAATCTGTTCAATCAGCAAACGAAGGTGCCACACTAAGCAGTTTCTTTACATAAGAGAATCTCCCTGTCCATTTCTCAACCAAGCCAGCCAGGAATTAGGTGAGGAGGACTGTAGTTTCCATTTCTCTTGGATACTCCTTCTCAGAAGGAAAAGTCTAGCAACTTACTGAACAAGGCAGGAAGTTATGACAGCCACATCCCTATTCCAATTCCACCCAAACCATTAAAACTATGGATATCATCACCTACCTAGGAAAACCTCTGAGTATACAACACACAAGCAGCAATCTGTCCCTATCCAGAATTGTCTGAATGGACTGACAGGAGTGAACCAGATACAAGCATCATCTGAAGGCTGTTTGGAAAAGAGCAATTTAATCTGCTCCTGTTTTCCTCACTCTGTGACTCAGTCACTCTCCTTCTGCATTCCTCCCACCTTCATTCAGGTTCTTGCTCAACAAGGCACCAAGCTGAACTTCACCAATCCCACCTACCCTGAATTGTTTGTGCTGTATTTTTGTTCCCTCTTTCCCCCTAAATGTATCTTAGATCCAGACCAAGAGAACTGCAGAGAGCTGGTACCTGCTGACTCCTCCACCTTTCCCAGTGGGACTCTTATGATCCAGATTCATCCCACTTAACATTCACCTTACAGAAATCAGTGGACAGACAAAGGCAACTGCCATGGTCAGGTCAGCACCCCTCTCTTCCCAATCATCCTCTGGAGACCTATACTCATCTCCATTAGCCCCACATATGTCCTCAGGCAACTAACTACCTACTTAATTTAGGCATTTAAGTTAATGGGAATATCTGGGGCTCACAGTCACTTGGTGAATTTAGAAAAGATCTTCCTTTAAAAAATAAAACCTACAAGGAAAAGAGGGAAATGGAATTAGTTACAATTCTGCTCATTAAAACTTAAGTATCTGTATTTTCCTTGTTTTCCTCTTTGTTTCTAGTAGCACTACTAAATATTTTAGATAGTTTCTGCTTGGCAGAATAAATGGATTCAAGCCCTTACTAATAAGTTCTTTAACTCCAAATTAGTCACGACTGTAAGAAAAGTAGCAAAAAGGGCAATTTAAAATTTATAACCTCCTTAATATTGTGTACAGTCTTGACAAAAATACACAGACAAACCTAGAAAGCATTTAAGTAACTGTGGTCCACTTGCCAAACACAGTAAAGGCACTTCCAGGGAATGATTATTTCTGTTTAACTTCAGCTGTCTGTAGTTTGTGGGGCTTTTCTGACACGGGCAAAGAGGAGCTCAGCCAGAAATCTGAAACCTGTTACATTTAGGAACACATTTTTGTGTAGCAACTAGGTGCCTGATGACTTCATGGGAATATCTAAACCTACTTAAAATTTGGCAAAACAGCTTAATGAGTATTTTTACTTCCTGTTTAATTTGCACACTACAGGAAAAAAAAAAAAGGAAATGAAAAAAGAACCAGAAACAGACAGTTGGTCTCCAAAAATCCTATAAATTTCTGTCTCTTAGACTACCATATATATAAAATCTTGCATACTATTGCAGAGATATTGCATACTATTGTAAGAGCCATATAATGTCTTTCTATAGCCTTAAGGAAACACACTCAAAAGCAAATATTTGAAATTACAAAGAGGGATGACAACAGCAGCTTGGGGTGGCTGAGATGCTGCAACTGCTGAAAGTTGATTGTATCCAAGTAACACCAAGGCAGGATTTCTCCTCCCACTCCAGGGCTGCCAGGGCACAATAGTGAGTGGTACAAGAAGGAACTGAAAAACAGATTAAAATGCCTGTTCAAACCCTACTTCTCTTCATACCTCCCATATATACAGAGTTTGATAGAAAGTCCAACTCCACACTTCTAATTGACATAGAAACCACAAATTAATAATAAATAGAAGAATACAGTCCCCACAGCACAACAGAAAAAGCATTGAAAAAATTATTCCTATGTCTATATATTAAAGGGTCAAATGTGCCAAAAGCAGGAAGGAAAATAAATTGTTTTAAATTGCTGCTCTTTCCTCTTCATTGGAAAATGAAAGCATCTCAGTATTCCCCTGTTAAACCAATGACAAAAGTTCATTATGAAACCCAGTTAGAGCCCAACTTCTAAAGTTTTCCTACATTCATTTGTTTTTCAATACATGTAAACTACATGCCCATGAGAAGGGGAAAAAAAAACATAATACAGAGCTAGAAATTAGAAATTTAAAATAGAAATTTAACATGTGCCTTCCTTAAACACTTTCCCCTCCAGATTTTACTAAGTTTGCTGGTTTCCAGTTGTAAATACATATGCCTCACAGCAATACTGTAAGTATTTAGATTCACTTGGTTTTAATCTGGAGCAAGCATTAGAGCCTGTAACCTGACCTGCTGAATAACACTGGCCAGAACATGTTGCTCAAGTACAGCTATATGAGAGGACAGCAACTCACCTGACCAGTGCACTTCTTTCTAAAAGCCACCCTTAGCAGAATCTATCACTTCCTCTGACGGGTTTGTTTCAGTATACAATTATGTTTCTAATTAAAAATGTGTTCCTGAATTCTAATTTGAATTTGTCTTGCTTCAATTCCCAGCCATTGCTTTTATTCGTGTCTTTTTCTTGTTAGAGTTTAGAGCTCTGCAGTACTTGCTCTGCTAGAGAGGACAGTGGATTTCTCCACAATGGGCTACATGTGTGCCTACAGAAATACATAAATACAGAGTATCACATCCCCATTACCTGAGAGCAACACCTCCACAAAGTCCAAAAATGTGCATGTAGCAGTTGAAATGTGACCAGGCTAACAGGCTTAAGTCCTCTCTTTTTATAAAGACTGCTTTGATAAGAACAAAAGATAATAATTTTATTTAGCACCTCATCAAAGAAACAGCACTCACATGAATGTTCATCATTTGAGCACTATGAGTCACTCAATGCCCACTTCCTTCTCCCTGCTACACTTAGCACATAGCTCCAGGTCTGAGCTTGCCAGGATTAAGGCTCCACTGCAATCATATACCCCTCAGTAGCCAAGTTGACATTCACAGGCTGACAAAGTAATGATTAATAGTTTAATCATTTATAGTTTTCAATATAAGCATTAATATTTTTATGCAGCATTTATTTGCACATTAGTTTTTTTCTGCAAAGACAGAGTGAAAGTATGAAATACTCTCCTAGGAGTTTCTTCCACGTCTTTTTCTTCTTTACAGGTTTTCCTCTCCTACTGTCCTCTTTCTCAGACACAGAATAGACCAGATAAAAGAAATGCAGGGACAAGAGGACAAGGCTTCTTCCTTGTCTTTTCTTGGCAGCTCTGATATAAAGATTTGTTCTTGTAACTGGCTCCTTAGCAAGGAAGGGACCTTCTGTTGTACAGGAAGGTCACAGGCAGAGTTTCACTACTGCAAAAACAAACAAAAGCTCCTATCTTAAAAATATATGAAATCATATTTGGCAAGGCTTAGAGACCTAATGAAATTCCCAGGAAATGTAATCCACAATTGACCTTAATAAGTACAATTCTTGATCATTTTTCTTAGAAATGCTGGTCTCCTGTTACTAACGTTTCTTATATTTTAAAACATCCTGAAAAAATTGGTGGCAGAGGATGAAGAGAGATCTCTTCACAGATGACAGATGTTTTCCTGTAAACAGGGAGGGCATAAGCAAGAGGCACAGACAGTGAAGAGGGGACTCTCAAACATCACTGCTCAAATCCCTGACAGGCAGGATCTACTACAGGCACAAGCAGTAGTGAGAGAAATGACAATCCAGATGACTGAACTGTCTCTAGCCACTAAAATTAACAAATAATGGTGTTCTGGAGGTAACATCCATGAAGCATTAAACAGCAGTTTTATTTTAAATGACGCAAATGATGGCCAAGCATTGAGGGTGAACTGCAAAGCCAGAGGAAAGTGTTGGCTGCCTGGTGGATGCAGTGTGGGAAGCTGCTGCAGACATGCAAAGCCTGTTTTATTCATGTGTACTATCTCTGTTTTGATTCACCAGAAAACACCAGAAAAGTCAAAAAAAGTCAAAGCATGCTGGTTAATTTCAACTTAGTTTTATAACAAATATATATAACCAAAAAAAAAAAAAAAAAAAGTCAGCCAGATGACAAATGTACAAAAAACACATGGCCATGGATTTTACAAAGGCTTCCTCACACTTTAGTGAGAATTTTCCCAGGGAAACCACTGGAGTGAGGGAGAAAGACAAAAATTCTTTTGAGTTAATGACCCTCTTTCCCTAAAAAGAAACAGTTCTGCCTCATCTTTGGCATTTCCAATGCATAAACTCACAGTCATAAGAAAAGGAGAAAGTAAAAGAACTCCCAAAAAAATATATTGATAGTAAAGACATAGTATTGCTTTCAATTTTTAAATGGAAATAATAATGCTTACATTTGAATTCTATAAAATTGATAGCCACATGATAAAAAAGCAAATTAAGAAAAGACATATAGAAAAAGAATGTTCAAAGGCACAGAAGAACTCACATTTTGGGACATGCAACTTTGGAAGAAGGAAGCAAACACTGTATGTTAAACAAAGAATAGGAGAGAGATTGTTAAAACTGAAACTGGAGGTCATTGTAAGCAGTCAGATTAAAAAATCTCCCATTTAAACAAGCATGAAAAAGTAGAAAAGCATACCGAAGGATAAATAAAGCAATGTCCTTCTATATATAAATGTTAGATATTAAAGAAACAAAGGGGGAATACAGAAAAAAAACCCCAGAATAACTAGCAAGGGTACTATCCATCAGAAAAATCCGAAAGCTAAATCTAATAAATGAGTTAAGCGTAGGAAGTGACATGGAACCCCCATGGAGTGGCAGTTGCTCCCCCAGAGGGTGGGAGCACAGCAGGCAGCATTTAGCACATCAGCACTGGGCTGGCCTGGTGGGAGCTGTGAGATTTGCTCCACAGACTCAACCAGCGCCAGACCAGGAAACTCAGAACTAATGGGAGATTTCAACAACCCCATGCAGATTGCTTAAATGTTGTATCAGGGCACGGGGCCAAGAGGAAATTTTCAGAGCAGCTTCATGAGCAGCTATCCAGGAAACTCTGAGGGGAAGCAACTCTTCACTGGGTCTCAGCAGGGCTGTCAGGGAGTCACTGCAACCGTGAGCAGCACGGACGTAGATCAACATCTGTGCATAAGTAAGGAAGCCAAAATATCCACAGGGAAAGGGCTCTTGCACAAAAAGGAGGAAGCTTGGTTAAAAAAACAAACAAACAAACAAAATCTACAAGAATGAATACAAAAGGTAAAATTTTGGAAACATCTTTCCAAAGGCATAAGGCTGAATTTCAGTGCGAGTGCATACCACATAAAGTGGACCAAAGATAACAAAAGGCAGGATTGAAAAGAAACATGACTCAAAGAACGACAATTTTAATGAGCTGAATTTGACCTGCTGAAGATAATGGGGAAAAACATCCTCAGAAGGATAACCCTATAATGCAATAGGCCAAAATAAAAACCTTTGAAACACAACTTGCAAAAGTTTACACTGTAATTATAAATCTTCTTTCAACCTCCCAAAAGATGCAAAGTCTGCCACAGCAATCTGTGGAACCAATACATGAGCAAGGTGAGAAAAGAGCACCCAGAGACAAAGCCACAGCAGAGAAAGCAAACTAATGCTTTGCATCTCTGCTCATCCCAAAGCTGCTTTGAAAGGTTCCCATGTCAGAGCTCCTCTTCACTGTCACTGTATTAAGAAATGCCTCAGATTAAAGCGTCAGTGAAAGAAATTTTACACAAATCAATGCTACTCATCTGTCCAGACCAGATGGTATTCATCCAAATGTTCTAAAGGAACTCAAGGATGAAATCACTAAGCCATTAATTGCAAAGTGTCTTCTCATTTAAAATAATGTTTGTATTAGAAAAATGAACAGTGCAATATGGGTTCCAATTTCTTAAAGGTCTCCAAAAGCAATTCAGAGAGGCACTTCAGGGCATTAAAGTCTGCAAAATAGTAAAAATTATTCCATCTCTGTAATTTGACACACAGAGAAATAAAAGCTATTGAGTCAGAGTCCACATTACCTTGGAAAGGGAATACATGATCCATTAATATCTTCATTTTTTTAACAGAATCAATGAATATATAAAATTAAAACTCAACCAAATTGTCTTCTCCAAGTCTTTCAGAAAGATCCCCTACAAAATATGCTAAAGAAGCTGCATTGCTAGAGGATAGGAGGACAGGTCTTCATTTGGAGAAATAATTATTTTAAAATCAGGAAACATTAGGTTTGATTAATTTTTTGCTATTGAGAAAAGTCCTCAAGGAGACCCACCAGGTTCTTCATCAGTCCTATTTAACCTATCATAATTATAGAAATGAGGCAGATGGTGACAAAAGTATGCTGATAGCACTGGAGCATTCAAAGGAGTAAAACAAAGACAAGTAAATATCAAGTAAGATAGTAAACATGAAAGGTTGTAGATGAATCTCATGATGCTGAGTGACATTAAAAAGGGAAATTCTGGCATTACATACAAAATGAAGGCTTTTGAACAAACCCTGAAGGTACTTGAGTTATATGACCCAGGGTACCATGAAAACACCAAACTGCCATTCAGCACTGATTCAAGAAAACACAACCTCAGAAATATTTAGAACAGTAACAAGTTTTTTCTAAAGGTTTACAAACCACCATTATAGCCCTGTATTAGCCCCTTCACAGTGCCTTTACCTTGAACATGTTCAACACTGCTGTACTTAAACAAGGACACAAGGGAAGCACAAGAAGTACACCAAAGAGGAACAAGGACAAGCAGAGAAGTGAAATGACTCCTCTTCAGGGACCAGAAACTGAAGTGTCCACAAAATCTAAAGCTTACAAGATAACGTGGAGCAGCTGTTTCCTCAAAACCTGTATTTGTGGGGGGAAAAATGTGAAAAAGGTGCTCCACCATTTTTCAAAATGCCAAGGAGAGTGTTCATGCAAGAATAAATGTCCTCCCTATCTTCTAGAGAGGCTAAAAGCAGCAACCAGGGAGCTACGAGTACCTCTACCTCTCCTTCATCCCTGCCTGAGAGACAGAGAGCTGGGAGTGTTGAGAAGAAAATATTCAGGGGCCCCTTATTCATACACATAAATACATGATGGGGAAGTTTAAGGAAGCTGAGAGACTTTTTTTCTGTGGTGTCCAATGATGGGACACAGGAAATTCCATGTAAATACCTAAAAAAAGACCTTTGAATGTGAAGAGGGTCAAACACTGGTGCAGGTTGCTGGCCCAGACAGGTTTAGAGTCTCCATCCTTGAAACTGTTCAAAAACCAGCTGAGCACAGTCCTGGGTTGACAGTGCTGTTAGAAGGACCTTGGACCAGATGATCTTAAGAGATTCCTTCCACTCTCAATTATTATATGGTTCTCTGAAACTCCAGTACAGACTTCTGTCCTTTCCTGGCAGTTCAATTTGCTATGAGCAACTGGAAAAGACAAAGGACTGCTCAGCTCAGTGCTCTGCTGTGAACTATGGTCATTTCCACTTTCTGAATTATTTTCAGGAAACTATTCTTATTTAAAACATGTAAAATGTATCATTTTAAGATGGAATCAATTTGTGTTCATGAAGACTACTCAATGTGACTAATATTTTCCAAAGGTTAAAACCAAAAAAATAAAAGGAAAGAAAAAGGAACAGCACACACAGCTCAGCTTTCTTCTTGCATGGAAGAATCAACAGTAGAGCAAATCAGAAATTAAAGCATAAACCTAATATTTGCTTTCTTTCACCTCATCTGATTAGAGCCATTAAATTTGCATCATCCTTAGCTGTGCAATAATTATCACGGAAAGCTTAGCCTGTTAAATTCAATTCTCACATTGCAAAAGCTTTCCAGGGAGAGAGTCTCCTTTTCATATAACTTCCCCAGGATATAAATGGAGGTTATATCATTTGAAGAAACTATTTTTACTCCTAATCTTCTTTCTAAAGGTGCTTAGAACTGGCTTGTAAGAACCTTCTTATCCCAAACCAAAGAATACAGGGCAGAAAATGATGAATTTGTAGCTGTGAACAACTTTAATATTGCTTTGCACTACATCATCCTGACTCTTACCATACTCAATGAGTTTAATGTCACTTTCCCTCACTCCTCATCTGATAGAAAAAAAAAACAGGAGGAAAAAATTAATGGCAAAGAAGGGAATGTGTAAGGGAAGAAGTTCCTAAAACAATAACCCCCTAAACAGCTTCCTCTGCATGTACAAGGTATATATAGGAGGGGTTTGCAAAACCCTATTCTCCAACTGAGATTTCATCTTGATTTATTTTTTCTCTTCCTACCCATTTATTTTAAATTATAATAATATTCAATCCATCTAAATTTAATGGAACAATTCAGAACAAAACTTGAATAATTTTTCAAATTATACAAGACTGCTTATCCAGTATGGATGCCATGCAAATTGACCATTAAAATCTACCAAGACCATACAATCTTCAGTAAGAGAAATGCCCCACATCCAAGCTGTCTGACACCATTGCATAACATCTCCATTTAAAGCTAAACAAAACCCTCATTTACATGATTCAGTAACACTATAAATTAGCAAGTCTCCCTCTGAGTACCAACCCCTTTTCCTTATGAGTACATGGGTAATTTGAGTATTTCTGGTTGTTAAATGCTACCAATCTAAGGCATTGGGTTTTTTGTGTCTTTTTCAGAATAGTTCCTCTAAGCAGAACTGACACAGAAGACACATGAAAGATTCACTCATTTAATGTTTTCATTCATGCAGCTTTTGCTGATAACCTTTCAATCTGAACTACCTTGTTTCCTTTTAATTAATGCTCACTGGGGAAAACATTCCCATTCAAAGTGACAGGATACATGGATGAGGTGTAAAGGAAACAGGAATAATGTCCTGGCCTCTGCTGTCAAAGTAATGCAAAAGCCTGAGAGTGCACAGGTACCCAAAGGCACACAGCCCTGGTCTGTACACACATTTTGCTAAGACACTTGAGTTAATCAGGCTCTCAGTGAACAGCAGGCATGAGTGTGGATGCCTTCCTCCCTCCCTCCCTCCCTCCCTCCCTCCCTCCCTCCTTCCCTATTGTACAGAGCCTTCTGACTTCACACAGCCTTTAAAATAATTGACAAACAACATTTCACAGTTTGAAAACTTAATATTTATGACACTAAACATTAAAGGAGATAAAACTGAACATTGTGCTGATGGCCAAAGCTCCAGTCTGAACCATCCCCATCCCAAGAGCATATTTCACAGCTGCATTTGTATCAATTTCCTGGTCCTTCTGCACTAGGTCCCTACTGGAACATAAATCATCATTGACTCTCTTGGGGCTTCTGCCCACTTTAAGAACTTGGCTGTGAGCAATCAGGTGGAGATTACCACCTCTTCCAATGCACAGTTGGTGTTATGCACTATTAATTTATAAATGGGATGAAACTTATAAACTAAGTTAATGCTTTTAACAAGCATCATTGACAAGTCAGAATGTTATAAAGCTTTTTATAAAGAACTGTGATAGTGTCTTCCATGTACTTATTTTCTAAATTCCCTACTACTCTTTGACCTTCCCTTCACCCAACCAGTAGAAAAACAACTGGGGAATGAGCGTACCTATGCAACTGAGCAATTACTACCTCCCTTTCTTTTTTAAAGAAACTCACCAAAAAATAATTTACAGAGAAATCTGGATAAGGAGCAAGAAGTCAGAAACGTATTTTTGGTCAAACCAGTTAAGATGGGGAATATCAGCAAGAAAAAACAAATTAATAAATACATCCATCACTTCCCTTAAGCCTGCTGGCTACAGCAAAGGTCACCCAGGGTTGAGCAGAGCAAGCAGCAAGCCCTCCTGTAAACTGAACCTTAGATTGAAACAGCCCTTTACTTCCCTTTGATAAGCTGGACATCTGAAGGCTGTGCATCCCTCACATCAGGTCATTTTCTCCAGCTTCCAAATGCTCCCATGACTCTATCCCCCTTTTTCTACATGCCCTGATGTACTTGTCATTTATAGAAATGTTCAGCTCATTTATTTAGCACTTGAGCAAAGACAGTGCCCAACTTAACACACATGCTAACAGTTTTGGTTAGTCTTACAGTACCCTTGGTGAGTCACAGGCTGATTTGAAAAGAAAATGTGACCACCAGAAGCCACACCTCATGTGCACCCTACCTCTGACCAAATTCTGAGCAGTGGCCCTACACAACTGGAGGCAATCAGTTTTCTTACACTTACATTTGGATAATCACATCTTTCAGCAGGGCTGGGACTGATTTAGTTGCTTGTTTCCAATATGGAGCTAAGCTGAGGTGTTTTAAAGAAAATGAAAGATACCATTGCCTTTCTGCAGGTGGCTGTCCTGCTGCCATTCAGCTGTCCAGGTAGGACTGAGTTCAGCCTGGTTAACTTAATGGGGGACAGGGACTCAGTTCAACACTGGGACTCTTGCCATTTGCTATCAGATGCAGAAGGAAACCAGGAGCCAAGAATCTACTCAAGCCACTTGGCCTCCAGTGTGCCTCCTTCTGCCCATTACACTAAGTGACAAAATGAGTACTAAGGTGTGAGGCTCAACAAATATCCTTGCTTGTGACAGAGCAATGAATAGACCAGGCAGATGAGAATAAGGGGATCAGCAGACTTAGTTCTAACACACCATTTCTCTCCATTTTGATGTCCAAACTGATGCAATCACTATCAGATGCATAGAGGAAGCCCAAGGCCTTTCAAGTCTACAGTTTTAGCTCATATTAATCTAACCTATGCATATTCAATATTGCCTTTTTCCCACCCCAAGGAAAATCACCCAATTTCTGCCTAGTTGAAAATTCTTTATGATGCAAAAAAACCCCAAAACTGCTGAGCAAATTTTGTCAAGATGAGAAAGTTCCTCCTGTTGAGCTTGAGTTTAACCCTTTTTCAGCTGCAGGACTTCATCTGTAGAACACATACTCCAGTGATCCAAAAAATGCCCCCCCAGAGGCCATCAAGCAGAGGGGAAAAGGAATGGGAACAGATGATTACTACTTCCAGAAGAAATGGCATAAGAAATGCACTGCACAGATGTTCAGTCTAAATACTCCACAACTGGTACAATTTTAGGACCTGACTTGTGACCCATCCAGATCAATAGAGCCCCAGTGCTTCCAAAGGTGCTGGAGTGCTTTATGCCAATTCAGCCCCTTTATTCTCATGTCCCCCATGCATTTGTACCCTAAAACCCAGTTTGTTTTCCAGGAGAGAAGATGGAGGGCCACACAGATTAGCTTGGCCCCAAGGGTAAGACCACACAGTTCACTTCTTCTGGAGTGGCTGTTTTGCAGTAATCAACCTGTGACTGCTGAAGGGGAAATCCTGCTCACTGTGAGCACAGCAGCACCAACAGCTGCTGCGTCTCATGGGAATTTTACAGACAGAGTGCAAAGGAAAATTAAACTGTGAATTTATAATACAGAGTGGAGTTTTGAAAGGAAAACTGGAACAAACCCTGTGTGGTCCGGGCTCTGCCTCAGTGTCATCCCAATATTTTCTTTGTAATGTGCAACACAGTCATTCACTTTGCTTCACTACCCACAAGAGAACAGACTAGAGCCTTTTCATAAACTCCATTCCCCATTAACCAGCCAAATGGAACATATTGATTCAAAAAAAGACAGAATCATAACACATAAAAGTTTTGACCCTTTGTTCTTTCATTTCTCCTAACAAAACACAATAGCAAAACAGCATGTTCAAGGGAACAACTTTCAACAGAACAAGTGCAACCTGGCTCCCTTTTGTTTCCCATCCTCTGTTCTGAATGTTTTCATGACAAAGGCTGTTTCACTATTTTGTTACATAAATTGAAGCAAATCCATCAGCTTCTCAAAGGTTCTGGGGTGGCTACTGTATATTTGGACTTTCAAAGTTAATCTTGAATTTCATTCAATTTCTTTGAATTATTTCCAGTTAACTTGAATTTATCACATAGTCCACAAAAGAATCCAGCTTTGATATGGGAAGATGCCAAGAGACAAGAAATCTACCAAACTGCACCTCTTACAATTACTTCTCAGTTTGTAATCACCTTTTAAATCAATCAGCAGATTTACTCCAGAGGTTTCAGGTGTCTACATTGACCCTTGAAGCACTGTCATTTAACAATATACATATGCAAAAGTACAGATCAAGCTAAAGATGATTCAAAATTGTCCAAAACCCAAATCCCATAGCAATAAAAACTGCTGTATGAAGTCCATTCTTTGAACAAGCCTTTAGATTTACCAATAATCCAAAAGCCCTCAAAAAATTCGGCTTTGCACTTTTCAATATTCTCAATGGATAGAACACTCTTCAAAGTGAAGGATCATTAGAACAAAAATTCTCCTTCCTTTCCTGGCAAAACCTAATGTTTGTGGTCACATTAATGTTTACCTGTGGTAGACAAATCTTCAAAAGAAAAAAAATACTTGAATCTGCCATTCAGTCTGACTAATGCTTTATTTAGAAGAGCCTATGTTACAACCAATTACAGCACATCCTCCCTAATTACCTGGGAGTTGCTCTACAACAAAATACAATTCTATTACTAGAAATAAAAGGCTTGGCTTTGGTTTGTGGATTACAGCAGCTGCAGCCAAGAGATGTCATAAATAATGTACCAGCAACTAAATCAAAACCTATCAAGAATTCATAGTGCATAACAAAAGTGAGGACAAAAAGTTAATGCTGGCATCCCCACTGTTCTTACACTGAGCAGTTCAGTGCAAACAAGACCAATGTTATCTTTCTGTACAGGTAATGAAGTGACTTGGGTGTCTAAGCAATTTCTAAAGAATTGAATTTCCCCTGCTAATGATTTCAGCATTTCACACTGATTTTTGCATTCAGATAAATAAGGTAACTATTCTAAACAAATCCCCACAGAACAGGCTATTTTATATTGTGAGAGCAGCAGAAAGGAACTTCCAGAAAACAGATAATCCCAGTTCTGCAAATGGAATTAAAATAATAATAATTAAAAAAAAAAAAATCTGTGTCACTTCACTGAGGAAAGAGCTCAGCAATGTGAAACCAGTCCAATGCAGGGTCATTTAGATGCTGGGAACTGGAGCATACAATGTACAAGGAAAGGCTGAGGGAGCTGGGTTAGGTCATTCTAGGAAATGAGGCTGATGGAGAATCTCATTTCACTCAGCATCTAAAGAGAAGTTTTAAATAAGACAGGGTCAGAGTAGACAGTGAAAAGGCAATAGATGGCAAGCACAAGCTGCAAGATGGGAAATGCCAGCTGACATAACCCCTCACAATGACAGCAGCAAAGCATTGCCCAGTAAAGCTGTGAGATTTCTGATCTGGACATTTTTCAGATCTAGGCAGGATGAGGCCATGAGTGACCTGATTAACTTCTGCAGCCACTCCTGATTTGAGCAGGGATTGTACTTGATTTCCATTGTGCTCCCTTGCAACTAAATCATTCTCTGCATGGATGCAATACAGTATAAACTTGCCAGTAAAGCAGAGATATAAGTGACCCACTGGGTATCAGAAAACTTACATCCTATTCCCAGCCCTAACAAACATGCTAAAGAAAAAACAAATAATGATCTTTATTATATTAACAGCACTGTGCATCTATTCCAAACATGAATTTAAAAACAAACCAAAAACATAACTCAAGCATTTGGATGTACCAAGACTTCCAGTTAGCATGGAAATCAAATATAATTTCATATTTCAATATTCACTCATATTTATTTATTGATCTACCTTAAAAATGTTCACAAGGCTTTTGAGAAGCTAAGTTTTATTATCACTTTGAAGATCTCAGAACTCCAACCCTGCTTTTCTCATATCTGGGCACATTAAGAGAGCTCCTCTAAGCAGACCTGTTAAGGTAATGCTATGATAGGTCATGGTGTTTTATAAAGCATATTTGTAACATACTTTTCTGGTCTTTACATAATTAACTTCACTTCCTTCTTCAGTTTTATTTTTAAAGATGATTCTTGGATGCTTTCCACTCTGGAATACCAACAGATTCTTATATTCATCTGAGGCCACATGGAAAGCTGAGGCATGGGAGTTTTCACTCTAGGCTTCCACACTGTGCCAGAATGTGCTGCACTTTCACAGTGCACAGGTTTAATCTTTTACTGCTGCCTCCTCCCCACTAGCACTGAGAAGTCTGAATTGTACTGAAAACTGCACCAAAATAGCAGAGCTTAAGTATTATGCACCTGAAATCATCATATATACAAAAGTCCATCATATGTATATTTTGCTTCCAAATATTTCTACATGGAGATAGAAAGTAAAATGCTGTTATTTTTCTAATTCTACTGTCAGGCTGAAGAAAATTAAAAATTAATGAAACCTGAGAGACCACTATTTAGCATAGAAACTGCATAGGAGTAGGGTGAAGGGAGAGAAATCTCAAACTGTAGTCAGCATACTTCAGAACAGCACAACTTGATTTTTTCCATTCTATCCCAAAGAGACATTGCAAAATTAGGGACTGGACAGCATATGGCACTAATTAAGATAAAACAATGATAAGTTTCCAAATTCTTGGAGGAGAGTAAAATTTAAAATAATTTTACATTGAAGTCTTCAGAACAGCCAACAATCCTAAGGAAAGATCAGCATTACAGAAAACTATTCTAAGTCATACAGAGAGCAGAACCATACATCCCCTTCCTGCCAGAAAGGAAAGCTTGGTAGCCAGACCATCAAAAGGCTGAATGACATAGATTTTTTGAACCTAATTGTTAATTTTTTTTGTTATTAAGGAAGCATGTTTTACCATATGTCTCTTTATTTGTTTCCCTAGCTTTTGCCCAGGGGTGGTTGTATTCCACTCTTACTGTGATGCCTTTTTATCAAGGGGAGTAATTTGAGCTACATGTACACTCTTCAAGAAAAATTATATTCATTTGGTAAAGAAAGTACATACCAGATTTGAAAAAAAAAAAAAAAAGGAATTTTTTACTCACACAGATGCTTTTCAACAAATAGGTGATAACAAGTATTGCCCCACTCCTGCCCAAAATGACAATTACAGATCCTATGATAGAAAGTTGGGATAAAATGTATTCACAGGTCACTGAAATATCTACAGTCTGTCAAAGCAACTATGAAGAGAAAGCCCTGCCATCAGAAGGGTATCAGTTCTGGAAGAGCCTCAAAAAAACAGGTTTTGAGCTGATATATTAGGCCAAAATACCAAAACTTTCTTCACACCTCATCTAAAAAGCATCTTCACCATTCTGGACTGAAGCAATCAGGCCCAGAAGAGACAAACCAGTTCTGTGAGAGAGGGAGGGTAACAGTTGGCCAAAACAAGGCCACTAGGAGAGAAAAATCAGTGAGAAAGTGAAATATCCTTTTTGAAGGTGAGCTCAAGAACAGGTATTTGTTAAAACATTGTATCTTGCTATCCCTGTTCTATATGCAATAGAAGGAAAATACACCAAGGGAGAAATAGGGGGAACAGAAGCAGGAGGGGACAAACTCACACATAAACCTCCCCAGAATTTTTTTTTTTTTAATTAGCCTGAACAGAGATTCAATTGACTAATTGCCATATGATCAGTCATCTTTTCAATGAGAGGCTGCAAGCAGAGGGAGGAAAAGCCCTGAATTAACATTCTGTATTTCAGAAAGCCCCCACCAAAAAAATCAAGACATTTAAATCTTACTGTAAAATGTATTTCATTTTTGTCATCTACCCACACCCTCAAATTCTTCAGCATGTGAGATTATATTTACATTTTAGAAACTGGCCTGTATTGCTGTATTGAGTTTTTAATTTTCCCTGTTCTTACCAAATTAAAGCAGAGAAAGCTGCCTAACAATACGATGATCTTAATAAATAAATTATGTGGGAAATATTGCCTTTGTTATTTTCACACTGAAAAATATATTCCACACTGCAGAGATAATGAGGGTATAAAACATTAACACTACATTTTTCTATACCATTCTGCATAATTAACCATGCAGCTGTTCATTCATTTAGTCCCAACAACCAAATTAATTTGCAATCAGTTCACAGTGGATGCTCTGGAGCAGACTGCATGTGCTGCAGGAGCAAGTGAAGCTGCTCACATTCCACACACCACATCAGTGCACAAGGTGCTCAACTCTGAGATGCTACAGGGGGTTGCAAAATGGTATTTTCAAAGATCAGCTATGAAAAGGCACTGTGCCATCAGCTGTCTCATAGGGAAAATATGGGTATTTTCAGGTGAGCCTCATGGCGTGTCCGTGCTCTTTGATGGACTCCTGTCCTTCTCAGGCTCGAGCCAAAAACTTTAAGGACACAAACATTAAACATCCATAAACATTACAGCACCTTCCTTTTATTTGTATTAATGCAGTATTAGAGCCCCAGCACTGATAGGTATCTCACAATCAGTTCTCCAAATTATCTGTATTCCCAAGAAACAAAAGACCAAGTGAGGAAAGCAGAGTAAAGGCAGATTCTCAAAAAAAGGCCACAGAATAGGCTGGTGGAATGAAGGTGGAACCAGCAGCATCACTGGCTGCTGAGTAGAATGTCACATGTGCCTTATCACAAGCTCCCTGACACCATGACTTAACCCTTTTCAGGTTTTAAAAAGTATCCTATCCCAAGTTTTATACCTCATTCATCATCATGAAAATGCAATGAGCAATGAATCTATCTGCTTTGATTGTGGTTTCTCATTTATTTCATTTCACAGAGTGGCAAGGGAAACACTGTGAGAGAGAGAGAGAGAGAGAGAGAGAGAGAGAGAGAGAGGAAGAGATGGTGTCATTCCATCTGCCCCAGGTTATGGGCCCTGCACCTCCCTGCTGTGCCACCCTGCTGACAGTGGGAGTTAATGGATGATAATCCAGCAAGGCACCTCTGATTACCAAAAACTTGACGGCTCAACTGTTTTCATATGAACTTAGGACAGAGGATTCATGCAAAAATAAAAGCCCCAAGGTTGCTGTTCACAGTCTGCTCACACAGAAGCGTGGATCGAGGGCAAAACTTCCCTCTTTTATGCAGGGAGGGAGGGCAAAAGAAAACCACAAGCCCCATGGATAACTAATGCATAGAAAGACAGCATTTCCTGTTTCTCACCTTAAATCTCTCTGCTGAGGCTGGCAAGGGAGGCTTTTTCAATAAAATACCATGACAAAACTGAGGAAACACCAGCAAAGCAACTTTTCTAAGCATCCTACTGCTACCAACCTGCATGGGTCTTGGGAATCAAAGATCAGTTCTGTTACCATCAGTCTTGGCCAGAGTCTACTTCAAACAGAAAACTGTGGTATAATTCCCACAAAGTCTGCTGCACTAGTTAAAGGAATCAGAAATTCTATTACTTAGGCTCAAGTTACTCAAACAAGAGAAAAGGATTCTTAAGCCATTTAAAATAAATGGTTATTCTTTCTCAATAAATTGACTCACTCATTATGAGTTATATCTTGCAATGACTTAATTCATTTTCCAGATGGAGGATTAAGGGGAAAAAAAACAATCAACCTGTAAAGCAGCAAAATTCTCATGCTCCAAGATGTATTTAACATGTTCAGCCATGCTGCAATCAGCTTCAATGAGCACAAGTGTACTGCAAGAGCCCTTTCCTAACTACATAAATCACAGCTTTCTAACTGGATCTTAATTTGCATGTCATATATTCTCTATGTGATCACAAGCTAGTGCAGTAACATGTTAACATTCAAAATCATCATCATTATTCCAAGTTGTTGAAGACATGGAGAAGTAGTTGTGACACAGCACTCTCAACTGTGACCAACAGATATTCAGTAAAGAAATTTGGATAGACTTATTTGGTAGCTTTTACTTGCTTGTAGGATATGTTCTTCTCAGTTCAGACCTTCATACATACTAAGACATCAAAATAATTTTTAAATGCTAATATGGCAACATAAACCAAAAATTACCTGCTTCAGCTAAATCGCATGCCTTTTAAAAGGAAAACCTTTTTAAAGACATCTCTTTCAGAGGAGTCTACAGGTCACAACTCAGAGAACAGTCCCAAATATCCGCAGCCAAATTTCATTCCTCTGTGTAATGGCCAAAAGCTACAGCCAAAACATGGCAGGATGAGTGGAACACCAAGGCACCAACAAGGTTACTGCCACCCCACTGTGCTGGGCTTGGGCTCAGAAAGTCAATGGTAGGTCATGTGTCCATTAGAGCACACGTGGCAATAGCAGCACCCTCTGTGCTCCTGAATCAATTCCACTACCCATTAAAAATATCAATAATTGCCTCTTCAATTCCTTGCACATTCCAAGGTTTGTCAAGATATGTATATTTAATTTCCTTTACCTTCTACATATTTTTCCTTCTGATACCCATAATAAAACATTGCTGAAATGCTGAAACCCACTACATCCACTTTTTAACTATGGTTTTACAGCACATTTTATATTTCCAAAATAAATTTAGAATAAAGATTTTCCTGCACAATTCAATTCATAATGGCACACTGTTGAGTTTTAGCAAGACAATGCAAGTTACAGCAAAACAATGAAAGTGTTTGTAATACTATTACATGAATACAGAAATATGATCAAAGAGAGCATAAAAAGCTGTTGTTCAGTAAGAAGAATAAAATTCTAATTGTAAGACTGCCTTTTCAATGCTGCTCAAAACCTTTGCTCAGTGGAACAGGTGTAAATAAGGATATAATATGAGCACAAGAGAGCTGCACAGGTATAATTGAGAACACTGTAGTTTGATTGCAGAACTTGCATTACTCATGATGATGCATTAACTAGAGAAAGCACAGCTAGACATTAGATCCCAAGCTGAGTTCACTGGGCTAATAATTAGAAAGCCATTTCTTTTTATTTTTTTGACTTCGAAGGAGAAAATTTGATATGAAAATCACAGACTCAATAACTTCATCCCTTGGGGCCATTTCTACAAAGTCACTTTTCAAAGCAGAGCCACAATATAAGGCCATCTGGAAGTTCAAGTTGTTGCAGAATGCAACAGTTGCTCATTTATTAAGCAGTACTTCATACCAAAAATTTCACTGGGGCACTGAACTGTATATTGGGGGGTTTTGTTTTCCTTTTAAAATTAATTTCAGGAAACAGCTGAAATGAGTTTCACCTACAAGTCCAAAGATTTTGGAAACAAATGTCCATATTCATTTTCACACATTCTGTGAGCCATCTGGAAATTTTACTTTCCTGAGCCATATGCTGTTCACTCTATCCACCTTAAAAGAATCTCCAGCTCTTTGTAGTCTGGATTTTTGCTTTAGTGTAGGCCTGCACTCTGCAAATGCCCAAAGCCCCCTGCAGTCACTGTGCCCCAATCACTCCTGAGGGCCAGCAGGCTTGTACAAGTGAGCCTTGTCCTTGAATAGATGGCTTGTTGTGGGTGCAGACAGAAAGAGCTGTGCCACCACAGCCAGGATATTCCTGGCTCCTTGGGATTTGGCAAGCACAATGCTGTCTGAGAGGCTCTCCGACTGTTCTCACCTCTATCTGCTTCAACTTTCAACCTCCCACAGCACTTCGACTTTCCTTCCCCCTCAGGCTGATTTTGGAGTAAGGACTCCCAGAAAGCTCAACTGGGACATGCAAAAATATTTAAAGAGGTGGGGAAGTTTCTTCATTTAGTATTTCTTTAGTGAAATTATGGGGCAAAACAACCCAACATCTCTAAAAAACCTGGCATTTGTCTAGGGCTACCAACATCTTGGACTATCTAGCACTCAGCAGGCAAAGCTAAGGGGATCCAAGAGTGCAGTTAACATCAAGTAATGTCATTTGTTTTGCTGTGGTGAAGCAGTAACAACATGGTGATGCCATTGGGAACAATGGCAATTACACAGCAAGCCACTTCAGCATTACTCTATCATTACAGCTTGATAATATGCAATCAAAACGTTATTAGCAATCATCAGCAGCATCTATTATTCATTGCTTAGATCAAGCTAAGAAAGGGAAGGCTGAATGTCTACCAGTAACAGGACTCTGAGCCAGTCTAAGCACAGGGTTGGAAGGTAATTCCATGGCCACATAGTGCTGAGTCACCACTGCATAACCTTCAGAAATATTACCATCTCAGTTGTTCCATGTATAAAAATGAATAAAAATAATCATCTATATTTCCAATTTTATTAGGAATAATTAACTCAGATAAGTGGTATCATTAATTTCATAGTGGTTACTAATTCAGAGTTAAACTATTTGATTGTAAAATTTAATACTTGTATCTAAAGTTGCAGGCATTCAACAGATGCAAGGAGTTATCTGAAGTTGTAAAATATGTGCACCTACATATTTGTGCACAAATGGGCCCATAAAGCATATGAGAACACACACTCAGCCTAAATGGTCAGTTGGTTTCAGCTTCTTCATACTGAAAATATGCTGGATAAATGTGTGTGAACTCTGACACAAACACCTCTAGTATGTAAAGTATCTTCCATGTATGCACAACTTGTTGCAATAATTTTAGTATTTGAGTTGTCAGTTTTTTCAGTATGCTAATGAGCTCTAACATGACAACCAATCTGTAGTCCCAATAAGTACCACAGTTTGGAAACTCTAAAAGTAGAGCTGAAAACAATCCTCTGTTCCTTCTCAAAAAGTAATTTTAGTTTATATTCAAGAGGCAACCAATGTTACCTCTATTTATTTCCCTACCTTATTTTGAGTAAAAGAATTATATAATTTACACCTTGACAATTACTTGATAAGTAAATTAGGAAAGCATCAGAAATAGCTGACTAAAGAAGCACAATCTGGTATTTTTTAACTCCATACTTCCATCAGCATTTTATCTTCACCTCTTCAGTGCAACCAGACATGGCTATTACAAGCAAAAACCCTGTTAATAATTTCATTAACAGCACTAGTTTCCCTATTTTTTTCAA
The DNA here is from genome assembly GCF_037042795.1 of Molothrus aeneus. Taxonomy (NCBI): domain Eukaryota; kingdom Metazoa; phylum Chordata; class Aves; order Passeriformes; family Icteridae; genus Molothrus; species Molothrus aeneus. Next base: position 62,253,405 of record NC_089649.1, on the reverse strand, counting down.
CAAGGAAGAATTCTAAGTTAATTGAAATTTAGGTCTCCCAAGCCTGTAACCTGACTTATGTGGGCAGGCATAAGTTACCTACACAAACTGACAATGCTCTGCAGAGGTACAAAAATGCATCACCAAGATCCACCCACACATCTTCTTCACACTGAGTTCCCCCACCTAGGCATGTATCTCTGACTGGTGTTTTCCACCACCATTTGTATCACTCTTAAAAGTCTGACTGCAGCTCCAAAGTCACTAAGAACAAGCAAGGATCACCAGACCATCTTTTCTCATTCTTTGTTCCACTAAACAAGGGGGAAAAAGTTCTTTTGAGTGATGGGAGAAAAGAAAAGAGATGAAGTGGAAATAAGTTTTAGAAGATGAAAGACACAGTTTCAAGAAACAAAATAACTGATAAACACCAAGGTAGGTTGATTTTTACTGACCAGAAAGAGAAATTGGGATATTAACATTAAAAACTTACCCTAGTCAGAATTGATCAGCTTATAAAGTAGTTTATTTTCACTTAGTGACTAAGTCACATAGTGATTTAGATAATACGATTTCTGGTATTATCTAGCCAGGCAGCATAGGAACAAAAACATCGGGACATTTCAGGAAATAACTGGAGAGGGTCTGTTACCACTAGGGCACAGAAACAGATTAATGGCATTTCTCTGCTAACAAAAAAAACCCTCTATCATTTTTCACATATTTGTTTCATACAAGTAAGAAGAGTGCAAAAGAGAATTAAACAAAAAAGGTGAAAATATATACACTATGCATGCTGGGCAGGCTGCCAATGTGAATACAACACCCCAGTTCCATCAGCAAATGTGGGTGAAAACTGGTGAAGCTCCAACCATTTTACACAGAAGTCCCTTGACTGTAAAGGGACTTCAGCTTCATTCAGTTATTTAGTACAAATAGTGAGTTACATCTCAACAGAGAGGGGCTCTATTTGATACTTTTGCAATACTTGGTCTGATTTGCACTTTTCCAGATCCAAGCACTTTGTAACTCTTCTAGTTTGACAACTGTGTCTCTTCTATGTCACAGAGGGCAGAGATGGAGGAAGGAAGTGAGCCCAGAATATATCCAGGCATGGATCACCTAGCTAGCAACCCCTGGCACAAGTGCTCATCTAAAGCACTCACTTGCTTTCAGCTTTTCCACCCTGGTTTTAGAAACCACAGAAACATGGAATGGTTTGGTTTGAGATGGAAGGGACCTGAAAGACCATCTAGTTCAAACACTGCTGCCATGGGCAGGGAGCCTTCCACTGGACCAGGTGACTCAGAACCCATCCAGCCTGTTTGGTCAACAAGTCCCAGCCTCCATCTCTGGCTCAGCAGGTTCTGGCATCATCACATGATGAGTGAGCTCCCAGGGGCTCCCTTGACAAAGTGGATGGTCCAAGGCACCCTGATGCCCAGACCCTGGCTGGGCTGTGCCCTGTGAAATTGCAAGACGTACCCAAGGAGAGTCCCCCAAGGCCCCATCCCTGCTGCACTAAAGTGGAGCCATGGGCACTCAGCATATCCTCAAAACCTGACAGCACTGAGAGAGAGCCCTGGGGACACCTGTGCCCAGCCCTTGGGGCAGGACCTGACCTGTGCCAGTACCAAAGCATCTGGTACATCTGTTCCTTGTAAGTAAAAAGGCACGATTTCCAGATGATGCACGCTAGTATCAATTTTATTTGAATGCAGTTCACACCAGTTCTTTACACCAGCTGTCACAGCAAGGTCTGGATGACCTTGTTTTAAGTGTTTATGTTTTCCAAGGAAAGAAACATTATCTGAAGCCTGGTTTATGTTTATTTTGAAAGACCAAAGAGTTTATTTTGAAGAATCCAACTGAAAATGCTTAAAAAACTATGATAGATACTCCGAAGTATGAATTGGAAAACTTGAAATATATTGCATATGTTGTATGGGCCACTGACAAATAACAGGAAAGCAGTGTGTGCTTACGCAGTTGGGAGTATCCAAACTGTCATTTGGTTGTCTTATTTGCACAAGATGTTGGACAAAAATTAAAACAGAAACAAATGTGCAATAAATTTTGCGTCTTGCAAGTTTAAAGGATAGTTACAAATGAACTGTCACAGCCCTAAAAAGGCCAGTGTCCATTTGATCTTACTCTCTTTCCTGAATACCTCCTTCTTATAACTAGAAATACCCTTATTCTGCATGGACCACTGGCCGTGGCCAGACTGAGCACTATTCAGACACCGGTATGACAACAAGTTATGGCAGAAGCACTGTCACTGAGAAACCCCACACAGTTAAAACAATGCCACCTCTTTCAAAATAAGTTACAAGGCTGTTTTGCAGCATGTCCTGGAAAGAGACTTTTCCCACTCCCTATTCCCTTACCCAGTTCTTTTCTTGGATTGTCTCTGTAAAGGTCCTTACACTCACAGCTGAAGGCCAAGTCCCCATACAAACTCTTGGGACAGCATGAAGTCTGTAAGTACCTAAGCCATGAGGTTTTAGATAAACTATTTGTTTCTAGACCCAAAGATTATGAGCTAAATTTGAATTTAACTCTCCTGTCATTTTTACTGCTAGAGATTACCAGCAAAACCAGCAGAGCAAATACTGGTGCAGTAACACATTTATTGATAACGGTGAAATACTTTAGCTTTTCAAATGTACATGATGGGTCCAGAAAAAAAATTTGTTGTGGAAAATTTTGTACAATCTGTGCACACACAGGCAACAAGCATATTGGTATCTTAATTCACAAGTATTATGGGAATAAGAATCAGTTTAGAAATTTATTTGGATTACGATTTATTCCCAGTTGTCATAAAACACAATATAACCTCCACTGCTGGTATACTTCATCCAGACAATCCTAACTACTTCCAAAGCAGGATTATTTACTAACCTCAGTACACTACTCAAGCAGCAAGGATTCCCAAAGGACATATCCCATCACAGTAAGCATTTCAAACTTTTTGAGTAAATTTGATGCAGAATTTCTAGGCAAAGGAAAAACATGGCAACTTGCAAAGTAGCATCAAGATCAACCTTATATTCTCCATCATTCTTTGTTTCTACTGTTAAAACCATTAAAAACTCTAATTCAACAACAGGAAATGCATCCAAGGAAGAGAAGGGGTAGGAGCTGATGACAATCTGGATAATCTTACTACAACAGTATCAGTCAGCTACCAACTCAGCTCAGCAGCAGTCTGGAAAAGGAAGGGATGGATCTATTCCAAGAATGGCAGGAGTGAAGATTATAGAAAAAGCAGAGGTCTTACCTCCACAAAGAGCTCTCCAGAACTTTCCCCATGTCAGTATGATAATACTTGGTAAGGATCAGGATCACCTAAAGAAAATTAGAATAAATAGATTTAAATATGTAAACTGATGTAGAAACAGAAAACAGACATGGGCAGCATGATTTTGGGAAAAACAAAAGTGAGGCTTCTGAAAACCTGAGAAGTATTTTACCTCATTTTAACTCTTAGAGTTTTGCTTTTAAGCCTGACTTTTTCATTTCTCTTTCTGGGAAGAGTGATTTCAGTGCTTGAAGTTTTCTGCAAACCTGGTGACTGTGAAAGATTGCCCATTTCACATAAACAGTGAGTTGGAATTGTCACATAAATACCACCAGCACATGACATTCCTCAAGGAATCTTTATGACTTTCTGATTAGGAAAAACCAACCTGGTTGCTTGTTTAAATTTAGGAGGCAACTCTACAGACACGTTTTTTTTTTTAATCCAAAGTGTTAAACAATGGTGATTAACTTTGATTATCCAGATTTAAAAAAATCAGGAGAAAAACAGCTCTGGCCTTCCTTACAAAATCAGCAATGCAACTTTCATAGCTATCACTTTTCATTTCTTGAAGAATCACTTTTTCCCCTTCATGAACCAGCTCTGTGCTCAATAAATCACTCATCTGCATCAGCAACAGCCAACAAAACACACAAGCAAATTTTATCCACAAAACATCTTCATCCTGTGAAAATAGTCAGCAAGAAATATTTTTCATCTTCTCAACAAGTGACAAATTCACTGGTCAAATAATGTAAAGCACTAGCCCACAAGCAGGGTATCAAGCTCAACACTATGGTTTATGCTTGGATCTTGTACAGGTTTCTTTCATTTGCTGCCAGCCCATATTAGTGGCTCTCAGAGCCACATGCCCATGGCAGCTCCAGAGAGGCAGAACAGGCTGGTCCCCTGCACAGCTGGAGACTTTCTTTAATGTGGGGTCAAGAGCAGTCTCCAACAGCTTGGAGCAAGCTGTTATTTGACTGGCACTGCTCTGGGCTGACCACCAGATGAAATCTACAGCAAACAGCAACTGTAGGTGTTTGCTTTGATTATTCAGATAATTAAATATGCCAATGATACATTTATGCTGCACTCCATGTATGCTGGAGATTGTGAGAGAACAGAATTACAGTCTAAGGATGTTATTCCATGGAAATAATGCAGTGTTTTACAGAACTGAGGTGTAATACCAGTCTCACCCAGGGTTAGCCAAACCTAATAAATTCACAACACATATTCCTGGATGTATATTGATATAAGCAAAAGTGGAAACAATCCATAATTCACAAGTATTATTCACTCCTATGCTCAAAAGAGCCACAATTTACCAGATCGCTCTTTTGGAATTTGATTATTTATAAAAATAAAAGTTTTGGCTTAAAAAAAAAAAAAAATAGGTTACTACAAGACTTACAAAGCAAAGGGTAAGAGCCATTTCCCAAAGGAGAGTGTATCTGTGGATGAGATTCCTGGCTACAGCTCAAGCACGTTCTACCAGGTCAGCTATTTATTGTATCATCAGTGTCTTAACTACAGCTTTTACTGGTGCTTGCAGTTAAGAGGAAAAAGAAAGAAACTTCACTATTGGGAGCATCTATTGGCTCCAATTATTAAGGAAAAAGTTTCAGACTGTGCCTTTCCAAACAAGTATAATCCCTCTTGAGTCACAAAAACTGATCTGGAATTTATTTTTTTAAGAGATACAAGAATGCATACTTGGTACATGAAAATAAAAAAGAAAATACTTTAAAATACAAGAAATTATACTTTCTTTCCTTCCATTTATGTAGAAATGGAGGCTGAATCCTGAACTTGGTGAACCAACTTTCTTCATCCCTGTACATCCTAGAATTAGAAATTTTAAAATTCAGATAATTTTCAGCAATGTGTGTTGGAGCCATCCTGCCACAGGCTAAGCCAAATGTTCCATTCCTGAATTAAACAGATTAAAATCACACAGAGAAAATCCTATGGCATCATCCTCAGTCTACCTGCTTTGAACATAACCTGTATGGATGCACCAACAAAGAACCTTCCAGAAAAGCCATTTTTGTAGCTTAGGACCTGTCAGGAATGTTAAAGACTGACAGGCTCATGGTACTGCTGGCTAAAGACTGACAGGCTCATGGTACTGCTGGCTAGCTGCAGTTCACCTGAGCATGCACACACTGAACCAGAAAGGCACTGCTGTTCCACACACCTCAACTGAATGGCTTTCAGGTAACTGCAAACTGCAGTGGGGAGGAGCCGTAAGCAGTAAAACACCCTCTGGATGCTGCAGGATTGGTGCTTTAAAGTGAGTCAGAGCTCTGAAAAATAGATGTCAGTACTTTCCAATCTGACTGGTAAATTCATGTAAAAATTTAAGTTTGCACCTTATTTTGCACTTGGGAAGTAAAGAGAATGACTTAGTAGGAAAAACAAAGCCCTAAGAAGCTATCTCTGAACTCTCAAACAACATTAGCAGATTCCTGTAATGAATTAAGAAGAATGAAGCTGCTGAGGGGCTGACCATTTCATCCCAGTATCTGAATAACGGAGGCCATCTATTTAACAGATTTCACAGTACAGTCCTTTAGCCTGTGAGCACCTTTTCAGGTGATCCTGAAAACAGGATCCAGGCTGATCATAATGGCAGTTTTTCTAAATTAATAGATAGATCCAAAGAACAGAAAGAATTATTTCACAGTGAAAGCATAAAGGTCTTCAGGATCTCTGCATTCTACCCATCATTTTTAAGAGCAGAAGCCTGGTTCACTGATTTCATTTTAATGAGACTCCATAATTATGAGCATTTTACAGGCTGGATTGAAGCCAGTGGTTCATACACAGTGGTTCATACATGGCTCTCTAGTGAAAGTGCTTGGGTGGCCTGTGGTGGGGAGAGACACAGCAGCAACTGAGCAGTGATCAAGGATATGATTCTTAACCAGCTCACACTACCATCAGTCATGGACAGCTACAACAAATTTAACTTTTTTTCTCTTATTATTTTACAGCTAAAACAAATGTAGGCAATGAAGGAGAATTAAGATTTATCAGATTTTTTACTTTAAGTTGGATTTATAGGATTATCTAGAAATCTCCACTCTATCCAGACTTCCAGAGACTTGTGAATCCATTTTAAACCATTTAAACTTCACTCACAATTCTTTGAGTTCCCTCCCAGTGTATGACAATGGAGGTGACAAGAATGATTACTGTCATGTGCTAGGGGCCTATGAATACCTGATGGTGCTTCTGGACAAAAATACTGAAAGGGAAAAAAAGAAAGTGAAAACTTTCAGCTTTTACCACAAAAATGATACTCTATTACCTGCTTTTTTACCAAAGTCTTTGGTAAAGGCCTCTCCATCAAGCCAGTATTTCTCTCTAGGTGCCATGGTATGGAAGATAAATCCCTTATGAATTCTAAGAATCAAATGCAACGTGCATCAGAAGTTAGTTTTCCATGGAAGAAATACCTGGCTTCAGTCAATTTCTCTGTGTCAGGCCTTCAGAAATTTCTCTACCTCATCCTCCCCCTCCTTTTTTGGTGGGGAGAGGGATAGTGGGGTGCACAGATGGAATTCTGGTTCTCCCACATAATTCCTCAGCTTCCATAACTTCGTTCTGCCCGTGTGAATTCTCAGTAGTCTCAGCTCCAAACTGTTCTCCAAATAAAGGAGTTGGAGCAGTTTCCATTCAAAATCTTTTCTGGATATAGAGCTGTCTTCAGGGGTGCACTGGGTTTCCAGTGAATGACAGACCAGGAAAACAAATGGAAAATTCCAGATATTATTACCCATGAATAATGCAAGGTAGAATGATCTATGTTTATTCCCTCTCCTTTCCTGTTGCTCTCCTCTGAAAATGCTTTGCAGCAAGGCTGGGCTGAAAAGAGAACAACTTCACTTTACAAGACACAATGTGCTTTTAATCATTTCCTAATAAAATTTTGGCTTTAAGAAGCCCATTTTAATCCTCTCTTTTCATCACCATGTAAGCTAAGGGGGCTGAGAAGGGAAAAAGGAATGAATTCTAGATCAATCACCTTTCCTGGTGTTTATATTTTATCTTTCTCCGGAGGATTTGCTAAAGTCCTTTTCTCTTTGATAAACATCAACTTTTGGAAAACTATTTTATTTTTTCCCCATGCTCCCTCCATGATGCTTTTTTTTCATGGACCATTCTTAACAAAGATCTCTCTTTTTCTATCTACATGCATCTATTCTTTCAGATAAAGTTTTATTTGGTCCCTGAAATTTGTGATTTCAGGTTTCAGGATTTTTTTAATCTATTTAGAAGTTCCATAGCAAAAATCTCATACTTTCAAATGCACAATTACAAGTATGACTGCGAGGTTTTGTCTTTTCTCAAGTTTTTAGACATTGAGAGCATGCTGTAAGTACTTCTGGGCAGCCAGAGCTACCAGGAAAATAAACTCCTCAGACAGATTCAAGTTTCTGCAAACTTTTTAGCATCTGCTTAATTTAATTCATGTGAATGAACCCACTGAAATCCAAAGAAGTGTTTATGAGAGCCACTTAATACCCTGTATGACTGGAAAATAAGCTGCTTTTTTGCTCAAGAACAGATCCTCACTCACCTTTTCAACTATTTAACTATTCCACTGTACACCACAACTATTTTGGGGAGATCAAGAGGTTCTAGGCACATCCTATTAATTTTTCACTACCACCCCCTGTAATTCCAAAACTTTTTTGACACCTAATAATCAAAAAGCTCCCTAACAAATTATAGGCAGCCACCTACTGCTCCAATCCCTCAAGCCATTTCCACTTTTGCAGCAGCAGGCTCTTCAATCATCATGCTAAGAGCAATGTTAATTTTCACATCTCTTATTTAAAACAAAGACTCTTAAGAGAAAAATAGAATTCAGGAAATTATTAATATGAAGGCACATTACTACAAGGCTATTATATGGACTAACATACTACTCTTAATAACTACATCATAATTTGATTATGCTAGGAAAACTAAACAGAAAAAGGGCATTTAGGTTGACTCTGTTGCAGCACTATGATAAAAGGTAAAAAAGCAAACATTTAAACCATTATTTAAGCTATTAAGAATTCACTGTATAAGCTTCTACTCCTCTCTGGTAATAAAGTTCATAAAAGCAATACATGATTTAATATGAAATACTGAAAGAATTAGATTTCTATTTCTTCCAACTAAATTGTATTCGGAGACTAGAGGACTTACGGTGTATGAAGTCACTGACTATACCAGTGCACTTGTATTAAACATTAGCAATAATTCCATACAGTGAATTAATTCATAATTCAAAGTAAGACACAATAATGACTCAATTCCTGTTCTCTAAGAGGTATTTCCATCCACAAGAGCTGAATATGTGCATAGTCTTAAAAGCAGTGGTTGTGATTGCTTCCAGATTCCAAACCATTTTAAACACAGTACTTTGCACATTGACCCTGAAAACATTCATACAGAAAAGTAACTTTAAGATATCAAATAGATTTAATCTACTGTCTAGCACAGAACAGGATTATCCTCTGTTAGCTCTGTACAAACACAGGACAAAAAGACAACCTACCGCCTTCAGGAGCCTACAGTTCAAGCACAGAACACAAGAAGTCTTCAACACCATCACCATCAACCATTACCGGCTCATGCCAGATTTTCAATACAAGCTCCTGAGAAAATTATGTTTCTGTGATACCACTCCATATGTATGACTCTGTATATGTATGGGTTTGGCTCCTCATCCCCACTTTTTAATTCTAAATCCAGTGACTGATTTCAATCATATTTAACAGAGAAGTAGATAGCCATATGGCTGAAGTAGCCACATCAGTTTATACCACAAGTCCATGGCACAGATGCATCTAGAACAGCAATAAACAAAAAACTACAAAAAAAAAAAAAATGGGGAAGGCATATAAATAAAGATGCTTCCCAAATCTATTTTCCTATCTTCAGTAATTTGTAACTCGGGCAGCTGGGCTGCTAGTAGAGTTGTTAGCAGCTGGCTGCTGGATAAGCACAGGTTTCTGTGGTACTGCCTGACCCACCCACACAAAAACAGAGACTGTTATTATATAACTGTTAATGATCAGACCCCAAAAATCAAAGTTTATGCAGAACTGGTCAGCCAATGTGAACTGCTGCTACTTCAACATATTCACATTGCTGTTCCTTTCTAGAACCAGGAGGTGCAGGTCCAAGATTTCTGGGCATGCTGCAGATGCAGAGCTTGCTCAAGCAAATGGTAGGGAACTCAGTCTGAATTATTAGAATCAAATCTGCAGCTTTGGAAACTGTCTAACATTTTAACTATTTGTTTAATTAAACTTCCTGTTCTTTTTCAAACAGCTCCAAACAATGTCACCTCTGACACAAAAATCTCCGGTTTTCTGTCATTGCCTTTTACTACACAACCAGAGGAATTTTTAGGTTTAAATATTTAACATAGCATTTGATAAGTTCTTAAAACCACATTTGCAAACATGCCAAGAGAATAAATTTCTAAAAGATGAAGTAAGGATTTTTTTTCCTGTCTCTCTAGTCCCCTAATTGTGATTCTTTTTTAAATATGGACTAGCTTTACTTATCTTCCCTACTAATGTATTCTAAATTGAATTAGCAATCCTTCCTGCAGAACCAAACTTATTATGTGAATATTCTTTTTCATTCCCATGAAAATTCAAGAGGAAGCAGAGCTAATATCGAAAGATGGCATATGTAAAACATCTTTAGTCTCTTCCAAATATTTCAAGAATTCAATATTATAAATAAGCTGTTTACCTCCATCATCACTATTATATAGCTATTCACTACCAGAAAAGAAAAATCAGATTTTAAGTGCAGTTTGTGAAATATCCCCAGTCTCTCATTTAGTGTTACAGCCCAATAGTAAAATATAAAAATTGAAACAGCTTCTAATCTGCATCACTAAATGCTTTCTCAAGGCCTGAGCTTTTTAAAAAAAAAAAAAAAAGAAAAACATTTACATATAAAAATAACTAGGCTTTTTATTTTAAAAATGAAATTATTATGCAAGACATATGGAAATACCAATAGAGGAGGATACTACAAGCTGAGAAAAGCATTTCTTTGACGCAGGGCTGTGGGCAGACGTGTTCATATTGGTTACTCTCCCTCACAGCCGCTCTGTTTTCACCAGAACCACAGGATTAAGCATCATTGGACCAAATAACATCATATTTACCAGAGGTTTCATCAACCTACAATGACCTCAAAATAACATTTAATTATTTCTGAAATGGCTGATGGTGTTCAAATGAGACCTAATTGTCTACCATAAAAAGGCTTTATAAACACTGTACATGGAAGCAAGGACTTTGATACTTCATAAAGATCAGTCAAAGAACCACACTGTTTAATATCCTTCTTCATAATGAATAAGGGCTGAAATTTGTATTAACTGAATATTAGGTTCCTGAGTTTGTTCTGTATGAGTGAGAAAGATAAACAAAGGAACATGGTCTGCAGAGTGGAACATGGGCACACTCCTACCTGAAAGGAGTTCTGCCAGGACAAACATGCTAAAGACCAAGGCAGTTCTATTACAGTGACAGAGTGATGCTGATGAATATTTCAGTCAGAAGACCAGAGAGAAACCAGAGGCAGATGCAAAACTTGTTTCACACCCTTTGTGATGTGGACCCTGTATGTTGTACTAATCAGCATTTACATGGTCAGGGATACTTTAACTCTGCTTATTCTAAATTGGAAAATGACGCAAAAATAGAGTAAGGAGGATTAAATGGAAAGAAAAAAAATTCAGGTTGTCTAGTAAAACAGGAATAACCCAAAACAGATCTGGGGCTGATACTCAAGATCCTGTCTAACAAAAGTCCCTGAGTCTCCCAGCTTGATCACCCTTCCAGTGAGGAGTGCCTGGGTGCCTCCCCAAAAAAGGATCATACTCTGCAATTTCACACAGGGATAGACAAGGCCCAACATTTTTCCTGGGTGGAAGTCAGTCTTTCTAGGACTACCTTTCATTTTAACTGTTTCATCTTACTTTTCTTGTTAAAATAATTAATTTCAGAAGTACCAACACACTGCCCCTAGCATAATGTGAGAGGGAACCATTCCCACTCCAATGCCAAGCCTGCCTGCTCCCCATGGCCTCATCCACAATAAACTTGGAACACCTCAAATGGCATTAACAGAATTCAGCTACTGTAAAATACTGGGAATGAACCCCTTTGAGAAGAAGGATGAAAGCACATTCATCTTCAGCATTATTCCTGAAGCAGCAGAACTTCATATCCGTGCCAATGGAAAGGGCGTAAAGGAGCAGAGGGAACATCCAAGTGGGTTAGGAGACTATTAGAGAGGGCTTGGGAGCAGTTGGGAAAATTGGTCAAGGGCCAAATACGTCAAAGAAAACATTGGAAGCGACTGAGGGAGTGCTGGAAAGTTCTCCACATTCAGTCTGAAGCCAAACCAGGAGATTTCCAATCTGTGAGCACTGAGTTTTTGCCAGCTTTTTGTGTTCCCTCACCCAGCCTCTGCCCTACGCGTCCATTTCTTTAAGAGCCACGGGGACATAAAAAGGCTAAGTGGAATTATATGGCATTATCTGTGAAAAGGAACAGCTCTTTCACCACATCATTTTGGATCCCTCTTGTCATATAGACACTGTGCTTTAGTTTAACCACTATGAAGTATAATAACATCATCAGTCATCTTAGAGCCAGGCTTCAAATTAACCTCGCATTCCAATCTCAAACCTCTAATACATTTTAAATGACCCTCAGATCAAGTAGATACAAGCAGGGAAAGATTGTAGGCCCTGATAAATGAGATCTATATTTCTTTATTTTACTCCAGTAAAGACTTAGGTATTCAACAGATTCTTTAGAGACAGTTTTTGCATGTCAGCATTTAATTGGCTGTAGCTAGAGCTGCAAAGCAGTTTCAGTCACAAACCCTTAATGTGAAATTCTCTCTCTTAAAGACTGATGTTTTTCATGGTTGGTCTCTCCCCATGATCACAGATTGGTTTAGAAATATGCTAAGTACGTCTTTCTTCATGTTATGAGCACTACTGTTTTCTGTCTTCATGGATTTAAGGATAGATCCAATAGTTAAACAGCACAAGAAGTGGAAGGAAAATATTTTAAATTCATGCCTAGAACTCTTTTGAAGAGTTACCTCTACACTTACACCTTCTCATGGCTCTCTTCTGTAGAAATGTGGTAATTTCAGTCTTCTCGTGCCCCCTTAACATAATGTTTATTTTACAGTTGAGAAATGGAGACAGATGTATTACCCTGGTTTATCCCAACTTTAGGATAGGAAAAGAGAGAGATACCTCTAGAGATCAGTTTTGCCCACCTACATGTAACAGTTCTTTGGAAGTACTGTGTTTCCTAGTGATTTATCATACTGAGGACCTACACTTCCAGCTTGACCCTCTCAGAAAGATTGGATGAATCCCTGTCTAAATAAGCTGCATGAGAAGTCCAGGCAGAGCAGAAAACATCATATAAAGTGAGAACAAACGGAGAAGCAGGATCAACAGACACATCTAAATTCCATATGCCTAACCCCAAGGATCTTCTTTTCTCATCCATGATGTTGCCAGACCCAACTCCCACACCTACCAAAAGCTTTCAGGGTCCCAAGACCCTTTCCCTTTTCACTGCTACCCACAGCACACCCACATGTGGAGCTAGAAGGTCTGCAGTAGTTATGTGCTTCTGTATCACCAATGTCCTGACATGCAAGAGAAACTGTGCCAAAGAGGCAACATCTTTATTATGGAAAAAAATCTTTCTTCCCTTACCTCCTAGAGAAACAAAGGAAAGAGTTGAAGAAATTTGATATATGAGATATATCATCTCAGAAGGTGCAGCAGACTAAATTTTTTAACTACTAAAAAACCCCATATTTCATTTCTTCAAAATGGTAGGTATGACCATGATATAATTAATTCCAAGGTTCTTTACCACAGAACTTTATACTATCAGACAGTTAAAACTTTTGTACAGTGTACATGACATTTACTGTTGTCCTCCATTATATTGAGCATCTCTCTGGAACTGCTATTTATTTTCCAATCATTTTTCCTAATGAGTTTATTCTATATTTGAATTACAAATGCCTGTCTCTATTTATATTTTATTTCTGAAACTTAAGAGAATAGTCTTCACTGTTTACCAGTCAACAGTCTTTTTCTTATGGAAATTAACTTATCCCAAAACAAAGAAAAAAAATCTGAACATTTAAATTCTCGCAAATTGCTTTTCCTCAATTTAGGGGTTTAAGTGATGCCATGACAGGAAGACAGTAATAGCCAGAGCTCAGAAGCTACAATCCAAAACCAATGGCAGCTTTTCAGCTCAATGTTGTTCAGCAAATTGATGTTTTTGTTGTTCCCTCCTCCCCCTTCCATAACCATGCATTACTCAGAGTGTAACCCAAAGTCTGAACCAATTAGAATCTGGATTAAGCCCATTCTAGACACAGGAAAAATAAATCAGATCTTGAAATTTCTTACATGAAGAGAAGGATCCAGTTTTGATGAAACCTGTCTCACCCATTCTGTGCACAGGAAAAACAACCACATTGTATTTTCCACTAAATGCAGGTAATTGTACAAATTTCTAACGTTAAATGTCAAGTTATAATGGACATGAGACCACTGCAAGAGAATAGCTAGAGCAAAACTTAAAGATGCAAGCTTTTTCACCATACAGTGTGAACTTACACTGCCTAAATAGACATTTCTTGAAGTAAAGTTCACTCACAATGTACAAGAGAAAGCAAGCAGAACTAACTACTGGAAATTACCTCCGACCTATTATGTCAATCCCTGATCAACTACACACATTGTTGTTATTTTTTTTAATACTGTATTTTGCAATCATTTTATAAGATTAAAGGCCACAGGAAAAATGCATTACCCATATGTCTAAAACAACATTCAATTACTTTCATTTCCCCACTTTGGAAGGAGAAATAGCTTTTCATCAGTAGAAATTATTTTCCAACCTCTCCCAAGTCTGTCATCATCTTAGACAAGGCAGTAGCCCTGTATTTTTCAAAAGCAAATAGAAGGAAGAAGATTTCAGTGCAGCCCAAGAAATAGCTGCAGAAGATTATTTTGTAGACACACACAGTAAAATGAATAAAACATCTGTTCAAGACCACTCAGCCACCTCCTGAAGACAGAAGCATGTCAAAACTGACCAAGTTTTAGGGGGGAGAAAAATAACCCGAAAAACCTTCTATCTTCCCTGCCAATTCTTCCATGAATTGTCTTTTTCCAAATAGAAGACCAGTGGCATTTCTTCAGGAAACAGAGTATTAAAAATAAGGAAACTAAAGTTTTTTTAAGCTCAAATTTGACTTTTAATAGTCATTTGTACCAATGGTAACTCAACAAAAATGTTTGGGCATGATATAGGAAAAATAGAGAGCAAAGTGGCTCAGGCTTTCTTTCTGAGACTTAAAATGAGCAAGGATAACAATCACACTAGTTAATTAATAAAGTATCCCTATTACTGCTATGTGAAGAGAGAAATTAAAAATGTTAAAGCCCAATGTTGGGAGATTTTAGCTCAGTCCAGGGATTTTCTACCTGTGTTCACAAACTGCCCAGCTCAGAGCACTACCCACAGACACTTAAGCAATTTCTGGGGCATTGATTCCGTATCAGCAGGGAAAGAAATCAAGTCCCCTCAATATTCCCTGGTCTGGAGAAGGTGAAAGAATTCTTTAATCTTTGTGACAACAAATTGACAGCAAGTTACCTGAATTTGGTTTTTTTTTTCTTTTTTTTGTAGATTATCTATCCCTTCTTCAAATCAGAACACAAACAGCCTGAAGTGCATTTCTCAGGAAGAAGGCATAATATGTACACCTCTTAACCAGTTGTGCTTATTAACTAAGTTACCATTAGATGATGATCCAAAAATATTTTCCCAAAAGAAAGAAGAGATCCAGTTTATGGACATAAAGGTCAGGGGACTACAGTGACGAAGTAGAAATTATCCAATATCTGGAAATAATATATTGGATAATATATATCCAATATCTGCAAGTCCTCCAGGAATAAAATAAACAGGCAGTAAATGTGCTATCAGAGAAATGCATCAGCCAGGAAGGGGGAAGCAGATACTCACATAAATTCTGTTTCTTGGTTTCTATTTTAACTAAAGCAGTGCCTATTTTCTCAGTGAGTTAATCTATTTGGAGATCTATCAGTCCCTAAGGATTTTTTACTCCTCAGTGCCTTAAGAAAAATAGCTTAGAGAAACATGCAGGGTCTCTGATCACAGCTCAGGCAAGTTTTTGTTTTGATTTTAGCATCCTGGTATCTAGGGTTGGCCCTCCTTCCCTTCTCTTTATTTTTTTTTTTATTTTATTTTCTCAGAGCAAAGAATACTAACAGTCTGTGGCTGTGCATGACTGGCTAACACAGAGACAGACAGAGATCTGCAAACTTCAGTCCCAACTCCCCAGGTCCAGAAACAGCATTATGGATAGGTAATAAGAATTGTAATCTGAATTTTGAAAAATGGATTTGTGTCCAAAACCAAGAGTAGTTGCTAATTCTTTCTTTTACTTAAAAAGAAAAAAACAACTTACCTACTCTTCCCCCCACAAATCAATGCATTATAGATACATTTCTCTGGATCTGTCTTTAATTATTAATTACCTTTCACCTCTGCAGTGACTCTCATGGTTATTTCACACTGATAGACCAGAGAAAAGGGTCCATCCCACTGCAGCTAGAAGAGAGGTAGGAAGATGGACAAAAGCAAAAAGGAGGGGGAAGGTGGGAATTGGCAAGCTTCCACGACAGTTTGTTTATTTTAGTTTCCAAGATTATGAAAATTTTATTTTCAACACCAAAGGAAAAAGGCAGAAATAAAAAATTAAATAACTGCCTGGAGCTAAATGTTTCCTGCTTAGAATTGAGCTGCAAAACTGTAGAAATAGATATTTCTGCAATTATAACCTTAATTCTAATAGTGTTTGATACAGTGAAATGTAACAGTCCTCATAGCAGGTAATGGGAGATAATGATCACAAAGCCAAATGTTTTCTGGCTAAATTCATAACGAATCCAAGAGGATAAAGGCTACAAAGGAAGTGTTCCTAGGGTGGGAGGGAAGGTAACGCTTTCCTGAACTAAAAAAGTACTTTTGCTTCCTGGCAGTGGTTCTTTTTTACTGCAAAGTGAAGAATTCCTGTACTCAGGCATCTCAGAGACCCTGAAAGGCATGTGCAGCTTTTAGGTTCTCTAAACTGTAGGTTCTAGCTCCTAAGATGCACTTGTAGTTTAACTTACCCTAAAACTGTTTGTATTTTGTGTAAGACATGGTGATTGTTCCTGAAGATTTATGTGTCAGAAACATTCTGATTTATCCCAACTGATTAATCTGATATTTTGCTCTTACATTGGGATAGGAAGACAGGGACAAAATCCCCATAATCAAGATTGCCATGACTCAGGCATAAGGAGAAGATGGTGTCCCTAAGCAATGAGGCAGGTTCTCTCTGTCCATTCTCCTCTCCTCCTACACTTCCAGACCCAAATCCATACAAATCAGAAACATACTTAAAGCACATTGCACAAAATGCAACTATCTATACTTTTAAAAATATACTGCTCCTACCTCTTCCTCTAGCAATGAGTTCCACATTTATTTAAGCAACCAAGCAAGTAATGATGACTTATTCCTTCAGTAAATTTATCTACCTTCGATATTTATCTATGGGATCATGTCATGTGCTTTTACAGAAGATTAAAAGACCTCTTCTGACAAATATATTTTCCATAAATAAGTACTTACACACAGTAATCACATTGCTTTTTGACCTTTTCTCTTTGATAAGATTAATGACTGGCCTCCCTGCAATTCACCTCATAAAGCTTACTTTTCAGCATCTGGATGATTTTTTTTGGGTCATCTCCCTCCTCCCACCCCTCACCCCTTATCTTCAGAATGTATTCTCCAGAATTGAGGACATTTCTGAGGTGACAATACCAGATCTGAGCAGCAGCAGCTACCAAAGGCAAAGCCAAGAAGCCAAGTTGATTTTCTTACTTGTTCTTGATATGCCCTTTATGGCCAGCCCACAAACAGCTTTACAGGAACCTCACCACAGGTTTCCAGGAACAGAGATTGTGGGATAAGCCAGCATAGTTCTGCTATTGGAAAACTAACTTAAACCAGTTTGTTCTTCTTTCCCCTAAAAGTGAAAGCTCGCTTGGCAAGTATGCCTAATAAAATCAGGCCATGCAGAGGAGGAACTAAATGAATATACATATACATACAAAAATAATCAGCATTTTTTCAATTACCCCACCAGGTTCTCCCTGAAAATTCAAGAACTTTCTAAACCCAGACATTATTCATCTCTCAGACTCCAAAGAGCTGGTTTTAATCTGTCTCCTCTTGCTTAGCCTTAGGCTTTGTAGACCTACACCTACACCTCCAGCAATAATTATTCTAACTAGTCTGTGCTTCCCTGGGCTAACTGCCAGCAGAATTCAATGATCTTCTGCAGAAGAGCAAGCAAGTTTGTCAAGAAAAAGTCTGCAGCTGGAGACAAGGAAAAAGAAAAATGAAAGCAAGAACATCTTCCAGGTCCAGTTCACAAATACATATATAGGACAATATCAGCATCAAGAACAAACCTCTTGAGCTCTCTTTCCCATCAATTCAGTTGATTTACTCATTGAGGAAGCTACCCCTAAAAACCTTACATTGACTTCAGGGTTGCTAATTCCCAAAGCAGCCTTCCATCCTGAAAGCCTTATATCTTTGCATGTGCAGCTCTCCATCTGTTTCCATAAAAGTGAATTTTTGAATTTTCATCTAATCAACCATTTCAGATTATGTTTGCAACAACCTTCATTATTTTAGTGATTTTTGTGCTATCTACAAACTTATCAGCAAATTCATGTCACTATCCATATTGGTGATTGAAAATATGGAAATACTGACTGGCACTGGATTCAGAACGAATGCTTAGAAAATAAGTTAATGAGTTTTCACAAAATTGTGAATTATGTCCCCACTGCTTCCTCAAGGGAGATTTTCCCTCTTTCCTGGCACTTGCTCCAAATGGACTATTCCAGCTTGTGGAAAACATGCTCTGACTTCTGTAGCTGACAGACCTGCCTTGGATCGTAAACACCCAATATCCTTTTTTCAACACTAAGCCATCATTTGAATTCACAGCTTTTAAGGAAACACCATGTGTTTCAACTGTCATATTTACCCAACACTAAAAAGCCTACCAGGAAAAATAAATTTTATTCTCATAGTGCAATGCATTACATTCCTAATTGCAGAACTGGAAACAGTCAAAAACGGAAACTGTTCCCTGCATGACATCATGCTCAGCACTAAAGTGGCTCCAGTGTTTCAGTGAGCAATGTGCCAAAAGACACTCTCACTCATCTCTCTGCAACTTGCTTCTTTGTCACGTCTCCAGGAAAATCAAGCTTTAGAATTTGTAGTTCATATCAGCGCTATAACTGAGCACGCTCTTCTTTCAAACCGGGCTTCTTCCCTGTTTTGGTTGGTTTTCCCCTCAGAAATGGAATAAAATGTGCAAAGGCAACAAAGATCTAAGTAACTCATTCTTCCTGGTTGTATTCAGCTTCTCATGACAAATCTGCTGTATAAACTATGTCCCCTCACATCCAGGTAGGTGTGGGGATCCTCTCATTGATATTTATCATTCAGGAATTCCCTACAACGGCAACATACACAATCCAGAATACTGTGTCCCTCTTTGGGACCCTCTGCAACAGACTGACAGCCTGGAGCAACTCCAGTAGAGAACCATGATGAGAGAGCTGAAGCACGTGTCAGAAAAGGAAAAGTAAGGTGGCTCCATTTGTCCAGTGAAGAGAACACTAAGGCAGCACCTTCCACTACCTAAAGAAAAGAGAGACAGACTTTTCCCAGGTCTGAGAACAAGAGAAATAAAACCACAAGCTGGAGGGTAAATTCCAGGAGGATATAAAAAGAAAAATAATTGCACCCTGAGATTGATTATGTAGTAGGTCACCCAGTGAGGCTGACAAATCTCTAACCTTGGTGTTCTCAAATTATACCTGAACCAGACAGACCCTTAACAGCTTCACCTCACCTTTGATATGGGCCCTACCTTGAGCAGGGAGCTGGGCCAGATGACCTCCAGATGTTCCTCCCAACCTCAATTACTCTGTAATTCCATGCTACATGGATGGCTTAAATTAATCTCACGTGCCTTAATGTATTATGTGAATATAATATTTTAAGAGTTGTGTTCATCAAATTTCTAAGTCCAAAAATTTGCAGGAAGCCAAGTATATTTTAATATCATAACCACTTTCCTCACTTTGTAAGGAAAACAATTTTTTTCTATCCTTTTAATAATGACTTCATAAAAAATACTTGAATAATTTTTAATTTACCAACTTTCTCTCTGCTGCTGCAGTTAGCTGTTATCACTATGATAAGCACACAGTAAAAAGTATTGGTTTTCTTAGACATAGCAAGTTCAGACATAGGATGGCTACTCAGACTTAACAATTTCTAACTCAGTTTCTAGGCATAATTCATGGTCAGAGTACATCACTGGGTTTCAGCTCTTCTTTGCCTTTGCTGTTTTCCTATCCTTTTTTATTATCACATTATGGCAACAGTAACACTACAGCTACAATAACCTAAACCCATTTAATAATACTAAGTAGGAATAGACTCACTTACTAAGGAGTATGATGAATAACAGCCTCTTCCTCCACAAAAATTATTTTCTCTAGTATGCCAATGGTTGTACTCAGTTGAGGTAGGTCAGATGATCCCACTGGGGTCCCTTCCAACCTTACTCCTTCTGAGATTCTCTGATTGGGTGCCAGTCATTGGACAGGTTGGTGGCAGAGCTGGGACCAGAGCCAAGGACACCTCCTTTACCACTAGACCAGCAGCCTTCACACATTTCAATATTTTTTTCCAGTGAGATACTATAGCTTATTTATATATATGACTAAATAAATCAATAAATAACAACAACAAG
This sequence comes from Molothrus aeneus, assembly GCF_037042795.1. Lineage (NCBI taxonomy): Eukaryota > Metazoa > Chordata > Aves > Passeriformes > Icteridae > Molothrus > Molothrus aeneus. Next base: position 62,233,088 of record NC_089649.1, on the reverse strand, counting down.
CTTTAATATTTTGTGATATTAAACAATATGAATTATGGGGTATTTGTTATACACGAGCAAGTATATTTTAAATTGTGATGCTCAGAGTTGAACTAATAATTTTTCCCAGAGAAGGAACAAGAAAAACTCTCAGTGCCTTCCCAAAATACTGTTATACACACTCTTTGCTAAGTAGGGGCACTTGATACCAGTGATACACAAAAGATCTTCCAATACACAGTCTATAAAATATTTCAAAATATTCTTGGTGAAACACTTCTCTGAAATACAACACCACATCATACGCTGTCATTTCGGAGGTAAAACTTTATGCTGTTGCAGTATGCCTTTCACTCAAATTCACAGAACTGAAAAGCAAGGGGAGAAAAGTAGTGGCAGGATGGCTCATTTGACAAAGTACCCTGTAGCAACCACATCAATTAAGTTTGCATAGATCTCCAAGTGCGAGGCAGTTAATGAAACACTGATCATTTTCCTCAACTCTAACTTAGACATGTTAATTAAAAATTAGAAGAAATCATCATCATATAAAATGAGTTCACAGAGAGAGAGTATAAAAATACCTACCAGGCAGTTCTCTGTACACGAGACTTCTTTTCAACACTAATTAAAATGGATATTTCTGCACATGCAAGTCTACCCAATGAAACGCAAATAATAGTGTGAGTTTAACATTTAATGATTTCTCTGTAAAGGAGAAGACTTTCATTTGGGAATGCTATAATTTACTCTGAGTAAGATCCATTTAATCATCATGTTTACTGCCTTCTTTTTCTGCTCACATTTCCTTTTTCTAGCCAGTCATGCAATTGGCAATTTAAGGTTTAAATTGTGACCACTTAACACTTTATCTATTGCACTTCTCAACCCTCATTTTTATTTTTCTCCTTGTACCACAAACTAGCTAGCTGGAAATCTTCCCTAGCTGATAAAATGAGTCATTTACAGTACCAAATGAAACAGTGATGCCTACAGCCTCACCCCACAGCAGAGGAATCACCCCCAGCAGCGGGGCAGGCTCAGTTCAGCTGCACGACTGAAAAGGAGAGGGGTTTCAGAGAGCTCTGCAGAGGGAGGGGTGAGGCCAAGCCAAACGGGAATAAGGAGAAGAAGGGAAACTGCTCTGGAGGCACACATCCTGAGCACAGACAATTCAGATCAAGCTCCTCTGATGGTGAATTTTCAGCTTCAAGGAAGTGTCCTTCACTTAACTCCCCATGACCAGAGAATAGATACAATAATTCTTTGTTTTCCTCACACAGTCCTTGATTTGCTAAAACTTTGCAGTCTCCAAGACAAATGCTTTTTCTCCTCTAAGTAAAGTATTCAGTGGGATCAAACTCTGACACTGACTGAGACCTTAGGGAAATGCACAGTGGTTAGCAAAATTAAAGGATGAAATATCAAGCACTCCATAAATAGCCAAAGCTAGGATTAAAACTACTACATTTTGTCAACTCTTTCTCCTGCCTGTCTCTTCCCAACTAGCTCTGTTTCCCAGTCCATGGAAATCATTTATTACACAAATCAGCCTCCCTTGGCTGTGCATTCACAAGCAGAGCTGCTAACTTAGAGAAGCCTATTTTTAGCTAGTGTGCCTGGTTTCCCAGAGCGACCAGGGCTGGAGCTGCAAAGCATTTCTTTCACATCTCCTCCTGCAATGAGGTGCAGCAGCCAGAACGGGCAGCAGGGCTGCTGTGGGTGAGCAGGATCTGCCCTGAGCACTCACTTGCCTCTAAGATAACATTAACTCCTTTGAACACATTTGTTTTAGTGAAAAATTTACCAGACTATGAAGAGAAGACTGAATCTCTACCTGACATTCGTAACAAAATGATCACACAAACTTCTTTTTAATAAGATGTACATGAGCAGATGAGCAAGGGGAGATGAGTCACTTTTTTTTTTGAGCCCAGAGATTTCTGTTAAGCCCATCCTGTCACTGCTACAGAACTGGAAGGATTCCAGGCTAGTAGCCCACTATGAAGGAGAAAGAAAATAAGGGTGTATTGTGAAAAGCACAATGGCGGCTAATGGCCAAATGGTCAACTGCTGTCTTAATCAGTGCTGCTAATTAAAAAAAAAATTAAAAAGCCACTGCAAAAGTACTTTTAATTGTTAAACTGCATACAAACATACAGAAAAGAATGCAGAACCTTTCAGAGCAAAAAGACCCATAGCTTAAGGAAAAAACATAAGAGCAGTGCAGCTGCAGCAAGTGGCCACAGCTCATTGCAACAAGCGTGGACTTGTTCAGTTGTGTGAGCAACAATTTCCAGTCCTGAATGGTGACTTTCTCAAATACTCATCATAAACTTAAAATGACCCTTCCCCACCACCCTCTGCAGGGTGCTCAAGAGGGACAGAAATCATGACCTTAGGAAGCATGGAAATACAGACTTCTATTTAACAAGAGGAGTTTAATACATCAGTTGTCCCACAGAAGGGATAAGTCCACACAGCTCCCTAATGCACAAGATGTTCCCTCAACTAAAAAAGCTCTAAGTGAGCAGAATTCCCAGGATCTAAATCCCTGCCAGCCAACACTCTGAGACAGCCCAAAGGGGACTCAATTAGGAGGAGCCAAGGCTGCAATTCCAGCACAGAAACCATGATTCAGCAATGCACCCAGGCACATACCAAGTATTCATCAAATAAGGCCTCAACTTTCTAACACACATTTTCTAAAGGACAACTGTGTTGCTGACCTAGAAAGCAGCAATTTGTTCCAGCCCAACTTTTATTCCATTCATACAATGGGATAGAGAATGCCATTGATCAGCTGCAATTTAGAATTAAAGAAAAAATGCATTGCAAAAAGTGGAGGTTTTATTAGTTTATTTTATAATTCTGATAACTCTCCTGTAAGAGTCAATACTATGAATGTGACTGAATTTTATTGTAATAAAGAATAGTGCCATTCTATTGATGCTGGAGTAAGATTTGTCTTGTAGAACACACGAATTTCTGTGATGATCTCCTAGATACCTGTAGCACCTTGGAAGCCCCCAGTATTTCAAATCTATAAATAGTGCTAACATATAATTGGATAAGATGCGATATTGTTTCTGTAAGTATCAGTGGTGTCATGGGCTTGTATTTAAAAAAAATAAATAAAAAACCAACAACAAAATCAAACACTTCATTTCAGCATCTAACTCTCATGCCACAAGAGTGACTGTCTGTTCATGACCAGTGAAATTCTGCTTTCAAGAATGTGAAAGATACTACTTGCAGTTAGGATAAAATTCTTTCCACAAAATCAGAATTGTCTGGTCTGATTCTTAATGTTTTCATTCTCTACAGATTCAGCCAGTGTTATAGGAATATCTCCTGTTACATGAATGTGATCACTTATACAGTCCATTGTGATGCATCAGAATAATTCCCCTTAGATCATACATGAATATATAAAAACCCTATACCTTGCTAAAGATGCATTTCTTTTCTGAATCAAATAATTTCACTTCAAACAGAAAATGTTGATGGCTTGAAAATAAAACCTTTAAAACAACATTCAGGATACCTATAGATTATATTTTAAAATAAACTTAAATAATATTATTTATTTTACTGTTGTAACCTCTGGTAATTACAAAGCATTGTAGGTCACATTAGAAAAAAATTAACAATAGCCTGTTTCCAACAGGACAATGCCAGATATGGTAAAGCAAGAATTCTCCCTTTAGGATAACTTTGCAATAGTAAATAGCACCAGTAAAAGGAAGCCTTCTTCTATTAATCTTTTAAGACCCATGTATTTCCTTAGGACAATGCTCTGATAGTTGTTGTAGTTTTATTCTGGGAAATTAACTAATTTTGCAAAGAATAAGTCTTCAAATTTACACAAATTATCTGCACCAGTAAGATCTTGCTAAGAACATCAATCTCATAGAGAAGACTTTTCAGCAACTTCTTCTTCAGACTGCAAAAATATCAACTGTTGAAACGATGCTTCATAGCAGCTGATCAGGGTTTCAAAGTGAGAGTATTAACTAGCTGTAGACTACTAAACAGCTCTGAAAATTGCACAAATAACTTGCATGAATTTACAATCAGATTTTCCTCATAAATTGCTATGGTTTGCACCTCTGAGATTTTTTCTTTTGGTGGAAAGACATGTTTCAAAGCATTCCTTTCTTTCACAGAAACATAGAGAAACCTATATAGCTAACACACTGCTAGACTACAAACATCACCATTAAAACAGCAAATCATGTGGCTAATAATGTCAAGGAAAAACTCATTTTACTGTAATCTCCTTCTCCTGCTGTGGAAAAAAAAGAGAAATAGGAAGAACCCAAAATAATGGTAAAATGTCCTTAAAAACTTAGAGCTAAGAAATAAAAAGCATTCAGCACTAGGCCTGATTGTGCTTCATCTGCAGTTGGTTTCATTTAGTGCCATTGCACCCAGGCAGCACATGGGTAGCCAGGCTCAGACTGCTCATTTTACATCTGAAACTAAGATGAACAGAACCCAATTGCTGGTTAAGAAGAGCTGCAGCACTCACTGTGTTCAAACCTCTCTCACAGTAAGGTTTCCAAAGCAGTTGAGGAAACACAACCACTCATTTTCTTTCAACATTTCACCAGCAGATTTACATAAATAGCTGTTGAATTGGAATGAGGCTGTTGTTTGACTCTACTGCAGAGCTACCCCTCGGGCTCCTAAAAAAACACCAAAGCACTGCTTCAGTATTAACCCAGCCTGACAGTTCAAATCTGACAAGCAAATGCTGAAAAGTTAATTTGCTATTGTCAAGCTTTATGTTGGCTCAGGTATTATCCTCCTGCACTCCTCCAATCACCCCCATGGATCAGGTAACATCTGTCTTCCAGCATCAGGCACAGAGCCAGCACGGATTTCACGCTGCGCTGCCTGGCTAATTTGACAGCAGTGCTCCAGATCACACTTGGTCTGCTGGATGATAAAGGAGCACCTGGTCTGGGATTAACAATCATGGAGCTGGACTCTTATTTCTGATTCACACCAGCCTGAGAGTAGCAACAGCCTCCTGGGGAGGAGAGAAGAACAGCATGAGAACCAGCACCTCCCTGCCTGTGGGATCACACAGCCCAGGACCAGCACGAAGAGAGCACACACGGCCATGCCCAGAGCCTGCAGGAAAACCTTCCCCCACAGCTGTGCACCAAGACAACCTCAGTCACGAGGATCTGAAGGCTGTCAGAGCTCATTCACTGCTCTGCAACTCCAGCAGTCAGATTTCTCTTGCCTAAAGTGGGCATGGGGACAAAGAAACAGCCTCCCAGCAACTGCTCCACACTGCACAGCCCCAGATGTGGGGGAATTGCTCCCCAGCCATCCTGGGCTGAGCAGGGCTGTACAGGTGTAACTCTGACCAGAGCAGTCTGGGTCACACAGTGCTGCAAAATGCAGGCCTATTTCAGAAGCCATCCAGGTTATTTGCTATTCAGTGGAATGTAGCCACATTTCTCTTCACAGAGAAAAGCAAGGCACAATTCTTCCCAAGAATATTTCTGAGATTCACATTCTCTGAACCTCAGAGAAAGGAAAAACAATTCTCATCATTTGCTGTGCCTGTGTTGTGCCAAAGTAGAATGCAATATGGAGATTGTTTACTCAAAGTGATGATGTTTTGTTTCCTTGGCCTGTCAGAACCAAGTGTGTGTGTCGGGACTGTCGAGTGACAATCACGAGATTCTGTGCAGTGTGTGCAGTTGTGTGCTTGGCAGATTCAGTTTAGATGTAATGTCATACAGATGTAATATAGTATAATGAAGTAATTAATTAGCCTTCTGATAAGATGGAGTCAGATGCATCATTTCTTCCTTCCTTCCTGCAAATACTATACTGGAAAACACTGAGACGCTGTCAGTCTGGGATCTCATTCCTGAATCCAATTTAATGGTATTATATGCTGATAAAGATCCCTAACATTTAAATTTCTTTTTTCTAAAAGCCTCCTAGGCAGGGAAAGCAACGCTGAATCAATAACAAACTTATATGAACCATGTATGTGTGTAATGGGAGACAGCAGAACCTCCACAGGGGATATAGGAAGCAAAAGTTTGGTGTAACTGTGATTGTTGTCACTCTTGCTTTCCCTGAGGACCAATTTCATTGCAAAATCTATTAACATTGGCAACAAGCAGAAAGTTTATAAAAACTGAAATCTAAGTTGTTTCTTTTTATAGCATATTTTGAGTAAAATCAATTCCACAACAATTCCCCTATGTCTCACTGATAAGGTGACTGTGTATGACTTTTCCCCCCAACAAGAAGTTTCTGTATCCACCTGATTTCCCTGGTACAGCAGGAAGGAGGGTGACCAAGCCACATTAATGCACTGATGAGCTAAGAAGCTTGTTAGTATAAAGACTTACTATGAAGTGTTTCACATTGAGACTACACAGTTTTTTGCTAGCAAGTAAATAAGCTTCACCAAAATCTTCCCTACTTACTTTAAATGAAATATATGCATCATCACTAGAAAAAAAAATTCTAAAAATTGTTCTTGTGACTGCCAGACTCAAATCTTCCCTGTTTCAAAGACATACATGAACTAAAGGAGCACGTATATGCTTCTTTATACAATATATACAATTGTAGAGAACTGTAGTACACAGTCGATGCTTATTTTTCTTCTTTTTAATTTTTTCAGTGAGGGGGAGAAATGTTTTTACCAGGATTGGTGTGTTATTATTCTTCTGACGGCCCACGTTTGCTTTTTTCCCCCAACAAACCTAAACAAGAAGCACAACTCTAAATGCTATTATGTAAATGAGATTAAGTGATTAAGCAGATGAGATACTAACACCAAGAACTAATAAACTATAAATATCAAGAGATCCAGAAAGATGTACCAAATATATACAAAATACATTAAAGAATTGTAAGATAAGCTCTAGAATAATGTAGACACAAACCAGAAAATAACAAACTATTAAGAAAATTTGGAAGTTTTCTTACACTAAGAAAGAACGTATCAGATATCTTAGACCTACTGTTAGATAAAGAAGTGTTCTCATTGTCAGAGCACTATTCAACCTGCTGCAAAACAAGCAAACTTGAGGGATTTTCTTCATGTATCACTAAGGAATCATGGTGTTTTTAAAGCAACATAACATTAAAACCAGATGTATTAAGTGTTCAGGGGATGTTAACACGAGGTAATGTAGGGGACCTGACATTTGTGCATTTGAGACAGCCCCACAACTGACCCTCTGTCTCAGCAGTGCTCCCTCTGAACCCAGCCTGCCCCAGCACTGCCTTCAGCTTTAGAAGCTGAGGGAAGCAGAAAAGAACTCTGCCATGGAGCACCACAATTCCCTGAAGAAACATCACCATAACCCCCCCAAAAACAGTCATGTTTTCACTCAGTCTGATGCCTGAGAAATGTAACTTCTCCACTGTCTACCCTGCACAATAGTTTGTGTCACACACCAGGACTTCACACACTCAAGCAAAACCCAGCGCTGCCCACAAGGGCTGCTGCAGAGGGGTCAGAACAACTCTCACAGTGACAACCTGGTCACTGTAAAGTCAGGTCAATGTGACAAAGGTGCAAAATGCTGACAGCTCTGTCACTTGCTCCCACCCATGGCCAGACTATTTAAGCTGCCAATTACCTGTCCTGGGTTATGGATGCAGCTCCACACAGAGCACACTAAACTAAGGTTTATTAGCTCAAGTGCAGCAACAACTCATTTTTGCAGCTTCTCACCTAGGTTTTGTCTAGAAGCAGAGCAGAGGTATTTCATGTTCACAACTTGAGCTAATTAGCCTTTCCAAAATCCTGGGGGCTTAGAACAGTGGTTCAAGGGTCTTGAAACTGCACTCCAAGCTTATTCTGGATGACACATATTATCCAAAGCCTACACCTGCCTCCCAATACCCTGGGTAATAGAAAAATGACTACAAGCATGATCTCTTGACTTACAATGCAAGGATCTAATCACTACACCAAGTGATGAGAAAGGCCACCTGAGGCCTTTAAAGTGCTACAGTTTCTCAGAAGAGAAAATTGGACCATACACAGGGACAAATGCAACACATGCACCAATCCTGAGCTTTGCATGAAGAATACATTTCCATTATACAGTTAGACATAGGCAACAATACTGATCAGACACAGCAATTCCAGGAGAAAAAAAAGCATGTGTAATCCCAATTCCAAGGCTTTGCTTCCATTTCCAAGGTGCTGCATTCAGCTACAGTCTCTGTTTAACCCTCTGTAATCTCCTTCTTGCTGATTTTAATTTATATCACCTGATATAAATTAAAAGCTCATTAAATTATTTATTGGCTGCTTAGGCACTCTTTCTTTGATTTCCATTCTGTTTATTCAACAGAGGCCACACTCTGAGAACAGTGTCTAAGCACATTAGAGAAGTATACTAAGCAATGGTTACAAACTACCATGTAACCTTCTCCAAGATTTCTCTTGGCCAGAATTCTGCATGCCACCAAGAATTTTGAGAGCTTTAATAAAACAGCACAAATCTAACCTGCTCAGTGTTTGCTTTTCAAGAGGCAAGCAGATGAAGCATGCCTGCTATAGGCAAAATAAGTTGATGAGCTTTGCAGTGCTCTATATTGCACAGAAATATTACACAAAAAGATACAAATGTCCACAGCCTACCACATGCTATCCCACACCAGAAGGTATGGGTAGCCATCTCATACTGCACAGGTCCAACATTCTCCTTCAGCCAAAGGATTTCCGCCAGTGAAACGGGGAGAGATGCTTCTGGGTTGACTCTCTGGCTTGTTGCCTTTATCTGAAGTCAGAGACCACCAATGTTAATATTCCTTATTGCTTAAACTTGTAACAGCATCACATCCTCTGCAAGGGGTTCATTGGCTTCTTGCACCTGAGATACATCACCCAGTCCAGGAAACCCACCTAGATAAATAATGTTTACTCTGCTGTTACCTTTCTGCTTTATAACTATTCTGTCCTGCTTGGTAGCCTGGTAACCCTAGCAATGAAAGCCACCATTCTGATGAGATTTAAAAAAAACCCAAAACCATAAGTTTCAGGGCATGATTCAGCAAATGAGAATACAATTTAAGTCATAAAACTATTTTCACCTTGTCTCTTTTCTTCTCTCTCCTTTCCTCTCTACCCCACTCCTCTCAAATACAACAAAAAGTCCCTGGCCTCAGGATTTTTGCCAGGGGGTTATACCCTAAAGTCCTTTCAGAATACAGTCAAATCTCAGTCCCTTCTCTGATGCTGGGAAACAGCATTACTTATCTATGACAGCATGATAACTCTGGATGTTTCCATCAAGTTGACAAAGATGCATAACTTAAATAAAAATTCATGTTCAAATTATCAACAAATGAAAGTTAATGATGGATCAAATTTGGCAGAACTATTCTAACATGTAACACAATTTGGTACCAAGCTATAAGAAGTGAAATTTAAGTGATAAATGGTTGCTGGAGACCTTTTCAAGATAATTGACATGCTACAGTGCATTAATATTTCTTTCATTAGTATCCATCTGGAGCACTCATCTGTTGGCAAAAGGCCAAGTGCATTGTGTAGAAAATACCCCTACCACAAGAGTCTTCTACTTAAAAGACAAATGCCTTGGGAAACCAAATATTAGTCAGATAATATTAAGAGTCTGATTTTTGACCTTGGTTCTCCACTGTCATCTCTTCTTACATCCATATCATTTACCAAAATGATACTACCACAGTCTGAATTATTTTTTGTTCTAAGTACTTGATTTTTTTTCTGAAACCAGGTATTTTGATATGACCATGACCTGAGAATCCCCTGCAGATCCTTTTACAGATCAAAAGCACAAAAATATTTTTGAAAGATAGGCTTTTGTAGCAAGTGTCATCTAAGTCTATTGATTATTTTCAGAGTAAATCAGTGTCAATTATCATCTTTTTCATCTGTTCTAAGAATTGTAGTTGTCCTCTTCCCTCTTTCTCTACTGAATAAGAGTCTTGTTACAAAAGAGCATGGACTGGAATCACAGGTTCCTGAGGGCTTCATCCAGCCTGATGCTGTAATGATATTATCTCCTCTTCATGTTTCCTTATAATTGCTCCATTTGAAAGCCAGCATGAGATCCTCCTGCTCGTTCTCAACACAGTCAGCATCATCCACCTTTCAGCTCTACTGGGCACTTCTAGTTTGTCACAGTGACTTTGGCCATAAGATTCTCCCAGTAAATGCTTTCAGCAAGTTGTATTTGTCAGTCCTGAGAAGCAGGACTTTATTTGCCATGGTCAGTCTCACCTTGGAGCCCAACCCATGCCCTTCCTATTGCAGAGCCTGCCATCTTCATTTCAGCTCTGCCAGAGGCTGTGCTTGTTCCCCCCTTCCAGTCTCTGATGTTCCTGAACCCTACTTAGATCTCCTGGCTTTGGACCCGACTTGATATCTTTCCTGCAACTAGGGAAATGCTCATTCTACATAATTTTTAACCCAGATCAAACTTAAAAAGGAAGAAAAAATTAAAAGCTTACAAATTTTCAGATCCTGGTTGACCTGCTTTTCTACTTTGTTTTACAATATCCGTCCCGTTTCGGAGAGGTGGTTACAGCACACACCTGCAGCTGAGGTGGAGAAACAGCACCATCATTCAATTAATGTTAAAAAGCTAATAGAAATACTTTTAAACCAATCATTGGCAAAAAGTCAAATAAGTACAAAAGAGAGAGAAAAGATAAATCCTGTGGATTCCCCTGAGCCAAACAAGCCTTGAATTCCCTGCATCAATAAAAAGAGCAGAAAAAGAAGGAAGAATGCAGTTGTCCCTTGTGTCATCATATAGAAGTTAAAAAGCACAAGACCCTTTTCACCCTGCACAATCACAGTTCACTTCTCTTTGAAAAGATCTAAAGATCTTTTGAGAGATTAAAATACATCTATTTTCTGCTATTACAACCACAGGACAGTGATCTTTGTATGGATTTTATGCCCACACGCAGGCAGCTGAAAAAGATAGCGATGTGAGCAGCTGCTAACCGAGAACTGTAGCACAAATAAAAAGAAGACAACACCACAGGCTAAGCTTCTGGAGCCACAGCAAATAGCTGTTAATGGTGTGGTGCAGGTACTGCTTTGGGACCCACCTGCTGCCAGCCAGTTCAGCCACAGAAACTTCCTTCCTAAGGAAAAGGAGCAGGAGAAGTCAAGTTTTTCCTATCACCAATCCAAAACATTATATATGGATTTCAAGGGAATCATAATAGAATAAATCTGGAGTATCCTGGAGAAGAGGGTTTTAGCATAGGAGACTTAATTACTTTTACCACAGAAAGAAATTCTTTTCCCCACAAGAAAATGAAACTGAACTAATGGCCTGGGAGAAAAAGCTAAACAAGCAGGCAAGTGGAAATGCAAACCAAGATTATCTTAAATGCACATGGGACAGAATTCAGAAGAGTAGGAATGTTGCTGAACAAACAGCATAAATCCACCACACTAGAGAGCCACTCAAGGGACAAAAATCAGAAGAGAGCCTAAATTAGAAAGAAAAGGGGGTAGAATAGCATATATACAAATGAGAATGACATTCATAAAGAGCTCATTATACATTCCTTCTCAGTTATACAATCACCATTGCCAACCTGTTTAATTCTGTGAAATCATAATTCATCTTAGGATTCACACACATCCATCTTCTTCATTTCCTGTCTCTCCTCCAGTTTTAGCATGTATTACCTCCTAATATACAAATACATCACTTGCTTCCCAGGCACACGGATCTCTTCCTGACTTCCCTGAATGTTTTCTATGCACACCTTCCCCACACAGTTTTTGTCCATTTGGATATCCAATAATCTCATCTGGAATCTATGCAGTAATGATTTTTTTCCTGCTGCTTAGAAACTCCAGCAGTCTATCCCATCCCACAGATTTTTCAGGATGTGATCTATATCAGAAACAGCATCATTCATCTGTATTAGTGATTCCTGACCAGAAAGGTATTTAGCAACACAGACCTTTGAACTGAGGCTACTAGGGGCTGCACATCTCACAAAATGCACCAAATTCTGCATACACTTATGATCAAGGTTACAGTGGCCATGCTACACCATGGGAATTACCAAATTCAGAGGGACTGAGGTGTCATAATAAACAAGAATGTTGCATTAAAAGACATGCAACAAAAAAGACAGGTCAAATGGACACCCATCTCTGATCAGAGCAGCCCTCACAGGGATGTACACTGAGAAGGGGAAGCAATATAGAGCAGCACAGTGACAACCCCCAAAAAGACCCTAAACCTTACAGAAAATTCAACCATCACACAAACTTTGTCATAGGTAGATAAAGGGAATATTGATTGGCTAACACTGTTTTAGGATTGCTTTCTATTACATGTATCACAGGAACAGCAAACTGCCTCAGTCAGGGCTCAGTCCCCATTAAGTCACCTTGTGGAGGCCTGGCCCAACTGGACTTCTCATACTGGTTTTCAGTAGCATCATGGCTGACAAACTGTCTCTCCTAAGTGTTTAAATTTCACTTGGTTGGGTGCAGCTGTTCTTGATTTGGTCAAGGTGAAGAGCCTGTGCTTCCCTAGCTTAGTGATCCATAAAAAAAATGAATATAAATGTTGTAAGGCTTTGATATAGAGCAATGTTCAGAGAGGGTACCAATAAGGCAGCAGGAATCTTCATTAGTCCTATGGGGGAAAGGCATATATTTATTCTGGTTTCCATCATATAGTGGAAAAAATAGACCAACGTTATAGGAATTCCAGTCCTTGAGTAAGAGCATCTGTAAAATCAAAGAGTGAAATAGGGGAAATGGGTAAAGAAGATTAAAAGGCCTCATGTACCTCTGAAGTACAATAATTTGAGACAGGAAATTGGTATCACTATAGCAACCAACATAGTATCATGAATGGCTGAAAGGAATTTTTAAAGCCTACAGGGGTGGGAAACTGGATGTTTGGGACATTAAAGGAACATTTTATTTACAGTTAAGCACTTAAAGAAACAAATCAGTGATATGGCACATTGTATTTCTAATAATTTTTTCCTCAAACTCGGCATTATGCAGTTTTGTTACATCTAATTAGTAAGAAGTCTCATTACAGTTCACAGATGGTGAAGTCTTTAACAGGAATACAAAAAGACTACTTTTAATCAGTTTAACTTTGTGTTAATCAGTTTAACTTTGTGCCTGCAGACTTAACTTTGGTACGACTGCAGGCACAATATCCAGATGTAAATAAAATTTCAAGTGCCAAAATATTTCCCGTGAGGGAATGACTTGCAGGAGATATCAAGCAACAAAAGCTTGCAGTAATAGGACCAAATTTATATGGAACTCCAGTGGGAGAGTGTGGAAAGATGGCTTGGGGTAAAATTAGAAGAAACTGAGAAGTTGTATTCACATCCTAACAAAAGTTACAACACTACGGAAATTATAGGATAAAATGCAGCTGCTGCTCCCTGGGTGGAATGCATTTGGCAGCTCAAAACCTCTGCCATGATGCTTCCCCATACACAGAAGCTGCAACCACAGCACCTGCTAAGGAGGATGAATGCAGGGTGGAGCAGAGCAGAAGCACCTCTGCCAGGCTCTTTTGAAGTCTTTGCAGGGAAGGGAACTCGATGGTAGCTGGAAATCACGCGGTGCCTGTCAGCCAGGGGAGATGGGGAGGATGTCCTGCTGCTGAGACAGCAAGTCAGGGCTCAAATTGTTCTCCTCAGATGAACTTGGTTCATTAAAACCTAATTGTAATACTAACACACATGTCCATCCCAAAGTTACCCTTCTCCAAGGTACAAACCACCTCTCCCTGAGTATACAATCTGAATTTATTGACTATTGACTTTAGGAGCAAAGTGAGAGAACTTGACACCAATCAGTAACAAAGGTATGCATGACTAGAGTCACTTGAGCTCCACCTGAACAAAGAAATAGTATGAAAGTAAGTTGAGAATGGGGAAAAGTCAGGGAAGACTCCATCATAAGTGCTGGGATCAGCTGATGGGCTGAATTCTCCTCTCCCTCATAGGGATATCTATTGGTTAAGAACCCTACTCTGTGCATACAGAATACTCTTAGTGGGGATTAGAGTTTGCCTATGTATTATTTTGAATATATTTTTGTATTCAGACACTATCACCAGCAATCCTTGAAACTTAACCCGTCACATTTTTATAAATATAAAGTGTTATTCCATAAACTGTTGGTGTGAGTCCTTCATGGTCATCAGTAGTTGCCAGCAGTGGGCAACAGCCAAATAAGGTGGAGGACCCACTGAGGGGTCTCCCTTTTGCTGTTGGAGTGCCCTAAGTCAGTCAAAGCCCCTCTGCTCCAGCAGCACGCTCAGCCCTTGTAGAAAGGGCTCGATAATGGGACACCAACAGAATGGTTGGGCACAAGGGACTCAGCTTTCCTGGGCCACTGACAAACCAAACACTAAGGACTGAAGAAATCTCCCCACATGAAGGATCAAGGAAAATACCCCTTCTCAGGTGACAGATGCATATACAGATATGTCCTGTGTGCAACGTGTCAGAAATTTCTCTTCCAAACCACCAGCAAGAGAGGCATAATACAATTTCTCCTGCCAATCTGTCAATCAAATTCCCAGTTAGGAATGAAAGTCCTACCCAATAAAACAATGATGAGGCTCTGACAACATGCTGGAAGTTCAGAAGTGTTGTGACAAAAAAAAAGGAAAATAACTGTATTTTAAATTGTGAGAAAGGATGAAAGCATTCTGAAAGCATGTGAAAATAAATAGGAATGCCAGGCAAGACAGTCAGCATGGTTAGTCTGGTGAACAGACCAACAGAGTATGGAGACTTGCCTATCCTCTGTAGTTGTTCTGTATATTCTGCTCTTGATTTAAGTGGAATTATTTAAAGGCAAAGATTTCCTGAGAAGACAGTGAACCTACTAAAGTTTGGTACAAGCTTGGTTTAAGCTGTCCCCTGAGCTTTACCAGACCATTAGCTTTCATGATGATACCACACAATAGGTCTCTTGTTACACCCACAGTGCTAGATGCTGCACAAACACCAAGCCCAAAAGATGCCCACCCCAAAGATAAATCTAGATAAGCCCATATAAAGTTTATATACAGCAGATTTACCAATACTGGAGGACCCTAGAGCCAGAGTGTGCCTAATCCATGAACTGAGGCAGCATGGGAAAGAAATTCATTTCACATATGCAGAAATAACTTTGAATCACTCAGTCTTTGCTTGGTCAAAAAAAATGCCCTTTTTCAGACACAGCAACTTCTGCTGACATGCCAAGGCCACCTTTCCATCCTGGCTATGAAAAAGGCACCAAAGGCACAGCAGCTCTTGTTCACTGCAGCCACAGGCCCAGGGAAGCCATCACTTGTATACCCACATGGAGAACAAGAAACATCTATGGATCCAATTGGCAAAAGGAGACAGGAGCACCCAAAGACTGATGACAGGCTTCTTCCTCATTCTATAAGCAATTACTCCAGCATGCCAATGGTCTGAACAAAACAAAGCACTCTTCTAGAAGACTAATCTCAAAATCAAATATTGAGTCCAGATGTGACCTAAAAAAGCAGCATTCACCAGGCCTTCTTAGAATTTTGACCAGCCAAAGAAAGTGCAAACTTGAAGAAAAAAATTCTCTAAGACTCTAAACACCAGAAAGGGGAGCTAGAAGGAGAATCTCACCAAAATCAAGGAATAATGGAGATTCTTCCTAGTAAAGAGCAGAAGGAAGTGGTTCCAAAATCCCAGTTTACCTAGAATTTTGCCAACTGTACTTCTCCATGCTTATCAAATGTGGAAAGCTGACAGGATCAAGCAACAGCAGCATTTCTTGCTACAGAAAATGTTTTTAATAAGAGAAAAGACAAGTTTACAGCTGACAGAAGTTGATTAATTTCCTTGTATGCAACCCTTACAATATTAACAGAAGGAAGCCTTTAATTAATATAGTAAGGTTTTAAAAATAAACAAACAAACAAAACTCCCAAAACCAGGGTGGACATTTCAGCTACTGCCAGGAAGATTTTGCATGAGGCATTCAGATGAGACTTCTGTGAGCTAGGTTTTGTAGCAATTAACAAAGTCTGAAATGAAGAGGGGAAAAAAGGAAGACAGAGAGACTCTCTAAGATCAAAAGCTGGGAAAGAATCTGTGAGAAAACGTGCTTTTTCAAAAATTGCAGCCATGAGACACATCACGTTGTTAAGCTTGCAAAACCCAAGACAGCACTGAAATAATTTTCTATTCTCTTGCTTATGGTATTTTCTTAGAGCACCAAGTATCTTTTATTATCATTATGACTATCATGACTGCAACTTGATAATAATAATCATTATCAGAACCCAGGATTTCTGGCAGGAGAACACAGAAAGCTGCAGAAAGTACTCAGAATCCATTTTAAATTATGCATTTCGGGGCTAAGATGTGGTGAGAAGGATTTGCCTTTTTACTGTCTGAGTTGTCAGAAAATTCATAAAAGCAATAAGAAATTAAGTGCTTCAATTTTAAAGTGCTGTTTTGATTATAAAAATAGGGCAAGTAATGGAAAACCCAGTATTTTGATTACTACATGTTTACCACACCTGATGTCTGAATAAATCTGATAGCATGATCACATGTTTTAGTATTCCCATAAATATTCCTAATCCCTAAGAATTTTAGGTTATCAAATGGTGTCGAACTTGCAAGACACCAAACCCCAGAGATAAATGATAATCAAAGTTGTTCCAGCAGGAGCAACTGCTGTAAGATTAGACCTTACAGCTATTCTTTCTCCTGATCACAGAATCACAGACTGGTTTGGGCTGGAAGGGACCTTAAAGGTCATCTCATTCCAACTCCCCTTCCACTACAACAGGCTGCCCAGATCCCCATCCAAACTGACCCTGAACATTTCCAGGGATGAATTCCATTTACTTTAACAGAACTCTGCATTTTCACTATAAGTAAATGCAAAGCTTAGTGACCAATCAAGCAATAAGAATTTTTTTGAGAAAAAGACTCAAAGAATATTTTTCAAATTTAATCAGCGTGCATCCATTTTTACTTCAAATGTCTGAGTCACATTCCATTACTGAAATGAGAATTTTAATAAGGTTACTATTTTGCTTTTGTCTCATTAGTTTTATTACTAATTGCAATGATTTATATCTATTGTAAATATTACTATAAGGCACATACTTCAGGGTTACATTCAGGCCAAACTGTGATTCAAATCTACATTTTATTACATTTAATTGTGTTTCTCTGACACATGGTTCAGCTATCAGATCTACAGGAGATGTACTTGGTCTTGAATTACTTGAATGGATCTGCTAAGGAATTTAAGTTAAAGATTCTCCTTTCCCCTGGAAACACAGATATGTCCTACTACAGTAAAATCAGTCCCAGCTGCTTACTCTGTATTGCAAGGTGTAGTGGGAGATGCAGAATCTGGACAAGTCATTAGAAATATGAGATAAGATTTTCATCCCTTTTTTCAGGGGAAGAAGCAAAATGAGGGGAAATTAGCTCAGGGTTTTGTGTTTCTGCAGTACCCCTCACTCAGAATTTCACAGCTGAAAATTCACCACTTTTGCAACAAGCTTGGCAGAAAGGTTGCAAGCTCCAAAGTTAAGAGCCCACTACAACTGCATTAAGAAGGGAAACTGGGGAAAAACAAGGCCAGCCTTAGCAGGATACTTATTGTCAGCATGGACTCTGAGAAGTTCATGTCAACCCTTCCAACCTGCAGACTGAGACTAACCCAAACCAAAACAGTGTGTTCTCCTTGGCAGTAAGATGACAAAGTTACTCTGGTTTGTCCTTGCAATGACTATCTTTCATTTCCAGCAACTGAACTTCTTTGTCCATGAAAATCTTCAAGAGGGTGAGGGTCTTGTGTATAAGAAAAAAATCTGCACAGCAATTTCTCCAGATACACTCAGGATATGAAAGCTCTATGGCTTTAAGTAAAAACATGAAGTCAGCAAGAGGGAATAAATAGCCCTTACACTTATATCTCACATATTTCTTTTTTTTTTTTCCCCAGAAAAGGTACATTCAAAACAAAACAAAACCAAACAAAAAACAACAATAACAAAAAAAAAAAAAAAACACACACACACACAAAACCTAAAAAAACCCCACAAAACCAACAACACAGCATGTCTGAAACATGCTGTTTAACACACTTGAATTGGATCTCTATCCAACCTTTATGCCCATTTCAAATATTTCTTTCACTACCAGTGGAATACAAAGTTGCT
The DNA here is from genome assembly GCF_037042795.1 of Molothrus aeneus. Lineage (NCBI taxonomy): Eukaryota > Metazoa > Chordata > Aves > Passeriformes > Icteridae > Molothrus > Molothrus aeneus. Next base: position 62,214,873 of record NC_089649.1, on the reverse strand, counting down.
GCTGTACAAATTGCTCTTTTACTTCATGGAACACGAAGCCTAATAAAATCCTCCTGTTAAAGTTTTGCCTCCCAATTAAAAAGAGGGATTAGTGCTCTCAAGCAAAAACCAAGAAACATTTTCTTTGAGTTCCAGACCATGAGATTTGTTTTCTATCTCAAAGGCAGTAGATGCCAATAAGCTTGATCCCTGTTGATAAGAACTTGAGAGGAACTTGCATTACAGATATTCCCATCAGAGCATCTTCCTTCACAGCTGAAATGAGAAGCACTGAAGGCCAGCAGGAAAAGCTGTCTCTCCTGGGCCAATTGGGATGATAGGAGCAATCAATGTGCACGAGCTGTTTGTATGATTTCAATATTTCTCATTCAAAGGAGTTGAGATCTCCATCCCCTGTGTAGAGGCTGAGTGCACTGAGTGTCTAAAATAAAACCAACAGGAGGAGGAGGTTTCATTGCATGTGCAGGAAACACTGTGTTCAGCCAACCAGGGAAAAATAATAGCAGCTCTCTTTAGACTTCCAAAAAACCTCTCAAAGCTTCCCATTTCACCTATGTTCTTGCAAATATTACAGTTCCACATCAATGAAATGCAATCAGAAATTTTAAGTGATTCTTCCTCTGTGCGTGTATATACATACATATACACACATATACATATATAAAGCCTTACAAGTAGAAAGAAAAAACAAAAATCTTTTCAATTCTACACATGCTTTAAAAGTGCTTTAACTACCTAATTACTCTGTAAAAGTATCTAGGAACTCCGGGCCACGCAATACTAAGAAATGTGTTTTAAGTCTATTGTTCTAAGAATAAAAATATATTTAGGACCTACAGCATGTGATGAGTTAAAAAAAAAAAAAAAAACAAACAAAAAAACCACAAAAAACCAAAACAACCAACAAAAGAAACAAAAGAAAAAAATCCTGAACAGCTCCTTTGTGTCTGTAAACAAGCAGGCTCTTTGGACCCCTGTCCCATGCTCCCATAGCTTGTGACAGCTTCAAGTCACTGGCCTCTGCCTGCATGAAAGATCTGTTTAAAGAGAACATTTCAAGAGACTGTAAATCACTGGGTATGGACAACAATGTGTTTTTCTCAACACATGAGCCAGGTCCCCTTGGGAAGATGTTGGCAAACTACATCAAGAGAGAGCTTCTATGCAAGCGGTGTGGTTTGGACCTCTGCTAATTCCTACTGCCCGCGTTTCCCCAGTGCTAACCCCACAAAGTGGGACCAGCTTCTGAGCTTAGGAGGAGAGGGATTGCATCAAGATGTGCACTCTGAAACCATGCTCACATTTGGGTTTTTATTTTCTCTGAATATATGAGTTTTGCAGGATGCTTTCCTCACAAACAGGAAGCTAAGCTAAGTGCAGGGCCATGTGCACTGGCAATGCATCCTGAACCAGAGACCTTGTGCCCTCCAAAGCTGAACTACTGCAGGCAGGATGAAGCTTTTCAAGACTAAATTGTTCTGTGGAAAGCCTCTGGCTGCCAGCCTCTGCTCACTGCTGCAGGGAGATGCTGGCAGGCTGTGCAGACAAGCTGGGTCCTGAAGCAGCAGGAGGCACAGTTATGTGTGGGGACATGGGGCCAGAAGCTCATTCAGGCTTGGCACCAAGCCACATTATGATGGCACCTGACAGAATATTGCAGTGATTTTGTTACCTCCATCAGCCTTCTCTCCCAAACACCTACCTTGCCTTTGCTGAGGTGCAGAAACCCTTCTGATTTTCTCGTTTTCTGCACCAGGGTTCAGTACAGCCCACGACACATGGTGCAATTTTACCCTATAACACTCCATCCATGGCTAGTTTGTTTTTAGGAGTGTAAAAGGTGATGTGTCTCTTGTTACAAAACTGCTTTATACATCTCATCTGCCTGACATGAGAAGTGCCCTGGGCAATTGGTATTACTGCTAATGATGCAGTTACCACCAACACACATATTTCTGTCCTTGCCTTTCCTTATTTATTGGCTCATTCCTGAACCAAAAGTACAGAATTTCCAATTCTATATGGTTATAGATAGCATAATAAGGATGCAACTGGGCTGTGACCTCTTTGTATAGTGAGGAAATGCTGTTATTCTGCCACAGAACTGTACTACCATGAGCACCAAGATGATTTGGCCCTTTGCCTTTTCACCTCTGCAATACAGACAGATCACATGCTCACCTCTGCAACATAGAGAGATCACATTTTTGAAATAAAATATTTTAAAATATTTTATAAAAAATTATTATTCTTCCCTCTTATTTCTTTTACATTCTGAAATTCTTTACCTTGTCCCTGCCATATTGGCTGTGATAACCAGTATCATCTGCTGCATCACTTCTGGGTGTGCTAGAACAGCAAGCCAGCTGCATTTGCCAGGTAAAACCATACCTACCCAGCCAAAAAACCTTCAAGATCTGCATCTTAGCATTAAAGCTGGATAACAAGACACTGGTTATTTATTACAGTAGATGACAAATAGTTGCAAATGTCTGAAACTGTAGATTTTTGCATTCAAAAATTCCGATCTTTCAAAATAATCACAAGTGCTGCCAACAGATTCAGATGGTAAAAGCATTTTCATGAGAGTAAACTTACTGATCATATTGATCAAATCAAGCACCTCTATACTCAGATTTTGGAGTTGTTGTTTCTGCATATGAAAATGCTAAAGAAAAAGCTGCATTGCCTCTATCAGAATTTGCAAAAGCAATACCAAAACCTGTTGCTTGTGGTTTCTCAGGAGTCTTAGAGATAGCTGTGTAAGCTCTTCCAGGGAGGAGAGAAGGCATTTAATACTGGCTTAAACACTGAAAGGGATGGCAAGCCAGAAGGCAGACAGGAGGAGTAATTCAGAATGCCTATTTGTATGCAGTGCAAATACATTCATGCAGTTGTCCTCGTGCCAGTTGTCTTTAGAGACAGCTCAAGTGAAGTTAAGCCAGCTGTGCCAGGCCTGGCAAGGGCATCCCAGCCGGAGTTCTGTGCCCAGATGTAAAACATAAGACATCGTCTGTGGAAAGTCAGTTTGCAAACAATTCCTAAGGGAGCTCCCTAATGCACTGGTGAGCAATGCAAACACACTGCACAAACCTACAGACTGTGTTGTGTGCAGATCTATAAAGTAGATTCCAAATCTGGGTTTTTCCTAAAGATATCAGCTCTAATTCTTAGCCTCAGGGCAACTACTTCACACCAGATGTAACAATTCAAGGAACAACTGCTAGAGAAGTGGATAAAAAAAACAATAAGGTCCATATGCAAGTTAGTTACTGGTGTCACAAGGATCAGATGAGAAAGATCATTTACAAGGCAAGTCCCCAACCAGCTGACATATAACAATAACATGAAGTCAACAAACACCAGAGATTGAACTGCAGAGTCAAGTAGTGCCAGGAACTGAGAAGTGGCTGATGCAGAAGAATAACCAGCAGCAATTAACACAGCAGCCTACACAAGATGCTGCCCTGATACCTGCTGGTATCTGGTACACAGACACATGGAGAGGCTGAGCATTCTGAGATGCTGCAGAACCACAGTGTAGTCTGATAAAAGGCCCTGAAGCCATTCTATGAATGAGATAAAACTCCTGAACTATGAATGGAGACTTTTTGCTTCACTTATCAAAAAATTAAGGAATAGTCATAATTCATCACCAGCCTTTGCAACAAGGAAAAATTTACTTGCAATGGAATGAGAAGTCTCTGCTCATTGTATATACACACATACTTTGGAAACAGTATTTCTAATACTGCTGTACTAAAAAAAAAGCTCACCCTTGATGACCACATCACAAGACTTCATGGCATATTGACAGAGCAAACTAACTTTTGGGTGATGTTGAAGGTGGTCCCATCTGACATCCCTCCAAAGCAGTCACCTTTCATTCTCAGAGTTTTTAGCTTGCTTACTAAGTGATTAAATGCTTCCTTTGGTGGTTCACAGAAGTTCCATGTAGCCTAATCAGGCCATGCCCCCCAGGATATTGCAGTAAACCCAGAAGCACATTTTTAAGCTAAAAAGCTCCAGCTGGGACTGCTGCTTCCACCAATTTTTGATGCCAGGTGGACAAAGATAAAGGCTGAGCAAGGGAAACTAGTGCAAGTGATCAGTAAGGACAGCTGGGAAGATTGAAACACAAGGAGAGCAGCTGAAACTAGCTACTAGCTGAATACATGTCTTTCAGTGTAATACTAGGAAAAAAAAAGTGCAGTTTAGTCTTCTCTTAGCCTCCAGAAGAGAGTGAAAAAGCATTAGATGGTCTTCTGACAGCATAAAGTGTAAACAGTCTGAGGAATTAGTGTTGGCTGATCAATATATCTACCAAAGGAAAGCAATGCTGCTGAGCCTGCAATAGTTCAATAGCAATTCAGCCTACTGATCTAGCCAACAATTTTGTCTCTGCAGGTTTTGCAGGACTGTGTTCTCAGGAAGGTCACCCCAGTCCAGGGCAGTTTCCATAGTACAGTAGAGGATTTTTTGGGGGTAGAGCACTATGCAGATACAGAGCAGATCTCATATCTCCAGTTATTCAGGTAATGGCTACCAGGTGTGTTTTGTTCTGTGGCAGGTAATTAGATTGTTCTTAGTGATTAAAAACATGGAGGAGTTCATACAACAAAAACTATCTCAGGTTTCTCTGAAAAGAAGGAGATGAACTATGACCCAGGGATGCAGGAGGAAAGTATGGTAACTCCCCAGCATGTTTCATTCATAGCAGTGGGGTATCAGATCTGAAGAACTGGCAGAATAAACCCAGAGACTCAACTCAGGGAAGTCTTCAAGAAGCTTTTTGCAATAAACCCATGATCTCTTTGCTCTTCCTCATACAAGTAGGCAGATATACACACCTTCTGCACATGTGATGGGCTAAAGTATTTGGATTCCTATTAAGTAATGAAAATAATAGAACTTCTAGTTTTGTTTTCAAATGCTTACTTTAAAATGCAGATATCTGAACTGGTGAAAAGAGTCTCTGCACCATTAGATGCTACTGCTCCTTTATCTTCAAGGTCTTTGATGTTGTATTGTTATGGATGAGGAGTTAAAGAATGTTAATGACTGCTGATACAGAGCAGCAACTGCTGCTTCTTGAATTCCAATAAACCCTTTGATATCAATGTATGAATATTATAGGAAACATTGTCCCATTGAAGTGACTAAAAAAAGACTGGCAAAAGAGGAAACCATGTGTAGATCAGCAGGCAAGTTGGACAAATATGCTGCAGAGAAAGCCACCATAACTCTTGTCAACTCTGTCCCTTTTGATGTAGGTCACTTAGGAAAGGCAGAGGCACAACCTCATATCCTCAGCAAAAGGGAAGAGTGGGAATTCTTTGGGGACAAAACAACTGAGGAAGGCATCTGGCACACAGGAATAACTCCATTATGGCAGGCTGCTCAGAAGCAAACAGAACTTCAAATGGAAAAAAAAAAAAGGGATTATTTCTAAAACAGATTTCAGCAGTGGCTGGGGAAGAAGAACGAAGTTCTTATCTATATTGACCTGGGAGGAAGGCAGGGCAGAAGAATTTGACTGAGACACATTATCTCTCTGTTCTCAGAGAAAAGGGAAACAAGGAGAGTGTCCCATATGTTAAAAATTAAGAGGCTGAAGTCCCTATTACAAAGATCAAGCAATCAGTTTCCACCTTCATAAGCGTTTTAACCACTACATCCACAAAGTCTGCGGCTTTTGCCTTTCCTGTCAGCTCTACTGAGGTACTGAAGCAGGAGCCCTGTCTTCTGGCCCACTCACTTGGGGAAATCTGGTGCACTGCCCACTCACCAGAAGTCCTCACCACAACCTCAGACCACTTCTGACCCATAGCTCAAGTGCTGCTGAACACAGCAAGTGCAGAGCCAGAGCTTCAAGCCACCTCTGGAGAAAGGGCAGGGACCTCCCCTCCAGCTGCCTTGCACTTACAAGCAGAGACCACAGGGCTGTGGCAGCACAACCATCAGCTCAAGGGCCTGCTGCTGACTTAGCAGTCTCATGTTCTTCCAAATCCAGCTGTATTTTACACTCCTCAAGCACCCAGGAAACTTTTTTCCTAAGCGCTTCCTCGCTTTTCTGTCCAAAGTAGCCCAAATCCCCATAATTTATGTGTTCTTCCAATAGCAGCCCCTGAGTTTCCACCAACAACCAGCTGTCAAATACCCACACAACCTGTATGATCTCAATACACACCACCAGTCTCACAAAGCCATTTTTAGAGCCACCCACCTCCCAGTGACTAAGCACTCCATCCACATACAGCTTTCCTGTCAGATGCCTCTCAGCTCTCCCACTTGTTTACAGGAGAGGTCAGGCAGGGGCTCTATTTCTTGTACATTTCACAGGGTCTGATGTTTCCCATCCCTGCCCTACATGTACAATATTTTAAGCAAGATTCACTGATGAAAATCCAGATTTTTATTAAAAATTCAGTTACATATAAAGAGATTTTACTTCATAAACCCAGACAGAACAACCCGAATAGTATTTGACAGTAATTTTTCGGCTTTACCTAGCAAAAAAAAAAAACAATATTTTTTACTGTGGGTGGATATGGATGTGTGTTGAAGTGGTATTTTCCCAAAGTAATCTTAACAAGTATTGCATTACAGCTATTTATAAAATTATATTCTATGGCTGACAGTTTTTCTGGGAGCTCAATGCTTCCTATGATTAAGATCACTTTGCTGGAAGTCAGAAGTTCTATACTTACAAAGTCACAGATGGAAACTGAAGTATAGCACTAAAAAGTATTGGTATTCACCACTACTAGCTCAGATTAAAACAGCTAACATGCTTTCCCAAAGGTGAACAGGTTATCAACAGCAAGAGTGAGTAAAAACAAAACTCTTTTTATTCACAGAAGTGAATAAAAACCAAAACTGCATGTACTTCAAGATTCTGAAACAGGAATCCTCAATCCCAGAGACAAAAATAATAGTATGCCCAGGCTGAAGTTTGCTACATAAACCCATGATAATATTTAAAACAAGCTATGCTTCTGCTAACAAATCATGTTCAAATTATGATTATGGAAATTTGGGTATAATCATAATTGTTGCATATTTCCATCATAAACAAGGTCATGTTCATGACAAACTCCCAACCTTACATTCCCTTCTTGGTCAGCAGGACATAGTGATGCTCTTCTCTACTAAAAATTCATTAAATTATTTAAGCTTGGCTAAAGATCTATATCTGTTCAGAGGCTTTTAGTTTACTTGTTTGCTAGCATTATTTATTGATTTACTTACAACTGAGTATGGGAGGCATGGGAACACTTTCCCCTATTATTCATCAGCATCTAATTTTGGCCAGATATAAGTCTGCTGTTGCAAAATTCCATGTCTACCAGCAGTGCATCCCTGGCCCACACCCTATACACAGTCCTTTACCAATTTTTCTGAGTCTGAGTTTCTAGTGGCTGTCATTCATTAATTAAAAGGGCAGAGGACAAAGCTGATTATGATAACAACATCAAGGAAATTAGAAAGATTCTATGATTTCCAACAAAAGGGGAAAAAATTACATGTAACGAAAGATCCATAAAAACAGGTATGTCCTTAGATAAAACGATCTAAAAAAAACCAAAAAATTCACCTACAAATACCTTTAGTATCTACAATGCTTAGAGCATTTGCTATAGTACATATCTGCATGCACAAAAGAATGATCAAAATTCTTAGACAGCTTTACTGTTTTACTTCATGTAAAACTGATAAGATAAAGAACAACAAAGTTTTGTGTTTAGTCATCTATGAACAGAAGTTGTTCCTAGAATTTTATAGGTGTCTGTTTTCAGTACACATAATTCATGTCCCTTCTAAATATGTAAATCAGAGACTTTATAGACGCCTCTCTCTAGCAAAATCATACTCAGCATATTCTAAAGTGGGAGACTAGAACCAGCCTATCCTGTCATTCAATCAGCAATTAGCCTGATTTTAAAATACAGAACATAATCTCCCACAGAATTCAGTAGAAAGTGCAAGTTATCAGCATTCAGGAGATCTAAGTTGTTTCTGTTTAGCAACTGAAATTAATTTGAAAATGTTTAACCTGCTGGGCCCAAACCTTGAGTAAATGACTTCTGACTTGAACAACATCTTCCCTAACATAATTAAGAATATTCACTGGTAACAGAGCACTTAACAAGGCACCAGGGGGCCTATATGTAGCCGACAATAGGGAAATTTCAATTATTAAGTTGTAACTTCACAGAACCTACAAGCAATAAGCTTCTGGACATGAAGACCGGCCAAAAAAAGGCAAGAAGGCAGGGAGAAGATTTGCTGCAAGGGAAAGTATGTGAAGAGATTTTGTTCTTCATAAATGGATCATTATTTTAAAGTCAGGAAGTGTCTACTCCATCCTCTGACTCTCCCCTTTTAGGCTTCACTATAACCAAGCCTTCGTGCCACATTCTTTTCTATAAAATTGGCAGCAGCCAAAGTAATACCAGCACTAACAAAGCACATTTACAGCAGAACATGAACTACTGAACTTTGTGGTTTGCAGAGCAAAAATATCAAAGGAAGAAATATCCCTGGCAATGAATTCTGCTGCTACTGATTAACAGATAGACAAGCACAGCCTCCCCTCCAGAGATCAGCAGACTTCCACAAAGGCTTTCAGAAAGTTGAAAAACACACCTCAAGGCATAGAGCAAAAATCAAACCTGTGTCTGTCCCCTCAAACACCTCAGTCTCTGCTGAAGTCCTCTCCATGCCCACCAATGCAATGCATCACTGATTCTCAATACTGTCAAAAATACTGTATACTGAAATTTGGCTATAATTGGAGGAGGAAATGAACCTGGCCTTAGACTTCCCACAGAAAGCAGAAAAACCTTAATTCAAATGTTTGAAGTTGCAGGATAAAAGGTATTTCTAAGGGTATACAGAAAAATCTGTAAGAAACATAGACTGTTATTGTTTATTCTCATATGCAATGTTAACAGAAATCATTAATTACATAGTACACTAAAAATGCCAGTCTTGGGAAACTTAATTTGGCAACCAGAAAACACAAGTGTACATTTAGGACAAATCCTACCATACCCAGCACCTAGCAATGTCATGCTGAATGCCCTTGCTCTCACTGACACAATTCTTCAGGGGTCCTTAGTGAAGCACAGAAACAATCCTTCAGTTGCTTTCTTTGCTTCCAGTCTAACAAGAAGTGTGGCATACACAGAAATACAATACAATACAGGACAAGTATGTATTGCCTAACATCTTCAGTTTTCCATCATGCACCTCCTCTTTTTATTTGTTAAATAGTGCTCCAAAAGTTCATTAACTAATACTTGTAAAAAAGGTTTGAAGATTAACATGAGTAGATAGGGATGAGTATTGTTATTATCAAAGAACAAAGCAGAGGTCATCAAGTGTCAAGCAGATTTGTTCTGCATGACATAAGCTTTACAAATTCTTTCCCATCTCTCTAAAAATTCTTACATACCATGAAAGGATCTTGCAGGAAGGACATACTACTTGTCAAATTCTTTCAATGCTATTTACTGATACCAAAACATAATACTAAATACAGTTGTGGGGAAGAAAATGTTTTTCTATTCTTCTATTTAAGTCTAGCACAAAACTTCTGCTGAAAATGTACATTTTGAAAATACTGATGGATAGAGACACATCAATCTTACATTGTACTGAAGTTTGTGTTTGCTTCTACAAGTCTGTTGATTCTGTTCATAGGTGACATGCATACATACCTCTGCCTCTGACAAAACTGAAATAGATTTGCAGTAGTTGTCACTTTACTACAACATTAAAAAACCTGATAAAGCAGCACATCTGTTGAGAAAACATATAGGAAAATGTTCATGCTGCTGCAAAGCCTATCCAAGTGCAGGATGATTTCTCACTGCATCAAGACCACATGGATGGGCATGCAAAGAACATCCTAATTTAAGCTGATCTGTAGGCAGGCAGCTCTTCTCCAACAGCAAGGGCTGAATATTTATCACAATTCCCTGTCTGTTCTTTAAACAGAGAGTAAAATGGTACCAAAACCTGCAAATGCATCTCCTAGCAATGGCAGCTAATTACCATTCAGGCTCCAGCTCCTATCCCAGCTGCTCAGGGATAATTACCCCTAATGAAAGTGGTGGTGCAGGCTTCTTGGCTCTGCTAACTTGTCTCAGAATAACAGACCACCAAAGACATTTGGCATTCAGCACACCTTGCCACAGAGGAACACTATTGATCCACGTGCCACAGCATCACATCCAGACTGAGAAATACTGTTGTGAAAAACATATGATACACTCAAAAGCAGAGGAAAACATCACTTCACAAGACCAGACAGTTCCTCTGTGCCAAGACTGTCTGAAATGCAGCCTGCCCACAGGACAGCACAGCTCCTTAACACAAAGCCATTTGGGACTACAGACAAGTAATGCTCTTATTTACAGAGCAATTAGGACAGGGGAGGGTGCTAACACACACAGCAAGCTTAGTGTGGTTGGGGCAGACTCTGGTCTTTTTGGCCACTTTGGCCATTTACTGTTACACTGTACAAAACGCTTCTCACTATGGTGAAAACATCATCAGGATTTACTCCAGCTCAAATTTCCCTTCAGCTCTAAATTTGCTGTTTTGGCCAAACATCCAGTGAGCATCCTACAGGTCGTGCTCCCCAGGGATCAGTGTTGGGCCCAGTCCTGTTATGATGAACTGGATGAGGGGATGTGAGCATACTCTCAGCAAATTTGTGGACTACAGCAAGTTGGGCAAGAATGTTGATCTGCTGGAGGGCAGGAAGGATCTGCAGAAGGATCTGGACAGGCTGGATTGATGGGCTGAGGTCAATGGCAGGAGGTTCAACAAGGCCAAGTGCTGGGTCCTGTGCTTGGGTCACAACAACCCCAGGCAGTGCCACAGGCTGGGGCAGAGTGGCTGGAAAGCTGCCCAGTATGAAAGGACCTGGGGGTGCTGGGTGAGAGCGACTGAACATGGCCAGTGTGTGCCCAGGTGGCCAAGAAGGCCAATGGCAGCTGGCTTGGATCTGGAACAGTGTGTCCAGCAGGACCAGGGAAGACATTCTACCCTTGCACTCAGCAGTGGTGAGACCATACCTCAAGTGCTGTGTCCAGTTCTGGGCCTCTCACTGCACTGAGGTGCTGGACTAAGTCCAGAGAAGGGCAGCAGAGCTGGTGAAGAGTCTGGAGCACAAGTTCTATAAGGAGTGGCTGAGGGAGCAGGGGGTGTTTAGTCTGCAGAAAAAGAGGCTCAGGGGAGACCTTACTGCTCTTCACAACTACCTGAAAGAACACTGTAGCCAGGTGAGAATTGGTCTCTTCTCCCAGGCAACTACTGACAGGACAAGAGGGCCTGCCTCAAGCTGTGCCAGGAGATGTTCAGACTGGACGTCAGGAGGGAATTGTTCATGGAAAGGGTTGCTAAACATTGGAATGGACTGTCCAGGGAGGTGGTGGAAGTCACTGTCCCTGGGGGCGTCCAAGAAAAAACTGGATGTGGCACGCAGCTGGACAAGGTGGAGATCAGTCAAAGGTTGGACTCTGTGATCTCAGAGGTCTTTTCCAAAGTAAATGATTCTGTGATTCTGTCTTACAGTTTCAGCTCTAGAAAAATGGTATCGATATTTCATGGTCAAGATATTTTCATTAGATGGCTTTTCTTACATAGGCTACACAGCAAGTGGCTGCATAATATTTGCCTGAGGTTTTGAGAAGGAATGATTCTCATTTGGTCTAACAGAAACAGTAGGAAAATAATGTTGCCCTCCCTCTTTTTCTACACAGCCATAAGCAACACAGATAAAACAACATCAAGATGCAACTTTGCATGACAGAGCTGGGAACTGATAGGGAACATTTACAGAACATTTTTGCAGGGAGCAGCCTCGGGAATTGACAGAACAGAGGAAATATTATGAAATTTCATCTTATTTTGAGTCTTTCAAACAAAATTTACCTTTTTTTTCTTCCTTGAAAATATATACTTAATGACTGCAATACCAATACACAGCAGAATGACACAGAAATGAAGGTACAGAGAAAAGGGAGAAGATACACTCTTAGACAAAATGTGAAGCATAGAGGACTGTCAATAATGTGAATTGATGAGCTGGAGAGATGTGAAAAAATTGTTCCAAAGGATAGAAGAAATAAGGAGTTTCTCTGACAGCAAGAAGACTTTTTGATTTGCCAAGGAAGTGGTCATCAAGATGAAAGCACAGGAAGCTGGGAAAAGTGATAGAGAAAAATATGAATTGAGAATGTGGAAGATTTGTGGAACCTCTCCAGCTTTTTTATTTTTTTGAATGTGAAAATCATCAAGTCCTATTGTTATTGAGATGAAATGACACTTTTGCCTTTAAGTATGAAGAAGAAAAGGAGCGAGAAAAGGAATAAGTACTATGATGAACAGCTCTGAACACAAAGTCAATAAAAACAATGGTTGAGAGAATATCCAATCAATACACAAACTTTATAAATGACGTTTTGGACATAATACTACGTACTTTTTTCAGTCTGCAACTGATAAGGCTCAGTAATGCTGAAATTTATATTTATTTAGCAGTTACATATTACTGGCCACTTTCTATCCCTGTCTTTGGAAAAATCAAGAACTTGCTAGCAGTAGACACCACAGGAGTCACACAGTTCTTTTGATGCAACACTGCAAGTTTTGCATTCTCCCTGTGTTTGGTTGACAGTTGAATTCAGAGTTTGCTTAGAGAGATGCCTAGGTTGATAGTCCTTAATTCAACAAAATTTGAATGCCACATTGCTAACTTATACTTCATAAACACAGAGAAATATAATGTGAGACCCCAGAGACTCAGGCTCCTAGCACAGCTGAATTTTAACATCCTAACTTGTGAGTACACATTGTGATTTACATGTTTTAAAAATACCTAAGTGATTTGTAATAAAGTTAAATAAAAGCCTTCTGTGCTGAGGCCCAGGACAAAAATGGGAAAAAATTCAGAGTCATTCTTAGTGTTCCTTGCAGTATTTGAATAATAAGTGGTCTCAAAGCACTGGATGACCTCATTAAGAAGTGGCATGGTTAAATTGCAAAACATTGCACTATAAATGGAGCATCTGCAGACAATGCTGTACAACAGAAACTAATTTAAGTCTTAATTCCATAGATCCCCGATATGGTAGGTTTGGCTTTGCTGGAATTTAGGAAATAATGGGAATGCTATTCCAAATCCCACACCTGTGCTTCAGAAGAACACCTTGCGCTTAGAGCATTTCAGGATGTGCACAGACACACACAGCCCTCTTTAGAAACAACTTACTCTGCACTGATAGAACTCCCACTTAAGTCTTTTTCTCTTAACAAAGCTGTCAACTGGCTGATAAAACTTTCTTTGCTGTCCCTTGGAGATTACCAGTTTATCTAAGATTCTTCTCAATTACAGCATAAAAGAACTCTCCAAGTCCTCACACATTCACTCCATCCATCTAGTGTGATGCCCCCTGCTCTGCTGAGGAAGGAAAGAGGATCTTTATGCTTGCAGGTTCTGCACACAGGGTGATATGTGACATTGCCACCCAGTTCTCAATAAAGATCACCCACTCCACTGCACTCAATTTGCTTCCATCAGCTGTAACAAATGTTCCTTATTTCTCTACACTTGGGGGGAGAAAAACAGCCTTAACTAAATTGGGGCTACTGGTAGGGAGCCATGAAGTCCAAATAACAAGGAAACAAAATTATTTTTCTTTTAACCTTGTTCCCTCCTACAGCCCTAGCACAAAGCCTGGTGATCTGGGAAGGGAGATGTAACCTGCAGATCTCTGCGCTGTGCAGCTGGCAGTGAATCCTCCCTCGAAGCCCCTACGAAGGTACTTACTGCTTCAGTCACAGCCTTGTCTGATCTGAATGGCAAGGGATGAAAATTAAAGGATCAACAGCATTCAAAATTACAGTCTTCTGTGTCAGCTAAGTGTCAGGCAAGGCAATAGCTCCAGTCCACTTCAATTAGTTTAATTCCCATTTGGAGTGCATCCACCCTCCATCTCAGCAAACAGCTCTGTTGCCTTGTCTCTCTGCCAGACTACTTGGCCTTCTTATGTGATGATATACATGTAGAAGGACAATTTCTAGGATACAAACCACAAGGTACACAGTTTATTTTACTACAAAAACATCATGGCTTTGTTAAGGATTCTGAACTCCCCCACACAAGTAGATTTGTCCTGTTCTGTATACAGGACAATACCTGCGCCTAATTTAACACATCATTTTAATTATTGCTAAAAATCAAATAAGCAGCACATTATTTCTGTCTCCTGGGAGAGACTGCAATTTGCATCTCCAAAAATAATATAATTCACAGCAAAATTGAAGTCCCAGTGTGTATAATAATTTTCTAAAACATACCCACCACTGTCAATTAACCAAAACCTATCTAAACCATTCTCTAATGCACCAGATAATTTAAACACTAAAATAGCCTTTAAAATCCCATAGAATAAATACAATACCTCATCCAAGAGAAAGTGATTATCATTTTCATTTCACTCCTTAGACAGTTCCTAATAGGGCCCATTCCCCTAATATATGTCCAAAACATCCATTAAGGATAATGAGAACAATGCACATGAATCAAGTGGGAGACTACAATTCACGTTTTCTGGTAGGGACCACACTGTGACCTCCTGTGCAACACAAGTCTAAAATAGTTCAGCTGAGCAGTTCCTCCACACCTTTGCAAATGAAAGCAGACCAGAATCTTGCCCCAGATTCCTAGTATTTACATAATACTAATGAAATAAAATATTTAAGGAATTAGCTTGAAAGAAACCTTGGAAATCTTCATGCCATAAAGGGAAATAAAGGAAAATATTCTGACTAGCTGAAGAAAAGAGAATACATATCTAGTGCAAGTTTATGTACTAATAGACAGATATATTTATACACCTGTATTATTTTATATCCAGAAATACATCTAGATAACTTACAAAATAGATATGAGTTACTCCACAGCTGCTAGTGTGTAGCCCCACATTTATCTCCACAGAGAAAAGCAAGGCACAATTCTTCCCAAGAATATTTCTGAGATTCACATTCTCCAAACCTCAGAGAAAGGAAAACAATTCTTATCATTTGCTGTGCCTGTGTTGTGCCAAAGTAGAATGCAATATGAAGACTGTTTACCCAAAGTCATGGTGTTTTGTTTCCTTGGCCTATCAGGGCCAAGTGTTTGTGAGTGTCAGGACTGTCGGGTGACAATCACGAGATTCAGTGCAGTGTGTGCAGTTGTGTGCAGAGTTGAGTGCTTGGCAGATTCAGTTTTAGATGTATAGAATAATATAGTATAATAAAGTAATTAATTAGCCTTCTGATATCAATGGAGTCCTCATCATTCCTCCCTCACTGGGGCCCTGCAGCATTGCTATACCAATGGTGTCATTCTCCTTAGTGGTCTGAGTTGCAGTATCAATTTAGGCCAGCCTAATCTTTTATAATAGATGCTATTGCCCAAGTTAAAATACACAGCCCCCTGCAAAACAGGCACTGGGCAAATGGAACTTGTAAGCAGCAGCCTCTCCAATACAATTATAACCCCAGTGCTCAGCACTGTGCCATTATCACTACCCATCCATAGCCCAGAGATACCAAGCAGGAATACACCAGCCTAACTGAACAGGTACTCTTATTAGATTGCAGAGATGGCTTGTACAGAATCCCTTACACTCAGGGCAGGGACATTATACAAGGAGCAAGAAATCTTCATGTGGTATGGGGGAAGTTACTCTTTTTTGCAGGCTGAACCACTCATGTCACCTTTCATTTACTTAACACAGAAATTGGTACCAGAACTAGCAGACTGTGATGCAATGTTTGATTTGTGGAGCTATGGTGTTAGCAATGGTTCATTGAGACTATTTCTCATAAACTACCATTAAAGTACTCTTTGTAATTATGTGGAGCAATTAAGCATAAATTACCAAAAATGACATTGGGCAAAAACATTTGCACATATTAACTCTGCTGACCCCTGTGACTTTACATGGGGAAGAATCTGGAGCTAGCCAAAAATATGCCTTGATGGGCAACTTGGAGCTAGGCAGGGAAAAAAAATATTTAATCCTATTGAATTTAAAATACATTTATTAAAAGCATTCATTCTTATCCAGAATCTTTTAAATTATTTACTGAATATCAAAATATACTGAATTGGAAATGCCATTTTTAAAGCCTTCTCAAATTGAAACCAAGGCATTACTACACATCTGGCAAAGTTCTGCTAGAAATGCTGTTGTCCTGTTACATACAGCCACTTCTACTGAACAGCAAGGAAGAGAATTTGGTCCTTTTTTAAATACTCTGTACAGATTATAAGAAAGTTTGTTTCCAAATGTTGAGGGCTTACATACATGTGCCTCCACAGTACATTAATATATGCTCTAAACCATCCTATGTTTCAGAGTAAAAACTAATTGAATACATGGAATCATTTCTCTGTCTTCCTTGTCTGTATTTCCCTGTGTCTATTTTGTCTATGTCTATATTCAAAAGGGATGAGTGCCATAATTTTAGAATGAAGACATAATAAAAAAAATAAAGAACAAATGTTTTCTAAAAATTTGTGTAAGTATTTCTGATACTTCTTTTTTGATACTTTTTCTTAAGATTCCATTAAAAATACCATCTTTAAAATAAGCTTCCTCTTTCACTTTGAGAGAAGAGCAGATAAAACTAAAGCATCAAAAAACAGTACAAGATAAACAATATCATCTACAAACCAAAAAGCAAATATATGTCTCATAAGTTAAACATCTTAAGCACTAGAGAAAAAGCAAAAGTGGTTTCCCCCTTAAACAGAGAAATCTTTTTTTGTCCTATACCACCATAGTCAATGGAAATCTGACAAATATTGAGTCTACAGTCTTTCCAGTCTCCAAGATAATAAAAATACTTATCTTCAGTCATCAGCATTTTCTTTAAATCCACAAATGATTAAGTACTCCTGTAGAGTCAAAGCCATTTCTCAAAAAAATAATTATAATCACCAATAATCCTTTTAAGAAATTGCACTGTATCCTCTAGGAAGCCTTTTTCCCTCTCCTCTAAGAACAGCTTCACATGCCCAAGCTTCATGTGTCAAGTTACAGGCATCACACGTAAGTGGATCTTACAGTTCCAGGGAGCAATCTACAAAATCCTTACTTTCATGACTAGGTTTCATGAAATACTTTCATGTCTTTAGGCTCTCTGTTACTCTCATTTTGATTACAACTGCTGCTATGTTTGTTTATTAAATGTACAGGGCTCAGAACATCATCAGAAGAAAACCAGTATGAATTTTGCTCTGTTCAAGTGTTTGTTGTGAGCCACGGAGATTTACACCCCGAGCTTTATCTTGCTGAGAAGATTTGTGTGTTTCACAGAAAACTGGGTAATATGTTGATAACAACATGCAATGCCAATTTGATGACTGATGAGAAAAGATAGTGTGTTCAGAATCAAATACCATCCCTAGAGACTTCCCATAGCATGCAGAGAGTAATTTGAGACAGGCATCATGATTTCTTCAGCTATTTTCCATCCCTCCTTAAAAGAACAGGATTGACAGATGTGAAGATTTAACACACTTCAGCTTTTCCTTATGACCTCTGATATGGCCACCCCTGTTCTTTATTGTTATAGTATGTGCAAAAACTGTGTGTTGACTGAAAATCATTTGTGGTTGCTTAATTCATGGATGGATTCTATTCTATCCTGCTCTGATCTGTTCTATATCCAAAAATAGTTGAAGACATTCAACACCGTTTATCTCTCACTGATTTACCTCCAAGGAGAAGCTACTCAGGAACTGCCAATATAAGGCTCTAGCTTCTCTCTGATTTATTCACTTGCTAGAAAGGCGTATCAAGTTTCTAAACACTCAAACACAGGAGTTCCAACAACACAGAGAAAATAAATTCCATCTTTGACCTTTTTTAAACTGCTCTTATAGCATCACTCTGTAAGACTGAATTCATTATTCTACTCAATATATTCCATTCAGTGGCTGCAAGACATTAGCTAGGATTAAAATCAGGTCAGCAGCACTAAGAATATATAGCGCTTTACCCTGAAGAATACAAAGGCATCAAAACACCCCAAAATGGTCAAAACTGATCTGTTTGCTCTAGGATTCAGTATTCTCTGTGGCAAGCTGATGGTCCTCTTTCAGTTTTTCTGAAGAGTAACAATGAACCCCATTTAAAAGATCGATATTTATAAAAGAACATGATGAGGTCAGGACAGGCTTTAAAGGTGGAAATGACATTACTGTTATTCATGACATGATAATACCCAGGGCCTCTGGGTATGATATGACATGATAATAACCTGGATACTACTGTGTTAGTTATTTTACAAAGAATGAGAGGTAAATGGAGCCATCACATGAAAAAATATTTTAAATATATAGGAGAGAGATAAATACATATGACAGAGAATGGGCCAGAGCCCTAGGGTCACAGCATCTCACATGAGAATTTGAAACTATACAATTGATCAATTTATTTACTCATCTTCCCACAACACTAAACACCTCTTAAATTAGATAATTTTAAAATTAGTTCCTCCCTTGCAGGTAGTATATCTGTATGTTAGTTGTACATCACACCATCCAGGCAAGTAGGGGCATCATAGAGAATAGCTGCCCCTAAAACCTTAATCAATGAGGGCAGAAATAGAGTATTCCCAGTTCGGTTCATCTCCATTCAAGGTGGTTGAACTGTACAAGATTTGTAACACTTTCTCCCTTTCTCCACCTACTCTCTAAATACGGCTATTACATACGGATACCAAATTACAGATGCATTCATATCCCAACTCATTATCTGCATCTGTTACTTGCTATTTCAGCAGAAAATCCTCTATCACAAGCACTCCCACTGTGCTTGCCAGGGGAGTTAGATGCGGACCTCCTGACCTGGAGCACGAGGTTTGTAGAGCGTGCTGAGAACTAAATCTGCCCGCGGGCAGCTCCAGCAGCCCTAAGCGCTCGCTGGATGAAGTAACGCATTATTGGCCTCGAGTCCCACAATGGATGGGCGCGGGCTCCTTTGGGATCGGTGCGGGCTGGTTTGGGATGGGCGCGGGCTCCTTTGGGATCGGTGCGGGCTGGTTTGGATTGGGCGCGGGTTTCTTTGGGATCGGTGCGGGCTGGTTTGGGATGGGCGCGGGGTCCTTTGGGATCGGTGCGGGCTGGTTTGGGATGGGCGCGGGCTCCTTTGGGATCGGTGCGGGCTGGTTTGGATTGGGCGCGGGTTTCTTTGGGATCGGTGCGGGCTGGTTTGGGATGGGCGCGGGGTCCTTTGGGATCGGTGCGGGCTGGTTTGGGATGGGCGCGGGGTCCTTTGGGATCGGTGCGGGCTGGTTTGGATTGGGCGCGGGCTCCTTTGGGATCGGTGCGGGCTGGTTTGGGATGGGCGCGGGCTCCTTTGGGATCGGTGCGGGCTGGTTTGGATTGGGCGCGGGCTCCTTTGGGATCGGTGCGGGCTGGTTTGGATTGGGCGCGGGTTTCTTTGGGATCGGTGCGGGCTGGTTTGGGATGGGCGCGGGGTCCTTTGGGATCGGCGCGGGCTCCTTTGGGATCGGTGCGGGCTGGTTTGGGATGGGCGCGGGCCCTTCCGGGCTCCGGGAAGGCGCCGATCGGGACTGGCGTGTGCCGGCGCCCTCTGCTGGCGGCCAGCGCGAACCACGCGCCGCTGCCCGGAGGCCGGGCCGGGTCCCGTCCCGGCTCCAGCGGCCCGCGCCGCCCGGGCCGGCAGAGAGGCCTGTCCTCCTCGTGTTGAAGCATTCCCATAATCTTCATGGTTATGCAGTGACAGCCATATTAGTGCGTGACAGACAGCAGATATTCACGTGTATTTGGGGTGAGCTATTTGTGCACTGTTCTTCTAAGTGTAACAATCGTGCTGACCCTGTTTTCAGCGAATACTTGGCTCCTTCTCTGTGTCATTTTCCCTGGATTCAGATCAGTGATGAAAACCAGCACTAGGGAGGCAATCTCGTCTAGGGTCCGGGTGAAGTTGCCCTGGATCCCGGGTTGCCCTGCCTGGCCCATGACCTGCTGGCATGCTTGGTTTACAGTGCAGGAGCACCTGGGGAGCTGCAGGGCAGGGTGAGGGCACTTCTCTGGTGTGAACCCTTAACAATAACCAGGCTTGGCCTTCCTGGGTAACAACACACAAAAGAAAAATGAAATAAATAGATTGTAATAGGGTGCCAGAAGTACTGTGTCATTAATTTGGGTTCCAGTTTCTCCAAAAGCACTTTGAGATGTTCACATGAAAGGTGAGCGTGGATTTTTAAACGCTGGTATTACATTATGTGGAAGGTTTTTTGACACATTTTCCTCCAGTAGCTTTTTTTCTGTGGAACAGGTAACACTGAATCTTTCTGTAGACTGTTTCCATCATGACAAGATACAGAACTGCACAATACCTCAATTAAATGTTTGCTTTACAACTAGCAGTAAAAAAACTACATCTGAAACCTTCATCCTTGGTAGTTATCTCACCCATAGCTGCAAATGATCTCTTTTAAGTGAGATTCAGAGCCAGGACTTCCACATAAGCAGTTTCTCAAAGAGAAATTCATTCAGCTGACAGGACCATGAAAACCTCAGAAGTTTAAAAAATAAAAATAAAAAAAATCACTGCAAGTTTTTCTTCTTTGGATTTCACCCCCTGCTTTTTTAGCTATGTATGTCCACAGCTCCCTTCCCTTGCCTGCACACACACACAAAACTAGCTGCAATGCAAAAATTCAATCCTCAGTATGACGCTGTCATCACACTAAAATAAAACTGCTCATTTTTAACCGAAGGAAACTTTTTTATGACTTGTTCCTCCAATAAAGCCATCATCCCATGCTAACGAGGTGCTGTGAGATAGCTCACATGGTCCTGCCGAGGCGCTGCTCCTCGCCGCAGCAGGAGGAGCGGGAGGAGGCTCAGCAGCTCGACCTGCCTGCTCCCTCATACGCAGGGAGATGTCACCTCCTCCTGACCCCATCCTTTGAGCAAAATTAAGAGCCTTTCCACTGGAATGCAGTGCTACAGGCAAACATGCCCTAAGGAAATAAGAGCTATCAAATCAGCAAAGCCTTGCAGGATGAGGCCCTGTCTCTATCTTTCCCTGATATTCTTTTTCCAGTTCTCAAAAGCTGTGTCACCGCCAAACCGCAGCTTCCACATCATTGATGTTCACATGAAGGGGCTCCTGTTTTGTTTAGGGAACTAAAGTGAAGACATTTTAAGCTAAATTTTAATTAACCACTTATTTGCACTTACAGTGACATGTCCCTAAACACAGGTTGAAGAAACCTCTGCTGCAGTTTCCTTTTATCTGTTTATTCTAAATTCTCTCAACAAGATTCTTAAGAGGTAGCTAAGCCTAAAAAGGATAAAATTCTACTTTATTATAACTGCAAAGAATACAATTAAGGGGAATTAGAGAGGTAAAGTGGCAGTTCCAATTTTCCCGTTTTTAAGCCGGTAGAGCTCTCTGCAGAAGACTTTGCATCTTCTGCAAAGCCTGTGTATGCATACACACATAATGCAATGGAGTTTTAATAGAAGAGTTTCTTATTAAACAAGGTCAATTTTCATTACTGTTACAAAGATAATATTATGAAAAAATAGAGCAATACTGGGTGTAATATGGTGAAAAACTTAAAGCACTTCAATGATCTTTAATAGACCCTGTAACAGTTTCCCATGTGCTTCTTTGGCACAGCCTGCCTCTTTTCTGTCACTGTGAGACTGGGAATAGCTACCAATATCCCCACTGGGGGCTACCATCATATGCGCCAGCCATGCTTAGCACAGCCTGGAAATAAGACTCCAAAGATTTTACTAAGGGTTATAAAGAGCTGGTAGGCACAGAGCCCACATAAATGAGCAAGACAGTCCATCTAGCTGATGGACCATGTCTTGTAATCATCCACAAGGAAAGCTGCTGCCCTGTCTGTTCAGTCACAGAACTACTACCACTGCTGAGCTTGAATTTTGTCATTCCAACAATCTCATTGGAAATAGGAGATGTATGAAATACCCTGAGTCTGCACTGAAGGATTGCTGCTGTAAAGCCACTGCTCCTGAAAACAGCCCTACCCATCCCCTGAACTCTTGCAGTACTAAGTCCATAATTTAGTACAAGTCTAAAATATCACTTTGATCAACCAACATGCCCTGGAGAGGTCTTCTCTCAAACAGGCATGTTGAACTGCTTAAACCTGACCTGCATGTGACTGCAAAAATTCACCTGAGAACTACTGATTTATGGAGCTGACTGAAGAACTACTTCCCTTCTAATACAACAGGCAACCACAGCTCTGGAGATACTTTTCTATTTGGGAATGTTTCTTCAGAGCATGTGTCTCACACACACCTCCTCCAGTCCAATTGTTTGTGGTTCCCACTGGCCCTTTCTTTACTTGGGACCCACAAGTGCAACATATAAACACACTTCATGATAGGCTAGTGATAGGTTAATTTCCTACCCTTGGGATGGCCCAAACTATTTAATGGGAAAGACCAAACCCAGCTGGATGGCTTGCAAGTATCTTATAATGAATGTGTTTAAAAATGGCAAGATTCAGAGATGGACAGCCATAATGCAGCCTAGGACAACAAATCACCTTCTGCCACATAATGAAGGTCAATCAACTCAAGTTCTGTGGGACTGAGGGTGGCAGCAAGTTTTTAGACATAGATATTTGCATGAAGTCTAATACAAAGCCTATGCTCTGTGCCTGCTAATAAATGTGTCCTTGTAAAATCCCTGTGAAGTAGAAAAGTAGTGTTATCCTGATTTTTCACAGATGGAAAATGGAGACACAGAGAAATTAAAGGGGAGAGGCTGTCTCTAGGGTACGCATGACGCAAAGCAGCCAAATCTTTATAGGTCAAAACTGCCACTTTGAATTGCACCTAGCAACAGATGGGAAACCAGATTCATTCCATTATGTGTCCTTTTCAGTGAGGAGAGAGAAAATAACCAGTGTAAAAAAAAATATGGCTTATTTTTGCTATTATTGTTTGTTAAGGACTGCTAGAACAGAATGTGCTGTGGAGGAGATGGAGGGGAAATGATGATTATTGCAAGGGTAACATTTACCTACAAATCTTGTAATCAAGGAGTTGCTTTTTGCACCGGTCTATTCCCAGCAGCTTTAAAATCTCCCAGATGAGTAAAGACATTTGGTCTCTAGCCCAGTGTTCCCTCATAGGAAGTAAAGTAAATAGCAAGCCGGCAAGAAGGGAAAAGCCAGGCTTATCAGGCTGTTGCTGCTCTATCTCGTGCTGCCTTCCACAGTTTGCAGGGCACATGAAAAGTAGAATAAATACCCAGTTACATTTTGCTTATCAACTGACACATTTCACAAAAAAAAGAAAGGCATCCACTGAGGGTTTTCTCTTTTTAATTCTGTCTGCTGCTGACAGAAGGGGTGCTTAGACAGAAAAGATAAAATGGTTTTAAATATGTATATATTTAAGAGGTTATCTCAAAGGAAAAAATATTTTTCTGCTGTGGTTGTCTGCTATCTTAGCCCTGCTTTAAACATTTATCTGATGAAATCACTGCATTCCTCAAAAGAGATGGTTCGTGAGTCCTCAGATTCTTATGGCTAACAAATAATTAAATAGCCCAAACCCTGCACTTTTAACAGTAAAGTGTCTGACTCATGATGCCTAGTTAAAAACCCAGCAGGTCCAGCATGGCCCCCTGCCTGGGGGGGTAATGCACTCTCCCACAGCAGACAGCAGGACAGGATTTTGGCCAGGCCCCTCAGCTCAGGACTCCCACGGCATTTCCAGCAGCCCCTGCAAACAGGATACAGACGGATTCACCGCAGAGCCACGCTGACAGCCTGGACAAGAGGCATTAACATTGCAGAAATTAAAGCAAGATGAATTAAGGACATCAGCTTTTCTTTGGGATTAGCTGCATTATGGACCTTGGGAAAAGCATCAGCTTTTTAAAACTACTTCTAATTTGAGACTGCATGGTTTGAAAGGCTGTTTTTAAAGGTATGGTGGTGACCCCAGTTCAGACAGCAATACAAATGGATGACTAGTTGCTAATATTTATAGTTCTTTGCATCCAGGTGTCTCAGAGCATTTTAGAGACACTTGTGAGAGGAATTTCTAGAAACTGTAAATCATATGGGTGATGGCAAACAAGAGACAAACAGGTACAGAGGGTTAAATGACTTCCATGAGGTTGGCTGAACATCTGAAAACCTAAGACAAGTACTTTCCACTCCACTTCCATCACTTCCATGTGGTTTTATTTCATAGCAATTGAAAAGTCCTGTCCTGCTGTTATTGTTTCACTGATATTTTTATTTAAGCATTTTGTATAGTATAACCTGTCAAAGTGCAAACTTCTAAGAGGAGTTCCAAGTAAGTACATAATTTCTACCTGTACCCAAAATTAAGAGAGAAATTTAAATTTAAAAACAATTAAATTAGATCAATTCAACCTGGAACAAATCATGTAAGGGGGGAAAAATATAACTTGCCATCCCTTTAAAAACATTCTGGGCAGTGAGTTATGGACAGCTGTCAGACTGGTGGAAAACCCAAGGGATCAACACAAGATGACCACAATAACATCTTATATCCAAAGGAACCTCTAATTTCAGCCTAGTGTTTGTAAATACAAATGTGACATTAATACGTGTGAAGGTCAGCACGTGTTGGAGACACCAACTGCTGATTTGAAGTGCTAGTAATCTTTCACAGTACCTCTTTTCCCTGACAGTGTGAAAAGAGGTGGCTAGTACAACAGCTGCAACTTCAATTACCTGTGAGGACATAATTCTAGATGCACACTGTCTTCAGAGTAAAAAACATAACCCACGTCTTGTGCTCCAACCAACCCTGGATTTAACACGATGAGAAAACTAAAAAAATCTGCAAGCTGATGTGAGTGAGATGCAAGGTCAGGTATCCTTCAGAAACACAGGAAGGGAAGGAGGGGGAAAGAGGAAGGGAGGAGGGGAAGATCATGAACTAGATTAATCTGATTACAAATAACCTTCCACCATGCACTTGATG
The DNA here is from genome assembly GCF_037042795.1 of Molothrus aeneus. Classification (NCBI taxonomy): domain Eukaryota; kingdom Metazoa; phylum Chordata; class Aves; order Passeriformes; family Icteridae; genus Molothrus; species Molothrus aeneus. Next base: position 62,189,807 of record NC_089649.1, on the reverse strand, counting down.
GAGGTGAGCACTGATAAGCCCCTGTAAGAACTGAAAAGTCTTGAAGTCAGGGATCATAGTTTATCTGAAATGGCAGAAAACCTGCCTGACTGCCTTAGAAGAGGCTTGGCCAATTCCAATTTGATTTCTAACAGGTGCTACAGAGAACCATACAAATTAATTAAAAGGTAATGAAGGAAATGATCCCTTAGACTTTATCGAGCTCTCTTGTATCCAATATTGGTCCAGTGTAGCAGCCAGGAAGGGATCTGCAGGAAAACATAAAGGAGAAATTGGGGAAAACTTCTCACAGCACCCAGACTTTTCAAGTGACTGACCCAACTCTGCTACATCTCACCATGTAGAAAAGATCTAGCACCATTCCATGTGCCTTTGCCTTGCTTCCCTTCAAGTGGTGGTGACAGTCTGAGGGATGGGGGTGAGGGAAGGAAATTGATGTTGACAGAAGGTCCAAAAAGGGCAATGCATGCCTTGAACACAACTAGTTGAGGGGCTAAATGGGGTAAGATGTACCACACAGGATGTAAAGGGGGATTCTATGCCCTGTACTTCAGACAGGCCAACAGTTCACTGCCAACCTGAAGACTGATGATTATTAAGAAGAAAACCTCCAACTGTTGACATTATTCATATCGACACTGCACTTATTCCAAGATTAAAAAAAAAATCTTTTGCTGCAAAATGTTCATTATCAGAGATAGATGATGTAGCAATAGAACAGGAGTGGAGTTTATAATCCTGCTTCTGTAGCTCAGCCCAGCCAGGGCTCCACACAGCTCCAATCCTCCTTGGGAGGAGCTGAAGATGAGCCATGCAGCTGAAGAGTGTACAAAGCAGATCTGTATCAGCTTTCCTTTCTCAAAAGCATCCTCTCTGGGACAAATCATTAAAAGCACCTGCACAACATAGAGGGACAGGTAGCTCTGGATATTCACAAGGCCAAAAAGCATCCATAATCTCCATAACAGTAATTCTAAATACATCATGGCAATGACAACATACATCTTCTGACTCACTTATCAAGAACTAACTTAAAAACAATTACTTCAGGTTGATTTGAATGGTTCTGATCCATCAGGAGGCTAGAAAGTTGTTCAAAATTATGTACTATATACCTTGAAGTGCTTAATCAAAAAGCTTTATAGTTCATTTCTATAAACTGTAAATCCCAAACAAATTTTTCATCATTCTTCCCTTGTATAACCTCTTCTTACTTGTAGCTAATTAAAAAGCAGGGTCCCAAATTGCCTGCTCTTGTAATATCATCCTAGGGAGAAAAAAAATTAAAAATTGTAAAACTGCTCCAACACTTTTGGAAATTACATTTTAAAATAGTGCCTCTGAGTGCAAACATGGACAGAACAGAAATAAAGTCAAGTGAAAACAGACAAGCCAGGCCACCAAGAAATAAGTTCTCCTTACATTACTATGTAAACATATAATATAGGGAATCTAACACCTGGAGATCACAATGAAAAGCCTAAGAGAGGTGGAATATAACCAATGATTCTCAGAATTCGGGCCAAAGAAAGAATGCAACATTTGTTTCTCTGGCAAACAGGTTCTGGAGTTGTCCCTACTTTAGTCCATTAAAAAACTTGCAATAAAAATACATTTTATACCTTAAAGCTTGAAGGAATCTACGCAAGAATGGACTTTTTCCATGTTTGCTCTTATTTAATCAAGTGAAAAATTTCATTTCACTGAAGTTTACTCTGTATGATTTCATCAGTGCACAGTAGTAGCAAGTAATTTAAGCATTTCTGTTTTCAGATCTTAATCTTTACAATGTAGTTTTTAAATCTGCCACTTTCCTTTTTGGAGGGTAACTAACAACAGAGTGCATTCATTCCATCCTTTCCCAACCAAGCAAAACACTCACTGGGATTTCCTTTTCAAGCCTGCTAATTGAAAACATTCTGCAGTTTATTAGTCACTATACAGATTATCTGCTGACATGCAAACTCTCACTCATTCCAGACTTGTTAATTAACATGTAATTACTGATCCCACAGAGACTGGACTGCAGGTGTGATGCTCTGGGTCCTGCTCTAATAACCGCTCCTCTCAGATGCCAGCACAGATGCAATACACAGCAGTTGTATTTTCCCAGAACACCATCTCACCCCCTCCCTAAAAGCACACAGGCTCTGTTTCAGTACTTTTTACTTTTTTTTAAATTTTTTTTTTCTTTTTTCTCTGGGTTTATTATGTGCAACACCCACTCACAACTTAACACAGAAAAGCAACAAAAATCTGTGCTCTCCCATCAGCCTGTCTCAGCAGGAGCTGGCCCAGGGCAGCTGTTCTGCATGGTGAACTTGAATGGGAAGATCAAGAGGACAAGAATGGCAGAGGACGAAGGAGAGAAAAACAAGGAAACAGATATTCCCTGTCATTTCTGTGACCACCTAAATGATGATCTCACCTACTGGTGTATCCAATGCAAGGCGATTCTCAGTAGTCTCTTACAGAGCACTAATCTCTACATTAAAATACTACCTTCCAATCAATTACTCTTATATGAAGCCTCATGGAACTATTCCCTTCATGTATTCTTTGGATAATGGGATGTTCAAGAAGAAACCTTTTTCAAATCCCTTGCCATTGAATTTCCTATAAGGCTTGAAATGTTTCAAAGTCTTTGCTTAAGGAAGACAAAATGGTTATCAAATAGTAACAGTGAGAGTATAAAGGCACTGCCATGGAAAGTTGGGTCAGATGAAACCACCTACAAGTTTATAATTCCTTATTAGCAAGGTTATACTGGTCAAGAACCAAGTCCAGAAGGAATTTTATTAAGCAAAGTACAGTTGTCAGGGAAAAGTACATCCAAATTTAAAACAAGTAGGGAATGGGACTGTTAAAAGCATGTAGAGTAGGCACATAATTTTATCACTGAAGTCAGAAGTAAAACTGCCCTTGACTGCAACCAATGGGAGCAGACTGTATTGACAGTTTTGAAAATGTAATCCTGCTTATATAGGTATTAAGAACAATTTCTGAATCCCTGGAGAGCATCTCCAATAAAAACATGATCAGAAGTCATGAAAATTCCCATCTCAGATGGACCTCAAAAATTTGCTGCACTGCAGTTCATTGTGAACTGAGTATGATCATAACAAGCAAGCTTTCAATACTCTTTCATAATCCTACTAGAGAAAACAAAAGATTAAACTGTTCTAAGTAGGAGCCACATTCAGTTTGAAAGTTTCATTTACTGGATTTCAACAACAACAAAATCTTTGCAACAAGAACACTGTGCCACTACTAGGACCTTCTGGACCTGCATGGACTCACCTTTCTATGCATTCATTGTCAATTCACCTTTAAGTGCACTGCTAGTTTACCAACCTTTCCAGAAGGAAATGGATGAGAAAGATGGTGCTAGTACAAATTGGTAAAGAGAGTCACTAAGGAAAGGGACTTTTGGAATTAATACATCTTTTTCACAAGATATACTGTCTGGAAAGCAGCTGTGCATTTGCATCAGAGGAGAGATCAACTCTGTCTGAAACAAAAGCACATAACCTGTCAAGGGAAGGAACAGGGAAACTCCTGTGTCATAGATGATTCCAAGACTTAATATCTTGACCCAGATCTGACAATCAGAGCAGAAGTAGTTACTTTTATTAAACATGACACATTAACAACATTCAAGACCCACAATGACTCAATAGCCTTGGCACTGGTGGAGAAAGCTGTAGCAACGTCAGCCTTTCTGTATTTGGAGCAGCAATGTTTCAACCTGCTCTTGCATATGGGCGTTAGAGGACATCTCTTCAAGGCACTGGATTCAATGAGACTTGAAAAAAAATGAAGCAGTAAGATAGGTCAGTGCTTAGCTATCATATGGCAGTAATCTTCTGAAACCTTGACAATTCCTAGCAAAACCCAGGTTCAGGCAAGCACTTGGTCTACCATGGTCACTATGTGATCCTGACCTTGCCAACTTCTCTCTGCTAAGGATTCAGGAAGAGCCTGTTCACAAAGCTCCCATCAGTGACAGATTTAGAACAGACTCCATGACAGTATTTCACACAACTGAATTTGCCAATATAAATGGACACATTATGCCATGTAGGAAACTTTATGCAGTGGAATTTTATAAATCCTACCTTTGCTACAAGAAGGTCATTTTATGCAACTCAGTTACTAAAGTAGACTGAAGAGAAAACCAAAGCTCTGAAGAAGGAAAATGCAAGACAGTTGTTCACAAAGTGATGATAGGTGGGAACAAACAGATTTATATAAGCAAAGATTAAGATGAACTGTTCAGCTTGACAAGAGATGTTTTATCTGTAAACTCTTTCACAAAAATCAGTGAAGATACTGCCTACAAAATATAAGTTGGAACAAAATCCATCTCTTTAAGACTTAATCTAATTCTAGGAGAATAAAGCAAATTCTCCTTCTGACCCTGTCCGTGATACATCAGTCTTCATCATTGTGAAGTGGCCTGACCTCTTCCTCCAAGCAGAATGATGAAAGACAGCTACTAAAACTACCCACTTTCAGATCTTGGCTTCTAGAAGAGAGGCAGTTGCCCCTCTTTCTGAGTAAGAAAACACAGAAAAGAATTACCAGAAAAGGTCACACTCAGCCACATCTATGAAAGGGTTCAAAGGCTTTTTCATACCTGGATAACACTGGGAAAGGCTCGTCAGGAGAGCCTCAGCACTGTACAGTGCCACTGAAGCTTCCAGCCTCTAGCTTGCTGCTGACAATCCAGGACAATAAATGGTGAAAGGAAACACATCAGGAGCAGTCCTATTTATCTTTCCATTGCTGACACTGTTATCCATAGGTGGGGTCCTGAAAGAGCTCCTTCACACTTCCAGTACAAACACTTACGTGGGTTTTTTTCCTCTCAGTTCAATTTAGTTTCAAATAATACCCAAATAAGTCCATCAGCCTTTTGGAAGGATGACAAGGAGACTGTCTATCAACAGAGTCACATAATGACATTTGCAGCACATACTCTTAAACCTGTGCTTTGAGATAGTGTCTTGGACCCTTTCTCCTACAGATTGTAATGTTAATATAAAACATACCCCTTGAAAGAGGAGAAAAACTGGTTACAGCAGAAAGAAAATGTAAGCACATTTCTGTCTTCTAAAATAAGGCCAGGGAAGACACGAGCTATAAGTGAAATACATATGGAGGCTTCTCAAGTAAAAATTATTTGTATAACTGAAAAGAGAACAAATAGAGTAAGGGATTGATAAGAAACTACTAGTTCTTTAATATTCTGTCATCTCTTCCTTATTTGTTAACCTCAGAATAAAAAATATGTTATATTGTTTATGTGGATTTCTTTTCCTGAGATTATATTCAGCTATGGAAAAGGTGAAGAAAACAATGACGTTTTCTCAGTCTAATATTTCTGCTCAATAATTAATGGAAGAAAGAAATCTGGAAACAAACAAAGAATTAAATCAAAACCTGTCCTTTATCCTGTCTGGGGCTGTTATCTATACTGTTGTTCATAAGAGAGCATGGTTTTCATTAATGAGCTACTGTTTCAAGCTCAGTGTTTACAGATCACTACAGTACCACAGAAATCTTTCAGTATTAAATACACAATTCTGACTCATTCCAAGACTCCTCCCAACTGCGCTCATCAATGCATTCCATGGCAGAATTCCTTTTGAACTAGCTCAGTACACCAATGCTATTAAAATGTACATGAACGTGATTACAGTAACAATAAACTGAAATTTGCATCAAATGCAGTCTCATTAATTGATCATATCCAATTTGACAATTTAAATGCATTAATAAAAAATACTGTTCTAGATGACAGAAAGATTCTAACTTGGTTAATTTTCTAAAAAATATCATTCTTGCTTCATCTTGATTTTATACATTTTAATTTTAAAAACACATATTACTTAAACTTGGAAAGAAGATTAGTCAAAGAAACAGAAAACCTGAGTGTTGCCCTAAATTAATGAAGCCTCAAAAGAGTGCTTTAGATTTCTACTTACTTGCTTCCCCAATCACTCAGACAGTCAGGACACCAGAGATGCAGATGGACAAAAATGGTAGATGACAGCCTGCTGCACTTGGGCTATCAAAAAAGCAGGTGCAAAAAAGCATGCCCAAGCACAGCCCTCTGAGCTCACCTGAAGGGTGTTCAACAGAAGAGGGTTGGGTTTGGCTCCTGAAGCTGGTGCAGCATCATTGCCACATCTTTGTAAGGCAAGATAAATGCTTGTGCAAGAAGAATTGTACTCCGTTCTTAATGTCTACTTCCTACCACCCATCCAACGGGGAAAATACCAGCACTCTACAGCAGCTTGGGTTGTAATTACTGAAATGGCTGGATTCAAGTCAACAGAACAATGCCCACAGTCCTGGCATCCTGACTTTTTTAAATCAAACACAAGTGAAGGAACATACTTCATGCTCCTTTTAGACACTGCTAGGAAGCAGGTGAGCTTGGAGCATTGCTTCACCTTGCAGAGAGGAATCCAAGACAAAAGATTCTTTCAACATCTTTTATCTTTTAGAACAATTCAGAGGAAACATTAGACCTGTGAATAACAAAACCACTACCAATTACACAGTCTGCATTTTCACCTGCTGACCTGTATTGCACAGACTTCAGTCCCTGAACCATTCTAAGTCACTGGTTTGTTTTGTACAGCTATACAGATGTGATCACTGTACATGAATACCTCTGCAGAAATCCATCCATTGCAGAATGAGACAGCCTTTAAAAAAAAATCATTTTTAAATATGCAGTGATCAGAATAGATTACAAATTGAGTTATTATCTTTAAGATAAACTGAAGGCTTCTTACTAATGTAAGAGACTATGGATCATATCCTGGGGGTGCTCAAACCAGGCCCACCTATTTTATAAAAAGCCTAAACACATGGCTTCGTTTTCAAAGTGCTGAAACTTTAGCAACTTGCAATGATCTTGAAGTTCAAGATTTTTGAAAAACAGCAAGGAATATAATTTAAACATCTAAATATAAGCTTACTGGAATTTTCAAAGAAAATTCTAAATCAATACCTATGTAATTAATTTACAGGCCTTGAGCAGTACCACTGGAAGAATCTTACTAAAGATGCTTCATTTACATACTGGTGGCTGTAATCCACTAAGGTATTTTAATACCCCAGGAAAACACAAACACTTATCCCAACTCTCAAATTCATGTTACCACAACTCTGATATCCTTATGTACTCTCTCAGCCCACAGCCAGGTAATCTCATGGAGCTCAAACCTCTTACACTGAGATTTAAGGTAGATTATGTTGTTGGGCTTTCACTCCTGTACCTCAGCTGATGCAAGGTAATTTATTAAGCTTTAATAAACTGATTACAAGTCTAAGCCCCAAGTTTCTCCTGAAGCTACCAGGAGTTGCTGAGAGTCATGGAGTTACAATCACTTAAGAAGTTACCACTTACCAACCATTCTGTGTGGATACTTACATGAAGCATCCCTAGGGGTGGCTTAAATCAATTTAACTTCCAGTTAGTCATTCCACACTCAGTTGTGTCTGTACCCTATACAATATAATTTCAAGCTGCATCATTGAACACCATCCAGTTGCCCTTAAAAAAATATATCTGATTCAGATAGGTTTAATTTCCATTAGTAAACATTCAAATGCAAATTAAACTGATGTAACTGTTTTCTAAGAAATCAACAGTTGTGCATGGAAGACTATCAGTCCATTTAAACACATCTTTTTCCTCATTCTTAAATAAATTTTAGACTATATTTAGAGTATGTTGGATAGCAGAGCTCTAAAATACCTGTTTCACATAACTTTTTGGATCTTTAAGGATTACCAATGATAGTAATTATCAAAGATTCAAACAGCAACTATACATATTATTCTTTATATTATATTATATACAATTTATAGTTAAATCTTCATTATATTGATATAGGAGATGAAAGCTAATCTAGCAAGGAAACGTTGAATTAAATTTAAACATCCTTCAGGAACTACCATTAATGAATTGCTGTAAAGTTTGTATATTATACACAAACTTTCGCGACTCCAACCTAAATGATTCACCATTTCTTAGAATCAGTGAATCATTTAGGTTGGAAAAAACCTTTAATATTATCAAGTCCAACAATTAATCCAGGTGCTGAAACACCACTAAAGGATGTCCCAAAGCCCCAGTTGTGCACATTTTTTAAATCCCTCCAGGGACAGTGATTTCACCACTTCTTTGAACTCCCTGTCCCAATGCTTGACAACCCTTCTGTAAAAAAGCTTTTCCTAGTATCTAACCTAAACCTCCCTTGTGCAATTTGAGGCCATTTCCCCTTGTCCTCTCACTTGCTGCCTGGGAGAAGGGACCAATCCCCACCTGGCCACAACCTCCTTCAGATATCTTCTCGTTAGCGAATTGACATCTATTATTGTTCCAGAAGGAAAAGACTAAACTTAAAGAAAATGTAGGCAAATCCATGACCTTCAAAAGAAATGGGAACACCTGCTCATTTCTTTTATTCGCTGCAAAACTAGAAACATGAAGAGAATTTGGTATGAAGAACTGTCTAATGCTTGTATGCAGACTATCAAAATACAGTGGCAGTGGTTCCTGGCAGCACTCCTCAACAGGATGCTGCAGTGAGCACTGGTAAAAAATGGTCCATAGGGAAATAGATGAAAACTGTTTTCTATTGAGCACCTATTTAAATAGCAACTGATGCTTTATCAACACAAATGGCCAGAGTCAAACCTGAAGCTCTCTAGTAGCATCCAAATGCTGCCAAAGGGTAAATGTCCGATTGTCTTTGGTATATTACAAATTATTACAAAACAAAAATCATGGTCATTTAAAAATCTTACTCAGATGGAAAGGAACAATGACAGAAGTCTGCACACAATATAAATAATTTATGCCCAATTCTTTGCAGAATCAAGGCATAAAGTTACAGATGCAGAAAGTCTTCAGATTTTATAATATTTAAACAAAGTTTTGAGCTTTTACTCTGTTGTACCTAATCCTATATCTTCAGGGGCCATAGTGATGAACTGCAACTGAGTTTACTATCTGAAAACTATTTAAAATGTAATCACTAAAGATTATAATACAACAGCACATATTTCATTATGCTACTCTAGATCCCAGTTGACAGGATATGAAAACAAGACTGCCTGCTTTATCAGAAAAAGCAGGGGAACACCTCCTGGATTTTGGCAGAAGATCAGTCCAGAGTTCTTGGAATACAAAAGTATTTGCAAAACATCTGCAAGAATCCTAAAGACAGCAGATTAAAAAGCCTGGCTTTCCCAACTCTCTAGAATCCAATAAAAATTTTGTGTGCTAGTAAAAGAGGAACCAAAATGTGTATATTACCTAAATAATTTATATCTCTCCTCCAGTTCTGTGGATACTTAATCCCTTGTTAGGTCAATATTTCATTATTCTATGAAATTAGAACCCAAAAGGTTAATCCAAAATTAGAGGAATTCTAGAATCTATGTGGACTCATCTGTGATTCCAGAACATATAATATTGGTGAGGATATGACACAGAGCACATAGAAAAGGAACAGCTTTCTTTGTGCCTTCACAGCCTGTACCTGTCACTCCAATGTGTGGAGACCTATGGAGAATGTTATTTTCACAAATTATTTAGGAGCCTTGTTTCAGCACTGTCAGAGTTTGCAAAGTAGATGTCCCACATTTCTGAACACTTAAACACAGTTATGTGGCATTAAAAGCCAGAATCTGTGTGTGAGAGGAGTGCACAGGCTGCTGCAGTGGCATCAGCAGCAGGGAGCTGTCATTCCACCCCCCTGCTGCAAACACGTCAGGGAGTCAAGGGCACGGCAGGATGAGTACTGATGAGTCTGTGTAACACTTCCTTCAAGTGATGGCAACTTAACACACAGGTCCAATCAAAGTCTGCAGCATGTGAAAACAAAAATCAAAGCAGGGCCCTTGAGGGACTAAATATAGCTCCAAATCTAAACTTTCTGAGAAATGCTAAGAAAAGATGAAATGTGCAAGAAAATTGACTTATTCTAAAACAGAGTCAAGAGCTACATCTGATCTTTGGACACCTGCCTATCAAGCCACATCTTAAGCAACTGCCTCCAGTGGTTTAGCTCATACTTTTCATTTCTCCTTAATATGGCTATTACAGTAACTACTTTCAATTTAAATCTGGCACTACAAGTCATAGTCTGGTGCTATTAAAAGAATGTATTAAACAGGATTATGTATTAGATGATTCTACACACCCAGAAAGCATTTGCTGGGAAACTGTGACATTATAGCTTTGCAAACACTGTAGCATGTGCTATGTATAGATGTACACATTCTTGAGCTCCTATGCAAGCACACACTCTGCCATGGCTCATGTATATATAGATGCATGAGTACCCACACTGTAAGAGAAAAGGATAAGGTATTTGATCTGTAAGCAAAACAGCAGAAGATCAAATCAAGGAAAAGTGAACCAAGAAAACAAATACATCAGATCAGCAGTGCAGACACATCACTTACCACTTGGAAACCACTACATTAGGCTGCAACTTCATGTCTTGAAACAATGAGGAACAGGTAGGAGAGCTCTACAGCAGAACCCCCCCACTGTTGTGCCAGCTCTGGCTGAGCAGAGCAGGGGGGTTGTTCCTCACCCCCAAGAGCTTTCCCTCCCTTTCTTTCCCAACCTGCCCCCTGGCACCACATGCCTGCAGGCTTGGTGCTGGATTGGGTCTGGCATTTCTTCTGCCAGGCCCGCTCTGCTCTGATAGGTGCCAGACTGTTGCTGCAGCTGTAGCTGAGGTCTCAGGACATTGTGCACATATGACCAGACTGATGATAACAACTGTAAGAGGAAGGAGGAGAAGAAAGAGACTAGAAATCAATGACTTACTGTACCAAGAAAGAACCAATTATTCAGCAAATCTGCTTTTGCTAATTCTGTCACACAACCTCATTCATTAAAGTTCCATCATTATTTGAATTAACTGTTGCTGTCACAGCAATAATAGTCACAATCAGACACTCACATTCTGCAACTACATAGCTTCTATTAGACCCAATTTAGTGATGTTGCCTGCAACTAATGAACTGGTTTGTAGTTTAATTATAGTGCTTACCAGATAATTTATTAGACAGCAATAAAGTTTAGATTTACTTCTCCTGCAATGCTGCTCCATTATTAAATGTATACATGAAGCTGCATTTTGTTCTCAATTACATATGTATAAATCTTGAGAAACTCTACTGAATTAAAAGTTATTTTAAATTGACATGCAGCTACTTTGCATTTGAAAATTTGTAACAAAGCAGTTTTGTTCCATGTATGTGCATTACTTACAGCACTCCAGGTGGTTACTTTGATAATGATACAGAGCATTTTTGTACTATTGAAATAAATGCCAATCCTGTTACAGAAAGTGCTTTTATAATAAAAAATAAAATTAACTAAACATTTAGTGCAAAAAACAGCATTCAGACAATTCCTGCTATATAGTCAAAGATGATTAACTAAAAGGAAAACTGTTCTCAAAAAGGTAAATTTAATTTGCCTCAAAACCAACTCAGTGAAATATTAGGAAGCAGAAGCTACTGTATAAAAATCTGAGATCAATTAACAGAGCTCCCATTAAAAAAAGGGATTGATTTTGGCAAGCAGATAAGAATAAATACCAAAAAAATCACAAGGTAAAGTTGTATTTATTATATTACAATATTATATGGTTTAGCTCCACATAGAACTAAAAGGATAGGACTCCAAATTCAATAAAGCCTGAACCTGGACAAACTCAGTACTAACAGATACAACTTCTTTTTTTTTATTTTTTTAATACAGCATAATGGTGGGATTTTATAGTTGCTTTGATCACATATAAGCATATGTTAGACTCTTTCACATAGCTGCCTTTTAACTCATCAGTGGCATTCAGTAATGAAGACTGTGATTCTGCCCCTATCTCAGTGGTGAAATTTGAGCAGGTGTACTACTGTGAAAGCAAGGAAAATCTTGCATTAGCCTTCTAACTCCCCTTTGGGATATCTGGCTTTGGGAATGCCACAGAAAACCTGCTTCACTTCTCTACCAGTGAAATGGGGCTTAGAAAACCAACAGTTCAATTACACTGTGGGGTGGTTTCCACTGGGGAGGCCTCCTTCTATGTGATTCTTAAATAATTCTGTCCTGTTCAATGGCACACCCAGTCAATACAACACAGATTCATATCTCCAGAGATTTTGCAAAATGTGGGCTCTCTTCCTAGGGATCCAGGTCTTGAGCAGATGCAGATTATGTAAACTCAAATTACTGAATTTCCCTGTGCATTTACCCCATTTACACAAAAAGATACTAATGTTTCCTTTGTCTACTGCTAATACTTGTATGTTTAGACTGTGAATCCTTTCAATCACAATGGTTTCTTGGTTCATCTCTGGAACAGACAAGGTACTAATTGATGGTGGAACAGGTAAAATCTAATTACAGAAATAGTAAAATGGGTTGTTCTGAATGCTGCATGACATTTCTTAACGTTGAGAAAACAGAATGAAATACATTAATTTTAAAACTGTAGTCTTTTAAAAACATTACCTATTCTTTCCTATGGTTTGCTTTTGGCTCTTAACTTCAATTTTTAACGAACAAGAGATTTTGGCTAGGACACCCCATGAGGTCTCAAAGCCCACAGCAGTTTCCATCATATCAGTAACTTCAGCCCAAGCTGTGAAACTTTTGTCAGAAGAATGACTTTGAAGTTGCTGGATTTCTGTAAGAAGCACGGGTTTGACCTAAAACTAGAATATTTTAGAAAGAATAAGATGAAGAAAAATCCAGATGGTATCCAACCTGTGCTCCAGTCCTCGAAAGTTGAGTTTTATTTCTCAGACATCATCTTTCCTCTGAAACTGGCTTTCTCTTCAAACTAGAATGCCTTCAAATGGTCTGTGCATCTGCCCACACAAAGGGCTGACTGCCAGTTTAAGGTGTTACCTCTACAGAGATTTTTACTCCACAGTATCCTGTATGTATTGAAGTGGCAGTGTGGCCTTGGACAAAACAGAAGGAAAGGAAAATTACAGAAAAGAGAATTCTAAAACACTTGGGGGAGAGCAGGGAGGCTGAAGGAAGCACGTAGGTATGAACACATTCACACAAATACATAAAATCAATATGAACTAATTTACATTTCAAAGCTGTAGCTGATGGGAAACCAACAAGACTTGTCCTGAGGTTTTAAGTCAAAGAGCTAGGGGCTCTTTGCCAAGTCAGATCTGAGTTCATATTTCTGATACGTACAAAAGCTCAGGAGCCAAACTCACCGGCAGAAGAGGAAACATCTGCCACACACGCATCTTCTGTCTGCATATGCCCCATGCCAAACGCCCAACCTTTTTAACCAAATGCCCAGAAACTTCCAATGTGAACGCCGCTCCTTGATGTCATATAACAGTGAAAGGAGAATTAATTAAAAAAAGATAGATGAGAAAGAAAGAGAGAAAGCAGTATGTAAGGAGGGGAATGAAACAGTTTGTTTTCACTTCTCAGTATCACTCACCCATACACGCACACTGAAAAAACGGCAAGGAGAGCACTCACAGACCACTACATATTGCACTTGTCAAGAAACAGCCAAGTAGCTAAGAAAACCATGCCTCTCTTATATGTGTTGTATTTATATATTGATTGTCTGTGTGAAGTGAGCACATTGCTTTAGTAGACTCCAGTCACCAATGACCTGCGTCAAATCAGTTACAAAAATGCAATGATCAATAAATTATTGTTTTTTCTTTCTCCACTGAAGTAAAATTCTTGTATTTTCTTTACCTAAATCCTCCAGCTCCTGCTACCTCTTCCTTTAGGAAGAGTGGCATTTGTCACAGACAAAAAGCACACATTTGGAAATAAAATACCTGGAAAAAGCTGAAAGAGTGGCTCCACTATATCAAAACAGCAACACCAACAAATGACATAGGACAAATTAAAAATACACAGAAAGAAACCAGCATCTTCCCATCACTGCCCCACTGGCATATCCTTTACCAAGTCTCTGTGTTGTCATCTCACTGCAAAAGTTCCATACCTTCTTGGTGACTTCTCATGGGGAGCTCCTCACAGCACCAACTCCTCCTTCTTCATAGCACAGCCAACAAACTCCAACTCTATCCTCACCCAGCTAACCCACTCTTTTGTGGCACTCTTCTTCTTATTGGACACAGCTGTGGCCTATTAAGGGCAGGCCTGTTCCTAATCTTTGGTGATTGGTACAGCTGCAGCTCCTCAGGTGTGACACTATCTTCTGCTCTATCTTTATTTTCTTACATTCTATCCCTCCGCATCTCTGAGTTCTTTCAAACCTCTCCTAAGAGTGCAAGAAAGATTTGGACAATAACACCCATCACCTTCAATGTTGCACTCATTGGGCCCAGTTCCAATTTCCTGCAGCATTCCAGCAGACCTCAGAAATACCAGTGCTTACTGCCTCAGGCTAAACCAAATTACAGAATCTCTTGGTTTCAATTTTCTATTCCACCAAAAGTCCCCAGAGCCACAGCTGCCACTGGACTCCCCACTAATACCCATATGCAGGGTTAATATTAAGGGACAGTTAATACCCTTTAATTCATTTTTGCCCTGTCTGCATTTTAAGCTTTACACAAAGTGGCAAAACCAAGAAAACCAAGAAATACAGTCAAGTTCCACAAATTGACTTAGAACTTGTTATCTAAAATATTTTGGTAATACAGAGATATCAATGACAAAAATACGTCAGCTTTCAAGATAAACAGGGAAAACAATTCAAGTAAGAAACCAAGATAAGTTTGTGCAGCTTTGAGGTTTTTGACACCAGTCTGTTGATACATATACAACCTGTAGTTGAGTTACTTAAATATAAGATATTGGCCAATTTTAATACACCATATCCATAGGTTTTATATTTCTATTTTGGTTTTGGTTTGGTTTTTTTTTGGCCTGAACTGTTGGATTTGTTGTCATCTAAAATATAAAGCTATTTAGTCATAAACACTTATAGCAGCAGCAGCAGCAGCAAAGACCCTCTGTGACTACTGCATAAAATCTCTATTTTGATTTGAGCCATATTGAATTTAACTATTTTAATGATAACTTCTCTCACCAGGAGGTTACATAATAACTTTCTCAGCCTGTAGGGAGAGAACACAGCTGAACTGACACATCACCACCAGTTTTCTGCTTCTATGCTTTATGCTTTAAGGAAGCATCTTCTTTCACACAGCTCTACCTGTTAAATATTGTGCAAGGATGCTGCTCATTTGACTGAAAAAATATGCAGCATAAGGCAGGCCTGCACTACAAAACCACTGAATTTAATTGAAGATACTGAATAGCTCTTCAGAGGTTTGGTTGTTTTAATTCAGCTCCTAGTTTTTATTCCCTCATAAAACAGACCAATTCAAGCACAAAGCAACTATGTAGCCCATTGTATTCTGCACATAAATTCAGTGAGCTCAATAAAAGTACTCTAGCAAGCAAACTTATCAATACTTCAGCAAAACTGGAAGACCACCACTAAAGGCAGCAGCCCTTTTCCTTTCCCAGTTTTGTGCACAAGTGCAATGTCATGGATCCAATAGATGTGCATGTGCTTACAAGTCCCACAAGGCAATGGCTGCACCAGTCTGAGCAAGAAGGTTTGTGGTCCCAGCCTATACATATTTTTAATCTCATTTTTCAACAAGTATCCTTTCCTACCTCTCCTCTAAAACTTGAAACAAACAAGTGTGCTTTTGCAACTCTTGCCTGTACTATAAACAAAATATACACCCAAAAATGCAAACCAGAACATTACTTACTGCCAAGCTCTGAATAAACACAGAAACAATTACAGTAGACACATAATGATTGTTATTTTCTACTCCTACCCTCCATACTAGACATCTGCCAAAAGTTACTTTATTTGCAATCCTTAAAATTCTTGAAAAGCCAAAAGCACTTTGGAGACTTCTTACTTCTCTGAGTATTGGATTACAGTATGTGCATGCAACCGACTGACAAGTGAAAAAAAAATATTATTTATGCTTGCATAAGATGAAAAGCATATACAGTAAATATTTCTGACAATATCAGGACTATTCCTGAATAACCATCCCATGGAACTGGAGTGGAAAGGGAGGGCTCATCTTCAGCTCTTGTACAGAGTCTTGGAAGTATCCCTAGTCCTTCCCAGAGCAGAAGAAAGCATAAACACTGGAAAGACCTGGCCTGAAATCCTGGCTCAAATGATTTCAGATGAGTCAACATTTCACCCAACACTGAATGTGGGAGATTTATTTTGTAAGCAAACATCAGGCAGCGCAAAGCAACTGAAGAAATGCAGTTTCAGAATGGGACTGCTGACAATCGACCTCCAGAGCCTGCAGGACCCTCCAGGGGTGTGAAACGGACACTGGCTGCAGCAGAATGGCACAAATGCTACAGGCTGACCCCTTCTTCAACACAACAAATGTTTGGGGTTTATTCCTCATTACTGCTACTTTCCTTTAAAATCCTTCTGGTAAAAAGCAATAGATTTCCCTTTAGGTGTGTTCCTTCTATATTGTGAATGGAAGCATATAAAGAGTTTTACTTTTAATTTCTGATTTTAATTTCTAATGGTCCTTCATTGCCTCTTGGATGTCAGGCATAATACAAGATACTGTGCAGTCTGCATCAATGTGTCCAAATTCTGCCCATCTCAGCACACCACAGATCTCTCTCCCCCAGCTATACCTAATGCAGGGAGCAATTGATTTCCAAACATTTTAAACTACCATACTTGTTTGTCTCCATATTCTTTACCTCTGTTCTACTCATTCCTGGTGAACTAGCTCAGCTGGTTAGAGCAAGGGACTAATAATGCCAAGGAACACGTGGAACACTCAAGGCAGGATTGCTAAGCTGTGACTTCAAAAGCTGATTTAATGCCCTTAAGGTACACACTGTGCATACCTAGATTTCAAAAGACTAATGAGATGGACAAATAAGGTCGATCACAGCAAAAGTTGGAAGCTATTCCAAGTGAGGATACCTTGAGTAAGGTGCCAGCCAGAGTTCAGACATCATGCTGCCACAAGCCCTGGGCCAACACTTTATGTGCCAGTGCAGCAAATAGCGTAAGTGAATTGCATCTAAGAGGGCACACAGCTGTGTACATCTGCACCCCTGGGCACAGAGTGTTCCAGCAGTAAATGCCTGGAGTAAAACAGAGGTGCCTGAAGTACAGGGGGAATGAGCTATACCTTTGCTTGACCTGAGATAATACTCAGTGCAACTGAAGATCAGAGAGTTCAGGTTTTACCAAACAAGAAACACATTTGACTTGGAAAGCATTATTCAGGATGTCATGGTACTCGTTAGGTGTAAATCTACAGTAATTCTAAAACAGAAGCTGGAATAACACCAATTTTAAAAAGGTGAGATTTAGAAAAGAATTAGGCAATCCCCTTGGTTTGTTTTGCATGGACTAATTAACAATAATTGCAATCTGCACTAATGAGGCAGGTGTTACCTAAGTGTAAGCAGCAAAAAAACAACCTCCTAAGCAATTCTCTGTCTAAACATTAGGTCTTCCTCAAACTTAAAGATACATTCCTTACCAATTTATTTTAATTACCCATAAGCAACAGGGGGGGAAATCACTCACATCTCAGTCATTTAAGTCCAAATTTCACTAGTACACAGATGAGTTACAAAGACCTCCATAACACAGCTGAGGATGAAAATTCTGAGAAGCTGTTGAATCTAATGATGCAACAGAGAGATAAAATTTACTTCACAAACCATTCAAATCTGGACAGAGACAGATGGAGGAAGTATATCAAATGCTGGTATTTCAGGGGAAAAAATTTAAATAGTGAAAACATGATTACAATATCAATTTAGAAAATATAAAATCTACTGAAGTCTTACTTCCTGAGTCCATAGAGGTCTCAAATGCAACTGCTGAAGGATTGATGCTACAATTTAATTGCGGAGATATTCTGAATTCATATATTACAAATGTTTCTACCCAGCTGCTCTGTACCCCATGAAAAAAAGAGCTGAGCTTCATTGTTCATCCACAGGACCTGGCTTCAAATGCTCACTCCAATTCCACTCCTTTCTGAGACTGTGGGAAAACAATTTAACTCCTGATGGCCCAGTACTAATGCTGACTAATCCTGCACAAACCCTCTGATCTACCACGATTCGACTCATGAATTCTTTAGGAGCATGCAAGTTAACCTGATACTACTTTCTGCTCATCCACTGGGACTGCAAAGAATTCACCAAACAGTCACAGCCTCAGCTCTACCCAACAGCCCTTCCCCTGTCCTTGGAAAGACTTGGAACCCAGCAGACAGCATTGCCCTGCCTGCCTCATCACCCAGGCACAAATCTGGGCAAAGCAGGAGCTGGAGCCAACTGCAGCTGAGCATAGCATAAAACAACTGACCACAGCATAAAACAGGTCCCTGTCTTGGTCAAATATTATTGTCTCAATCTCCCTGCTTTATACTGCAAACCTACAATTACTTTGCTCCATCCTCTGGACAGCCATGATCTGTGTTATTTAGTGGATGGGAACTACATATCCTAGGCTACAAATCTGTAACACTACCCTGGTTCTTGTCATTCAAAGTGATACTGAGCCAAGAAAAAGTAAGAAAAATTCTTCTCCCATCGCTCCACTTCTTCAGCTACTCCAAATATTAGCTCTGCAGAAGTTCATATAGATACACACACACACACACACACAAGTTAAAAACCTGTGCTTTTACCTTCTGCCTGAATTTGTCATGCTTTGGTTTCCAGCCAAATGTTCTTGCCATGTCTTTGACAACAGGATTGAAGATGCCTCTACTCTCAAAAATTATTCCCTCTGTGGGTAATTATAGTTGTCACACCATTCAAAAACCTTCTGAACGCTCACTTCTACCATAATAATTTAACAAATAAAACTAGTCAGGTTTTACTTTTTCAAAGTAGGTGTTTGTAGACAAAAATTGACTTCTCCATATTAAAATGGGGGGGGAAATCCCAACATTTTGGAAGAGAGGTCGGGAGATTTTGTTACTTGCTTTGACAAAACTCATGGTCTCCTTTTTTTCTCTTTTCTGTAGTTCGGTTTTTTCCTTCTTTTCCCAGATCCTTTCATTTCTTGTAGTCAAATCAAAAAGTAGGAGGCAGACAGATTAAAATGGCATTTAAAATTCAAATACTTAATTAAAACCCACAAAATGTAAAACTTTCTCTTGAAATTTTCAAACTTTTAGTAGTATAAAAACTCAAAGCATGAAAGGGTTGCTTTTCTCTTTGTTAAAGCAGCTCTGTATCTGGGCAAGTTACAGTCTCTCGTTAAAATTATACTCTTGAAATTAAAATATATAAACACATAATTTTGAAGGCATATTCTCCTCTATTACTTAGCCTCTGAAATGCACTTTGCCTGCTTTCTTTTCTTAATTTTCTTTCTATTTTCATTGCTTCTGATGTTTTACTCCAAGTTCTTCTGCTGTTTTAAGACACAAAGAAAAACATTCAAATGCCACTGAAGGATAAATGTATACAGAAAAACAATCATGAGCACTATAAATTTATTACCTCTAGCTGTATAACAAGATGACCTTATTTACAATATATCATATTCATTGGCTGTTACATAGTGTCCTTTGAAATCTGTTAATTCGGCAGTAATGTCTTAATAATATCAAACTGTGTCTATTACAAAGCATATATATTATCTCATGTATTGAAATAACTTCTCATTACAGCATTTCCTAACTCCTACATCCCCATCTGACAAACATTTAAACAATTATTACCTCATATTTTAAAGTATGGCTGACAAATGCAGAAGATGAATACTTCCAGGAAAACAGGGGAATAGTAATGAGTATACTTCTTATCTATGACACTGCATTTTTCTGTTTTCATTGTTCACAGTGCTAATACAGTGCTGCTTCAAAATGCAGTAACTGATAGATGCAAATCACTAATAATGGCATGTTCTTCTTTTCATCTCCTCCCTTAAATCTGAGTATTTTTAAAACTAAATTATACTTTAAATATGAGCAGTATCAGAAAGCCAATCAGGAGAAGAAATCTAGGCTTTATTTTTCCTCTTTGCTCACCCAGAAATATCGCCAAAAGCATAAATAAATTATTGATTTAATTAATTAATTACTTAATTAATAAAATCACTTTCCTGCTATTAGTAACAGGAATAAGTGAGCTTGGTTTTCCAACCAAAATGAAATTTTAAGAACAGAAAGTAGAGGGAGGGAATAAATACGGAAACCCACAAGCAATCACTGAGGTCACCTTCTGAACCACACACTGATTTTTCTGACAACAAACCTACTCTAATCTAGAATAGAGGTTGACAATGATGTTCCTGTGGTCACAATACTCCATTGTATCAGCCAAATTAGTGTTTCTTTTATTCATAATGTCCTTGTGTTTTGCTGTCCAAAGTCACTTAGGTGAATTTACTGAATATATTTTCACAACAGTAGATCAATTGGAAAGGCTTAGGAGCATATAATTATTCCATATCATTGCATTTTACTGCTGTGATAGGACAAACTTATCCAATGGAGGAAGAAAAAGATCCATTTCAGAGTACAGAAGGTTTATTTCTTTCTATTTCTGTCTTTTTTTTTTCCCCTAAATGTCCCTGGCTTTTATACTTTCATAAGTAAAATGATTCACTGCAGGAAATGAAGCGTTAGTGCAGCTTCACGACATTTGGAAGCTACAGCTGTTTCAATAACAAGAGTTTTAGCCCTGAATGTACTAGTAGCACTTGGAGCTGAAAGCATCTATTGAGTGAGGAAGGGCTTGACCCTTTGCTCAGTGACTTCAAAGTTGTGAGTCATATGGCCCGAAAAGAATCCCTGAAGTCTTTAGAAATAACAGTGTAACATAACCATTGTGCTACAAATGGCTTCTGTTAAAAAGCACATCTATCATTATGCACCAAACTACATAAATGAGTCTGAAAAATGTAACCACATTTTTCAAAGGCTAAATGCAAAGAAATAAATAGCTGCAGGTCTGGACAGCTCAGTCTCCCTGCTGGGAGAGGAGCTGGTTCATTCCCCCTGCCACCTGCAGCACAGGTGGGCTCTGGGCTGTGCTCTCCTCACTAGAACATCCTTTTCTAACATCTACATGAATTGCTTTGTCACAGGAGAACAGGTAGGAATCACAATTACTAACAACTGTACTGTCTTCTATCTTCTCCAGCAAAGATGCTTCCTTTACCAATTAGAGAACACTCTTTTTTGCCTCTTAACAAACCTTTTCTCATAGCTTCAGTGGGAGCTTCCATCTCTCAGAAGCCTCAGCCAGGGTCACTAGGCAATGAATGAGTCTCTAAAAAGGAAGGAAATACCTGCAGGTGTTGCTGATCAACTGTACAAGAGGTAACAGCCACTATGAGCACAATCTCATGTCCAATATAATGAAGTTAAAAGGGGGAAATACATTTTAACTACCTGTATAAAAGATAATTAAGATAGAGGCAAGAGCATCTCCATAAACAAACCAAGAGAGAACATATTAAAAAATAAATAAGAAGAGGGAACTAGGAAAAACAGTTGAGAAAATCAATTAGCTAGAAAAAAAATAGTAATATTGGTTCCAAAGAAGGAAGGGGTAAATAACTGGAAAGGAGACAAAACACAGGAGAAAAATACTGCAAGCAGCAATATCAAAGGCAGGAAAACTGCTGTGAAATAGAACAAAGGAGACCCTGGGGAAGAAAGGATGGTAATGAATGCTTACTCAACCCAAGAGATGTGAACATTAGGTACTGGTCAAAACAGACAGTACCAATGTTTAAAAAGTATTTATATAAGAAATTAATCAAGAAACATGTTTCCATCCTGCAATCAATGGTTTATGTAACATCTTTATTAGAAATCTAAACAGTTAAAACAGATGTCTGTGGGTCAGCAGCACTGATCACAGCATCACTGCGGCTGGACACTGAAACAACCTGAGAAAAAGTCCTAAATCCAAGCAATACAACAAATTCCAGCAATACAACAAAGGAAAGCCACTGTAATGAAATGCACTCTGGAAAGATTCAATGAATTCACAATCAGCCTTGACTCCTCAGGGAAAGATATCACCTCCTTATGGTCATATGGGCTGCTTGATTAAAATCTTTTGCTCACTATTATGGAAAAGATGCACTTTGATCTGTGAACCAAGTTCCTTTCCAGTGAAGAGGCATTGGTTAACTGTATCCTGAAGTACTTTAGTTCTAAGAGAACTCGTGTAACTCATGATTCTTCTATGACACATGAATACTAAAGAATGCAGCAAAAACTTTGTCTTCCTTTAGTGGGGTTTTTTAATTCAACAAATCCACACACCAAAAAAAAAACCAAAAAAACCCAAAAAAAAAACCCCACCAAAACCCAAAAAACAACAACAACAAAAAAAACCACCAACAACAAAAAAATGCAATAAAGCTGAATTTGATATGAAAAATGTACCCTAAAAGGACTGGATTGCCAGACATGCAAGGGCCAGATGAAGCTGCCTGATGACTGCCCATCCTTAATTTTCCTGCCTGCAACAGACTCTAAAGGGTTAAGTACATGAGGGTTTTTCCCTATTCAAAACTCTGTGCAACCTATTTCCTTACCCAGAACATCTCATGCATTGTGTTAGAGCACAATGAAAGTATTCAGAAATTCTTGTGATTCATTCATTTTCTATCATTGGTTTTAGGCTGCTGGCTAGGAAAGTGTTACTGTGGAATAACACAAGTGCTCTGATTAAAATGACTTTGGGTCTTTAATTCACCTCTTCTGGACTTTGGGTGACACAAGCTGAAGCAGAATCTGGCCTCTTCCACTTCTCACATCCTTAAAATAAATCCTTGAAATATGGCTTCATCACCCTTTTCCTCAGCTATAGGAGCAATACTGGGTTAGATCATTAATGTCAGAGAGTTGCTAAAGCCCAAAGCAATGCAATGATTTTGTCCAGCTGAGAGATTAGGTCTATTGTTCTGTAAGGATCTAAAAGGTGATAAAACTTTCCATTCTGGAAGGATGCTGCAGTCAAATGTGCATCAGCTTCTTCTGATTTAAACATCCATTTGCATGTGAAAAGATTCTAAATTATATGTGTGCTCCACATGCAATGCTTCACAGTAATCAAATAAAAGGGCTAAGAATGACAGAGATGCTTCAGTGCTACACATGAGTGCTTATGGTTACTGATACCACAGTTGCCTATCTGCAATTAAAGGTGATCTAGAAAACCACTGCAAGCCCCTGTGCCCCCAGAAAAGCTGGGAATAAGATAATACAGCTGCATGGGCAGGGAAGTGTCTCATGGACAGGCAGCTTGTGGCTCCATCTCAGCTCACCAGGCCTCCAAGTATGATCTTCTCAGTCTTGCTTCTGGGTCAGGTATCCACAAAAAAAATAATCTGAACTGTAGGCTCTGGCTTGGTTTATTTAGGATATGCCAGGAAAAAAAGAAGAAACTTTCTACAAAAACAAAACTACAGAAGATAGAAATAATTCTTTCCAGGTTTGGATTCAGGCTGATCCAACAAGCCTAGCTTTGTCCCACATCTGTTTGGAGGATGGAAAATTTGCTTACACTTGCCCTCAGGAAGGGCAAATTGTGTATCAGAATGTTGGTTGAGCAGAATAAGGAGCTTGTGTCCAAATTGTTTCTCAGACTGCAGAAATCAAAGCTCTAAAAGATTACGGTATCTCCTTGCTGGAAGACAAAAACTATGTTCTTTAATAAAAGATGCTGTTACAAAGAGGATTTTCTGCTACATACACACATCATTCCAATTTTGATGAAAGTCTCATAAATAAAATTAACAAAACTGTCTCTCTCCCTGGCAGGTCATTTTTTATCATACCCAAATTTCTTAACAAGTAGCAATTACCAAGCCATATTGCCTCTAAGTGCACCCAACAGTCACAGACTACAGGATGACATATTATACCCATGAATACCTCACAATTGAAATACATTTTCCCTATGGGACTACATCACTGCTTGATTTAATTTTTCCTGACATTTGGCCTGGAGCTTCTTTAAAGAAATGAACTTAGGATGGCTTTGCTGACAGCAAAGGACAAACCATGGCTATATACCCAAATCCTACTTAAATCATGCACACTACCCTTTTAAAACACTGATCCTGCATAAATTGTAGGATAGTCACTGGATCTATTAGTCAGAGTTCATCTTCTACTGTTTGAGGATGAGCTATAGGTCCACATAAGCAGTACAAAAGGTCCAGCATAAATCATACAACTGCAAAGGAATAAACAGCTTCACCAGTGACAAATTTATCGATGTGGAAGGAGATATGCCAACTCGTCAGAATCCCTACCAGGGCTTTTTACAGCCTCAGTAGTTCTTACTATGAATCATCCATATTCTGCTTTGGATTGGTTTCTTCTTCCTTTTCCTCCACAACATTCACTAAAACAATGGTACCTAAAAAGACTCAATTTCAAGAGAGAGAGGCAAATGGAGAACCTTACTGTGAACTGAGGGAAAAGAGATAAGTTAGGAATTAGAACACTACAGTGTTTCTAATAAATGTCCTGTCTGAAGAGCAGCCAAAAACGTCTACATTCATTCCCCAATTAGATTATATATTTCTCTTTAACATTATGAAGCTGTTATTAATGTTCTGAAGTTTTGTGACTCTTCAAATAGTAATGTCTATTTTAAGTGACATATTGACAAGTTCAGAGAAGGAAGTGCTCTGGCTTTGATAGAGGCACAGTAATACCATCTATGGAGTATTTTCAGTGGTTTCATGACAGTGTCTCAATCCTGTGCCTGAGAACCAAACTGTAGCTGTGTGATCTCCACTTCTCCTGGAATCCTTGGTTTCAGTACTGAGGGGAACTGAACATATCATAAGGAGGAAAACTACTTAGGCAAAGTTCTAAACATTTATTTGTATTTTAATTAACATATTGTCTCAAAAATATCTAGAAATGGTTCCCAAAGGAAAAAAAAATAAAAGGAAAACTATGAAAAAAATTAAAATTAAGACTGAATTAGGCCTGGCTCCAGTCTCATTCCTCTAAGGACAGTTTTCTCTGAGCTCCACATCTTCACCTCACAGTGGTCTAACAATAAATGCTCCTCATACAAACCCATCCAAGGCTGGCATTCCACCAAGACATCAATAAACTGCCTGTACCCCAACAGGAGCAGAAAGTATTTCATCCATAAACAGAGTGGTCACCCAGGAAGCAGTGGAACACTGAGACAAGTTAAAGCAAGACAAACAGCACTGTTTGTACCATTACACTAGATACACTCTAAGTTTTGTGACTCTCTTTGGACATTTTGATGCACTTCATCTAAAGACAAGTATTTCAGGCATTTTATAATCTGTTCCACACAATTATCTTTAAACTCAATTTTTTCTCATGCTCTTTTATTTTGCTCCCAATCCTCTTTTCTCTGCCCTCTAGAGCAGCTTGTCCACCTGCAGAACAGAAGAACACAGGCATGGAATAACCCATTTCTGAGTTAAAAATGCTTATTTCAAGATTAAAAGTGGCAATGGTTGACCCATCTTTGAATACATGAATCTTTGAATAAGTGACTAAATGCTTAAAAGCAGCTTAGATCTGTCCCATGAATAGCAAAACAGAGAAATTGGACACTTTCAAATGCCCACTATTCACATTTCTCATTCTTTTAAATGCACAGACTGTTTAATTATAGAAACCATGGGACAATATGCTCCAGGATTAGGCCTCAAGAATAATCTCTTTCCTTTTTCATGCATCTACAGGATTGCCAATGTTCTTGTTGTCAGGGTATCTTTTGTGCCCTGAGCAATCTTTTAGAACATGGAGAAACAATCCCATGCAATTGAGTTCCTGCTTATCACACAAACCTTGGATGAAATGTTCTCACTGAAGACACGAAATTAAATTAATGTAAACTACCATTAAGTAAAGAAATTGAAAGGTTTCTGCGGTATAAAGATTGCCTATATGAGCCATTTTTCACACACTGTTGTATGTTTTGAAAAAAAAAAGTCTCTCCACCTTCTAAAATAAGTGAAAAAGTTTCAATTCAATCTTTGAAAATACTTGATTTTGAAGAGGCAAAAAATGCCTTTTAAGCATTCAGATTTGTACAAAGAGCCTAGTCTGAATCATACTCTCAAGAACAAACAACAGCCCCTTCCAGTTCAAATGAACTGAATTCTTTTTCAAAAACTCCATTCTTTTTGTTGAGCTCTAACTCTCTGTTCTGTCCCTCTGGCACACCTGACCCATGTCTCCCTTTGCCCATGTTACTCTCAATAATGATGATTTTCACTCTCCGACACTGTAACTCAATCTCCTCATCTTTCCCTAGGTTTCTTTGGCTTGAGGCAGTCAGAACTAAGATTATTTTTAAGACCCACATTTTTTCCTAGGTATGTAGCAGACCCTTGGTGTGACCAAAGCAAATCTTTCAGCTCTCTGCTTCCATCTCATATATTTAGGAGAGGATGTCAGGCAAGGACAGTCCCTCCATCACAACTCTTCATGTTCAGTAGAACCATGACCTCATTAAAGGACCCAAATGATAATATTTCTGTGCCAGATTTTAAATTCAAACATGATTTGGTTTGCAAAATGGTAAGCAAATTTGTTCCTTGACAACACTGTAAACCTTTTAAATCATGTGTAAGCAGCAGAATAAACCTCTACATTGTTAGGGCAGAATAAGATATTTTAGTGCCAACTCTGGTCCATTAGATTTTAATTGGCTCCAGCTGGCAGTCCCATAAACTATAACATTTTTTACCTGCAGCTGAGCAGCTGTCCACACAAAGTGAAGAAAAAAATTTCCTACCCAGGAGAAAGGAGAAAATATGTTGCCTATAACTTCTTCCTTACAGTCTACAAATACAGAACTAAGTATAGCCAGTGTACCTGATTAAACAGCTCCTTCAGAGTTCCTTTTTACCCATAGTCTAAATAACTTCAAAACCTTAAATTCTGCAATGTATTTACACAAAGAGAGTCAGTCATTCAAACACAATTCTTCAAGCAATCTGTATAACAGTGTACGAGTGAGAGAGTTAAATTTAACTCAGAAACTTAATATGAACTCAGAAACAGAAATGGTCAGGGTATTTCCAACTCTCAGCCTCTGCTTTACCTGCCTGGCTAGATGCACTATGGGGCAGAGCACCTCACTGCTTCTTGGGGGCAAACTCAACAGGCATTACAGCTCAGACTGGAGAATTCATTGGAGCTTTCCCACTCAGGTAAAAAAGATTTAGTCACAGAAATGATGAATTGAATTAGTTCTGCCACTACAACCATGAAGTACAATTTTAGTGAAGTACAGACAACTGTCCACATATTCCCTATGTATGTGTAGATAGATACCAATTACAAACAGTTCACAAAAATCACAGCAGCTTCATCAAATTCTAATCTCATTGAAGTAAATCCAGAATAACTAGCAAACCAAAGATTCCAGATTTTCACTAAGAATAGCCAAGATGACAACTCGGTCTGCTGGGTTCCAACTGAACTATTTCCTTTTCCTTCCTTTATTTCTCTTTGAGAACAAACAAGGAGGGGGAAAAAAAACAACAGAATTTCAGTCTGAGCTGCAAATCAAATCTTTTCAGCTAAAGAGTCTCACCTGTATTACTGCTAATAACAGACATGGCACTGTCTCCTGCAATCCACCTCTGAGAGAAGAGGGTGGGAGCTGGGCAAGCCCTTTCAGAGACACCAGAGCATCCCCAGGGCCACTGCTGAGCCCCCTCCCAGCACAGCAGGACAAGAACAATCCTGCTGAGCTCTGCAGGCACTGCCAATGACCAGCACTCAAAGAGCTGCAAAAATCCCCCTTTGCCAGCTGATATGTGCAACACCCCTTTAAAATCTTGAATCTCAAATGGGCATTTGTTGTGCTGTCCCCAGCTGAGCACACAAGCCCCATTCTCCTGCCTCCCTCGCCCCTGCTCCTCTCCCGATGCCACAAAGCTCTGTTGGACCAGGAAAACCACACTGAAACATGAACATCTGTGGGGTGTGCAGGCCTTCAGGGCTTGAAGCCTCAAAGATTTTTTCTGCTCAGGGAGCACCCAGGAGGATGTGAGGCTGAGCTTCCCACCCCACTCAGAAATGAGCAGCCTCGCACTCTGGCATCCTTCCTCCCCACACACGTGTCGGCAATAAAGCAAACAGTCAGAGCTATTTAAAAAATTACTCTAATGATGTAAATTAGACAAACATTAATAAACTCAGCAGGTTATTTCCCTACTGGAAAAACCACCATAGATCAGAACAGCTCTCACATCAGTGATTCATATTGTTATACAAGGCCTGTGTCTGAAAATAAAAGTTCCACATGAGACTTGCACTGAAAACACCTTATCCATCAGGATTGCCTTTATTATTTCTGAAGTACAAAGAGGCCAATAAAAGAGCTGTATTAAAACAGGGCCCCTGTTACCAGAGTGCTGTGATTAAATGTTTGACTTACAGTTTGCTTTATTAAGTAAAGCAAACACCATCAGCTTTCCAGCTTTCTGAACTTTGAGTCATTTTTTAACATGAGGGCTGACCCAAACCTGCTCATGTCCTACAAGCCTGGAAACTGTACATAATGCAATCCTGCAGGTTATATTTTATCCTGCTGTAAATTGTTAGCTGCCTGATTATATAAGGGTTAATTTACCATTAGGGAGATATCTTAAAGTCAGATAACAGAGAGACTGAAGAATCACAGGTTTTGCTCTTGATAAAGCCAGACAGTTACTTCTCATTTTAAAAGAAACACATAATCTTATATTAAAATTGAATCAAAAAATTCTCCAATTCCTAACATTTTTGGTTAATGATGTCATTTCTATATGTGAAATAATAGGTGATTCTCAAAAAAAGAACACTGGGGAACTACAGACTAACAGACAAAAGACACCGAAGTTAAAGTACTTTCTTCCTACCTCCATACTGGAGAAAAATTTAAGCATGAAGAGAAGCTTCTCAAATATCTGTAACAGAAGCCACATCAATGGGACTCTCAGCTTGTCAGTAGTGGGTGAGGCTCCCAAGCACCTGCCAGCAGTGGTCTACCCTTCCAAGGCTTCCTCCAAATATAATGGCACAGCTAATCCTGACTTGGGGGTTTTTGACCATTTTGGCACTTGTGATTTCTCTTTCCCAACACTATCTTCGGCAATATCTTATTATGAATGATTAATTCTATGCTAGAAACAAAAAACTATGGAAGCAGACCAAACTACCAGTCCAAACCCTGCTTTTAAATCTGATGTCAGCAACCAGCACACAATGCTGAACAGCCCTAGACTGTGTTACTTCACAGGCTGGATAACTCTAGACTGCTACAATGAGATCTTTACTGACTTAAAAGAATTTTTGCCTACTGCTTCCTTCACATGTAGACAACTCTATTCAGATATTTAAATTCAAAAGCAGGATCTTACCCTAAGATCTAGAGGGATGATGCAGGTTCAGGTTTTACTGAATTTTTCCACCCCAAAGAGAGGAGTGCCTTCATGAGGAGTGTGGGGAACTTTGCATCAGAGACAGATTTTACAATTTTCCCTTTGTTAAGTCACAAAGGACAGTAGTGTGTGCTGTTCCTTCTGCCTGCAACTTGTAAGTAAAAAAAAAGTTTTAGGTAGGTAACTTAGCCATTGTTCCTCACATACAGTTTAGCTGTTCTGTTGCACTGCAGACTGTGAGGCCACAAAGGATTTAAGCATGTCATTTAATCATTCTCCAAAAGACAAGCTGAACAATGTCACATCTTTATGATGTGATGCATATGGCATCACTTACCCTGATAGCTGTAAAAGCAAGAATCACTGTTAGGCATTTAATCCTGTCAGACAGGGATATTAACCTGCTATTTTAGAAGCCATTGCCATCTGATCTGTAGTACTGACAATGATGGCTTCCCAAGGAACAATTCCTTCTGCCAAACCATTGAATGGTACAAATAGCTTTGATGGAAATGGAACTCTAGAGCTGGTCGAGAAAACTTTTGATGCAAATGGAATTTATTTCAGTAAAGATAGTGTGGGAGGAAAAACAGGCTCTTTAAAACATTCATTAACTTCCTGTAGTACATAACAAGTTCATCTCTTTCCCTCATTTGTAAGCATGCACACATACATTATTCACTTATCTGTGCCTACAAGGATAAAATCAAAGAATGACCTCATGCCACAGTTAATTTCCTAGCAAGGATCTCAACCTCAAAGTACACTTCAAGGGGAAGAAGGTGAATAAACAGAGGATTTTGAGTAACAGATTAGACATTTGCTTGCATAGTACTGAGCTGAGACTAAGCACAACTGCAGGAAGCAACTGGACCCTAGACTCTCAGCAGAATACAGCCAAAGCAGCTGGACTCAGTTGACAATGAGTCTTTCAGACATGAGATGTTTCATTCATATATCACACAATGGCTACATGAGTAATGAACAGATGGGTTTGCTATTCCCACCACTTAGTGGAGCATGAAGTGGTGCACTGACAGGTAGGAGAGAGAAGAATTCGAAGCAGGTGTTGTAGTAACACTATGACAGCATAGAGTATGTCAAAAAGCAGGGTGCAAAATAATTAACTAAAATGTATTCAGAGGCTCCAAAATTAGAAGTATTGTTTGGTAGATAAAGTTTTTAAATTATTTTTCAAGCTCAGAGGGCAAAATTATAATAAGCTAGGACATTTTGGAGTGAACCCTGTAACTAATCCATTCAGGCCTGTATGTCCTTCTGTATTAATGGATGGGAGACAAGGATCATTTATATATTTGTGCCCTCCGAGCCAGACTGCTGCAGCACCCAGGACATGGAACTGAAAGCTGGAGAGGTCTAACAGACTCCAGATGATGTAAGAGGCAGCTGCCCAATTAGTAATGGGTTTGCTGTCTCACAGACACGTCGGTGCTCTGGACACTGTACTTGCTGATGAGAGTAAAATGAAAAAAAAAACCAACCTAAAAACCACCAAACAACCACCAGAGTTTTTATCTTCAAATCTATCCTACTATTTGACTCTCAGCTGGAACCTCCTGAATTGGTTTTCTGCCATTGTATGATGATGTCTGGGACTGGAAGCTGACTTGCCTGGTAAAGCTGACATAAAGAAAACCAAAAGCACTGTTTAAAATCACACCAATTTCTCTTGGCTTTAAGTAAAATCATGCCAAATCTCTCCCAGAAGCCAAAAATTCTCAACTTCAAGTTATATTTTGTATTCTTTTTAAGTCTCATGAATGACTTTTAAATAATAATTCATTAATTTAGTACTGAAAGTTTTTAATATTTTAACAAGGAATGCATACCAGATTTCATTTCTTCCTAAAATATTTTAATAAAATATTAACATTTAATTAGGTATTGCTAACAATTACAAAGTAAATTATTTTTTGTCTTATACTAAAAACTGTGCAGTTTTTGCTGCAACTGTCATAACGTGAGTGAAATAAAAAATAGTTTCTCTTCCAGTCTCTGTGTGAGAAGCTTTGCTTGGGAGCAGTACACCTCCTCATACATCACTTGTCCTTAGGGTTATACCCACATTACTTACCTCCTTGGGCTTTTTCTCATCATTTTGGACAAACACGTTGCTAAATGTGTTTGGGATTGACACACCTTCCATTTCCTCTGTGTGAATAAACAGCAGCTCCAAAGCTCAACAGCCATGCAAAGCTACTGCTAGTGAGACAGAGCTTCCATCTCATGTCCCTGTTGCTTCCAAACTTTATGGTACAATAAAAAGAGCAGCTGTTAACTTGGAAAGACGAGATGTAATTGATGGGAGCTATAGGCCACTGGGGTGGAACACACATATTTCCATGATTTCCATGGAATCTGTGCACAGTCCTGACTGAGCCCAGTCACTGGGCTGTGGCCTTTGTGCCTTCTCCCCAAGAGGGGAGCGCCCTGCAGCTCTGGCTCACAGCCTCTGCACTGAGGAAAGAGACTGCCATCTACTGAGGCAACCCCTCCACTGGCAAACAGGGAGTTAATGCCATGAAGAGGGGATTCATGGCTAAGGCAAGGAGTTTAGAGAGCTCCCACAGACATCAGCTGTTCACACTAACAAAGACTTAATAGGGAACAATAATTTCAAGTAAATCTTTTTCTTCCCTTCCTCCCCAGCTACTTTCCCTTAGTCAACAAACTGATTTTCTAATGGAAATTATTCATTCCATGTATACTTTTGCAACATCTAACCCCTGTAATCCTTTTGTTCTGAAGGACAGAGATTTCTATGCCTGCTGTTTTGCTGCACTGAAGAGGCAAAGCAAAAAGGTGGAGTATCTGAAAAAGAAAACAGAATAGGAGAGTGGAGTGTTGCAAGAAGGAAGGCTTTTGAGTGCTCACAAAGTTCACCAAAACATTTATATGAAACAGTCACTGGAAAAGATCAAACAAAATGCAGTAAAACATATAGTGAATAAAAGAACATTGCCACAAACAGCTCATACCACTGACAGAGAGGTGTGTTCCTACCATTAGCATAGAGCTTAATAAGCCTGAGCACTTGAAAAGTATCTTAAAGCAGACCTCAGAGCAATTGCAAATATTAAGGCTCCTTCTTGCAAGAGGTGCTCTTCATCATCAGCTGTTAATATCCATCAGAGCCTACGATGTTCAGGATCTTGCAGGACCCAACTCTAATTGATTAAAAGCCTCAAAACAATGCAACGATGTATTAATTATTGTCTCCAATTGAACCAGAAAAAAACCCTAAGAAATAAAAGATTTCAGAAGATACTGCATGCTTCTATATTCCACTAAGATCCACTAATTTTCCTGGAAACCCAGAGAGTTCCTACAGCAAACATAAAGCTGAAACATTCAGTCACGAACGTCGGTGTGAATATACAGTTAATTACAGAAATAGCAAGTGCTGGGAATGTTGGGTGTCCAGAATGAAAAGCAGAGTTCTGGGTTTACATGAAGAAACTAGGTGGCTTATATAGGCACCTGGTTTTAGAAAAATAAACTCAATCTTGTCCATGTGATTTTTCAAATGTCATCCAGCAAGCTGATCTCAAAGGTGGGATGAAAAGATATGAATTTTTATCCCTAACCAAAAGTCCCATCCCATTCTTCTCATGATGTAAAGTGAGACAAAGGAAGAGGGCAATTATTTTATCCTGGGATAACTCAATTCCATTTAGCTAACTCTGCCCTGATGGAAATAAAACTTTTCTGCTTTACATCTTCCCAGGGCTGTTACAACAAGCATTACCACATAGTTTCAGCTGACTGCACCTGTTGTTGACAACGTCACTTCCCAACTGTGCAGAGATTTAGAAATGGCTATTAAACACTCATCAAAGAATAAAAACAAAATTGAATCTAAATGGGCTGTGCTACACTCCATGGAAGAGAGACAGCTGGCAGAGCTGCATTGCACTGAGGCCTTCTGTCAGGCTCCACAAGGAATGTCACCCAGCTTCACTGGTGGCATATCAGCTGTAGTGGCAGATTCCCACATTCCAGGTTATCTGCTCAAATCAATTCTCCATACATAGCATGAGATGTCTTCCTTGGTATGTTTATAACAGACTGTTGAATATATATTATAATATATATAATACTGTGAAGCACCTGAGAAAAATTTAACCCAGCTGGTTTGTTAAAAAAGTATCAATATCACTGTTCATTTTTTATCTTATATTCATTCAAGACAGAAATGCCTGAAATAATTTCCTATACTATAAACCCTCCAGAAATAAACAATCAGGCTAATGTGAAAGTCCATATTTTATTATTATGGCCAACATTTTTATTTGTTTCAATTGTCTCTTGCATAGACACAGAGATGCCACATTCTCCCATCTCCCAGGGAGGTCCTGCCATTGGCAAGGTGCTTTAAAGAGCAGTCTGGGAAGTAGGTACACACATGATGGATCCCATTCCCACCAGCAAATTGCCTTACAGGCAATTTGAGAAAGTTTGAGAAGGCTCCAACACCCAGCTTGACTTGATTACAAAGCCATTACCATTTTTGTCTTGCTGCAGTCATCCATATTTCCAGCCACTTCAAGCAGTCTTGCATGATTTGGAGCTAAAGACTCTTAGAGAGATGTGAGGACATTTTCCTGCTCAACTACTACGCATTGTAGGTAAATAACTGATTTCTTCTCTATCCAAACTGTTGAGCTACAAGTGGAGAGGGTGAGGGAGGAAACCTCAGGGGAACAGGTCTGATCTCATTTCTTATCAACGGTTCACTGCTGCCAAATGCAGCCATCAGAGAAAATCCAGCAAACCTTAAACACTTAAAAATGGAAAGACTGAACATCCCCCAGAGAAAAGCTAATGGGATACAGAGCTTTTCACCTCCAGGTCACAAGCTCAAATCTGGCTCCTCTCAGAAGCAACAAGACTAGCAGGCTGCTCCTCAGCTGGGTGGAAGGATGCTCTTCAACCAGCCAAGCCCTCACTGCTAGTCAGCAAGTTTTGAGAAATAACCCATTGCACACCAGTCCTGCTCTGAGCAGAGGCTGAAACTTCTGCCTGCAGAATGTCTTAACATCACAGCCACAGCATATTAGTGTTGAGGATGAGGTAGAAATACACTGCCCAGGATGCTTATTTAAATTTCAACACTTTCATCTTCTGTCATGGTTGACAGTTCCCAATCCAGTGTTATGTACTAAGCTTTTTTATTCAAGATGTTTTTCTTACTGTTTCTGCTTCATATAAAAGGCCTGACAAACTTGTAGCAAGCCTCAGAGGGAAGCCAATGGGAAAGAATGCAAATAAAACAGTAGCTAAACTTTTAGGCTACAAAAAAATGTTTCTTTCATACAGTAATACTGTGCAATACTGCCTCCCACACACTATTATAGATGTCACATATATAAATGGATTAGAGAAATTAGAGAAATGAGTAAGAGTCATAAGGTCTGATTTAATGGGCAATAGAACAGGACTACTGAGACTTGGAACATGTACTAATTCCAACTGAAGTTAAAATTAACATCTCCACCTGCTGTAATGGCACATGGACACATCTTTTAGTTATAATTTAGTGAAGCCAGTGGAAAAACAAGTACTAAATTCACATCCAAATATCCAGATGCATATTTAGAAGCCTGAAATATAAGGGAAAGGATTTCTGGAGGTCATAAGATCCAATGCCTTGATGAAAGCAGGGTCAGCTCCAAATCAGAGCAGGCTGTTGTGGGTTGTGCCAAGCAAAACAGTGAGGATCCCACAACATGTCTGGACAACTGTTGTAGTGCTTAACTACCAATTGCTTTCATGGTGAAAAACTTTATACTAATATCTAATGATATTTTTATGCTCTTTTTAGAACATAAGCAAAGGACCAAGAATTTTCCTGAACTGCTGCTAGTCCCACCTCAATAGGAAAGAGAGTTTCCAATCATACCCAATGACATATTGTATCCTCTCCATTTTTTATCTCATCTTTAACAGGAAAAAATGCAGCAGAAAAAAGAAAAAAAAAAGGAAAAAAATCTGCTTTTTTTGACATCTCATAATCCATGACACTAACTGCTATGATTGTCTCCAACACCAGAAAGGAAAGTCTGTGTAAGCAGTCAACAGTCTAACAGATGGTGAGGCTGTCTGTGGGTATCCCTATTCTCTGAGGCATTATATATATATATGTATGTATGTGTTTATATATATAAAATCCCACTAATGTCTAGTCTCTGATTTTTTTTTTTTAATTTTCATTCTGGAGTTCCATTTCTGTGATTCAAAAAAAAAAAAAAATCATGCCTGAGGAGGTTATTTCCATAATGGCAGAATATTTTTGGTGACAGCACAGTGTGCTGCAGGTGATGTTACAACATAAAATCACTGCTATATTAAGTTCATCACAGTAGTCCCTTGGGATACTTTACTGAAATGTATTCTTATGATAAAACTCAAATTTAAAAATAAAAATGACCAGAGCTATATGTAGCCCTGTGTTCTAAGCAGCATAAGATGCTGTTAGAACTGCACCTCCAATATCTTCAGGAATTTGCTGCTTAGGAGTAATTGCCAGCAGATCATGAACAAGACAAAATACAGACAAAATACAAGACAAAGCATCTGATGGAATAAAAAGTGGCATTATTTTCCTTGAACTAGAATCTATTACAGCATTAATGATTTAGATATTCAAAAGCTTTCAACTAACATTCAGATAAGACAGTGGAACATAATGTCAATATTTATGAATATACAAATACATTAAGACAATAGCAACAAGAATTCTCTTCTACTAATTGACTCCTTTTCCATAAAGACAGCATGAACTGCAGTTCTCCTTGACTCTTCTCTGACACTTAGATACATGTATTCTCATAAATTCAATGTTACTGAGGAGAGATGAGGGAATATTTGGGAGAAAAAAGAAGTCAACAAAATCTGCTCAGAAATTGTTGAATTTCTGATGAAAGTTTTTCCAAAATACCTGGTGATTTCACATGCTTAATTTCACAAGGAATACTGAAAGAACTTGTCTTTCACTGAGTGATGAGGATGTTTTTATGAGGCAACAAGACAGACATATAAAGTAATTAGTGATTTTTCAAAGAGTAAATTTGTGCCTAGAACGCATGCCCAGGAGACTAAGCAACCAATAGAATGACAAAATCATAGAATAGTTTGGGCTGGAAGGGACTT
Source organism: Molothrus aeneus (assembly GCF_037042795.1). Taxonomy (NCBI): domain Eukaryota; kingdom Metazoa; phylum Chordata; class Aves; order Passeriformes; family Icteridae; genus Molothrus; species Molothrus aeneus. Next base: position 62,153,154 of record NC_089649.1, on the reverse strand, counting down.
TCAAGATCATCTAGTTCCAGCTCCCCTGTCATGGGCAGGGACACCTTCCAGTGCACAGCAGGTTGCTCAAAGCCCCATCCAGCCTGGCCCTGAACACTCTCAGGGATGTGGCATCAACAATTTCCCTGAGCAAGCTGCTCCAGTGTCTCAGCACCCTCACTGTAAAGACTCACCTCCCAATATCTAGCCCAAACCTGCCCTCTTCCAGCTAAAAGCCATTTGCCCTTGTCCTGTCACTACATGCCCATGTCAAGAGTCCTTCTATGCCTCCCTTGTAGCCCTTTAGGTACTGGAAGGTTTTCCTGGAGCCTTCTCGTCTCTAGGCTGACCAACCCAACACTCTCAGCCTGTCTTCACAGCAGGGATGCTCCAGCCTCCTTGTGGCCTCCCCTGGGCTTTCTCCAGCAGGTCCCTGTCCTCCCTGTGCTGAGCCCTGCAGGTGGGGTCTCAGGAGAGCAGAGCAGAGGGGCAGAATCCCCTCCCTGGCCCTGCTGCCCACACTGCCTTGGATGCAGCCCAGGAAAGCTTTGGCTTTTTGGGCTGTGAGTGCACATGGCCAGCTCATGTTGAGGATCTCATACACCAACACAAAATAACATCACACACTCATGTGGGACAGGACTTGAATGCAATACCTTGCCCAGTGGCAGCTGATGACAGAAGTCAGTGAAACAGCACATAATTACCCAAGCTGGAATTTTGCCCAGATACCCAAGTTAACAACCTAGAACACACATACCACAGATCTTTAATTACCACCAGTACTCATGACCTCAGTTTTATGCATCATCTGAAGTGTGCCCTGGGAAATAAAAAAAGTGTCCAGTATACATGACTGAGTGAAAAACAGTAAAGATTTTGGTGATTTTTAGGGAGAAAGGCAAAGCACTGGTTAGAACTGCAGAGATCTCCCTAGGAAGGTAATAGGGATACAAAATCTGATTTTTGTCACAAATGACTTTCAGCTAGCAAGATCTCTTGGAGAAAAAAAAAAACCAATACCCCTTTTCTTTCATCAGTCACAGCAAGTTTGATGATGCTGCCTCTTGATTTAATGTTGCTCTACCCAGGTATAAAAGGGAATTTCAAATCTACTCTACTATTTAAAGAAACTCTTACTGCCTTAAGTCTTTTAGAGAATATACTGATTGCATTACCAAGAGACCAGAAGCACCGTTTTTTAAAGAATTTCTGTTGTTACCATCTTCACCTGACTGTGATTTTCTATTTTTCATCTTCCTCTGTATTGTGATACTTAGGAACAGTGAAGCACTCCAATTGTTGAGAAAGGTTTTATTTCTTTATGTCCCTTAAAAAACATGTTGAGGCACTCTTTAACATGAGTTAAATTGGTTTATGCAAAATATTGTTTAGAAAACAGCTCTACCAGCAAGATTATGAAAAGCAGAACAAAAGTTTTCCTTTAGCATCTACTCTAATTCATCAATGAGCTGGCTACTTCTTTAATTGGACAGGACTTTCTTTATCACTGCCTGTCTCTTAAAACTATCCATTGCAACAGTACATATATAGCTCTGAATTTACTCTCACACGAGAGTTGGGGAACATTTGGCAGGAAGAAAAAAACAATGGCTTTAAACTGGTTTAAAACATTTTTTTTGGTTTCCAAATTTTAATTCATTCTAACGAGGAAATTGGAAGAATCATTATTACTCATTCAGATTTACTCCTAAGACCTAGAGAAGTTGTTGGCCACAGGACCATCCATTTTATGCGTGCTAGAGTTAAGGAGGTACCAAATCAGGCACAGATGCCTGTGTCAGAGCCTAAGCCCCTTCTCTCACACTTTGCTGAATTACACAGACTGCAAGGTAAAACGATGTGTTCATTTCCTTACCTTTTCCTTGTTAATGTGTCATTCTCCAGTCATTTTCCTCAGTGTATTTTGGCTCCAGCACAGATGACCCATTGTAATTTGCCTGCAAAGTCTCACTCTGAAGGTCTCAGATGTTTGGTTTTACTCAGAAATGTGACTACATAAAGATTTCACATTTTTATTGCTATTTTTGTCTTACTCTACTGCCCCAGTAGAGTCTCAGGGAAATCTGTTCAGTGGAATAACACAAGCAGGGCATGCTGCTTTCTGCCCCTGCTCATTCTGCAAATCTAACTCAGTGAACAGAGGAGGAACTGGATTTTATTCTGGCCCACACTTCGTCAGCAGGACCATTAATGAAGTTCCAGCATTTTCACCTGCACCACCACATTAACAGAAACTTGTTTAACACTGCAGTAGCAAAGAACAAAAGTACAGTAGGAACCCACAGTGCTGCTCTGGCACTCACTTTATTCTCCAGTGCTCTTTGAAGGAAGGATTAAATCCACAGCTGAAATAAACATCTCTCTTGGGAATAAAACCCAAACCCACAATCAAAAGAAAAAAACCTTCAACATACAGAATCCCTCTTTACTGTCTGTGTTAAATCCAGCTTTTCAATAGCATTACTCTGCTGTAAAATCAAATAGGATATTAAAATGACAGTAATTCCTCAAAAATGGCAGTTTGTTATTTGTTAGTTGTTTATAATTTGTGTTACTATCCAGAAATACACTCTGTTAAATAAGAAGTGGGCAGTTTTCACAGTTTCTGGTCTTCCAAACAATATATCACACAGTGGCGAATACTCTGACCATCTTCAGGCAAAAGACATTTTAGTAGGGTCTTGGGGTTTTGGGGGGGTATCAGGTTTTTAGTTATGGCTCTTGATGGGTATTTTTTTAACCTTTTGCAAACCATGGTATCAGTAAAAGTGCTTTTTTCCCCCCAAAAAACAAGTCAAACTTGTTTTTAATAAAGATGCCAGAATACTACCAAGGTTCAAGAAGATATTTGGGATTTTAAAAATGAATGCAGACCTATTAGCAAACAGATTGACAAAGTTCTCATATGTATGGGCAAAAGGACAGGAAAAAACCCCCGAGAACTGTAAAGTGAAATCACCTATGAGCAAATGAGTTTAAGTGCATGTACAGGCAATTACAGATCAAGTAAGCAACCAATAGCAACTGAATTAGTACCATAATTCTGATACCCTCCTTGGCTTTTGGCACTTATTAGAAGCTTAGAGTTTTTGTGAGCATTTTTCCTACAATAAGCCTTAACATCTACAGCAGTGTTCAAAATCCTATTCATTACCAATGCCAAGAATATGAAAGGACATTACCCAGCACACACAGGCAGGAGCCAATTCATCTAAACTCAGCATGAAAATGTGCTGTTACTATTCAAACCAGAGGGCACAACATGCAATGAGGCACTGGCTGGCCTTTGTTGCTGAAGAGTTGATCAAATTATCAAGTAATGTACATCCTGATTTAAAAGAAGGGGAAAAAAGACAGTAAACTGAATTTTAAGATTAATAAAAAATAAGCTTTCTTAAAGACTAGCAACTGAACGAAAACTTCAATCATTTTTCTGATTTAGGATTACTAAACACCATTGAGAAACAAGGAGAGCAGATAGCAAGCTAGTGCAGCCAGTCAAATCACTGCCATCTCGCTGGAGATCCCTGTGAGCAGTCAGGGCACAGTTAAGGGATGAGCCTCAGGAACACACACTCACAGGAAGTCACCATGGCTCAGCTCATTTACTGGTTAACAACACCTGTGGTGAGTTTGAATCTTCTGAAGAACCATGGTGCAAAGAAAAATGAGACTCAATTCCCAAAAAGCCCAAATCCGGAAAGTCATTGGTTAGATACCAGTGAAAGAACATGAAATTCCAATCCTTCCCTTGTCTTCATGCAGGACTCCTGGACAGACATTCACAAAGCAAATCATGGCCTGGGGAAAGAAGTCAATTTTAAATAAACTCATGGATGACAAAGTCTCCAGAAGATAAAAGCCTAAAGAAGGTAATTCAGACTCACAACCTGTTTCTTTTTGAAAGAAGTGAACAAGTGTGAAACCTGGCTTCTCAGCACCAAGTTAGCTCATGAATACATCTTGAACACTGACTACTGTCTAACCACAGGGCCACAGACACACTGAGAGATCTCACAGCAAGAGAAAGACCTCAGAGAGATGCCAGAACAACTGAAACAGAAAAGAATGAAAAAAATCCTCAACAGTTGAATATTATTTTCAGTCTTAATTGACCAGAACATTGTGTGGGATCTGCAATTTTATCCTGATGGACATTTCATGTAGGGAAGCTCCAATCCCAGCTCTGCTCTTGGATCCACTGGACACCACAGTCCCTTGCTCTGAGGTTACTCAAAGTTAATCTCAGCTCTGCAACTGGCCCAGTAGCTACAGCACATCACCCAAGCCCCCTGAATTCAGATAATTCATCTATGCAGTACTTAATCAAAATATATCTCACATATAAATTTTAATCAAAAGCACTGTTATGTCCTTAGATGTAGGATGATAATCATATAATTTACATTTACATCACATTTCCATATATCATACATGCTCCTCTCATTGTGCTTTCATTATGTGATCCTGGTATAAACCTACAGTGTGGCTGAGCAGTGTTTTTAACCTCTCCTTTTAGTATTTCATTCATCTTGTAATAGCCTTTTACCCTGCAGTTTGCTGAAGATTTTTTTCTTCTTTTTTTTTTCCCTTTTTTTCTATTCCTCATTACTTGGCAGCCCAAGGGAAGCAGGGTTTGGATTAACTTTCAGGGACTCCATGGAGGAAGTACAAAATATTAAAACTCGTCCAGCCCAATATCTATTTCATTTAATGTTCTCTGGAATATTTATTGGTCAAGACACTTTGTTAAATGTGAGACTATATTCAAGGACACTTTATCTAAAAAATAAATCTGATCAGGATAAGGACATGAGTTTGGATGTACACTATACTTATAGGGAGTGGTTTTCATAACATGAACATACTTGTCTTCTACAAGCAATCACTTCAATGGCTAAAGAATACAGAAAAGTAAAGAGAGCACTTAAAACAGTGAATCTCATTTTGTTTTGCCATTTGTTATCAAAAATTCACTTGAAAAATAAAAGAACAAACAAAGGAAAGAGGTCAGGGGTAGGGTAATCTAGCTGCACTGGAAGAAAATGCCCATGTTAAGTGCAGTGTTAATGAAGCTTAGTGAATTTTAAAGACAAATGTTAACAGATACTTCATAAAGCAATCAAAACATGTTTTTGCAGCACTCTCTTCCCTTGACTTTACTCTCTCTTTGTTCCTTTCAAAGAAGGCTATGGAAAATGATTTGGTATAAACAGGGGATTACTTTTTTCTCTCATTGCTCATTCCCCATTTGCTCTGTTTTGACAGCAGAGCCCATTATTAAAGCAATAACACAAATACAATTCTGCTTGCTCCACAGTACACAGCAATCACAGGTACTTTTACTTACTGAAATGGAAGTAGAAAGGATGAGCAGCAAGGCAGGTCATTTCCAGATTCTATTTGATTCTCAAAAGCCAGAAGAGGGTATGGAGACAACACATCTTTTTATGTTCTGCTCTGCATCCCTTTACAGTGGGTTGGGTCAGATCAGCATCACTCACTATGCCAAGCCCCAGGGGCAGGAAAGAAAGGAGAGTGTGATGGCACTGCTCCCCTTTCCGTGGAGCCATGCACAGGGAATGCAACAACCACGTGCCCACTCTTGGAAGCAGTCTGGCTGTTAATGCTGCCTTTGAAATTTTCTAACTTCACATTAAGCTCCAGCTGAGCTGTAATGCTACTGCTAAGTCCTAGGAATTCAGAAAATTACTACATTTTCATAAATCATGTCAAGTTCTCAAATTCTCCCTCCTGCACACAGTCCAGTCTTGAAAACAATAATCACTTTAATTTCCTAGGTTGGGTACAGTTTGTGACAGCTACATAAATCTGTAAGATGTCCATATTGCACTAGATTTACACCACAAGAAATGAGAACAGAATCCAGCCCAACTCTTTGAAGTGTTTTCTGGTGTGTTTCCATTTGCTGAACTGCTTTTGATTTTGGATTGCCAGTGTCACAAGAACACAGACAAACCAAAAAAAGTATTTAGCAAAATTTAAATCATAGCAAAATTTCTAAATCTATGCAGAGTTTCATATCACCTTCCTTTCCTTTCCTTTCATCCTTATTTGATAAACAATGTCTACATTTAGGGCACAGACTGTATGGTCTAAAAATGCAAGTGAATAATTCTACTGATAACAAAAACTATTTTCACACAAGCAAGGTGAACAGGATTTGGCTGGGAATCCCTTGTGGAGGAAGAGGCTGAAGGCAAAGAAAACCAAAAGGAGAAGTGGAACTCCCCAAGGCTCAGTGTTGCTATGTCAGCATCAATGTGGGCACTGCTCTGTTTTATTTTACAGAGAGATGTGAACTTTAGCTACATTAGAAGCCAGCTCTATCTACAGCTGTTCTTTGACATCTGAGGCCAGATGGCTCCCAAAAAAGGCTTATTCAAGACAGTGCAATCCTTACCAAAATGGAAGCTGGTAATGCTAATAGTGGGATAATGTGAGAGAAAGTTCTGTGGTACACGGTAAAGAAAAGCAGAGGTGATAAAAATCAGTTCTCTGCTCCATCTATTTGATGCACAGCTGCTGCTTAGCCATCACAGGCTCTGTTCTAACACATTCCTGTAGTGTAATTCCTATTTTTTTTATCACTTGGGTTCTGAAGGCTCAACTTAATTGTTTCTCTCCAATAAGTACCATTTTGTCTGATTATCACTGATGTTCTGACAACAAGAAAGAAAAAGGTATTAACTCCTGACAGCACTGCACTTTCAGAGTTGGCCTCAATATTTGTTTTCTGCTTCTCTCTTGTCCTCTCCATTTCAATTTTGGTCACTTGCATATTCAGCAACATGCTTTACAAAGTGTTGTATCCCCCACTGCTTCCTAACCAAGCTTTGACAGTGTTCATTGCTAATCCAGGAGTTTGCACAAGTCCATAGCACAAGGTCAGGTATAATTATCTTCTCCACTTTTTCCCCACTCCCTCAAGGCAATAATAGCTTCAGGGAATTAAATACAGGATCAAAAATGAGAACTCTACTCCTATTAATTGACCTGCATTTTCAGAAGCATTACAGGGGGAATGTCAGGGTTTCAGGTGCAGCAGAATGAAGATATTAGCACCTGCTGTCACATGTGAGGCTTCTTTACTCCATTCATACTGTTTAGAGCTCACACAAATTGCCCAGATAGCACCTCTCTACTTTTGGGCAGAGGCTGTGAGAAGTTTAGGCTACATACCAGATGCAAAGTTATGCCTAGGTGAGCTTTCAGTGAACATGAATTTTTCAGTCCAACATTGTTCCAAATACTCTATTTCATCTTTCTTCACATATGTGCAATTCCTTGTCTTCCTTGCACATCCTTCTCCTTACACAGAAAGTTACAAGTCATCTAAAGTTCACTGAGTGCCTCCAAGATGGCAGAAAGACAAAGTCAATATTCACACTTTCCCGTGGTTTAAATAAAAAGAAAATTACAGGAGAAACACAGAAAGAAGTAGGAAGAAATTAAGCAAAGGTCAGATTTTCAAGATATGAGTTTCCTTGTTTGCTCTGGAAGAAAGTCATGCTCCACCAGAAGCATGCTATAATCTATTTCACAGTGCTAGGACTAGAACTCAAAGACTAGCAGTATGTATGAAAGACAGAAGTCATTCTTTTTTGTTAAAAATTAAGGGACACAAAAACCCCTAAAAAGACCCTGCAAGCTAAAATTCAGGAAAACATCTTCTGTGTTATCTGCAGCCATGGAATGTGGTGTCTCTAGCATATCTCCTCATAGATATCAGAAAATTAGATAAATGTATCAAATTTTCTCCAGATCTGCTGACATATTCTGCCACAGATTGCCTTCTCCCTCTCATCACAGAGGAGGAGCATGCACCCAGCATGCAAACTCAACATTTTCACAGCACCGAGCTCATCCCCATGAGGACCATCATAAAGCTCTGACACATCATCCTTACCACTGAACTCCCTCCACTGGCTCTCATTCAAGGACACCTTCCTTGGCCTCTGCAGAAAGCCTTTGCACTGCCTACATTTGCACTGCTTGTCTCACTCCAGTATGCTCAAACACACCAGTAACAGCAGCCTCAAACAGCCTCTTGTCCTGTCACCTACAACTCTGACACATCCAGCCCCAGAAATGCTGTCTCAGGACCAGCTCAAAAGGTTCCTCTGTCAAATCTATTTCTCTTAGAGGTTAGCAGTTAGCTGTGGCCAGACACTACCTCCTTCTGCTTACCCTTAGGGACTGATTTTTGCCTATCCAACCATGGGCCACATCATGGCTGTCATCACAACTTTCCATCCCTTCAAAAGTTTTGAAATATCTTATTTTGATCAAGATCACAAGCTCCCTGAAACATCATTTCTCATTTACCACTATGTGTTTGCACAGTTCTTGGAGCACTATGGACCAGATCTGACTAAGAGTGCCCAGTACAACAAGATTATAAATACAACCAGTTTTCAGTTTCTGTTCATATTAAGAGTACAAGACAACACCATAAAAGTCTTCTTTATAATCAGCAATTGAGCATGTATTTTCTATTCTCCTCAACTCTCAGGTAAGCACTCTGAATGACTCCATCCATACTGAGGACAGAATTCCTGCTATATTGCTCTTTTCTGCTTTGAGGTTTGTCTCATGAAGGCTTAAGGTGACCAGCACTTCTTATTCTGTCCTGTAAGTAAAATCTGCCCTCTCTGATCTCTTGGTAGAGCCTCCACCCAGGTGTCCCCAGGAGTTGGGGAGAAAACCACAACAGTAAGATTTCTGGTGGGAAGAGCAGACCCAAAGAGTTGCTGCAGAGGGAATGGCACTGCAGAGGGCTGGGATGCAGGACGAGGAGGGAGGTTACTGCCCTTCTCCCACCAACCCTGATAAAACCTTAGCAGAACAGAAGAGATTTTTACTCTGGAGAATCATCAGACTCAACAAATAATGATTTTCAAGGTGGGGAAATTGCTGGACCAAGCCTGCCACAACCTGCACAGAGAAGCATCTGCAGAGGGAAGCCTGGGCAGCAGTGCTGCCATCAGCAGCTGTTTGGCACAGCTTTTACTCACAATATGCTTTGTCTGGGATGGGCTATCAGTCCCTTCCCTCTGCAGTCCCCTGGGATACCCGGGGCACTGGTGTGGAAAGAGTTAAGATAAGGAAAACCATCAAAGCTACAGGGGACCCTTTCAAATTGCTTCTTGTGGGGCAAAACACAAATGTTAAAATACACATTAATTTTCTTCCCCATAGCAGGAGCTTTGCAGATATTGACAACTCTCTCAGGATGAAGCTTACAGCAGCTGCATTAATTTATACTATTGAGCTATAATGCTTTTAATTTATTTTCTAATTTGCTTCACATCCCCAAATTCCCTAAACTGTTTCTGTCTGTTTAATATGAAGGTTAGGCAAGGCTCTACCAGATAAATCCACCTTAAGGCTATCAGAAACCTTTTGTGAAGCAAAAGCATTCTCCTTCCAAAGAGGCCTTTCTTCTGTTCATGAAAAGACTATTAATAACACAATTATTCCTGTTGAAAGAAAAGGCCATAATTAATAGACTCAAGAGCAAAACATCCATCCTACAGAAAACAGATTTTCTGTTCCTGGAGGCAATATTTTAAATCCAGAGTATTCCTTTGGATTTAGGAGCTGCTAAATCTAGAAAATAATGGAAAATAATAGAGACTGAAAAAATAAAAAAAAAAAAAGTTGCAGATTCCATGAATAGCTCAGCACTGAAAGCAGAAAATGAGAGGCTACACTTCTTATTTCCAGCAGTCAATTAGACTTACCTTTCACACCATGGCTTGAACTAAATGATCTGCAAATATATTTTACACATGTTATACCAAAGCTCAGCATTTGAAGTATATAAGCATATATTTTTAAGGATACAGCTACTTCAGAAGTATTTCCCTTATTTGCAACCTCATTCAGTTAGCTGGTTGCTGAACAAAATACTAACAAGCTTTCTGTGCAGTGCTAGAGGAAAAAGAGCATGGGAAAGAAGGACGAGATAAACGAAGAGCAGAAAGCAGAGTGATAGCAGAATTTTTTGAAAGCTAGTGGTCTCCAAACCTTCCCAGCTATTAGCTGATCAGCATCACTCTTGTACCAGTGATAACCTACCCAATCTCAGGTGTGCTCCAGGAGAACAGTGAGAGTCTACTCCACACCTCACCTCCTTAGAAAACACATATTTTCTGGAATTGAGCCCCGTTTTGATTTAAAGTGAACCTAATTAAATGGGATGCATGCAGGGAGATAGAGAGACTCATTGACTGGGTAAAGAGAAGGAGCCTGGAGCTGTAGTGATAAAAGTGAAGTACCAGGGGTGTCACCCCAACATGCTGTATGTTCATTTCCATTCTGTAATATTTCATTGGCATGACAGCTGCTCGTCTGTCGTGCTTCTAATCAGCTGCAAATGTCTGGGGGGCTGTCGTGGGTCCATTTGTCACCACTGGCTTCTCCTCATTCACACACAGGCATGCCAGCACCTCTGCTTTATGCCATGTTAATCAGAGTGTGGGTTTGGTGTTTTGAGTTGTGTTGCTTTCTTGTTGGTTTTGTTTTTGTTGTTGTTGTTTGTTAGGTTTTGGTTTTGGTTTGGTTTTTTTTTGGGAGGGTGCATGTGTCCTTTCTCACGCCCTCCCCTCTGCCATGTCCCCACATACCTTTGGCACTGGAGAAAAGATCTCTGTTCCATTTTTTCCCCTATCATGATTTACCTTTACTCTGTCCAATGTTACCCTGTGCAATGTTTTGGTTATCCCACTTCCTACCATTACTACATGCTCATACTAATAAATACTCAGTATCACAATGGAGAAGCTTCTCTTAACTGTGCTGCTGGAGGAGATTTGTTCAGAGTAGACAATGATTCAGCATCTTTCTTTATCAAAATCTCACCAGAGTGTTTGGTGCTGCTCTACCTGAGCCCCCATTGGGGGTAGTGTGTCACCCAACACTCACTGAACTTGAACAGTGCAAAGTCACATTAGAAACACCACAACTCACTCAGAGAAAAATGCCTAAACCAGTACAAAACACTTCACTTATGTTGCAAAAATAAAGTTGCTATTTCTGACAACTGTGACCTTTAAGTGTTCAGTGTACAGAGCCAAAAAAAGGATATTTTGCTGCCACCTTTACAATAAAAGATTTCAGTATGTCCTACAGAGGGTCTAAACCCACAGCTTTTGGTGGTGAAACTGCTGTGTCAGTTCACTATTGCCAATTGTACAGAGACACATGCCCACATGTGGACTTATCCACAAGTATATTGAAGGATGATGTAGCATATGATTTTTTAAAGTAAATTATGTGAAATTATTTCATTACTATACTCCAGTACTATCCCATCAAAACCAAATCACCACAGAGCACTGCATTAATAACTCTGAGATGACAGAAACTAAAAAACAATGTGAGAGTTGAGGAGACCTTCTGACAAATTTGGCTTTGATTATATACTTGGTGAGAACTAGTTGCTTAATAATTATAAAGTGTTTTGCATATAAAACCCAATAGCTGTAGATATTTTCTGTATTTTTCTACAGTAAAGAATCAGAAAACACTGACTACTGCTGGGTCTGGTCTTGGTTTGGTTGCACCAAAAATTCATGCTTCACTTGCAAAATCTTGTATGACAACAGCTATCATTAAAATCTGCTTATTCTTTGTGTTGTTTCAGGCTTAATGCACATCCTCTAAAGTGACAGGCTACACAGGCACCCTTCAGGGAAAAATCTGCAGAGTATTATTTCATTTGGATAGCCAGGCCTAAGGTGAAAATACTCATCAGTATAAGCTTGTTAGCTTATATATCTGCTACCATTTATGACAAGGCTGAAACAGCTCCTTAGAGGAGTTCAAAACATATACCATCAACTCAGAGGACAGCATCTGTCACAGGAAAAGGGAGGTGAAACACATTTTGCATTAATTCAGCACACAGTCCCCACAGAATTCCTTGGCAGAAGCTATCCTGCCACTGCCCCAGGGGGCAAAATGGCAAAACAAGCATCTCAGGTTTGTGCTGTGCCCTCCATTTCACACACACAGACACAAATCTGCCATTAACCTCCCCATGCACCTCAACAGAAAGTTGTTGCAACACAAATCTGTGCAGCTGAGCAGCAAACTGCAGTTCAGGAGACACGTGGTCATTGCCTATGCCTTACATCTGGCAATTCCATCCTTTGCATTTCCAAAGGCAAACCTTTAAGCCCTTTTCCCAAAGCTCCTGGCTACCCCTGTTCTGAAGGATATCCACATTTTCCACTTGCTAGTACATGCAAGCCAAGCTTTTACAGCTCAGGAGCTCTCTTTCACAGATCTTTTCAGAATTCTGTCTTTTATTAGGCATCTGTGATATTTGCCACAAGGAGGAAAAGGAGGGAAAATACCCACCTAACAGTCCCTGCTAGATTAATTCCTGTAGATTTCTTCTTTCATGGACTTTAGCAAGTTTATATACATATAAACAAAGAGGGCACCGTTGTTAACAGAACGTTGTTAACATTCTCTATAAAAGAATGAGTCTCTTTTATCTTTCACCCATGGATTGGCAAGACATTCTGATGTCACTACTTTTCCCACTTCCAATATGAGTGCAACTGACTGCATTGAGGTCAGAGCTTAGCTCACCTCAGCTACATTTAAGACAAGAGAACTCCTTCAGCTGGCAAAAAAAGATAGAAAGCGACACCCAGGAGAATGAAAAAATCTTTCATTTTGTATTCTAATTTTTGGTGATTGGAAGCTGCTTCTCTATGGTGATGCTAATTTGTTTTTTTAAAAATGAGACTCCCCCCTGGGATGAAAATCTCCTCAGAGGTCTCTGGCCTTTTGTTTCAAATTCCTTGTGAAGTCCTTAGGGTTGAAAATGCGGCTGCTTCTTAATACATTCAATTTTCCATGTGTTAGGGTCAGTAATCCAGTCCCATGCAGAGCAGGATCTTCCAGTTGGTTCTGAGCTTCCATGACGACAGTGAGCAGGGAGATAAACATTATGGAGACACACAGAGCCCCCAACAGCAGTACCTCACAAAAACACTACCCAGCCTGCCTTTCCTTCTCTTCTTTTTTCTTTAAATAAATCATCAGTGAACATGTGCCTTGTGGTTATGCTCCTATGAGAAGGCATCTGACAAATCATAATTAAAAACCATCCGAAAAATCATTCACTGCATTTTTTAACATCTGCTTATAAATCCCTTTTAGATTTTCCTACCTATTTTGGGTGCACAGTGTATGTAAAACCCGGCACACAAAGGGAGAAGCGTTCATCTCACGCCACTTTATCTTTGAAGTGCTGATAAGGGGACCTAAAAATGCTAATACATTTGGAAATTCCCCACAGAGCCATAATGAACAGATTTCTATAAACCTCAGTATTCTGCCAGTGTCTCGGGTGAGAGAATTCTTCAGTAAAAGCAGTTTTCTCCCTCATCCATGCTGCATACCTCAGACAACCAGCAAAGTAGAAAGCAACACTTTACAAAATCTACATTTGTTTTCCCTTTCTGCATGTGTGTATTAAGAGTTTATCCATTTAAATTCATGCAGACCACCCTGAATTGTCCAGCTGCCATCCTACTGGGCAGGGCAGTTAAAAACCAAGAGCTAAATTAACTTCAGCTCAGTAGAGAGCAGTGGTCCAAACCAAGACAAATGTGAGAGAAAGTGGCTCAGTCTAACCTGAGGGCAGCATGTGACTCCCTAGCAACCACAAGCAGCAGATGGGCTTTTTCCTCTGCCTCTCTCTCTTACAAATGGTAGCAAAGTTGTCCAGCAATTAAAGCTGCTGGGAGACAAGAACATAAACCATTGAGCAAGATGTATATTATTCAAGAAGAATCTTGTTCCTTACAGATTCCTCATGGTTATAGCTGTAAAGCAGAGAACATGCTATCCTCCAACCTTTCCAAAATACCAGGAGGTTCATGGACGTAAGGTAGATACATACAATTTTTTTTTGAGGAAAAAACACCGGTTGGAGAGGGTTTAATGTTCTCAAGGAAACACAATACTAACAACTACACTTGGATGGTAGCAAAACAACAAAAAGTTGGAAATAGAATGGCATTTTTCATCAAAAGATGACAAAGGATTGTGCAATGGATCTCTGCCTCCTTATCTTTAAGTGAGGACAAGACAGAAAAGATTTGCCAAGGCCACCCACTAAGTGAAAGCTAAGACTAGAAAACCTGACTCTGTTATTAGGTACCAACCATCCTGGGAGAAAGGACCTTGTTCATGTGACCATATCTGACTTGGGCTTAAATATATTTAATTGCCTTCCTAAAATTTTGATGTACATAAAGCAGTATTTCATATTGGAGTGGAAGCTGAAATAACAATAATACATTTTTAAACACACAAACCTTTTTCCCCAAAGGATTTCCTAGTGTTTATGAAAACCTTACTTGCAACATCAAGAAAATGAAGTGGCAGAGGAATATAGCACCAATGTAACTCCTGTGAAAATGTTTGAAAGTGATGGAAGAAAGGTGTCCAAAAAGTCTACGACAAATTTGCATCATTACAGGATTGTGTGATTTCAGTAATGCACATACTGGCAATACATATATAGGCACAGTGCATAAGCTGCCAGATAAAGAAGTTGTGTTTATCATTTTTCCAAATAAGAGAATTGGAGAAATCAGTATTAAGCATAAAATTCAACACATTTACATGAGACAATTTTGGACAAACACTGAAGCACTGAGAGACTGAAAAAAATATTCTTAATCCACCTCTGAGCTGGGCATCTCCTTTGTAGCTCGCATGGAGTTCAACTCCCTTTCCTACAAAGTTATTTGGATCAGTATTTTCTGAGCTCTGCTTTGTTTGAGGATGCAGAATTGGGTGTAAGGAGAAGAAAATAATATTTAAACACTAAAATTTAAGTGCTGGCTGTGATAACATTGCCCAAGTCCTGCTAGTGTGTGTTCCAAAGCATAATGCACTGACCATGCCTACTATGACAGATACAGCATTTTAGGAGCAATAAGATCAGGGTAGTCTTGGCACTTGAAAATCTCTAGCCCTGAGTTCCTGCCCCTCTGATTACTGACAGAGTTAGATAGAACAAAGATCTACCTAGAAGTCATTTGAGTGCATAAGAGAAAAGACAAGTTCATAAAAAGAATAAACAAATCCATTTGTTTCAACTTCTCCTAATCAATTTTAGGTATATTTTGAGATTATATAAATGCCTGAGCAAGGAGATAGGCACACAGGATGTCTGCTGATCCAGGCTGCATTGCCTCTACTGCATTAAGGCCTTACACAACTGCATAAATGGCCTTGGGATTAGGTCCTGTGGGAAGTGAAAACAAAAGTAACATACTTGAGTGCAAACTAAATCAATAATCGTGAAGCTTTTTATTCCTCTCAGTCAAGAGTCAAATGAAAGACAATCAATACAATTATTGTAACTTCTTCCTGAAAAAGCAACAGATAATCTATTCAGCAGAGTTGGAGGAACCCAAAGCACAGTGCAAAAGATCAGCTCTCTTCATTGTGAGAACAGCAAATGATGCTCAGTGCTTTTCTTGCTAGTTCTGCCAAACTCACAGGAAATAGAAACAAATTCCAGGCTAGTGCCATTATCATCAGTGGATACTTTCTAAAAGAGACTGCATTCTCCACATCATTTAAATCTGCACATCAAATGGAAACACTCGTGTGCACAAAGCTCAAAACAGATTTTTTGCAGAGTAAAACTTTCATCAATAATTGTTTTTTGCTGTAGGACAAGAAATGTTCAACAACCCAATTTTTCCATTCCCATTCACAACACCTTCGATTTCTTCAACACCTCCCCATTTTTTTCAATTCACACCTACACCACCCATGCAGAATTCCCTTAGCAGCACTGGCAGCTGCACTAACAAGAACTGAGCATCTCACATTATTAGACCTTTTTCTACTACAGGTTCTTTATAGAGACTAAATAGCCTACAAGCCAGACACAGCAATGAAATGTAAACAACCTTGGTAGAGAGAGGGAAAAAACAAAGCACTGAAAAAGGAACTGAAGAGGAAATCCAGGAGTTTTGAACAATCTAAACTGGTGACAATCGTAGTGGTTTTGTAGCAGGGATGCTTCATTTTTGAAGACATTTTTCTTAGTAGCACTTTCCCAGCTATAAGAACCACATATATTTCCCCTACAAAGATCTGTTTTGCTAGTCTCAGCCTAGCCAACTGCCCTGACAGCTCTGCAGTATTCAGAGCTGAAAGCATCAATTTGGAAATATCAGTTATGATGTCCCTGCCAGAGAGATTTGCACCTTTTTGTCTTCCTTACAGGTGACTCAGTTTTAGTCTTTCACCTCTCTGTCTAGTACACACAATCATAATGGCAGCAAGAGAATGATTCTTCTGACAGGCTGCTCCAGTATCTTGCTCTTCAGTCCTCCAAAAATGTCCTTCTGTTTGCTTCTGATATTATTGTTGTTGTTATGACCTCTCTATGGTTTTGTTTCGGCTCTATCAAAAGGTAGAGATTTCCCAAAACCATTTTCTCAAGGACTCTGAGGAGAGCACTTCATCCCAATGGCACAGACTTTTGTTCAAACCAATTCCTCTTCCTCTTTTTGCTAGAAGTGTCACAGAACAAGTTTTATTTGAGAAGTTTAAATAACTGAAAGCAACAAAGAAAATGCAAAGCTTCCTGGCAAAGGAGTTAATTCAGTTATGCATGTACTTGCACTCATTATTCCCAGTTTTTTACTGTCATTCACAACTCTCACTTACTCACAATTCTATTTATCTACAAAGGAGGAAACACTTATCCAGTAGATTCTGGTCCTACAGTGAAACATGCACCTCTAGCTTTGGTAGAAAGCCTTCTACTGGCCAGACCATTAAAAAGATTGGAACAGAGATACTTTCTAACCCTTCTACTGCCCATATAAGGGACTATTTAGTATTTACAACTCAAAAAAAAAAAAAAGGTAAGAGGGAAAATAAGCAGCAGAAGAAGTAAATACTAGGACCCAAGTCCTTTTATGAGGCTAAAAACTTGCCCATAATAGCACAGGAAATTTGTGGAAGATAAAGAAATAAGTCTCAGTCTCTCAAGTTTTATAGTCACAAGGTAGACTTCCCTTTCTATGAACAGCACAGCTTCTGTACATCCAGTAACAAACAACTATTGTGATTCATAATCTATGTTAATATCTTAAACCATCACCTCTAACAACAGCCTGGAGAACTCTACTGGTTTGAAGAGCAGTGGAATTAGAAACTAATGTATTATGTTGGACAAGAGTTAAACCACAGTGGTATAGATCCAAATCCACCAAAACAAAAAAGTACAGAGGAGTACTCAGGAAGACTTCACTGCCTTCTTGGTACACAGACATTTTTCATTTGCTCACTATTTTCACATCAAGATTAGAAGTTTGTAGAATTTCTAATGCTCCAGGATATCATTATTAGAGATATTCCAGGCTTTGTCTTCATCCTTGTACTATTTTTAAAAGAATGTTATTAATGAGGAACAGTGTGTAATTTTGTGCTTGGAAACAGATGAAATCAGAAGTGTGTGTTCCTGTGTTTTAATATGCAATTGGAACAAACCTGTGAATTAGTCACACCATGCAACATGAGCTGTTGCATTTGTTATAAGAATCTTTCTCCCAAGAATTCAACTGGCTGATTGATTATGGATATGTAACTAGGGGTTTATCATGGCCCAAAATTTTGACTTTGTGAACCACACCAAAGTCTCTTCTCCAATGCCAGGTTTATTTCTGACATACAGTGAATTTTTTGGTTTGCGGTTTGTAGGTTGTTTTTTTTAATAAGCTAAAGCAAGGCAATTTAATCATCTATAATATAATTTATGTAATAATAATGAAAAAATAAAAAAATAGGCTGGAATCTCATTAAATATAGGAATAGAGTTGTGTGTGGAATTTTATCTTCAACTCAGAGTCAAATTCCACAAATTTTCCTTGCTGAACACCTTTCATGGACTATACCAATACATCTGAACATCCCTGAAATACAAGAAGCAAGAGAATACAAGAAGAAGGTAGATATCAAACACACAATCTACACATTTTTGAGGAGACTCAAATGTTTTCCTTTATTTTAAACTGGAGAGGAATTATGCCTTATGCTATCTCGCTTAATTGAAATGAAAACACATTTTGAGACAATGAAAAGACACACAATGTCAGCTTGTATTCTAAAATTGATACAATCAAGTAGTTAATTAATGCAATTATAATTTTCTTCAGAAAACATTTCATTGCTGTTTTCTCTAAAACTTCACTATCTCTGAAGGTCTCTGTGTGGAGAGGCCCTTCTCTACCATAAAGTCATCTTATGCTTTTTATAAACAGATATAACAATCCATCCAAAATGGCAAAAGTAAATAGCAATCCCTAAAGGAAGTCAAAAAAATAGGAGCAGAATGTAGAAAGGTTTGTGTAATACAGAACTAGAAAATATTTGCAAATATTTTACTGGTCAAATTTACCTTTATCAAGGTATTAACAAAGCTGAAAACATTTAAAGCACTTCTTAACAGGCTGTATTAACACAGTTCTGGTTGCCCAACCAGCACTTCTATGTGTTGTATTATTTGAAAGGTGTTTTAAACTGGAGAGCTCTCACAGAGGGAAACAAAATGTTCTCAGTGCTGGAGGAGCTCACCTACAATGAAATTGCAAAGGAAGCAAAACCTATGAGCTGCAGAAAAGAGAAGGAAACATCAATGTAGTTCATGACTAACTAGGTGAAAAGTAAAGAGGAAAGAAGGGAAGGATTTGGGTACACCCAAAATTTAGTGCAAAAGGAGAAACCATTTGAATAGCTAGAAATTCTATAATGATCTCCCTGTAAAAATGACAGCAGACGTGACTCTTAAGATACTTGAGAGTATTGTTTTGTTCTGAAGAGCTTCAAAATAGAATGACACTCTCTTTTCCATAGCATCTGCTCTTTGCAAGACACTTGAACAAAACAGAATATTACTACTTTCATTCCTCATAACCTTGTTCTCCCTGCACAGTTCCATCACCTTCAGTGAGTGAGATCACGGAAGGCATAATCTAAAAAAAGTAGATTTTTCTTTTCTGATAACAGTCAATGAACCTTCTGCCACAAGCAGCTTATCTCTTACTGGAAATAGATTTAAGCACACACACAGAAAAAGAAGGAACATAACTTAATTCTCACATTTCAAAATTGAGTTTATGGGTGTAGCAGGAAAAAAAAAGCAGTTTTTCACTGATAAACTTAATACTTAAAATATTGACAAGTTGGAACTATAGAACCCCAGAATGTACCAACAAAAGCATTATTTGAGACGGCAATTTAGAATTAAAGAGAACTCAAAAGTAACATCCAACATTAGAGCTAAGACTGTCGAGAAATCCCAGTGCTCAGACAATATCCTCAAGGGTATGGGAGCAGTTACAGCAAGGAGTTCACGAGGAACCAAAACTTCCTGCATTCATCACAACAGATCCTTTCAGTGTGGTACCTATACATATGTAAGATGACAGTATTATTATATACTTTGTAGAAAACCAAACCTTTGCCTTAAGATATTTGCTTGTGCCTGAAAGCAAGAATACCAATTCATAAATAATTTCTAGAATAACATTTTAAGCAGGGTGTGATTTTTTAAACAGATTTATAGTCCATGGTAGGTAATCATAAAGGAACAATTTCCTCTCATATAAAGAGTTTCCAGTAGAATTTGTGATTATGTAAATTTTCAAGGTTAAAAATATGAGAAAAATTTCAATTTCTTTTAATTTGGACTCCTATTGAAGGAAGTTTATCAATATAAGTCCAATAATCTGGTTTTATATTGAGTAGGTATCAGAGCATATTCCACAATTAATGCTCTGTTCAAATAGACCAGTTAAGAGTCACACATTCTGAATTGGAACTTGAAATTCCATTTTGAGTTCCAAAAATGTTTTCATAAATGAAAAAATTAAGAAAAATCACAGGAAAACAAACCAAACAAACAACCACCCAGAAATGTTAGGATCCTAACCTCTCAAAGTACTGATTTTCTTGCCACATTACAAAAGAAATTAAGAGGGAGGGAGAAGGTGTTGATGGTGACGCTGACATGCTTGAAAATTTAGTCTCAATGCCACTAACAGCATAACCATTAATAGAAAACCAAGTGTGTGTTTTTATTAAGTTAACCTAAAGTGGAGTCAGGGCTTTCCCAAAGATTCGGATGATATTATAGTGGAATAGAGGAATTAATAAATTAAATGCAAAGCTACTGCTATTTAGTTTTGCAGCCAAACCTTATGGGCAATTATTTCTATGAGGATTTGGGGGGCGGAAGGGGGGGGAGGGGTTGGATTGGGGTTTTTTTTGTTTGTTTTGTTTTGGGGTTTGGGGGGGTTTTTTTGATTTTTGGTTTTTGGTTTTTTTTTTTTATTTTTACTGCTTTTCATTATTGCTACTGATTATCTGATCCCAAAAGAGGAAGCATGTAGAGAGGAGAATGAAGAGAAATGAATGGGTAGATAATTATACTCTATCAGATCTACTTGAAATCAATCACGATGCAGTGTACTCAGGCTGTTTTCCTGAGTTTTCTGTGCCTATGAAGTGTTCAAGGGGAAACATCAGTAATGATCCAGCTTTCTAAACATTGATTTTTAACAGTGCTGTCATTTCAGCCAATAGAACTCAGGTAAAGACTAAAATGTTTTCCTTTATTTGGGAACTAACAAGTGCGTGTAGGAATTTCTGCAGAAATGAGGTGAAGAAAACAAAAGGGATGGTTGCATGAAGAAGGAAGATGATCAGAAAAAGGAAAAGGCAGTATTTCAGGTTTTATTAATGAGGTTTTTAAATGTTGCTTGTGTTTTTTGTATATGTGAAGCATTCTCCAGGTAGATAGTAATTAGTAGTGTCATCAGTCAGAATATTTCCATGTCTGTTCACCAGCTACATTAAGTTAATCCACTGGGTTCCAGTAAGGGACAATAGTATGTTTGTTTATGGCTTATCTGTACAATAAAATTAGGGAAGTTTTACTAAATTGAAAATGAGGAGAAAATAGTCAAGTATTTATTTTTTCATTAAAACTTTCTGTAAATATCTCTAATGTTTATGTCATGCTCATTAGGTGTTTGGACAATAGAATGTGCCACAGGAAAATAATACATGTGATAACTGACACACCTCTTTTGTATATTAAAAAATTTGTAATACAAAGCCTGAACTGTTGTAGGCAAAATTAATTTAAAACATTTTCCATTTTAAGGAACCATAAGTAACTCTACATGAAATAAGTAACTCTAAATGAAAGACTTAAAAAGAAAATGCTGCTTTTAAACCACTAGTGGTTTAACACCAAAAGCAATCATTTTTGAGAGAAGAAGATTCCATTTCAGCAACTGAGTTTGTTTTACCATTTGAATAACCAATAAACTCAAATTGCCTTAACATGTCAATCCAACAACTAAAATTGCTCAGGAAGCTCCCCACTCTAGTGAAAGGTTTGCCAGTGCAATGGGTGATACTCTTACAATTACAAAACAGATTTTATATCCAGAAGGCTTTCAGGAAGAGATCTTCACTTTCAAGTGCAAACATTCAGAAACTGTGCACATTTTGCTTGTAAAGATTACTGAACTCAACAGTAATATGATTACTAGAGAAGACTTCTTACATTGGTATAGCTGAGACCAACTTTACATTTGAAAGGCCAAATGTCAGGATGATCAATGTAGTCCATGTAATATAAATCTAAACAACACATCTACTTCATTTGAGTTCACAAATAAAATTAATTTTGATTTTACACAGGATGACTAGCACCTAGGCACTTCAAGTTCTAATGCAGTGACTCCTTCCATCTTAGCTTCCCCACGTGTAAACCAGGGATCAAATTTACCTTCCTAACTCAGCAGATGTGTGGATTAGCTAGGGAGACTGAAAGCCCTTTGAAGATGAGAAGTGCTCCTCATTATTATCCAATGGCAGCATTCCAATTACAGGCTCTCTCCTTCTTCCTTTGGAAGGTGTCAAACACAATATAACACCCCATGCCTCACAAAGATTAAATATGTCTGATATGACAGGTCTAAGATGGACAGGATATTATCCTAACGAAGTTACATGCAGACATAATTACTCGTTCTCTAATTCATTTCATTTAACCTGCAAATGCTGTCAGTCTGCTTTCTGAAAAGAAGGACCCCAGAGCTCTGCCATGAAGGGGGTGTTCTTTCTTAAGCGTGTATGTGAAAAAACCTCTTCTTCCTACTACCTCCACCATGTTAGACCTGTTATTTCATTTTGGTCTTACAAAGACATTGTGAGAATTTCACATTTCTTGGATATCTTGGATTCCTTGATATCTTGGAAGTTTGTTTTTATCCTCAGCACTCTGCCCACATGCCACAGCCTTCCTATTAGTGAACTAATCCTGGTTATATTTTCACTTTACTCAAGCAATATCTAGAGTAGAGAAGCCGGGGCAAATTTTAAAGGCATTTAAGCACCTACAGTAACTGCAGGCTAAGAACAGGTTTGTTTTTAAAATTTCATAAGGCCTCTGTCTGAATATTTAACTAACTAGATGCTCTTAAAAATCTTCTTTTCTTGAAGTCAGAGAAAAAAACATCTAAACAAGAATTCGTGTGTTTTGGTATCAGCAGGATGCCTCTTCTGCAGAGGTCACAGTCAGCTGATTCTCTAAATTGACTTCCAAAGTAACAAGTACCACTTCATAACAGAAAATTAAAAAAAAAAAAAAAAAGGGGACTGTCACCAGCAAAGTACATACAGTCCCAAAGAGTCCTGGAGGACAAAGATGCTCATTTCAGAATAACAGGTTCTCTGCCCTAACCAGCACACACTGGGTGTCCTGTTTCTGCACAACCCAGGCAGAGCTGCTGCACCCAGGCTCAGCCCATGGACTGAACCCAGCTCCTGGCTGTGCTGGCAGCTCCTGCTCTGCTGGGTGTCCCCAGTGCCAGCAGCCACAGCCTGTCAGCACGGGGCTCACTGCCACCCCCACAGCAGCAGAATGGGGACACACTGCCAAGTGCCTGCGCTGCCCAGTGACAGACAGGTAAGCTCCATTTTGCAACATAATGAAGGAAGTGAGCCAAATGAGAAGAGCTCCAAAAGCATCTGAATAGGATAAAGAGAACACTGAATTTTTTCTTTGCTTTTTCTCAAAATTTTCATGTCAGGCTAAGCCAAGATGAAAGCATCAGCTGACAATCCTCAGCTAACCTGCTGGAAGTCGAGTTTTACAGGTTAAATTCAATGAGGCCTTTAGAAACCCACTGTATTCCTTATAGCAATCCAACTTTATTAAAGAGTTTTCAAACATACCATACCTTTGAAATAACGGGTGATGGCACCTCCAGCTTCTGACCCAGATATTTATCTTAACAGAGCTAGGATTTACAAATGCCCTGCAAAAGGTGCTGGTCTTTCTAATCAGTTTAAGCAATAAAGAATGGGATTTTTAATGCTCACTTTCCCATGAAACTACAGCTGTACCCTTTCATGTGGCTCTGCAGGTCAATCCTACAGCACATGCACAGGCAGCCAAGACCCCCATTTGCTGCAGCTATGCACACAAACTCACAGGAGCCTGCTGCTCTTTCAAAAATGGTAGAGAAATGCTGTATTTTGACTTATTTTAGGCACTGCTGCTACACTGTCAAGGGAATCAATTCCATAGAAAATTCCTCCCCATTGATAAGGACAGCTTGCTAGAGAAATCTGTGCAACAAAGCAATTTCAGTTCTAAGGGAGATGGTTGCATTTTCTGCAGATTAGACCACTTAGGAGTCATCCTTCTCTGTTAATAATCACCAATTTCTAAAAATTTAAAATTATTTTTAAAACCAGGATAAATTCTTCTTCATGATTGTCTAAAGACTCAAAAGGATAACAGGTGAAGGGTGAAGGACAGTGTTCACTAGAATTATAATTGCCAAGCCATTTGAAACACATTTTTGCAGAGGAGCACATAGATGCACTTAGAAGTTTGATGTTCAGACACACAATTAATTTTCCATCATCTCATGACAGCAAAGAAAGAGGCTGAGAACTGATTGACAGATTACGCTTCAGAGAAACAGAGGGATATCTGTTTGAGCAACTTAACTTTGTCTTGTCAGTTACTTTGCAAGAGATTGACCTTTTTAATTCCCATGTGAACCTGAAGTTAGAGCAGAAAAGGCCTGCCACACACACTGTACTGATAGATAGAAACACTTTTTTTTTTTTTTAATACTAGAACACACATTCCTCTATCTTCAGTTCCTCAAGGGTGGGGCAGTTTGGCCAAGAGAGACACTGCTGGAACAGCAGCAGCAGCCCTGGGACTGCAGCTGGAGCTGTATGGCCAAGCCAGAGCATAATTCCTCTGCCTGCATCCTTCACACTCCAGTGTGGCTCGGTGAGGCTGGAGATCCAATTTTGCAGCCATCCATCTTGATGTGATCGATGAAAGTACAGTCCCCTACAACGGCAAGTCTCAACAGGCAACACTGAATTCTGATTTAAGTAACTTCCAACTCTGACCACCTGAGTCAGTGGCCACATCTCTATATTAAAGACAGCAAAACACTACAACTCCAAAGGCTGGAAATGGAAGAAGACCAAATACAATAATTTCATATCCATATGGGCTTATTTCTATCATTGTTTTTATTTCCTTAATGGCTTTAAATATCTTCTGTATCTCAGATAAATGTGCAAGTTAGACTCCTTCTTTGCATAAACTACAAGTTTCTCTATAGCTATGTACACATTAAAGTAATCTTTGCAAATGTCTACAATTTTAAAAAAGCAACAAAGGCAGCACAAATAATCTGAAATCTTCCTGTTCCCCTGAAATGCAGAGTGGGTAATTTTCTTTAACCATCTGTCCTGGCTACCTTAAACAAATCATAATGCCCCCACTCATCTGAAGACAAACTTTTGTGACATCTCTGCTGCACCAAGCAATGGGTGCTACACCAAGCAAATGGATTTTCAATACTATGCTAGCTGCCACCATTAATACCCCTTTGCTTGGACTGCTTAGATAGA
Organism: Molothrus aeneus; assembly: GCF_037042795.1. NCBI lineage: Eukaryota > Metazoa > Chordata > Aves > Passeriformes > Icteridae > Molothrus > Molothrus aeneus. The sequence goes on along the minus strand of NC_089649.1, from coordinate 62,128,104 downwards.
GCTGTCTTGATTTAAGATCTCCCCTTCAGCTCAGCCCTGATCAGAGTAGCATCAGAAACCTGGCAGTATATTTAAAGTTATTCACTGTAATGAAGCCATACCGCACACAGAAGGAGTCTATTGTCAAAGCATAATTGCCACTGCTGGTGCACCTTGGGACCTCCAGACTGGATTACTGTATTGATTTTTACATGGAGCAGTTGTGGATCACTTAAAAGTTGCAAACAATGGAGAAAGCAGCCATCAACAAGGAACACAACAATTTTTCAGACCATATATCTGCCCTGTTAACCCTAATACAGCTCAGGATCTTGGTGCTGAGCTATGAAAGGTTAGGTTCAAGCTATTTTTAAGATCACCTTTCTTCCTCAGAGTGTTGTAATGTTAAAGGAAGCCTCCTAGTTTTAATTAATAATATCAACAGCAGGACATTTTTATTGAAGCAGATTTAACAGTGGCCTATTGTTTCTGTACAGATCTGATACAGTTCTATCTCTCTATGTTTAGGACAAGGTAGATGACTATGATGACACACACATGTCAAACAGGAACCTACACAAACACATCCCTGCAGTACATGAATGCCTCTTTTTCATTTCAAAAATATTTTAAAGCCTTGTCTTAAATTTGCAAATCCTTTAACCAGGCTGCCTTTACAATCCCCTCATTTTCCATGGCCTTGCAGGATAGCTCTGCTCTCGAGAAACAATGCAGCTTTGAGTGAAGCAGCAAGGACCACATATTTTCAATGGCTGGATGCCAAATATTAAAGTCCTTGTCAAAAGAAATTTGCCAAAGACTGATATTTAACTCCAAACATAAACTACATTTTGGGGAAACCTTTCTCTAGGTAAACCATTGATAAAAATCATCCCCACAAGGGGAAAAAGGCATGTTTGATTCATATCCTTGTGAATGCAGAGAAATAATTGTCTTGATGGGAGTGGACACTGATAGTCTTATTTTTTTTTAAATAAAGCTTGATAAACATATTAAGATTCATACCTCAGTGGAAACTAAATTGTGTTTCTGAATCTTCATCTATAGATCTTTGAAAGTTCTTAGTGTCTGATGTCAGGTGATTCTGTTTTCAGTGCTTTGAAAATCAAACCATGTACTTCAAAGCCTAGGGAGGATTTAAGCAGCAATTTTGAAAAAACCCCACCCACCCCAAAACCAAACTAACTTTAAAACCTACCTTTCAAATCATATATGACCAAAGAAAGGAAGGGTTGCATGATATCTGTATGTCTTAATCCTGGCATGGGTATATTTATTTCTACTGCCTTTGATCAATAAGCAGTAGAAATCCATGCACCTGGGAAGTTAAAACAGAAATCACAGCCTGACTCAGCAGCTTCTCCCACACACAAAGCTGTACTTCTAGAGAGGGTCCTGCTGAGCCAGGATCACATTTAAGGAAGGACTGTTAAACATGGAAGAAGGCTACATAATCAGGAGGAATACATCACTCACAAGAGACTAAGGGAACAGTAGTATTTCCAGACTCTATTATAGGGGAGGCACATGGTTTATGTGTTCTTCCATGGGTGGCTTGGATTAATTATGCATAGCACAGTAAAAAATATGAACCATGAAAATTGTAATGGACTGGTATCATTTCTGGCCACTTAGTGGCTTTATGCTCTCAGCATTTTTTCCCACACACTGGAAAACAAACAAGTGCAGGTGCAAGCTCCTTGTAAATGGAAACAAGCAAAGCTTCCCTAACAGCTGCTTTATCTCCTTGCTATCTCTGAGATAATACTGCAAACCAAGGCCCTAACTAATCCAACAGCTGTAATAAAAAGGCTGATGTCGTCATTTTTCTAATCACTTCAACAAGGTACATATACACAAAGTGATTATTGCATACACTATTGCTCTCTTTGCTTGCAGAAAACTGATCAGCCTATTGATTACAGCTTTATATTTACAGTCCAACAATGCAAGTATCTTTAACTTAGAAAGCAACAACCTGGCTGTCTCATTGGGTAGTACCCTATCAGAAACCAGAATCTACATTAATATCTATGGCTCACTAAAAATTTCCCCCTTTAAAGAACAGCTATGCACTATCTCCACTAAGAAATACAATTCCTTTCTTCTTTGCCCAAGACAGAAGCAGCTGCAATTCCAGGCACAGCCCTTACAGATACACCAGCCCTGTCAGCAAACCCAGCAGGGGCATTATGGTAATTACAGAATTCTGTCCATTGAAGAATAGGGTTATTCTGAATCAACAGGCACCACTGAGAGACCTCCATGTTTCCGAACAAAAAAGAAAAAAGAGAACTCATGCTTATGCTCTGAAACTAGTATTACAAATATTGTTTCATTTTTAGCCACATGCCTTTGCATTTGGATGGTAACACATCCCAAATGCCAGAAACCACTGTCCTGAAATGCTGTGGGGAACAGCTACAGCTTTGCATTAAGTTCAGCCAGCACCCCAATATGGAACCAGACAACAGATGTCCTGAAGAGCTATTTAAGTAGAAATTGATCATTTATTCTTCAAAAATGCTATGTTTATTTGAGGGTGTTGGCAGAATACATGAAACATGTATTAGAGAGCAAGAATGCTGTAAAACTCCTGGTGTAACCAAGAGATGAAACCAGCAAGTTTATATATTTTTTTATTCTGCTGCTTGCTATTATGTTCCTCCCAGATAGTAGCTATTATGTGAAGTTGACATTGCAGGTGTGCAGCACAGGCCTCTGTGTTATCAAGGCATTATGGAATTACATGAACTGAATATTTCAATTGAAATAATCAAAAATTACTTACTAGACTTTAAGCCAAATAGGAATATCTTGGCTTTCCTCCAGTATGTGTAGGAAGAATATCCCAAGTCTGTTAACATATTGCAAACTTTTGTATAGGCAAGAGATCACAAGGTAAATCAGTTCTTCCCCTTCTGCATTATACAAATCATGTACTCATTCAATACATACCAAATCCTTCTCAAATATCTTGAAGTTTTCTTTCTAAGAGTATACCAGGCTACCTAATAAATACAAATGTCTCTTATAAGTGGATTAAATTCCCAGTGAGGTATATAGAGTTCAGGTACATCACAAAGCAGATCCTTTCAATGAGTTAAGCAAAGCTAGAGAAAACATCACCCCTCACTGAAAGATATTCAACCTGTTTGTTTTACAAAGTTTGCACAGAATTTCTTTAATGTATTTCAAATATTACTTTTTTGGGAATGAGTTAGTCCTCTAAACTACTGGCTCAAACAATTATATAAAGTGTTCTTTATATAAATTCATGTTTTCAACTTAGTTTGTCACCTTGCATATGAATGTATAAAAAGACAAGAAGACAATAAATAACATTGGTACATACAAAGCCCAAATAAAATCTCCTGCTTCAATGAATCACTGCACTATTACCTTGTACAATATCAATTCCTCATTAACAAATTTACATATAAAAAGCCTGTGCTCTCTGCCTTAAAAGACTGAATGGGTGAGGTTGTCTATGGAAAGGTGTCCTTGCAAGCAGAAATCTCCAGAGTATCCAAAGTGCTGTTGTCAGGCAAGCAATCAACTGGTCATGAACAGAAGCAAAGACATTGCTGCCTTGTGAAGCTGCAAAATAAGCATTACTGCAATTCCTCAACCTCTGAACACAGGCAGAGCCACAATAGCCTGGAGCTGCCAGAACTCTGGCAAACACTGACAGACACTTGAACTGCACCCACACACAGATCATCCCTGCTCTTCCAGGCAGCTGTGGGTGAGAGAATGGATAATGTCCTGGTGGGAAGGAATGATGGCTTTGCGTTCACTCAGCAGAATCCATGACAGGTGACCCAGAGCAGTGCAAGAACAGCAGCTGTAACTGCTCAGGGGATTGCAGAGGAGAGGGACAGGAGAAGGAAGGAGGGAAGATAAAAGCCTCCAAAGAGATGATGCACCTAAAAGACTATTCCAGAAAACAGCACTGAAGCCTATGATTAAATCATTAAAATAAAGGCTGAAATACTGAAAACGTCATCCTAAAGCTGGGAAAAAATTTATCAAAGTAACTTGTTTCCAAATGATGAACACCATGAAACTTTAATTAAAGTTATTAGAAGGTATGAGTGCTTAGCAGTGATACAGATCAGATCACTTGGTTATTTAAGAGGGAGTGATGAAATCTCATCTATGAGCTGGGCTACACATCCCAGATTTGGGGTCGGGAGGTTTTCATGGGCCAGGCTGATGCAGGAGTGACACATCTGAGTGCCTTTCCATGTACAGGGAGTAGCTCATCCCCAACTCCTCTGATTCCTCTCCAGGAAAGAGGGAGCAATACATGACATCCAAATACTAACAATTTATGCTGATTTAGGGATATACCTTTAGATATGTCTGGGATTTGAAAATTTTGTTTGCTGTGACTTCACGCACGAGCAAAAGAACTCATTTTCCCAAATCCTTGTAAATCAATAGCTGACACTAAATATGAAACTATTTCTGAATCTTCATGGTAAATAAAGAATCCATGTCTTATCTAGCCCTCAATATAAAAGGATATCAAATTCTCGAGGTCATATTTTACACTCCCTGCTAGCACACAGTACAATTTATTAGCTTGTGGATCACAAATAATAACTTATGATATATTAGTGCAGGCAGAGAATAACCCACCTCTGCCAGTTAGACCCAGAAGGCACTCAGAAGTTTATTTTCCTCCTGTGTCTTCCATTCTGAAGACGTGGGAAAATGTGATTCCAGCTGATTCCACTGGCTCATATTCTCTTCATAAATAGCAATTTAAAAGACAGAAATGTGAAAAGGCTGCTGTCTGTTGAGCTCAATATATTACATCTGGAGAGAAGGCCATTATGACCTGATAAATTGAAACAGGTAAATCTTAAGTTGTATCCAGATCATGAGAAAAAAATTAATCATGTAGATGGAAAAGAAAACCATAATGTTATGCTACATTTGCCTCCTCTCCAGGAATATACCTAGAAATGTAAACATTTCAGGAAATAATATGAACTAATCAGCAAATCTTATATTGCGATTGGAAAGGACTACTCTGTCTCCAAAAATTACTATAATCTGTACATCAAAAGAGAAATGAAAGCTCTGCAAGTTTATGTAGTATTTAAATATTGCTGAACTACAAATGTAATGGTAAATTCAAGACAAAAAAAAGTAACCTATTTCTTCAAGGCTGAGAAATCATGAGGGTTATGACCAGTTCAAATAATCAAAAACTATACTGCAAGTGTGTCTCCTGAGCTGTACACTTAACACATCACCTGCTTTGCAATGCAACAAGCTAGAGGGTACATATTACCTGGGGAAAATGTCCTCTTACATGTTTTCTAAATCTCCTGTACATTTGTGTGTTAACAGACTCACACTCTACACTCTTTTCTACCCTTTTTATCTCATCCATTAACACAGAACAAAGTGTTCTCAGGAATTAGTGTCCTCTTTTTCTTTAACTGATAAAAACTAAGTATGATAGGTAGCAAATTTTACAAATATTTCATCATAGTGAGCACCACACAGTGTAACACATCCAGTGTAGCACTTAAAAATTCAAAATATCAACTATAAATATAGTCACTAAGCAAACCTTAAGAGTTCCCAGAACTAAAGCTCAGAGCTAATATGTGCTTAATACACTTTACAAGTACTGCCAAGCCAAAGTCAGATGACACCTTTAAGTCAGTAAACTCCACAGACAGTTTCATATTAATAACAATGAACATTTGGAAGACATGGGCAGACATTTGAAAAGGCTTTTCAGCCCAAGCTGGCACTCTTCTGGCACAAAATCTTAGTTTAACAGATACTGGTGTAAAAATAAATTATTAAACTGAACTGTATTCATCTGGGAAGGAAGCTTCTTATTTCTGATGGAAATACCCACAAAATAGCTCTTAATTCCTGAAAGGAGAAGGTTTCAACTTCTGGATGGCACTTCCCCTATTCACCTCCAATTGTCACAAGTAATTTAATTCAGAGGTAGAGCACAGAAGAAGGACTGGAATTACTCTACCACATTAACTTCTGATTAGAGATGGATATAAATTTTGGGAAATGGGCATAGTCAGACCCACAAGACAACCTCCAAGACAAGGACTGTCATTTAAAAAAAAAGACATGAGCTGGCCAGACATTTGTGTTCTCTTTTCCACATTCAATAGCAAATTCTTCTGTTGATTTTGTCTTGTTGTGTTTTTTAATTTAGGGGTGTCTCTACTACCTCCAAATATACTTCTTGAGGTGGAGAACAGTATAAGGCATACAGATGCAAGAGCCAGCAACTGGGGAACAGTTACTGTGGTACTTAAAGGGGGCCTGCAGAAGAGATGCAGAGGGAACTTTGACAAGGGCATGGAGGGACAGGACAAGGAAGAATTACTTTAAATTGAAAAAGAAATTCTTTACTGTGAGGGTGGTGAGGTTCTGGCACAGGTTGCCCAAAGATGTAGATGTGTGATCCCTGGAAGTGTTTAAGGCCAGGCTGGATGGTGCTTTGGGCAATCTGGTCAAGTGGAAGGTGTACCTGGCTGTAGGAGGAGAGTTGTAACAAGAGATGGTCTTTAAAATCTCTTCCAACCCAAACCATTATACAGTTCTAAGTATAGGTTTTAATATTCTCTGCCTCCTGCTGTTTTTCAGAAAGAGAAAAAAACCTCAAACTATCACAACAAATGAAATATCAGGCAACTCTTCAAATGGGTAGCCAACATTGCTGTGCCTGCAATGCCTTTCTGCTCACAAGCAGACATGAATCTCTTCTCTGCCATCAAGACCTTTATTATCAAAATAAATACTATGGGGGCAAAAAAGGACTCCCATGATGGTCACCTCATCGTAGCCACTCTTCTGACTCTTGCTCTAAATTCAGCTTCAAGTGCCTTCATCCATATCAAGAAAAGCATACTGAAGTCAAAAAGCCTTATAAAATATTTGACTCATCATGATTTTAAAATCATTTTAAAGCATCAAGTTGAAAAACAGATGCAAAGGTTGAAAAAGTATCTTTTCTCTTTGAGTCCTCACAGAAACATTTGTACCCCTGCTTGTGAGAGCAGGACAACACCAGATTCATTCTATGAAACTCCACATCCTGGAGAAGACTAGAAGAGATACCAGCCTCAGTTTCTGGAGCAATCATTCAAATCCCAAAACAGGTAAAACATGGTTCATTCTGAACATTTGCATTCTCTCAAAATAATCAATTTATGCTTCTATTAAAAAAAAATAAAAAACCAACACTTCAGATGTCTGCTTCAGTGAGCAAACTCCCCAAATGGAAGAAGGATGGGTCCTCCCCTTGGCATGTTTACATCATTGTAATTAATTCAGGCACTGCATCTCACCAGTTAACAATCTGGTATATGAAATAATTCAATTTCATGGATGGCCCTACACGGTGCAGTTAGATGCACTTTCTGCTGATACAGAACTGTTTGAGTTTAACCAAATCTGATCCTTTCTGGACTGCAGGCAGAAGCAATACAGGGAGCAGCAGGGAGCAGTGCTCCTCTTCTTGCACATCTATCAGCATGGAGATGAGCCCAGCTTTACACAAGTGCTTGAGAGTGCTGGGGCAGTGTCCAGAAGGCAACTACAGGACTTGCAGTTACTTGCAGTTACACAGATATCCTGTGCAAAGCAAAGCAGCATTGGTGGTTGAACTTCAACACATGCAAGGCTCCTGTTCAGCTTGTTCCAATAAAAATTTCCTTACCGTTCTCCCAAGGCTGTGTAGCAGGAGATTGTGTCTCACAAGAGAGAAAGGTTTTGAGTATTGGGAACTGTGTTGCTGTGGTGATGTTGATGATTCACACTCCGTCTGTGGCCTCACACCTAACTGCCATGGCACAAACGTCACACACACATCTGACACCATCAGACTCCTGCAGTCACACTGGAACAGGTTCCAAAGCAGCAAGGAACACACACCCACACTCACCTCTCATGGGAAGGCACTGGGACTTAGTCACCTGCTGAAGTGACTTGTTGACTAAAAATGGATTAAAGCCACGTCTGTAGTCAAATGCATGCTGAAATATTTGGCTGAAGAGGGACATTAATCTGTCTTAAGTGTAATTTGCTTTGCTTCCTTCATCTGCGTAGATTTGTGGTGGTGGTAATAGTTTTTACAGATTCATAGAAAGAGGAATAAAGATTTTTCTACTTTTATAACATCTCCAAGGGTTATCTGGGAGATCTCAGGCTAGAAGAGAATATACCAGCAACACAAACCATAGATCACAAGCAGAGTTTTGCAAAATGCATTAAAATTAGCCTGCATGATTTTATTTTCAAAATAAAACTTACCCTATATAGGAAATACTTCAATACCACAAAGCAATATTTAATTTGGTTTCCTCAAAACTCATCAAGCAGATGAATATCATTACATGGATTTTCGTACAGAAGGAAATAAAAATAAGGCTCCAAACACCAATTAGCTGACTCTGATCTTAGTTATTCAGATGTAAATGGGAAGGAACTCTACTGAAGCCACAAGAAAAAGAGCACTGGCATGACCTTAATCTCAGCACATTACACAAACCACAGTCAACATTTGCCAAAGATCAGAGGTCTGAGACTTACCTAGAAGAGCACAAAACCTGGCCTGGAGAATCCAAATTTCAAATCCAAATTGCAAATTATTAAACAAATATGCCAACTGAAGTGCAAAAATTTCACTAGTGCCCAGCACAATCATTATTTTGTAGACATTTACAATGGCAAGCAATGCCCTGGTGCTTGCATGCTTAAAATCCAAATGGAACAACAGAAAGCTAAAGTTCATAATATTGTATTGTCTTTATATTCTATTGTCCACACCTCAAAATAAACATATATTTTCATTCTCATTCAGTAAGACTTGTTTTGCTTTGTGTGGCTTCTATATGTGAAGTATTTGGCAGCATTCTCTATGAACTATCTGGAAGAGCCTGCTCTCAAGCAAAGATTTAACAATCTTTAAGAAGAAGGAAACAGGCAGACATACAAACCATAACAGTTTTGATTCTGGACTGTTGCCAGTACTCAGCATAGTTTTAGTGTTTAAATACACATTTTTTTCTCTGCATGTAGATTTTACAGTGTGTTTCTTACTAGTGGGATCCATATCTCTCACTCAGACATACATAATACAAACATAATACAAATGTATATAACCTTCTTCCAGGAGTGAAATGCAAATTGCATTTCACACACAACAAATCCCATGATTATACACAGATGTACTGCACAGGACTTTTGTGTTTCAGTCATGTCATATCTGAAAACATTCAGAGAGGGGGGTTTGCATGTGTGTGCTCTCCTTTGTTCCCAAGCAGCTAGTTCACTGCTAAGAAATGCTGATGAAATAGATTTTTATTGATGCTTCATCTAACATACTAGGATGTTTGGTTCACAGTAATTGAATTATCAATTCCTAGCTTCTTTAATATATTAATTTAATAAATGCAAGATATGTACAGCTGCTATTTCAAGAAGCTAATTTTCAAACTAAGGCAATGGTGGGATTCTTTAAGAAGATGACCTCTGTTTCAAAAGTCTGGACATATATAATAAAAAGGCAGCCAACAAAGTAATAAAATATTTTAAATATAGTTGTTTGAATTTAGATAACATAATTTTATTATCAGCCTTGGAAAAACTAGGCTGAAAGAAATATTCTCACTAATAAAGAATGTGATTTTATTTCAGGCTAATTTTTTTAAATTATGATATGTATGTTATCCAAACCTCCCCTGCATTCTCAGAACTGTCAGCAGTTTTCCTTTTAATCATAAGTCATGGAACAGAAGGATAATACAACACTCACTCCATAACAAAGGTAAACCCATCAATCATTACCATCATCACCTCTGGGTTAGTGTTCATCCTTATGAAAATGAAAGAGAAAATGCCAACGTTCCAAGTTCTTTTAAAGTGGGAGAGAGAAGCAAGGTTAGTACAATTGTCTTTTTTTCTTTTTGAAACTCTTGCAATGAGATTCAACCTACAGCTCTCCACGATGGATCTCAAAAGCATTGTCATGTCTTTCTGGAATGATGCTGGCAGGTACATGTCCTCCAAAAACCCACCCTCTTATCAGAGGAGAGCCCTGCACAGAAACAGGCTGCCTAGGGGAGAGGGAAGTTTTAGAGCTCTCCCTTTTCTTCCTCCCCTCTCTGAAATTGCCTCCCCAGCTGCAGAGCAGGTAGTCCCAAGGCAGAGGATGCAGTGAGGGGTCACCAGTGAGGCAGACACTGCCCATCCTGGCTGCAGCTGCAGCAGGGGCTGCCAAAGTTAGCTCAGCCTGGCTGCTTCCAGCACACACTGCAACAGCTTCTGCCTGTGAAAGCTGAGGTACAAAGCTGGTATCTGAAAGAAAAGGTTCTTGTGGCTCTAGTTTCCACAGGCATTAAAATGTCATTGCAAAATCAGCTATTAGAGAAGAGAGAAATATCTTCAGGGCAAGAACTGGTTATATTCTCTGCAATAACTTGCTGGTAATCTTCTATTTAAAAGGTCTCTGCTCCTTCTCATCCATGCTAGGCCATGACCACCTAGCCACTATCTGAACTCCAGTATCACACATTTTGAGGATGAGACTTGTCATCTCACTACACTAGAAGAGAGTCACACATTTTGACACCAATGGTGCTTAAACCATACCAAAACATCAGGGAGAGCCTTTGCATCAGCAGGGAGAGTACCAGCCCCACCAGAGTGACACTGAGAAGATGCTGCCTTGTTTTCAGCTGGGGAACTGGGAAGTAGATTTCCCTTGTCTTCTGCATTAGTCCCAAGCCCCAATATAATCATGATAACTGCACTCTGTGCTTCTTCCCTGCAACCATGCAGTATCAGGAGGGATGAGATTAAAACTTGGGCAATGCTGTGTGCAAAAAACACCTCTGCTGTCTGCAAGGTCTCATATAAGAAATGATAGTTATGAAAACCTGTTCCTGCTGTCTGCTCTTTCTCTCATGGAGACTCCTGGGTAACTCTTCACCACAGGTAGCAGTGAGGAAGACAAACCAGAAATCTGCTGCTATACAAATGGTGCCTAAGCTGCAACCTGCCAACAGAAGCAGTGTGTTTTCACACTGTATCAGACTAACAAGCATGACAGGAAACCTAAAGCACCTAGATACTGCAAACTGATGCAAACCTCCAAACAATCTTAGCCCAAAATGGAGTATCAGCAATTTAATGAACATTTTCAGTGATCAAGTGATTGACTCAGCAATCTCAGTCGAGCATGGTTGCTGACAAAGTACACTCCCAGTCCTTTGCAATACAAAATAAAACAAAGACATATAAAATCCTTCCACAGCAAGTTTCTAATATGTGAGCACTTGATTGCTTGCAAGCAGCTCTTCATGTGGGGATGCTTCCTCTGGAATCAGAAGGGATTATTTCAATTTAGTCACAAATTTGGTTTGTCAGTCTAGGGAAAAAAAAGGAATAAAAAAAAAAATCACTGTAGAATACAGATATCCCCATAGAGACATATATCAGTAAATCTGGAATTGTTTAAAATCACACTTAAATTTTTCCAGTAAAGCTTTTTACAAGCTGGCCATGTGAAAACAACACAGACTGGACAGCCTGTGAGAAATAAATTATAAGACCTTGAAACATGGTCATAACGCAGCCAGCGCTCAATCCACCATGATTCACGCTTTCTTATACAATGAGAGTAATTTCAAAAAAAACTATGGGTGATCACTGACATTCACAAGAGCTGTGAGCTTTCCCAAAGCATTACCAGACAGCAAAAACAAAGGTTTGGGAGAAAATTCTTTTAACATTCCTGGCATATTTGTACAACAAAATTGGATTTCATGAAGATACTCCTTATTTAGGTGTGCCATTAAAATTTCATCCTAATATCATGGAATCAGAGTAATTTTGATGAAACTAAATTAAAAAAGGAAGGCAGATTTTTTTTAGAATGGGAAAAACATGAATTACCCATGCAAGGCAAATAAATTAGATCAAACAGTTGTGTGGCACCCAAATAAATCTGCTGAACCAAAGTTTGCAGGATGTTTTCTACAGGGAAACAAATTGTTTCTAATCCCACCCTTTCTCCCTCTTGTCCATTTATATTCAAGAACGATCCCATAACATTTTATTTGGTAGAAGACAAAATTGTCAAATTATTTTTAAAAATGCTGAAGCAGGACTTTGCAAGTATATTTAGGAATAAATCTCAGAAGTCATGCACTGTCTCAGTATTTTTATGCCAATTCTACTGTATTTGTACTGATTTCATTAAGCATTCTATCTGCCAGAATTTAAATGTAAGCAATTCATAACAGAATATTTTGAAATAAAGTAATGCAACACATTAACTAGAACTTTCAGTTACACCGTACAATTTGTCAAATTGCCAACAGAACAACTCATTTGAAAAGACAGATTGTTGCTTATTCTTCAGCTGTCACTTGTGTTACTTCACTTCAGCTCCCTTTGCCTGACACTTGGCGCAGAGTTAGTCAATCACACTGACGGCTACCTGATGAGCTCTGATAAAACCCACAAACAAAACAGAGATTCTGGTGACTCATCCATCAGTCTGGAGAGCAATTTGATACCCCAGATAGTGGCTCCAGGAAAGCAACCCCTGCCAGCCACACATGCCAGCAGATATTAGTGACGCAATCTAGGCATGGCGTCCTCCCCAAGGCTAGGATATTATGGGGATAAATTACTTGGATTTGCTGCATTGAAAAAATATAATGAGATTCTGAATCTGTGGACTTTCAAAGTATTTTTGCAAACTCTCTCTGCTAAGGGTTTCTTTTAATTGTAGGCATTTAAAACAGCTACCTAATAAGAAAACAAACAAACAAAAAAAAAAAACAAAAAAACCAACCCAACCAAAAATCCAAATCAAACCAAGCAACTTTGCAGAGTGTGTAGAGATTCTCTGTACTGGTCCAAACACCTCTGGAGATCCAACCACACATCTTCCACCAGGGATTCCATTGAGATCATGACCAATTTTTGTTTTAGGTACACAACAGTTACAATGCAATATGATCATCTTGTCACTCTCCCTTCTCAGAGGCTTGATTTTCCTTTCCTGTGTTTAACTTGGCCATATATTTTCATATCCTGTCTAGAGTTCCACAGGTGGAGCACAAATAAGACCTTATAAAATGATGCATTCACAGAAATAAAGAGTACATCCACTGCTACTTTCCCTCTCCCTTTCATGTGCATCACATACACAGCAATAACCTTCATGCATCTTAAAGCTGCAACTGCTCACTCATGTGTGAAAATAAACCTCAGACTTCTACCAGTGATGAGGACAGAAGCCTAATGGTTTTGTCCAAATTAGCTCTTGAATTGGGTCATATATATTTTAATGAAGTAGAAGCTAATGTGGGAGCTAGATGCTAGATGAGTGCTTGTGATAGCTTTTGTCCTTGGTTTGATTAGTTTGGCAATCACAATCATTTACATAAATGGTGAGCACCTTACAGAGGGGCAATCACATCCCAAGGGGGCAGGAGAAAGGAATGTACATTCCATTCATAAAAAGATCTTACTGTGCAAATAGATGCCAGGTAATTTCATTCTCTGTCCCTGTGTTCATCATTGACAAAGAAACTCCGGTGGCTCAGGCAGCACTGCAGCAACCAGGACTGCATCCCTGGCCTGGTCACTGTGAGAAACACAATGAGCATCAGGGGAAAAAAGATGGGTGATTTTCCCTCTCATGCTGGTAAATGGGCATGCATGTTCTAGGAAGAATTATAATTTCCTGCAAACACATCCCCACACAAACATTTAAAATTTGCCCAAGTTTGTCAGCACAGCCTTCTCTCAGTTGTTCCACCCTTCCCAAGCAGCACTGCAATTCAGGATGGCATTCAGAGTTATCCAGTTTATAATCTATTATGAATCTAAATGGAATTAGACAAGCATCAAAATGTTAAAAAATTTCATTTGCTCACAGAATTGATGCTGGCTGCAAGTTTTTTCCACTGACTGGTGTGTTTTTAGATATAAACTCATTCATCTCCGAGCAGAAGAGAGCAGTAATGCACAACCTGATACTCCTTTCCAGTCATCTTGGCTTAGCACACTGAGAACCTAATTACCCTTCACTGGCTTATGGAAAGCATTCTTTCACATCTTTCTTTCCCATACTGGACTGAGACAACCAAAACATTTCACCATCACTGAGCAGGAGTAAGCAGGTGTTACCAACCCCATGATTCTTCCAATTTTTCAGGGAATTCATTTCTCAAATATTTTTATCTGTTGTATAGGTGAATCAACATTATTTCTAAGACATATTAATAAAAATTATAGGTCTGCCCTGCCTATGAACTTCATGGTTACACTTCCAAGTCGGAAACCTGTGGGACTCACTTCCAAAAGACGTCATGAAACCATGATTTTACATGGTGTTCAACATGAATTGGGCAGGTACATAAGAGATCGATTGACAGTTACTGTGTAAATGAACCATATCAGGTTCAAGAAATCCCCTGAGCTAAATATTATCTGAAGCTGAGAGAACATTCATGGAAATATCAGACAGGCTTGTCCCCTTCTTGCCCCCTGGGTCTACTCACTGTGGCCACTGTTGGAGACAGGATATTGGGTTAGATGAAGTCTTTGTCTGAACCAGTCCAGCTGTTATTATGCAGAAGCAGTAACATCCATAAGAGTTTACTGTGACAGAACAGATGTGAGGAAATGTTCAAGAAAACAGAGGAGCTGAAAAGTAATTTGGCAAGTAATGTTTTGGCAGCAGTACTGGCTTAAATAGCCTCCTTTCTCCCTGACCTCACCCACTTATTCCCACCACTCCCTTCTTTGTGCTTGTACAGCTGTTTGTGCAGCCACATCGTGAACCAGGCTAGAAAACCATTTGGATGAGACACCTCTCTTCTTTCCTCCCCCTTTTCTGTAAGTTATTTTTCAGCCAGATCAGTATGCAGATTTAGCTGTGCTGCAGATTTAGCTGCTGCACAGCTGAACAAATAGTTTGCCACAACTACACAAGAAGCAGCACAAATCAGGAACACGTGTCCAGGGCCAGGACATGTTTATGCTCAGCATAAGCAAAGCTTAAGCAGGACCATCACATCACTACCAGCAGCCCACAGCCTGAGACTCCCTGGGGCAATGAAAGAAGTGTCTCTGTCCAGGGCAAGAGCCCAGCTTGCTGCCCAGCCACAGCAGCAACTATGAGGACACTCTGCTCACCTGGTCTAGAAAAGATAGAGTTTCAATACTGATCAGACAGTGAGACAAGCTGTTTGTACAGACACTCCCAAAGAGCATCATAACTCAGACAAACGTTAAAAGCTCTCCTAGGAGAAATGAGGCCACATTCAAGTTAAAAATGGGACATGGCCAGGTACCTGTAAATCACCTGAGGATTTTCCTGCTAAGCAGAATTACTGTGTCTCTTAAACAGTAGTTATTGAGTGCATTTGGCTTTATTAGTTCTCTGGGCAATTTCCCGATTAGGAACCCCCTGATTAAGTGGAAAAGGATACACTGCCTCTGCATTCTCTATAAACAACATATGGTAGTTTACTACCTAGGCACACACAGAGGCTGAGCAGAACACAAAGCAGAGGAGGGACCTGGGTACTGCTAATGCTTTCAGAACACAGGCACTAAATGACAACTTGGCTTCCATATCCTTGCACAACCCAGTCTGACACCTTTGCCTCACAGTAAACAAGACTAATGCATTAGGAAACAGCAAGGTGCCATGAAAAGCACACACCTTTTCTTTCTTACATACACAGCATTTAAAGGCAGGGATCACTGTGCACATTGCTTTCCTGACAGACCGCCACAATAGGAACCAGCTCCTACCAGAAGTTGCATTATTTTGATACAGGTGGACCAAAAGAGCAAAATGCAGAATTCAACAGAACTGCCTTAAACTAACAGCAGCAGCTGTTGAACAGTGTGTAAGTTCTGGCAGCCAGATACTGCAGCCCTCGTGACTGAAGGGCTCTGACTGCATATACTAAACTCCTCTCAAACCCCTTACACCTGCCTGGATGCTCCTTCCCAGGTTAGCTGGAGGAAACCAGCAGAGGCTGCATATGGACAAATTAATAAATGGGACACTACGGGCAGCTTAAACCCTGCACTTCATTATGTTCAAAACACAAACACAAGTCAAACACATACCAAACAAGCATCAATCGAAGTATTGATGTTGTCACTCTAAATTGTCTCCTTCTGATAAATTCTTTGAAGGTGAAGGAATTAGGTGTATTCCACCAGAAAGGTCATATAATATGACTGTACAGAACCAAAAGAAAAGAAACAGAATTCAGACACAAAAGCTGATTTCTAAGAAGCCCCAAATCTAAATTGACTTCACCTCTCTCAACCCTTGAGATGCAACTGTCTCCAGTAGCTTCTCCCAACACATACATACCAGCTAAAATTAGGCTCATTATTGTGACTCATCCAAGTGGCTGCCAATCACTTAAGTTAAAAAAAGAAACAATTCCAGCAGTTGTGTACTGCACACAGCCCTGTGCTGCACAAGACACTTGAAGCCAAATTGGAGCAAAGCAGCTCCATCACTTCAGAATGAAAAAACAATATAAGCAGTGCATTTCTTAACAGTCAAGGTCTTTTCTGATACATTATTTAAAACTATGAAAAACACAATTGTCTGAGCTGATTCTGCTCAACAGCTGGATTTTGAAAGATTGATCAAGTATGTGATAAAACCATTTACTTGAAGAATGTTTTTCTGGCAATCAGTGATACTGTCTCTGTATTTGTTCTCCACCCGTTAAAGGAAAAATTGTACCATGATAGTCAAAATAGACAAAACTTTCAGGGTTAACCCAAAGACAGAAAGAGCACTGTCACACCTCTGCATCAAAGCAGAGGAAAATTTTGTTTCTGAGCAATTATGTCTGTCTATTTAAACTGGAATCTTCTGCAGTGAAGAACCACACCTTCCAAGAGCAGTGAGCAGTCAGCTCATGTTTAAGTCCCTGACAGCAAGAGGCAGTCAGTACTTTTGGACATAAACTCCCTAAAGAATAAATTATAACAGAAGAAATCCAGTCAGGCTGCCACTACATCTAAAGACAAAATTCCCATTGAATTCAGCAGCACAAAAGTAGGCTTTGATACACGTTCCACACAAACTGGCATCAGACTTTGGTCTGTCCCCAAAAGGGGCAGAGCTGTGACAGCCCTCACGAAACGGAAGGGAGAGAGATACTAGAACTGAAGACACTTCTGCCTGCAAACAATTCTATATTCACTGGGAACTTCTATTTTAAGATGCACACTCTGGAACATAACTGTAACAAGGTGAAAGCTACAACTTTACATGCTACCATCCGATCTAGTCCTTTAAAGTGTGCCACAGAACTCACTCCCTTTATATTAATATATAGCAAAATTAACATGGCCTTGCCACTGTAAACCCTGACCAGAAGAATTTAAAAGGAGAGTTCTACACTTTGGTCCCCATGTGATGAAAAGGAATTTAGATCCCAGTGTAGCTGTAAGCTCTTCTGTTCTCTATGCCAGAGTTATGTCAAGAAAATGAGATTGGAATGTGGCCCCAAAACTCTACCAGAACAGTGGAAATTACTTTTTTTTTTTCAATCAAATGCTCCAGCATTCTGCTCTAGCCCATCAGGCCAGCATACTTATGAATCCAGAGTACCACAAAGAAGCCTTTATCTCATCAGTATGACATTGCACATGTCTCTAAGAAGCTGCCTAACTACTCGTTAAGAAACTGCAGTCCATCTGCTTTGGTAGAGGGTGGATCAAACCAGACTGTGTTTAACAGCACAGTCTTGGTATTCAGAAGTGTATTAGATTGCTACATTTGCACATGACAACTGCATTATGTTTGGGCGACAGGTTTGAAGAAATCTCCCTCCTTATATTGTAATATTACTGTCTTTATTTATAAGCTAGAAAATATCAGTTACTCATTGATCAAAACACACTGTCCATTAGTCCTTCTGCATTCCTCTTCAGCAAGGTAAGCCTTTTTGGGTTGGCTGAACAGAGGAGCAAAAAATTCCAGTGTGTACGTCAAGGCTGACATTCTCAAACTTGGCTGACTTCTGTTACACTCCTAAATCCTCATTTAGTTTTTCAGTAATGCTGCAAACCCCCACACAACATAACGCATAAAGACACAGTGGGAGTTAGCATCTATAAAAATCAGAGCAGTCCTACTTTATGCTTAACTACAAATTTGGATGTCTAACTTCAGCTATCAACATTCAAAAAATGTTGGCCTGATTGCTGTTCAAAAAATGTTGGCCTAAGTCTGCAAAGACAGTCAAGCTTAAGGACTGGACATGAACCAGAGGACCTCACTTAGGCCTCTGCCTAACCAAAGCCTTCTCAGTGTGCAAATGCAGTTATCTGTGAGCTAGCACAGAACTAAGGGAACAGACAGAGCTGCAGAGAGGTGTTCACAATCTGTGTGAAAAGAATCATGCACAGAAAGCTCTTTTGCTTTCTCTATGGAAGCTTAATAAGCAAGGTCCTGATATGAATACATCCACTTCCCAAAGGCAATTGCATCCAGTTTCTCCAGCAATGACCTTTCAGTGCACACTTTACTCACTTTACTCAGTGTGTAACTGACATTACAGGATGCATCCAAGGCCAGAATCCAAAAGAAAAGAAAGTGCAGTTACCATTAAGCTTATTTTTCACTCTGTATTTCATCACCATCCAGAAGGACATTAACAGCAACTAATAAAGCTGCAATCTGGGTGCTCTGCAAAGGAGGTGGCTGTGAACAGCTGCTGGTCCATAAGCTGGTAAAGTGCTGCTGCCTGACAAGCCTGTCCTGCTCTCCAGGAGGCCAGAGCCACCTGGAGCATGAGGGAAGCCCTTGTCCCTTCCTTTCAGAATGCACAATGTGCATGTGTGAATCAGCACCCACACCGAGCTGGGCTCCATCTATTGCCAAACCATGGAAAATTCAAAGTGAAAAACCATGGAAAATTCATAGCTCTGCCCACCCCCACTCCATTGTGTTTAGCTGAGGTAGTGCTGTTGTGGGTCATGTTGGATTGCTGTGCTCTCAAGGACATTGGCAAGAGCAGGCCTGAGAAAGTGAGTTAAAAGCTGTGGATTTCTGATATGCCACAGAACATCCTCGCTTCTCGGACTTCAAATTGGATCCACATTGTTTCCCCAGCATGGTCTAATATTTAATATTTCCCAGGCTCCAGAAGGCAGGGTGGGGCCCAGCCTCATGGCAAACTACCCAAAGCCATCACCCTCTCAAGGACCTGCAGTGTAATGCTATCAACAGAGATTCAGGGAAAAGAGGGGAGATCTGTGGATAAAAACAACAGCACAATGCTTAGTTTGGCTGAACAATCTTCAATGCTGCCTATTTCTCATAAGTATGTGCATGTTAATTAAAAATATTTCATAATCTGGTAGTGTTTTGCTTGAATGGCTTCTGGCAAGCTCTATGATATGCTTGAGTTTTTAGGGCATAGCAATGTAAAGTACTACAGGTATCGGGTTCAGTACTGAAAGAATCTGACATTCAAAAGGTCAAACAACACAGCTTTAAAAAGACAAGATGGGAGGAATTTAGCAAGAAGAATCAAGTACTTTTCATATTATTTTAAGGTGGTAACATGAGGTTTATTTCTTCAAGAGATGGGATTGTTTCTCAAGGAACTGAGCCAAATCCAACAAAAAGCTAACAAGACACAGACAATAAAGTACTGCCAGTGAGTTTAACAGATGTTTTTCAGCTCACTTAGTTTAACCTGTCCTTGCCTTTGGCAGAAGACTTTTAATTTTAGCAAGACAACTAGGATTTCATAGCAATGCTGAACAAACATTTTAGAAAGAACACAGAAGAAAAATGTTTATGCATACTCTGTGCAAGATGGACACTGGGTACTTCCCTCACCTTCTTCTGAAGTGAAGGATAAAATCCACAGAGCAGAGTTAAGCCACTACAAAGTGCCTTCTGAAAACCTTGCCCTTAGTAAGTTCCACTGTTTCTCTTTACACTCCCATGAGGTGGTAATTTATTTTATTAAACCAATAGTTTACACTGGAACGAAAACAACTTATTGCAGATATTTCTTAATCAGCTTCATCAAGCTCAAGTGAAAAATATTTAGCTTGTTTAAAGAGATCAAATATTTGCATTTAGTGGATTATTAAGTAGGAACAAAACCATGTTCCTGACATATCTGGGATTTGATTAATAAGAAATTAAAATGTCTACACTGCATCTTAGCAAAATTCAGAGTTGCTGCATTAATAAAACACTATCATGTAATTAAAGCATGAAGAATATTTGGCTGATTTTAAAATTACATATCCTATCCTTGTGCGGGGTACACATTAAAACACAAGATATATATTGCTTCTCTCCTAAAAGGAAGCCTTAAATGGGTAGCTCTAAGAGCTACTTGGTCTGAGCAGCAGAAATGCACAATATTCTCCTGGAAGTTAGAAGTTCCTCCACTGCTAAATGTTTCTTCTGGTGCCAGTAAAGGGAGGATGTGTCACAAGGGGAATATCTGCCACTTCAACTGTAATTAAATTTGTTGCTGAGTATGATCCATATAAAAGTAATTCTTGATCCACTTCAGCTGGTGGTTATTTCCCCACAGAAAAATGAAGGACATTTCAGTAGGCAGTGGTGAAGGCATGGGATTGAATACAAGCAGAAAAAGAGCCACTTGGATGGGAACAGGAATGTTGAAGGTTTTACTCTTTGGAAGCATTTTAAAGAAGGATACAAGAACTTGCCTCCTTGTAAGATTAATCTCAAAAGTCAATAGCACCTCACCAGGGGTTGAAATTGCATCTTTCCTATGGTTTTTCCCTTGTGACTGGTACTTACCACATTACTTATTACTGCAAAATCATTCCTTCATGTACAAAACTTTGCATTTAATTTCTAAGTATAAACCTCTGCCTAATGAAAGGCTGGTGGTTTGGTATTTTTTCCAGGCACAGGTGTGCAGCCAGCTGTGAGCTAACTGTGCATAGATGGAGCCAGAAGAGTTCCAGGCATTTAAACTGGAATTAAAATAAGTATTTAGTGCAATTTCAGATGCCTTAGAATACCACACCCAGCTGATCTAAAATGACATGTATTTTTCCCAGGTCTGGTATTAGGCCAATTCCATGCATATTAATAGGACATGGTGCTTGTAGAGTGCCAGAGGGGCACCAGGTCAGTACATTAAACATCTGAGTTGCTAAAAAGTAAAGATTCTGGTAACCAGGGCCATGCAAGCACTCACAATACACAACTATGAGATGTTAGAGATGATCCACAAAGCATATGAGAAGGAGCTGACTTCTAATCATACACTGCTTTTTCTGGCACAATAGGTCAGATGGGCATTTGGGAAAAGGAGATGAATAAAACTTGTATTTGGAATTGTTTTGACTGCTATTGCTTGTACTAATTGCTTTTAAAAGGATTTTGTTTGATTGTTTAGATAGCATTTTAGAAGAGTAAAATTAAGCACTGAGACAGGTCTTTGAACATTTAAAACATTTCCAGAGGGATTTATGGACAAAATCTTTGGTGATCAAGAACAATCCAAATCCTGAATCAAAACGTTAGCCTACTTAGGGCTTTTCATCTCCTTGAGAAACCATGGGCTCTTGAAAGACTTTGGCAGACCTGGCTGGATACTTTGGTACTTAATATGCAACAGCAAGAGCGAACAAGCTTGTGAACAGCCATTAAATCACAATCAAGGATAGAGTCTAATCAAGTCTAAAAAGAGCAACATTAGGTTTGAGCATGCAGTTTGTTATCAGCTGAACATATTAAACCATTAAAAGCATTCACACAGGAATCTGATGAATAATTTCATAGATCGATGATACCAAAATTTGAATATGAATACAAGCCACAAACTCACTCTGGGTTGAAATGCCTGCATCTCTCAGCTACCAGCAGCACCAGATATAATGCAGGACACAAATGTGATGTTAATAGGAATATTTTACAAAGTAGGCATCAAAACAAGAGATGGAAATAGCTTAAAATTTCAGCTTAAGGGGCTAGCACA
This sequence comes from Molothrus aeneus, assembly GCF_037042795.1. Taxonomy (NCBI): domain Eukaryota; kingdom Metazoa; phylum Chordata; class Aves; order Passeriformes; family Icteridae; genus Molothrus; species Molothrus aeneus. The sequence continues at coordinate 62,106,046 of NC_089649.1, read as the reverse complement.
GGGAACTCTTAAGCTTCAAAACCTGCAAATGGGGAGCTCATGAAAATTCCCTATTTTTATCAACTGGTTTCCATTCTCCACAGGAAAAAAAAAAATAATACCAAATAATAACATTGTGCTCATTTTAGGGAGATACAGATAGGCAAAGTATGTGTCTGTCCATCAGGGGCCACAATTTATAAAATAATACTTTATCTATTGAGAGGTGCAATTTGGGAAGCATTCAGAATCTTTCAAAAGTATTAACTTTGACAAGAATATGATGAAGTACATCTCTTTATCCCGTGCACAGAGTGATTAAATGAAGCTAGGGAAAAAAAGACATCATTGTTTCAAAACAGGAACCTTAAATTAGGCTCCTCATTATTAGATAGATGCAGATTTTCAAAAATGACTGATGAACTGACTCACACTCATCTTCACTTTAAGCAACCTTAAGTAGATCTGATTTTTAGAAAGTATTGTGTTCTCAATCCTTTCAAATGATCCTTTAAAAAAAAACCTCAAAATGGGTATCCAAAAATCTTAAATATTTGAAATAATTAAATAGCTGTAAACATATCATTATAATTAACCAGTTCTAAAACACTTGGTTTTGCTATCTTATTTTTGTTACTGGAAGAGATAGGCCCTTGGTCTTTGTAAGAGTGAAAAAAGCAGAATATCCCTTCTGGAAACAAACCAACAGCCAAGTTCATCTAAATACCTGGAGCATGAATTTTAGAGATTTAATTTTATTCATACAAATTTGTAAAGTGTTCTCCAAAGCCCATTTTGTGCTATGTGTACTGAACACACAAAACAAAGATGTTGAGCTCCCTGCCTGGGATGCTTGGACACTCTGGGAAGGAGCAGCAGTAACAGATCAGCAGGACAACCAGCACCAGCTTCCCAAAGCCTGCACTCCCAGCGTCTCACCAGTGCCCTGATTGCCAACACATCCACTCTTACTCAAGAAAAGGTAACAAAGCAGCACCAGAGCATTTCAAGGTCCTGAATTTAAAAACTGAAAACCAAAAAGATGCACAAAGTGTGACTGCTCAAAGGAAATGCATTAGTGATGGGACAAAGGGTGACTTTCATACACTCTGACATGTAAGCAGCTAGACACTGAATCAATACACCATAAAAAATTAATTTAGCTGAAAAAAATCTTCTTGGCTCACCAGATCTTCACAGATTGAAGGGTTCTACTCTTACATAGAAGGGTTCCCATTAGGGAATACAAAGTAGACAGGTAGTGGAAAACTTTGTTAACAATCCATGGAACTGAGAATATTCAGAGCCCAAAGCCTGACAAAGAAAGCAGTTAAGAGAGAAAGAAAAACAGTAGAATGAAAACATAAATACTGTGGATGCATTGTGTTTCTGCTTGGTTACACAGTCCTAAGGGGCACACTGAACACTCCAAGGCAAGGGCAGTGACAACTGGCAGGAGTGTCCAGCACACTGCAGGACTCAGCTCTCTAACACAGTCCAGAGCTATTGCTATTACATGATTTTATAACATAATCAAGGCACAGTGCATGCCCAATGCCTAGGTAAAGACAATGCAAAACACTATTTTGCTTTTGTTTTAACTTGGACCATGATTGAAAAGAACAGAATCTCATGTTCCAAAGAAGAGTCACGAGAACTGAGTTGTCTTCAAGAAAAAGAACTTCTGATTCCACTTTTGGGCTCATCTCAGTGTACTACAATGTACCAAACTTTAGAAAACCTCAGAAATACTGCTGTGCATTCCATAGATATAGTGTGTATGCACTTATACTCAATAACCATACCACCACCAGCAGCTGGAGGTTAATAAATTAATTTTCAGGGTAACTACATGTAGGTAAGGAGCCATTGCTGTTCTCACTTTACAGAGTCAAAGCAGAAGCTCAAGAACCCAGGACTGGTCACTTTGATCTGGCTCCTGTTGATCCAAGACTATGACATCCATCATCAAACACAAAGCAATCTCTTTTACTGTGACTTAAAAGATTCCATTAAAGTCAAACTTCTAACCAAACTTCTCAAAAAATTACATATAAATTCTTCCAGAAAAAATGGATACACTTTATGGCACAGTCTAAACTCACATTATCCTGCAGTATTTCCACAGGATGGTAAAAACTCATCCCTAATATCTGGTTTAATTTTCTTTGAAGAAGATGCAGTCCTAATACATCCACACTGGGGATCAATTAATTTGGGCAGTCCTTGTGATACCAGGACTTAAGAAGCTTCAGTTTAAATTCATATTTTCTTCTTAAGTTGTTGTTTGGGATTTTTGAAAGCAGGTGTTTATAAATTTAATAATGTAAGAGGCCACTACAGTGAAAACTAAATGTCAACAAAGGTAACTAATATTCAGGCTAGCAACAAAGACAAGATAGATCTATCCAAAATCACCTCTTCTATAAAGTCCTGCAATCCTTAGCCAGGGAGATGGTTCACTTCATTTGACACAAATATACACAAAACAACTGCAGATAATAAATCCACTGCTTTAATATCACCTATTATGCACTTTCACCAATGATCCTTCAAGGAAAAAAATTATAAATAAAGCCTAGAACAAGCAGCTGAAGCAGCATCCATGCTCCTGTAGCATCCTGCCTCATCTTGCTTATTCTGCATCTGGCCCCCTTAAACCTCTTTACCCAGCAGCAAAACTCTACCAGAATATGCTGAGCAGCTCCTTCCAGCCCCATCTATTACTTGGTGAGGAAGAAGCTGGCACTGAACAGAGCTGGATACCTGTCAAAGAACAAGTTTGCTGAATGCACACAACACAGTAAATTACAGGCATATTTGCTTTAATTTCATTCTTATGCATCTCCTTAAATCAGAAGGTGGGAAGCACAACCTTTCTGTATTCAAAGTATTCATATTGGTTCCTAATCATCATTCTAATAAAAGGAAAACAATGAGCCTGTGGAAGGCTTTTCTTGCAGTTTATATGTTCTTAGACACTCTTTTGGTTACTATTCCACCTTTTGTCATTTAAGCACGGGCTACTTAAAATCTGAAAAATGTATTGCATTTTCATAGGTTGCACAGACAACTATTTCATTATACTTCTGCAAATAAATTCTTTTTTCATTCATGCTATGCAATGTTAAAGAAAGGACAATCAGCTGGCTACTGAATCTAAAATAGTTATTGAGCTTTGTGAAATGATGCAAAGATAGAAAAATGGAGTTAGATGGCAAAAATAAAAGCCAGACCATCTTCTCTAATTAACATTTCACTAGATTTTTGGTTTCCTGGCAACTTCGTAGTTTCAGCCTTGTCAGATGAAAAGTATTTGCTTGATAAAATTTTCAGAAATTCTAATTTGTGAGTAAAACAGATCTTTACAGGGATCAGGAAGAAAAATTAGATCCTGTTTTCTTGTTTATTCAAATGGATTAAAGAAAAAGAAAGAAAGGTCTGACAAAATATTATGTCAATGGTATCATTTAGCAAAAACCAACTCCTTATTTCATATGAAAGACCCAGTGGTTCAACCTGGGTGTATATAACCCCCTTGGAGAGACTGTAATATGACCTTAATCTGGATGACTGAATCTGACTCTTAGGTTTTGCCAAAAATCTGTACACTCATTTGTGAACACAACATCAAGCATTTAATGTCTCATGCATCAGTACAATAATGAGAAATGCCCTTTCCACTTGGCTGTCAGAAAACTTGTAAACTTCTGAGCAACAACACTAATATAACCAACCTCAAAATATGGCCAGAGACTTTGCTGTCATACAGAAGAAATTAATTCAGTCCAGTTCAGATTCCTGTACTGCACTTCTCAGCACAGCACCTGAGCATGCCTGCACCATAAAATGGCAATAAATCTACTGCAGTCACAGAAAGAGAGTTGGATCCCTGGAGAAAACCCTTCACAGTCTCCCTGTTCCACTTCTGTGCCATATGGCTCAACTCACAATACAATTTAATAAAGGCAAGAATATGTGATCCCTTTGAATCAGACTCTGCATCCAAAACTTTCCCTCTTGCAATAGGATATAATAGGATGAAAACAAATCTGCTTGAAAAAACTTTTGGAAAGAGCATGACAGCTCCCAATTTCTTTTTCTCCCCTTTAGCTTTTCCAGGCTTATTCCAGTGAAAGCACAGCATGCCTGGGCCAAGTCCAATGAAAAGGTGCTCTTGGAATCATGCCAAAACCCACTTTGTGGCAACCCAGGCACAAACCATACTGTTAAAAATACTGTGCTCCTAAGATGACTTTGCTTCTACCACTAACTAAGTAGCACTAGGAGACATTGAACATTAGCTTGACAGTGTTATATGGAGCCTTGGCTGTAATCAAAGTCTTTTATTTTTCAAAATTGCATTATTAAATGGCCATAATATCCTACAGGAGCTTTTGAAGCTTTAAACCCATTAGCCCAGCATATACTATCAATGGTAAATATATTACCTATCCTTCCAACAGACACAGAATGATGGGTTATTCTCATTTCAGTCATCCCAAGGGCCAAATCTTTACCTTGTTTTGTTCTGTTTCCCAGCTACAAAGAGCAAAACATGTCCTTTCAGTCTGGCTGACTTTCATCAGTGATTAAGGGGAGAAAGAGAAAACCTATCAAGTCTAAGGGACACACAGCACAAGCCAAAATGTTCCCTCCTCAGTGCTATGCTCAGGCTGGATGAGCACTCAGTGTCATGGCAGAGCAGCAGCAGTTTGCACAGCACTCTGTCCCAGGGAACTGCCAGAAGCTGAACAAGGCCAGGAATTCAAGGAGCACTGACAAAGAATCCCTTGCTTCTGGCAAGGTAGCAATTCCTGCTCTTGCAGGCAGTTTGGTGCAGAAAACCACTATCTTCCCAAAGGAGAGATAAGATTGAACAAGAGTGCAGAAGGCAGCTTGCTCTTAAAGAGGCCAGAGAAGGAGGGAGTTGCTGCCCCAGCAGAACATGAGCAAAGAGGGATTTCTGTCTTTTTGCAATTTCTTTCTGTGATTTCTGTCTTCCAGCTCACATGTGCCAATGCTCTCCAATTTTATTTTTGCAGCTTTGAGTGTCACCCAACTATGAGCAATCTTTCTGGGGAAAAATAAAAGTATGGAAACTGTTATTTAACATGTAGAATACACAAAATGGAATCTCACAGAAATAATTTTCCAGCTGGCCTTGTTCTCCCATTCATGTGATAGTTTTCATATTCTTCTGGAATTCTGTGTATTCGAGCTGCCAGAATACAGATGCTGGCCACTGTAACAGAACAAACTAACGCAGCACCCATGACTGACCTGCACAAAACACATCCTGTGATAGACACAAAGTTACTTTGAAAAATCCATCTAATATTAGAGAGATTCAAAACATTGTTTCTCCTGCAATGTTTAATTTTCCACTAGTTTCCTTGCGTTCATTTCCTTATTTATTGCAGAAAACTGGATCCTGCATAGTTAGGAAAAATTACATCTTTTCCTTTTCATTTATCCCACACAGCACAGACATTCAAGCTGGTGATTCAGCAGAAAGAAGGTCAATGTACTAATGGAATCAATAAACTTAAGTGTGATGAAGTGACTGCCACTTCAATTACTGTATAAACCGTAAATCATTTTCAAATGCAAGAAATGTCCTTCTATCAATAAACTATCTGTTTAAGCAATTGTTTAAAAATCAAAGTGTGATCTTGTAAACATTTTGGAACTCAGTTACATTGTACATCTCACTCATAACTTCTGCCTATTCCTCATTGCTTATTCCTTATTGACTTAGATTCAGTACAGAGTAGAGACTAACTGAAGGAGTATTTACAATTAGAAATTGTGGCAATGGTCTCCTGCTCCTGACTTCTTTTCTCTACTCCTTAGTCATAACTGGATGCTGTGACATTTCTCCCAAGAAAACTGGGAGCACAGAGTGAAACCTGTGCCCACTGCAAGCCACTGGTGCTGTCCAGACACAAAGAGTTCCATCTTTACACAAGCTGCCATCACTTCCAGAAACTTTAAAGGCTGATCTCATGTGTGCTGATACAGACCAATGGCTAAATATTCCTGTTAAGCTCTACATGCTGCATGGCCCTGTATGACATGTCTCTCACTCAGGAAGCAAAGTCACAGGCTTTTTTTCTCACCCTGGAAATTTAAAATATGGTCCCTGGTGAAAGGAAGTCTTGTCTGCCCAAGTTAACAAAATACCATAGCATGACCTGCTCTTATGAAACGTATCACCCACTCACTGTCTCTCTCTCAAAGCCTGAAGGATGCTCACTGGCACAGAAAAGGAAGAGCAAGAAAATCCAGAGAGACTATTAGTGATTAAGTACTGTATATCCAGTGGCATGAGGATGCACAACAACCCTTAGATGCACCAGAAGCTTTTCATCCTGCAGCCCAGGACAGACAGGAGTTCTTACAGAGATAACCACTGGCAGCACTAATTATGTAGCCTGAAGCGGAACATATGTGGGATCACAAACTACTGAAGCATAGATTATTAGACAAGTGGAGCCAATATTCTCTCTGTAAACTTTTTCTAAAGATCTGCTACACTTCTGCAGGCAAAATAATGGGCATCGACTCTGCTTTTGGTGAACTCCACTTTCCACATTATAGAACTTCAAAACTCTGTCAAATTTGGGATTCCTGTGCACTTTGTGCCACAGAAATACATCATAAGAAACTGCTTTTTCCCTGAAGTTTTGGGAGAGATTAAAAGCATTAAAATAAAAATGAAATGTAGATTATTCAAATCAAGAGAGAGACTGATTTCAGGGTTCAAAAATCCAACCTGGCTGTAGTAGAGCCAAAGTGGGAAACTGAGTCTGAAGACAACAGTATCACTACTCCCAATCACAAAACTCCCACAACTCTAAATACACCCACCACCCATTCAACATGAGCCCACACTCCTTCTCAGAGTTAAACTTCCTGGCTCCCAAGAGAGGCAGCAGACTTTAAATTGCAATAGCAACTCCCACTGGCCCAATCTCCTTTGCTCCTTGTTTCCAGGTCCCAAATTATTTTCAGAGCCTCTGTTGGGTATGTACAAATTTCACCTTTGTTTCTTGTACAACAAGAACACCATGAGCTCCAAAAAGTTCCTGACTGCATTAAAAAACAGTCCAAGCAGTAAAAATGTCAAATCCAGAGCAATCTTTAATATTCAGTGAAACTACCTAATGCCAAATCTTTTACAATGTCTTTTGAAGATCCCAGACCTCTTGCTTCTGGGATGCTAAGCCTTCCTTTAGCACTCTGACTTTATTCTGTCCTTAGCTAATGAAATCTTGGACCCTACCAGAGGTAATTCTCATATTACAACTCAAACTGCTTCTTCACAACACAGGTCCCCCAGGACAGCATACACAACTGCTGATAAAGCTGCACTGACCTCTGAAAAAATATTTGGGAAACACACAGTTCCATGCCTTCAGAATTTCAGTTTCCTCACAATTCATGGCAAGCCCTGTAGTTTTCAGACATCTCATACCTAAACTGATGCCAGTAGCAGCCTGTGAAACCTCCTCAGCTTCCAGTGTAGAACATGCAAGACAGAGAGGCATTTTGCTACCATGAACTGCACCAGAAACTTCACCTAATGTTGTGTGAAGCTCCCACAGCACTCCTGTGTGCAGAGCAGACACACTCTGCTCACTGGTGTCCCATTTTTCACTGGTTATTCTTCAATAGACTTTCCTCAACAACTTCTTTGCCCGGTCAGTAGCAATAGCTTGGTAGAAGCAACAGAAATGCTGCTTCTTTGTTCTCTTCAGCTAGCTATGCACTTCTATTTATCTGAAAAATCAGTTTAATTCTTACAGATGTAAAGCTTAATATTCTGTAGGTTTTTTTTCTTCTGTTCTCTGAATGTCTCTTCAAGAAATTCTGCAGTTCTGAGGGTTCAGCCAACGTTTGGTTTTACTTTAATTCTGTGTCTGGTCTTGGTAACACTTAATTCATATTGCTCTCAGAAGATGTTTTGAATTCATCAGCAGAAAGGGAATTTTCCAATCATCAGTGTTATCAAATCACATTTGTCACTTTTCCTTGTAAACACCCAGAAGGAATTTACTTCACTCAATAAATTCCAGCTATCTGCCTAGGAAGATGCAGGGACACTTAAAAGCTGTGCAGTAATAATAATAAAAGTGAGAATCCTGCCTCTGAACTCCTATGTTTAATGCATTAACATCTGCTGAATATTATTACCTGCTTTACCGTGGCATCTATATGCCCTACTGCAAAACCAAAATCTAAGGGACATACAAGGTACTGTTTGAGAAGCACAGATTTCACATTGGCCACATGGGAAAAGTGACAGACAAAAGGGAACATTCAACCAAAGCAACAGAGGTCATTTGTAAACATTTCAATGATTTTCTGTGAAGAAAATAAAGCAGAGGTTAACCTACAAAGTAATTCAAGTGAGACATAAATAAGTATATCTACATGCACACAGAGCTTCTAATTTTAACAGAACTTGTTTTTACTGGTGTAAATTGCTTATACAAAATTTACCAATAAATGTCTGTAATCCAGAAATGTATTATGATGCTCATGTAGGTTGAAAAATTAAGGGTGTAGAGGGAGATAGAAAGAAAATTCCAGCAGTGCCAGAAGACTAAATAGAAGAAATAAAGAAAAAAAGAAAAAAAAAAAGATTACAGGAGACCAGGAGACTGCCGAGCAGTAAAAGTGAAGTGAGGTAGAGGTGAAAGGAGATGTGGGAGCACATATGCTGTGTGCCCATATGCCAGAAGGGAAGAACACCCAGGCAACAGCATGCAAAGTCCAATGACAACATGCAAGACTTGAAGTAAATGCACTAATTCAAAGCACAGTTTGCCATGAGAAGTAAGAGCCACAGAAATACAAAAATTCCCATTTTTCTAAAAGATTCATTTCTTTATACATTATTTTAGTCAGCAAGGAAAAAGAATTAAATTTGTGGAGTTTACCAATAAAATGAACCTACCTAGAAGACCACAGTTGGAAGAGTGTGTTCCTGCCAGAGCATCACAGGACTAATGCTGATTAATGGGAAAGAGCCTGGAAGAGCACTGTAAAAATGATGAGCAGTCCAGAAAAGCAGCACCAAGCAAGCAACAAGGAAAGGATGAAAAAGCTGAGGGTATTAAATCTAAAGAACACAATACATAGGAGAAGTCTAATAAAGGCTTTCAGAGATATTAAAGCCTGATGAAAACAGACAGGAAATAAACTTTTCTCCATATGGAGTGGATAAGGAAAGAAGTAAACTGAAGCAAAGCAGATTTAAATCAGACATTAAAGAAAATAGTTTAACTCAGCAGTCCAGGTTCTTGTTATCACAATAAATTCTCTCCAATTCAGTTCTCCACAAACAACGACAGTGAAACCAGCTGGGAGTGTTTGTATAAGTCTGGAAGTACTCTGTAGCAGCTTAAGGCAGCCCTGCTACCCAGACAAACAGGTAGCAAACTGTACATCAAGGAATCTGTTTCACAACACACTGATTCAGCAGTGAAGCTACTCTCCCAACATTCCTGTTTCCATACTGCTTTGGCCACATTTTCTCTGCCCCTTGTCTGTGTCAGATCTATCTCAGGTGTGTCAGCACAGTGGCTGCAGAGCTGCACCAAGCATCAGCACACTTAAAAATAACCTTGGGCTTGGAGGGTTTAAGAGGGCTAGAACCAGGGAAAATGCAAACTCAACATACTGCAAAGCATTTAAACTCACCAACAGACAGGTGAACCTCAGCTACTCACATAAATGGGACTTGCATGCCATGCTTAACACTCAGGAACTGCTTACATCCGAGATCTAGAGTGCAAGCTCTCACCGCACAGGGATTATACACCCACCAGAAACCCACATCTTCTCTGATAGCTTTGCACCACCATGCTCACAGGGCTGTTTCATGCCCTACACAACTCTCCTGAGAACAAATAACTGGCTCTTCAGTAATGAAAGTTGAATGCTACAATGACATATTCTAAAATTAAAATATCAACATGACTTTCTCCTAGAAACTCCCAAGGAAATGGTTGCACTTACTCTATTTTGCAGTAAATTTCAAAGAAAGTATCTTTTGAAACTAAACATATTATGGCCATTAGCAATGCTAATGAAATCCTCATTAAATAAATACATCTACCACAGAACATAAATTAAAATCCCTTTCAAAAATAAAAGCTGTCAAGACAATTATTGAAGTTTATGAAGGCTATAGCTATAGGCAGAAGGTTGGCTAGCATTATCTAAATATTTAACCTCATTGCTAAAGTACAATGGTCAATGTTGTACAACACATGTAGACCCCTGAGGCCTTCCAGAATAGAGTTACAGTGATTACAAATCAGGTAGGTTAAATTTGTTGTCTAAATAGCTCAGCAGTTGACCCTGAAAGTAACTAAATAGGAAGGCCCAGTTAATATTAAAGACACACAGATTATGTTACTAATACAGCTCTAGAAGTGGAACAGGAACAAAAAGCATTGCCCCAAATTGCAATGATAGATTGAAAGATTCAGGAACCAAAACAAGGTCCAACTATGATGAGTTACAAGCTCACTCTCCTAGACCACTGATATCCCTCATTACAACTTGAAGACCTCATGTGGCAATTATTTTATCTCAAATAAAACTTCTGCAGCACTTCACTGATTTGTAATTCTTCTCTGGGAGAAGAAGTCATATTCTTCCACCAACAGTTTAAATACTAATTATTTCTTTGCTGAACCCTGCAGTGAAACTCATCTCTAGAAGGGGCCATGTGAAAGCACTTCCAATATTTCTGCTGCCCAAAGAGCAATACTCTTCATTCGCTTCAGTGATTTTCTACCCAACAGGTACAAGAGTGAAGTAATGAGCATTATAAAACTTAATACAGTGCCATATATATTTTATGACTCTGTAGATCCAGATCAGAGAACATCCAGATTGTTTTTACAGAACTAATGCCAGATACATTTCAAATTATTATGTATGCAATGATTCTAATAAATTTATAACTCTTACCAAACTAAAATTTAAAAAAACATATAGCTGAGAAAAATAATTTTAAAACATACCAAACATTCCTTAAGGAAGTTAAAATTTCCCAAGAATTTTAATAATAGATGTTATTATGAGAGAAAACAATATATATCAAAATCAAAAGTGGCATAATAAGAAGGATTTTTCACTAATGCAAGTATAAGACATTAAAAATACATGAAAATGAAAAACCTTTCACAATGCTCTACTGTTTGTACAGTACAGCATTTAAAAAGCAATACCAGGGAGGATGTAAAGCCACATAAAAGCTCTGGACAAGGGACTGTAAAATGAGATTCCCTCATATCAGACTAACATCAGAAAAATAACTTCCCTGTGTAGATTGCCACTATTTCTCTTCTGTTTACCTATGGTAACATGATAAATTTCCAAAATATCCAACAATTTAATGATCTTTGATGTTGCCCTTATGACCAAAAGACGGAACAAGACTTCCATATTTGACATTTAGATATGGAAAGACTCAAGTTACCTGCTCAAGTTTGAACAGAAAGCCTCTGGCAGCCCTGCAAACCAAAACTGCTCCTGAAGCCCAAGAGATTCAAAAACAACTGGACCCTCCTTGTTTGCCATTTCTGCAGGAACACATCAAGGTGCAACCAGGCAGTCCTCTGTAGAGAAACCACAACTCACCTCAAATCTGGTTTTGAGACAGAAACTACAGAGACAGAGGCTTACACTGTTGACAATCTGAGCAAAAATCTCCTACTTTAGGACCTTACTGAGGAGAAAGATTGGCTGTGCATCAGCTCTGGGCATAATAGTTTGAAAAAAGAGCCCAATGTCCAAATATCTTGATTAGAAAGCTGTTTAAAGTTTGTTCAACACTGTTCATATCCATCAAACACTTCATTTTTTCTTTATTCAATTCATCTTCCTCAACAGGAAGTTACAGCCAGGTGTAATCACAGAGAATTAGCTCAGCATTGGCCAAGTACAGCAAGAAAGTTCATAGGAGCACAGTTCTCTTGACAATAGCATCACAGTTAAAGGCAACATGAGTGGACAGGCTTCCCCAGCTCAGGATTGCCCATCCTAGCCTCACTTAGAGCATATACTATGTTTTACTTACATCAATCTGTGTTTTCAAAGAACAGCAGCTCAAACTTTAAATCTACAAACTATATAGGCAGAGTAAGTGTTTAACATAAAACATGTTTCTGTGTGAAAAGAAAATTGAGAATATACAGACTTGGAAAGCACAAATTTCAACAGATTTTTCATACCTAGTGTGTGCTGGTTTTGGCTGGTGTAATTTTCTTCACAGTGGCTGGTATGTGGCTGGGTTTTGGACTTGTGCTGAACACAAGGTTGATAACATGGAGATGTTTTTGTTATTGCTGAGCAGAGCTTACACAGACCCAAACCCTTTTCTGCTTTTTCACCCTCCACTCTGACAGGGAAGTTGGAGGTGAATGGGAGACTGGGAGGAGACACAGCCAGGACAGGTGACCCAAACTGACAAATGGGATAATGCAGACCATGTGACACCATGCTCAGTATATAAAGTGAGGCGAAGAAGGAGGGTTGGGTTGGAGATTTGGAGTGGTGGCATTTGTCTTCACAAGTCACTGTTACCGTGGTAGGTCTGGCTGTCCCGGAGGTGGCTGAACACCTGCCTGTACATGGGAAGCAGGGTATTAATTTTTTGTTTTTCTTTGTTTGTGTGTGTGGCTCTTGATTTCCCTATCAAGCTGTGCTTATCTTCAACCCACCAGTTTTCCAGCTTTTACCCTTCCAGTTCTCCCCCAGTCCCACTGGTAGGTGAGTGAGTGAGGGCTGTGTGGGGGCTGGTTGCCAGCTGAGGTGAAACCATGACAGTCCTTTTTGTTGCCAACTAAGGCTGTTGTGGTTTAGGACTGGTATTCTCCACTTTAGTACTCCTTTAAAACCATGTGCCCCTCCCCTCTCCAAATGGAGGCAGGCATTGAGGTAAGAACAATTTGCTGGAAATAGCAATGATAAAAAAAAAAAATTAAAAATGATATTTTAAAGCAACAATATTAATAACAATAGGTATAAGAAAATAAATTATTCACACAGAAAAACTCTCAATACTAGACAATATCCCTCTACTATGGATAGTATATCCCATCTAATAGATGGATCCCTCTACTGTGTTTCTTGAGCAGAAGGAATCTCTTCTCCCCAGAAGGGATTCCCCTTTCTCCCACCCCAGCAATGACGAGAGGTGGTATAGAATAACCTCTGTGTCCTACCGTGCCCCCTCCTGGATACGGCAAAACAAAACCTGTCCTGGCTGGAACCAGGACACACAGAAAGTAGTTTCATACAAGAGCTGAAGTCCAGTTTAGAATGAGCACAAACTCTTCAGGAAGAGGGCCAGCATACAGTCTGCTAGTGCTGTTACACGTTGCTTTTCTGACCCATGTTTGACAGAATCAGCCTTGCATGCTGCCACCACCCTGAAGAATGACTAGGCCTGTCTAAGACAACATTTCATAACTAAATCCAGAAACACCTCACCTAAAGAGCAAATGTGTGATTCAGTTATTTTTTGCTTGGACAAACAATTTTTCCACCTAGTCTATACCTACAGAACAGGAAATCTGCTGTTTCCACAGAAAAAGCTGCAGCCTTCCACTCTCACCAGAATATCTCCTTCATGTTTAAGAAACCCAATCAGCATTCTCAAAGGCTCTGATTTCAGTGCAAGTTGTACATCTTAATTTTATTTAAAATGTCTTCTGGAAACTACTGAACGTCCTCTCCTCCAGTTTCTCACAGTATGTGTCAGGGATACACAGGAGGGGCCCAGGAATACATTGCAATATCAAATATTATATATGGTTGGGTTTAGTTGTGTTAACACAGCACAGCCATCCCAGCTGAATTTGCCTTGAAGATAAAGTATAAGCAGCACTGCTTAGTATGCTTCACAGTTGCCTCTAACAAGGTTTGAATGAAGGACAGAACAAATACAAACAAAATTATCTTACTTCCTATTGCACTTAAATTTTGACAGACTGGAAACTCTCCAAATTCTCCCAGTATTTTGTGGTTAAAATAGGAAAATCCAGTCTGCTACAAATGGAGAACAGTCCAATTAAACATATTTATTACTGAAAAATTGTCATCTCTGGAGCTGCCTTGAAGCATGATGCATCATCAAATTTGCCTGCTAAGGAAGCATCACGTATATAATGACCGAAGTTTGTGACATTAGCAAAGACCCTTCAAGAATGAAAAGTGATACAAATTACTGCAAGCTTTGCTTTCCAAACTTCTGATTGTTCCTGAATATGACACAAATGAAATCAATCTAAACTTACTCATTTTTCCAACAGCTGTTAAGATCTCTCAAAGAGTCAGTCCTTGGGGACAATTTATCACATCACAAAATGATGACTTTTGCACCACGACATGCTGACATTATACTATCCTATTGTCACTATTTGTGACAAACACAGCCCTACAACAACCTTTTGTTAACCTCTCTGATACCATGGACAAATATTTGACCATGTAGTGCAAATAGAATCAATGACACCTTTGGGACCAAAGTAGAGCAAGTCTGTTCCCTTGTGTAAGCCAATATCAGCCTATTTGCTCCTAATTTTATGGTACCAGAAATGCCACAAGTGCCACACGCTGTGATCCTGCAATACCTCAGACCAAGGACAGCCTGACATGCAAGGAGTTAGTTCATTGCAGTAGTCAAGCTAAATGAAGCAGTAACAGAACTCTATAGTCAACATCTTTAAGTGGTAATAGGGAAGGATGAACCCAAATTAGCCTTCTAATTATTTTCTCTTTAACTTGACTATTTAGGCAATTACCTAAGTTACACAGTATAATGCCCTGAAAATTTTTAGTACTGAACAGGCTTGGTTTGCTGCACCACTGTTCCTTCAACAAAAAAAAAAAGTGAAGGAAGAAAACCCTTTTTTTCCCCCCATGTAGATATAATAATGATGCCTACTTTTGTGTCATTCCTCAGAATTACTAGCATGTGATTCAGAAACTACAAAAAATTACAAATAGAATTGGTGCTGCTTTTGTTGTCAGGATGAGCCTCATGCTGTTAGCAAAGAGAGATGAGAGCCACCTAATGCTTTGGGGGCTTAAATAGCTGTTAACTAACAGAGTGACCACTATGGTTGCAGTATTAGCCCAAGGATCTGACCCAAAACACTGAAGCTGCTGTGGCCTGGCAGAGCCTTTGGGCTCAGTGACACCAGATGGAGAAGCCCTGCTCTCACAGCTCAGTGAGTGCAGCACAGAGCTCAGGACAATGAAACTCCACTACAGGGAGCCTTCTGCTGCAGGGAAGTGATGAGGACTCAGGTCTCGTTTCTCTCTGCTGAATCGATTGCCTGAGCAAGGAGATTGATGCAGAAATCAATTCACTGATGCCAGCTGGTTTCCCTCTATCTGCACTGGTAGTAAGTTGATTGGGATATTAGTTTCCTTCAGCTGATGTGTCTTCCATATGTAACATGCTGACCCTGGTGATGCTGAACACACAGCAGCTAGAAAATTTAAATTAACCAATCCATAGAAAGGAAGGTAGGGGAATAAGAGAGAATAAGACAAAGAAAAACAAAAACCAGCAACCCTCATCTCATGTTAAGAGGCTTGTTTCTTCTAGATAACTGCAATAATATAGAATTTTAGAGAAAATAAAATGAAGAGGAAGAACATAAGAAAGAACAGTGTGGAATTCAACAATTAAAATATAATTCTTTGGTTATTACTTGTTTCTGTTTACTTTTGTCCATTTTGTAAGCTCTTGCACCTCTTTCTTCCCATTACTGTTAGCATTCCATTACCTGTAAGACAAATTAATGCCAAGGATCCTTCCATAATGGATGAAATTTAAGTCAATGAAGTGGTGATGCTTCATTCATAGCTGAGAAATACAATCACAGCCTGAGTTCCCAGAGAGTCTATAGATAAACCACTATAATTGAATGTTTTTACTGATGACCTTCAAAACAATTTTTAAAATTGAAAGAGAGCACTAGTAATCTCTATTTAAAAATGATGAGCTATTTGTAAATAATAATGAGCAAAATTTTCAAAATTCACCTTCAGCACTTCTTAAAATCTAAGAAACTTGATCATGCCTGTTTAATAAAACTTTTAAGCAACTTAAGAGAAAAGGATTGATTTCCATTTCAAAAGAATCACCAATTTTTATTGAACAAAAACCTAGCTTAACTGTGTCATGCAAACTTGGAACAAACAAGCAGAATTTCTTGTATGTATCAAAACAACTTTATTATACAGCACACCAGAAGATCAGCTGTTTTAAAGTCAAATGCTGAGACATCAAAGGCATATTTTCATACATGGAAAGGGTGAGACACTTGAATACTCTCAGGTAAGCTTCCATAAATTAAAAATGAGACTCACTTGTTGATAAGAACATACAAAGTATTGGTTATTTACCAAAGGAATAATGGCTTGAATTTAAAATTAATCCTGGCTTAGATGAAGTTGTCCATTTAATGAACATTTATTCAACTTCAAATAACCAAGGAAAACATTTGGGATATTTTGTGCTTTTTGCATATGACAGCACCATCATCCACACATCTAAAAGGATGCTTTAATAAATTCCATAGAAACAAAAAGACATCTAAAACTGCTTTTGCCATGCATCTTTCCTTCCAAAAACAACACTCACTCAAGACAAGTAACACTCATTAAAGTACCTAAATTGGTGAGAAATTTACAATAGAAAAAAACACATCATTTGTAAATTGTGTGGATAGATCTACTTGTTACTTCATATAATTTTCTGACTTCAAATACTATTTAAATCAATAAGAATTGATAAATGGTTTTAAAATTCTAAAATGTAGAGACAAATCCACAAAATCTAAATTACTCAGAAAATATACCCCGAAATTTTTACTCATTTATCTTTAAGGAAAGGATAATAGAAATCCAGTACTAGCAAGTACATGAGTTCATCTTCCCTCTCATTTCATGTTTACAAACAAGGTGCTTCTTGCACCTGAGAAGCTTTTACAGTTACCCCTGAGCCACAAAGTGCTGTTGGCCAGAAAAGCTGTCTGGTGAAGGATCACAAAATTTTCATCTGAGTCTGATGCTCTTCCCTAAATATCCACAGGTCTAGCTGAGTACAGACATTCCCATGTTCTTCTTAGAAGTCATTCCCATAAGACAGTATCAATTTCATGTTAGATAAAAGCACTCTAAATCTGTTCATCTTCTTTCAGTCCATGAACCTCAGTGACTACACAGCAAGTGCACTTGCATCAGAGAAATAAGCTATGCCAGAAACCAAGACCTTACATGTTTTTGCTTTTTACTCTCGTGTTTTGAGGGCTCCGATAAAGTGACACCTTGGATATATGAGATTCAAAGTTGCCTCCTGTGACAGCTTCAAACTCATTTGCTGTCTCTGCTTTCCTCAGATTGTGTTTGTTTCCAAAAGAAGCTTCATTCATTTAAATTCCTGCAATAAGTAACAGCTTGTAAATATTTAATTTCATTTAAAGGAAAAAGAATTCATTGCCTATCAGCTGCAAAAAATAATAATGAGGCATACTTGGCAAAGTCCCACCTCAGAATGACATCACCCAAGTATGAGAATGACATGCACTAGTATTTGAACTTAACCCAGACAATAAAATCCACAGCAACTGACATTTCAGAAGCTGTGTTTTGCTCACAATACCTCTTTTATATATTAAATCTAACACTGAATAGATTATGATTATTTTTCAATTACACCTGGATGATCAAGCAAGTCATTTCAAATTCTTATTAGATGGCATGTGCAGATCACAGAACTGGAAATGGAATTTTGAGTATTTCATTTCTAATTATGATTATTTAAACTCACCTGGAAGCTTAACACAGAAGCAGTATACTTGATAGTATGTCCCCAATCCAAAACTAACCCTAGGTAAGTTTAAGGGATGTCTTCACAGCTTTCAGTTTGGGGCATTAGGTGAAATATAACACTCCTGGGCCAGTTTCAAGTAAGATGATGTATTTTGGGGACAGTTGTTTTTTAAATATCTGCTATTGCTATGCTCAAGAGCTACAGGTCCTGCCATGAACACAAGATTTCCTTAAGCAATGCCATGGAGTGTGTCCAATTCTACACACAACATGTGACCAAGTGTGAACATCTACTTTCATGGGAATGACAACTCCCAAACTGATGGCATGTCAGTGTCATAACTAACCATGGCTTTCAAGATCTTCTTTTTCAGATGGAATGGGGAAGGTGATGCTATTCAAGCCCTCAAGGGTGAGAAAGGTGATTTAATACTGAGAAGGAAATGAAGGGAGACTAACAAAGGAGACACACAGAGACAAAGGAAGGAGGAATGAGACATACAAAAAAAAGCAGACGAGGAAGTAACAGAAACAATGGACAGCTGCAGAACTTGCCTGAAGGGGAGCAAAGTTTCTGACTCACTGATAGTGACTGTGACAATCAGGTTCACTTAATAAATACAAGTCTGTTTAGTGGCTACAAAACATAAAAGCTTGCCTATTTTGTGCAAACCATCCACATACAACAGACTGTGGATCAAAGACTATGGACTCTTTATATTATTCCCTGGCACAGAGTGTATGACTAAATGTGAATTTCAGTGCTCTCATCTCAATGGGCTCAACTTCTGAGCTATGGACCCCTGTGAAACATCACACTGGGCTGAGCTCTGCTCCCTCAGGGAAGCCTTGATGTACTTCACAAAGTACAGCAATGCAATAACCAGACTTGCTGGCAGTTTCTGCAAACGAGATAAAAATTACATCCTTCTGTAGCTTTACATTCCCATCTTTAGGAACAGTCTCTTCACAGTTAGGAACATGAGAGCCAAGATGCAATCCCTGCCAATAGATGGACATTGATTCAAACAGGAAGTAGAGGCACTTCTTTTCATGCAGCTCCAGTGTTCATAAAGCATCTCTTGCCTCAGAAACACACACAAAAGCACCCTGAACATTTCTGTGTGCTTGCAGACTGATCAAACTAAACCAAGTCCACCCACTGATGAAGAAACTTGTCTTTTATTCAATTCTTATGTTGTAGCAGTTCATGTCAGTTTAAGAAGTGCCTTTCTGCAGTTAACTAAACCACAAAAAAACCAATTTATATTGATAATTTACCAGCTAACAACTCAGTTCTCACATGGATTATATATGGTTGTCTGATATCAGTCATCTCCCTATCAAGGATTTTTAAATCAAGGAATGGAACAGAGGGCACAACGTGCTTATATAATAAATTTTAAAAATTCTCTCTTAGGGTTTTCCAGGAGCAATGAGATTATTAAAAGGCTCAAAGCCTTCTAAATAAAGCCCACTTTATAAAAAACCATCTGGTTTAAAGCAGTTGGAAGAGGAGGAAGAAAGGAAGGAAGGAAAAGAAGATCTTGTTAGTAGCCCTCAGTGCTCTGCCCAGTAGCCCTTGAGAGAGGCTGCAGGAAGATGAACATGTGTATTTCATTATGAACTGAAAACATGTTCACTGAGCTACAATTTTTAAGCAAAGGTGCCTGATTCAGCCTACATGCAGGGAATGTGTTCCTTCTGCATCTTACTTCACAGAAGCTGACAGGAACCAACAAGTTAATCAGTGAATCAGAAAGTGGGTTTCACAGAGCTACAAAAATGCCGTGCAGCTGACATGCAACACATTTCTTTGCCTCTCTTCTTTAAACTGGTTTTATACAGTGTTAAATAATAGTATCTGTGACCTGAGAGAAATTTAGTACATTGATAGTGGGCTGCTTGCTCAAAGAACATGGACACTTTTGTTCTATCCACACATCCTCTTCCCTCTTGCATGTGGTCAGCAGCACCTTGGTGGATGGCACATACAAGAGAGGAAAGAAGAAACTCTGGATTCTTTCATATGTGTTTTGCCTATCAGGCTGGGAAACTACAAAAAGAAGAGGATCAGATCTCAGCTGACACCACCAGTACTGGCCTCCCTCACCCAGGGAGAAAGAAAGGCTCAGAACCACTAATAGTAACAGCTTCCCAATTTTCTACCCCAAGCACCAATACAGTTCAGGGCAACCAGAGAGTTCACTGTCAGTCCCCTGTAATCTGTCACTGGTGCTCAGGACATAGCTCTCAGCATAAATGTTTTGCATACTTTCTGTTCAGCTTGTGCTTCTCACTCAGGGCAAAGAACATGTTTCAAGACTGCTCTCAAGGCAGATGAGCCCTTTCCACATACTAGCCATTTTGTGGTTGGGTAACAGGCAGGGAAACACAGGAAACCACTGATTAAGAGCCAAATAAATTAGCAAAATAAGAAATGGCCTTTTACATCAAAAGCTGCAACTTTGATGAAGTTCTACAGCCTATGAGGAGGCATCTGTATTGGGGAGAAGAAAGCTTTTTCTATGCTCTAAGCTCATAAAATACAGCAGTACTGAAGATTCCAAAGCCCTATGCCCAGCAATTCAATGAGTGCAGGTTACAAGAGTGAAATGAGAGGCCAGAAGGAGTGAAGTTCAGTTAGCACATGTGCAGAACAGTGTAAGGCAGCCACATCTAATGTGAACCCGCAGTACTCTCAACAGGGCCCCACAAAGTGCTCAGAAAGAGCACAGAGGGATCCCTCCCAAAAGCAGCTGGGAACTTACAAATAGAAATTTACTGATTCCATCCTGCCATGGAGTAGGATACAGGGGTTTCTTTAGTTAAGAATCATCCAGATTAGACCCTGTAAGTAGAAACACACAAATGCATAGCAGATCCTGAGAATCTGATTTTGACTTCCTTTTCCACTGGGAAAATGGCTGCAGGTTTGAGGTGAGGTGGGCACAAGAGCATCAGTCTTTCTATGACATCCAACTGCTCTAGCATCACCAGCCAGGTCTGTGGGAATCTCCAGGCATTTGCTGCCACAAATCTCCCCAGAATTCACCTCATGAGCTCTGTACCAGGCTGTTAGAGCACTGCATATGTGCATGACATCCATTTGGATCCCCATTGACTGGTGGTGGTAACTGAAGTAAAGATCTCTGCACCAAGAAAGAAATCCACTAATCCACCTGCTCCTGGCCCATGCTGCTTTTGTTTGGTTTATTTCTGGTTTTCTATCTCATCCATGGAGCCCTTCAAAAGCCATGCATAAACAGAGCTGCCCATACACAAGGGGCTCACCAGTTCCCTCAGGGTTATACTCTTATCTCTACCTATGTTAACACCGGTGCCTCCTTGGGCTGAACACCCAAAACAATTGCTGGGAGCATAAAACAAGAGCTGAGAGAAGTGTATTCTGCTCTCCATAAATGGCAAGACTTAATGAGTGCTGCTGCAGATTTAGATGTGTCAGACTTTACAAACAAATCCTCTGAAAAGACCAAGTTACAAAGTATCTTTCTGCTAGCAAACACAGGAAAAATACCTTATTGTACCCCTGGAGGATTTTAGGGCAACCTACTACAATTGTGTTTTCAATGAAGAAACAACAATTTCTTCAGAATCAGTCGCATTTACCACTGTGAAACAGTGCTGAAAGCTCAAAGAGTGATTCCAACATCCTCCTCTCAGCCTCCAGCTCCATTCCCTTGGGCACCTGTCTTGCAGTGACAATTGTTGGTGGAGGAAAGCATAGGAATGCATTAATCATAAACAGGCTCTTCTTCACCACCTGAGAAAAGCAGCATTTCTCCACCATAGCTCAGTTAGGGAGGCCAAGCTGCACATTGGTAAAATTTACAGGTGCAACAGCTCGATTCTCAATCATCATCATCATCATCATTATTTATTTGTGTTACACAGCACATAAATGTTACCAACTCAGAGCAGAACCCCAGGACACATCTTGCTCACACACATGCAGGGGGAAGATTGCTCTTCCCCTGGGCACTTGCAGTCCAGGGACCAGACCACAGACAGTTATTGTGATTAAAAAAAAGTGTTTTCACAGAGTGTAGCTTGCCATCTGCTAAAACTTAACACACTGGCCAGTAAACATGGGCCTACTGCTCTACAGGAGTAAGGACACATCACAGGGGTTGGTGCTCCCAAGTACAATGCTGCAACACTTATGCAGCTTTACTGCACCTCCAGTGACAAAGAAACAAAGTTCATAAAGTGAATGAGGAAAAAAAAAATCTACTTTATCTACTAGAATAAATTTTTACTAATGTTACTGCACAGAAACCACAAAATCCAGCTTTTTTTGCTAATGAACAAATTAAGTTTCTATGACTTCCCTTAAAAAAGAAAAAAAACCCAACTATTTGCTGTTCTGTGATTTTCTTTCTAGGAAAACAGATAATCATAATGATAATTAGAAGGATGCCAGAAATTACCAATAATCTCTGTGTGCAAGTACATTTCTAAAAATGTGCCAGTCAGACACACAATAGGTACTATTATATCTAGATACTGTCCTATCCAGATGGTGCAATTAAAGAGCTAGAAAAAGTGAGCTACAAAAGAAAACTTAAAAGGTAAAAAAAATATTATTCAGAGAAATAATTATTAGTTTACAAGAGAAGAAAAAGTACAAACACTGAGAAAGAAACATAGTTGTTTGATTAAACTGCTAAACAAAGGCAGAAAAATCATATTAAATACAGGTTAAGTTTCACTGATACTGTTTTTAGTCACATAATCTTAAGCTGTTCTATGATCTTGAAGTGCCAGAGTCTAGGCATTTAAATTAAACTGGACTACACATTAAAAGGAGTCCTGATCAAAACAAACATCAGAACAAGCAGACAAGTTTGCATGACTTGTGAGAATCTTTTCTTCTCTAATTCCTGGGCTGTACTGTCAAAGGAACAAAGAAATCACAGATGTGATAGTCCTGCCTCTTTTAGGTGATAACCATTACTTTAATATCAAAGTGCAAAGCTAATTTTTAGGCAAAAGCCATCCCAAGAAATGGAGAAGTAACATTATTCTCACCTTGCAGGTGAGAAACTGCAAAATCACCCATGAAAGGCAAGTGGTATTTCAGAAGATACTGGTGAAGTAACTGGCAAAAGTTCTTTGGCACTACTGTTCAGCTTCTTCAATTTAATCCAACAGCTGTTGGAACCTCATGCTCTGTCTCTGGCCAAGCCTTAAATTTCCCCCAGGCATCAGCTGCACCTCAGTTCTTGCTTAGAGCTCACAGAAGTGGTGACAGGGCTGTGCAGAGCATCACCAGCTCTGCCAGGGCTCTCAGTCCTGCAAGGCAGCAGCACCTCAGCGTCTCTGCTCTTCCCACAACAGCCTCACCCAGGGCTGATGATCCCCAGCAGAATTCATAAGCCCAGCACTTCTCAACTCATCACACTAAAGTCAGCAAGTCCAGCATATGTACGCAGCTTTCTCAGGCATGTCTGTCAACATTGTCAGGGATCAATCCAGAGACCTTCCCCATCTCCTTCCCACTGCAGAAGTCCAAGCTTAGACTTAATGGCTGAAACACAGAATCACAGAATGGTTTGGTTTGGAAGGGACCATAAAGTTCATCTAGTTTCAGCCCCCCTGCCATAGGCAGGAAACCTTCCCCTAGACCAGGTATCTCAAAGCCCCATCCATCCAGGCCTTGGACAGCTCCAGGAATGGGGCACCCACAGCTTCTCCAGGCAACTTTTCCCAGTGTCTCACACCCTTGCAGTGGAGAATTTTCTCCTTCCTAAAGAAGTAAAGCACAGCAAAGGATCCCACACGTTATTTCTTTAGAAGTGGTTTTGTCATTGGTGATTTGTTAGAGTTTGAAATTATTATTATTGGAACAGGGGGTTGGGATGGGAATGTTTGGTAAGGAATGTGAGACTTTGAGAATAAAAATTCTGAAGATGTTGCAGGTTATCAAGTTTCATTCTGAGCTACAGCAAGAAGTCAAATACTGCAGAATAGTTTCAACCTATACTTTCTGCTTTTGCATAAATGAAGTTGAGTTTTCAGAACAACAGAAGGATCCCACCTGATTGTACTGCCCATTCTCTCTCCTTTATGTGAACAACCTTTGGTCTTAACTGACACAAACATAAAACATTATATTTGGACAGGCAAAAGACTTGGCATAAAAGCTTCTGCAACCTGGGCAGTTTCATGTTTTAAATTCATAAGGTGGTCCATACCTTACAGAGCTTTCCATTTTAGCAGAACAATTACTGTTTTTATGAAAAGCTCATAATTTCCCCCTTCCATTCTTTAAAAAAGGATCTTCTACTCTATTGAATTTTAATAAAGTCCAAAGAGATGTCCTCAATTCTTTCTCCAAAGATGTATATCAGTAGATTTCTAAGACCATCAGCTTGGGAAGAATGGATTATGTTCCCACAGGGATATGTGAACTGCTATCCCCAGCCTAAACCCATCCCTTATGATTGTTTTGTTTATCATGCACGTGTAATGCATCAGCAGTATCAGAGGGAGGATTTCAATCTGGTCTCTCTCTAGAGTGTACATTGCCAAATTTCCCTCTTAGATTTAAACTGAGCCTGTCCCAGTGTCAGCACAGTAGTTTTGCTATAATAGTTTGTTCCTAAGCAAGTCAGGTAATGCCAGTCAAACCACCAAACCAGGTAAAACCAGGTATGGCTGCAGGTTCATGGAGGAGGACTTGGAAGCATGTTTAAAATACACATTTACTAATTAAATTTTATATCAATTTTAAGTGTCTGCTTAGGGGATGAGAAGAGGTGCTATCTCTCCTTTAGCAGCTGGAATTTACTGAAGTGTGGATAGAGCTCAGCAGGCAGCAATATGACTTAGAGCCAGATGTAAGGCTGGTAGAGAGGGAAAACAGAGGCTGGTAGAAGCAAATAGATGAAGTAAGCCAGAAACTTTATACCAATAAAAAAGAAAAAGGAAAAAGAAATTTTAAACTCCTGAGTTACTTCAATCAGATTAAAATCATTCTGCTTTCCATGTGGGATTCTGCTGTTCCATTCAAATATGATTATTGGGTTTGGTTTCTGTTTGTTTTTATAATCACACTCTCATCTCAAGGAATTTTAAGAAAAACCTTCCCTATGGGAAATCTACTTTTCACTTTGCAATATATCTGCCATTTATCAAAGGTCTGAGCTGTCAGGATTTTTGACCTCATGCTCCCTTTAGTTTCATAAAATGTAGTCTGACTACTCTGCAGAAACACCACCCAAACCTTACCAGAAATGGACTTTAGCCCATGTTTGCACAGATAACTACATTTACCATTACAGGTACTGCAACAGTAGTGTTGAACTCAATGCTTTTT
This sequence comes from Molothrus aeneus, assembly GCF_037042795.1. NCBI lineage: Eukaryota > Metazoa > Chordata > Aves > Passeriformes > Icteridae > Molothrus > Molothrus aeneus. The sequence continues at coordinate 62,080,851 of NC_089649.1, read as the reverse complement.
ATAGTTTTCCTCACAACTGATGGCAACCGAACAAAACAGAAACCAAGTAAATAAAACATCTGCCAGAAGAATACATGTAGTCATCACTAGCCTCTACAAACCATAATGGTGAAACTGTATCAAAAAGAGAAAGTTTCTAAATTGAACAAAGTATCTGTATATCAAGTATAAACAAGTCTGTATCTGCTAAAGTTTTTGTGTGTAGCAGTATCTGTAGACATGCAATAAATCTTTCTTTTTGGTAAGCCACTGCTTTTAGGACTCAAAAAATGTATGTGCATATTTATATTTATTTTCCAAAACAAACATGTTTATGGGGGATCATGACCTCAAGTTACTGCACAAATAAGCACCTGCATGGACTTAATATTTTGACAACAAACAAAAAAATTAAATACTGGCACCATGAAACTGCAGACTTAGAAGAAGCTGGCCAAAGTCCTGCTCACACTACTTTAGCAGTCTGCACACAGCACAAAGAGCAGCCCCTGAATCAAAATCAATTGTGAATACAAGTCTCATTCTCCCCCTATTTCTGCTTTGGCTTTGATTTTTTTTTTTTTTTAAATTGGCTAGTATGAATGCAGAACGGGAATTCTTCAGGAGGGTCAAAAAGAATATAGTTTTGCAAACAAAGTTGCTTATCTAGCACCAAAAAAAAGAGCTCCTGGGATGACTAAGGTCTCTTCAAAGGAAAAGTAGGATTTTTAAAAGCTGTCATGAATTGAGTATTTTTCCCCCAAATCAGAAAGGCTCGCATATTTTTAGTAAATCTGGGCACATGCATATTTAGCTTAACACACCAAGGGCTATTCTTTTAGCATGCCACCTGTATATATTCCAATTCTCAGTGTTATTTATCATTACATGGATGGCAATTACTCGCCCTTCCCACAGTAAAAGAGTGTTGCACCACGCACCTGCCATGTCTTCAGTTTATGATATTTTAAGACTGGCAGGAAAATTAGTTCCACTTGCATGAGCCTTTGTCTGAAAGTAAGACCACACAACAGCTTTCTGTGGGCAGAGGGGACAGAGAGCAGAAATACTAATTGCAGGAATTCACTAACCAGATACATTCTTGCTGTGACAAGTACAGGCTTTGCAAGACCTACATCACCAGTGATGGTTTTGGCCATACATCCCACTGCAAAGAAAGGCTGGGGACGTGCTTCTTGTTCATAGGATTTGTAAATAATTATTAGACTACAAAATAAAGTAATGAGGACACAAAGCCAGAAGCAATTTGCCTATCTCCCAGTACAGCTCTCTCTTGACAAAACAAGGAATTGTACCCTGATCTTCCCAGTGATTCAAGCCCACTTCACAATCCATGCAACCACATCCTCTGCTTTGCCATCAAAGCCACCATTTCTCTAACTCACCAAACTAACAGCATTACAAGAGGATAATAAGTCAATATCAGACTTCTACAGTACAGAGAAGAGGGAAGAGAGAGGATCAATTTAATTTATAGCCACCCTAGCTTATCTCATGACATCTCATGCAACCAAAAATCTCACAGCCCTACAACTGCAGCACAGGATGATTTACACAATGGAAATTATTTTTTTAAAACTCCATCTGCACATCAACCTAACCTCTGCCCCTCTCACATTTATGTATTTGCCCTTGATCCACACACAAGTACTCCATGGCAGCACTTTCAATGAGCTGTTCATGCAGGTGAACATCCCTGAGGGATGCAGCTGCCCCCTCTGCTTTTATAGTTATTTATCTCTTCATCATGGAGCTCAAAGGAATAATCCTATTGCATATTTCTTCTTCATTTATTTTACTAGGTGATGTGTTTAAGAGGATATGTGATCATCTGGAGCTCATCACTGTCAAATTTTCAGCCACAGCTGTAAAGGGTAAAGAAACCAGTTTAGCTCCTTGGTTTACAAAGTGCTGAGTACCTCCAATGAGGTGCCAAATGTGTGTGGTGACACTTTCAGATTGCTGAGTGCCTCCTGAGGTTAGCAGGGCCTGATCCAAAACCCCACTGCAGGAATGACAACCCTTTCCTTGGCTGCAATGTTCCTGGGACAGAACAGAGCTTTGAGACTCAAGCCTGTGCTTCCAAGACAAGGAAAAACTTGCCACAGATTTAAGAACATAGAATAAGGTGGCAGGTTTGAGAAGCACTGGATCATCGTGTTCCTACCTGCAAACAACCCAGAGTAATATAAATAAATTCATACATATCTACTCAAAGAAATAGACATTCAAAACTTCTTTAAATATGTTTGGGATCAGGTGCTTATTTTCAATTGTTTGAATATAACATACAGACATGCAGCAAAATTCTCTCCAATCCTCTGGAGGCCATCCTGTTTCCTCTGAGCTTAATGTATTTCTTCCACTCCTTAAAAAAAATAATAATAAAGAAAAAAATATTCTATGAACTCTCTTTACAAATCATTTTTCTCTGGAAACCTTTGTTAAAATCAGCCCTTCTTCTGCAAGCATGCAATAAAACAAAGCTAACTAACATGAAAAGAAGCTGAAAAAATGCTGACAGTCATATTGTAAAACATCCAGTGCAAAGACTGGCTGCTTTCATTTGGGTTAAGGCAGCAAAGTCCCTCATTAACAGGTCACTTGTTCAAATACTATCTTGCTTGACAGTAATCAGCTGATGGCAGGCAGAGTAAGCACCATACTTTGTGAGGAACTTTGCAAAAGTATTTTTATTGAATGTATAAATAATGTACAGAACGTTTGCAGGCATTTGTGATGAGTGTGTCCTTCTGCAATATTGAATTAGTAGATATTAACTAAGCAAACAAAAAAAGAGCTAAGTTGCAGCAAAGACTGTAACCACTTTCATTTCTTTTGACAGTTGCCATTTATCTTTGCTTTTGAAGAGACTATGTGGTAGTATTCTAGTAAGGGAGCTGTAGCATACTGTGAAAAAATAATAACATTTTAGCAATACAAGCCCTCACTGCAGCATCTGTTATTAAATCTTTGCAGAGAGGCGAGGCGAGACCGCTAGTCATAACTGTGGATTAGCAAGGTTCTACTATATTCATTTTAGAGTGCAGAATGCTTTGCATGAAAGCTGTTACTTGCCTTCTATGTCAAAAAATGAACTTATGCCAACTTTTTAATACTGAATTCTTCAAGGAAGCTGTCCTAACAGCCTGCAAGCACTGTCCACAAAAAAATAGCAGCCGTCTAATAGCAGAGAAATGGAGGAAGGACAAAATCAGAATAGCTGATGCTGCTGATTTGCAACACTTTCTTTTCACAGAAAATGACCATCATCTTACACTTCCTTCCTGAGCAAACCAAAAACTGCCTTTGAAAGTGTCAAGCTTTATGATGCTGACTTCAACTCTGACACCCGATTATACAAGAGCATTAACATAAGCGCTCAGCATGCTCCAGGGAATCACTGCATCCTCATCAGTGGAGCCTTAGCAGCTCCACATCCTGGCTGACTCCCTAGCAAAACAGGCAAAAACCCGAGACTTCAGGTCCTAGAGAAAGGATGATAATTCACATACTTATGGGAAGTATAACACACACACTCTGAACTGAGCCAAGTTTAATTAAACTTTATACTAAATTCACAAAGTTCAAGCAGAGTCAGAGCTTAGCTGAATGTAGTTAAAACGCTCAGGAGTTTTCCAGAAACACGAAAATCCTCCAGGAGAAAGTTCATCTTAAGCTTTCATAACGATATTTTCCTGACTATGAAGTTACACAGACAGTGCAAGGTGCTATGTAATATTTACCCATGACGCCCACTGTTATGATATAACGTTTCAGCGAAGAATAAATTAGAAGCAGCAAATCCCTGAAACCACCCGTGCGAATACACAACCATTAATGGATTAATACATAAAGAATTGAACACTAGCTGAAACTGAAAATTAGTTTAAAAAATCTTAGTGGCACCCACCTTTATTGTTTGTCTTTAAAGCAGACAAACAATAAAGGCAAGACACATTGCTTTAACCGTGAAAAGTTGTGAACACTGATGCTCTAATGCAGTATCACTGGTCCCAGCGCAAGGTTTTTATGCACCGATGTGGCTGTAAAAGCCCCCTCGGAGAGCGGCTGCTATTCCGGACCTTTGCGGGACTTCCCTACGCACCTGCGGCGCCGTCCTGCTCTCTCACTCCTGCTGCTCACATCACCTCAAGCCCAGAGCTACGTTTTATTTCATTTCCCGTTTGTTTCGGGTTTTTCTTTCCCCGGCGCTTGAGGAGGCAGAGCGCGGCGTGGGGGAGATTACATGGGGATAACTGAATCGCGGTGAATCGATTAAGCCTCGACAATTTAATCTGGGACTTCTTGCGGAGCTGGAGGAGATAATCCCCGCACCGCAGTTCGTCCGTGCCTCTCCTATACCCGGATACCCTGGCACAGACCCGGGGGCACGCCGGCCGCACACGGACACCGCCTCGCCGGTCCGGAGCTAAGCCGCCCTCCTCCTCCTCCTCCTCCTCCTCCTCCTCCTGCTCCTGCTCCTCCTCGCAGCGCGGCGCACACCGCGCACCCGGCGCCTCTGCAAGATGCGCGCTCGCAAACTTTCCAAACTTTCTGGGGAAGTGGCGAGGGGTTCGCGGGGTCGGCCCGACCACGGCGGCGCTTCGCCTCCCGGCGGCACCTCACCGTCCGCAGCGCCCCGAGCGCTGCCCGCGGGGACTCCCCCGCCCCGGGCCGGCCAGCGGGAGGCGGGAGCAGCGCGCTCCGGCCGCACCGAGCGCAGGTTGCTCTCCGCAAGTTGGAAGAGCAAAGCAACGGCAAGGGCAGGGACCCCAAAGCCCGCCCGCGCTGCCCCTCGTACTCACGCTGCTGTTCTCGCCCGTCCAGTGCACCATCGCCTGGTTGTGAGACGCGTCCCCTTTCAGCACGAAGGAGGTGCTGATGAGGGAGACCTGCTCCCGGCCGGCCGCCAAGGATGCTCTCCTGGAGCGGCTGCTCCCCGCCGCCGCCCCGCCGCTCCACCGCGGCTCCGGCGGGCTGCGCGCCCCGCGGGTCAGGGCTACGGGGCGCGGGCGGCCGCAGGGCTCCGCGCAGCGCGGGGCGGCGGCGGCGCCCAGCACCGGCAGCAGCAGCAGCAGCAGCAGCGGCGGCGGTGGCAGCCGGGCAGCCCCGCGCGGAGCGGCAGCGGCGGACACGCGTGGCCCGCCGTGCGCCATGGTGGCTCTCCGGCGTGGTAGTGACAGGCGGGGAGGTGGCGGGGAGGGAGGGAGACACCGCGGCGGAGGGCGGGGGCGGGGGAGGGCTGTAACTGGAGCGGGGCTCAGCGGCAGCGCCGTGCGCGGGGCTGCGCGCCCAGCCGGGGCGGCGCCGCCATCTGCTGGTCCGCGCCGAAACGCCGGGCGGGCGCCGGCGCTCACGGACACGGGCACTCGCGGCCCGCGGGAGCCGCGGCGGGGACAGCTCTCCCCCGCCACTTGTGAACTTTCACCGAAAGCTCCAGGGAGACGCTTCCCAGAGCGCCCCAGCAAGATTCGCGCAGACGCTCGGCGCGGGTGCGCTGCAGCCCGAGGGGCGCGGAGGGCGAGCACCCACCGCTGCCTCTCTGGACACGAGGGACGGCCTTGGCTTGGCCGTCCGTCCCAGGAGGCCGCAGTGAACGGTCAGAAGAGGTCTGTGTCAGAAGCTGAGAGCTGAGGAGCAAATGAAGCCCGTGCAAAAATACGATTTCTGTCATTAAGACAAGCGCTTCCGTGGGGAAAAGGATCTGTTCATTCTTCTGCCCCTCAGCTCATAGGTGGCACCAGGCTCATCACCTGCATCGTCCAGAGCCAATTGCTAATCCGGTGTTGCCCACTGTGGGGACATGAGCCTTGTAATTTGGGATTGATCCATGGCAGCCCCAAGAAAGGCTCTCCGGGCATGGGTACAGCCAGGAGGGACCATGACTGGACCTGTGCAGGGTGGCATCACTCAACTGACAGGTGAAGTGGTGGAAGAAGATTCGGCCACCACAGTTTGAGTGCTCTTGCTGCTTCACTGCAGTGCGCTGTGTAACTGTGAATAAACTGGGACTTTGCCTCACATGCTGTGAAGAGGGCACAAATTAGAAACCCAGAATAACTGAGGTTGGCAGGGACCTCTGGAAAAGTCCTGGTGCAACCTGCTGCTCAGTTGAGGGCCAGCTCTGAAGCTCAATCTAACTTCATGGTAAGATAAGGATACTCAGGCCTAAATGTAAGAAAACAAGTTTGAAAGACCGTTGACAAAAGTAATGACTCCAGGTATAGGCACCCAACAAAGGAGATCTGGGCTGGTTAAACCCAAGGTGAGTAAAGTTAATAAACCAGCTTTAGCTGTAATCTGCCTTTACCCTAATGGCCTAGAAAATTAGGATTACAAAGGCTTTTCTAGGAAGATTAATAGAAAAAATAGTATCCACTGGTTTAACTGTACCATTTACAGGCCTGTGATGACTACCACAGTGACCTACAGTGACCTGGTTATACCAAATTCATGTAAAAACTACTTTCAGCAAGCTATATGACTATGTATTAGCTGCACACCTTCAGTGCTAGGAGACCTGTGGTAATCTGCCCTGTTATTACTGTAATAGCTCAAACCAGAAGGCACTTTCAAATTCAGGATAACTCTCCATTTCAAAAGAAATGCAGAATAAAAGTTAAAACAGTAATTTCTTTTAAATCACATGTGCTTTTTCTGCAGCTCCCAATAAAATCCTCTTTCAGAGTTCCAAGCACAGCCCCACAATCTCAAAACAACCTCTGTGCAGCCTTCCCCCTTGTTCCTCCAGCACAGTGTCTGAACCAAAAGAAGATACTGCTCCTTATCTAGGAGTCTCCAGATGCCAGTTGTGGATATTCTGTTCCAAACACCCTGTCAACAGGAGCCTAGGCAGCACCACATGACCCAGGTCACCAGTAGCTGCCTCTGAAGGGGACTCCTGAAGTGCCATGGATTAAATTCATTTATGAAGTACATTTTGTGTAAAGAGAAAGTTAATTTTTGGTCTCAGATCTTGATTCTGGAGACAATATCAAAAGCTCAGAAGGCCTAGGAGAAGCTATAGGGAGCTAAGGAAGGTGAAACGGAAGTGTGAGACAAGACTGACTTTGCATCCATTTAGTTTTCTCACAGCATCTTATCCCTCTGAAACACTACCCTTGTAAAGCAAAAAACCACTGGGTTTAAGTGAGCAGAAAGTTAATTTTCCAGACAAAACCCTCCTGACTCTTGTAAACTGGTCTCAAGGACAGCTGTGGTCCAACACTTGTTTGAATCACTGCTGTTGGGCGTGTTCTTTAGGGACACACAAGTTGAGCAGTGATTCAACAGTTCATAGAAGACACACCAGCAGAAAGTGATTCCTGTTGGAATAACAGTTCCACTCTGAGTGAGTCACCTTCCATCTTTTGCACCTCTGCACAAAGAGGAACAAGAGAAAAATGCAATGCAGAATTATTAAGGAAACATTGACCAACCACAACTGTATCAACCAACATGAAGGGGTCATTTCCCCATTATTAGGAATACAATAATTTTGATTCTTACATCATGCCCTGTCTCCTGTGTAACTGTGGATATTACCCACAGTTTGTAGAATAACCTAAAAGTATTCAGAAGAGATGGAAGGGCCCAAGTCCCTACATGTTAAAACTGGCATGCAAAACCTAATCCTTCATCCGAATAAATGTGGCTGGACTTTGTCATGCTCATCCATTTTGCATTCACCACTGGGTTTGACAGGCTGGGCTCCTGAGAGCAGCAGCAAAGAGATGGTAACATCCACATTCCTAAAAGTCAAGCTCTCTGTATCTGTCAGCTACTGACACTTCCCATAATGAGACTAAAAAAGGAAAAGAAAATCAGGCAGTTGTTGCAGAACTAATGAAGCCTGGTTTCCTCTAGCTTTGCACCCTATGGTCAGCTGCAAGGTCTGCTTGAGTCTTTCCCCACTGTGAGAATATCTTTTCCATGATTTTCACAGGAACCTAGCAAACCCACTAATAAAGTTCTCCTTGTCTGCCCAATCACAAAACTTGGCATTTATTTTTGTGATCGCCCCCAGTTTGCCAATTTAGTTGAAATTGTCTTAAGGGTTCAGAAGACTCTGGCCCAGGTGGGTGGACAAATCCACAGCCCAATGAATCACTCACTGACAAAGACTAATCAAGCCTTTTATTCTTAGGAAAGTTAATTAAATATTTTACCTAAAGAATGCTAAAGCTGCGAGAAATGGATGCAATTCTTATATATAAATTGTGAGACTTGAATACATGGGGATGAATCACTCAACCCTCAACTATACTTGTCACTAATTGAATCCCTTAGTATCAGGCTTTTAAGAGGTCAAGGATTTAATGGAATCAAAAGTAACTTCTCCATTTTCCTTTCTTTAGAGATTATCATAACCAAGACAGATGTGTGGGCAACACAATGAAAATCTTTGCACCATCTCTTGTCTCTGGCACTTAGTGAAAGACTTTTGCCTGGCTTCTTAAATGGCTGTTGAAGCTGGGTTTATATCAACCAGATTAATACATACTTGCTAAATACTGCAATCTAATAAATATTTCATATGTAATATATCAGTAGTCCACAATAATAAAATGTATCTCTAGACAAGGGATGCTGTAGAAACAATACCTATATGGTATTATTTCACTGTGATGCACACTTAATGACAGTAGAGTTTCAAAATACAAGTATGGAGCACATTGGATGAAAATGCTAAGATTTGCAAAACTGGAAAAGAAGCTTCATTATATAACTCCCATTAATGCATTCAAAGTCCTGTGGCTAAGTCAGCTGAGATAAAATGATGTCTTTATTTTGTCCAAAGTCAGGTGACTGCATCACAGGTCAGAGGCCAATTGTCTTAGGTAGGTACTGTACAAAAAGAGAAACAAAGGTTGATCCAGCTTCCATCCATGGGTTTGCTAGGTTCCTGTGAAAATCATGGAAAAGATATTCTCACAATGTTTGGTTATGCAAAGGACAATCAAAACAACACACTTCTAGTCCAAAGCATGACCAGAATATTTAATTACTTCTTATTCTGTTGTGACTATTCTAGGTGAAATGCAAACACAAGAGAAGTGCTGCTGATTTTTATGGGCTTGTTAGCATCAAGGTTGATAATAAAGGAAGGAAGCTAACTGACAGACTAGCAAATATAATTTTGTTTAGAAAGTCCAAGCAAGCTAAGCAATGTAAGAGACCAACTCTGATAAGTGAGGAGCTCTCCCAGTTTCAAATCTTGTTTAACTGGAACTTCTTAAGAGGTGCCAAAAGGATGGTTTAGATTTAGTCTAAGAATTCCTAAAACAAAGAGGCTTCCCTAAATGTCTGTAATTTTTTATGTCTCTTATAAACTCTGGCTCAGCAAATACACAGGGGCAGACAAAAAGATAAATTACTGAGTATCACAAACCTCTAAGCTCCTCTAGTCCCAAAATAGAAATGGCTCAAAAATCCAAGGCAAGTTTTGTCCTGTTAATGGCAGAATTATTAGTGCTATACTAATAACATTTACTTACATTTTTACTGACTGTCAGATTAGATTAAAAGGCTTCAATTAATCCACTTTATTTTTTACCACATCAATTTCTGATCAACCTTCAGCTACAGAAAGCTTCAAATTCTGCTCAGGCAGAAACCAATATGCAATACTAATACTCCTTTTGTTTGCAAATAAAAATATTGATAACAATTTGTTACATGTTTCACCCTCACAGCTGCCTTAGCTTTAATAAATCAAGATGACTGCAGATGCACAATATGGTAGAAAATCACAGAAGAATTACCCACTTAAGCATGCTCCTCATATATTGTTCTCCTCTTTTAAAGGTTGATTTAAATTAATGTATCAAGGTGCATTTAGGATGCCTGATTCTATTCATTAGATACATAACAATTTCCAGTTACATTGTGTTTATGTTGATCACATCACTAAAAGCACAAGGACCTGCAGGTTTTTTGACAAAATGCACATGCATGCAAGCAACTGAATCTCACACATTTATCAAAATGCCCAACTCCAAAACTCCTTATGATTCACTCTGACCATATCATTAGATAACAACTTAATAAACAGCAAAGTTTTACTACCTCGTTAGTCAATTAACAAAAACCAAATGCTTTATTCTTTGTTAAATGAAAATTATTATACATAATTCCATACTCTTATGCCAAACAGCAGAGCTTTTATTTAGCTATGCCTCTGAGGTTGCAAAATAATTTTATTTGTACACTGCAACTACCAAAAAAAAATCTTTCTATAGTCAACAAATCTAGGTGTCTTAACACTTTTCTCAGTAGTTGCTCCATTTGACAGAATAAAAAACAAAGCAGGTGTCAGGTTTTATTCTCATTAATTCATTGATGCATTGCTGTCAGCAGCCAGTCCAGATGCCCACAGAAGAAAGCTTAATTAATAGGTAGCATTCCTTGTCACAAAGAAAAAAAAAACTCTACTTCTGTGGGAAGTTGTGAAGTAAAAAAAAGTGAGTAACTGCCTTTGTTCTAAGAAGAACTGACTAAGCTACAAAGTACATGTTCAATTATGCTGTTCAAATTTGAACAATATAAAAGAGTGGATTTCAGTATAGTGTATTATCTCTGATTATTACAGAGAGCTCTCTCCAGGTATGGGTATACTAGCTGGCATGCACTTAGGAGAAAAAATTTGGAAGAGCTCTAAGTGATTTAAGGAAAACTTAAATAGCATCCAATTTTACCAGTCTCAAGTTAGCAAACAGCACGTGCACAGAAAAAACTGACACAACTACCCCTTGGCCAGTGGCCTGTAAGCAGGCAGTCACTGATTCAATGAAAGCAATTGAGCAGCTCAGCACTTTTACTAGTGAGTAGATAAATATACATTATAATTTTGTTTAGTTCTAGCTCATAAAATAAAAGAGAAAACAAGTTGTACAATCGCTGTCACTAAGAAAACAGGCTGACAATTAATACAAGCTGTCTTGATCTCCTTAGGTTTTATCTTCCATCAATCAAAAGAAAAAAACCCAGCTAACCTGTACATATTTGTTATGCCACAAAGTGGCTTAGTCTGAAACAGAAAATAAAAGGTGAAGTGTAATGTTGTGGTGGCTATTGTAAGATTATCTGTCTTCAACCTTCATAATTTCTCATCAACAATTAATGAGCAGAGCTCTGAAAACATGGGAGCCATCTACACCTTAAGAGCTCAGAAGAGAACAAAACATTTTTGGTTTATGTGGCCAGCTAGACTATGGGAACTTGGTTTTCCCAGAACAGCTTTCACTTGTGTCTTTTCTGCCCTAAAATTTCATTAAGCTTATTTGGCAAAATATGGAAAGTTGAGAAATATTTGGGTATTTAGATAATCACAATGTGATGTGAAGGATGTAATCCTCAGGTTTAGATTCATCTTCATATTTGTCTATTAAGTTCCTTTTATTTCAAATATAATGTTAATGTCCTACCAACCACTTACATTCTGATCTAATCTTAACAGTACTTTTATCAGTGTCATTTTATTAAACAGTTTGCTAATACAGCTGCATTTCTGAGAAAATGGTGTGAGAAAAATAAATATTAAGCTCACCTAAAACCAAACCATTCTAAATCAGTCTTAGTCTTTTCCAAAGTGTCCAGAGTTCCAGCTGGAAGATCTGGAGACATCATAAAGGCACCATTTTTCTAGGAGGAGATGTTCCCATCTGGTAGATGTTTAGTGGAAGTCAGTATGACATGTTTACAGCTACCTCAGCTGTCCCCTTGAACTCTTCATGGAAAGAGCTTAGCAAGGAATGCAGATGTGAGTAGGCTCCAGTTAATGGTGAATATGTTTTGACCAGAGAGCGAATCCTTTCTACTGCGAGCATGCAAGCTTCAGTGGGTGTGGGACTGGGACACACCTAACACACCTAACTGTGTGGTCTTGTGTGCCTATTCCAAGGGTTGGGGAAGGCTTTTGCTCTGAGTTTTCCAGGGAGTGTGCTAAATTTTGTCTCATGGCTGAGGTCTGCAGATACAGCACTGGCTGGTTCAAAGCCAAACCAAGAAAAATGAGAGGGTTTTCTGCAGAAGACATATTCAGCTAAAACATCATAGAAAGCCACGCTATTTTTAAGCTGTGAAATAGATTTACTTAAAGTAACAGCCTTCAGGAGTGTCTTCTTTAAATAATTAACAGAACTGTACATGAATTTTGTTTAGGTGGTACTTTTTTTTTCTGAGCTGGTTTATTCTTTTTCATGTCCTTTTTTTTTCCTTGTTTGCTTGCTATAAAAATTTGCATGGTCTCAGTGAATAGATAGAGATAAGTCTTTCCCCAAAAAAGGAAGTTACTGAAATAATGTAGCACTGTGAAAAATGTGTACTATCAGATGCCAGGGAACCTGACTGCCACACATTTTGGAGAAGATAATTTTCAAAAAAAAAAAAGCTGTATGAGTAATACTGAAAATTAAAGTAATAGAAACATAATAGACAACTGGTGCCAATTCCTCTCCTACAAACTATTGTTTTTGAAAAGCAAAACAGCTGGAGGCAGATGTTTTATGTAAGTAAAAGGCTGGAGGGCTTTGGAATCACGAACTGGAGAAATACAAAGCACTTCACACTTTCCAAGGCACCCCTTATCGATTCCATTTCTCCACTTAAGAATTCATTTCCTTTAAGTCACTCTTGCTCTGCATTTGAGCCAGTTAAACAAAACCCTACCATATTTTTAACATCTGAAAAATCTTATTTTATGCACAAAGCCAGGTTACTTATATCAAGACACTAAAGGTATATATACTATATACCATTTGTCATTGTCCTATGAGCACAGGATGACCTAACTACCCTGGGAAAAACCAGACTGGTGCATAAATATCACACTGTTTTGAACAGCCCTCTATAAATCCTAGCATTGGTACCTCATTTAAACACAAAGGATGAAAAGGTAAAGTATTTATCTATCTTTTTTGTTTTCTATGTGGTATTTTCTCTCCAGTCCCAAACATTTGTGGCCAACTGTGAAGCTTCCTTTCTCCCAGAATCTTGAAAGTGTCTGAATGTCTCAAAATGCAGGTAGACATTTTCAATGCTCTTGGTTCCTAATTTCTAGGAAGATCAATGGGAGCTATAAGCCCATATGCATTAGAAAATGCATTGCACTTAAAATTTGGCATTAGTGGCTGTTTCAGTTTTCTTTGGAATTATCAAGAAGAGGGAAGTCTGGCAAACATCTGTGTTTTTTCCATATGCCTGGTACATCATTCTGGTACTTTGAACCTGGCAACAAGCACCATGTGAGAGGAAAGGAAGAGCAAATGTGTGTCCATAGGAAATAATTCACTTGCCCAGAGGGGCTGTGGACTCTCCAGCCCTGGAAGTGTTCAAGCCCAGCCTAAAAGGGGCTCTGAGTAACCTGGTGGAAGGATCCCTGCACATGACAGGGGGTGGAACTGGATGATCTTTAAGGTCCCTTCCAACCCAAACCATCCAGTGATTCTAATGCACAAAGTTTGTACAACAGCTTATAGAGTCACAATATTTTTCATAGAGCTCCAGCTGTAAGATCAGGAGATTACATAACAGTCTCAGTGCTGGCTTTAGCAAGTGTGACAGTCCTCATGTCTTCAAAGAAAGACTGAAAACACAGAATAAATTAATCCTCTACACTCAGTATACTGGAAAACAAAAAATAGAGGGATCAAGAACTTCATTTTAATTTTACATTATTTAACACATTCTCATGATTTTTCAACATTTTAGGTTTTCTTTCACAGTGCTGTGGCAGAAGGGCCTAGCATGATGTTCTCACCATCTTCTGCCTGACTAAACTTGCAAAAGCATTTGGTGGTTATCACATTACTGGACTTGAGATGATTGCTTCTGCTTTTGAAATGATACTTAGAATCACAGCATCATAGAATGCTTTGGGTTGGAAGGGATCTTAAAGATCATCTAGTTTTGACTAGATGCCATGGGCAGGGAACCTCCCACTAGATCAGACTGCTTAAAGCACCATCCAGCCTGGCCTTAGGAAGTAATTTTCATGAAAAAGGAACTTAACCTAGAATTCTTTTTTTCCAGCTTTGGTTGATAATTCTGTATCCCTGAACTATAGAAGACAGAACACAAAATCTGGGGAAAATTACATTTGAAACACCTTAGAAAACAAATCTGCTTAGGGCTCATGAAAGAGTGTTTGAAATCTGAATTTGCATCACCCAAACTGTAAAAATTGACAAAGAAACAGAGAATGACTTTCATGTACATTTTAGTGACAACACTACTGCTAAAGTCCCACACCTCACTCTAATTTCATATATGATTCAGAGTCTAGCCAAAGAAGTAGCACATTTATCCACTGAAATACTTAAAATAAATACAGTGTTAGAAAAAAACCCAATCAAACAGAATGAGCATATCTTTGCTTCAAAGACAACTTGCTCAAGAAAAATACAGTAAGCCCACAGATTTGTTTCTGCTATTGTAAAGATTCTGCAGTTTTAGTCTGCTGTAATCATATAAATTCATCCATCCATAAACTTAACTACTGTAAGTCTTATTCAAGAAAAGCCATTAAAAATACCTGAATGGCAGAGCAAAAATAGCAGTCTGAAAAGCAAATAAACCATCCATAGCTATTTTTATAAGACTGAAACTACCTACAACATACTGTCAAAAATTACTTTTCCCCATGAATTTTAAAAGTTTTATGTGGCAAAAAATAATCACCCTTTGTGCCTATAGTGCAGTGTTTATATGTTTTCCCTTGTTCAGTTTTTGATACGGGAATAAATCATTGTTCCTGCAATTTTCCAGCAGTAGTTCCAGCTCTTGTAGTTTCAGCCTGCATAGAACTGCATGAAAGGATACAAATCTTCTGATTTGGGAGAAAAAAATAACAAAAAAAAGACTTCTCATGAGGTTTCTGTTGTCAGCAGAAAATATTAGTGAAGAGATTCAGTTGTAGATATCTTGCTACAAAAGTTTTCTCATCTCTAGTTTATTTCTACCATTTCATTTTCAAAGCACTTTAATTTTCTAGTTTTTCCACCTCAGCTGTATTAGTAGTTATCCCTAGGGATATGAGTATTACTGTGAATCAGGTGCATGCCCAAATATCCTTCCATGTCCAAAACCAGTCTAATTCTTTGTCCAGCTGTGGAGTATTGCATATGGCTGCTGGACTTCATTAGTTTGATCAGTCATCACAGCAGCATTTGATACAGTGCCTGTCACTGTTAGGTTATAAATTATGAAGAATATATTGAATACATTACTGATTTTGCAATTTAAAAAAAAAAGGCAGTAAAGGAAGATCCTTTCCAAGGCTCTCAAATCATCAGAGACCTTGAGTATATAATTAACTCATTTAACTTAAGTCATGCAAATGGATCCACTGATTTCACTAGGAATCTTCCTTTGCATGCCTTGAAGAAAAACATTTTAATGAGTTTTTTAAAAGGGTTAAAATGGTGCAACTATTCACTTCATGTCATTGCATCCACTAAGCATTAGCATTTCAGAGAAGGATTCACTTCATGGTTGTATTTCCCATACTACTGATGCCTCAATGTAAGCTGTCATATTGGTCATCTGGACCTTTTATTTACCTTATGTATTTACCTTATTAGCCTCACTCATGCTGTGACCCCTAAACCAGGTTGGAAACCCATTTGCAACACAGTCAAAGGGAGAGGCCACTGAGTAATCCAAGGTTTTTAGGTCCTAGAGGGATGACACCTTAGAGACACCTGGATCCCAAGTGTGCTACCAGGTCAACAGACCAGTCAAATTAAAGGATATTTCAGGGTATGGGTTCTACAGAGGATGCTGATCTAGGGCAGGTCATGCAATGCAACAGAAATACTGCTGCTACTTCTGGCCACCAAACACCTACCAGAGAATAAAAGCAGCCTCTGGCCATTCAGAAGTTCACCACCTCTGACATATACATCAACATAAATAATGTCTTAACAGCTACAGCCATCCACTTACTGCTTCTCTTACTATAAATGTTGGGGGTGACCCTAAGAAAGCCTTACTGACATGCAAACCAAGCCTACAGGGATCTTTTTCAGGTGGCTGTAAGCCTTATATAAGCTCAAGTGGAAGAAAATGCTCCAAGAAAGATTCCATTAGAGCCATAATGCAAATAAGATATGTTTCCTAACTTTTTTTTTTTTTAACTTGGTTCCATTATTTCCAGTTAGCTAGATATCCTTACAATCTCTCCAAAAAAGTTTAACTCTTTCTCTTCATGGGTTTATTTTTTATTACCTTACAGAGTTCTGCCAATATTCCCCATCATTGTCATCTTGTAATTGTGGTTTCCCTGAGATTTACACATTAAATTAGACTCACACATGGGGCTGAAAGACACAACCCAACCAGCTCTGCTTAAGCTCAGGTGTGCTGGCCCCAGCTGTCACCCAGGCTGCTGGGCTTGTGCTGACTTAGCCAGCTGAAACTCCAGCAGAGACTGCACCAACTCCTCCCTGAGACGTCTCACTGGACACAAGCAGAGATTCACATCCATGTTTGCTTTTTCCTTAGGGACTTCCTGGAATAGCAAGTCAGAATCTGACTTTTCTTCATAAAAGGTTTACTGATTATGAGTGTTCTGTACCATTCTTCATCTTCTTATCTCCTCCAGACTTCCAGAAGATACATATTAGGCATCTGTGCATCCTGTATTACAAGAGGATCTTGCTTTTCAGCAGCAGCACTTTCACGAGGGTCTGTGCAACTTTCAGAGAATATTATCCCATGGGATTTATTGTTTCCACAAATTCACTTGAGCCAATTTCTAAAATATTCTGAATCAATATATTCAAAAAAGTAGAGCAACAGTGTTCAGAGTTTCTTACAAAAACCAGATTTTGCCATGCAGATTGTGAATGAGGCATTTATTACTGAATCAATAAATGAACCACTTACTTCTGTAGTTAGCTTGACCCTCTAATTTTGAGTGTTAAATAAATGAACCTACAATAAGATAACAAAAAAAAAAAAAGACAGGTGGAAACTTTAAGTGTCTCCCTTAAAACAAATAAACAAGAAAGGAGATATTTGCAAAGATTTGAGTTGAAAGATCATGAATGTGAATACAATCTCATGAAATATTGCTAAGGGTTGACCCACTAATGACAACAAGAAGACAACACAGTCGTTGGTTTAATAGGGGCAAGAGGAGGCTTTTTAGATAACAATACACCAGTCAACTGAGTCAGGGCCAGACTGCAGGTAATCAAATACCTCCTGCTGTTCTGATGAGCATCAGTAGATCACATCACCTTCTGTGCAAGAACATGCTTTACACTTCTCACAATAGCATCTGCTTCTTTAATATATGTGTGTCACAAGGGTTTGGGTAGGGAATCCCTGGACAATAATATTTTAGAAGAGCTTTCATTGGCTCTATTTATTTTCCAAACATGCGCAGGTGTAAGAGGCAGAAAGGTTTGGCTCTTAATGCTACAACATTCCTCATCTGCACATCTGCACTTCTGGCTGCTCTTCTCATCAGAATGCTGAGAGTTGGTAACTGGCACTGCTGTATGATTAATTTTAGTGTTTAACATGTACTAGCTCTGTGCATTCACAAAGCTAATCAAAACTAAATAATATGTGGCACTATCCAACTGGCTAAAACCAGAGAAAATTACATCAAATTCTTACCCCTTTTGAAGTCAACAGAGTTAATTGTGCCAAGTAGCATATGTGTTGAGTTTAGGCTTGGTTATAGACTGAGTGCAGCTGTAGGACTGACCACTACAGAAAGGGCATTCATCTGGCATGTTGTCTGAACATCCTTCTTTCCAAATCCTCAAGGAGCCATGCTGAATGAGGTACTTAAAAACAGTCCTCTCCTCACACAAAATTTCAACACAACATCTGTTATTTTATCATATTCAACAGCAGCAAGGCCATCAACACACACCAAATCTCTGAAACTCCCACAGGACCCTCCTGTGACAGGCATGTGATTACTGATTCACTCACTCAGGATACCTTGTCATGTGGCTGGACTGTGGTGCTGAGCTTTCTTTTCAGAGCACTTTTTATTGCTAAAGAAACCTGTGAATACTTGTCTAGTTCTAGAAAAGCACTGGGAACACCTTTCTCAGCAATTGTTTCATATGAGAACTGAATTTGTCTCTCTGCTGTTTTTATTCTGCATTTCTCAAAATTATATCAGTAATCACTCTATTGTCACAACACTTTTGATGAAAAATATTCAAATTAGAATTCACCGGCCATGAATGTTTCCCCCCCAGGTTGTATTCCCATGGATTTCTCTAAGAAGCATTCTCCTTTTAAAGCCAGGCATTTCTTCCAGGATTAATATGGTGCATTCATTTGTAATTGGATGCTAGATATTCAGCCAAAAAGTAGCTACATCAGGCCAATATGCAAGTATTTCTGTGTAAAATACACTAGAAAGAAATGCAGCATCTCCTATTTTGTTGATGACTCGTGTTCCCTGTCTCCAGAGGCAATCAGATCACTCCAGACTAGAGCCCAAGCATATCACACAGACATTAGGGATGATTTGGAGAGCAGAGAACTGAAGTTTGAGATTCAAGCTAATATGGCAGCAAGATCTCATTCTCATCAGCTGAAGAGGTGGCTGGAAGTAAAGGGTCTGAAATGCAGAAAGAAATGTTAAGGTGAGGTATCAGGAAATGTTCCATAAGGTGAATTGGCAACACTTGGAAGAGAACGCCTCTGGTGACCGCAGATCCCCGTGCACCTTTTTAAGCACAGTAGAACGAGGCTTTCTGGAGAATGGCTGAGGTACAGCTGACCCTGGTTCAGAGCCAAGAGGTTCACCAGATGGCCATTACCAGCTATATTTTACATGTGCATAGGCTTTATTTTAAACCAGAACACCACAAATAGGAATTTAGCCCTCAAAAGAGCACAAGTACTGAGCAATACCTTTGGCTCAGCTTATCCTCTGCCCCTTTTCCATCAGATATTCCTTTAACTCCTTTCAAGCTATAGTCCTTCTTGTATTCCTTGGTCTCCTGGCCCATTTGCATACAGATTTTCAAAGCTCTTCTATGCTTTAGGCTTATATTATCATTTAGTTTTCCAGTCACTCTGCTTGCCAGCTTCTTTACCCTCCATTACCTTGTCTGATAGAATTTAGATTGCTTTTCCAGTATCTACTTCACCGAACCATTTAAAAGTCATTCTTAACCACTCTTGTATTATTTCTACAGCAACTTTCATTTCTTATTCTCAAAACTCCTTACATGTTGTACATACAGGTCTAAGATTACGAGGAGAAAATATATATCTTAGGTAGAGGTTTTTTAGTTGTAGAATATTTTGTAGCTTTTTAAAGCAGATGTTTCAACTATCAATAATAACTTTTTATCAAGTCATGAGTACAAAAGACTTCCTGGGCATAAAACCATGAATACAATACTATGATGGGAAGTGCTTGTTATTAACCTTACTGTGTATTTAGCAATTTATTTCGTATGTTTATTACTGTAGCTGCAGAGAACTGGAGGTTTTTGATATCTTCACTTGAAGATGTGTCTAAGGCACAAGAAAATATAATCTCAATTGTAATAACTATCACTTGATAAAGTAATGGAGAAGGCGCACATACAGTACATGTACATACTTACAGTATGTGTGTGTGTGTGTGTATATATATATATATATATATATACATATACATATATATATATAAAATATTGCATAGACCAGAATTGGCATATACATGGCAGGTACTGGCATGTATAATCTGGGGAGGACTTTTGCATACACAACCTAAGGAGCAGCAGTTACACCAAAGAAGCAGCCAGAGGCTGCCATGTAGTGTTTTAGGAGAATAGGTAATATAGAGGAGATTGATAGAGGCAACTTCTAAAACTGAAGTTGTCATCCTGCATGAGGCTAAAACTGAATGTTTAGAAACCTAATAGTTTACAGCTCCTTTGGAACTTAGAAGTGAAAGAGCTAAAGGAGGTACAGATCAAAGAAGTATCTCCTACAGAACTTGTCATATCCAGTGAAGAAAATTTCACCATTTGGGTGCTCTGAAAATCCTTAAAAGTAGGAAAGGGTGCAGTGGATGAGATTAAAGGCATATATTCTCATCTTCCTGGATGAACTGCACAGCTGACTGTAAGGTAAATGCCCTGTAAAGACCTTGTAAATATCATGACAAGGTATTCAAACATTATTTTCCTCTAGCATGGTCACATTTTTAGAAAAATAAATTGTGAATAGATGCAAACACAGCTATCGCTGTTGTGTTTATACTTTACCCAGAGAAGTTGTGGATTCCCCATCCACAACTTGGATCCTTGGAAGTGTTGAAGGCTGGGTTGGATGGGGCTCTGATCAATCTGTTCTACTGAAAGGTGTCCCTGCTTATGGCAGGGGGTGGTGGATAAAGTCCTTTCCAACCCAAACCATTCAATGATTCCATGAAATCTGTGTGCAGTTCTGATCTTGCCATTTCACAAAGGGTATAACAGAACCTGGAGAAGGGAAGGTGCAATGATGATTGAAATTATGAGCAACACTGGTATGTATGTGAAGAGGCTAAACTGACTCCTGAGCTTGGCTGAAGGATGACCAAAGAGGACTACAATACAGTTCTATGAAATAATTGGTAGGGAGAAAGTAGTTCATTAATTTGGCATGCAGAAGGGCTAAAACATTTTAAAAGGAACACTTCTTAGTATAATTACACTCCACATGAGATGTTGTAGAAGCAGAAATATAAAGAGAGAGCAGAGACAGGTAATGGCACATTAAGGCATTTGAGCATCATGATACAGATGGAACATCCAGCCAGGTCTGAAAGTCCATGAGTTGCAATTTACAGAAAGGCTGGATGGCACCAGGGAAAGATTATTCAGTATTTGCCCTGTTTCCTTTATTTTTCTCCAACCATCTGTTACTAGATATTGAGAGAAAGTGTTCTATTTATATCCCTCTGCTTTGTTTGTGTCATCACTTTAACTTTTTAAATGCAAAGTAGCTAAACTATAAAAAGGAGAGCACAGCAGCAAGCCTACCTTTCTGTCCCTTTGTACACTCAGATACAAAGTAATAATAACTAAATAACAACAAAGGCATGTGAAATTCAATGGCTGACATGATGGCATTATCAAACTAGCCAGACAACTACCAGAATCTTGTCCAAATGGTATTAATTTCATGACCTTTAATTGACTTTTGCAAGATATTAAGTCAGCCATGTGAACATCTGGGACCCAAGAAACTTGGTGCAAAAGCACCAAGCTTGAAGTCTCCCTCTTAAGGAATGCGTTATTTCAGTGAAGGAAGTGGTGGAAGATTGCTGAATTGTAAGAAATTGTCATCTAGTCACAGAGGAATTTAGGAAAATGACATGAGTGAATATCTTAGAAATTGTGAGGGTAGACTGGAGTATGTGTTCTGGACAAATAGGATTAAAGATATAATGGCAAAAACAGAACTGTAGAAAGAAAACTGTATCTGCTGGATAGATTATTATTAGTTACTAGACATTTTCAGCAGCAATTTTGGTTAAAGTTTATTGAACTCTTCCTAATGCACAGTGATGGTAAAATTCTAGTAATGTTCACCAGGAAAAAGGAGCTGTAAACTATTAGGTTTCTAAACATTCAGTTTTAGCCTCATGCAGGATGACAACTTCAGTTTTAGAAGTTGCCTCTATCAATCTCCTCTATATTACCTATTCTCCTAAAACACTACGTGGCACCTACATGCTCCTTTGCATTATAATAAGGTGCAAAGTCTATTCCAGGTTGATTGGGCAAAGCCTTGTCACCAACAGATAATACCATAAATTATGGTCTCTATCATATAATTAATATCAATCTGAATTGAATTAAGGTGTAGTTGCTACTTATTAAAATTCTAGCTCTAAGGCATGGAAAACATATATAATTAATTTCATAAAACGAGAGCAGATTCTACTAAAATCAAGTGCCCTCTCATCACAGTCATAGTGAATGTTCTGTTATTTATGGTCTGCATATAACTTCATTTAATTAATTCTCTTTAGTAAAACTTTTATTATCCTGACTTACAATCTCAACATAGAAGTAGTGTTGGAAGCTTTGATTTTACTCTATTTAATGAGTACTCCTTCTGAAAAATATGTGTTTTGTTGTTTGAATTATACCTTCTGAGTATAAAATTCAGAATTTTTCATTCACATTTGGACTCTCAGCTTACAGTTTATTTATGAAGGGCAGTCTATTTCAATAATGAATCAAAACACATTGTTCCAATAAAGCTGAGAAACTGAATTACACAATAAAGTCCTAATAGTTTGGGGTTTTGTCAGGTTGTTCAGCAGAAATGGAAAGAGGTCATCAAACCCCAGAAATTTCACTCAGACAAATTTCAGCCAGACAAATGACAAAGGTGTAAAGATGAGGATCAATATGGTTCCATCTCCTGCAAAAAGTCTGTATTAAATATTTACATTCTGAAAGCATCATGATGTATCTGATTTCTGTGAGTCTGAAAAATGGATCTAACATAAGGATCTGAGGGTTATATCTAAAAGTATGCTCTTAAAATATGTGGGAGGTGATAAGGATTCTTAAGGAGGCTGAGATATCTGCCTTCAGCTTCTTGCAGTGGAAACTCTCCTTTAGAAATAAATAAATTAGAAATTTTTTTCAATAGTTTTTAAAGACATTGAGAACATTTACAATTTCAACAATTATTTCTTGTATATTCAAAAGATTGTCTAGTTTAAGCAATTGCAGAAAAAGTGTCAGAAAATCCAGTTTTTCCTAGACAAAGACTTCCAGTTATAAACTGCAACCAAAATAAACCATGTTTTAGTGAGCTCCCCTGATTTAAAATATGTACTTCAACAACTACTAGCATTAAGAAAACTCAAGATGGATTGACACTGATGTCTGAACACATTTGAATCAAAGCTATTCCAACACAAACAGGTCACACCTCTCTCACCAGCCAACTTGTTTTCAGAAAACATGCAGGAATATTGTACTTCTACTCCCTTTCAAATTCTAGTGATTTAAGCATAACTATTGGTGAAACCAGACCTGGCTGTGTCTTTCCTTTGCAAAGAGGCTGTTATTATTTATTGTTACTAAATTACTCAAAAAAACTTCCTGATGCTGCTCAAAAGACAAAGGAAACTAAAATCACAAGTGGAACTTCCATCTGCAAGAACACACCATTGTCTAGAAAAATAGAGTAGACATAGCTGCAAGAAATAAAAACAAAGGAGCAGGTGGGGAAGGATTATTTCTGATATGTCAGAAACTGACCCTGAAGGAAGGAGCTTCTTGCTGTTGTGAGAGTGGCTGTGGAGGAAAGTCAGGGCATGGTGCTTCACTCCATTCTCTGTCCCTACACTTCCTAAAGGCACTGTGGGTGCCAGGAAAGCAGTGGACCAGGAGGAGCACATAATACTGGTCAGATGCATCCAGCAGCATCCCTTCTTTCACATTATGGCTGCATCTGGTACTGCCATTCTTCTTAGGTCAATTTGTAGCATTCTCTTGAATTTTCACTTTCACATCTCTGAATAAAAGTGAATTATTTTCAGCAGTTTTAAAATCAGAGGGACAATTCTTGTTGCAATGACACCTACTGAAATCAAAAGCAGCTTTGTTGGAGGTACACTGGGGAAATAGAGCTCCATAAGATCTTGAGATATTCACACTCCATGAAAAGGAGAAGACAAATGTAGTAAATAATTCATGTTCCACAAAAACAAACCAACCAACCAACCCACCCACGAAACCAAAAACAAACAAACCACCAAAACCCAACCAACCAAAAAACCCACCTGAAAATGTATTTAAAATAAAAAAGTTTTACTATAAACTGCAGGTGAACCCTTGTTAAAATCCCCATTCCTTGATATAAGGAATAGTAGATTCTGTAAATTATCATCACAAAAGAGGATGTAATAAACAAAATAGATATAAAAATAAATTTCCCCCAATATTTTCATTTTCTTCTTCTAAAAATGCTGGTGAATTCTGAGTTCCATGCAGAATGTATAGCAGCAGAAATGAGTAGTCTGAAAGCATGAAAGCTGCTCAAGTGCTGCAAGATGTCCTTAGACAGAAGACCACTGAGTGATGTGAAGGCTATGAACAATCTGACAGTTTGCAGACATATTGAGCAGCAGCAAGACTGCATTAGAATTTTAAAATATCTCACTAGAAAACGTAGCTACAGCATTTGCTGTGCTGTGAGCTAATCTGAAGACAAACTGGCAAAAAACAAGACAAACAAAACTGTACTAGCTGGCTGATAATGCATCAGCTACAGAAACAATGTAAGGAGGAGAAAAGCAGAAAGAGCTGGATTTTGCTTATTCAGTATAGTAAATCAAACTTTCAGTGTCATGAAAAATTACCAGTTTGGGCCCCTGTGCTTTGCATAATTAATATGCAAATAATTAATTATGAAAAGACTACAGAAGGTGAACATGGTACCTGATGTTATGAGCACTGAAAGAACAAATCCCAGTTTGTGTTGTATGAGGACTATCAATTTAGCCAGCTCCCTCTGTGCACTCAAACCTAAAGACTGGGACAAGGGGATGACACTCCTAACCTCAGCAGGTCTCTTTCAGTATCAGTGGTTTAGCACTTTAGAATTTATTTACCTGATACAGAGATTTTTATCATTATCCACCTCTGCCATGATGCCTGGATGAAGTGAGCTAACATGTAATTAAGCTAAATGGTTGGTTTTTTACTTACTCTAGCAAAAATGTGTGCCTGGATACATGCACATGCATACACTACACATAGAATGGTCATTTCTTTTGGATGTTTTTATGTTTCTCCACTACAACCTTACACTGTAAGAAGCCAGACACTTGGCTATCAGCCTTGTGCAGCATTAAACAGAGAAAAGCTCTGCTCCTCTGCAGCTCCTCCAAGAAAGACAGACATTGATAGTGGTGATCAGGGCCAGAGTCCTGAACAACTCAGTACAAGACAGAGCCATGTTGTTCCAGTGAATCTTGGGTGAGCCTTGCATGGACCCACTGCCACAAGGAGGAACACCAGGGATGAATGCTGAATTTGTGAGTAACAATTGAGGATCTGTGGTAAGACCTATCATGACAGGTTGACTCATGCATTAGGTGAAGACTCTTTTATAACCACAGAGAGTGTATCATAAACCCTCAGATTTTTTAATTGCTGTGCACTTGAAAGTTCTGGAAAAAATGAATTCTGTTTTTTCCATCACATCAACCAGCTGTTTAGATAAAACATGTGCAATTAATAGGATGAGAAATGGATACTGCTAGGTAAAATTATTTTTTATTTTATTCCTGTATCTATGTGCATATACTAGATATATCAATCTACTGTATATCTACTCTCTGTATCAATCTAAAATGATATGTAACTACTGATACATTGTTAATTTGTGTACCCAGTGTATTGTATCCTTTCACTCTTCAAACACACTGTGTACATTCTTGCCATGAAATGAGATTTTCATATCTATACGCACATCAGGACTCAACCAGGTAATAGAATATACACTGTATTGCTCCTGCCCAGACATACATTTTTTGTCCATTTTGAGTTTGCTCCTGCCCTGACATATATTTTTTGTCCATTTTAAGTTTTGAGGACAAGGGATGTAATTTTCTTCAGATTTTTCTCACCCTGCACTCTTGAACATATCTCAGCATGTTGCTTATTCATGCTAATTGCAGCTAATGAAGCTACAATTCTCAGGCACTGTTTCCCAAACAGGATGTATTATCCCTGCTGATTCTTTGGCCGTGGCTACAGTCACCAGCCCATCTTTAGGTGAGTTTGCTCAGGCTCTTAAGGGAATGACACAACATGTTTGTCTGACTCATTGACCCAAGGAGCATCCCTGGATCTACTGGAGCCTGTCCAGAGAAGGGCAATGAAGATATTCAGAGGGCTGGAGCACCTCTGCTGTGAAGACAGGCTAAGAAGGCTGGGGTTGTTCAGCCTGGAGAAGATAAAGTTCTGAGGAGACCTTACAACACCTCCCAATACCCAAGGTGGGGCCTTTAACAGAGCTAGAGAAGCACTTTGGACAAGGGCATGAAGTAATAGCATAAGGGGAAATGGCCTGAAGCAGAAAGAGACAAAGTTTAGATTAGGTATTAGGAAATAAGTCTTTCCTGTGATGGTGGTGAGACGCTGGCACAGGTTGCCCAGAGAATGCCCCACCCCTGAAAGTGTCAATACAACCAGGGAGGATGGGGCTCTGAGCCACTCAGTCTAGTGGAAGGGTCCCTGCCCATGGCAGGGGGGTCAGAAGGAGGTGATCTTTACCATTCCTTCCAGCACAAACCATTCTAGGATTCTACAATTTCTATGAAAACACAGTCAGGACATTTCTTTGGGAAGGACAGAAATATCTTTCTGTCCCTGGCTGATAAAAAAATAAAATACTTCTCTGCCCTTCCCCAGGGCCTTCTTAGAATCAATAATGCAGAGCAAGCATCCAGTGTCAGCTTTCTCACTCCCTGCCCACCTCTCAAAGACACCTGCACAGGCTCTGGTTCATGCCAGCCTTGGCCTCTTGGTGGAGATTTCCTAAAAACATATCAATTATGAAAAACTTGCCAAGAAGATACCACCACAACTTCTACTGGAGTTGTGGTGGTATCTTCTTCTTGTTCCCATTGGTGAAACTTTTTTTCATTACCATATCAAAATGCCTTAGAAAGGCATCGTGTGCTTTCACCAGTCCACTCAGCAATCCAACACATGAGGGTTTTAATCCAGACATGGTTCACTATACATTAATCCTGTCTGAATTAATTAGGCACAGATAAATTCTAAATTAATTAGAAGCATTCAGGAAAGAGACAGGAGCACTACTGTAAACAGACTGAATACAAAAGCTTCTGCTCAACACACAACTGCAAATAAAAAGGCAAATAATGTGTAGAATTATGGGAGAAGGAGGGAAAAACATGATTATTTGAGATTCTCAGACTTATTTTTTTTGTAATGGATTGATGTAAAAAAATATCTTAGCATTATTTTAGTCATTAGTACGTCTTCAGCTGAAATAGCACATTTAGTTCTGAGAATCTTACTTTATTATCTTTGAAAATAAGTGCTTCAGCAAGATGTCAACAAGAAGAGACATATGATAGACATATATAATCAATGGTATAGCCACTGTCAGCCAAGGTGTGGTATACCTTCACTCAGGGAAGTAGTGAAGGCAAAAGGCAGAAGTATTTTAAATACAAAACTTGTCAGTTAACCTCTGAAATTCATCACTAGCAGGCATTAAAAGCAAATCTTAAATGTTTATAATAACAGGATGAACACACAATTTTTATAGCAGGAGTAAAAAAAAAAAAAAAACATTTAACTTCACGTTTGGGTGGATTTCTCACTGACAGCCCTTACAAAAATGCCTGTCCCAGAGGAAGGTGACTGTGTGATTTTAGAAAAGGGTTCCTCAAATCTCACTGTGGAACAGGCCATTGCCAGACCTGGGACACCAGACTAGAGACGTGATATTTTGACATACATGGCAATTCTTGCACTTCATTTTTCACTAAAGTTCATGCACTTCATTTTTCATTTTACTAAAGTAATAGTTCATTAGACTAGGGCATTGGTTATCTTCAGCAACCTGGCAGAAGATAAAACAAATATCAGCAATTTTATCTTTTTTTACCCATTGTCAGTCAGTAAGAGGCCCAGAGCTGCATCAGCCAGTTAATGGGATTCTATGTTCAAACTGCCTGCAAGAGCAGGACAGGATTCACTGATGAGGCAGGACTCTTCTGGTCCTAAATTACTAAATACATACTGTACCTGAAAAGCAAAGTGTTTCAGGAATTTTACATGAGGACCACAGTCTCTATTCAAGAAAGGCAACATCAGTTATGCTTGAATATCCATCAGTTTGATTCTGCATGCAAGGCACATAGATAGAAAGAGCTCTACACCTTCATGTCTGAGCCCACAAAAAGTGATGCAGTGATGCTTGAAAGTGCCTGAGCCACTGGCAAGACATCTGTGCTTATTAAAAGCAAGAAAATAATAGAGTCATATTAATTTTTTGTTTGATCAGAATTTGAATTTCATATTAGTTATGTTTGTTCAGATTTAGAAGCATCTGTCATCCAAAACCACCAATCAATATTTTATTCATCACAAACCATTTAAATCCATTGTGAAACAACCTGGAGTAACAGCACAGAATTTAAAACTGCTACAATTAAAAACACAACTCAGCATTTTCAGTACAAATTAATGATCTTCTGAGGGCTTCTGTTGTTGTTTCTTCATTGTTGTTCATACCCAAAGGTGAGCTGCTTTCGTTGGCTCAATTCCCTTATGGTGGCCAGTTTATTTTATGTACTTATAGTTAAAAATACAGAGAAGATGTTACCAGGAGTAAGAAGAAAGAAATACCAAAAAAAAGCAAGGCACCATCTATAGTCACAGACTGGTCAACCACCATGTTACTGAACACAAAGCTGCAGTGGATGGGATTTCCTGCAGGGTAACTTAGCATTTCAATAGAAGGAAGAACATTTCAATTCAGCTTTAACTGCTGAGTAAGCCTTGTGCCACTAAGGAAATACTGCAAACAGAATTGTCAGGCCACTGCATCTTTCTCCTGTTTCCCATCTTGTCACAGAAATTTCTATCTTTGAATAGTGAGACTGTCTGAAAAGTAAAGAAAGCTATGCTGTTGCCTTTGAACTACTGACAATTTGCAGCTATGCTGAATGCCACAGATTTTAATGATAATTTGAATTACCATGTAGATAACCTTAAATAATCATTGCTTTTGTATTGCAATTGTATTCTTTACTTAGTTAATTTTCATTGTTGGTATGCATTGTTATTTTCTCTTTACTGACAAAAATAAATTAAGAACTTATTTGAGTAATACACAATTGTTTGGACTCTTCAGGGTCTTAGAGTCAGACTCCTGTGAATAGCATCTCTCTTGTTTGTTAAAGGTCTGCCTCTTTGTAATTTCTGTCAAAATGAATTAGGATTATAAATTCTGATTCATCCCAAATGTATAACACAGCATTTGAAGCTATTTAATGAAAAGTAAAAAAATCTTTAGTCTGCTGTATACCTGAAGAAAAATGTCAACTAATATTTTCTCTACATAACTTCCTAATTGATAGGGAAGGCTTTCCTAATCTAAAATTAGCAAACTAATCTGATTTTCTCTTATTTCTGTTGTCACCAAGTGTTTAATTAGTAGATCTGATCATCCTATCAACAGTTTGAGAGAAAACCAGCTTCATCTGCTCTTTCAGCACAGGTCAAGTTCTCAGCTTGGCATTAAATAATTATTGAACTGAACTATTTGAAAAGTCCAAAATAAGGCAGTTTTTTTGTATTTGAAAAAAAAACAAAAAAACCAACAACAAAAACCCAAACAAAACAACAATAACCAAAAATCCCAATTAAAAAAAAAAAAAACAACAACAAAAAGAATAAGAAAACCCCTAAACTAAACCTGTATTCTAGCCTCAGTAAGCAATGGTTTAAAACACTTCATCTGTGTTACTCTGTGACCGCAGTGTTTTGACAACTGAAAATATTTGCAATATAATAAACCTCCATGGAATAAAAATAACTGAAAAGTAACTAGAAGTATATTTTACTAATAATTTATTATATACTCATGTTTTAAACATAGAGTTTTTTTAAGATATATTTTCAAAAGAAAATAGTTTTAGCTTAACTTCTAAAAATAGTTTTAAATTACTTGGTTTTTATTCTACTTTATCATTACAAGCCAGCTTGATAAATAACTTATTCAAATTGATTTTTCTTTATTACACAGGTCAAGAAAGAGGAAGAAACACATTTCCATACAGTATAAGGTAATAAACATGACCATATTCCTGGGGCCTCAGCATGTACTCTGTTGGACCTTCTGGGAGTCTGAAGCAGCAAGACATGAGTGGACTAAAATAATAAGCTGGAAAAAAGGAGAGATATGGTGTTAGAGACCAAAGTTCAGCAAAGAGAGACTGCAAGACAAAAAAAAATGCTTATAAAGGAAAAAATAAAAAAGTAATATTGGAGGAGGAGTCCCAGAAAAGAAAAAAAAATGGAGCAAATGTCAAGGTGATCAACAGCAGTCAAACATCAAGGCATAATATCCATGTGGGACTTCATCACAGAATTGCCTGAGTTGGAAGGGCCCCACAAGGATCACTGAGTCCATCTCTCATGTGAATGACCCACACAGAGTCATCCACAATCCCACAACCCTGTCATTCTTAGCACCATGCTCTGACCAAGTGAGCACACAGGAGGTGCTTGCTGGCTGCTGCACAAAGTGCCAAATGTCCAGGAGATTTTCATGGTGTGCGTTCCATTCATACTAAAGACCTTCAAAGTGCTGAGGACAATTCATGGTTTCAGTCATCATTATTAGGGATTGGGGAATATTTGGTACATATCCACAGCAAATCTTCTGGTTTAGTTTCCTCTGAAAGCAATTTAGGGTCATTCAAACTGCAATTCCTCTATAATGGAAGGAAATGCACAGTAAGTGTTGACAACTGGGAGATCTGCTTCAAAAATACTCTTCTGCTTCAGTCTGGGCTGACAGAGAATCCACCAATGACACACTGGAGCCTGGATCTTCCTTTCACACAGACCATCAGGCTGGTCCTGACACATGGATGTCAAGGCATAGGAAGAAGGGAAGGAACAGTTCTTCATGTACAACACCACACAGAGGCTTAACTCCTAATTTCAGCCACTGTGAGAAGGGAGCCCTTCACATCAAGGCTGCGAGTTCCTGACTGGAACAAGTAACATCCATTCTGACATTTCCTGAACTGATCTCTGTCGCAGACAT
This sequence comes from Molothrus aeneus, assembly GCF_037042795.1. NCBI lineage: Eukaryota > Metazoa > Chordata > Aves > Passeriformes > Icteridae > Molothrus > Molothrus aeneus. The sequence goes on along the minus strand of NC_089649.1, from coordinate 62,050,038 downwards.
CTTTCATGAAAAATCCTTTCTTAGGATTTTTCCTTGTGAGAAGTTGCAGTTTCAGTAACCAAAGTAAACAATGGTTATCTGCTGCTGTGGAATGCAACAAGTAGAGCCATGATCGGTCTCCTGTGGGTGTTTGGATTTCTTGACCACTCATGGCAGAGCTGGCTCTTGCTCTGTCTGAGACACAGACCTTTGTTATTCATTCTTGTCTATTCTTAGCTTAGCTAGCTGCTGAAGAAACCTTTTCCTTTCTATTGCTTTTTAGTATAGTCCTAATGTAACATATATCATAAAATAATAAATCAAGCCTTCTGATCATGGAGTCAACATTCTCGTCTCTTCTTCATCCTGAAAACCCTTGTGACCACAGTCACAGATCTCTTGGAAGCCATCTGTAATATTTGTGTGTAACTAAATACATTTGCACAGTTCCACAGAAGCAAGGGGATACTAATCTAAAAAAAAAAAAAATCCTCTTTTCTTACATATAGGTAGATGAGGGAATACACAGAAGCAATAAGACAATGTTGATCTGCACAACAAGCAGCATGCTGCAGGGTGGAAACCAGCAACACAAAATATGGGCTGCACTTACAATAAAGTTCCACTTACAAATATTTTTAAAGGTTAAATGAGCATAATGTTATAAGGATGGTGTAGATTTCTATATATAAAGATTTACATACTAAGGCTGACAATATCATTAGAAGATTTAATCTCTAGTTAAAGGCAATGATCATAAACAACCTACTGGATTGTAATGGCTGATTTTCCTTTTACTCAACTATCCATGAAGTCTTTTATTGACCCTCTGTATGATCCTGACTGTAACTTATGACCACAATGTGGATTTCTGTGGTTTTTTTGCATCCTATCCACTTGACAATTTCCCTAGGCTAAAAAAAAATTTTAGACAGTGCTTATAAGAAGGTGTTATCAATACACTATGTTATGCTATTGGAAGGAAACCAAAGTTTATTGCAGTTCTCCTCTATATTAAGCACTTTGTCACTTGGGAGGACAACATTGCTTACAGAAAAAATGTTTCAAAGCAGTTTAAAATTAGTTCTTTCTGCTATTATGGTTTACTGGCACTCTTTTCCTTTCTCTATGTTCCCTTTGGGACAGATGGAGTGAGTAACAGTGAATAAAATGATACAATTGAATTAAATGCAGCAAGCTTCAGCAAGCACAGTTCCTGATCCTGCAAGGTGCCAAGTACTCTCAAGTCAAGATAAGGTACTTAGAGCTCTACTCTGAATCAAACAAGCATAAAAGACTAAGTATGAAACTCATTAATATGAAACAGGCACCAAAGAAGGGCATCACTTCCCTTACCTACAGGACTACTCCTGAATCACTTAAATGGTCAATTACCCAGGTCATCACTGCAATATCAATTTCCATTTTTGACTCCCATAGTCCTATGAAAAATCAATGACTATACCATTGGTGCATATTGGTTTTCATGCACCTTGATGCTCCCTTTTCCCAAACTGCTGAAGCCAAAAATTGATATTACAGTATGTCCTTTATAGGATGCCTAATAATAAAAAAATGTTTTTAATGAGCATGGTCATACCCCATTGTTTTATTTATTTTTTCATAAAGCCAAGTAATTATAAGGGAGTGACTGAGGATAACTCCAAGGGCCACATCCAAAGCAATGCCTGTTTTTATGGCATTTACAAAGAATGGCTTTTCAATTTTACACCACCATTCATATGTGGATTTCAAAGCCCTTAGCAGGCACCACTAATACCTCCCAGTTAATCAAATAGTTAAAGGCAGACAAAGGAATCACAAACAATGGAGTGGAACACAGCAGCTAGTTAGCAGCACAGAGCTATGCCTTTTGATGCCAAAGCTTAGAACAGAACTCCTCTAACTGTCTAATTTGGAATCAATTTAAAAGTCTCCAAACTCATAAAAATTCTTGATTCTTGTGACACCTTCCACTGAAATTAATTAGATCACTTGCACAAAACAGGAGTTAGGGGTTATCCTTGTAGAGTGTATGTTAAGGACACTAAAGGTAGTATCCATTCTCAAATCAACTTTTTATCAATGTAAATTTCAATCAGCTGCAAGGACAGGCTTCTAGGTATCAGAATCATAAGCCTAAGGAAAAAATTTTACTCAGCCTTCTCTATGCTACAAGTCAATCCATTAGCCCTACATAATTTAAAGAAAACTACTAAATCCTTAAAAATACAGAAACTTTAAAGACTTTTTTAAATCATCAGACCAAAGAAAATGTATTCAGGCATCAGAATTCTTCATACTGCGGACACGTGACTCCAGCACACAGTTTGAGATCAGTACAGTTCAACTGGTTTTCCTGGCTCTTTTATCACTTTATCTCCCTCTCTTAATCATATATAGAAGTCAAAGAGAATTTTACAGAATCATGTGCAAAGATACTTCCTTTTCAGCAAACAATCAAGACTATGATCACAAATGTGTTTTGACAAAAAGTTAAAGATGATAGGTTATGCTTTAGAATGGTCACTCTACTAAGCTATTTCTCAGGTGTCACCAAGCACAACAGTTATCATAATCTACAACAAAATAAACCATCCAAAAAAGCCTTAATCTAATAGGACTGTTATCTTTGATATAGTCATCAGGTTACTTCTGGCCATCTGTTATTCTATTTTGTGTGTGGAATTACACCATCAGTTTTTCCCAGGATTATAACAGATCAGAAAATTTGCTATTGGAAGAGACCTCTCCTCACCTACATATTTAGTCAAGATACTCAAATTTTAGCCTATTAATTTCAGAAGATGTAAGTTCCTCTTCTGGAGCTCCTCTCTGATACTGACCATCATACAAACAGTGTAACTGTGGACAGCAATGAGGCTGCACATAAATACACACTTTAACCCAGTCTCCAAACAACATAGCTGAGAACAGCAATGCTTGCACCAGACATGCTGCCTGGGTGAGCTCTAAATTTTGGGTTGAGAATTACAAAATCATATTATTAACTTTCACACAATAGTCCATTAAAAGTTCACCATAAGTACTGAGTCTCTGTTGCATTGACAGGGCCCACTCAGGCAGATAGGTACAGTGAGACACCAAAATCCAGTGATTTTCTGGAGGCCCCAAAGATACCAAAGCTGAAAAAAATCCATATCTCCTGTCATCAAGTCCTGTGATTCTCTGCAAGACCAACATTACCATATTAGTTGCATATAATAACACATCCCTTCTAGATCACAGCCTGGAACTTCACAAGGAATAATGAGACAAGCAGGGGTAGTAACAAAAAAAATTTAAAGCTTTTTGAGTTTCAACATACCTGTTGTATGTTCATAGGAGCTCTATCAGAGCAAAACTGAGCAAAGGATAAGTTACTATTCCTAAAAAAATACTATTTTCACGTTTATATCATCTCCAGAGTAATTTAAATCATAGCTTATACTCTCAGTAGGTAAGAATCCTTTTTGTTGTTTTAATGAGAAGGGTGAATTCTGAAAAATAATTGTTGGGAGCTAATATTTTTAAAAGTTTCAGCCCATCCTGAGCTGCCTCAGATGTCAGCTTTCAGTTTGGGGAAGGTAAAAAAACCAGCAAACAGTTCACACTTGCCTTACCCAATGGTCAGAAATTGCTGTGGCAGGCATTGTGTGTAGGATCCAAGAGATGCTCTTCAGGCATTTCACACTGCTGAAGCACCACATCATGTCCTGATGGTACCCACAGCTGCACAGACCAGGAGAAAGTAAAAACAGAGCTCTTCCATGAGTGAGTTCACCTGCCCCTGCCCATGGGGTGGGCGTTATGGTTGCTCTGCTACAGCCTCATGGTTGGAAACACAACCTGAACTGTTCACTGGTGTCTGAACTCTTCATTTCAACAGCTGCTCCAGCTGCCTTTGTAAGAAGCTGCAGGGAAACATGATCAGCCATTTCCTTGTTTTGGAAAAAGAAGCAAAGGAAGCTGCAGTACTTTGCCAGAAACAATTCTAGTGGCAGCAAAGCTGGCTACAGAAGTATCTCAACAGACTATAGCAGCAGTCCACATCAGTTATTTTTCTGAATTAGGGCTCATAAATCCTGTGAGCACTTTACATCAACATTAATTGGAAGTCAAGGGTTCACAGTACCCTCCAGGAATTAACACTACAGAAGGCACAGAAAATCTTCCACTAAGTAACATAAGGATTTCAGTCTCAAATAAAGCCCTGTGGTTTTATTTTTATTTTGGGAGGAGGGAAGGGAAGGGAGCCAAGATACAAGCAGAGTCTTATGAGCAAATATAGATTCTTCTCCCCTGTCTTGCCCCATTAACTGTAACAAGGCTCTCCAGCCTCTCCACTCCACATTACTCTAATTCAATCCCAGTTTCCAGTCACCATTGCTAGCACTTCCATTTATAATACAAGTTAATTTAAGTCTCTCTCTTAGAGAGAGAGCAATACAACACCGAGGACTTTCATTTTCTCTCAGTGTTCAACAACCAATGTAGTCAGACAGAAATTCCAGCTATAACATTTTGCATTTTTACAGTATTGTTCACTTTCAGATGCTGTCTTACTTAGAGGCTTACCCAATATGAGGCCCTGGCGTGCTGGATGCTAAACAGCTTGTTAAAATTCACTTCCTGAGCCAAACAGTTTGCAGTCTAAATAGGGAAAGAATGGCAGAGGAAAACAAACCAGTGACTTTTATACATTATTAAGGCAGAAGTATGGTCAAGTGCAAAGCCAGCTCAGACCTCCACATGGCACCATGCTGTTATTCAGGCACTACCTGAGCTCTGTGACACTTCTAAGGACAGATACATCCACGGAAATCAGGAGAAGAGATGACTCAAGGACTAGCCTAAGATCTAAAACATCTTCTGTGAAAGTGCACAGAATAACTTAGAAACCTCATACTTCTTTCCCATTTCCATTTTACCTGTCCCACATTTCAGAAGGATGTCATGTCCAGAGGTAAAGATTTGCTATAGAATGGGATAATTATGGAATAGTCAGTTTGAAAAAGAACCTCTTAAGATCAATCTCTTCCTCAAAACATGGTGAATTCCAAAGTGAAACTGGGTTGCCCAAGGACTTAAATTACAGTATCTACAAGAATGGGGACTCCACAACCTCTCCAGATAATCTACTCCAGTAGTTAAATACCCTCCTTTCCCTGCAAAATAAAACTACATCATATTTAAGAAATTTGACTAATGCCTTTGAATGGAGGCTATGGAGAAACTTGTATCCATTACATCTGGCCCTTCTTTTGTGCATTCCTAATTCCATTCTCTCTCTCTATCTCTCCTAGAGGCAGTGGAAGACTGCAGTTAGATCCTCCCTCTTAATTTGTCCAGCATAAAAAACAACAGTGCTCTCAACTTTTCCTTGTGCTGCCCCAAATTTCCTATGCTGCAGTTCTCTAACCATCTTACTCCCTGCTGGACTGCTCCAGTTTATTCCTCTTTCTCTTGCACAGCTGGTCTAAATTGAACATAGTTCTCTACATGGGGTATTATAAGTAATGAGCAGAGGGGAATAACCACTTGACTCGCTGGCTACAGACTTGACAAGGGTGCTCAGTACGCAACTGGCTTTCATTGCTTTGAGCATATTCCTGCTTACTCATGGTCACCTCACTGCCCACTAGCACCCCCCAGGTCTCTCTGCAGTATCACTTTCAAGACAGTTGGCCCCCAGCCTGCACTAATCTGTCTTGGCAGGATGTTATCATCTTATTGTAAAAGTTCTATACTTTCTTGATGATTTCTCATGGGCAGGTCTTCACAGCACTGACTCCTTCTTCATGGTACAGCCAACAAACTCCAACTCACTGCACAACCAACAGACAGCATGTCTCTTCACAGCACAGCCAACAAACTCCAGCTCACTGCACAACCAACAGACGGCATGTCTCTTCACAGCACAGCCAACAAACTCCAACTCTCCCCTCAACCACCTCTTTTGTAGCACTCGTCTTCTTATTGGACACAGCTGTGGCCTATCAAGGGCAGGGCTGTTCCTTATCTTTGGTGATTGGTACAGCTGCAGCTCCTCAGGTGTGAGATTGCCTTCTGCACTATCTTTTCTTACATTCTATCCCACGGCAGCAGAACACTGCCTTTGTATTGTGAACATTATGATGACTCTACCAGCCTCTTCCTATCATTTGTTGAGGTCACTCTGTATGGAAGCTCTGCCCCAGTCTAGCATATCAACTGCTCTCCTTCCACACACACAATTCTGCATTATTTATGAACTTGCTGAGGGTGCACGTTGGCCCTTTAGGCTGATGTACTGGAACAGGCTGCCCAGGGGAAGGGGTTAAGTCACCATCCCTAGAAGTATTCAAAGACATGGAGAAGTGGTGCTTAGGAACACGGCTTAGTGGTGGACTGGGCAGTGCTGGTTTAACTGTGGGATACAATGACCTTACAAGTCTTTCCCAAACTAAATGATCCTATAATTCTATAAACCTACGAAGATGCTGAACAGTATCAGCCCCAACACTGATTGCTGAGGAAGATTACCTGCCAGTTTTAGTCCAAACCATACAGAGGTCTCTTTGAGCAAACAGTCCAATTTTTCAAAACTACCCAATTCAGGTCTCACCAACTTAGCCCCAAAGATGATGTGGGAGATCACATCAGAAGCCTTGTCAAGGTAAACAACATTCACAGCTATTCCTTTGCAACAGAGCATTCATTTCATTCTAGAAAGCAATTAATTGGTCAGGTATCATTTATCCTGGTAAATCAGGGCTGTTCTCAGTTATCTTCCTGCTCTTCAAATAGCTGGGAGAAAGCTTTCAACATGACTTCCTCCATAACTTCTTTAAGGACTGAGAGATGCTACCAAGCCTGTGGTTCACACAGTGCCCCTGCTTGCATTTTTGTAGAACATCATTAATTTAATAAACCCGTGGAACAATAGATTGGATGCAAAATAGACACAATTAGAATGGAAAACAGCCCAGTGGAACAAGGAACTACAAAATCCTTATGATGTTTCCTGTGTCTGATGTGGCAGCAGAGGAAGGAAGAATTCTGAATATCCTGAGCAGACACCTGCTGTGCAGATTTTCCACATGGAATGCTATTTGAAGCCAAAGCACACAATTATTGAAACTGAGCTATTAACTGCCAGATCTTTTCCATGGTGTCATATAGGAGGACACTATAATCAACCATTTATCTGGCTAGAAGAAGAAACAAGACAAGATATTTCTGCTTATTCAACCTCTCTTGTAGACTTAAAGATGCTTCTCTAAAATCTCTCTCATGTTCATAAAAAAGTCAGGAAATATATTTAAAATTGCAGAAAGGAAAATTGATTCTCATCTCAGAGGATGGCTTTTTTCTTTTACAAGTCCAGCTCCTATTCAACAACAGAATACCTTCTACTACTTTCAGTATGTGTTGGACTAAACCATTGATTGCACTGAGTTCATGACTAATATGAAGGAAGTGTAGGGACCAGCATATATTCAATCTGAAGAATCTGAAGTTGTTCTAAGAGAGCCAGAAAAAACAACTTTCCTCTAGAAAACAACCTGGAATTCAAAGTTAACAACTATTTGACAATCAAAACCATCCATATTACGTGATAGACACTTAAGCACAGTTTAGAGACAGAAATCACTGGAAAACACTACGGTTTTCACCTCAATAAATTAAATATGTTTATTGTAGCATAAACACAACTTCAGTGAAATATTTTTCTAGAAAATTTGAAGTACAGGCAGAAACCCTCTTTCAGACCCAAACTACACTTAAGAGCTGTGAGTATGTCTGCCTTTCTACATAAGACTTCTGTCTGAGAATTCACACAGCATTTGACACCTTTGGTTTCTTTGCTACAGAGCTTTACTAGGCATTTCAGTCACCTTCAGTTTATGAACCACTTCTTTTTTTAGACCCTTTGCAGGGGTATCAATACTAAAGAACCAAAAAATCAGAAATGGATGGCCAGGGAGTTACTGTTCCTTTCACTGGCTAATTCATGTTAGTCTGATGTAGATAATTAAAAAAAAAAAAAACAAACCCAAAACCAAAAAACCACACACACAGAAAAAAACAAAAACAAAAACAAAAAACAAACAAACCAAAAAAACCCAAAAAAAACCCCAAAAAAAAACCCCAAACCAGTAACATGTACCAAATTAGTCACAATTTATTACAGAGCATGACATTTAAAATAATGTGGGTCACCCAGGAGCCAAATATTATTGACTTTCCATGACATTTATTTTTTTCAATGTCCAAGTTGATTTAGACAGCGGGGCTTAATCTTTGTAATATAGTACCTTTTCTTCCCCACAAATCTCTTTGTGACTTGAATGAGATTAATTAATGCTATTTTCAAGTATTATGCATGAATATTATGGCATTCTTGTGCTATATCTAATCTGGCTAACACCTGTGTAGTTTCCATCTGCTTCTTTGAGTTTCTAGGAATTTACATGTATATTTTTGTGGTACAAAACTAACAAATGAAAAGTAGATTTTTACCTGCTGTCTGGAGCAGTTAGTGCCCTAACATTGCCTTAGGCAGTGTCACTGCCCTAGAGCTGCATGTTGCAATTGCTTGGCTGAAATGACTCCCTTCACATTACAGCAGGGAAGTGAGAATATGTGAGTCCTCATTTCCCCAGGACAAGGTCAAAGCTTACCCTTAAACCATGCCTGTCTTGGCTGGGGCTACAGTGCCTGATTTTGCACCACACTGCACCATTTGCAATCTGATGCTCTGCAAGAGCCATGCCCACCTCCAGCTGAAAAGTATGTCTGTCCCTTTACCCACCTTCTGGATAGCAGGTCTAACCACACTTTATTAGCATTTACATAGGCTCAGCACAGATTCAAACAGGAGTTCAACTCTGCCCTTTTAGCTCAAACCAAAATTGCAGGTTTTGGTAGAAAACTTTATGCTAAAATTAAAAAAAAAAAAAAGTGGGTAGAGCAGTTCTTATGCAGAAGCTAACATTTCAAAAAGGAGAATGATAATTACTTGTAAATACTACCTTAAAAACAAACAAAATTATGTCTACTATAGAAAATCAGGCTGTGTACATATGATATACCATTACAATTTTTACATGTTAGTTATTATATAGTTAGCACAAGTCCCTTTCCCTACTGTGGAAAGATCCCAAAGCCCTATAGATCATAGCTCTGCATAATTTTCAGCTATTTAAAATAAGTGTTCAGTGTTATTAACTCATAGAAAAGTGTTTTTCATTCCTATTACACTGGTGTTGGCAATTTGCATCACAAGCCATGCTGCAAAGTTGCAGAACAAAATGAGCACATCTGTAATGCTGGAAGTTGTTCTTCCACTTCAAAGTAAGACCTGAAATATCATTGAACAAGTGAAATGGAAGTTCAGGTAATGGTTCACATGCATGGTTGCAGGAAGAATGTCTCAGTTATCAATTATTTACAGAGGTTTTTCCTATTCCTCACAGGCTGCTGCCCCCAAACCTCTGCAAGTAGAAGAAACAAGCAGATGTTCTTCCTCTCATTCAATGCAAAGCTGGATGTCTCAGCTGACTTTTCCAGGAGATGCTTTGAGAGCACCTGCACAATGCAGAGCACTGGGCACAGTGCTGCCATTACCAAGGGCTGTGGGGATGACTTTAATTTATAGAATTATAGAATATGCTGAGTTGGAAGGGGTTGACAGGGATCATTGAGTCCATCTCCTGGCCCTACACAGGACATCCCCAAGAGTCACACCATGTGTCTGAGAGCATTGTCCAAATGCTTCTTGAGCTCTGTCAGGCTGTGCTGTGACCCCTCCCCTGGAGAGCTGTTCCAGTGCCCAACCACCCTCTGGGTGAAGAACCTTTTCCTGATATCCAACCTAAACCTCCCCCAACTCAGCTTCAGGCCATTTCCTCCTGTCACTGGTCACAAAAGTGAAGAGATTGGTGCCTGCCCCTCTGCTTCCCCTCATGAGGAAGCTGTAACTGCACTGAGGTCTTCCCTCAGTGTCCTCTGAAGCTGAACAGACCAAGTGTCCCCAGCCATTCCTCACACAGCCTTTCCCCAGGGCACTTCACCATCTCAAGCCCCTCTTTTGCTCACTACCTAACACTTTTTAATATTGTGGTGCCCAAAACTGCAGCTTGACCCAAATTACCATGCCCAGCTAACCACAGCACTACATTCTTGTCTATGCTACATCTGACCTGAGAATAAACACAGCATTTTGCCTACAAGGTTGGCAATTTTTATGAATACAAATTTCATTAAGGAAAGATTCCTAAATTAAATATGACAACTAAAATTTCTGTGGAGAAAGAGAGCCCACAAAACATTTAAAAAAGAAACAAAGCTTTTAAAGCAATTTCACATTAGAACTCAAGTTAAATGAAAGAAAAATAAGCTGACTAAGCCACACACTCCTCTGTAATGGCTGAAATGCTTTCAAGTGAACTCTTTATGACAGCATTTGACATAACTAGGGAGTTCTGCATTTCAATTCAACATTCAGGACTTGAATAAATATCAAAAGGTGCCTATCTATTTATTTTATATAATTGCTAAAATTTATATGAAAGAGGTAGAATATTAATTTAGGTTCCAGCTTGCTTGTTGTAAAAGTTCTGAGAGACTGCTGCCATTTAATAATCAAGAAGTAATTCCTCACAGAGACACTGAGAGTGAACACAATGTTTCTGGATTTGTTGTAGTTGTTACATAATTCAAAAGAGCCCTCCATTTTTATTAAACAAGTCAGAAACTTTGCTCACTGAAATTTTTCCATTGCATTTCCAAAATGCAACAAGTACTGTCTAATTTATATATAAAAATAAGCATTGTCACTAGACTTCATAAAATTTACCCTGCTTTATAATTTCTTTCTTTAGGAAATAGGAGAGGGAGAGAAATTTGACAGTGAGTGACCTCCACCTTTGCCTATATCTATAACTAATGATTTTAGAGCTTAGTTTTTCAGGTGTCTTCCATGGACTACAAAGAACACAACACTACTGGATCACATTCAACATTCTTCTTTTGTAAGATATCACTGGAACCATGAACAAAAACAATTAACACAAAGCTAGATCAGAACCTTGGGAAAGAAACTGAGTGTGGGTCTGTTAGACGTCAAATAAATCACTCAGAACATAATTTTTGTGGACAAAATAAGAATGTCGAATGTTTTTGCTTCTTATCCAATATATTCCACGGAAGTAAAAGAAATTTAATGGTTTTGTGAAATGTTGTAAGACAACCAGATTCACATAGGCAAAACAAACGTTAGTTCTAGACACACAGTAAGTCAGAACACCAAGAGTAGGATTTTTGGGAGACACCTCAAAGGCACAGGACACTAATAGTAAATGTTACATTTCAACAGGTTACAATATGGCAAAATCTACGTGGCTTTCCTGAGATCAACAGAAGGAAAGTCTTCTTGCCTTTGGACAGTAAACAAAGTATGGAGGAGAGAGATGCACCACAACCAGCTTTCCAAAGTCCTGTTCTTGTGCATGGGTTTTAAGATTTCACTCTACAAGGAATCTGAAAGGAGCCGTGCCTTATAACATCTCAGGTAAAAGGGACACTGAACTACCCAAACTGTTTATCAGCACTTAAAAAAAAAAATCCCCAACATGATTCAAATCAATTAATTAACACTCTGAAAGTCAAATCTAATGCTGAAATCAATAAGGTATTCTGTACAGCAACATTTGTCACATATTTGGAATCAATTATAATAGAGTCTAAGGTGAAATGGAGTTGAAAGTGATTTTACAAAACAATGTAGTGAATAAGCTTTATTCCTTCCAGTATAATGAACTTCAGCCCTTTAAACAGAGGGGATCAGAAAGTTTTCCTTGGAAGTATGAAACTTTACTGGTCTCTTGTCATTCTACTAACAGCACTGTTCTACAAAGGGTGAATAGAGCTGTTAAATCAGTGTATATACACATGTGACCTTCAGCATGGAGTGTTCTTTCCAGCAACCATGAAGTGTCTACAATAGTGACAAGTTATTTTCTGAGTAATCTTGTGTGTACATATATATCACAGGATGATATAAGATTTCACGTAGTAATCTTACTCTGCTCAGTAGAGTTAGGGTGACATATGCTGCTTTGTGATACAGAACAGAGGAAAATTGAGTTTTCTAATATAAGTCCTGACAAAAATAGTAAGTGAAATACCAGTAGTGCCAAAGATGATGGGGCAAACAGAGCCACTATTATGGGCTTTGTAATATCTCAGACACAGTCCTTGATTTTTAGAATTAATTTCACTGGGAAATGGAATGTCTGACAAGACACAGAGGTGATTTTTAAGAGGGCCATTGACAGAAGCGACCTCAATTTAACATATCAGCTGAAAGATAGTACCTCTTATCATGTAGCTTCTTCTAAAATCACTCTTCAGTGACAGCATCAAATATGAGGCAAAGTCCCAAGGCAATACAACAACCACCTTGTAACTTTCTGCTCCAAAAGCAAATGTACAGTGAAAAATTAACACTCTGTCACCAAGGACTTAATGGATGAATAGAAACTCATCAGGAACCACAGGTTATGCAAAAAAAAAAAAAAAGCCATTGGACAAAACTACCTCCTATCCAGAAATACTTCAATTTTCTTATCTTCCAAGAAAGAAAGCAACATTGGACTAATTTCACAATGGATCAAGGACATGAGTTTAAGAGATATTCTATGTGTAGAAAAGTGAATTTTCAAGAATGTCCTTGATAGCTCCCATTGAGCTCAGTGAAATGTGGGTAACTGAAATGTGGGTAAGGAGTGTTCAAAAATGTGCCTAAAATGACTTGATGAGGGCAGCAAGTTAGATGTAACATCATAAATGAAACAGCAGAGGGCCAGCACTGTGCCCATCCCTGCACTGAAGCTGATCACATCGCTTTACACTCCATTCTCTTTTTTTAATACTGGATTCAGCTCAGCCACTTGGTCACACTCTGATGCAAAGAACTGACAGCAAGAGGTCCAGAAATGTAAGGAAGGAATTGACAACTTCAGCCTTGGTTCCATATCATCTCAAGTAATAACATTCAGCAGCTTATGTCTGATTTTCTATTGTCTTTGCTTCACAGTCCAAATATCCTACATTTCTGTGCCCTTAGGCTGCTGTACTGTCACTAAAGAACCTCCTTCCCAAGACACGTTGCTTTCCACATTTTTAACTCCATATATAATTTCTGTCACCTCAGGAGCAGGAAAATCTCTAAAGCAGTGTTAACATCTCAGTTACCAGCTACTCATGTTTTAAATTAATATTTACAATGTTAATAAAAAATTCATTGTTTACCACGGCAACCTGTATCATACATATGCTACTGATGAGAGTGAGAGAACCCATTAAAAATAAATAAAAATAAGCACAGAAATGAACCATATCCATTTCTGGAAACATGATACTTCCAAAGAAGATGAAAAAATTAATCAGCTCTATTAAAAATCCAGATTTTCAAATCAATGCAAGGGAGACTGGAACATGAAATCTTGGGAGTCAATTATGAATCTTCAGTTTGTGGGGAACCTCCCCAATTTGGGTCTGTACAGTTCTAAGAAGGAGAAAATGAATAATATTAAAATAGAAATTGGATGTAAAAATATCAGTTTGATCCTACTTCTGTCTAAACTTTATATTCCTCTATTCCTTTCTGACATACTTATTAAAAAAGAAGCCTTGGAAAACTCCTATTTTGACCTATTTTTTTTTTGTTCCACCTGTTCATTTAGTTTTGTTGTTTTGGTTTTTTTTCATAACCACAAAATATTCTGCTACAACGTGAGATGCTTATTTTAAAAACCAAAGCTTTCCCCACCTCGATTTCAGGAAACTCTCTAGAAAATATCAAGCCTGGACATCTCATAAGTACTAACCTCAATTTTTTTCTGAAGAAGGCTTCTGCCTAATCATGTCTGTGATAAAGCTTTGCAGATGAAGCATGTGATAAAGCAGCATTTTTCTCCTGGAACAACAGGAGCTCACCTCCTGCACCTGAAAGGCTCAGATTCAAGTCCCTGTGCTGTCCTGCCTGTGCTGGCTGCAATCCTACAAGCAGCTGTACAGGTAAGCACAATGACCTGTACAGGTGTATTAAACCAAAGAGAAGGAACCCTGCTGGAGTGCAGCCCATCCCAGAACAGCAACACAATCAGAGCAGGTCACTCTCCTGCCTAGCAGAAATAACTCTGCTGATTTCAGAAAAATTACAGCAAGGATAAATTTAGCTCTGCACAATAAAATGAGAACTTTACTGCAGGTGAACAATTGTCTGTACCCTATCTTTTCTGAGTAGGCATAAAACATCAGGGGACAAATATTCAGTATGGTTTATTATTTTTGTTGTTGTTCTTGATGCCAGTTACTGTCAAAAAATAGAAATATTTTCAGAGCAACAAAAAAAAAATACTCCTATACTTCTTACTCTTCTTTAACTATGAGAAAAAGATATTAAAACATCATGAATTATTATTTTTAATATAAGATTTTTATGTGCAATGACTTTTTTCCAAACATTAATAAATCAGGAGGAAAGGCTTGGTCTCTTTGCAAAACACAGAATACATTAGGTACAATTTGTTTTTATTGATTTTCAGGGGCATTTGCAGAACACAAAGTGCAGTATAAAAAGAATATATTGCTTAAATATATTCACAGGCATGTTCTTTTCATTTCAGAACTTCAGAAAAACAACAGAAGGTCTTTCCAATCTGCTGTATGCTGGCTGCCACTTCTCTGTGGCACTTGGGGCAGCATTTATTGTGAAATGCAGTGGGGTTTATTTTCAATATGGCCCAAGCACCAAACATTTGATCTCCCTTTCTATTCACTAGAAGGAATGAGTTATCCAAAGCTACAGGAGGATCTTAAGGAGCAGACAAAGCCTTCCTAGCCAATGCTTTCATTTAGAAGTCCATGTTTTGATGTTGTCCTAGGGTTCAAAGCAAGAAGAACAGGCTGGTAAGTCTCTAGGAATTCAACATGAGACAAAAGGATGCTCTCAGATGACTTAAATCCAGGTTATGGTGACCCTCACATTTCTTTCCAACTCACAAGACAGAGCACAAAATGGAAGAGTCAAGACTGAAAATACCTCCTGAAATAGCTGGGTAAACCACTGACAAGAGGCAGAGTCACAAGAAATGCTGTGAAGCAGATGAGAGAAGAGCCAGGAAAAACAGACTGAAGACCAGAAAACTGAGCCAAACAAAGGCCTCAGGATGAATCTGAAAGGCAGACTGGAAAGGGCATCAACAATTTTGCCAAAAGCCAGGCAGACTCACAAACACAGGGAATGCACAGGCAGACAAACCCAAATGAAGCAAAGCTGTGTGATGACTGCAAGGCAGAGAGCAACTTGCTGAGTCTTAAATATCTTTGAGGGGCCCTTCTTTGACATGCACAGAGAAGCCTGTGCAGCAGCTCCAGTGACACGGCTGATATGGCACCTGTAGAACTGTGGCTTACAGGATTTGTGCAGACTTATCCACTAGAACTGATGCTTGAAAAGTGATTCAGGTGCCTAAAAACAGGTGTGTAAAGGTATCAGTGTGGGACTGGTGGAAATAGAGCAGGACTCACTAAGACTTGTGTACTTCTGGAACAGCAGCTGGAGGCCAGGTGGGGTGTGAGTTGTCTACAATAGGTTTAGCACCTGCATCACTTACTTTGTAACTGATGTGTAGAAAAGACAGAACTCAGCCCAACTGACACATACAGAAGTTCCACAGTGACCTCACTTAGCATTTGGATGTAAAAACATTGCTTGGTTTTGAAAATATTACTGTTTCCAGCCTAATACCACCTCTATCTCACATTATATGTCATCTCAGCTTCTGTGCTTCAAGTAGTCTTCAATTCCAGAAATAAATGTAAATTTTGCATAAAACCATGAGTTCAAATAAAGTAGGAGTGCTTATAGGTCAAATGGAGGATTGCTTTAAATTAAATTCTAGAAAGCCCCTAAACAAGGTGATATTTCACCACAGGGCAGCACAGGCTCTTCTAGAAGAAAACTGAGACAGTTCTACAGGAACAAGTTTCTCTAAACCAGAGGTTTATATTTATCTAGGTTATAGATTTACTTAACTAGAATTTCACCTAAATACAATGAAAATATGTCATGAAAAGCAAATAAAAACTAATGAACACACAACCACTGTAAAATTAAGCCTAACACAAATTTTCTGGAACTACAAGTGAAGAACATATCTGAAGACCAAAATATTTGTGTGCATAAATAGAGATCTGATGCACAATTTCATCTATTCCATTTGAAAGTTTTGCTTATAGCTTTCATAAAATGTATTAGAAGTTTAAATACTGGTATTTCTTTATGACAACTGGACACATGTCACTAACATGGACTAAAGAAAATTAAAAAAGAAGACACAAATACAATCAGGTCATATTTAGAGTTAGCAGGGTGTTAATCTAACTGCAAGGCCAGGCTCACCTTTTGTTTTATGTACTGGCTCTGGCTGGGATGGAGTAAATTTTCTTCACAGCAACTTGTAAGATGCTGTGTCTTAGATTCATGGTTAAAACAGTGTTAATAAGACACTGATTTTTAGCTAAAGCTGAGCAGTGCTTACAGTGTGCCAAGGCTACTTCTGGTTTTCCCTCCATCCCCCAGCAACCTGGCTGGGGTCAGGCAGGAGGCTGGGAGGAGCATGGCTGGGACAGCTGACCCAAGTTATCCAGAAGGTTATTCCATGCCACGTGCCTTGCTCAGCAATAAAGCTGGGGAGGGAATCTTTCCAAGGCAGACAGGGCTCAGACACTGCCTGGGCAGGAGCCTGTGAGTGAGCAGTGGTGATTGCCTTTTTTTCTTCATTTACTAGACTGTTCTTTCTCTGAGCCACAAGTTTTTCTTGCTTTTGCCCTTCCAATTCTCTCCCTGGTCCCTGCTGTGGGAGGGTGTAAGAGAGGGGCTGGTGGGTGCTTTGTTGCTGGCATCACATTGTGTCACCAGAGGAAGACAAATGTACCCTGTCTCTGCCATGCACTGGCTCTGCTGGAGAAGCTGAGACTGACTTTAAGTCATCACTTGACTTTTATCAGCATTTTGCATGCACTTTGTGATCTGCAGAGCCCTTACAAAGGCAGGTAATATCTGAAAAGTAAAAAGCTGGGTAAATTTGCTTTCTGCCTTGGAACTGCCCCCAGTTGGGAAATTATTCCTAACAAACCATAAGCTGTAACAACAAAATTGCCATTAAAGCATAAATGTTTTCTGTGCTATGTTCTTGCTTGACCTTGCTCATAGCTGTGCTGGCCAACTGCTAACACGATCTACATAGTTTAGCTGGAGTTTATGGAGAACTTGGCTCTGAAACACAGTTATTTGCAATGCAGAGGACCATGAGAACAGATCCTCTGAGTTTGTCATGCTGTCTTCTGGCAGAAAAGTACAGCATCTATTTACAGCTCTCAGAGTTATCTCTGAATCCACAACTTCTTGTTTATCCATATTTTATTCTCTTGGGTTTGTACCAAAGTATTAATAATAGTTATTGAAAAACAAGTAACAGTCCCAAGCAGCTCCTTCTGTCCCAAATCACAGAAGAGCTGTCAGATCAATGTGTAGACAGTTACTAATTTATCTGCAGAGCAGTGTAGAGCTGCATGAGATAGAAGTTGCCTCAGGTACTCCAGCTTTCCAAAAGCACAACCAGCTCAGAGTTAATTACCATGACAATGGACACTTCAGCAGGTTTCTAGCTGCCACAGAATTCTTTGGTACTTCCTGACTACTGTCAGCTTTTGACTTATACCAAGTTAGTCTGGGTGGATCTGTCCTACAGAACCAAGACTACAAAAATAGCACAAATACACCATTCAGCGCATGTACTTAATGCAGAACGGGGAAGACCAATGCTTCAACAGTTCATAACTGCACAATTATATTACAAATATTTTTCCTATGTATTCCTATTTTACTTGAAGTGATTCTGAATCTGAATATGATTCTTACTTTCCTCAGCATCTTCAAACTTGCATGTCCCATTCCAAGGAGGGAGCAGATTTTTATAGCTGTAACATGACATTAATTTTATTCATTCAGACTTTGCCAGCCAAAGCACTTGGGGAATCATAAAGAAGTTATACACACATGAAAAAAGATGCAATAGAAATACATATATATATTTTTAAAGTATCAAAATACAAATTAAACAAGCAAAGAAAGGTGGTCTAATAAAAATACAGACATCAGTAGTCATAAGAAAGCTATTTCTTTGAAATGGAAGAGCCTGCTTTGTTTGGTAATTATGATGAACTAAAAGAGAAGCCTTGGTGGGGCAGGCATTCTCCACCTCGATGCTTTCTCACAGCACAGGCATAATTACCACCCAACACCAACACCACAGAGCAGAGCAGGAGGTGCTGTCACACAATCCTAGGGATGAACACAGTGCTCTTGAAGCACTGGTCAGTATGAAAAAGCTGAAATTGTTCTTGATCACAGTGAGATCTAAAGGAAACCCAGCTTTGGCAAAACCCGGGAATGAGTAAGCAGAGATAGAAGCAGTGTGTTAAAGAGATTCTTCCACTCTGAACACAGCAGATGTGGTGATGGAAAGCGAAGAGCAGAAGTTAGAAGAGCAGGAAGGAGAAAGAACAACATAAGGACAAAAGCCAAGGACCAGCGATGTGTTTTAGTGGCAATGAGAAACAGTTCATCAGATCAGACCAGAGAACAGTGCAGAGACCAGGAGCTGGCAATGGAGCCAGAAGGGAAGACTACATGATTTCAGCTACAGCAGAATTCCTATTTAATACCAATCATTAAAGTACAGATTTCCTTCTTGGTATTGTATTTTATTTTATAAACATCTAACACAAGAGCATTCACAATGCTGAACCAGTAATTTCCATGCACTTTCTGATGATTATTAACACATTACCCCGAGGTGATTCATGAATCTGAGGTGACCTTTAGAACAGCAGTGGAAGTGTGCCAATTGGTAAAAAACTTAAAGCAGCCATGTTCTTGCTTTCTGAACAAGGTGCAAACACTGTGGATGTAATTAGGTGTTTTCCTTCAGTTCTGTCTGTATCTGCCTGGCATGAGATTTACATTCTAATTTTATGTCCAAAACCTGGAGATAGAGACCTAACCTAACCATAGTGACAGAACCCAAATGATTTTGAGGGAAAACTAACAAAAAAGACACACTCGCCTTAAATGTCATTGGCCTAGCTTTAATGATGATATGAGCTCCTATAACATGGTTGAAGTTGCCACCTTCAGAGATGCTTGTGGAAAGCAAAGAAAGTGTGAAGCATTCATTTAAGGGACAGGTTCAAGTCCAGCTTCAGAGACTGTGATCTTCACACAAAGCACCAAAAATGTATTAGGCAGATTTTATTTACATGGCAAAATTTTGAAAGCTTTTTATTCCTTCCCACTACAGCTATTTTTAGCTGAACTCCTTGTCCCCATTCTGGTCAAACTCATCTAGCCAGATTAGGATTAAATGGAGCACAGCAGTGGTCCCACAGAAGTGTTCACCCCCTCACTATTAGGCACAGAATTACAATTAAAAGCTCTTGCTGCTTTATAGAATTAAATAAAAGCAGAAGAAAATATTTTTTAAATTTTGTTTCACACTTCTTCCATTCATAGCTTTTCAAAACCGTTGCACAACATCAGCAGAATGAGAATCCCCCCTTGTCAACCATCTGGGAGCTCAGAGAGCAGCCTATGGGTCTGCACTGGGATTCTGAGCCCTGAAACATTGTGATGAAACAGAGCTCCCTGCACCAGCCCAACCAACCCTGCTGTTCAACATCCTGTCAGTCATCACAAAAAATATGTCATAAGCAAAGGAGAAAGTCACACCTGAGCAGTAAACAGCCACCTCAGAGCTTTTGTGGTGCTACTGGCAGCCTATTTGCCAGCATCTGGCTCTGACTAATACAAGTCACTTGTACACAAAGGCAGCAGAAACAAGCCCACAGCAAGTAATTCATCAAACCTTAAAGAAAAATTAAGAGAGGAAAATGTAGATCTGAATGTCAAAGTACCATTCCATTGTTAGCCTATGTGCAGAAATAGAGACCAAAAACTGCTCTCTTGGCAAACCTGAATGTGACCAGAGAGCTGATCTCCCCTTCTGTCCAATTGTTCTGGTAAACTGAGAGGCAACAATTGATTTTTATGAAAAAAATCTTCAGAAAAGCCATGACACCATACTCAAAGAATCACAACAGATTTGACAACTCTTCTCTCAATGCTCAATAATTTTGTCTCAAGGTGGAAAGCCACATCAGCATGACAGTAAATTGTTTCTGTGCATTTGAACAGCTTTGTTCTGACTGGTAACTAAATAAAGTAAGATAGACAATGCCTGATTGGCAGAGTTTTCCCATTTTTATCACTCCAGGAATGCTACACGAGGCATACACGACTGTCCACAACAATATGAGGGCTAAGAGAACTGAAACAGATAGCCAGGTTTGTAAATCCTTGGGATACCAGATGACTTATGCATTACATTACAATAAATTGCCTCTGAAATTGTGGCATGCTGCTTTGGGGAAGGAACACTTCGGTGTCCTCCCAGGAACAGAACTTTTGTTATTCTAAATTGCTCTAATTAGCGCTCTTCAGAGCCCTGTGGCTATAGCTATTAGCTTTCCAACACAGCGACAACATTCTCCAGGCAACAAGATGGTTACAAAATACACCCTTCAAACTAGTTAGCAAAAGGCTATGGGAACTCAAAAGTACTCTTTATAATCAGAGCAAGATGTATGATTCTGTATTTTCAGCCTAGGGAAAAACCAGGCAGAATGTAAGTATTACACATTCACTCCTGGGAGAGTTTTCTTAAAATGTTTACAGTAAAAATGATAAATTCTGAATGTACAGATTAACTATTTTAGTATTGCTCGAATTAAAAGCAAATAAGGTTGTCTCCCTACACACACATCCCAACCTGCATTTCAGGATTAAAAGTTTCTGAATTCAAGTACTGATTTAAACTTTATTGTCCTCTGTCTGAAATGGACCCATGGATTATCTGATTCTCAGTCTTGGTAACCCTTACAGAAGAAAAACTGCTATTATTTTATACACAAGGATCAGTCCCTTGATTTGCCACTAGGCATCTTCCCAGAGCAGACTATGGAACACTGTGGCTGTGTGGTCTGATCTGTGATCTTTTCTAAAGGGCAGAGCTACTAATGTTTGTCTTCACTGCTGTATGGTTCAGTAACAGGCTCACAGCTACATTATTATTTTTTAATTTGATTTAGGTATTTCCTGGTTACTGGCCTGAAAGGTCACTGCTGGAATATTTACAGAGATATTTTTGGTGGTGTCCTCCCCACCCCAAGCTTGCTCCCACCACAGCTCAATATTTGGTTCTGGCTGGGATATAACATTTGATTGGAGAAGATACAACAGCCTTTCTCCTTTACCCTCAAAACATTAATAAGAAAGTTCATATCTGAAACACAAATGTAATGGCATTCTGTTTGCTGCTTGAATAGCAACAAACTACATCCTAGCATTAGGACTCTGAACAAGGTTTGGGTTTTTTTTTTTTTAAGAGAAATAGAAATGCCTTAATTTTTCATTTAAGTTTTCAAGCACAGACCTTACACTTGTGGCAATGTTCATCTTGAAGTATTATGGGGATTTTTTACTGCAAGTGCAATATTAATAAAAAGAGACTTATTCAGTTGATATTCTGAATTTTCAAAATATCACAGAAATTTCTTCGTGCTCACTACACAACTTTCTTGTAAGGTCCTGAAAGATTACTGCCCTTAATTGTAGTTGTAGAAATGTAGAAATGAGGTTAAGTAACTGCCCAAGACCACAAAGTTAATCACTAGTGGAAGTGGGAATGCTATCCTGACTATGTCATTCTATCACAAGCTCAGAGAAATTAGAGGTTAGAATCACTTTCAAACCACAAGTTGAAAAGTGGCAGCTGGTTCACAGAATCTTCTGTGATGGAAAGGACCCACAAGAATCAATGAGTCCAACTCTTAAGTGAATGGCCTATGCAGGGATGATGGTTGACTGTTTAGAATTCAGAATAAGCATTATTTATCTTCAATTCATATTTAAACCAAGTATTTATGTGAAGAGGTAAAGATTCCTTGATAGGGAGAAGACTGGATGAGAAAAAACTGTACTTGTTCCTGAACACTATGACAGCCAACCAGGCCCAGCAACAGATGCTGAATACTCAGGAGCTGAGTATAAAAACACCGAACTCCAGAGCTGACTCTGCAATAAACCCAGAACAGCCTGCAATAGCCTGAGTCAAAACAAGCCATGAAAAAGTCTTGAGTGGGACAGTACTTACAGCCAACATCAGCCAGGATGCAAACAAGCTCCAGTAAACTTGCATGTTCTTCTTCTGAAGCTGCAGATGTTGTTTGGTCTTGACCCATCAGCATCTAAGCCAGCTGCAGGTTTTTCATGGCAGCTGTTCTCAACTTGCACAACTCACAACAAAATGAATTTTCACTGTCCCTGATCTTGAAAGGTTACTTGCAGAAGGCCAGTGAAATGTCATTTGGGGTAAATGGCTTCTAATACAAGCAGGATATTGTTCCAGATATATAAAGTCTAATGTATATCCTCAGTTATTGAGATATGTTGGCAGTGGGTTCTTCTCAGTCTTTTGTTATCAATTCTGTGATTTTGTGATCAATCATTAATCAAGCACAACTTCCAAAGATGGTGGGCAGCAAAAAAATGGAGACAAGCAGAAACAGGAATCTACATCCAAAGATGTGGGGGAAAACAACTCACAAGAACTATGAGACAGACAGACTCCTTGTCTAGGTTTTGCAAGGAATAATGTTTTCAGGAAATATTTTAAAAACATCAGACCTAAAGATCCAATTGCCTTCTCTGTCTCATTTCTTCATGGCTTTCAGCAGATATCATCCTTAATAGCTGCTCTTTGTTTTCTCCTTGTTCTCTATGATTCTCTCTCATCATTATCTTAACAAACTTCCTCAATTATTTCTTCCAATATTTCTGAGGATAAAGGTTGAAATTTGTGGCTCATCAACTTTCTGGAAAGCAGATACTGACCATTACTCCATGTGGACAGGACACGGCACACAACCTTCCTCTTTGCTGTGTTACGGGATCTACCAGAACAACCACAGGCAAAATAAGCCTCAGTGGGATCTAAACCTGTCATGGTATGAGGCCACTGACCTGTTCAATTTATCCTGCTTTCTGCACAGGCTGTGGCACAGCCCAAGCCAGACAAAGCAATCTGCTGAGTAAAGGCCATTTTGGAACCTTGGTGCACCCTGGCAAAGTTCCACTGTACTGAGCAAGGTCCCACAGGATCCTCATGCAGTGAGCCAAAAATGTCTTCTACACCTTCTCTTTCAGTATGAAGTTTAATTTTTCACTGAAATATAACAACTACTAAATTTGCATTACAGAATTTGCATCTTTATCCTTCAGATTTCATTTGGAGAGTGCACAAACACGTGCAGGAATCAGGCTAACAGCTGGCATTCAGGCATCTGTGCATAACCTAGCACTCAGCCTCACAGCTGTACAACAAATACGTGACCCTGATTTATTTCCCCCTCCCCTTTAACAAGGTATTGACAAAGCAACTGAGGAGCTGCCCGAGTTCAGCTATCCCAGCATCACGGAGCAGGGCTCCCTCAGCCTCCAGTTACACAGGACACTTGCACAAACAGTTTGCACAAGCAGGTGGCCAAGTCTCGAACTAGTGGATTAGCAACATTATCCTATTTAATGAAAGCTCAAGATTTCATTAAATGAAATTATTGTCTAGCAAGAGTTTACACAGCAGTTACAGCGAGTGTGTGTCGATCGAAACCTCTCCGTGGAGATTTGCAAATTACTGACGGGTGCTACAAGGTGTTATTGGTAACGGGCTTATCCAGCACTTAAAATGAGCTAAAATCTTCAAACTCTTCCAGTCACAGCTGGGACAGGTGGATCACGCGAGCAGCCCCCACGTAACAGCGACTCCCCCCCTCCCACCAGACAAAATGGCGGCCGGCCCGCGCCCCGCCCGCGGCCCTGCCCACCGCGCGTCACGGTGGGGCGAGGCGCGCGCGCCCCTCTGGGCGCTCCGCCGCGCCCCGGAATAGCCGCATGTTCGGCCTAGGGCGGCGCGTCCGCCGCGCTGATTGGCTCTCGGCCGCGTCACTCCCGGCCCGCCCGCTCGCTGATTGGCGCGGCGCGGGGGGCGGGCCGAGGCGGCCGGCGGACAGGAAGGCGCCATGGCGGCCGTGGCCCAGTGCGTGCGGGGAGCGCTGCGCCCGCGCCTCCCGCTATTGAGCGTCGCGCTGAGGTGAGGGGGCCGCGCCGTGCCGCGGCGCTTGCCCGACACCGGGCACTCGGGCTGGGACCGCGCTCACCGCCGCACCGGGAGGAGAGCGAGGCGCGGTCCCGCCGCGCTGGGGTCCCAAGCCCTGAAGAACCCTGACCGACAGCCGGGCCGGGCCGCGCCGGGGCCGCCCCCATCCCCTGCCGCTCTTCGCTGCTCTCCCTTGCCTTTCTCCGGGAGAGCGGGCCCGGCTCGGCCCGGCTCTGCGGGGAGCCCGGAGGCTTCAGGCCCGGAGTGCCCATGCGGCGGGCGGGGATCGAGCCCTTGTGTGAGGGCGGCGCTGGTCCCGCAGCCTCGTCCTTGGGGGGTTCGGCTCGCTCAGCCTCGGGAACGCCGCGGGGCGATGAGGAGCCATTGTGTGTGCGGGCGGGCCCAGGGGTGCCGCTGCACAGCGGGGACAGGCGGGCCGGGGGTGCCGCTGCACAGCGGGGACAGGCGGCCCGGGGGTGCCGCTGCACAAGGGGGACAGGCAGGCCCGGGGGTGCCGCTGCACGGCGGGGACGGGAGGCCCGGGGGTGCCGCTGCACGGCGGGGACGGGAGGCCCGGGGGTGCCGCTGCACGGCGGGGACGGGAGGCACGGGGGTGCCGCTGCACGGCGGGGACGGGAGGCACGGGGGTGCCGCTGCACAGCGGCCGGGCCCGGCTCTGCGCCTGGCTTTTCTGGGAGACTCTTGCCGGCGATTGCATCACGGAATTTGTTTCTTCATAGAGCGCAGGGCTGAAAACGCGTGCTCCCCTTTGAAGCTCTGTGAAGTTCTGTGACTATAAGCTGAGTGTAGTGGACGCTTACAAGCTGATATCTTGCAGCAGTTACTTACTACTACAGTTTAAATGGCCGGAGATCTGCTGCTTCTGATGGAGGGTTCTGCACGCAGTATTCACAGGCTTAGAATCGTATTAATTCATGCTTTGATGTGGGAATTTTGTGGATGTTATGTGTCCAAGTGTCTTTTATGTCTAAAAAATGCTGATATCTTACAAAATAAGCAATAGAATAGTAATGTCCATCTTCTTACCTTAGAACATCTCCACGACTGTTTTGTGCAGCAACACAACAGAAAAATACCGGCCAGAACTTGGAAGAGGACCACAGTCAGAGCCAAAATGAGCAGAAGGTGGAACCCAGCTCTGCTGAAAAACTGCTAGCTGAAGAAAAGGCCAAACTGGAAGAACAACTAAAAGAAGTTACTGTAAGTGCCCCTGGGTTATTAGGTTGCACATGTTGCAAGCTGTGTGCCCAAGAGCCTGCGCTGTGGGTTCTCAGTGCACAGTCTGGATATGGTTATGTGACATCTCTTTAGTTGTGTAAAATCCACAATTTGATAATTTCTTTAAACTTAAGAGTACATGTCCTAAAGACCTAGGATGCATCTGTTATAAATGATCAAATCAGCAGCCAAATTAGTAATAAAAATTTAACAAAGACTTATTAGATCGATGACAAAAATGAAATCTAAAAAAAAAACCCCACCACAGCCAAGACAGCGTCAGCCCCGGGTTTCAGCGCTGGGTGAGCCAGGATCCGACTGACAAAGTGCCAGCGTTTCCCCAGTGGTTCACCCCGAGGGCTTCAAGCAGCCAGTTTATATACAGTTTATTCTGCCTGAGGCAGGGATGACCGAACGTTTCTTTGTATCTCTTGACATGTAGAACTGGATCCATACATGTGCAGAAATAGACAAAGGTAGGTCCAGGGGTCCAGAAGGATGAGTGATTCAGACATTCCACAGAAACTATCAATCGTGGCCCAGGAAGGTTTCTTTCATAGTTAACAGACTTGATATTATCTCAGCGTTGTCCGGGAACTAATTGAATAAACATAAGACTGCTCCCAGCCAGGGTGGTCACAGAATACAATATTTTATACACATATATAGCATGAATTATCTCTACCATATGCTACACATCCCTGGTCAAAAATTAAGATCTTGGTTAATTTCTTTCCAGTTTCTGAATGGAGTTGGACCTTTTCCTGCCAGAAAACTTGTTACTGGTTTTCACATAGGTTTTGCTCAGTGGAGAAGTAATTTCTGGGAGCCATGGAAGGGTGTGCATGTGTCTCTGGTGTGTGCATTTGTGTGTGTTAACAGTAGACTTCATGGAAACAGCTGCTGACTTTCCAAAGGTCAGAGTTAATGGTGCTTAGCTTTTGTACAATAGTGTACTTAAGCTGTAGTTGGGAAGTTTCAACCCTTTTCTGTTGGAGAGCCCTTCAGGCTCCAGGCTGAAGTGTCACATCCCTTCTCTGTGGCCTCGTGTATTCTCTCCTGTGCACAACTGCAGCAGCTGAAGGATGCCCGGGGAGATGGGAGGTGGGCATTAAGCTAAAATACTAACGAGTGCTTTATATAAAATGTCTTTCTGACATATGAGGCTTCAATAGGTAGCCCAGAACCTTCTGTAGAACCAGCATCTGTGGATCATATGTGGACTGAGTTTGCTTTCTGTTGCCCTTCCCAAAGCTCTACAGGAAAAATTTGAGATGTCATTTCATGTCTTGGTTTGCTGTTGGTTGCTTAATGCAGCTCTTCAGGCAGCTTGTTGACTATTTTTATTCTGTTTTGAGATTCTTTACTGGCATACAAAGCTCAAGGATATTCAAGGTGGAAGCCATTCAGGGTTAGTTGGTAAAGCACTCAGTGTGAATTTTTATTTTATTAATTTTATTGTATTTCACATCATAGTCCATCTGCTGGTAAATGGCCATATTTCTAGGAATAGACCAAAACTTGACCTAAACAGAGGAGTTAGGCTTCAGTTTGTAAAGGCTGAGAAAACTGAAGGTACCCTGTGGTGTTTATGCAGAAGGAAGAGATGGTTTGGAAGGCATGCCTGGGTTGAATCTGATTTGCTGTATTGTCAGTGTTCCTCGTGACTGATGAAGGATTTCTGGGAGCACACAGCAGAAAAAGCAGAAATACTGGGTTCATAGAACTTTAAATATCTGTAGAGGGAAATTTTTTTTCCAGCTAATCTGTTGACAAATACTAAGAGTTTGGAAAACTATCTAATTTCCTTTCCCACATTTCTGTCCTTCTGAAGTGAAGCAAACTTTAGTCTTGCTAGGAGAGTTGGGGTGATAATTGACATGTTCTTTCAGATTACCCTAAACGGTGGATTTAGGGTATGAAGCTGTTTAAAATGCTGTTTTATACTGAATATGCTGGATTGTTGTCAGCTGCCTGACTAGGAGGAGTAACTTCTGTTACTTGTTTTTCTTCTTTAGGAGAAGTACAAGCGTGCCTTGGCAGATGCAGAAAACGTGAGGCAAAGAAGCCAGAAACTGGTGGAAGAGGCAAAGTTATACGGTCAGTGGAGGCTCCTGGTGTTCACTCAGTGAGACCCAGGAAATGCAAAACCTGGAAAAATGAAGCTGACTGACCTTGCAGTATTGACAAGTTCTGACAATGATTCTGACTACGTGCTTAAATAATGCTTTTGAGGCAGAGAGGTTTGAACAGTTCCTCAGTTTGCATCAGAATTGTGACCATCTCCCCAGCCAATGGCAAGATTTAAACTGCTGAAGTCAACAGCTGACACTTTCTCTAAATTTGGTATCTGGTTTCCTACAATGTGTACTGCATTTGTAGATTTTTTAGTAAATTTTGCAGCCTGAAGTTTGCCTTTTTCATGTATTTTGGTCTCAGATCTTACCAAGAGCATAGAATATTGGTTTGCCTTCTGGTTTGAGTTTCTGGTTGGTTTTGGTTTTTTTGGTTGTGGTTTTTTTTGTTTGTTTGGTTTTTTTTGGGGGGGGTTGTTTGTTTGTGGTTTTTTTATTGTTATTTTTTTGAGGGGGATGTTTGGTTGTTTAGGGACTTTTTTGTGGGGTTGAGTTGGTTGGTTTTTTGGGTTTTTTTTGGGCTGGTTGAGGGTTTTTGTTGTTTTCTGTTTTTAGTGTTTGTTTTGAATTTGGTCCTTTTTTGATTTTGGGGTATTTTTGTGGGTTTTTTTAGCCTTTTACAGTTGAATAACTGTTCTGTTGAAGATGAAACCTTTCAAATAGAAGTAATGCCTCTGAATGAACGGATTCTTTTCAGGGGTAGAAATGTACAATCACTTGCTGTGAGGAGTGCTAGAAGCACATCTTCCTTCAAGAGCCAGGCTAGCAGCATCTGATTTAGCTTTCTGACATTTCCAACACATATCTGTAAAACAGAAGTTGTGTGCAAATGCTGCAGCAGCAGAGTGCTGTTTTATCCTGATGTTTGAAAAATGAGCTGCTCTTTTTCACCACACACCATACACAGCTGTAGTTTAATTCTCAGTACTCAAGTTCTCATTTCTGAATACAGGGACTCCAGTTAATGTGTACTGTAAGAAAAGTACATAGTACTCTTGCATTCTTTTTCATGGATGTTTGAGTGCTTCATCCTGAGGTTGATTTGCAACAAGCATTGTTTGACTAATGTTCTACATACTGCAAAGGACTTGGAGTCATGTCTGAGTTCAGAGGTGCTACAATGGAAATTAATTTATTTTGAAAACTAGATTACATATAATCTGTAAGTTTTATTGCTTGTGCATGGCTGCTTGTTCTGTTAAAAAAAGAAAAATTCCTTTCTGAGACTTGCATAAATTCTGAGTTGCAGTCACAGATATTTGCAAATATCATGTATGCAATAAAAAAAACGAACCAAACCACCTTCTGAAGAGTTTGGTTATTTGGTTTGATGCAGATAACTAGAAGCTGATTTGTCTATATTTGGTACAGTTCAGCCCCAATCACAGCTCTAGTTTCTAGTTTAAAACCATGACAGTTTTTTTTCAGATTGTTGGAACTACTTGGACGTTGTTAGTCACTGTTCTGTAAAGAGCTTGAGTCTCTACAGAGCTGAGCAGTTGTTAGAGAGACCCTTTCCTGAGAACCAGCTGATCCCCACAGATCTTGTAAGGTGCTTCTACTGTTACGGGGTTTTTTTGTTTAAACCAAAGATGTGGCCTCTGGTAATGGTCATATCACTTCTTGGTAAGGAAAAAAAAAAAAAAACATCCAAAATGTGAGCTAGAATTTAAAGGCTGAATCCAGCTTAAAAAAGAACCAAACCAAAACCCAAACTGAAACCCAGTGCTGTTTGTCCTTTGCTTACCTCTATGCAGAAATGTGTTAATTTATTGAACTGTTTTAGTTTTTCCTTGATTGCTAATGCCTTAAGTGAGATTAGTCCAGATTCTTTTAGTGTCTTTTAGTCCAGATTCTTTAGAGCCTCAGGACAAGGACTGTGATTAATTTGGAAATTGCTCAGTATTTGCAAGGCACAGCTGCTGATTCTGTAAAAGAGGTTTGTAGAGCGAGGGAGAGGTGCAAGTTCTTTTCATTCAAGGAAGAATCCTTGTTCATCTCCTGAAATCCTCATGAGTCTGGTTACACGCTTGTCTTCTGCAAATCTTTTTACGACATCAGATTAAAAGGTAGAAAAGTAGGAATAAGGCAACATAATGCTTTGAACGTTAGGTGATGAGAGAGACATGAGGAAATTACTTGAAGCCATCTGAAGGTTTTGGTAACTTTGGTAAGAATTCTGTTATTTTTATGTCATCAGCCTAACTTTACTCATTTGAGTTAAAATCACTTTTTTTTGTTTTCCATAGAAGTAGAGGAGATGGTGTGGATTTCAAGGTATCTCTAATAGTTCTTTATTGTCATCCAAAACTGGAAAGGATATTTTACCCCAAATGATTACAGTATCTCATATATTCTTAAAAGTCTGACAGTGCAGATTATTGCTGTAACTTTTGGGGTTGTGATGTTGGGGGATTTTAACACTTGTTTCCCTCAGTGGACTAATCCCATTCTCTCCTCCTTTATCCATTTTCAGGGATCCAGAGCTTCTGTAAGGACTTACTAGAAGTTGCAGACATTTTGGAGAAAGCAACAGAAAGCGTTCCAAAAGAAGAAATTAAAGACGAAAACCCTCACTTGAAGAGCTTGTACGAAGGTCTTGTCATGACAGAAATGCAGATTCAGAAGGTGTTTAAAAAGCATGGCCTGCTCAGACTGAACCCTGTGGGGGCCAAGTTCGATCCGTACGAGCACGAGGCGCTGTTCCACACGGCCGCCGAGGGGCAGGAGCCCGGCACCATCGCGCTGGTCTCCAAGATCGGCTACAAGCTGCACGGCCGCACGCTGCGGCCCGCCCTGGTGGGCGTGGTCAAGGACGCCTAGCGGCTCCCGCGGCCGCTCTCCGGTGCCCTACGACTATTAAACAGCTGGATGGTTTTTCTCTCACACTGTGCTTCCCTCGTTCCTCTGCTCCCTGAGAGGGTTACATGAGTTGGTTGAGGTTTCCCAGTGAAAATGAAGTAACCGATGAAATTCTCCTGCTTAGTGGCCTTCGACATCACTGTTCCATGAGCTCTTCTTTAGTGTGAAGAGAGCCATTAAGCCCCCTAATGCTTTAGATTAGATAATGTTTTATACAACTATTGCTCCTGAGATGGTGAATTAAATTGAAAAGAATGAAACGCTCACAAGAATGGTGCAATTTCGAGTTTATCACTGTGTGTGGATTGAAAATGCAGATAGTGGTTCAGACACTTCCTTTGGTTTTGTAGAATCTCACCTTGCAGAAGAAGTGATGTAGTACAAATAACCTGCCTTCTGCAAGCACCCATCAGCTTTTACACACTGATGTGATAAATGCCCTGTTTTGTCTATTCAGAAATAATCTCTCAACAACTGAAGCTGAAACCTGTGTGAATTCTGAACTGTAAATAAATGGCAGTGGAGATTAGATATCTTTTTAATTGTTCAACCCTTTTGTCCTGTACTAACATTGAATCAGGAAAACCATCTAATACTTGTATGGCATTGGAGAACCAATAGAATTTATCCTATCTCTGGATTTTTAATTTAATGTTGTATAAATTGGTTTAAATAATTTTTATAGTCTTGTAACTTTCAGCTTTGCAGTCAGTTTGTTATGCAAACTGTAGTTACAATCCTGATGAGAGCCAGAACACCCAAAGAAGTGAATTGCTGAGAGTTTGGTATATGATTTCTTTTAGACTTATATAAATAATTGCATGTAAGTGGCTCAAACCAAAGTGTGAACCTAGTTTCATTTTCTTTATTTCTAACATTTACTCAGCTTTGATATTAGATTGCACCAGAACTTTTCTCTATGCAGCTCTTGCCATGTCTGACTCCACCTGCTGCTCCCAATCCTGCAGAATCAGCATAAAATACAGCACATGATTACCTGAACAACATTTGTCTGGTCACCTGGATAGGAGTGGGTGGAACCTGGCAAATTACACAACTGACAAAGGATCTGTCCTCTTGTATTCTGAAAGCCCACACTGTTAACACACAGGGACAGGATCTTCAAACTTAGGGAAGTTATTAGGTCCTGTAAAAAGTAAGTACTTCTGAATTTTTTACCATGTTTCCAGTTATTGTGGATTAAGGAGCTTCTTACCTTAAATATTGATTACATTTTTTGTGATTCAGATAGAGTTGCCAAGAGCTTACTGAACACTGGACCTACTCCTAGTGAGAAGTGATTAGTCATTCCTTAAGACATTTTGCCCAGTGTTGGTTTCCTTCATGGGAATTAGGCAGTTAACCAGGAACAGCCTAAGTGCATAAAACTGTTTGGAGGTTAGTCATGTTAATCATATTTAAGGATTCATTCCTTCTCAACTCTACAAAAGAATGCTTTTACTGGGCAGAGGAAGGAGAGTAATTATCTGATGTGTGAAGACAACTACAATGTTAAATTTTTAAACTTAACAAGTACAGGGGAAAAATGCAAAGATCAAGTTTAAAAATAGAGGGGGAAAAAGGGGTTTCCATATACTAAAGTTGAATTTGGAAGTATCTTTCCTCCCTCTGGGTTTAAGAGCACACTGTAGTTGTGTGCAGTAGGATTGAAGAAATTGTGTTGTTGCACTTTGACTGGGACCTGTTCTCACAGCTGATAGCAAAAAGGGACCAGGTTCCATTTTATATAAAGAACTGTCATGTGTTATGTCCCCTCCCAGTCCCTCTGGATCTAAACTCAATGTAATAACAACGTCCTTAGTGTAGCAGTTTTTGTAATAGAGTTAAAACAAAGGGACACATTGTTGCCTAGCAGATGAAGATTTTGTTAATGAGCTTCCCAGTGCTTCACACAGTCATTTTGGACTGCATCAATTCATTAGGGGTGTTCTCAAACACAAGCTCCTGTTCATGTTCAACACAGGGTCATCTTTGAAGCTGGTAACTGAGTCTCTCATTTAAGTGCTTCCCCTGCCCTCAGAAAGGCTTTGGCTGGAGTGGGTCAGTCTGTGCAGAGCTCCACCAACCTGTGCCCTCTGCCATAGCCCAGGAAGGAGCACTGAAGAAAGGAAGGAAGTTCTGAAATTTAAACACCCAACAAAGCTAGCACCAGTACTAGCTGTCTCCTACACTGCATTTCCACCCATCACATTTAGCTGCAAGGCAGCTTCAATTGTTAGTGCAAAGATTTAAGCCATTTTCCTACATTATTGTTAAATCAATCATTGAAAGAAACTTTAATACAAGTTTATTTACCAATTCACAATGCAAAAATTAGTAAAATGCTGTGTGCAAACATCAGTGAGGCTTTGTGTGATTTCAGCACAGGCGTTTGTGTGTCTGGCACAGCTACAAATGTAAACTGCAAATGAAGGCAACGTTCCCTCTAAGGAAGAAAGAAGCTGATGAGCTGAACATGCTCATGGGGTTATCTTGCTTCACAGCATTGAGTGTGCCATCACTTAGGAGTGACTGGGGCACAGGCAAAACCATTGTGTGGGAAGAGTAAATCAGAAGGTTCATGAAGCCCGTTCCAGTTGCAAAGGAATCGAATGCAGTGGGGAACAAGAGAATAAGGGCAGAGCTTAGTTTGGGAGACTTCCCAGGCAGTTCCTGGTGCAAACCCACAAACCCTGCTCTCGCTGCCTGCTGGGCCTGTCAAGAGCAGGGGCACGAGGGGCTGGAGCCAGAGCCCTGCAGCATCCGAGCCCAGCACTGGGCAGTGCACAGGGAGGGAGATGGAGGCTCCCTCCAGCACAGCCCTGGGATGGGACACACAGCACACTCCCCACCCAGGGCACAAAATCAGGATTTTCAACAGCTTAGAGAGTGTTGCTTCTCCATAGGCTTACATCAATGGTGTTAAGACAGATACTATCATTAGTAATAACTTTAATTAGAAAAGAGCATTAAGCATATAAAACACCTTGTCATTAGCAACATGAAGGCTGGATTATTTGTACAGTACAGGAAGCACTTCCAGATCAACACAAAATACAAGTTGAAAGAGCTCTTTGCCGTCTCAGCCCCTTCACCATAGAAGAGAAGCAGCATAGCTGTAGTAAATTGCTGGATTAACATTAACTGCATCTCAATTTATAAGCAATCAAACAGAAAACCAGCAGCTCATAACAAAGGAATGCTTAGACTAAATCAGTTCCATGTGAAATATGGAACAGCAGCATCCTCTAGTGCAAGTCACCTTTAAAATTAAAAGCGTAGCTGAAAATGAGACATTGCTTCTAGGGAAGCCTGTTCCAAGGGACTAATATTTGCTAAAGCAAACATTTACCACCTTGAGTTAGCTTGCAAGTACAAAATAAATATTGATATCCATATTGCATACATTAAAAATACTTTTATTTTACATTCATTTTGATGTTCAATAAGTTACATCTAGCACCAAAGAAACATTTTGGAGGGGTTGAGGAATTAAGAAGCTACAAAGTGTAAAAGCAGAATTCACTTCAACATTTAAATGACTCATTGGTGCCTAGATTTTTTCCTAAGTTATTGTTCAGATGGGCTTTATGCTATTGCTTCAGTTTAACTTAGATGTGCCAAAACAGTGTAGAAATATGAAAATCACAGATTTGAGGGAAAAAACCCCAGAAGAACCAAAACCAAAACAAATCTCTCAAACTCCCAGCTACATGCAGAATTGAGGCTTCAAAACAGCATGTTATGGCAGTTAAATAACCAAGTTAGAAGAAGAACCAAATTGCATAACTAGAATGCTGAAAAGAAAGACTGAGCTTCCTTCCCACAGGAGCAGGACAGAGAAAATAACCAAGGGTTTATACCTAATGAACTTGTGTGCTGCTTGTACATGCAAATAGGGTGGAAGTGGTTATTAAAGCTACTCAGCACACTGCAGTTAGCTCCACTGCTGCCAAGAAGAGACAGTTTTGTCTCGAGTATGCCACAACAAACCACTTACAGATAAGCCAAACAAAGTATTACATCCCAGAGGACATAGCCCTTACCTTTTTTGAAGGGACATAACATAAGCTCAAAAGAAAAAGGCACTAGAGTTTTGGTTTTTTTTCCTTAGAAATGCTGGCTTTGTAATTGTTCTAAACTCTTTCTAAACCCTTTTATTCTAAACTCACTGGTAACACTAGTTTGGTAATGCTGGATGTATTAAATGAAACCCAGTTCTGATCAGAATACCCTGCCAAACTGCAGAATTAATACTGTTTTAAGATTTTGTGGTATCCTCACTGACTACAGCTCAAAGCATCAAAGCAAGATGACATTTCCAGGCCTGGCCTTGAAGCCAGTCAGGTTCCAAGTTTGGTACTGCACTCCAGACCTGCCCAGCCCGCCTCCAGCCACAGCTTCCTGCTCCAGACACGACCAGCAGAGAGGCTTAGGCACAAGTAACTGTTCCATCTTCCATGTGGCAACCACTGGTTTTTATTCATTTGGTTAAATACCAGCAGGGAATTGAAGGATGAAATGGGCAGAAAATTTTTTTTCTAATTCTCCTTCAACATTCCCCTTAATCAACAGATCTTACTAGAACACTGCTGTGGGCTGGGCATTTGTGTTTCCCACTGTGCTACATCCCAGCTGGTGCTGGCTCCAGCAGCACTCCAGGCAGCCGCTGCCAGAACTGGAGGAGATCCCTCCCAAGGTGCACTGCCCTTCTTCCTGTCAGTAAACTCAGATTCAATGGGCCTGGGCTGGTACATTTCAAGGTATGTGCAATTCAGCCTGCAGGGGCTGGTTAACCAAATTTGGGAATGCTATGTGCATTTTGACCAAATCTGCATCAATTGTTATTTTTGTTTTTAAAGACCAATCTCAGCCATCACAACCCATTTGAGAATCTTGCTCCCTTTCCCTGACTTCCCAACGAAATTCAGGAGGCAGCTACACCTCCTCAGCCTCCATGAGCTCAGCAGTTAAGATCCCAAAGGAGGATACGCAGACTCCCCCAGTAAGGAAAAAACAGTGATTTTGCTGCCTGAGGCTCTCAACTTCTGCTAAACACCTCACTGCCTACTCTCCCAAATGCCATTTCTGGCCCAAATCAGGTACCTTGCTGTAGCTGACCCCTCCTCTGGAGCAGAGCACCACAGCTGCTGGGGATTCCTGACACTCCAGTACCAAGCAGGAAACGTCAACTCTTCAGAGGGGTCTGTTTCAGGAAACTCGGGTCAAAACAATGCCCGGATCAGCTGGGAGCTCTTCAAGAACCCCCCTCCACAGCACAAGTCCCTGGAGGCATCTCAGCTACCCCATTTCCTCCCTTCCTTCCACTGCCTGCCACAGCTCAGCCCTGCTGTACTCCTGAACTCTCATCCCGGCGTCCCCACGCCTCGGCTGTAGTCACGAAGGACAATGTTCCAAAAGCTTAGCACTGCTCACCAAAGTCCCTGCTCACCTGCTCCTGAGCACAGGACTTCTGTAAGCTTCACTTTGCTGCCAGCATTATGCCAAAAAAAAAACAAAACAAAGGGTGAAGAAAGTTTCCAGTGAATGAAACTATCTCCTACCTTCAAAGAAAAGCAAGGATTACACTGATATTCATTTATCCAATAGTACGGACTAAAGCAACTACTCTGGGACTACCGGACTTGAGTAAGTTCACATGAAAAAATCTGTTCTAAGAATGTACCAAAAGCAGTGAAATCCAATGTAGAAGTTTCACAATTAAGTATTTTCCATGATCCAAAGCAAAAGTCTATTTAAACCACCATGGATCAGGATGACTGTGGAGGTTTATGTATTTGCTCTTTTGTGTTTTTAAGCGACATGGTTTCTGTATCTTTGGGGAGGGAAGGAAAAAATAACGAAGTCCTTGAGGCTGTAATGGGCCTCTGCTGTGTTTTTTGAGATCAGCTGAATTTCATGAAGCATCCCTGGATATCCAACCACTTTCTGTCAGAAAGTTTAAAATCCTTTTCTTCAGTACCTTATCTAAGTAACTGGGAAGGCGACTCTTTGAAGGAATTCCTTGTCTTTTTTGGAGATGGTCTTTAATGATGATAGTTTTTACAGTCACATAACGTGCAGGACTCAAGTTCAGAGAGCTGCAGAGCACCTTTTCCCTGTCCGACAAGAGTTCAAAGCCAGGCAGGTTTTCAATGGCAGCAAATTCACCTTCTTTACCCTCTTCCTTCCCTCTCTTGGAACTAGCTATGTTCTTGTTCTCCTTCCTCTTTTCCCGTTTGTGCCGGGCCGCCTCGTACTCTGCCGACTCCTCCATTTTGGTGATCCCGTTCCGCCGGTACCGCTGCAGCTCCCGAATCTTCGCTCGAAGTATCCTCTCCTTGTGCATGTTCTCAAAGAAGTCTTCAAACTCCTTACAAGACATGAACTGGTACAAAGGCCTCAGTTTCAACCTCAACTCCTTCTCTTCCTTTGTGATCTTCCGTTTGGGAGTTTTCTCCTTGTCCTTTTTGTCCTTCCCTAGGAAGGCCGGTACCAAGTTATAATCTCGCGCGATGTTCTTGCGCCGCTGCCTCTCCTTGAGCTTCCTCACGTACATGTCCACGTGAGCCCTCTTCAGCTCGATCTCCACGTCGTCATCGTCGTAGTTGACCGAGAGGCCGCTGATGAGCGTCTCAGCGTCCTGGTCGTACTCGATCTCGTAGTCGTCGCGCAGGGGCATGTAGCCCAGCTGCTGCTGCTCGGCCACCGAGATGTCCAGCGGCGGCAGCGGCGTCGTCAGGCTGGGGGACAGCGGGCCGCCGCTGGGACACGTGTGGTCCGTCACCCTGTTGGGAATGGTGTCAGGGATGCAGGCCTTGCCCAGGTTGCCGTGGATGTACATGCTCACGTAGTGCTCCATCACCTCCTGCGGCGTTCGGGATGCGCCCACGTGAGCGGCCATGTCCTCCTAAACAGAAGAAACGGAGGAGTGATGAAATGATTCCTGTTACTTCTCCAGCATAATGAGCACTCAGAAAGGGCATGACTTTCTCCTTACTCCTCAAAAGTCAACTCCCAGTACCTAAACTTCTCTAGCAATACCGGCCCCATTTCTATCAGATCTGTGATTTCAGCTCTGGATGAGCATTTACAGTGCATGGAGGCAGGTAAGCCACAAAAACAGCACCTCACAGTGACTCCCACAAAGCCAGCTCACCATAACCAGGAAGCTTTCCAAGCCCCAAGACAACACCAATAGCACTGTACCTCATGGGTTTTGCTTGTTTATATCACATTGCTGAGGAGCAACATGGAAATAAACAGTATTTACTGTAAGAGTAACAACTTTTGTTCTTTTCTAGTTATTTAAGAACTAAGCAAGCTGCAACAGTTGTACACTTTAAAGTTTTGAAAAAGTCCTTATATTTAATGAAGCAAAACATAAGTAACAACAAATCAAGTAAATCAGAAATGAATCAAATGGTCCAGCAGAGGGCAATGAGGATGACCGAGGGACTGGAGCATCTCTTACAAGGACAGGCTGAGGGACTTGGGCTTGTTCAGCCTCAAGAAGGGACAACTGAAAGGGGACATCACCAAAGTCCATCAGCATCTGAAGGGAGGTGTCAGACGGACCAGGCTCTGCTCTGTGGCACCAAGCAAAAGGACAAGAGGTAACAAGCAGAAACTGATGCACAGGAAGTCCCACATGTACGTGAGAAAGAACTTCTTCACTGTGCAGGTGACTGAGCACTAGGACACACTGCCAAGAGAGGCTGTGGGGTCTCCCTCACTGGAAACAGCCAAGAACAATCTGGATGCAATTCTGTGCAATGTGCTCCGGGATGACCCAGTGGAGTCCTTTCCGACCTGGCCCACTCTGTGACTCTGAGACGCTTTCCCACGGCTGCATTTAAGCCCAGGTCTGGCTGTGCAGTGCCGCTGAAGGCGAGCAGCCAGCCCCAGCCGGGACACACGGAGGCAGAGGCCGAGCACGGCTCAGAGGCAGGTGCCAGGTCTGTGACACGGACGGGCTGGCGGGAGGCAAACGCAGAGCTTGGAGCGGCGACAGCTCCGAGCTGCGGGTGCGCTCCTGGGAGCGGCGGGGAGCGAGGGGCAGCCCGGGCTCTGCAGCGCAGGACGCGCCCCGGGGCTGCTGTCAGGGCCGCCGGTCCCAGCAGGAGGATCGCCCCCGCCCCCGCCCCTGTCCCTCGGCCCTTACCCAGTTGCCGAAGCCGAACTGCTCGATGGCGTCCAGCAGCAGCTGCTCCTCGCGGCTGCTCCAGCCGCCCTCGGCCTCGGCGCCCCAGAGGGTGAAGCGGCCGCCGTCCACCAGCTGGTAGCCGTGCCATCGGCGGTGCGGGCCGATCTCGGCGCCCGCCGAGAAGCACTCGGGGCAGAGCTCGATGTCGGCGCACTCGGTGCAGCGGAAGCGCAGCGGGCTCACCTCGGCCAGGCAGTACACGCAGTACTTCTTCCCCAGTTCCGCCATCTTACCCCGCCCGCGCGCGCGCGCGGCCGCGCCCCCGCCGCCCGCGCCGCCAATGGCAGCGCGCCGGGGGGGCGGGGCCTCGGCCAGCGCCGGCCAATGGGGCCGGGGCTGGCAGACGCGGGGGGTGTCAGCGCGAGGCGGCGGCTCCGATTGGCCGAGCCGGGCCCGTCTGCCCTTCCCGCGGCCAATGGGAGGAGCCGCCCCGAGCGGAGCTGCCGCGCAGGGGCCGCCCGCCAGAGGGCGGGGCCGCGCACGAGCAGGGGGCGGGGCCTCGCGGGTGCCCGGCAACGGGGGAAGCGGGGCCGGGCCGGGCCCGGCGGGAGGAGCCTCGTCAATGTCAGTGTCACTGTCATTGCCAGTGTCAGTGTGTCATTGTCAGTGTCACTGTCATTGCCAGTGTGTCATTGTCAGTGTCACTGTCACTGTCATTGCCAGTGTCAGTGTGTCATTGTCAGTGTCACTGTCATTGCCAGTGTCAGTGTGTCATTGTCAGTGTCAGTGTCACTGTGTCATTGTCAGTGTCAGTGTCACTGTCATTGCCAGTGTCAGTGTGTCATTGTCAGTGTCACTGTCACTGCCAGTGTCAGTGTGTCATTGTCAGTGTCACTGTCATTGCCAGTGTCAGTGTGTCATTGTCAGTGTCAGTGCCACTGTCAGTGTGACATCCCAAACGGAAGCACCTCTTCCCGAGCAGATGAGGATTAAAGAAATAAAGAGATTCTTCTTTTAGTTCTACTCCTCTCGGCCCACACAGAAAACATCAGGCTGAGATGTGAAATCCAAACTTTGGAACCACCATGACTACTTGGAGAGAACTGCTCAGCGCTCCATGCACTGAGAGCACGTGAAGGAAGAGCTCGACTGTCTGGGATGAAATCCTGAAACTCAGAAAGAACTTATTGAACTCAGTCCATATTCTCAGCCACTTCATGGAAAAACTGAAGCCAATGGAAGCTGAAAGCCAAGGTGAAAAGGCTAAACTGATGGGCGTGGAAATGTGACGGAAGAGAGCTAAATCCTGACCAAAAGAAAGCCGGCCAAACAACCTGAAAGCCTGTGGAGAAACAACCTGGAACTGCAGCAGAAACGTGGGTGCTTGGAACTGAGATACCACCGCAGGACTTCGAGGAGAAATACTGTAGAGCTGCTGAGTCAGCAGCTGGAAATGCAGAAATGTCACTATGCTGGGCTGACCCCTGCTTGTAGGGGAGTTCAGATGAAAAGCCAGAAAGCAAATTCCTCCTTCCTTGCTGAGCATGGCTGAAGAAACTTGGAATTATTATTTGGGAAAACAAAGTAAATCTAGTTTTGAACAAATGTGTGCAACTCCTGTAACAGATACAATGTAAATCTCTTTCAGTATCAAATCGGTGTTAAGAGAGAACAAATTTGATGTCACATTCCAATTCTGCACATCAGGAGATACTTCAGTGGAAGGAGGTGGGACAGCTGCTTGCTGGAACAACCAGATCCATGGCAGCCAAGGCTTTGCCCGTGTTCTGCACATACCCTTCTTGCACAGGTACTGCCTTCTCTCTTTTATTTGATCCTTCAAACTCTTTTCATTTCAGCAACAGGAAGTTCTGAAGTTATGCCTGTGTCAGAAGTAAAACAACACTGACTTAACTTGAGCACAAAAATGCTTTGTGATTATGAAACCTGCAAAAAACTAAGATTTCTTCTTTTGAAACCAAGCCAGGATAAGGTATTTAAGCATTCCTGAACTCTGAAAATACACAAAGATTTATTTACAACTATTTTTCATAATACATGTATCAGACCTCAGGCCTTGTCCAGAGAAAGATGTATGAAAAGGGATAAAACCACAGGCATAGTAAGTATCAGATTTTCTAAATGTCACAGGGTATTTAACAGGTATTTCAACATGAGAACTTCAAAGCATCAGCAAAAAGTCCTCTACCTTCAATTAACAAATAGCCCAAAGTCCTCTTTTTGAACAGATAAAAATTGTTAAAGCCACCTGTGAAGAAAAAGACTAGTACTGGAATTTTTAGTATCTGAATTACACTGACAACAGTTGATTAAGATAACTTTACATGACTTTATTTAACAAAACCATATATTTACAGTTGAAAAAAGTTCCAGTTTGATACACATATCTAAACAAAACAAATGTGGTAACTACATAACCCAATTTAAACATGATGTACAGGAGATATACAACACTTCTCTATATATCATTCTTGTTTTAAAACATTCAAAAATAAGCTGTTACAAGGTACCTTTTTTTCCCAAATGAATTGTTTACTAAATGAAATAATATTACTGATTGACTGCAGATCGAAGTTGCAAAACTGCTTTATTATAAAGTGCAGATTGTAAAGAATCCCAAAGCTGGCTGGAGTTTTCTGGTTTCTCTGATCTGCTGCATATACAGTGGTACTTCTCAGGTATTGCAGCAGATTCATTTTTCTTTACACCCATGAAGAAAAGAAAGTTTGCTTGATGGGGACATTTTCTGCATGAAAGAAAATCTCATGCATCTTGTTACAGATACTTTCAAGTACCTGAACAATAAAATTGTCAATTTTTTAATGCAATTCCCTGAATTTCTTAGAGAAGATTTCTGTATTAGCTAATTAAGAGATTTGGTATACTGCAAGAAACTTGAAAAGCTCAGTGGCAACAAATTCTATGCCATTACTACTCAGCTCTGTTTTTATCAAAATTCAAGCATTACCTTCAAATCAAGTAATTGAGAAGTTGAAATAATTGCATGTTTAGGCAGGTGATTTTTTTCACATGTATTTTGTTTGAAAATAAACTGTGCAAAGCTCCTTATTGCATTGCTGTTTCTTCATTAAAGAACATACCTTATATACACAAAGAAATCATTTAGAAAATATATACAACTTCTAAGAACAGATCAAATCACAAAA
Source organism: Molothrus aeneus (assembly GCF_037042795.1). Classification (NCBI taxonomy): domain Eukaryota; kingdom Metazoa; phylum Chordata; class Aves; order Passeriformes; family Icteridae; genus Molothrus; species Molothrus aeneus. Next base: position 62,008,160 of record NC_089649.1, on the reverse strand, counting down.
CAAAGTAATTACATTTGCAAGTAACAAACAGTGCACAAGTGTTGCAGCAGGCCTTTTCCCCACAGCTATGCCCACTGTCACTGTTACATTCAACATCTTATTGAGAAGAGAAAAAGAACAGGCTGTGATGGCTGCCAAGATACCTAGTAGCTAAAAAATGCTTTTTTAACCAAACAAATGAGCCACACTTGTAGACTTGCTTTAAAAGAAAATACAAATGTAGTTGCAATGAAGACTTAAATCAAAAAGCCAGTTACAGTACCACCTAAACATGTATATTGAGGAAAAAGTGATCTCTGTGTTCCATAAACCGTTTAAAAGCATAGTGCAAATGTTTTGGATGGTAGGCCTCTCGTATTCTTCATGGAAAGGCAGATTTGTTGTAGGAATAGAAAAAGTGATATTAAAAAACACTTACTGACCTTTCTGCTTTCTATTGCACTTCAAAGCAATGGAGCATACAAGTACCAGTCATTGGAGGACAAATTCTGTACAAATTCTGAGTGAATTAACACGTTTGCTATCACATCTTAATGTCTATTTTCAGTAAGTGATGACCGAGGTGACGTCTTGTGGTGGAATTAAGATGACCAACAAAAACCACATCCATTACACCAGCTACACAAAGTGGACAGGAGAAGAAGTCAATGAGGTATCGGACTTGCAGGCTGCATTTGCATTACACATCTTTCTAAGTGATTATGAGTCCTCACTTACCAGGGAATCTTGTTCTCACTCTTCTTAATATTACAATCAAATTATCCCTCATAGAAATAATGTCTGTACCAAAGGACAGTGTTTTGATTATGTCCCACAGTCCTTTACACTGTATGTTGAGTTGAGCAGTGTGCAACTATTCTTCTTGGTTTTATTCAGACAATGCCAAAGTAATCAGCATAAAGCAGCTGAAGAGCACTGGGAAACTGCTGACCATACAGCTGGAGGATTTACTAATGCCTGTTCACAGTTAACACAAATATTGCTTAGGTTACCTTTCCCTTTTCAATGATCACCATTAGCATAAAATAGGTTTTACACTACACACTATGCAATAAACATTCTTGTAAATCAGAGGCACTCATGATTTGCCCTTCAACATTCACCTGAATGCAGAGAGGATCTACAATCTATGAGGAGTTTACGTAATGGCCGCTGTAACTTGCCTCATGTATCAGAGGTCAGACAGAACGCTCAGAAATGACAGCTTGTACTTATCCTGATGGTGCCTGGCACATTTCCCAATAAACTTCTTTCACCTGTCACTTGTGGATCTGCTCCACATAACGTTCCCACTGTGGCAGCAGCTTCAGGAGATTCCACAAAACCTTTGCTTTTCAGCAGCAACACTGGCAAATATTAACAGCTCCCCTACAACCTTTCCTCTTTAGTTCTGCCAGTGAGCAAAGCTTGGTTTAAAGTAGTTACCAAAATTGCTTTTAACCATTTCTCAGTTTATCTGCTAAGTCCAGTTCTATCTCCATGACTGGACACACGGCACACAGTAAGCAGATGGTTGTGAAGAACATTGTGAAACAGCAGTACCCCAGGAGAGGGACACATGCATGGAAACATGCATTTAGTGGTATGTGACCTTGGCTTTCAAAAGAGGAAAGTAAGCACAATTGGGAAATTATGCCACCTTAATACCAGAACCCTCTTGGTGAGTTTAGAATCTAGTCTGATGAACGTTATTTCCTCCATATGCATCCAGATTGGAAAATAAATTTCCAAGGCATCTTGAAGAATAATTAGTTTTGCACTGCTAGTTTGACTTCTCTTCCAAGCTTATCTTCTACTTAACTTTTTCTTATTAAAGAAAGGAATGTAGTTCTATGTCTACATGATTTCTTTGGTAAATGGGACCCACATCCTATAAAATCAGAAGCATTTCTAAAGAAATGGTCCTTACACCATTTAGAATTCAAGCACCAGTTATCTAAAATCCAGATCCAGCTACTGTTACAGGTATTGGGAATATATCCTGCCTAAGAATGGAACGGGAAGAGCTGTCAAAGCAACCAACATTGCTGAATGTCCAGTCTTTTAAAACATCTAAGAAAAAAAAAAAATTAGAAAACCCCCAAACCCTTGATGTTATTTTGATTCACTGCCCTCATCAGAAGTACAGAATGTGTAATGCTCTCCACAGTATATGCGCATACCACTAAAAGTTTAAGGCTAAGCCTAGGTTTAGTTTATAAGGGGTTTATCCCCTAATTTCCTTTCTTCTTTTTTTTTTTCACTCCTCCTCCTCGATTTTCTTCTCTCCTCCTTAAGGCTATTCTACTACTAAATGTAACTCTGAACTAACACTTTGATTTGCAGGCTCATACATGTCAAACAGTAATCAATACTTTTGCCACTTTAGCTCTTTTCCTGGGAGTCACTGGAGGCGAACCCAACGTTAACGCTTCAGTGAAGGACTTCCTTTTTCCATCTCCCGGTTATCTTTCTGCAGAGCAGCCAGTATCTAGACATTGCAGGAGATGAGAGAGAAGAAAAGCATTAGATTAAAAAAATAGTAATTCATTCTGAAAAGTTTCTAATTATGTCTGAGCAACACTAACTATTTAATGTAATTACATTTAGAAAACTTCTCCCCTGACAAGAGACCTCTCCTGTAAGTCCTTGTGACATGGTGGATTAGAAACAGATTTAACAAAGGTTTAAACTCCATCTCCCCCAACACACTTTTGAAGCCTCATTTGGGGTTCTTGGCAGAATAGCGCCCTTATCTCTCCTTCCCCATGAGGGAAAGAGCAGCAGGCTGGCAATTTATTTGGAATGCAATCCTCATGCACACATGACATGTTCAAGGAAGGTGAGACAACTGAACAACCTGAGGAGCCACTCCTGCTGTGAAGGTTAAAATGTTCATCTTGAAGAGAAAAGTGGCAATCCCCAGCATCTACAGGCACTGCTACCCCAGGAGAGAACCAGAAACACCCAGTTGCAGCTGAATTGCCCCAACCCCTGCAGTTAACACCACATTTCATTTTCTCTGCAAAAAAAGCATTTGGATAAAATGGGCAGAGCTCTGTTATGGAATGACTCACAAAGTGGGCTGTATTGCTGCTTTGAACATAGAAAAAAAAAAAGGGTGTGTTTCCACTCTCCAACATAAATGGCTGCTACAGCCACTTAATGATTTCCAAATTCAGATGACACATCTTTTTTTCTTTAAACTGAAATTTAGTTAAAATTACAGCGATGAAACAATTTCTGAAATCTCATGCTAAATCCCAATAAAGAAGTCAGAAATGCAATCACTTCTGCAGAGCCCAAATTAGGCAGAGTAGAGCTCTTCAAGAAGATTAAAATGATTGTATCATAGCATGTGACAACTTCTCCCAAAGAGTGGGTATCTGCTTTTAAGCATCAAGTTGTAATGTCAGCAGCCTTTGTAATTAAAAAAATTTCCAAGTTGTCTGACTTTTTACTTCATAAATTTCACTCAATATTTCAATTTTGAATGTTGGCTGAGCTCTCCCTTTCCAAAGGAGATTAAACTGAGGGAATCCACTCATCTAAATGTATGCTAAGCGCATGGAGTGAGCTACACAGTCCTACCTACCCATAAAATTGAGCACTAGCTCTGCTGAAACATTCTTCCAGATGTTGCCAAACCCCATTTTCATGAGTAAATTCATCAATTAACAAAGATTGACATCCTCTTTACCTGAGCCCATTTTTTGTTTCTACTTTGCATCTGAATGGCAGCAATAGATGTGAAGAATTCTTCTGAAGGCAAGTCCTCTGGTAGCTTTGTTAAAAACTGAGCTATATGAATGAAGTCCATTTTGGTCAAAATATCTTCAAAAAGTTTGAGTATTCCCAACGCTGTACGGAACAAGAACTCTTCTCCATCACGGCAGAACACATCCCAGACACGACAAGCCAAGTCTAGTGGCAAAGATTTGCTGTACAATGTGAATATCCTGAAAGACAGAACAAAATTTTCACTTCTTGGACAAGAAGGCTTGGATACTCACAGAAATACACACACCAATCATCAGTAAGTTTGAGGCTTCTCAAATATTTGTAATTGAATATTCCTTTTTATATTTCAGAAGTACTTCTGTTAGTTGCAGCACACCAATCCATGAAACAATATAAAATTGTACAACTATTAAAGCGTGGTCTCTAAGTTTGATTTTCTTGGATCATACCAGAAGAAACAATATACATGATTTTACAATGGGCCTGTGATGACCACAGCTGTAATCAAAGGCCTATTTAATCATCACTTCAGAGCTGAGAATCAATGCAGTTTTAGTTGCAAAAACTCAAAAAGCTTAACTTTAAGACAAGCTGCAATGGGCATTTTGTGGTTCAGATAAAGGAGATGTTTCTTGTGTTTCAGGCTTGATTGACAGGCAAAGTAATATTAGTGTGAAGTTTGGAGGAAGGATCAGCCTGAACTCCCTTGAGAGAAACAGGCAAGGCAGGATGTCCAGAGAGGTGCAGGTAGTGGTGATGAGATGGTGGCTCAGTGTGCCTGTACAGATGTGATTCCAAGGGTAATACCAGAAGCAACAGCTTCATCCCAGTTGCTAAAACTCCATTCTCATTAGTGAGCATGAGCACTTTTCTTTCCTCACCAAAATGCTGACAGCCTTGCAGCCAGAAACAAGAAGTTGCTCCCTCCTCTCTCTTTTATCCAATATCTCACTGCACAGCAGAGCAGGAGCATTGCTGCCAACAATGACCTAACAGCACGTGATGAGAATCATTTCCTGGAATCATTTTACATTATATAAGGGGAAAGAGTTATGGTGGTTTTATCCTTCAGAATTCAGAAATAATTTTTCCACAGATGCACTGCACAAACATCTCTCTAAAACTGCAAAGAATTCTCTCCCCAGCAGAGGTCAGCAAAGGCTCAAATTTCAATCAAACCTTTCCACAGCTTTTAACAAACAACTCCTTTTCAAGTATGCTGAATCGAACAGTAGTGTTCACGTGTTTAAAACTACCCTCTACCCCCTCCAATTTTTTATTTGGGAAATTTGGATTCACATTAAAAAGATAAAATGGAACATATATACACACACATATATATAGGTATAGAATATGAAGTAATGTATTTTCACAGCAAAGTCTAATAATCAAAGGTTTTCTGCATTATCTGCTTTTTACTATATAAAAATTTATTTGAATGATGTGCTGTTAAGTATATGGCTTCTGTGTGAATCACCACACTTTAGAAAAAAAAAAGAAAATATATTCATTCATTTGATTAGCATCCTGATGAAACTAACATTTGCACAAATTCAGGTGACAGGTGAATTGCAGGTTTAAGATCCTTAGGATTTTACTGTTTTTCCTATTTTTACATCTCATTGCAATCTTGTTATAAGAAGTGGAAACATTTTAAATCCTGTTCTCCAAAAAGCTAAGTTGGAATTCTAAAATAAGGGATGCAAAACCCAGACACTTCTTCACTACACATACATGAAGGTGTAAGAAGAGCATGATACAAGCTCTTTCTCTGGGCTACTGGCTGATCCTGCACTGCAGACTTCATTTACTTTGTACACTCTTTCAATCTTTTTGAGCAGTCACAGATCATATAAAACTATACTGTCACAGAATACCTACATGGCAGAATTAAGACTTTTGTCTGTACACACACACAGGAAACAGCAACAGGTTTTCAATTTAAAAGGAACAGTGTAATAGGAAGCAATTCAGCTGAGTCCTTTCCTGGTCACCAAGTAGCAGGGAAACACTACTGCAGCCAGAAATAAGTCTTGGTTAAAGATAAGTAACAATGCCAACTTTATAGACCCGTTGTTATTCACAAAAGCAATTATTCTGTCATGATTCAGACCTAACCTGAATAACCCATTTGTATTAAATCTCCAACTATGCAGAAAATTAACTGTCAAAAGACAGAACTATTTATGAGAACACTTCTTTTGTATGAAAGGATTTACTCACATCAAAAAGGCTGTCACATCAAGTCAGGTATTTGCTATTGAGCTCTTCATAATTTGGAAGGAAGTGCCATTTGCAGGAACTTGACAATTAACTTTCATTAATATCTGCATGGAATTGATGCATCAAGACCTAACAGCAGAGACTAGGCCCCCTAGAATAAGCAGTGAAAGGCCAGTAGGAATCACTGCTTAGATTCCTAGAACAGATACAGCATTTCATCATTTCAAACATTTCCTACTGAAAGACATTTTTATTAGACATCTGAGCTACTGGTTGAAACTCTGCTGGAATTTACTGGGGTAATAAAGCAGCTGCCAGACTGAGGCAGTTCCAGCAGCATCTTCCAGCAGCACTGGCACTCCTTGCACATGACCTGCTGTCCCTGTACTGCAGGGTGACTTCTGTCTGCAGCTCTCCTGCAACGCGCTGTGTCGCAGGCGCAGGCAACACAGCTAAACTCACACAGAGATGTCCAGTGTCAGCAATGCAGGCTCCTGGCCTTTCTCTGGTTGGAAGAGGAAGAGAAGCAGCACCAGAGGCTCCTCCCTGGCCCTGTTTCTGATGAAAGTGTACTTTGAGGTAGATGAAGTCCTGGCTGGTTTGCTGCTCACAGCAAAAGCATATGACCATAAAGTCATCAAGAAAGCAAAGCACTGCTACCATGATAATAATAAGCTCCATCCTTCTTCCCTTTGCTTTTTCTTCCTCCCCTTCCTTTTTCTCCTTTCTTTCTAATTAAAAAGTCTTTATAAGATATCAGCAAGAGCAATGCAGACAGGTAGGACAGATTTTGGACTGGGAACTCACACACATCATTGATGCAAATCAGATCTTATGTATTCTTGCACTACACATTCCTTTCCCATATCTGTAAATTTAAAAATCATTACAGTCTAAAAAAAAAAGTACAAGTGTTTATTTCATTTCTTATTTGGAAAAGAAATTTAATGCTGACTGCAAGAGAGCATTTTCTGGGGGGCACAGACTATGCTTTTCTCAAAGTAACAGAAAACAAACTTATACATACTTTACTGTATAAGTGTATGGAAGGAAGTGCCCACTAAAAATGGCCACACAAAGTGGCTTGGACCTCTATCCTAACAAGCACATGGTGTCAATAGAAACTTCGTGTTCAGGGAGCACAATCACACTCCATGTAATACTAAAGAACCACTGATCAATCCATCAGTACAAACACAGCCCTTGGCTATAATTATTGCCAAAACCCTTTTCCTGAGTAGGGATAAAGAGGTGTTTGCATAGCAGCAGCAGGCCATAAATAGACAGCATGTGTCCTTGGCAAATCCACATTCCACTCTGCTCACAAGAGCCTGCAGAACATCAGCTGACAGAGTGAGAGGCCAAAACTGGGCTATTCAGACACACTATTTCCCCTCTGTTCTTTGTTCTTTATGGCTTTTTCACACTTGATCCTCTTTATACTCACCAAAAAAAGTAAAACCCTGTATAGTTTTTGAATTCTTTCTACAAGATTTATCAGTTGGAGTTTAGGCTTAGAGCACGTGGGTCCTTTTTAAATGAGATGCCTTACCTGTGGCAGGTGTACCCCAATAATCATGTGACAGTACCTTTAATTAAACTACTCAGCTCTTGGAGTTTTCCCATCATAGAAGGCAGCAGTTGAACTAAACTGGCAGGGAGGCTTTCCTCCCTAAGTCCTCTACCAGCTCCAAGAAAACCTGCACAGCTGGGTCCACCTACAGCATTTCTTTTTCTTGCAACATATCCCTTCAAAAATGATTTAAGCACACCAATTTTACTGCTGTTCCCTGCAGCACAGGTGACAGGAAGAAGCACAAAGCAGACTAGTTGTCTCCATTTTAATTGTGGAAGGAGCAGGAAGGTTTCCCAGCAACTGGTCTGTGCAGCACTGGCTACTGGAGCCTCCCAGAGCTGGCAGCAGCAGTGATTTACTGCACACATGCCTGCACAGTAACCACACCAGCCACTGGAATAGCAGCAGGGATCCCCTTTGGAACTCAGAACAAATGTTCATTTAAATAAAAGTAATGTTAGAGCAAGGCTGTTTCACAGAGATTTTTACCTACATGCAAAAGGTCTGCCTACTCAAAGCAATGTTGTACCATATTCTTCCCTGACTTTAAATACACTGCAGCCACACTCTTGGTGGGAATTTAAAGAAAAAAAAAATCTAAATCTGCTTCCTACAGGATCAAAGTATTTTGAAGTAGAATGTATGTATATGTATGCACACACACACGTATGAATACCATCACACCTATATTTAAGTAAAATATTTAAGTTTTACACACATACATCCTTTACAGTCTAATAAAATTAAGGACAGAGTGGTATGAGCTGTGTAGTTCAAGACAAGTGTGAAAAAGTTTAATACAGTATTGGGCAGGTCTATCTCAAAGAGCCTACATTCCTGTGCATGATCAGTGCTGTAACTCTCTAGGGATGGGAAGGAACACAGTAAATTGTCCTTGGAATTAAAATAAACAGCTTGAATATGGATGCAGGTAGTCAGCAAGAAATGTTAATCATCAGTTCACTGATGCAAAGACCTTGAGAAGCATCATCCACAGTCACTCCTCACTGACTTCTCTTTCAAGTGCTCTTGACACCCAGAGAGGTAACAAAAGGAGGATCTGATATGCCTCAAGACTTCAATAGCACTTCAACACAGATGTCATCACTTCAGTTCTTCACTCACAAGTCAGTCATTTTTCCTTTTGGTTTGTTTTGGTTTTGTATTGGGTTTTTCCCCTATATATGTACTAAGAGAAAACAACTAATCACGTAAATGTTCACTCAAGAAATATAAATATAAATAAAGAGTATTCTATCAAAGCAAAATTACTGAAGGGAATGTAAACCTTCAGTCTTCTGTCAAAAAAGTATTTTTTCCTAAATCTCTAATTGCTGGTACTGTTTCTTAGGATTTCTTCTTTACAGCGTGAAGTTAAACAATAGCATGATATTAACATGCCTGTACCATGAGGATGCCCAATTTTAGTTCCTCCTACATAGCAATCACCTTATTTATGACAGCATCATATCCAATTAGTAATCCACAGTATCACAGAATACCCTGAGTTGGAAAGGACCCACAAAGATTATTGAGCCCAGTTCCTGGTCCTGCACAGGAGCCACCTGGAGGATCACATCATGTGCCTGAGAGCATTGCCTGAAAGCTTCTTGAACTCTGCCAGGCTTGGTGCTCTGACCACTTTCCTGGGGAGCCTGTGCCAGTGCCCAGCCACCCTCTGGGAAGAAGAATCTTTTCCTAATATTTAGTTAACTATTAGAGACAGCTTCATGCACTGTTGCCACAGAGAAGAGATCAGTGCCTGCCCCTCCTCTTCTCACAGGGAAGCTGTAACTGCAGTGAGGTCTCCCCTCAGTCTCCTCCAGGCTGACCAGACCAAGTAACCTCAGCTACTCCTCACAGAGCTTCCTCTAAAGCCATTCACCATCCTTACTGCTCTCCTTTACACAGTCTCTAATAGTTAACTATGGTTTTTATATTGTGGTGCCCAAAACTGCCCCCAACACTCGAGGTGAGGCTGCCCCAGAGCAGAGCAGAGCAGGAAAATCCCCTCCCTTGCCTGGCTGACAATGCTGGGCCTGATGTCCTTCAGACAGGGCTGGCCCTCCTGGCTGATTCACATTCAACTTGCCACTGACCAGGACCCCCAGGTCCTTTTCTATTGTGCTGCTTTCCAGCATCTCATCCCCCAGTCTGTCTGTACATCCAGGATTGCTCCATCCTAGCTGCAGAATCTGGAGAGGTTACTGTGAGATGCTATCAAAATCTTTAGTGAAGTCTAAAAATATCACATCTACCCAACTAGGTGGGTAACCTTGTCATAAAAGGAAAATAAGTTTGTGAAGCAGGGCTTTCACCTCATGAAAGCACAGCTGGCTGTGCTATCCTCCAGGTGTCTTTCAATATGTTCCAGAATAACCTTATGGCTCCATAATTTTACCAGTCACTGTAGTGACTCTGACAGGCCTTTTGTTTCCTGAAAATCAGGACAATGCTAACCAGCTTCCAGAAAAACAGAACCTCTCCAGATTGCCAAGACTGTTCAAAAATCATTGAGAGAGATCTCATGATGATATCTGCCAGCTCTTGCATGAATCCCATCAGGCTGGAACAGCAAATTCCACAAGTTCAGGGTCAAATGGAAGTTTATCATCCTCACAGCCATGGTCTTCCAGCTCAGGGCTCTGGGACTCCCAAAGCACATCATCATCATCATCATTAAATACCAAAGTGAAGACAGCATTAAAAACTCTGCCTAGTCTGTGTCCCTGCTGGTTAGGGGACATCATCATATAACAGGCTGACATAATTTCTGGACTGCTATTGACATTATTGTCCATTAAAAATACAATATCCTGGTGATTTCAGTGTTGTCCTTCCAGTTACTCTCCCACATGTATGTTTACATGTCATCTTATTCTGATGTCCCTTTTATTCAATTGCTTTCTCCACACAGGGTTTCACAACACCCAGGCATACAATTTCAACATCTTTCCTCTTATCACTGAACACACCAGCCTCTGCTCTCTTTCTTCCCTTCTGTCTTATCCTAGTACTTTTTCTATTCTCTGTGCACAGATCTACTTCAGTTTAAAATGTCAGCCTTCAGTCACAAATTCTTTCCCATGGTATTTCTTCCATTAAATGTTGGGAGAAATGAGCCTGTTCATTACAATTCCCAACAATTCCCCTACACATGATGCATTAAAATTTAATCCCAGTGTAACAGCCAAGTCACAAAGCCCATGGTTTTATAAGTTACACCACCCTCTGTGCAACAGGCACATACAAACCATGCAAATCAAGCAAAGGCAGCACAAGAAGTCCATTTGGATGGAGCTGAATCAACCAAAGGACATTAAGGACAACAAGAAGGGCTTTCCTGCATCTGCAGGGAAAAAAAAGTCTGGTCTTAAAGATCAGGGTACTGTCAAAGACGTTCAGGTAAAATCACATTAACACTACAAATATTTTCCAGAATAATAAGCTGTTCCAGAAGAACAGTTTATTAATCTCAGGGAAAAAATCCCAATGTTACCACTGGGAATTTATTCTCTTACTTAAGGTATTTGTCAGATACCTGAGAACAGAAGAAATTGTCAACAATGTAAGGGCAAACCAATTTTTCACAAAAAAATCTTTCATGTCATCCCAAAACTGACAATGAAGTCTATCTGAAAAGAGACTTTTTAACTGCCCCAAACCAAGGTCTCACAGGCACAAATGCAAGTACTCAATTTGGAGTGCATAATACCTCACTGAAATTTGGCAAAAGTGCAAATAAGATCTTTGTCTTTTTTCCCCTCTAAGGAAAATCTTCTGATTATACTAGAACTGAAAGGAAAGACAGTTTCATCTAATAAAAAGACTCTAATTGCCCATCTGCTGAGTGGAATAGCTTTTCTGTAGCTTTGAGTTTTATGTTGTATGGACACATGTTTTAATTACACTTTTCCCAATCTGTGCAGCACAAAGTACACATTTCAAATGCAAGACTGGAAATATTTTCTGAATAGACAACCCTGGTACACACCAGCACATGCAACAGACAAATTTTCTCAGAAGGTCAGCATTATTTCAAAACAAGCTTCCAACTTAACACAAGTACAGTAAAAAAGGTTAGGCAAATGTTAAACATCACAGAAATAAGTGGGAATGATTTGGATTGACAACTCAAGTACTGAACAAAAAATAAAGCCTCTATCTTAGAACAAAATTAAACCAGGTAAGAATGTTCCCATTTCTGTCATGAACACTGACATGGAGCTGCATACCACACAAATTAGTAATTACTCTTTCAAGTCTTACCAATCAATTAGATAGATGTCTGGAGTTAAGTTATTTTTTTTGAAGTGGGCAAATAACTTTGGCAGATTTTCTTCAAAGAATACCTCAAATGCAGCAAAGTAAGTCAACATCTGGGAAAATATAACAGGGAGAAAACAAGCAGTTAGCTGTGTTATTAATAAGCTTAAATGTATTTTCTGTTGTAGGATTAACACCCTTCAAAAATAGGATCAATGAATTACATGATACTATAAACAGCTAAGCATTTACATAAAAGGCAGCATCTGCAAGCACTAAGAGTTTAAGATCCACTCTATATATGATCCTCATACCAAACAATGTAACATTTTCTTTGGGTCTTGGCCAGCTTCCTTTGGAAAGAAAAATACCAGCAGGAGGGAAGTTTTTGGCTGATTTCTCAAAATAATTATAACAGAATGGTGTTTTATGCTTGTGGCAGTAATTTAATATTGTACTGAATAAAATCCAAGACCCAATGGAACATAATGAAATACAAAACTAAAATAATGTTAATACTCCACAGCAACAGTGAAGAGTCCAGTATATTCCAGTCATAAATCATAATCTAATACCAAAGCTATTCTAATAGTCTAATACCAACATAACACCATACATTCTACATTTAGATAATAGGCATTTCTTTTGCAGAAAGGAAGATATGAGTTTCACAGAAAAAATTCAAAGACTGGGACATCTATGCAAGAGAAACAGTTTGTAACTCGCTGACATCATAACCCCTCAACTTCATTGCTTTTAACAAAAAGACTTTTATGCTATTTTAGAATTCAAGCATTTAGTCAAATTTATTAACAGAGAACATGTTAAAATATTTTCCAATTCAAGCAAGAGTCAAAACCAAAAGATATTTAATCACTGTCCCTAATACTATAGGGAGGAAAGTTAAGCAAAGTCCTTGAATGATTCAGTAACAGAAATCCCAATAAAAGCAATAAAGAAAGGCTGTCATTTTGTCAAAGTATGACTTGCAACAGCATACTTTTCCCCAGCAATATTTCCCATTTCCTCTGAATGACAGATGATGGACTACTTTCATTAACAGTGACAAATAAACACCTGAGCCTGGTAGTCAGTATGAGGCTTTCAGTCAATCAGAGATGGGTGCATGCTAGAGAAATAACTGAAGCCACTGGAATCTCTGAACTGTCAGTTACTCAAAAACAGCTTCAGGTCAAACATGACACCAGGAATCCAAGAACCCACTTTAGAGAACTGTACCCCTGAATCAGCTCTCCAGTGTGGCTTTTTAAATGCATGAAATCCAAGCACCTATGAGACCTGTGAGTATAAAGAAGGAATCAGGTAATGCATCAGACAGTGCTACTTTCTAAATAATCTGCTGGCACCACTATAAGACACTTGTACTGAAGTTCCTACTTTCAAAAGTACTGCAGAGGCAGGACCTTACATATAACTGCTACAGTCATTTCTATTGATGGTAATGTGGGCAGCAGTACAAGTAGTATTTTGATCAAATCAACATTTAACAAGACTTTTCCTTAGTGGTAATAAAAAATATATATTTAATAAAATTAACCAACAAAGGAAGTCAAGATAAACCTGTATAAATTACTATTATTCACACAACTAGCTTATGCTGGTATTATTTTTTATTAATTTACGATACAAAAAAAATCAGCATTTGGTTATTAAGCTGACACAAAAAGATGAGGGTAGACTGCAGATTAGTATGTTCACCACAGAAAGCAAAACCTGTCTAACTCAAGTATCACTAGTCCCTTTGAAATATTAAATGACATTTTCTTTGCGTTGTTAAATCATGGGTTTGCTTTCATGACATTAATATTTCATGTACCACCATCTCTGCCCTCTGTAAGCACACAGTTATCCCATAGTCCCTATTTTGCCAGGCTATTAGAACTGAACAGCACTATCTGAAAGAACTGCAAACCCCACTAGCTCAGCTAAAAAAATATTTATCTAATTCTATCCAATTCAATTCCAAAACCATCTTCACAAAAACCATATTTACACACTGAATGCATGAGCATGTCCTCCTTTTCCAAGGACTGTAATGGAGATAGCTGATACTGCTCCTAGCAATGCTGGCTGCCCTGGGGCACATTTTCCCATGGTATTTACAATTGATGAAATTCAGGGACTGAACAGGGAATACTTTTCCATCAGGAATACTGATAAGATTTCTAGTGTCTACTTTTTAAACCACAACAGTGACTGTTGTCATCACTCATTCTCTTGCATTTGAACTCTTAAGAGGCAGATCCTATTTTCATAGTGCTAAGAGATGAGAAAGAAATACAGAATGCCATATATTTTATACAAAAATACCTTTAAAGTAAATTAAAACCACATCTGAGGAGCTGTGTCTTATTTTGCTAGTGCACCTGCTGACATGGAATTTCAGAGACTCTAGAAAAAATAAGGGAATCAGCTCCCAGTGAAAACTTGGGGGGTGAGAGGTTTCTTTCTCTGAAAAGCAGCCTGTGGGACTCACACACAGCTGCTACAGGAAGATATGGAAAACCTGGTTCTCCCTGCAATAGTCTGTTTTTAGCAACCTATTAGCCTCTGATAAAAAGTGCTTTCAAGACACTTTCATTAAGGTGCTTTCAGCTTTCAACTGCAGCGTTGTTGAGAACCACTTACAGTAATATTCTCATAACTATTCTCTGAGCATCATAAAATAGCTACTCAACAATTTCATTCACATGTCTTTTTCAAAAAGATTGATAGGGTGATCTTTGGTTTGACTTTTTTGAGGGATTATGCATACGTGTTTTGGGGGTTTTTTGTTATAAAGTGTGGTGATTTAAAACAAATTCTGATTTCTTTTCCAAGCCACTGAAATCGTAATTTTTTTTAACTTTTCCTACACATTATCCACAGCATGTTGATTACGTGTTTTTTTGCATACTTACAAGGCCATGGTCCACACGGAAAAATGCCATCTGACAGGGCTTATTTAAAAGGTTAGAAAAAGCAATGAAGGCATCTGCAGTATCCAAGTTCAAGATCAATACAGCTGCTATGAATGACATGCCCTGCACCTGAAGAAAGGAGAAGAGTTACTCTTTAGCAGTAATTCTATTATATTGCCTCATTTTGTTCTTGTGCTCACTAGTATTTGATGCACTCATTGAGCTGCTGCATCTTGAGAAATGTTCAGAAAAGTAGGACTTTTTAACCCACATGCCCCTTGATATCACATGTTCAGTGCATGGAAGTTAACAATTCCCATGCTGTCTTCTTTCAAAGGCTCCAAGTTGAACTCCTAGGATAGGCTAGGTTGACAACACTTTCAAATATACAGAATAAAGATTTTTTTTAACAATTAGGTGTTTCAAAGATAGGTCATCTAGATCCTTATTTAAGGAAAGCTGAACTTGAACCCTAGAGACAAAGCCTGTACTTTTGTTTTTCAATAAATCACCAGCAGTTAAAAACAACTGCCCTGAGTCATTTGATAAACAAAACCATTCTAAGATTATATATTTGCTTTATTGATATTGTTCCCTTTCTCTACAAAGTCTGTTGTGGAATCCAGGCAAACCTCTCTCACCTGGAGGGTGCAGTGCTGCCACAGTGAGTCACATGGAGCAAGGTGTGACTGTCATTCCTGCAAACCTGAGGAACAAGCTCCTTCCCAACACAACAGGTTGTTGCTGTGCCACATGAGGCACAGCAGCTGATCTGCCCTTTGTCTCATTCCCAGCAGTCATGTTCAGCAGCTCCTGCCAAGCATTATGTGCTACCTACAAAGTAGGAATGTCCCCTCTCTACACTTGCCTTGTCTAAAACTGCTCCTCAATAAAGAATAAGCCTCTCTGTATAACTCTGCTCTGCACACAGAGACTACATGAAATCACTCAGCCCTCTCACAATCACTACTTCAAACACTATGATT
This sequence comes from Molothrus aeneus, assembly GCF_037042795.1. NCBI lineage: Eukaryota > Metazoa > Chordata > Aves > Passeriformes > Icteridae > Molothrus > Molothrus aeneus. The sequence continues at coordinate 61,992,468 of NC_089649.1, read as the reverse complement.
GAGCTCATGCAGCTTCAATGGGCATTGCTTTAGAGACTGGTCCAGAAACTCACAGTGCTAAGGGACAGAAATAACAATCATTTCAATTCAACAGCAGTCTCAGTAAGATTGGTACTGATAATAAGGACATAACTACACCTTGTCTTGGATTCCAATTTTCAAATTATGTACTTTTCAGTACAAATATGGATTTTCCAATTACTTAACCTGTAAAAAGTTTAAATCCAGCAAAATAAATGTTATACACACTTCTCAAGCATGTACAGCAATAGAAAAAAGCACACAACCACCCCCCCGAAATCAATTAATACAGGTCTAAAAATGACCAATTAATAAAATCCTTCCTCCCCCTAATAACATCTCCCTCCCCACCCTGAAAAAAATAAATTCTTTACTTACATAGCCTACATCAGGTCTGTAACAAGTATAGGCTCCTAAAATACTGTGCAAAGTGTCATGGTAAGGACCACCCTATAATTAAACAAAACCAGCACAATACACCTGATTATACAACAAGCATGTTAAAAAACCTTCAGTGCTACAGATGGTCTCTATTACTGCTGACGAAGTAGCAGTAATACTCTTTCCCAATGTAGCTTAGAACAGCTGAACTATTCCAAATAATTTTAGCTTTAACAGAATGAAACAACTCTCCAAACCCCATTTATTATAAATACAAACAGTTCATCCAATACATTGATTACATATTAAATACTTATACAATAGGAAGGCAAGCCTAAGAGATTCCTTACAGCTCAGCAGCACTCTGGTAATGGTGCTAAGGACGCAGAACAATAATGCAAACCACATAATTGTCTCTGAGACTGGAGGCAAAAGTCAATCATGAAGAAAACAGTCAAAACAGCAATATGCCATAACACAGAAGGAGCATATTGAGAAGGACATGTACAGCTAAAAAGAATTTCACATTGCTTACTATTAACAGCTGCCATATCTTGCACTGAGTACTGTAAATGACTGAGAATTTCCAAAGAGAGAAGATTTTGCGTAAAAATGTTGATTTATCACAATCTAAACCTTTTAGAGGGCTGCTGAAATCTGTGCATAGAAGTACAAAATCTGATAAACCTGAGTCACTAAATCACACTAAAACCATACAAGCTAAATCAGTTTGGCCTCAAAAAAAAAAGGCCAAGTAGTCCCATTTGTTTGAGATGTTCTCTCTCACTGTATGTTTATAACCAGCAATGTTGATTCACTGACTTTGGAACACTCATCTGCATCACTTCATCAGACAGAAACCAGCATGAACTATGTTAGGTAAATCACAGTGATTATCAAACAGTTTGGGGTTTTGTATGCACCTTGATGTTACTCTCCTCTAGATTATTTCTAGTTTTCCAAAATCTCTAGGAACTTTATCCTCTCAAGATGTGTGCTCATTCAGAACTCTACAGCCTGTTCCAACCAAGGGACAGGCCAGATTATGTAAACCTAATTTCTTCGACATATCAAGACAAAAGTTAACATTGCTTACTTGTTGGAATATACAGAGACTAGGAAATGTTCTTGAGATATCCAATTTTATTAACTCCAAGCTTGCTTCTCTGTCAGCTGCAGAAAAACCAGCATCTGCAAAAGCCAAAGTTTTAATACATTTATTACAAACATTTGCTCTTGTTTTTATTTTCCAGCAAGGTTTACCTTTTGCACCTTTTGATGTGAATGCTAGGGAATAAGGCTACAGACAGAACAAATCCCCACATTCAGCAGACAGGCTAAGCAGAAAGTACATCCTGACCTCGAGCAACCCTACAGTGCCCAGTGACCCTCAATATGTTTTGAAGTGAAGTAGGGAAAGATACAGGGCAAGGCAGGTCAGGCATTTTTTGTGTATCTGCTGACAAATCATTGGACAGATACAAGCCTGTTAATTGTGACCCCTCATCACCAACAAGGCTTCCCAGTGGATCCTGAGGTAGCTGCTTCTGTGAAAAAGCTGTGGTGGAAGAGGGAAGTGCTAAAGCAGCAGCCTGTGATGGATACCACCTATCTCTATTACTCTCCTTTCAGCTTCATGTTTATTTAGCCTTTGTAGATCTTGTAACTGATACTATAATACCCTCTCCATAACTGAAACAGATCCTGCATCAAGTATATTTCTATAGCATTAGCCTTCATTCTGGTATCAAGATGTCTTACTGGTATTCTGTCTGTCCAGTATAGTTGGGAATTACCTACTGCTGTTTACTGAGCAAGCTGTCAATAGGCAATGAGCATCAATCACATGAGTATCTACACTCCAGAAAATAAAGTGCAAGAGGAAGCTGGAAACACACTAGGTGTTATCTTATTTAAGATATAAACAATCTCAAGAGAACAAAGTGGGAATTTCCAATCAAAAATATTTTTCTGCTGATAAATGCCAGTATGTAATGTTGTCCTTTTTTTTTTCTCCCTTCAGTATAATTACTTACTGAAGGCAATTTCAATCATTTGCATGTAGCTGCCTAATCTCTCAAAAACAGTCAACTCTTCCAATTAGTAAACCTCAAACTACTTCATCTGCAAAAAAAAAACCCTGCTGCTCTCTGAAGCACACCAATGACTTGAGCTCAAAGTTGCAATAAGGGACTAGAATGCAATTTTCTGCTCTAACCTGAATTGCAATCCCAAAACTATAGATGCAGAAAAGTATTTGTGTCCCAATTCCAGTGATAATCCCCAAACTACTATTTGTAGTTTTCCTACAAATTTGCATCAAAGTAAGGACTGTACCCAGAGATTACTTATAAAAAAACTCAAACAAGTGTGTACAACACTTTTGTACAACATCAGAATTTCATTGAGAAAAATACAGCTATTCCTGGCTTTCACAAAAAGACATTTTCTTTTTACCAGAACACAACTTTAAAGCTTATATTTTTAAATTTTTTTTGTGTGTGTTTGTTTAAAATATGTGATTTCATTTTAAGGAACTAGTTTACAAAATGTCTTATTCTATAACACAGCAGAAATCATTTACAAAAAGCATACCTTCACATTCTACTTCAGGCCCTCCTGTACTAAGTGATCGCCATTTCTCTTTGGCACGAGCCAGGCAAATATCATACAGTTCTGGAGAAAGAAAAACACAAAACCAAGTTCACTATTTTATATATACATATATATATATATATACACTATATTATATACACTGTAGCACATGCTCATGTCCACTAACCACCCACCACATGGACAATGCTGCCCTAGGCATTAACAGTAGCAGAACTTCCAGCTGGGTTACAGTGTTGAAAGACGTGTTCCCCTCACCTGTAACTTCATATTAAGTGAAAAGGAAAGGCAATCTAAACTGCATTTTACATTCAAATATTTGCTTTTTCTTGCAGAACACTGATGTTCAAAATGACAGTCTGAATGGATAATTAGGAAAGTCTAGCAAATTATGTAAGAACTATACCCAAAGTAACTAAGCAATGCACAGAAAAGCAGCACAATACAGCAGGAGTATAGGCAGTCTATCCCATTTCCATGTTGGAATTAATAACATAAGTTAGTCTTTCAGAGCTGAATTTTTCTGTACTCAGAAGTAATAGATTATTTCTATTCTCAAAAATCAAAGTACAAATCTTGCCAGGGGTCTGTTAATCTCTTACAAACCTGTTGTCTTACTTCAAATCAAAGGAAGTACACTATACACATACTCATAGGCATTTCAAAATTAAGAATTTTATGTTTCAAAAAGAAAAAAAAATTGAGTCGTTAGTTCTGACCATCTCCATCCAACATCAAAGCAAGACACAGTGACAGCAATACTCAGAAACAATTCACAGCAGCAGTCCTAGAACAGCTACAAGACTAAAAGACACTTTATTTTTGAACAAAACACATCAAAGCAGCACAAAAAAAGCATAACTAGATAACATTTCCTCACACCCACACCATAACAGGTACAAGAATGTCCCCTTGCAATTTCACTTTGTGAGATAGCAGCAGCCTCACCGTGGGTGATGTTTAACTCGTTTCCAATGGCCAAGCTCCAGACTTTGCCTCTCACGCTCGGGGGAATGCCCTGCCACCACAGCTCTCGGACTTTACGCGAACAACACCTGCTCAAAGTAAAACAGGTCATTCTAAGAAACATTTCCTTGCCAGCTGAATTGCAAATATCCTATCACTGCTGATGGGATTCAAACCAAAATGAACATCAATGGCCCAAGAAGTAAAATACAATTTGCACATTCTTTAGTACTATTTTGCTTTGAACTGCAAAGGAAATCTTTTTTCTTTCCAACGTAATGGCTTTATATTGACAGAAGTACAGCAAACACAATACACATAATCTGCAGCCACACTTGATTAGCAAAAATCATAGGGGAAAAGTAAACATATGGAAAGGAATTCCACACCTATGCCACTGCCTATGCTAAAGACTGGACAGCTCCACACAAGACTAAATACAGGAACAAGTTATGGAAGTCTGCCCTCTGCCATCACCCTGCTGTGCAAAGACATGCAGCTTCCCACCTATCTTTGCAGTTCTGTGCCTCTGGAAAAATCCACAAAGATGTGACAAGGATTAACTTTTAGGTGGGAGCTTGAAAGACATTTTAAATGTCTTAAACAGGCTTTGAAATGGATGCAGCTGACATTCAGCAATCTGGGAGCCCAGGAGGAGGAGAAACAAAATAGCACCTAAGCACGAATGAAAAGTGGTAAAACCACAACAATCCCTTTATCCTTCAGCAGATTCTGAAAATTAAAATGTAAAACAGCAAATACATTGGGGAACTTCTGAATTTATAAACCAATAAAGGAATGGTTTGGTGGCCGAATTTTTACAGCAACCATAACAGATGCATCTTCAAATACTAAAGACAAACATGTAAATCAACAATTTCTTTAGACTTAGTTTATTACACTTCAGTTCTCCAGAAACACATTTTCCAACAAACTCTGTCTGTCTTTTTAATATATATTCTCAGGATAACTGAATTCAATTGTTAAGCAAATTGGAGTTCTGAGTGCTGTTGGTTTATGGCTTATGTTGTGGTGGTTGTATTTGGAGCACTGGGGGCTGGTTCTTTTAAGATGACTAGCAAGGATCACCAAGGTATTTTATCAACTGGCTGTGCCATGTCTTTGAAGGAAATCTTCTAGCACTTAATATAAATAACTTTTTCCCTATTTCTCTTTTCCATCATTTGATTATCCCAGCATATATACCATTCTAGAATTAAAGAGGCTTCACAAACCGTTCACATACCTCAATCTACACTGATATTACACTAACATCTCAGTCAAGGAAAGCTCATTTCTGATAAATGAATGTTCAAGTACTATGCCTTATGCTTTTACATTCTCTACCACAGATCACTCCTCAGTGCTTCACAGTTTCTGAGTATCTTGAGCTTTCATTAAAGACAAGTAATAAGACTCAGCACTGCATCACTTAGAACCACTCTGTAGAAATAAAGATGCTGCTTATTTCTTTTGAATCTGTTCAAGAATGATTTTCTAACAAAAGCTTCCAAGACCATTTAAAATTTATGCTTCTTAACTTTGCAACTTCTCCTCAGGATATACACTGCAATTTTAATTAAAGCTCAATATAACATACTGTCTTACATAGTTTCCCAGTTGGGTAAGATTTCATTGTTCCAAGTTAAAACAGCATTGCCAATGCTGTCTTCCAGTTTACAGCGTTCTTCCAGTTGTTTCTTTCTCTTCTGGGCTTCTTTAAGCTCTGCAAAAAAGGAATTTCCTTCCTAAGTTAATAAAACCAGAAACTAAATATTCAGTTAGTCATGGCTGTGCAACCATGTTAAGCACACTGTGTTCACCCTAAAGTACAGTGGACTGTTCAAATTCTGAAAAATTCCCAAGCATACAGCAAGCTGAGCAGTGATTGCAAATGTGAATAAAGAACAAACTGGAACTATAAGTTTCATTTTCCACAGATGGGACAATGAGAATTGGATAGTGCATGACTTCTTTGACTCTTCAAATCTAACCACACTATTAACTTTGATTTAACACCTCAGTCAGTCAACAGCCTCACCTAGTAGAACAGGTCAGAGTATTTCCTAATAAAGCCCCACCCCTCTTATGGCAGACTCAAAACTACAGGCCAAATTAATACAATTTTTTTTTTTGTTTGATTCTTCTATTATAATTTAGGTATACTGTCATGAAATCACAAGAGCCACATTTCTGATGCTACTTCACATATGGATAATCTAAATGTTACACATACCAAATGGAAAACTTCAGTTCACTAAGAAGAAAATGTATTTCATGTCTAGTTTAGACGTACTTTGCAGTTTGAATTATCACTCAGTATTTCTTCCTGCATTATCAATTACTGCTTTTTCCACTGGCAAATTTGTTAAACAAATGCAGGCAGTCTCTACAGCAGGACATGGGTGTGCATTCACATGCTATCTACAGTATGAGGAGGTGCTCACCTGGCAAGCAGAACTCCCTGAAGAACAGCAGTACCATGAACAAGGTGTTTGGAATGGACACATTTTACCTGATGGATCCACTTTAAAGCCCCACAGAAACTGTGCCTGAGCAGAACCATAGCAACTGCCTCATAATATTTTCAGCTCTGACACAAGCTCTTTGCAAGCCTGCTGAAATGCAGGCTTTCAATTTTTCTCTAACCAACAAGAGGGTGTTTACAGTCTTTGATCTCCTGACATCTTGACAATGTATCACCCTGCAAAGCTGTTCATCTGGAGTGGCTTCAGGGAAAATGGGTTTGTCATGGTATTTATCTGGCCAGAATGACATACTGCAGTTCAATGAAGACAGCACAAGGACCTGGGCCATTGCCTAACAATCATCCTATTTTCTCCAATCCACCCACCCTACATGCAGAGAAAGAACAGGGAAACTCCTTTACACTACACATAGAGTAGCAGATATACTTAACAGGAGTCACATGAAGTCAGAACTTCACTGGTAGGTATATGATGTTCAAGATGACAAGAGGATACTTCTATCAGTGTGTCACTTGCATTCTGTAGTTAAGTCCTGTGTTCACATACCCTCTTCACTGTTTCATACAGTTCAAGGGTATGACCAGCTGGAAAAATATATTTCCAGTAGCTCCCATTGGATGCAAAACCCAAGTCCAAATCTCCTATTATTGCAATGCTTGTTTTGAATTAGAAAACCCAGATGGTCAAAAATACCAGCCAAAAGAAACGACAACCATCACCTCTTCCTCACGTTCATGGTACAGTTTTACTAAGACACTTCTGCAAAAAATATCAGGCAAGAAATTATGAGCAAATCCTTAAGAAAGCTGTAAATTTTAAGTGAGAGATTATCAAATGAACATAACTGCATACATTTTCCTGTGTGGAAAATTATGTGTTTATGTACTACGGCCTGAAAAGGTTGCCTCCAGCATGAAACTGACAAATATCCTGCAGTTTGAAGTCCAGTCTTCACTAATTTGACCAACAATCTACTTCAATATAATACTAAGTTTTTAAACCTACAAATAGTGGGTTTGTCAATCACTCATTTAAGAGTTATGGATTAAAAAATTATTTCCTGCTGGATTCTAGGACCATTTTTTTTCAGCTTGGAGCTGGGCTTTTCAACAAAACTACCTTTGCTCCTCTCTCTTGGGAGTGATCTTTCTTTGAGAGGAAGCAGAGATCCCTCACATTACAGGGCAACAGACTGACACAAGTGCATTCCAGGTTTAGAAATATCCCTATACTTTTCGAATCTGAAGACAAGAAATTCCATCACCTCTTTTTTTTGCTTGAACCACCATTTCTTCGTACTGTTGCCTGTGTTTCTGAGCTTCTTCTGCTGGTTTTGCAGGAAGGTTCCTAAAAAAAATAATATTTACAGTTGGCATGACTGTCTAAAGAAAATTCTAGACACTTCTAAATGAAAAGCACACTCGGCTTCCTGTCAAAATATCCAGTCAAAGAGCAGAACAACAGATCCTTGGAAAGAATCTTTTTTTTGCCAGAGTCAGCAGAAGGGAAGAACACTGACCAGCTCTGAGTACGTTTATACACAAAATACGCTGAGTAATTTCCTTACGTTTGGTAATTTCAGCATTTTTATTATTAAACCAACTGAACCCACAGGCTGGTCTTCATAAAGAGAATACACTGCTATATACAATACTGGCTGCTTTTGATTTGAACTGGTAAGATACAGGACTGTATTCTTTCTTACTGTTCACCTTGTTTAAGAGTTACATCCACAACTTTCTTTACTCACACGTAATGACTCCCTAATCCAGCTTTTTCCTGCTCTCTGAAACTCCATTTCTATTTTAAAGAGTTAACTCCTTCCCTTCTCTTCTAGAGCAACAAGTGGCACTGGAGTCATCCTCAATATTCTCCATTTTTTAATACTAACAAAACATTTTGATTTGTGATGAAGGCTCTGCCATACAAATGCATGTGTTCATATGTCAGAACACACGACCTTTCAGCTAATCCTATTTGTAATGAACATAACCATATGTATCTCTTACAGCTACAGCATCAGCAAAACATCAAAACAGGAAATGACTAACTATTTTGTTCTGTATTGTAGAACACTGTATTTTGTTCCTAGAACAGTATATATCTTTCATTAATAGAAAAGCTATGCAAAAATTCACTTTCATGTTCCATCCTGCCTGATGTGTGACACTGTTTCCATGTGTCACACATCAGGCAGCTGACAGCCCCCAACACCATTAACAGTTAGAATGCATTACTATTTATGTAACCACAGTGCCTGTAACGTACACATAAGTATGTCATACAGGCCCATGAGTATTTTTACAAATCAAGGTTGTTAGTAGAAAAACAAAAGTAAATTTTCACTTTGGTGAAATGTTGGTTTGTTAACCAGAGAGACCAATCAACTCTTTATCCATCTTCACTTTGGTAAATCGATCTGCATCCATTTTTAAAATCCAAGTCCTTAGAAATTATTTAAGTTAGGGGAAGTTTGGAAAGGAAAACCAGATGAAAAAAGTCAAGTATTGCTAACTTAAATTCTACCACACAAATTATTGGCTCTATATCTTAACATTGCCAACAAACATGTGAGATGGTGTTTAGTATCTATTAAAATTCAACTAATGCTTTTTCCAGTTGAAGCTAGAGGCACTATGGAATATTTATTGATTTTTTTACTGTGAAGTTTTACCTAAGCCCTACAAACGAGGGTGAAATCAAGAGCAGGTATTTTGAAAAAAAAAAATAATCTCACACCACTTTTCTGTCCGAAGTCTTAAAAAGGGAACTACTCAAAGACTAATAGGCAAACATAAAAAATAATATACAAAGTGTAGGTAAACAATGAAAAAAAGATTCCTTAATAAGAGTCAGATAACAGCACTGCTGTCCAGAGCAGTTTTCCCATTAGATGAAAGAAGTGATGCTTCAATTGTCTTCAATTTTAAAAATACTTTTCTGCTACAAGTTCCCCACTCTATCAACACTAGGAAAGAAAGCAAAATCTGAACATTCCCTGTAATGTAACACTAAGTTCATCTTGTCTGAACACTGTACTACTCAGATTACCCCACAAAAAAGAGATTTTTAATAGACAAGTTTTAAATACAACAGATAACCTAGTACACTTTGTTTCCAGTTAGACATAATAAAGCCTGCTATAACAAATAATCACTCTTATACTTTTCTACATCTCCCAATGTCTTGCCACACAGTCCATCAGCCAAGCCAGAAAGTTCTTTAAGTAACCCTACAATTAGACTACTTGGATGTGAGCATTTCCTATACAAGTTTGTGTTGATGAAAACACAGATCTATGTTATGCCAGTTCTTCACATCAATGCACAGCTATACTAAAAATGCAGATGTCATGGCCATAAAGCCAGTTTACATTCATAATCATAAACTGACTAAGCATGACTGAATTTGTGTAATTCAGGAGAAAAACACGGTAAAGCAGCTGCTGGTAAATCGCTTTGGAGTCACTCTGCATATGCAAAAATCTCCTTGCAGTAAAAGGTATGAAACAACTCATCAAGTGCTTGACAACCCTTAAAATGTGATGCTGAACTCCCTGCAGAGCAATCACTATACTGTTTCATTATTTATGGAAGTGTGGCCTTTCTCTGTGTAAACAGGACATTGTATTCTTGCTTCTCAATTTCTTTAGCATATAATAGTTTTGTTTTTATGCTTAGGTTATCTCATGGAAAATAAAAATCCCTTAATCATGTTAAGGAGGTAGAATTACTCAAAACAAAAGCTCTGCTATCCTAATTAACTCCCTTCACAAAAAGCCATTGCTTTTATTATAAAATGAAGTTCTTTCTGTTTGAATAATTTTTCTCATAATCACCCCAATTTCATATTCACTAGTCTGAAAAAAAAATCTACTTTAGATTTTAAATTATCTGTTGAAGTTAGAGTAAGTAAATACACTGAGTTAGAAAATACTTGCTAGGTTTTAAAGAGACCCTCACTGTGGCACTTCCAAAACTTACGCTGGTCGGTCCTCTAAAATAAGTGCTGTAGTGGAGAGTGGTTCAAAATCAAGATTCTTCCTCACATTCTGTTTAGGAGAGAGTGGTCTCTGAGCTCGTCCAGTTTTTTCTTCATATTCCTAGAGAAGAAAAAGACAGGGAAACTTACATGAGTGCAGAGCACCAAGATGATGCACTTGAGAATTTAAAAAGGGATCTAGAAAACTTTTCAAGACAATGTTTTCACATCTCAGCCCTACTACAGTCCCTTTGAAGCTTTTCAACTAGAGCAACCTCAACACTGAAAATACCATAAACAAAATTTATGTTCAGGAGTGAATCTTGATGGTTTTTTCCATTCTTTCTGTTTGTAAACACATCTTAAGTTCCTCTGGCTGACAGCCTGCTTTTCCAAAGTATTACTAAGGAGTTTACAAACAGCAGGTACTTTCTGAGGCACAAAAATAGGACCTATTTAAATTTTTATTAATTTACACTGTTTTCAAACTAAAGTAAAAAGTGACCACAAGCTCCATATCTTAAAATCTCATTGTAAGATTTCTCCTACACAAGCTGTTTTCATACGCAACAGCTCAACGATGGGGAGAGAAAAAAACAAAGACCACACTTGGTACAATGCCTTGGACAATCCTAAATCACAGTAGATCATAACATGTTAACCTGTGTCTGTAATCAGACACTGACACACTGGAGCAAGGCTAGCAGAGAGGCACTGAGATGTCAGGGTGTGGAGCAAGTGCCTCATGAAGAGAGGCCAAGAGAACCAGGCTTGCTCAGCCTCCAGAGGAAGAGGCTTTGTAGGGAGAGGAGGCGAGCACTGGGACAAGTTGCCTTGTGACACAATTCCCAACCTTGAAAGCATTTCAAGCTCAGGGGATGAGCCCTGAGAACCTGGTTAAAGCAGACTCTGTCCTGAGAGGAGAGTTCACCCCTCAAGGTCCTTCTACCCTTAATTACTGCATCACCCTGACCTGCAGGAGAGGACTTGGCATTCAGGCACCATTTTATTTTTACTTTTCCTACAAACACTGGTTTAAAAGAAAGTATACTAAAACCATAACCGAATGGGATAAAACAACCTTTACACAATTTCCATGTACTTCAGTGCTTGAAGTATTACAGCAAACATTAAATATGCAAAGTATCAGTGATACACAAACAACAAACATGGTCAAACAGTCCTAAGGAAAAATCACATCCACAGTATATGTAGTTACTTCTACATTAAGCTTTATAATGATTCTTGCCACTTCCAAAACTCAAAGGCTTTAATGCACAACTTTTTTATTCCATTTCTATTAAAATAAAATTTAGAAAAACACAAATGTGCACTATCAATGAGCACTATGAAGAGTGCTCCAGCCACACACCTTTTCCTGCTAGCACAAAGAGTTCCTCAGATGGTTCTGCTCTCTTTCTCTCAACCTAACCTCTCCATTTCAGCAAAACTTTCTTGGGCAATAGATACAGCGTTTCCAACCAGTGATGTTCTTTCGGCAACTAAAACAGGATCCATCCCTTCCAGAAAGGCTGTCTCAAATCACATCTTAAAAAAGGCGATGGATGAAAACAAGTCATGATATAATGAATGTGGACCAACACAGCCTTGGTCTTCTACTCTGTGTTGTACAGTTCAATCCTCATTCAAACTACTTCCGTGGGACTCATGGATACAGGTCTGTGCAGCCCTCAGGACACACAAAATCCCTATTTTTCCTTGTCTATTAACTGGGCACTGCCTCAACAATCAATCCTATGATGACTACATTGCTGTAATGGGAAACATGGTCATGAATTCGGAATGTCTGGCTCATTAATACCAGCTAATACCGCTATGCATGACATCAGTTGGAAAACAAGGAAAAGAACCAAGGAAAATGCATTTAAACTACGGACTAGCATTTAGCTTGTCAAGTAAAGGGACAGTGCTCCTGCTGACAAAGCCATTCACCAAAAAAAACCTCCAGAAAGAAAATAAGCAAAATCATACTATAAAAAAGGTACTGAGGTAGAGAGCATATTCAGAAAGCACAGGTTTACACTGGTCACTTGCACCAGCAAACAACTGAGAGCAACCAGTGTGTAAGTGCACCATCATAATGGGCTTCAGCTGCACCAGCTGCAGAGTAAATCCACTGTGCTGATAGCAATGAAGCAAATGGCTTTTCTTTCTCCCAGTTTCTATTAAGAGACTGATTTTTTTAATGAGCCCTTTTTCACAAATTAACATAGTCAAATATTAACCTCTCTTACTCCCTAAAGCATCTCAGAATTTGACATTAAAACATATGCACCCATTGTTTATTATAGCAGAAGTTCCAGAAAAGCTGCTTAATTTTGACTTATGAAAATTATATTCAGGGTCTTCTTTCACTGAAAGCCAACTGGAGAGCAAAATTGCTTTTGGAAAGTGAGAAAAGAATATCCACACTGGGCTTCAATGGGAATTTTATTCTGAACACCCAAATTGATTTGGAAATCCCTTTCAGCTAAGCAAAAAGTTCTCCAGATCAGCACTACACATCTCCTTACAAGAATTTCTTGATTAAGAAAATGTTTTATTTCTAAATATGGATGCTAGTTACAGTATCAGCACATTGGGGCCATTACGCAAACCTCCCAGAAGAGCCAAAGCCCACCCTGCATTTCAGCAAGTATTCACTGGTGTTCTACTCAGCACTATCCTACAGTAAAAAAAGCCAGACCAGCACAAAAATGGGAGTGGCACATTTGATCAGATTACAAGTATGATTCCTTTGTACCAATTTCATCCTTTTCAGTGGTAGCCAAAAAAGAATAAAAATGTCCTCTTGTGATATTATCTACAAGACTGCTTTTTATTATGGGAAAATTAAAAAAAAAAAAAAAAAAAAACAAAAAAACCACCAACAAAACAAAACCTCCTACCCCAGTTCCCCCCCCCCCAAAACCCACAAAAACCAAATATCCCAAAATTCACAGAAAACAGAAGTTCATGAAAATTATCTTTTACCCCAGTGAGAAGAGAATGCAATTTCAGAGCACAATGTATGATACAGCAATGAAGCACACTGAAGCCTCCACAAACTCATATTAAGAGTATCTGCTGACTGAGCAAGTGCAAGTATTTGCACATACAGGCAGATTGCAATAGGCTGAGCTACACAATAGGTCATTTTAAGCTTTTTCTTTTAAACCAGACTCAAATCTCTCACAGGTACAAATAATTCAGGATATGTTTAAATGCTGCAATTAGGGGTTACTAACCTGATACAGTTACAAGTTAATTTTAGGATCAACTTAGGATGAGCTGACCGTTTACGACTTAAAATACAGCCTTATCACTGGGATCATTTAGGCTTTCTTCCAGGTTTCGCCTTTAGCTGTTCACAAGAGCTGAACAAGGGTTTGAAGATGTTCTATTAAAAGCGTGCTGTAGATTAAAGCACTGATTTAAATAATCCAAACTAAACAAAGAAAGCCCACAGAAACACGCCTCCTGAAACCAAGTTTAATTCTGGGTGGAACCTGCCAGCTTTGCAGTTAAAATGCAAGAAGCTCTGACTGTGGTGATCCTATGCGATTCTTCAAAAAAGACAAACCAAAGGGATCCTCAACAATCTCTGCCGAGAGACACAAATAACCCACTAGAACCCAGGGCAAGCGCTCAAAGATCGACTGCTCTACCCGGGAGAGCGCTGTGGGACTTCCCACACGCCCCAAGGCTCCCCAGGCACCAGCAGCACAGCAGAACTGAACCTACAATAACACAAACTGCTCTATCAAGGTCATCTTGTTTTGGCCCTGCGTGTTTAAAGGCAGCCACTTTCCGACAGAGCCGAATATGAAATATTCATGCTGGCTGCCGGAGCGGCAGACGCCAGGCTGCGGGACTCTGGCTCCAGGGGCGGCAGCAGGGCAGGGCAGGAGCGATGGCCGGGATTCCAGCCGGGTTCCAGCCTGCAGCCCCCACGCTCCGACACCCCGAACACCCGGCAGAGCTGCGCTGCCGCCTTCCATCCCGGCGGAGCCCCGCCCCGCACAAAGAGAATCCCCTTCCCGGTTAGCTGCTTCTCCCCCGGACTCGGTGCGGCGACTGAGAAGCGGACGAGGCCGGGTTCACCCACAAGCGTTCAAGTCCGCGCCCGCCCATCCCGCCTGCCCCGACTCCCGCTCCCCGCAGCTGCCCCGCTCCGCTCACCATGAACGCTGCGGTCCCTCACGGGCGGCGGCGCCGGAGCCCCATTGCCCGCCCCGCACCGCGGGCCTGGCTCCCGCCGCCCGGGCCCGCACGGCCTCGCGGGCCGCCCGCCCGCCCCGCCCGGGCCGCCTCCCGCGGGTGGGTCCGGCCGGGCCGCCCCGCCCCGCCAGCCGCGCTAATCACCCGCGGAGCCGCCGCACAGCATCGCTTCTCTCCGCCTCGCCCAGCGCTGCCTGGGCACGCACGGCACCGCCTGGCACACGCCTCCCGCCTCTCGGGCCGCCCCGGCAGCCCGACCCTGCCCGGTGCGGATCCGGGGCCGTGACGGACAACCCAAGCCTCGCACAAGCTCGTCTGCATTAGCCGCAGTCTTTGTCAGCTCGGCATTACGGGTGCCCTCAGGACGCAGCTGCGTTCCTCAAACAGTGACATCGCTCTCCTCTGCTTTCCCACACTACCGCTTCCCCTCCCCGCGTCCCTGGTTCCAAGCCAGGCGTTTGCTTGTACCGAGTCCTGCTTTGTGGCTTGCTGAGACAGCCTCGGTACCTGTCCGAGGTGCAAGAGCAGCTAAAACTCACCAACCCCTACATCAGTGCCGAAGGATGCAATACTTCCCTACAGCATAAACATCTTTTCAGTACCACTCATGCTCTGTCCACCTCTGATAGCTCTATGAGATAGATATATAAATCCCTTCTACAGTTCGGACAACTTCCACATTACCTCTTGCTAAATATGTTGCCTCAATCCAGATAGAATATCAACATTAATTTTAATTTGTCCAAAGGCTCTGTCATTTAACTCAGTAGAGACACCCAAGTTGCTGTGGCTTCATCTTTGGTAGACTTGCATTTTAAAATATTATCTATTGACCTGCAAGCGTTGCCATTTTCTCAGCTCTGCACTAAGGATTTCATATTCTTAAGCATCACTAGCTGTGGGGTACAGCTGCCAGCTCATGATCTTTATCAAAGTCTGATCCTCAATCCCAAAATTATTAGCAAGGACTGATCTGAAAACAAGCAGTCACTTAAGTATTCTGCTTTCTAAGGGCGGATTTGCAGAAGCTAAATTATTTTCTCAGAATTGCTAGGTGCTATATCAGCTATTGTTTTCAACCTGTGATTTCGCATCTATTTCACAGATTCAGTGATACAATGCCAAATACAGAACAGCTCACTGTTTAAAAGTATCTCAGCTCCATTCCCACCAATGCCAATTAGTTGCAGACACCTGCCATCCAAACATCTCATGTCAAAGCAAAAGTCAACACAGCCCATGCAAAGCACTACAGGCTAAGTTACCACATATATCAAAAAAACATTAATGTAAAGTATAGTTGTTAACATAGGCAAAAAGCAGCTCCTGAGGAAGAGCACCCTTGGATGGGCAGTGGTATTCCTGCAGTACATGTCTGTGCTTTCACACTGAAAATAGAATTATATTGCAGCTCTTCTGCAAAGCAGACTGGGAGAAAGGGATGCCTGGTAACACAGGGTAAAAAGTTAAGTACTCCCTGTAACTCAAACCACAGCTGGCCACATGTTAGAGTTGGTAGCAGTCACTATTTTTAGGTTGCTGCATTTACAACAGTATCTGAAACTACTTAAACAGGTAGTGTACAAGATTCAATTACATTTTATTTTTTCCACTGGCCTCACCCAGCATATGAATTAAGAACTGGACCAGAATTGCACAAGCAAAGAGAAAACTATTTTTTCCTGGTTTTTAAGTCTTACCACTACCTCAACAGTGCTTCAATGTTCCCTTCCATTGTTTCATGACTGTCTAATGCATCTCCATCTGAAATCTCTTCCCTTTTCTAAATAAAATAGTTTTACCAGACAAATTTCAGCTGGTGCACACCCAGCTCTCCACTGCCCCCCACCCCCCTTCTGGCCCCTCACACCATTTCTGTGCCACCATTAATCAGCAATGTGACTTGCAATATGCTGCACTGGGGAAATGACACCACCAAACCCACACCTTCTGTTCTGTTCCATTAGTTTGGTTACTCTGCAATGCCTGCTGTGGGGCAATGTAAACGTGAAAGGAAAAGGAAAGGAAAGGAACATGCAGCAGGACTACCAGATCATGAAATTTGTTATGATCTTTGGGCTGGGAAACTTAAGATCCAATTCTTCACATGGCACCAGGCCACAAAGTAATAATTTTAATAAAGACCCTTACATATACAATGACCAAAGAGAATTTAAGGAGACTGAAACCTCAGGCAAAGACCAGATTATGAGACTATCCTTCAAAACTTAATGGAGAATACATACTTCTGAGTTCAGATATTACACTGTCAAACAATTTCTTAGGGATCTAACTTTAAAACCAGTACAGAACTATTCTGAAATGCAATTAATTTATTAGTTACTGATCTAACAACCTGAGAAATCAGAATTGCACGCTCAACCGGTACAGTTTAGTGATCAGCCAAGCTCCACAAATAACTAATGGTTCAAAATCCATCAGCCCTACTTGCTTTACACAGCTCTCTGTATGTGTATACATTTATGTTTAATCCTCTTACATTAAAGAAAGGATATGAGCAGAAGATAGCAATGACATGACAGAATTTGGCAGTAATAACATCTCTACGGAGTTTTATCTTCCACCAGGACATCCTTCTCATCTTTAGTACTACAGCATTCTCCTGTTCTATACTTTACAAATTAGGAATGCCTAAGCAATGTAAAAGATAAGATAAGATAAGATACTATGGCCAGGCTGTGAGGAAAACCTCCCACTATTTGTAGGCATCATTTCAAGTGCTCTGAAATGTTCCTCATTTCCCCTGGGAAGCAGCTACTTTTCTTTGCAGATTACAGGGAATACACAACCTGGGCTGGCAACTGATGTGATCCCACCCAATCACACTAAAGTTAAATGGATAAAATAATCCAGACATGTTACAGAAGGTTACGAGTAAAGCAAAAGAGTGAGAAGCCACATACTCTGTTTTTCAGTCCTGTGCTCCAGCCACTGGACTATTTTAACAATTTTTCCATATACGTATTTTTATAACATCATATTTTGAGCAAGGTTTAGATTAAGGAACATTTAAAACCTTAGCATAGACAAGGGCAGGTAAATTCTTCCAAGAAAGAATAACAGCTTGCTGATTTGTTGCCTCTAATCATTCAACGTGCTATGTATCAGGTGGTTCTCACCCTCAGGGTTCACATTTCGCTTGTGCTATATGTAAATAATTTAAGCGGGTTTTGGTTATATAGAGTGACATGCTTCATTAAAAAAAAACAAAAGGAAGGAAAATACTTGAAGTACTCAGAGACAAAGCATACCATGAACCATTTTGTTTAAGAACAGCTTTTTACTGTCAAAAGCAGGATCTTCAATCAGATTGTGCAGTGTAATGTTACAAGTGACTCCAGCATAAGTCACAGTAACAACAAAACAACAACACCCTCCTGCTTAGAACCCTGCAAAGGACACCATTTAATCTGCACATACAAAAGTGTGCACACTTTCCCTAGGTACTGACACTATCTGGTACACTGCAGTGTTAATCAAATGGAAACATCTGCAGGAAAGGCCTCCAGCAGGACAAGCATCTGGGAAATGTCTGAACAAGAAAACACAAGCTAAATGGTTGTTTTATTTTACTGCTATTTTCTTGTGAGCATCTGCCAGAATAAAACACTATAAACACCTGCTTTCAACACATCCCATTAACATTACTTCCAGGGACTGGAATTCCACTGGATATGGACTTAATGTGAAAATGTAACTTTACTTAAACTGTATGACTACTCACTGATCTCTCCACCTTTATTATCTGTGTAGGGTCAGCATCATACCCTTCCACATAAACTCTCAGCAACTTTTTCTTCTGCCATTTCACATTAGTGCTGATGTTGCAGAAGAAAACCAACCTTTCCTATCTAGTCTCAACCCTTCTTTACTGTGGCTGAAGATCACGTTAGAACTGTCTCTCTCATTCTAAGAGACACTAAAATAAAAGGACTCTCCATGCCACATCAACCTGATGCTAACACCACTCTGAAATGGCCAAAAATCCAGATTAATTCCAGGATATAGAGGAAAGGAGTCACAGAAATATCACATTTCATCTTGCAAGTTCTCAAATCAGTTGCAAATACCAATACTTGTAATATTCAACACAGTGCAGAAGTCCCCCAGGAATGCCACCTACTTTGCAATGCACATTTGCATTTTATGCTGTTCAGAGACCCCCCATAGCACACAGTCACTGTTTTGTTTGCAAACAGTTGCTTTGTAGGTAAGTATGTGTCCACTTGTATCTACCTCCCTGACTCCAGCACATACACCATATTGGAGTAGGGAAAGATACTTCACTTGATACTTTTAACCACATTCTACTTCTCCCCTGGTTTTCAATCTCCCTGCTTATCTCCCTTCTGCTTCCTCATCGAGACTTGGGTATCTTTAAGGGTATCAGACCTCTAAGTTTAATGCTTGTCTGCCCTTGGAAATTACAGAAAAATAAGGAAATAAGTCGACTGCATCAAAACCTCTGAGTGTTTTTCTCCACCCATGTTTGCTTCTCTAATCCCTGAAATTACCTTAGAAGCCATTACGGATGGCAATTTCTTACATGTTTAATAAAAGCTTCTTTTGTACTTATACTGAGTGTGCACCACGTTTTCTCTCATCACTTGGCCAGATCCTTGTGTATTCATTATTTTACAAAAAAAAACCCTATAAAAAATGTAAATGTTCCTGAATACAATCATCTTCACAACTTAAAGTTCAGTCTTGACAAGAAGAAATTGTAGTTTTTTAAAGCTACACACAAATATAATATATGAAGGAGGGCAACATACCTTCGTAGTGTGGCTTAAAGTGATGACTATTTTCAGGCTTTAATATTCATGAAGCTGTTTCCACTGAACTTTGTCATGCTCAAGTGACATGTTCTCAATAGAGCACAAGAAAATTATGTGAAAATACTGACAGGCATGAAAAAATTGCAATAAAATCATGGTAAAAAATAGGACCAAGAATCCTCAGAGAGAGAATGAGAACATAAAATTGGCTAGTCTTCCTTCAGAAAGACACTTCAGGAAAAAGCACCAGTCTGGCTTTTCAAAATCCTTACATCCATTTCTTCAGGTACTGTGTGTTCAGGGTTTCCACCAACACACAGTACCTCCATTCATTTTGCAGAGCTAAAGAAAATCAGCTTTATTTGTTGGTGCTAGTGAGCATGGTAAGAGTTAGCCTTTCAAAACCTGTATCTATCCCCATTCTTTAATTTTAGATGAAGTATAAGATGTATAAACTGGAAGACAGACAAAGAAAACCTTTGGGTCGAGTTTCTTGGGAGCTTGCTTCTGCTTAACACACAATTAGCACAATGAAGTCTAGCAAAGCTTTCTGAATTTTACATGTCAGCAATGGAAATGTTCCAGTCTCCAGTTAGAATAGGCAGTTCTAACACAATATTTAGGGGCTACACACCTGCTTTCAAAGATTTATTGCCAGCTCTGCTTCACAGCAATGTTTTGCCAAGTGTTTGTGCAATGCAACAGCCAAAGGCACATGGGGTTATTTCCAGGCTTGCTCTCTTCAGACATCTATTTTCATTCAAAAACCCATGAGGGGAGGGGGGACTCTGAAAGCCTCCTGTGTGTTGCCAGTGGAAGGTTACTACATGGAAAAAAACTTACTGCCTACACAAAGGAATAAGTGTTTAAGTATCTTTCTATTACCACTGGAAGAAACACAAATACCAGCTGCATGATGGATTCTTACTTAACATAATTGAGAACAAACTTCCACTGATGTATCAGCTGTCCTCAATAGTTATAATCTTGGCATTGAAATTTTGGGATTAGAAAGAGTTGTGTATTTGGTACTCAAAAGTTGATCATTTTTCCAGGAATTTGTGGCTTCCTGCATTTAAAAATAATCTTGTGCTATCAGCATTCATATTCCAGTTAATGCTAATTATCAACTTGGTCTACAAAGTAACTGTCCCTATTGAGACAAAGGGAACAACTTCAAAGTTCCTGCACTTTCCCCAAACATGCCACCAGCACTGAAACAGACCCTGCAGCAGAGACCAGCAGCTGACACTGTAACTGCAGCACCAACTAAGCAAGCTTGTCCTTCTATTTAGTATCTCCCCTCCTGAAGGCAGATACTTATCCTCCAACACTGCCTGCTACACCTCTTCAGGATCCCTCCATCTTCCAGGGCTTTTGATACCCACAATTTACAAGGCATTGTAGAGAGTGAGAAAGCTAAAATAAAAGCTTTAAATCTGAAAAAGGATTTCAAAAACACTTTGTAGCTTGTCATAGCTATTTAAACCAATACTCAAACCTGTTTTCTATTAGTCTAATGCTTGTAACATATTTTGTACTTTCACATGTTGTTAACATATGGGAAGAGGTTCCAACAGCATCAAAAGCAGCACTTTGTCAGCTATACCTTGCTAGATTATGATACTTGACTGGGTGATATTAAATGCTTTTATTATTAAAATACTCAGGAACAATCATCCTGACATAGCTTTCATTTACTGTGAATGGAAGCAACTACTCTTGCTTTTTCTGTTTAAATATGATAGTATGTTTGTTTTAGGCAGATTTTCAAGACAGGACAAGGGCAACACACTGGAATTGCTGAATGATCTATTTATTACTGCTCTTGTTGGGGAAAAAGAAAAGACTTTTTAGGACATCACTGACATAATAGGTTTCTTTTTTTGCCTTCACAAAAGTTAGATGCCCTTTACATATGATACAATAAAATAAAGGTATTTGTAACTGGATCAGAAGGAAAGATACAAAAGAGCTGTGCATTAAGGCAACTTGCAAGTTTTGGGTTATAATTGTTAAGTAAGGAAGTTAGTTACACCTTTATTTCCAGGGAATGTAACAATAATAGACATAGGTTAGACTAACTTTCTAACTATACCTTCTTACACTGCACTTGCTTCCTGTTAAAAAAAAGGAACTCTACCACACAGATCTAAATCCTGCCTTTCTGAAGGCTGACAAAAAGAAATGAACCCAACAGTGGAGAACATGGGAAGTGACTCATTTTCACCCTTGGACTTCTCATGCAGAACACAAAATAGGCACTACACATTTTCTAGCTTCAAAGTGGCAGTGAAGTCTATATACAAACACTCACCCCATTGGCAGCTATAGCCATCAGTCACAATGACACACCCAGGCTACCCAAAGACAAGCTCTGCACAAACAGGAGACAGTGCTCTATCCAGAGCTGCACCTCTGGCTCCTGCCACAACCAGCAGCCAGCTTGAACCAACTACTTCCCCTCCAAAGGCCTTAAAGGGGCCATGGGAATGCAGCAAAGCAAGGCTCAGAAAAGCTCTGTATTTTTAGCACTGTGGGCCATCAGCAGAGGCTGCAGATGTGGATGTGAAACAGGAGGCAGCAGCTCCCCACACTGCACAGATTCACCCAGGACAGGAGGCAGCAGCTCCCCACACTGCACAGATTCCACCTGGAACAGGAGGCAGCAGCTCCCCACACTGCACAGATTCACCCAGGACAGGAGGCAGCAGCTCCTCACACTGCACAGATTCCACCTGGAACAGGAGGCAGCAGCTCCCCACACTGCACAGATTTACCCAGGACAGGAGGCAGCAGCTCCCCACACTGCACAGATTCCATCTGGAACAGGAGGCAGCAGCTCCCCACACTGCACAGATTTACCCAGGACAGGAGGCAGCAGCTCCCCACACTGCACAGATTCCATCAGGACAGGAGGCAGCAGCTCCCCACACTGCACAGATTCCATCAGGACAGGAGGCAGCAGCTCCCCACACTGCACAGATTCCATCAGGACAGGAGGCAGCAGCTCCCCACACTGCACAGATTCCATCAGGACAGGAGGCAGCAGCTCCCCACACTGCACAGATTCACCCAGGACAGGAGGCAGCAGCTCCCCACACTGCACAGATTCACCCAGGACAGGAGGCAGCAGCTCCCCACACTGCACAGATTCACCCAGGACAGGAGGCAGCAGCTCCCCACACTGCACAGATTCACCCAGGACAGGAGGCAGCAGCTCCCCACACTGCACAGATTTACCCAGGACAGGAGGCAGCAGCTCCCCACACTGCACAGATTCCATCAGGACAGGAGGCAGCAGCTCCCCACACTGCACAGATTCCATCAGGACAGGAGGCAGCAGCTCCCCACACTGCACAGATTCCACCAGGACAGGAGGCAGCAGCTCCCCACACTGCACAGATTCCATCAGGACAGGAGGCAGCAGCTCCCCACACTGCACAGATTCCACCAGGACAGGAGGCAGCAGCTCCCCACACTGCACAGATTACACATGGACAGGAGGCAGCAGCTCCCCACACTGCACAGATTTACCCAGGACAGGAGGCAGCAGCTCCCCACACTGCACAGATTCCATCAGGACAGGAGGCAGCAGCTCCCCACACTGCACAGATTACACATGGACAGGAGGCAGCAGCTCCCCACACTGCACAGATTCCATCAGGACAGGAGGCAGCAGCTCCCCACACTGCACAGATTCCATCAGGACAGGAGGCAGCAGCTCCCCACACTGCACAGATTCCACCCATGCACGTGCAGCTGCACGAGCACCTCCACACATCAGCACTCTGGGGACTCTTTTCTGCTCTGGGCCTTTTTTAACCTGGAGAAAACACACTGCTTATAACAGGAGAGTTTATCACTGTCTGCTTGAAGCATGGGCTGTAGTAAATTCTTTCCATATTTCTTGCTGGGTGCTGTTGCTTTGAAACTCTTTTCCATCTAACAGATCCAAGCCAGAAAACAGACCTTTATAAAATCTCTTCATCAACCAGGATTATAGCTTAAATCAAGTGAAAATTGTATTATTAACCCAATTCAACTTACAAAGCTTTTCCTATAGTAATATTATCAGCTTTACTGTTCATCCCATAACAAAGCCTCACCTGTGAGCCAAGCAATTTATTTTCCGGTTTCAAGAGCTCATTTTCACTTTATCATGTGTTGCAGAGTGAGCCTCTTCAGTACAACTGATTTTAATTGACTGGAATGTTGACCCCCCACATATAGCCATATCCTAATTATTACAGAAAAAACATTTGGGAAAATTATAATCCCCAAGTTAAAAACCAGTTATTTTTAGTTATTAAGGAACTACCATTAAAATTTTTAAATATTCCAACATGGACTATCAGCAAATGAGATTATAAAACATTCAGACCTGAATTTTTGAATAAAGATTGTAATTGAAAGGCCTCAAGTGTTATATGTTCTGAATTTTATGAATACTGAAACTTAAAAAAATAAAGATATTCCATTCAGCTCTGATTAGAATTCATGTAGTGAAAGCTAAATTGTACAACCCTCATAGGGTCAAAGCACACTTAGAAAGGAAAAAAAAAAAAACCCCAAAGCTTGCTGCTTAAAATTTGATTTTGCTATTACAGAAAAGAAAATTAAAATAAATACACTATATTAAAAAAAAAAGAAAGCAATGGAATTTCACTGGGGATGAAAGCTGTAACATGTCTCTAGGATACAGCCAAAATCTGGCTTTCCTCTATATGCCTTATTCTTTCAATACACAAAATCTTGACTGGCCACATGCAAACAAGTTCTGTGAAGACAGATCACATGAGAGAGACAACCAAATTATATGCTGGTGACTTCTTTTTGAATTTTAAAAGAATTTATTTAGAAGAATATTCACTAAAAAAACTGGGGGAAAAAAAGTTGCTGCAAATAAATGGTATTTACATGTAATTCTGCCAAGCTTGAAAAGAGTTTCTGAAAGAAACAGTGGCTGCAAAGCTTAGCTCAGTTCTACAGTCTACTGGGAGAGAAGAGAACTTAACTTCAGTGGTTATTCTTGGTGAAGTTCTGTCATCTGACTGACTTTGTGCATTTTCAAACACCAATTGCAAAAGCAACTGGCATAACCAGTTCTGCTCAAGCAGAATTCCTGAAGAGAACTGATATAAAAAATTAATCATGCAAACCTCCATTGCAAATGCACTTCCATCTTCTCCAAGATTACTCATCCTGACAGCTTCTAAGTTTTAAAACATTTAACTGAATAAAAACTATAAAAAAGCTCTCAGTGACCCAGTAAAGCAACCCAGCCTGAGCATATTCCAGTGTTGCTTCTCTATCAGAAGACTAATACATATATTTTCAGCATTAAAAACAGGACAAGCAACATCTTAGCTGGAGTGATTTTAATTCCTATACTGTTAAATCACAGTATGATGCTATGTTGTATATACACTTGTTGAACAAGAGAGTGCTGTCAGAAGAGTTTTTACAGGGCCTGAGGAAAGGCTCATGTGCTCACAAAGCCTGTCTGAGCATTGTTTTGGTGAGGGGGCACCTAAATCAGGCTGTGCTTTTAGATGCTGCTGAGGCTCAATTAGTGACTTACAGCACTACTCATGACTCAAAGCCTACATGTCAAAAATAACTTCAAAAAAGCACCAAATCATTTAGGAAGGATTAGTTATTGTTACCCAAGAGGCACTGGAGACAATTGTTTTAGGCTGCAATATTGCCAGGAACTCGCTAATGGTTAGATGCCATACCACACTACCAATTTATAGTGACTGTTTTGTAACAAATACATACAG
Source organism: Molothrus aeneus (assembly GCF_037042795.1). NCBI lineage: Eukaryota > Metazoa > Chordata > Aves > Passeriformes > Icteridae > Molothrus > Molothrus aeneus. The sequence goes on along the minus strand of NC_089649.1, from coordinate 61,967,211 downwards.
TCATTCAAAGCTGTAAGGTAAGATAGTTTGGATGCAAAAGAAAAACATTCACAGTACCAGCAACAACCACAAATTGTCAATAAATTATTTACCCACTTAATAAAGAACATGCACTACAGTAAAATATACTGATAAATGTCAGGGTACTGCACTTATTAAGCCTCTTCAATTTTGTCATCAAAAATCTTTGGTGGACACTTCAGAGCCACTAATTGTGTCAAGACAACCTGTAGATAAAGCCTGAATGGTTGAGTACAGTGACAAGTTCAAAAAGCCACCTCAATTTCATCTTAACAGCCTAACTACAGCTAAGAACAGTCACATGACATGTGGATTTCCAGAATACTTTACCCTGAATTAAGCAGCACAATCCTTCAAATCAGCATTTGCATTTCACACACAGTAGCTGGTTTTAAAGTTTCACTACATGGTCTCTTTCCATGCAAACATTACTATTCCCACAGTCATTTGAACAAGGAAGTGACAACTGAAATACAGAAAAAGCTCCAAACAAAAAGGCTACATGCAATCCAAAAATCCCAGATCAAGTCAGACTGAAAGAAGCTGTTTTCCTGTTACTGAAAGAGCAGCTCATGAGCTACTGACCACATAGCTGGATTTCACAAGGTTTTCCCCATTGGAAAGATAAATCATTTGATTCACTAGCCAAGAGCTTGGGTTCATCTCTAGTAGAACCAGTTCTCTGAAATGTTGCTTTCAACAATGCTGGAAAAAAGTGACTTTCACTTAGGTTTTTTATTCTCTTATGACACACTAAGGGAGGCTCTTCATGCCTCATGTAGTCAGTGTAATGACCAAGTAGAACACATTCTTCTGAACAGCACTGTTGTAACAGAAGTAAAATTTCAACAAAGAGCCTTTTCTGGTACTGAAATTGTGTGCAACTCCAACAAACAGGCTGCACAGTCCTGTTTACAGATCATAAACTTAACTGGCTTCTTCATTGACCACTAATCCTAACACAGAATTTAACAAATACCTTTTGTATTTTCTTTGGGTCTTTCTGTAAGTTTTCTCCAAGAGGTACTTTTCCAAACAGCTTCCATCGCACATCATTTTGTTTTTCAAATCTTGCACTCTGCTTTCTGGTAAACAAATTCCTAAAAAAAAAAAAGTTTTATTAAGAAAAAGGGTTGATTAATTACAATAAAAAGAAGGATAAACACTTGCTAACCTTATGTATCCTAATGATATATATATTCCAACTTCTCTTGTGGTTGTGCTGACACACACTGTTTCCCAGCTTCAAAAGGAACATCATGCAGTATTATCACTGTATTATACCAGGCAATGGAATTTGTTAAATTATAACTTTTAGTAGATAAAAAAAGTTCATTTTCCAACTGTCTAAAAGTGGACACCTTTCTTTAGCATTCCTGGAGATCATTCAGCCTCACTCTTTAAAAACAACTAAGAACCTCTTGCTGCACAAACATTCTTTACCCACCTGTTACAACACATTACTACCAAAAACCACAAAAACCTTGGAGACATGGTACCCTTTTGCTGTATTTGATCTGCTTTCACAAAAGATTATTTTTCTAAATAAGCTTAAAAGCAGCTATCAAAACACATTAATTCTGAAGTCTCTCTGAAATGTCCAATATTTAGCTTAAACACTGTAGGAACAGTTATAAAGCTAGACACAAAGCCACTGAAAATTAGATTAGTTTTATTGACATTGTTAGTTTTTAATCATAAAGAGATTTGCCAGACTTGCATCTTCACACAACAGCTACTTTTCCAAAACTGGACACATAGCACAGACCAATCTTCATGATTTTGATAGCACTCAGCTCCTCCAAGAACAGATATTCTACTCCGTGGCATGCCTGCATTATTAAAGTAACCAATTTTCTTTTATCCTACTGCCAGTTTATCACATATTCAAATATGTCCAGGTTAGTTCTGTTATTTACTCACCTCAAGGCAGATTTTTCTGGAAACTGATTATTGCTTTTTGCTCCCTCATCAAAAGAAAAAATAAATCCACTGAGATAAAAGCATTTTTCCTACTGCAATCAGCAGGCAGCTGCAGCACCTTCAAATCACAGATGCTTCCATTCTGACATTACTGCTTTTCCTTACAGTTACCACCTTAATGCCCTGTGTGTTGGTCCATGCAGTACACACTGTTTCTTACATAAAAAGTGTGATTGTTTGGGAAATAAAACTATTTTGAGTTTCACATTCTAGAAGAGCTGAATACATGTCTGCAATAGGAACAATTTAGGTACTAAAAAGTTGTTTTTCCTGGTCACTTTGTATCAGTTGCCATGAAAAATACCATAGCTGTACCAACAGAGATAACATTGCTGGAATACAAGAGATATGTTTCATATGTGAAAAACAATTAAAGTTATAACATCAAAGTGTCCTGAAATATATTATAAGGTTAATAGTATGCACTGCCATCCTTAAGTATGCATATATTTACACAAATTATCACGTGCTTCTGTATCACAAGGGTACAGTTACCTTGAAATTCAAACCAAGAACAGATTATCATATTAAAAGATAAAGACAAAGTGTTTATGTACAGGAACCATGCAAGTCAATTACATCTGATGCCAAAGCTAAGCAGTAACTGTACCTCTCCAAACCCTTTCACTTAGGCAGAGATTGTAAGGTAACTAAAGCCTGAGAGGATGCATCAAGCAAGTTCTAAAATGTATCTAAGAATAAAAAGGAAAGCATGGCAAAAATATCATAACAAAATCTACTGCATGTGAATAGGATATACAATGCAAGACTGGCTGTTCTTGCAAAAGGTTTTTTTTCACGTTGTTATTACTGCAGAAGCAAGCAAAATCCAGACTCCAAACCATCTTCAGAGAAAACAAGAACTTTTAGCATCAGGGCCACTGGAAGAGCCCTGTAAGGAGGCACATCTCTGTGACAGCTCTGTGCACATTCAAATCCTTTCGCAAGTAAAAGGCTTTCATCACACTTCATTAGCACTGCAATAACACAAAAATTAAAGGCAATTTTCTCTCTGTCTCTATCCACATTAGAGGTTCCTAGCACAAGTGTATATACAAGCAACAACTCCTTCAGTCTCCTCTGAGGGATTTTAAGAACAGCAGTAGGTCTTTACCCTCAGAGCAAAGTAAAGATGAATTGGAATGATAAATTCTAACAGCTCTCTGCTGCAAGTGCCTGCATAAAAATGAACCAAATCTGAAAAGCCAATCTCACACACTTCCTCTCAACTCAATTCCACAATCCTATCTACTTTCCCTTTAGCAGCAGCGTCACAATAAATAATCTGTTCTACAGCTTATCTAGCAGATGGCACAGCACTTGTTCAGCTCACTCTTCTCTGTCCCTACATTCTAGGGCACCAGGCATCTCTTCCTCCCTTTGTACTATGTCAGGGACTTACAGTTCACTTTTAATTTAATATATATATATATATTGAACTGAAAGCAGCAGGCATGGTCAATATACAAATTTCATTCTGTACTGTCCTTTTCCCCCACCCTGTGTCTGGGCCTAAATCCCAGTGTTTGGTTGGTGTCCACACTCTTTACAAACTCCAGAAAGTCTTAAAATCCCCTGAAGGCTTAACATAATCAGCAGCCACAAATCAGTAAACCATGTGTAGAAGAGCAAACTACAATGTGTTCTTGCTTTGACTGAGGACACACAGCATTAAACCCTGATCTGCCCCACACTGAAACACAGCAAAGGTAATATATGACAGAATGGCATGGAAGGAGCAGAAGAGATGCCACCTAATTTGCACCTATTCTGAGAAAAAGGAAAAAATAAACCCAAAAAAAACCCCAAAACAACCCACCCAACAAAAAAAAAACCCACCAAACAAACAAACACAAAAAACCCCACAAAAAACAAAAAAAGCCAAAAAACCCCACAAAAAACAAACCAACCAACCAAAAAGGAACTATGGAGTGCTCTCTCGTTCAATTTCTACAGAGCTTTGCAATAAATCAGGTCCTGATAAAGTCACTACTTGAGATTCCTGAACTGAAAGTAAACCCTTAAAATATGCAACTGCCTTAGGAGGAAGTTTCTGCCATATATATGTCAGAGCAAACAACTCATAGCAAAACCTTTCATTTTTCTGCTGCTACAGCAACAAAAGGAATTCTTTTTCTTCTATTTTTACACAGCTCCCTCGGATTTTTTAAGAAAAGCATTAAGCCATTTCAGTTCTGAGCAAATTCACTTCAAAATATTCCACACTAAAGGTAACTTAAGAGCTTACTAACAGAAAATGCATGTTAACAAGAAGCAAAGCTTCTCTTTTTGAAAAAACAAAACCCTAAACAAACAGATCTTTACTCGGAAGATGAGCCCAGAAATTCTAGGGTAAAAAATGTCAAAGCTTCATTACAAGTGTTTTAAGATAACAAAAATAAATTGGAGGTCCTGATTGTAAAAAAGTGCTTGACATGACTTGAAAGAAAAGATTATATGCTCATCATTAGTTCAGTTTCACTGTCCTCTTCAAATCTATCAGAACACATCATGATGATTTACAATAGGGATATTAACAAGACCATCTGACATGATGCCTGCAGCCTCATTAGTGTGGAGTCATCACAGTGTCATGGATTACATCTGCATTTCTGTTGTATGTGCCCACTATTTTACACTAAGTATTTGTAGCTGCTTATTTTAGAAAAGCCAAGTACAGAAGTTAAATTGAGATCAAATTTCAGTTAGAAAACTGCTATTTCACAGTCCCCTACAAACAGTATTTTGCACCAAACAGCTGTTTAACCTTGTTATTTTAATTGAGCTGTGGAGAGGGATTACCTACCTGATGAAATTTAATTCTAACTCCAGAGTTAATTTTTACATACAAAGAACATCCTGTGGTACAGGACAGAGATGGAACAATCTTTTGCTTGAGCATACAGATATTGCATCATCACTCTATACTTATCTGCCCAGCTGCCTTTTCTGTGGGGAAAAAGAGGAAGTTAACACCAAGAAGCAAGTTTAGCAGTGTCAGGAAAACCTTATTTTTTAATAAAACTTAAGAAACAATTCCATTTTCGTTCTCTAAGCACTGCTCAAATAAATGCACAAAACAGCTGTTAATAAATGTACTTCACATGTGTATATTGCCACTCTTTATGTAGCTTTGTATGCTATCATGATCAGGCTGAAGCCTCAATCAAATTTTAAAAATGTGTTTCTAAAGATATTAGAACAACATCAATAACAAGTAATCAAGTCAAACCTATTGATACTGCATCTGTTGGAGCATTTTCAAGCTTTTGCTTTTAAAAAAACCCAGCATCACCACAGTTTATGTAGTTCTGTCCAATTTTCTTTCCAAAAAGACAGGAGGACTGCAACACAACTGCCAGCAATTACTGCTGCATGAGGAGTTGAGAGCAGCAGCTCCACAAGCACTCAGTTATTCATTTTTTCCACATTTCAGCTGTGCTTTGTTCCATGCAAGGTCAGTCACTTCTGTGAAGTCACCTCCCAAGAGGTTATTCCTTTCTACCACATCCCCCCTGTTCAGTACTCAAACCTATCCACTAAAGCAGCAGAGACAGTGCTGCCATGGCTTCTGTTGCCAATTTACTCCAAATCTTGAAGTCACTGCAAAGTTCCTTCCTGAAAAGTCTCAAAGTCTTCTCAAGCCAGGAAGGCCCAACACTGAGGCCATTCAGATATCTCTGAAGTTTGGTACCACCAGAGTCAAGGAACTGTTTCTCTGGCACATGTCACTGAAACAACAGGAAAAAAGGATGGGCTCCCACAGGGGCTGTCAGAGGGTGGAGCTGACCAAGGCAGGCACACACACACCCCTCTGGACTTCAGGCAACACACAGTATCTTTTTACCAGATAGCCCAAGATGACCAGATTACTGAAACAAAAGGGTAGAGGAGCTTAGGATTTAGGAGTTTTTACAACCAGAGCATTTGGGTTATTCAGAAAATCTGAATTTCAGTTTTACTGATGTGACTGTTTTGCCAGGGGTCCTTAGATGAAGTTCTGCAGTACTTGAACTACTGGCATGCAGCACAGAATCACAACTGCAAGCAATAGAAAAGTGAGATGGCAAATGCTGCTCTGTGATAGACTTACATTGACCTAGCATAGAGATTGCACTTCCAAGTAAATGGGTTCCTTACTCTTAAAAAGATGGTTGCTATACAGAAACATGTATGAAAATTGTCTAGAAAGTGACTCACTCATGCAAACTGATGCAATTTCTTATCTGCATTTAACCAACACTGATTTGCAAAACCAAGTAAATTTTTGTTACATGTTTTAAAAATACACACATCTCCAGCTCTCAAGATGCATGCTCCAAATTTTAATTGTCTTTCAATTAAGGTTATTTTCAGGAGATAAAACAAGTGGAATAGTCATGCAAATTAACTACTGGAAGGACTTAGCAGTCACATGAGCACAACAGATGTAAAATAAGGACAGTGGAGAAAGTTCAAAAGGTTCAGTTTTGTAGAACAATTTTATCTTGAAAGACAATTTTTCAAATGGGTATCAGGCTGGCATGTGTTCTTAAGAAGCAAGAAAGAAACAGAGGCAAGTCAAACTTCATTTCAGCTGCTTCTGAAAGAAGACCCTGAAACTCCCCTGATAACTCTGAACTACACAAGGAGAGAGCACCAAGGTCTTGAACCCCTCAATGAATTTAGCCAGGCTGAGGCTAAGGTCCATGTATATTTAGATAAGTAAGCAGATGTGAATCATATCTGGTAAACCCACACTGAGCACACAGGCACTGTAAGACATGTCTCCACAGACATTACTCAACAAGGCATCCAGAAAGCTACATTGAAACAAGACATTTTAAATAACATACAGCACCTACTAAGCAAAAACTACAGTTAGATAAACTTTATTAAATATTTGCTGCATTGTCAGCAAAAATGTCCAGCCATCTTACCTGATGTGGTATTAATTTAATTAACACTAACTAGGAAACATTCCAAACAACAACATTATTTTCTTTTCATCTGCCAATGACCCTTTCTGTTCTGTACTAATCATAACTTTTGTAACTTACCAATAAATAGAAGAAAGAGTCTCATCTCTAGATGTTCCTAATTTGCTCACTTAAAGAATTTCCAGAGAAAATAAATCCTGAAAAATCAGCAACATATTCTATCAAAGGAATTTTTGTTACCTGACTAGTGGAGGAACAAGACTGACACATAAATCACGATGACTGGAGAACTGATGGACTTGAGAAGGCACAGTTGTCAGGAGACCCACCAAAGTCTCCTGAAGTGCCCTAAATCTACATCCTCCAAAGGGAAAAGCAACAATTGGTAGCCATGACCCAGTAATGCTGGTTTCTAGAAATAATTCACTAGATGCAGTTCTAACAAAACCCAGATCACCTCTCAGTCAACCTACACATCAACACAACCAACAGACAGAACACCATCAAAAAAGTTCAAGTACTTTGGCTACAGTCAAGAACCTCCATAAACAAGTCAGAAGTTTTGCTTTGAATAAGATTCCAAAATTACATACAAAAGCAGGGTTTGCAGAAGTTTTTCCCTTCCAGATTGCCAAAGGTCAGAGTAAAGGAAGAATAATGCTTGGTTTATGGATAAACAAACCAACAGAAATAAAGCCAGACAGCCTACAAGCTGACCTGCCTATGAAAGAGGTAACTAATCACAGAACTATGTTTGATAAATTCCTACCACATTTTCTAAACAAAGTTTTCCAATCACTAACATTCCAGTACGTTCAGTAAGAATCAAAAACAATAACAGTTCACAGTGTAACAGATACTTGCAGGTCTGGGAAAAAAAGACCTCCACAGTTGAGAGAAGCAGTAATACAATATAAATTAGCACTATAGGATACCTGATAGCTTGCAATAGGGTAACTTGGAAATTTCTCTAGATTTCTGGGGGAAAGAGCAGGATTTAATAAACTATTTATCAAAACTACAGTATTCTGCATGTATCTTTCTTCTTACAGGTTCCCCTCATTTTACAGGGGAACAAAGCTGTTACTTCAGCTGCTGACTGCTCTGAAGTATCCAAGACATGCAAAGATAAATCAGGCAGTAACCTGGTGAGTTCAGCTTTAGAACTGGCTGCAGCAAGCCAAGAACTATTTTGCACATGGAAAATGCACAGTGCTGGTCTACCATGCAAATGCTGAAGAATTCTCAGAAATTGGAGTTTCAGCAAGTAAGGACTGTCACAAAAAATCAACACTCAGGTCCAGCTTCAAACTAATATATTAGCATCAACCAGCTAAAATTAATGATCCTTTTCTAGCTGGCCAAATTCCCAGTTATTCTCATATTACCAGAGTAATTGAAATTCTATTCCTAAAATTTGAAAGTAGATTTCTTCATTGATTTGAAGCACTATTACCACACAAATAAAAAAAACAGAACACATGAAATGTCATCCTAAGCAAAAAGCTGAACCAAAGTAAACTCTAAGACCTTGCAGCAAGAGAAATTAAATATGGACCTGTCTGCATTAAGATCAAAAGGAAAAAGTGAATAAAAGCTCTGCCTGATACCTACAAGACCATATCTGTATCTGGTGTGGGGCTCCTGCACTACAAAAAAGAATCAAAAACTGGAGAAAGTCCAGTGGATTAACACTGTGATGGCTGGGTGCTGAGGCCCACACCACACAAGCAGGGATGCTGACAAAGGTGTTTTCATTTAGCCTGGATGACCGTCCTCAGAGATGCAATGAGGGAAAAACCCCAATGAGGAAAAAACCCCAAGCTGCTGTAAGGCATGTTTCAAATGGATAAAAGGGGAGGAAAAACAATCACAGTGGCAGAATATGAATGCTGAACTGTGCAGTGCAGGGAGGTTAGCTCCAAGCTGGGATGCACTCACAGCTGCTCGGGGTCCCAAAGAACATGGTCTGGTGCTGAAGCCGGCCCTGCACCGAGCAGGGGCTTAGGAACAGCTCCAGAAACCCTCCCTGAGCTGAGCTGCTCTGGATTCCACACTCACAAAAGGCTCCTGCTCACCAAGGGGAGTCCTGTTCTTTGTCCTACCGCCAACTGCTGCCAAGTTCTTGTGTTTATTCTGTCAACTCCAAAGGATAAATGACCCTAATACTTACTGAAGGGTTTTTTTTCATTATTATTCTTAAGATATGCCTGGAGAACTTTGGAGGCATTTAATGACTAAAAAGAGACTTAACACAAAAAAGGAATGGATTCAGAAAATTTATGGTTTCCATGTACCACTTCTGTTAATAAAATTCTATGTAAGGATGAAAACTTCAACAGACTGTTTCTTGTTTGAGCCTTTTTAAATGTGTTTAAAACCAAAGTTAATATTGACTCCAACTCTTCCAGATTATGTAACACAGAAAGGGATACTGTATAAATCAAAACATCAAGGAGCAAAAATTGTATTTATTCCATCTAATTTCATCTTGCTCACTGTATTTTTCAGGAAAGAAAAAGTCAGCTGAATATTAAACAGTACTTTGATCAGATGGAGAGAGAGATAGAGCATCACAAAGCAGTAATTGTGCTGATGTTCTCCATTCCTCATGTCATCTACTTCTCACAGCTCCTTTTAACAAAGGAAAACACCAGTAAAGCTCCTGCAAATTAAACAAAGATACAAAGACCATCTAACCCACCCATTTACTAAACCTTCATAGAAACAGTGAATCAGAATGAAACTAGAGCTTAACTTCATTAATCTGAATTAGCTCCTGAAGTCTCATGCACATCTGTGAGAAACTTTTGTAGTTCTCACTCTTTCTATTCAAAAGCAAGCGTGTGCAGGGCTGTACTGGGTTTGCATGGCAAAGTTTTGGGAGTGGGGGACTACAGAAGTGGCTGCTGTGAAAAGCACTCAGAGGCTTCCCCCCATGTCCAACAGAGCCAATGCCAGCTGGCTCCAGGACAAACCTGCCATTGGCCAAGGCTGAGTCCAATAGGGACAATGGTAGCTTCCATGGAATAGCAGTTCAGAGAGGAAAAAATCTGCTGCACAACAGCAGCAGCAGCCAAAAGAGAGGAGTGAGACCATGTGAGAGGAACAGCCCTGCAGAGACCAAGGTCAGTGCAGAAGGAGGGGCAGGAGGTGCTCCAAGTGCCAGAGCAGAGGTTCCTCTGCAGCCCCCAGTGCAGCCCATGGTGAGGCAGCTGTGTCCTGCAGCCCATGGAGCCCCAGGATGGAGCAGAGATCCACCTGCAGCCCATGGAGGTCCAGGATGGAGCAGAGATCCACCTGCAGCCCATGGAGCCCCAGGATGGAGCAGAGATCCACCTGCAGCCCATGGAGCCCCAGGATGGAGCAGAGATCCACCTGCAGCCCATGGAGCCCCAGGATGGAGCAGAGATCCACCTGCAGCCCACGGAGCCCCAGGATGGAGCAGAGATCCACCTGCAGCCCATGGAGCCCCAGGATGGAGCAGAGATCCACCTGCAGCCCATGGAGGTCCAGGATGGAGCAGAGATCCACCTGCAGCCCACGGAGCCCCAGGATGGAGCAGAGATCCACCTGCAGCCCACGGAGCCCCAGGATGGAGCAGAGATCCACCTGCAGCCCATGGAGGACCCCACAGTGGAGAAGGTGGACGTGCCTCAAGGACACTGACCCTGGGAGAACTGGAGCAGGCTCCTGGCAGCACCTGTGGCCCCTTGGAATGAGGAGCCCATGCTGGAGCAGGTTTGCTGCCAGGACCTGTGCCCCCACAAGGGAAGGGAGGGTGGGGGAAGCATTACAGCTCAATGCTGCAAGCAACATTCAACACCCATCCATGTTACAAATTTCATTCACCAGCCAGTATCAGACTTCTGTAATGCTTCCCACCAGCCACTAGAAAAGAAACATGCACGTGTCAACCTGCTTTGAAGCAATAACTAGACCACACTAAATCCTCACTTACTGCATAGTTTTGTACAGTTACTAAAAAAAACTCCAAAAATCAAACTGTCACTGAGCAGATTTTCATTTAGTTTCTATAATGAACAAATAAGTTCAACAAGCCTCTTTGTTTAAAGTCTTGTTTGTGTAAAACTGTTTCTAGTTACTCAACAGCAAAACTAAAATATTAATCTACTACTCTATACTAAAGAGCCACATGTCAAAATTTAGTGAAAAGTTTAAGGTAGAACTAAAAGAACTGTAATTGTAAAGAGTTACATTATCCCACACAAAAAGGGAAAATAAGGATTGCAATTAATTTAGACAGTTTCAGTTCAACACCTAGTGGAGAACAGGCCACATGACAAAGTTCAAAACTTCATTCTCTGAATAAGACAGGAATTCTGAAAACTGTATCATACAATTTCAACTTTTATCAAAAGCAAAGGCTTTGTAGAATTCCAACCTTCCACCTGTGGAAGATTTGCTTTGAGAGAGAATGTTTATTTCAGAAAATTCTGCTGATTTCTTCTGTTCCACAGAAGAAATGATTTCAGAGCTGTGGTAGTAAATACAGGTGGAGAGAGGACTTTCAGTCTGTCAGTTCCAGTAGAGAGAGTGGCTTTCAAAGAAGAACTATCCAAAACCACACTTTGAAGACTGAAGCCCCTTTCAGATGAGCACACCTGAATGCCTCACAGGCTGCTGAAAGACTGCTGCCAGCATCCTGTGTTAAACAGATCCTCAGTGCCCATGCTGCTTCCCACACCACTGCAGCATGAGCTTGTTTGCCCTCCTCTCTTCCCAGCCCTTTTAGCCGCCTGCTATTGGCAACAATTTGCTAGAAATGCACCCGGGGAAAGCAGCAGGGAAGGACAAAACTGCCACTCAGTTATTCCCTTCCCTCCACAAGGGCAGTGAACCCTGTGGGGCAACTGCAGCACTTGGGAGCCCAGCCCAGAGCAGGGCAGGGCAGCAGCCTGGGCTGGGTGGCCCTGCAGCTCCCTCCATCACAGGCTGGCTTTCTGGAGTCCTTCCCATCAGCTTCTGGACAACTGCACCTGGAGCTCAGGTTGGCTTTGCTCATTTGTGGTTAGAAGCAGTGACTTCTATCTGCCCCCACAGTGCATCCAGCTCTTTCTGTTCCTCTGCCTACACGCTTCAGGCTGCTCTCAGCTGGTCTCCTCCTGAACAGCCAATACTCTAAGAGGCTTCATTGAACAGAAACTTCCATAGAAGAGAGGACAGCATCATAACTAATATCTCAGATTAGTAAACTGCAATTATTTTCACAATTTTTCTTCCCTCCTATGGTCAGTGAATTCCCATTTTTGGAGACATGAAAGTGGGAAATCAGCACTACAGTGCTCCTTGTCATTCTACCTTTCTTTTAATACCAAAATTATAGAAGTACAATAAGCTGTCCTCTATTAAAAGCAACAAACTGCATTATGAAAGGGTCCTATCCATTAACACAGATGACTGACTTTTGCCATTGATGGACCTAATTTCTAAGTTCAGAACTCCAAATTATGTGTGACCAGTAATCTCAAAACATGGGTGTACATATGTGATGTAAACATATTAAATTCATATGATTTCAGACTTAAAGCAGTTACTGAAAGCAGCAGCTACTATTTTGAAATTTAAGACTTTTTTCTTCTCAGATTACAAGCAAGGTCACAGGTACATGCTTCTACATATGGTATAGGATGCCAATCTTGCTCCAGAAGCTTTCTTCCAGAAATGCAGAGATTCTTTGCAAATAGTAAAATGTAACATTCTTCATAAAGCCCTTTATTTCATGAGTAGTCCCTATGCTCCTTAGAGGCTTCCTGACATCCAAATACTTAGAACACTAGGATTAAAAACTTCTAGGAGTAGCCTGAAAAGAAAGAAGATCCAGATTCTTGGGAAAACACACAATATCCATGGCAGTGGACTAAGTAAAGACTTAGACTGCTTGTAATCCATTAAAATGAAACAAACTGCATGGCTTATTATTTAGCTGTACATAGAGTGACCCCTTTATGGTCACTCTCCATGTAAGCACAAAAATCCTCATTCTCAGTCTCCAAAATGATAATTGAAAATTATAAATGGAAAGGGCAACTTCTGCAGTAAGATCACTACAGTCCTGATTCAGCAAAGCTGTTTAAGATCCACACATTTAAAAAGTTTCAGCAGTACTGTTCAGAAGTCCAAAGGTAAAACTCATTAATCCACACTACTCTGGGTCAATAAGGCAAAGGAGCAGACAAGCCAGACTCTTTTAGTCTCCCACCCAGTTATTTGCTCACACTGGTTTTAAACCCAAGTTCCTGCATATATTCAAATGAATGAAATTAATTCCAACTCAGGATTACATAAAAGACCTCTGGCTTTTAAAGCTGATACAAGTGACACTTGAAAACAACCAACATGTCAGGTTTTTTTGTCAACAGTCAGCATTACAGCTTCTTTCAGAAGCAGTAATTCATTTTCATATGCCAACCTTGAGCCTAATGAAAGCACTGTACCTGTGGTGCCTTAAGCTCTTCCAAGAGGAAAGCTGTGTGTAAGCAAGAAAGCGACCTCCTTCTCACTTTTGATCTTCCTGGCCACACCCAAAGATGCACCCAGCAGCCTGAGGAAACCACTAGGCCTTATGGATACTCAAACTGCTGGAGACACAAACTGAGCCAGAGAAGCAGGCCAGGAAACTTTCTTCACCACAGTGCTCAAAGAGGCAGGGCAGGAGCACTCCATTCCCGAGTGATCTTGAAGGTGCCAGAACTGAAGGAAGTAAGCCAACAGTGCTTCCTTCTTCCTTGATCTCTTCTACAACTCATTTTGTAAATGCAGTCTCAAACCAAAACTTCAGAACACACTACAGAACTGACACAGAATATGCAACCTTGTGCACAGTGCACATGCACACATGCATACAGTCTCAAAAGGAAAAGTGAATGTACAGAGTGCCAAAAATTACTTTATATTCTAAACCAACTACTTCTCTAAGCATTTTCTTGGTATTGAGAAAGACTTACCCCCTAGCTGATACATAAGTAGCTTAAGCACATGTGACCAAGCACTGGAGGCATCTAATTATTGTCAGTATTATCTCTACAGGCAGCCACAAAACTGACATGTCAAGGCCAAGTTTACTCTGATAAGATCAGAGAAATTAGCACATTCTCAGAGGCCAGATGGGGTTCAATACAAGCAGAGGTGCCATTTCAAGAAGCAAGGTTTCTCCCTTTTACCAAATATCAACAACCTGTGCAAAACATTAAGCTGACTCATCTTTGCTCTCAATGGCTCAAAGGTGTACCCTATTACCCAGAGAAGCCCTCAAAGAGCTAAACCTGCAGATTAAGGCTGAGTCTCTGCACTGCAGCCTTACCCCAGGACCATGAGGCTGCTGCAAGGCAGTGTACAAAGTACTCAGGTCTCATTATTCCATGTTGTACACATGTATGCCAGCCACTGGTCAAAGCCAAGACAATTTGGCTTTCTCCTGCCATGGTTCATGCTTGGTTTTCTGAAGTGAAGTTTATGCACTCAACCTGAGACTGAAGCACAACTTTCAGCAGAGTGCAGGGCTAAGAACACACTCCTTTCTGGGACTTTGTTTACACCCACCACTGCAGCACTTGGAACAAACTGCTTTAGGAAGCTCCCTCTCAGCAAGCTGGTCTTTAACAATACTGTTCAAAATGCCTCCTCTTCATCTCACACTGCACACAAACCCTGGTACAGAGCACAGGGGAGCTGAGTAGGAAGGCCTCTAGAAAGCAGATACTTTCAAACAAAACACTGGAAGACCCAGGTTCATTTACTTCAGTACTCGTATAAGTCCTGGGAATCCAAGAAACTCCAGGGAACAGGGAGTTTTCAAACCCAGGGATGGCAGATTACAAACACCAACATAAACTAGCAAGGGCATGTTTTGAACCCTTACAATGCTGACAGTATAAATATAAATAGTACTCCCTGTGGCACAGAACAACCTCTGAGGCTCCCTGCATGTTCAATACCTGTGAAACTCACCACCAGGTCTCATGACATGAGATGGTGCATAAAATATGGGGGTGTGGTGTGCAAGTACAGACAGACAGTGGGCAGCTCTTGTTTCCAAAACAGTGCAGGAAGTGGATGCCAAAGAGGAGGATATTCAAGGTCAGGTTACAGACTGAGCACCTGGAACTTCAAAGCCGATCATCTAGTTTGAACTTAATCCTCATATTCTTACAATGACATCACCCAGTGACCAAGATTATCTGCTCCCCATTTAAAAGGCAGTAATGACAGCCTTTGTTTCCTGGCATTCAATGTACCTGCAAAGATTCAGGTGAAAAAGCTCAGTCTAGTGAGTACTACAGTTTCTGCAACACTGGTAAAACCACCACAGACTACACTAGAACAGAATTTGGACACATGGCTTTGCTGTGTTGGATAAGAAAAGCTGAGAAGTGGTTAAACATCCTACTCTGAGTGGGGTCTAAATGTGCCTGTTCCACTCTGCTCCCTGCCAGGCTGAAGGACAGCATTTGTTTCAGTTGGCAGTTGTGCTACCAGAACGGGTAACAAAAGTTTATGCTTTGAAGTGCTGAGAAGCCTCCTGCTTCAGAATTAAGTCTGGTTCCATGGCAACAAACAGACAAGGGTCCACAAAAGCATCAGCACCTCAAACATGACTGATGACTGGAGTTCTGCTGCACAGTACTTTAACCTAAGAATAAAAATCAACAAAGGCTTCAGTCAACTTAGGTCTAAACAAACTGATTTTCTTAAGCTTTGCAAATAAGGCAGCCTTTCAAAGAATGTTTTCTGCCAATTCTTGATGTATTTTATTAGCCTACTTATCTCATGCAAGAGAAAAATTGCATGAGGAAAGAGATACTAGCTGAAGCCATGTGCAAAACAGGTTATTTACAGCCAACTCCGCTTGATGTCTAAAATTTCTTTCTAGAACAATTTATTTTAAATATATCAAACTTCAGATGATATAACTTAAAAATAAGAAACATTATGAGCGCCTTACATAACTTTAAAAAAAGAACCCACTAGCAAACAGCTCAACTCCCCAAAGTAGCTTAGTCCTCTTCCTTATTCCCCACTTCCCTGGGGTATCTGCATTTAATTCATACAAAGGCCACAATTAGAAACTGCTTTGGGTAGTCAATGCCATCATTTCAACAAATGGGTGACACAATGTCAGAGGTTTTTATTCCACACAAAAATTAAGGGAAAAGGTATTAAAAAAGCAGTAACTGAGATTTGGAAAGACCAGAGTAGTCCTACCAAGTGTTTGTAAAGTATTTATATTTTAAGCTTCATACCCTTAGAATGATCAATAAAATATTCCATCACTACTAAACTACTTATGAATTTTCAGATGTCAAAGTTCTTTAATACAGGTATGGATTCTACCTATATTTATCTATTTATGTGACACAAGATTAAAGACCTTGGCCAAAATCACAAGATATCACAAAAGATATCACTGGAGAAGCCACTGTTCAGAAGAAAAAAGACCTTGTTCAGAAATCCTTTTACTGTAACATAGAAGGAATGTTCCAAGATTTAAGATGCTTCCATACATCATGAACATAACAGAGTAGGATGCAGAGCCTTGGACCGCAGCAATATTTGCCTATTTACTCAAAACAGAAAATATATGTTAATACTGATCTCAATTAAAACACCAAGGTATTATATTTTTCAAAGTACAACAACAAAGAGGACCTTTCTCCTAAGATCTTCCATAATCCATTAAAATATATTTTATGGAAACATTACCTGGCAAAGAAGTTTGTAAAAGGTCCCAGTATTTTCCGTTTACTGTCCACGTCTGTCCCATGACAATACTGCTGCTGGTTCTGGTCAGTGCTGTCTCTAGAGGAATTCAGGGTAACATCTGAAAAGTGCGCCTCGTCAGTCTCCAGATTGACAATTGCACTTGAACTGCTTGTGACCACAAAGTCCAAAATGTCTTCATTGCTAACTGATAAAGTTGTTGACAGTTCCGTGCTAAGACTAGACACACTACAAACAGAGATGTCATCGCTTCGATTGAGCGTTTTTGAGGTTGGGCTGTAGAGTTTGACAGTGTCATAGCCAGTCCTGGGGAAGGTGGAGGATTTGCGCACGGCGTGCTCGTGCTCGGCAGCCAGCGCATGCGGAGGCACGTACGGCGGCAGCGTGCACGTGCTCTGGAAAGCCCTGTCAGGCACCAGCTCGGGTTCTGACTGCTTTCTCTTCACATTCAACACACTGCAGTGAACAGGCTCTGGATTTCCTATTTCTAGAGTTGGAATACCAGAATCCACTGATTTAAGGCTATGACAATCTTCTAAAGCAGTGGAGAGGAGGCCAGGTCCATACTCAGGCAATGAGAGCTCTCTCGGGGTCCCAGAGTTCAAGTTTTGAAGGCCCTGGATACTGCTGCCCACTCTTGCATCCACAATTCCCATGAAGGTCAAACCATTTAAAGAGTTGGATATATTTGCATCAGTTGTCTTGGCCCAGCTGGTAACTGGTTAAAAAGAAAGAAAAGATTAGGAGTTTGCAGGAAGGTTGTGGATTGTTCTCGACTGTTTTGTAGGGTTGGTTTTTTTTCATGGTTGTTTCTTGGTTTGTTTTTTTAATGCACTCAGTCCTGTCCTAATTTAGGCTTTTAATTAAAAATTATTTGTCTTCTCTTGCACATGATTATTATCCCTTCCCCCAGCATGAACAACCAGGACAATGGCAACTTAAATTAGGCTTCTAGCAAATGTGAAGCATGAAAAGCTTTTCATAAGCAGTTTGTGTGCTCATGTTTGCTCCTTACACATCTCCTGGGAGTAAAATTACATACTATAAAACCTGCAGTATTTTAATGTTCCCTGTCAATACTGAGGCAAATATATGAGATTTATTTTTATACAGTCATAAATTCATATTTGCTGATGTCGGAGAGCTACAAAACTTGTTTCCATACACTTAGACCAGATTCATAATTGTTCATTTAAACAGAATTTCTCAGCATTCTTTTGGAAACTATAAAACTGATAATAAAATTGTCACAGAAGAGAATGCATAATGTATTACTGTTGCATTAAGGAAGAGATGCAAACTCTGAACAGCTATAAAACTATCCACAGAGTCAATGTTTTGACAATATGCACAATGCACTTCATCAGTGCACATTTAGTAGCAATAAGATTTGCAAATACACTGAATTTACTGCACTCAGGGACTCTGATCCTCCATCCATGCTGTCTCCCCAGGGCCTGCCAGCAGGTCAGTTAATCCAGTCAGTGCCCCAATTCCAGTCTGAATCTGAATGACCTGCAAAGCAAGGGCTGTCAAAAAGGAGCTACAGGTTGGAGGCACCGAACTTAACGGCAACTTTTATACACCTGGGACACCAACAGGAATACTGCCCTGGCTTCCAGAACTGCTACTGACCCTTTAAACACTATATGAGCTATATAACACCATATATTACACAGATCTTTTTCCATATGAGTAGTAAATTGTCTACAGCTCTTCTGAAGTTTGCAATGCAATTACTCTGCAGCAGTTGGCAGAACAAATATGCACATATTGCTTCAATTTCTTCTGTCTGAAACACTCTGGGATAAGTGTGAATGAGTGAAGAACACTCATTCCATCTTGCAAACAGACTGCTTTCTAGACAGATTTTTCTTCAGCTCCTGAAGCCTGGTCTCCTATTCTCTCTCAAGTAGAGCACTCAATTAAAGGTCCTGGTTGTTCTCTAGAAGGTCCTCCCCACATTCTATTTTTAAAAAACAAATACACATGTACCCCAAAAGAAAACCCAAAGTTCTCAGGCTCTAATGTCAGTGAAAACTGCTATCTCACAGCACTTCTAACCCCCTGGTTAATGTCACCTGAGCCCTGCCAAACACCAGGGTTTGACACACAGTCCATCCTTAGATCTGAGGACATCAATACAGTTTGCCATTGTGATACCAACAGGCAATGAGTGAGAGAAAACTCATTTCAAACATATCACACTGGTCCAAACAGAATTTTTTCCCGTAAGTTTTCAGTCATGTGGAAAGTTCAGGAATCCACCTGTACTTCGTATGCTACACTAAATCTTTAACTTACTACCCAAACAATATTTGCTAGCAGTTCAATCCACTCCTAAGTACAGGCAAAAGTCGAGGACAGACAACCCTGGATATTTCATCTTTTAGACTTCTTCAGAACTTTTTAACAGCCAACTATATGCTACCCATCCAAATCAATCAAAGCATCAATTGCCTAATCCTCTGCCTAAGCAAGGTTTCAAGTGTATTGTTTTGACTAAAAAGCTTGTGAAGATGTGTGAAGAACTCAAAGAGTTGCTATAGCAACTTTTTCATATTACCATGGTTTGAAAAGTTTACATCCCCTGCAATTAAAGTATGTTTTGAAATAGCTGGCATACCAACTGTGTACATTCTAAATTCTTTATTCACTAAATTAAAGTTGCAAGGGCCAGCAAAAAACAAACCCTAAACAGCAATTCTTGAATGCAGGCAGCAAACTATACTCCAGGAGTCAACAGTGATAGTTCAAGTGTACAAATAAGACAGAACACGGAGCATCAGATATAATTACTGTTGTATATACTGGAATCTCCTGTTCTCAGACCTTCTTACTTGAATTCACTTATTTTTCTAACATAAGTCTGACTTTGTTCTTCTCCTTGTGCTCACCTTTATTTCTTCATATACTTCACATTGCTCTTCAAACCCACAGCCCACCCCAGCCCCTTTTGTTACTCTAAAGCATATACACATACACACTTCAGAACAGGGTAACCAAGAGGTTTGACTTACAAGAATTCAAACTTTTGAATGAATCTAGAAAGTGCAATCCAGGAAACAAAACACAAATGTAATCTGTCAGGAACAGCTTTGATGATGTTTGGGTAAACAGTACAAGCATGTTCCCATAATGAATTCCTCCCATGACTGCCTTTACTTCTGCTCAATGATTTTCCCAAGCAGCAGCCAGTCCTTAGCTTAATTGCACTGCTCTTCTCAACCAAGCTTACAAATGGTAAGCATTCAAGTGACCTTGGCAGAGGCAGTAACTACAGCAGCTCAAGAGGCCAAATACTGTAAACAAAAGAATTACAAAGAAAAAAAGTGAAAATAGCTTCTGTACTCAGTGTAGAATTTTATTTTAACTTGACTTGGTATTTTTTCAAGCAATAAATTTAACAGGAAGAGATCCTTTAAACGGGCAAGCAAGAAATGCAGAAGCATACAACACTACAGCTTGCTGGAGCAAATTATGCAATAACAAGTTACAAAGGTTTTACACAGTTCAGCAAAACTGTGGGAGGCTTTGAAGTGTACCCATCAAGGGCTTTAAATGAAAACTTGAGATGCAGTCAGCTCTCAAAAACACACAGGAGAACTCCTTGATTCATTTTGAGTTAAGCTGTTGTAGGATTGTTTTTAAGGATGGAGTGATATTTATACTCTGTTTTAGCTGCCTCATTGGTAAGTGCAAAATCTGACAATTTCTGTCAAATATTCTGTCGTGTACTCCCAATGCTAACTTCTTTCCATAAAGCATTTATTAAGATAACAATGTTGAAACATTATCATCTGAGTACCATAAACTACTGAGAAATAGTATGCAATTTGGTCTGCACAAGATTCATAATCCCCATTGTTTATTTAAATATATTAGATTGAAATAAAATCAATATTTGTAAAGTCTTAACATCCTATGTCTTATAGAGAACATGATCTCATAAGAGGGAACATCCCACAGGAAATAACAAGGAAAAGGGAATTAATAAAATACAGCCAAGGTCACAAGTGGCAATGAGAGAGCAGGTAGATGCTATTTACTCATTAACACTTCCAACTTAAGTGCTAAGGAGCACATGATAAAGACACTTTTGTAGCCAGGTTCAAAGTTAACATCGGGACACAACTATTCACACAAAGGGCAGTTAACCTGTGCAACTCTTTGTCACAGAACACTGTGGATGCAAGAAATTTACATCTAAGCTTGGGAATACAAAATCACTGATGATTCCTAAGCAAAGAAAAACTTAGAAAGGCTCTAAACTGCGAGTATCAGAACTTCAAGAAAACATCAACACACATTAATTCTGCTTTCAGACCCTCCCCTAGGTACATTTTTTTCTGACAGGTGGAGTTTCCATCTGTCTCAGTAGGGCTGTCTGTACGGCCTCACATTCCCCAGATTCTGATCACAGCATGCAAGAAGGCATGTTCTGACAATAACCAGAGGCTTTAAAACACATTTTGGCTTTGCATATCACTCAACCATACAGAGGGAACAAGTCATATTTGATTATAATTTCTAAAATCCACAATAAAATGGCTTTTTAAACCACTTTGATATAAAAGTTAAATATAACAGCAATGCCAAACCATTAGAGTAAAACAAAATCAGAAAGATGCAAACTCAAGGCCTGTTATTCCAAGTTTGCTAGGACTTATGATGCAGTTCAGGCAAGCAACAAGGGTAAGACAATAATTTGCAAAAAAAGGCTTTCTCTTTGCTTGCCTCGCAGGAATGAGAAGAGGAATGATTCCATACACAGCTCAGTTCTCAAAGAGTTAACATCACACATTACCTCTTCAACACTTACTTCTGCTAGGAGTTTTTCTCAAACTTTTAAGAACAAGGAATTTCTTCAATTACAAAGTTGCAATTTTTTTTCTTCTTAAAGATTTTTTTTTAATTAATGGCTTATATTCTCCATACTTTTGATATTATTTTTGTTGCATGTATCAAGAAATATATTGCTGTTATTGAGTGACCTTGGTGCACAAGAGCATCAAACTCAGTTTTGTTTATTAAAGATTTCTTTGTTCCATTTGTGTGCACGTTCTAACAGCCACAGCATTGCCAGAAGTGAAGAACTCCTGAAACTAGAAAAAGTCTGCCCTTTAACTAAACATGGGATACAGTAATTAAGGTTACCTATGTAAGTACTGCCGAAACTTTGCTGGCAAAAAGAAAATAAACTAGTGGGGATGTTTTTTGTTTTGTTTTAATTAAGATGACTATTATCTAACTCTCAGTGGTGACCTTTTAGAAGTGTGAGCTTTACAAAGCTGGCTTCTGAGCGGAGTGCTCGGAGAATAATCATAAGTAAGCCATTCACCGCTTTCCGACTGTTTTTGCTCCGTCAGGCAAGCAATACAAACAAGTTACAGTGCTCTGCTAAAGCCTCTGCTCCAGAAGCGCTTTACAGGGCTTTTACCCTCCCCACACCATTATTACTGAAAACTCTGTGAATCACATTAAATTTGCAGCAACGTCAAGAGAACTTCAGCTGCTGTGAGATGTAGTTTTGTTTGGTCTTTGGGAATTGCCTGGGAGACCTCGACTAGAAGAGAGGCAGCGAGATGAAAGTTGCTTCCTTCTCACGGGCTGAACCCGACTCGCTGTACGAAGGCTCCGAGCTAGCGGCCTTGGCTTACAAAACAACCCAAAGAAACTGAAACAACCGAAAGAAAAAAAAAAAAAAAAAAGCCACAACCAAAGCCTTGAGGAAGCAGCGTTTCACTCTTCTCTGCGGTCTTCAACCCACTCGGTGAACACTCCGAGGGTTCAGCCCACCTGCTCCTCTTAACTTTTTTACGTGGGCACGGCCGGGTAAGTCAGCCCGGCAGCCAGCGCGGCCCCTCGGTGCTGAGGCTGCTCCCTCCCGCCCGCCCCGCTCGGCCCCGGGCTCTGCCCCTCACACCAACAGGTACCGCCAGCACCCCCAGCACGGCGGGGCTGCGCCGCCGCCCGAGCAGGAACAGCCCCGAGGAGCCCGGACGCCTCACCGGGGTAGCGCTGCCCTCCGTCGCTCTCGTCACGCTGGGCCATGCCCGACGCGCCCCACAGCCGCTGCTGCGGGACTAGGAGGCGGCCGGAGGCTGCGGCGGGCACTCCATGTCGCTGCTCTCCGGTCCCCGCGGAGCAGCGCCGGGCTCAGCGCGGCTGAGGCGGAGCAGCCGCCCCTCGCCGGCCACCCCCTCGGCGTGGCGCGGGGCCTCCCATGGCGGTGGCGGCGGCGCACACCTGGCTGCGGGACAGGTGCCGGGCTCCTCCGGCGATGCTCCAACCCCCGCAGCCCGGACTCCTCCCGCCCCGCCTCCGCTCCCCCTGCCCGGCTCGCCGGGGAAGCCCCGCCCGCCGGGAAAGGGAACGCCTGCGCGCAGGGGGGCGAGGGGCGGCCGCCGCCGAGCGCCATTTTGAATCGCCTCAGCGCCTGTGGCGGGCTGGGTGGCGGTGCTCGCTTGGCTCAGCCGCGGAGGCGCCCTGGGAGCGGGGCTGTGGCTCGGGAACTGGTTCCGAGGAGCCCCCGGAGCGGAGGGAAACGGGGCTGTGGCTGAGAGCGCTCGTTTCAAGGAGCCCCGGGCTCGGCGGGAGCCACTTTGTGGCCGCCGGGCGCTGCAGCCCGTCCCGCGTTACTGCCGGGGCCGGCGGGCGGCCCTGGCCGTGCCCGGGGGGAGCAGGAGGGTGGGCGGGCTGCGCTCGTGTTGGGGAAAACCAGAATTCAGTGGGTGTGGAAGTGTGGGCTGCGGAACGTGTGGAGGTATCGCGTCCAGGTGTGTCCCTAGCTCTGTGGAACTCTGGTATTGTGTTCTGTAATGCCAAAAGTGGAAGCTCTAGAGTGGTAGTTGCGATTTGTATTTTTATCTTTCCATTCTCTTCACCGTCGTCTCAAAGTGCGCCCTTTTGGGGGTGGAGCTGTGCACACCCTGTTCTACCCTCACACTGATTTCCGAGCAGTCAACACCTGACAGGAGCAGAGCTGTCGTGTTTCCTTATCAGCTGCGAAACTCGGCGCTGTTTTGTTTTCTGTTAAGGTCACATGTTTTGCACCTAGAGTCGGTGATCATGTCTCTAGAACGGTGGTAAGATAAAGCTGCCCCCATCTGAACCGAGGATTTAAGCACTCCCGTCAACTCACGCCTCTCATGTCTACACTGAAGCTGGAAGTGTGAGGGCAGCAGACACAAATATCTGAACTTGTGTTGGGGCAGCTGGTTCGCTATGAAGTGGTGCAAACCCATGATTATTCAAGCTTCGATATGGGCAAGTTACACTTGAATGAATCGTGAGAGGCTGAGGTAAACCTGTACCGAAGTACTTGCCACCATGACCCTGTTGACACCAATTCCATACTATGAAGATAAGAATTGGATTGTTCTGAAACTGCTCTGAAAATCTACCATCAACCAAAAATTATACCTCTGCAGATAGTTTGTTTCTGTGACTGGATCAGTTCTTAGTCTGCTGTATTTCTAAGATGGGTATCAACATAAAATGATTTAAGATTGGCACTACTTTTTCCATATATTCTTTTGAAAATGACTACCATCTCTGTAAGAGAGCTTCCATATTAAATGTAAATTTAAAAAGGTAAATAAAAGCAAACCAATTTTGAGGCACTATAAACTTGTTTATATGCAAAAGATTTTTGGCGCTTATACTCTCACTAATTCCTTTTATTAAATTTTTTCTTCTGTTTTTGAGAGCATGAATCAATTCTTCTGTTGGAGCAACCAGAAGAGAATATTGTCATCATGATGTGTCACTGTACCTAGGTTAGTTGTTTGGTTCCCAGGGTAAATAAAATAATGGAAACAGTCAGGACCTCTCTACTTCTGCAGAGTGCCTGCACAGGAAATAATGATGCTTCCAGCCTAATATAATTTAGGCTGAAGAAACAATAGAAAAACCTGCTGCAGAATCTTTCAGTGGTAAGCAGAGCATATGGAAAGTCACAGAAAATTGCAGCCTGGTCAATATAAAAGAACCACCCCTGTATTGTACATGAATGGCTGTGTAACTCATAGGAAAGGGGAAGTAGCATTTCTGGTTGTCATGAGCTGTTACCAAAAGGTGTTTTGCATTAGCAGTATCAGTCCTTTCATGCCCCCTCCATCCCAGATAAGGTAAATTTCTGTCTGCAAATAATGTGTATTATTACTTCTCTGTTTGGGGAAAAGCTGAAAGGCTCACACTGTGACTGAGTACAATGTCACACCAGTAGCTGTGATGAAGTGTGGCATGTGCTAATTACTGAAAGGAAACAGAACAGGTACTGCTAGGTACAGGAAGCACAAAAGCATAACTCAGCATAAAGGGGACCTTTAGCACCTTTATTTTGCAGCAGCTGTGCAAAATTTAAGTCCACATAGAAAGGCACACAGAAATCAATTCTTCCTGTTTAAACACGTGGGTTGTAAGTAAATCCTCAGAATGTGATAAGAAGTTAATTGTGGCACATAAAATCAGTGTGGTTATTATCAGTCTTTCGCTGCTGATTCAGGGTCAAGTAAACCTACAGCACACTTAATTTTATTAAAATTCTTGGAATAAAATCATGTTCTGTTTAACATGCAGCTGTTGTGTAGACATGAAATGTTACATAGAGCAGCCTCAAACTGGCAATTATGTTCAGCTGGTGGGCAAAAAAACTTCTACATGTATATTAATAGCCTGGTGCTAGTGAATTTAATTTTTTTAAAAACATTCTGTTCAAAAGCTCTGTCATACAGGCTCATATTAATGCCAGTAGAGTTTGATATCCCAGGTTTATGGTTATTCTGCAAGAAAGCATGAAGAGTTTTTGCTCTCTTCTGTCTTGGTGATTTCTCTAAAATATACAACATATGATAAAAGTACACCAAATACCAGTCCTCTGTTTCATTAGAGCCAAGGAACAGAAATGCAATTTTCTGTCATGCTTCTGATGCCTGTAGATATGAGAAAGCATTCTCTACTTAGGCTTTCAGTTCTGTTTTGAAGCTTCAGCAATTTTGTAATTTATACAACTTCAAATTTATTTTTTAAGAACTAGATGAGAACATCTAGATTGAATTTTAATTCATCACAAGCCAAGTGTGATGCCAGCAGCTTTCAGAGCTTCATTTGAATCCACTGTGCAGCTCTTCAAAGTCAGTAATTCTCTGTCATAAGCTAGAGGACAATTTAATTTTTTTCTTTATTGTAAAGAATAGCATGTTGTGAAGGTACAGCAGTTGTGCATCACTGTGAGCTGACCAACAGCTCCTGCCTCCACTTGCCATCTCTGTGATTTAAGGCAGTTCTGGCTCACCCAGGCCCGAGTGCAAGGGTACCAAGTGTGGCAGTGCTGGACACTCCCAGCTGTTATCCATCAGAGACAGAGAAGCTCTCTCTGAAAAGCGAATGTTAGCAATACAGGAGACATTGCTCCTTTTCCTCCTTGCTTTACAGAATTACTGTAGGCACAGTGAAATAATCCATTCATGTTATATGGCACAAGAAAAGGGAACTGTGAATATATTCAGGTTTCTACTGACTCGTAGCAATGTATAGGGTAATAATTCTGTGAAAAATTCAATACCTTGGAAGCAAATGGTGATGCTTTTGAGGAATGAATATTATGCTCTTCTACTTCAGATTGATCAGAAATTAATTTTGTTCACACAAAACTATTTTTGCCTGTGTGTATTTGATAGCAGTCCATTTTCAGCATGACCACCATCTGCACTGGCATTCCTACTAGAGGTAGACTGTCTGTACACCAGGCCATTTTCATAGGTTTGGGGTGAATCAGGAACAGCTGGAGAACATGGTATTTGATTATCCCAAAAGGCTGCCTCTTCCTATAGGAACTTAGACCTGATAAAGGATGAGGAAGCTTGGTCTATAGCTACCATCACTTCTGTTACCACTGGGTAAGAACAGACTGAGATGGTTTCCCTCCATGAGACAGCAAGAAAGTAAAGAGCAGGAAAGACAGGGGAAAGTGTGTGAGACTTTCCAGCATGTTTGAACTGATATTACTGAGACACGATGCGTGACAGGATTGTTTCTATCACTGTCTACAAGCTGTTTGGGAAAGACAACATGAGTAATAAGGTGTGAAGGAGTAAAACTGTATCAACTAAAAACATTACTCCTTGCATAATATCTCAGAATTGCAGACTCCTGAGTGCCCATAAATAATCACTCACAAAGCCTCCACGGTACCTCTGTTACAGATCTTCACTCATCACTAAATCATGCCAGAGAAGGAAACATGGTTGCTATTATGCACAGCTGCATAATGAAAAGCTGGAGTTCTAGAACAGATTTATTCTCTTATGCAAGCACTATTTAAATTACATTTCCAAAAGAAAACAGATCTATTCTGGAGCAGTTGCCAACATGGCAACATCTACTGGAACTCACTACAAAGTAAAAATGAAGTACTGGACTAAAAATCAATTGTTGTCTAGACCTAGTAGGGATGAAGGAAACTAAGTAACATTCAGTTTGGGCAGGTAACAGATTATTATGCCTCCATGGAACTGCAGTGATTCAAGGAATTTAATATTTTTGTACTGAATACAATAACAGGAAAAATGGTGGAAAACTATTTAAAACCCATGAATGACAACTTGACTTCTTGAAGAAGACTTTGTTGTCTTCTTCAAATAGATGAAGGTTCCAGAGGCAAATGATTGAGGGCTAGAACTCCATTGCAAAGTGAGGACCATTAGAAGCCAAATAGCAATGAAAAAACTAGAAGTTATGAAATGTAAGAAAAAAAGTAAAAAGGCAAAATCCTACTAAAAGGGTATTGGAAACATAAAGGATGTCCTTAATATTTATTATTGCACAAATAAAGTAACTGCAAAAAATGAAAAATTCAAAACCAGTTTCTGTCCTGTCTCTGTAAGGGATCAGGTTGGCCCATCATAGCAGGTAGAGATTAATGAGACAAATTATTCTGCAACACACAACTTGTACTTTTTTTTTTAAACATAAATTGGGGATGAATGAAGGAAAAAATTACACAAGTTTGTGGGTCATTGCACAATTTCTGATACATTTGTCTAATAAGTTCCTAAAAATCTCTAGCAGTGGAAGTGGCATCCCTTTTTTTAGGTGGTGCTTATGTATTTGCTTTCAGTACTGCTACTGTACTGTACTGTTCTTTGCTTGAGCATTTCCATGGCTACCAACAGGAAAGCAGAGATGAATCTGAAAATGTATTCATCTATTCTTTTTAACAGTATTTTTAGTGCTTAGAAGGAAAAACGGTTTTAGAAGAAATTTAAGAATTTGAGTGTTCTCAGTTTTATGAGACAAGGAGAGTTGCTGCTTCTCCTGTGTCTCTGTTTGCTTGCAGTGAGTAAAATAAGGTCTGTGCAGAAATGATTGCAGTTAACCCTTCATCAGCAAATCCCAAAATTTTGATGTGACAAGCAGTTGTAGCACTTTAAATGACTGTTACAGCTGTTAACAGAGGGACACAGAGACTTTGTACTGCTTTTGCAACCCCTGGTTCTCGGATTAGCTGCAAATGCAGCAATGACAGACACTGTTCTTCCAGAATCATTTGCCCTACAAAAAGGCTGTCAGGCAGAAGGCAGTGCCCATGGCAGCCTCTCAGCTCAGCCTCAGTCCTCATTGTTTACAGGTGAAGTTGTTATACACAGATGAAGTAGGACAGGGACACCAGTGTTTTGTCACTCAGTGGCTTTTTCTCAGCAGCATGTTGGCCCACTGTCAGCTCTGGCAGCTGTTTTTTCCTGTTCATCCCATTATCATCCCATTGGAGCAGAGGTAGACCATAAAATTTATAAGCATTTGCATGTAATACTACAATTTGAGAGGAACTTGAACAATGGAACAGAAGTCTTACAGTAGGAATCTAAAATGTATCAGCAAAGACTCCTTTGTCTCAGACCTCTGGAGTCTTTTTGCTATTAGTTTCACAGGTAATAAAAGAAAATTATGTGACATGCTGTATGTGGAAGGTAATGACTAATTCATTGGGGATAATACTTAACTATGCTGGTCCTGGCAGGGAAAGAATGAGTTACTGTGAAGGAATCCTGGCTTTCCAGAAGGTTCACTGCCTTCCCATGTATTTTCACATCAGACACTCCCATGAAGGCACAGTGTGACATGCATTTACAGCCAGCCTGTCCTACCATTAACAGATGCACTTGCTCTAGGACTATACAGTGGCAGTTTTTGCATGACAGAAGCATTGTTTACACTGGAAACTAATTCTTTACAATATGTATATTTAATATTAATTCAGATACAGGAATTGAAAAGCCTGACTGATGAAATGTAGTTCTTTTATCAAGTATCTTCTATAAATGCAATGATAATATACTACTTCTGCTGTATTTAAGAAATAATTGAAAATAACATATGCCTTTTAAAGTTTCAATGACCAAGTTTGAACAAAAGTATTCACCCAAGGACCTTACAGAGGGACTTCCATTATTTCCCAGTGTGTGTTTCTGTGTTGTTTTCACTGAACTCTTAATTCAGCAGAACTCATTCTGCACACAATCCCAGGTTACCCTGCCTGCAGACTTACAGCACCAAAATGCACAAGGCTCCACCAAGTAGAATGTGAGCTCTTGGGGCTTTTTTTCCTTTCTCTGAAAGGAGGTGCAGCCATGGAATTAGTGAGATACTGGTTACTTGATGGCTGAACACAAATTAAAAGCAGAAATAGAAATCTGCTGGGTTAGATCCCGTATTACATACCAGTTCTGTAACTGTTATGTGAGAGAGGGTCTGGGTTTGCTTGGGTTTGATTTTTTTTAAAAGGTCTCCTGTTTTCTAAACATGAATTACAGCAATGAAAAGGACTCCCAAATTAGGTATGTCATGCCATTTCTCCAGAATATTTAATGCTTAACTGCATGTTGTATCTATACTATACACATTAGCCGAAGAAAATGAAGACACACACACACACCATCCAATTGTCCTTTTATATTTTTATTCGGTGTTAAGTAACTCCACAAGAAAACAAAATCAGTTACTCTGGTGTACGTGAAATCAGAACAATACAACCACTTGAAGCAAAAAGTAGAAACAAATTTCAGCCCAGGAATGGAAAACTGATACTTCAATGCTATGGATATGCAATGCGCTTCATCCCACAGTGCGGTTCAGCGTATGCCAACCTTTAATGCTCTCGTTGTTGTTATTGTTGTTGGTGTGTGTTTCTATCCATATAGAAAAACTAAAAACCACACTTCAACTCTCACTGAAAGCCTTAGAGCTTTAGCCATTAAACTATGAAAACGAGTAAAGACAATTTGTTATTGCCCAAGCTCAAGATAGGATTTTATTTTCCCCAAAGGTGCTGGGATCATTACATGCCACAGTGTAACTATGAGCAACACCTTTGTTACTTTTGAGCCCTTTCTTACCAAGGAAGAAGCTCTAGCCAGAATTAACTGAGCTGAAGTTTGTGTTTGAAATATGTCCACTTGGTCACTTCCTGTTCTCAAATGAATTCTATTCCATTCTTCACTGCAGTGATTTGAAGAATTTGTGTGTAAAGTTCTTTTTTCCTTTCATGTTACAGTTAACTAGTTTCAGTGCAGGTGCTAAACAACCTCTCAAGGAAGCTCCAGAAGAAAGTAAAATATATAAAATCTATTCAAAGTCTGCAAATAAATTAAGAAAAGAAACTGTAAAGTGTCAAAAGATTTGCTGTATGAATACAAACCCTAAAACATAGTCTAAGAGGAGGACCAAAAGAAAGTCCTTGGATAAGGGCAACCAAGCCAGTTTTAGTAAGGATCTCACCAAAAGCGTTGCACGAAGACCGGCATGGTTTCCCAACCATGTATTTCAATTCTTACACTGTCAATTGAATAAAGGCAACAAAACCCAGTTACTCAGAAAGCATTTCTAGCGCAGAACATATTTCAAAGGCAGTTCAGCTCACATTTCAAACAGCTATGTTTCTTGTGAGGTTTATTGCCTGTCAAAAATAATGGTGAAGCTTTTCAAGTCAGTATTGGACTTTCTGCACTTCCTGGTGTTATAGACATGCTGCGATCGTGTAGACTAGTTAGTTGTCATTTTTTAAACTAGGAGCTGTTAAAAACTCAGAATGTTTAGTTTTGCAAATATTGCTCCTCCTGGTTTATACATTTTGCATAATGTGTTAAAAGCAGAAGGAGTTGATAGTCTTGTACAGATGCAACTTGACAATGTATTGACTTTCTAAGTTAACAAAAGAAAATTTAAAAGCAAGTCACATAAAGCAACAATCACTACTGCAATCACACACGTATGTTGTAAGTCATCACCTTCCCTACCCCCACCCACCACACACATAACTTGCCCCACACATTCTCTCAGAAACACAAAATGAACTACGAGATTTACTAAATTACAGCCACAACAGCAGCTAACTGCAGCAGCCACAGGATTTCTTTCAAGTGAAGCACTGACCCTTTGCATTTAAAACATTGAACACTGAGCATTTTAGAGAGTTTCAGTCATTCAGGCTCAAGTTCAGTTACAGGATGCTTTTGCAGGTTACATGAATGCCTTCATCTGCAACAAGACAACATTCTCATTACTCATTAACAAAATTCACAACAATCCACACATCACCCCAGTGGTTTATTATTTTTGGTGTTACTTTTTGAACTTCTGCCCCACATTGGCAAATTGCTAAAAAGGACAAAAAAAAAAGAAAAAAAGGAAAAAAATAAAACCCACATTGCCTCCATACCTACAAAAAAATCCTTGGCTTCTCCAGTTAGCAAAAATACAAACCATGGTATCCTCAGTGTTGGTTTGTGGGAGGGGGGAATCATAGGATAGAAAACACAGTTTCTGTAAGTCTCTAAAGCACAACCCTGTTGTTCCTACTTCAAAGTTATGAGATTTACTGAATGAAGACTGGACAAGTCATTCATGCTTTTCTCCTGCATTCAGAAAGGCACTGATAGATTACAGTGTTAAGTATTTATCTCCCAGTTCTTAAAGAACAAAGCCTAATGTGCAGAAAGCTGAAGTCTCTGAATAGCAGAAGTAGTTGTAGACACTGCGATGCTAAGAAGATCGTAATAGTGGTAGGGCTACAGTTACGAAAGAAAATAACTGCAATTAAGATGCAAAAAAGCAGTGGTACTACTAAGACAAGCACATGCACATCCATTCTTGATTTGACAACACAATCTAGTCTAGTTCAAATAGCCAAGAATTTAACAGTATTTTTTGGGAAAAAAAATCTTCAACAGGACAGCTGTGTCTTCATCTATAAAATAAGCAAGAAGAGAAAGATAAATACACATCTGAATCCATTAACTGAAGAGGAAACTCAAGTTGTTGTTTTAGAGCTACAGACCCTCAAGAAAGATAGTTTTCCATCTTATGTTACTTTTCAATCATCTGCTCTACTCTGCAGTTTTTACAGTTGAGTTCGAGAAAAAAGCTCCTCCTCACATGGATCAGCCCATTCGCTTCCACCTTCTGAAGCTGTGTCTTCAGAGCTGGAGCTATCACTGGAGTAGATCTTCTTCCTGAAGCCATTTGGTTTTGCCTCAGCATTTAAATCATCTGCACATCTTGCTTCATAAACAGAAGAAACCTAAGGATTTAAACTGACAGTGTTGATGGGGAACAATAAAGAACATGCTTGCTTTTCTCTGGGCTGGGAGGTTATATGGATTTTTAGTTGTCCAAGAGAGATGCCACGATTACAGGGCAAGTCCTCCTCATTCCTGACTTAGTCCACTATGTAGAAAGGACTGCAGAACAGCAGGGAAAAAAGGTGGTGCTTTTATTATTTTTTCCTATTCCTTAATTTTAGGATTTGCATAACACAGCAAGAGAATCAAAAGTGAACTCAGGATGTATCTTTATCACAGTTCATGTTAGAAAAATTACTGTAAAAGTTATCTCCAAAACTTGATAGTAAGTATTAAATAGTAGGAAAACACAGCACAGATCTGACTAAACTTCAAGCAAATGTATTTTAAATATATTTTCATCTGAATGAGTAAAGCCATAGCAAGCATGTCACAATGTTAAACTAAGCACTATCATCACTCTGAAGTTTAAAGTTATATCAATAAACACATGTATACATGAATTTTTTTCCCTAGAGAAAAAACCAGACTTTTTTTGCTTGTAATGAGGACAGTATTCAGCATATATTATCTTTATGTCTTTATTTGCTGGTCCTTTCTGCCCTCATAGTGCACTTCAGCTCACTCTACACTTACTGAAATTAGAAGTTGAAGGAAAAGAAGACTCATGTTTAACACTCATGACAAGCAAATGGCAAGCATTCCCAAAGGAAACTGGCTTTGCTTATCTACTGGAAGTACAGCTGTTTGTACAAAGGGTTGTACTCCCCAAAGTACAACACCCTGAGGAACTTTTAGAAAGATGCTCAAGATGCAGAGGAGGTTAAAAAACAAAGTAAGAGAAGAGAAGCTTTTGAAGGTTCTTGCAGGAATTTCATTTGAGGGTAGACTGAGAACTGTGATGAAAGGAAAGATGCAGTAGCCCACCCTTATAAAATAAGAAAAAAACTTTCTCCCCCAAACCATTGACAAACTTACCATATTAAAATCTAAAAGATGTTCATCATCATTGGATACTTCCTTTACATCTGCAAGTTCTCCTACACCATTCTCTCCCTTGGCATTTGTATAGCACTCTTATATTGTTTTTGTGGGGGTGTTTCAGATGCAAAGGAAGAAAAAACAGAATTGAGGAACACTGTTATTTACATTTACCATAAATTTCAGCATCCAGAGATGTATTCTTGGAATTCACACTCTATGCCACATAAACTCTGTGCTTGTGGGGGTTTTTATGGTCTGACACCCATAAAGAAATCACCATAATACCTCATGGAAATTTCATCAAATCCTACCTGAATAACTAATAGTCAAAGAAGAAGCTACTTAGTTAAGGGAAATACCTAAAATACCAAAGAACAAGTTTTTTTTATGATAAGTGGTTCAGTACATTTTTCAATTCTGATATTGCATTGTGTTCCACATCACTCCTATTTCTATACCCATACTGTATAGACTGAAACAGTAGCCTGCTCCTCACTGAAACTCAAGAACCCCAATTGATGTGAATGGCTATGATTTCTACTTACCAGAGTAAACTTGTATATATAATTTCAACATCTATCATGTAGATAGATACATATGGATCACATGCATCAACACCCACATAATAAAAAGCACCCATACTGAAAACTGGATACAGAAAAAGGTTTGTGGAAGAGTAATGTCAGCTGTGAGGATCAAGTCCCGGGCTTGTTTAAAAACTGAGTCGCACAGAGCAAACCGTGGCTCTGCTGTCCCTGACAAGACATGGCCCTGTCCCTGACAGACACGGCGTTGTCCCTGACACACACGGTGTTGTCCCTGACAGACACGGTGTTGTCCCTGACAGACACGGCGCTGTCCCTGACACACACGGCGCTGTCCCTGACAGACACGGCGCTGTCCCTGACACACACGGCGCTGTCCCTGACACACACGGCGCTGTCCCTGACAGACACGGCGCTGTCCCTGACACACACGGTGTTGTCCCTGACAGACACGGCGCTGTCCCTGACACACACGGCGCTGTCCCTGACAGACACGGCGCTGTCCCTGACAGACACGGCGCTGTCCCTGACATGGTGTTGTCCCTGACACGGTGTTGTCCCTGACAGACACGGCGCTGTCCCTGACACACACGGCGCTGTCCCTGACACACACGGCGCTGTCCCTGACACACACGGTGTTGTCCCTGACAGACACGGTGTTGTCCCTGGCAGACACGGCGCTGTCCCTGACACACACGGCGCTGTCCCTGACAGACACGGTGTTGTCCCTGACACACACGGCGCTGTCCCTGACAGACTCGGCGCTGTCCCTGACAGACACAGTGTTGTCCCTGACACACACGGCGCTGTCCCTGACAGACACAGTGTTGTCCCTGACACACACGGCGCTGTCCCTGACAGACACGGTGTTGTCCCTGACACACACGGTGTTGTCCCTGACACACACAGTGTTGTCCCTGACAGACACGGCGCTGTCCCTGACAGACACGGCGCTGTCCCTGACAGACACGGTGCTGTCCCTGACACACACGGCGCTGTCCCTGACAGACACAGCGCTGTCCCTGACAGACACGGCGCTGTCCCTGACAGACTCGGCGCTGTCCCTGACAGACACGGCGCTGTCCCTGGCAGACACGGCGCTGTCCCTGACACACACGGTGTTGTCCCTGACACACACGGTGTTGTCCCTGACAGACACAGCGCTGTCCCTGACAGACACGGCGCTGTCCCTGACACACACGGCGCTGTCCCTGACAGACACGGCGCTGTCCCTGACACACACAGTGTTGTCCCTGACAGACACGGCGCTGTCCCTGACAGACACGGTGTTGTCCCTGGCAGACACGGCGCTGTCCCTGGCTCTGCATCAGCAGCTCCTGGGCTCAGGCGTGCTGGCCGCCAGGGGGCAGCCCCGGCGCCGCGGCTTTGCGGGGGACCCCGATCCCCCTGTGGGAAGACTGACGGCAGCTCTGAGCGCCCAACTGCTCCTGCACTGGGCACACTTCTACAGCTGGGAGTGAAGTAAAAGTTAAGATGTTCTTGGAAGTCACCCAAACTGTCCTAAACACCAAAGTAAGGCTGTTCTGGAACCAAGAACACAGTTTTAGTTGGTTGCGCTTAAAGCTGTGCTTCAAAAATAATAACTGACTAATCTACTTTCAAACTACTAAGGAACCAGGTCTCAAATCAAAACTTTCTCACCCTGAGCCTGTACTAACAGAAAGCACCAGAGATCCTGTCAATGCAGGATACCAATTCAGAATGGTCTTGTTTAGATTCTTGCTTTGGAGACAGAAAAGGTGAATTGGTATGCAGGCAAAAAAAGCTGTGGGGATTCTTGCCGGTCTACTGAAAACCTGGGCTTGAGTCAGTTGTCAGAAGCTACGGATTCCTGGGAGTGCTGGAAGCACACCTGCTTCTGGTCACAAGCAGCCTGCCTACTAAGACTGGACTTGCTCTCTGTGCAAGACAGAAAAATTCCCAGTCTGTCAGTGTGAAAGGAGTGGGCAAGTGGCGAATCCCTCTCCTTCCCAGCCTCAAAGAGATTCCACACATTCACTGAATAACTGGCATGTTATTTATGCACACCCATAGAAGATAATCATCGTGTTTTCACATTGTTATAGACTTATCTACCTAAGAAGTATTTTTCAGGATGAAACATTAAAAAAGGTAATAAAGTGTTTTCATAATCAGAGATTTCCTGTTTATTTAATTGCAGGCTTTGGAATTAAGTAAATATGTGTAAATGTTAAGATTATTTAAAAACCACTTTCTTTTAAAACCAATTTAGAATCATGCTAGAGATCTACTACAAGTGCAACTGAAGCATCCCAGTTCTCTCTCAGATGACAGATTTTTTTGTGGAAGCTTACTGGTGTGGGTTTTTAAAATACAGACAGTAAATCCAATTCATCTGCAGCAATTCTAATCCATAACAAGAAGCATTTCATTCTAATATGGGTGCAACAGAAGGTTAGTTCTAACAGGCAGAGGTGCTTACCTTCACACTGTGATGCAGGAAAAAGGGGAGAATAGAGCGCCTTTTCCCACCAGCATTGCTTTTCCTGGCTGCCACTCATTTTCTGCAGATTAGTATTCAATATAGGAAAGTGTTTAGAAAATAATCACATTTCATTTTGCCATAAATAATATACTTACATGTAGAGGAGGAAATTCTGGTATTACAATGAATTTTCCTAAGTCTTACAGGTCACACTGCTCAAGTTGTAACATTAATGGGAAATGACTGTCAAACTACAGTGGAACATCCATTCTCTGAACTCTTACAGCCAATATGAGCTCCATGCTGGGGCTCAGACTTTGCCCATGCAGAGTTACACAAATACAGAAAAAAATTTTAATTCCAGCCCTACACTTTATAATCTAGAGAGAGCTACCCAAGAGATAGAAGTACGGTGAAATGTTAGCCAACATGACAAACATTTCATTGTAACACAAGACAGAGAAGACAGAGGACAAAAATTGGCAAAATTTCATGTTTAAAGTTTGGGAGGATGAATTGGCAGAACCATTACTCAATGGAAAAACACAAAATTAGAGAATTATGTGTCAACATGAGGAAAAAGAGGTTATGAGGATGATCAATGATTTGTCTTTATGGTAGAAGTAATCCATTCACTAAGACTGACAAAATTCTCTCCCTTTCCCCATATTTTAATGCTAGTTTAATTTTACCAGAGGTCTTTCCTTATGACATTGATGGACATGGCTAAAATAGCAAGGGCTTGTCACAACACACATGCCCCCAGTTTCACTGGGGTCCCTCAGGTAACCCCATTAGCGTTCAAAAGATTATGCCACCTTGTAACATCCTCTATAGATATTAGAATGATTCAAAAAACAAACAACAGTGCAGATGCCTACAACAAACATTAACAAATGAGCTTCAACACTGACTTTCTAGCCAGCTTCCTCCTCAGTAAACTTGAGAATGTTTAAACATGCAAGATTAATAAACATCCTTTTGTTCCTCCTTAACCTGCTGTAAAACTACACACCCATAGAACTTAAACTGACAAACACTCACTCCTTAATAAAGAGAAGCCCCTCTCAAACCAAAGGAGTGACTCAAGAGTGCTGTATTTAGAGACATGTCCTAGATTCAACTTATTTGAACTTATCCATGCTGGTTTCCTGTCATAAGACCCAGGAACAGTCATTTTGGAACCACCCTCCAAAAATTCAAACTCTTAATTCCAGAAAAAAAAATTCTTAGGAACTTAAACCATCAGTTGGTGTCTTTTTTTAACACTAAAAAAAAAAGAAGCAGCTCAAGGGTATAAGCAGGACATAGTAAGAAATATGTGCATTTACAAATACATTCAATCATGGAAGCCACACTCTGTGCTGATTATAGATAGAGGCATCTAAACTCCACAGGCACAATGTATTATTAACTTCAAAGTCTCTCCCCTGCTGCTGTCACACCTGCACATGGGATAAGCTGCATGAACCCCAGCAGGTACTGGCAAAGCCAGCTTGAGTCTGGCAGGGCACAAGGAGCTGCAGCAGCTTTGCTTCCGAGGCTCAGGCAGCAGCAGAGCTCAGCCCCTGATCTGGGATGGCTCCATGGCTGAACCAGCACTGGCTGCTTCAGCCCCCCTGTGCTTCCATCACACCCTGACACATGGAGAGCTGGGGCAGGTCACAGAGAGCTCCCAGCTCATTGCTGAATTTCTGTTTGGGAGGGGATAGAGGACACTTTTAATGTCCATTTCATACATTTGCAGAAGAAAAGTTTTTTCCTACAGTTGCTTAAGTGTTTCCTAGAAATGCAGTCTCACATTGTGAAATTTTCTGTGAATCAAAGAGGCACTCCCAATCAGGAAATACAAAATACCTACTCCCAAATAGCACAAGTCTACCTTCCTTTGCTGGCAATCTTTCCTTTTGAAAACAAGATTTTCAATTTATGTCTCCTTCTCCTCCTCTTATGTCTCCTTCTCCTCCTCTTTCACACGCACTCCTATACACTTCCAGTGTTTTATGAAAAGTTTTATTAAGTTTTCCAACTAACCATCTAAATAGCTACTATTATTTAGAATGGTGATAATAAATATTGTGACTGGAAGTCTCTCCTCTCTGAAACCATTCATATTCATTTTACTTTATTCTTAAGTTAAACTCATAGACAGCAAGGCAAAACCAGCTACAATACTGTTTGAATCCCAGTTTTGCTGCAGGTCAGAGAGAAAACTGATGGGTTTCCTTTCTGGTTTTAAAGCTAGGCATAGAGTAACTGAGAGTAACTTCTCCCAGACTATTAGATACTAATTTGAAAACACCATCACTGACCCGCTGTACTGCTTCAGAACGCTTGCTGACAAGGATCATGGCTGACAAGGGTAACAAAAGGCTTGAAAAATGTGAACAGAATAAGCACTAAAGCCTCAGTATGGGCTGAATGAATATTATCAGAAGTGTTACAACTGACAGAAAAAAATCATATTAATCTGTAAGCAAATATTTCTTTCAACCTGCTCCACAAGCCCTTACTATCAGGAAGAATACAACACATGAATAATTCAGAAGCCAAAGCAGCAATGAACCCATTGATTCCCATTCCAAAAGATGAGGCCCTAATTTTAGTTCATCAGCCACCCAGTGAAGATACACTTGGCTCAAGAAGCCAGTCACAAATGAACAAAGGGAGCTGAGTCTAGACTTTATATTCTTAAAACCTATTTGGCAGTAACCTCATTGTTGAATTTTACTGAAAATATATGTGGAAAGGACTCTATGAGATAATCTAGCCTCTACTCTTGCACAAAGCTGGAATCAACTACAATGCACGATTCTTACGTTCAGTCTCATCAAAGCAGAATTTCCACTTCTTCCCTAAAAAATAACTGAGCCTGACAGTATGCTCCTTGTCTGGTTACAATTCTTATTCCTCAATTTCCTTTAGTGTGATTTAAGGTAATCACATCCAGTTCCTTTGTGTTTACTGGAGCCTACAGAGAGCATAGCTTTTCCCTTATCTCCTCTAACTATGAACACGGCTTCTGCAAAACTGCTGCCTCTGCTCAGTCTCCCTTATTTGAGAAGAAACACCCCCAGTTCCTTCACTCTGTTTTCCTAAGTAGTGACCTTTGTGTTTTCTCCTCAAGACATCCTTCCTCACACAAGGAGCCTAGTACTTCAGCAGAGCAACTCTGCTCTTACAGAAGGGTATTCCTGTTCAAGGATCTCCATGTTGCTGTCTTTTGCAGTGTATCATTCCTGATATACACTCAACTATGATGTATTTGAAAATGCTTTTCTGTCTCACATCACTTCCTCACCTGTCACTCCTCCCACAGTGTTTGTAAAGAGGGTTATTATTTTCTGTAGAAATTTTAGTTGACCCAGCAGTATTGCATTTTATGTTTCAGATACTATTCAGATTTAAAAACTTTTTGATTCTAATCCCATCTTCCAGTGTACCTGCAGAACTTCCCAGTTTGTTATTATCAGGGATTTTCATAAACATGCCACATACTAAAAAAAAAAAATCATCTCTGTTGTCCTCTAGTAAGCCATTGACTGTTATTTTGAGAGTGCAATCTTTCTCCTAAACTAATACTTGGAAACTTCCTGTTACTGACACATTTGGGCCATTTACAGTTTAAAGTACAGTTTAGACAATTTAAGAGGGTCATTGGTTCCATTTTCCCTGAGTTCCATTTTCCTCTTTAAAAACAAGATTTGCTTCTTTATGTATTTTCTATCTTCCATGTGTTTTCAAACAAGTATTCTAGTAGGCTTTTCTGAAATTAGTTGCTGCTCTTCATGATACTCAGGTTAATACTGCAGTGACTAACTGAAACATTGTAATATCTGTATTTTCATTAACAATGACAATAGATGCACTAATCAATACTGTGGCTATTAAATTTTCATAGCTTTCCAAGCTTGCTAGTTCTGTTTATCAAATATCTTTCTGTCATCGTTCTGTTTCTGATTTACTTCTAAAACTTTCAGGTGTACCAAATCTTTTTTACTTGCTTTGTTTAAACCTTGGGGTTTTTCCCCTCATGATTTTTAAACTGCTATTGTGAACTCTATCTTTTTAAAGTCCTTTCATACAATCCCTTCAATATCTCTGCAAAATAATGTTCTCATAATTAGAAGGTTAGAGCTTAAGAGTCTTTGTAGGTGTTTTCATCACCTGCCATGATCAGCACTTACCAAGGACTATCTGGCCCAGTCAGGTCTTAGGTAACCCTCAAATTACTCACTATTTACAGTCAGTCCTTTGCTTTGCATGTGGATGACTCTACATGCTCTTTCTCCACTTGATTTCCCTGATTTTAAGGCACACAGTAGACACCTCCAAATTTTGTCTCCCACCTACCACTACCTGGATTTATGACTGTTTACCTTCTACCCTGCTGACCTCAGAACCAACGTTTATAAATCACCCCTCTTCCCTTCCTCTCTTGACAGCCCTTTCTAACAGGGTTATGCACTTCCACTGCACTACTCCACTCCAGCACAGAACCTCGCCAAATTCAAGGCCAATTCAGTCATGAGATACACAAACACAGTTTTTGTCAGTAGAATTTCCTCATCCCCAAAACCAGTGTCTCAGGCATGTTCAGACCTTAAAACCCCAGAGGTCCTTTTATTTATCTCAAGGACCAGACAGGATGAGCATTCTTTAAGCACACCTGCTGGATTGGAGCCCATATAAAATGTGTTGACAGGAGATGCAGTGTTGGTATATTCACAGGCCATTAACTGGTGCAGACTGTGTACTTACCCATGACTCCACAGCTAAACAGCAGGAGCATTTACTCAGAAGAAAAAGGACTGTACTTTGGCGGGGCAAGGGAGCTGTGTTTGTGGGGTCTTATGTAGTTGTTTGGGTGGCATTTGCTGGTGGTTTTTTGTAGAGGTTGTTTGGTTTGGACTTTAAAAAAAAATTGTTTTGTTGGTTTCATTTTGTTGTTGATTTGATTTTAGGTTTTTTTAATCTTATGGCTAGATATATAAATATCATTCATGTTTGAAAAAATTCTGCAGGAGCTGTTTGCAAATTCCTGCTGCAAAATACACTGTAATTCTAAAACAAGTGCTCTAATATAGAAGGTAAGAGGGAGGAAACTGAACCAGATTCTCCTACAGTCTTGTTCATAAATAGGAGGTATTTAGAGATGTGTGTTTCCACAGCACATATATAACTCAAGTTTAAGTGATGCAAAACAGAATGTGTTACTATTACACTGTGGTTTATATTAGTATTTTCACATTCATTATTTATGCAAAAATACTGGAAGTACCTCAGAACACAACTCAAACTTTACATTAGATGACTGAGTTAAACAATGACTTTCATTTCTGTCCAAAGTCAAGCATAGAAACACAGAAGGTTTCATTTAAAAAAAAAATCTTTACAAATATTGATCTATACTAATAAATCCACACCACAGTGCCTGCTTTTCCCCCATGCATGTATGTGTGGGGTGTCCATGAAAAAAGTTGTTCCTAGACGGTCCTAATTCTAGGTATTTTATATTGATTTAGCTTAATGCTCATGAAAATAAATAATATCACTCTTAAAAAGAAAAAAGCTCACACACATCTTTTACAGACATTTAAGCACAATAAGAAATTTAAATACATGCTCTTGAGCCCAAAAGTCAATTACCTTCAGACTCCAACTCAGGTGCTTAGAAAAGCCTGGAGTGTGCACACACCTTCTTGAGACATGGTAGACAGAGGGGGACAAGTTAACCCAGGCTGTCTGAGCTTAGGGGGTAATCAAGCTCCCCAAGCCCCCCAGGAAGAGCTGAATTGCAAACCAAACTGGAGTCTAGACTGCTGAGAGGGTTGTTGGCCTTCTCAGTGGTTTATCACTTTGAAACTATGAAAATGCCTACAAAATCATGTGACCTGAGCAAGGGAAGCAGTAAGTTTTCCTCTTGCACTAAGGAACTCAAATGAAATGAAATACCAGGGCTTTCTGAACACTGTTCGCTACCAGAAGACCTTTTACAAGCCTCAGAGCTACCATAAGCTATGGTACCACTGTATATACCAGCCACTTACTAGTTTCTTGAATGGATAAGTGGTTGAAGTGAAGATGAGAATAAGCAACCTCACAGAGCACTACGCATCCAGAAAGAAGATCTGACAAGGGCTGGAAGGAACTTCAGGCTCTTGCTGTCACAAATAACTGTAAAATCACTTGTTCATTCATTATGCCCTACTGCATGATGAAGTTAGATTTCACTTACTCCTGGTAAAAGGCAATTCCAGAATCTGTTCTGACTTACAGTCTAAGTTCGTTAAGTTTTTTGATGACTCTTTCTGCAAGGCCTGGCACAAACACAGAAACTTCCCAAACTCCAGTATAGCTTTTTGAAGCCACTTCTCTGTTAACCTAACAGAGCTGCAGGAACCAAGATGTCTAGAAAGGGTCTGGAAAAGTCACAAACTTGATTCTCTTGTGCAAGCAGCAGATATCAACTTACTGATGCTGGGAAAAGAAGCAATTAATTTAAAGAAGGATGAGAGAAGAAACAAATAAGGAAGAAGGAAAATAAGAAAGTCTGATTTTGTTAAACAAAAAGGTGAGATTTAGTTTTAGCAAGAGAAAGGTTAGCTTGCCTATGTATGAGTTAATGTTTCAACTTATAACTTGAGAAATATGCAATTGCACAACACAAGCTAGGTGCAACTCTTCAGTTGAAAATGGAAAAACTTCCTCCAAATGTAAATACTACAATTGCTGAGTATGTGCAAGAGGAGGCTGAAGAGGAAAAGAAAATGTACAATGTAAGGAAAAGAAAATGTAAGATGTAACTTATAGCTATCCAGACAATATCTCTGGGCTGGCCACACATCTAATTCATTTTGATAGTTAAATGTTTCTAGTCAAGAACAGAGGGAGCTCAAAGCAAGAAAAACTCAGGGTATTTTTGGCTAGAAAGGAATTTTTATCTTGATTGTTACTTAACTTATGGCTACTATAATCAGAAAGAAACCTCTGAGCTTAACCCACAGTTATGCTGAGGCTTTCTTACGGTACTGTGGTAGCGAGGGATATTTTGCATCCATGTTTTATTTCTTTTTGGCTCTATGCTGACAATTAAGCCTTTTTACAAGTCTTTCTTTGCTGAAGTTTACATCCAGTAGTTCAACTCCAAATTCTTCTACTTGAAGAAACGATATTGAAAAGACTGACTTCAGAACTTTTTCTTCAGAATTTTAAAATATGTTTGAATCAAAATCAGTAATATTTCATTACTCAAAATTTATGCACATTTTAACATTTTATATGTAAATCAGATAACCTAAAAACCTAAGGTAAACAGATTTTTAAAGTCACATGAGTGTACACATGCATATATTTCTAAAGGTATGCAAGATGACACCAAAATACCTGAAGATGGCTAATTTTTCACAGAATCACAGAACGACTGAGGTTCAAAAGGAACTCTGGAGGTCATCACATCCAACTCCCCCTGCTCAAGCTGGGCCCAGTAGAGCAGGCTGCCCAGGACCTTGTCCAGATGTCTTTTGAAATCTCCAAGGATGGAGACTCTACAGCCTTCCTGGGCAACCAGTGCCAGCACTCGGTCACCCTTACAATAAGCGAGTTTATTCTTACGTTCAGATGGAACCTCCAGTTTCTCTACAAAACTGTATTTTCTAGAGATCTATACAATCACAAACATTT
The DNA here is from genome assembly GCF_037042795.1 of Molothrus aeneus. Classification (NCBI taxonomy): domain Eukaryota; kingdom Metazoa; phylum Chordata; class Aves; order Passeriformes; family Icteridae; genus Molothrus; species Molothrus aeneus. The sequence goes on along the minus strand of NC_089649.1, from coordinate 61,923,287 downwards.
AAACTGAACTGTCACATGACAAACTGCTGGTTATCAGCTGCCAGCTGCAAATTCTGTAATTTCATATATCCACATACCTCTTCATGCTCTCCTGAAGAAACAGGATTATCCTCATACGTGGGGAAATGACACCCTGCTTTACAACTGCAAAACCTGCCAGTCTCCTCACGTGGCTCCACTATTCTGCAGTTTACTTTAGAGCTCTCCACCACTCTCCCTTCTAGAGATTCTTTCATACTGCATTCTAAACAGGGATCTTGGTTTCCTACTGGCAACATCCCGGCCGACTCTTCTTGGGAATCCAATGATGTCTGTGCACTCTTCTCCATTCCAGACTTTTTTAATCTGGGAAGGAATTTTCCAGATTCAAGCTCTGATTTTCCATAATAATGCCCTTCTTTTTCTGCATCTTCTTCCAGAGGTTTGAGATCTGCTTGTGGATCCTCAAATACATCTACTTGGGGAGGGACAGCAATACCCCCCTCATCTTTTTCTGACTCAAATTCTGACTCGCTTCCACCACCTGGAGAAAGTTCAGATGCAGAAATTGGGCGAAAGTGAGTCCTCGGAGAAATCCGTATAGCCCTGTACTGCGTTCGATCCACACCACATATCCTGGGGTGTAAAACCTCACTGTCTGAATCAGAGCACAGAATCGACTTAGGTTTAAAACTAGGGCTGAAAGATGCAATTCCTTCAGGCTCAAACGAACACTCTACATGAAGAACTTGTGAAAATGGATTGTTCAGGTCAAAGGAAGAGAATGAGTATTCAAGCCCTGGTTCTTCGACTTGAAAGTTCCCACAAGCTCCCAGTAAGTCTTCATGGAAGATAAAAGAAAAACCCTTATTTAATCCGTTATCTCCACTCTTGGATTGCTCGTTCTGTTCAAATGACACAAACGGCCTCCATAATTGCCTGTGCCCAGGGGCAAAGCTATTACCTGGAGTCATAAAAACATCTGTGCCAGCTATTGTCACCACATCGGAAGCTGCACACTGCAGTAAGCTCCCCTTTGAGTGACCAGGTGGCACCACTGCCCATTCTCCATCACTGTTAAATGTTTTGAGCTCCCCATACACACCACCAAGTATAAATGAGTTTTCTTTATCCTGGTTAACATCCCAGGGTTTTGATGGTGTGGTATAGTCACCACCATCTACTTTAGATAAATCATTTGAGACAAAGGCTCTCTTCTCTACATTCTCCTTTTGACCTTCCCAAAGGTGATACTCTGATCTTTGCACTGCTTTATTGGGTTCCTGGAGGGTTTCAACTTTTGCTTCTGTATCCAAACAGCAGCAATAGTTATTTACATCAGTTGAAAACAATTCATCTTCTATTCCTTCTATTTCTACCATCGCTGCAGAATTTCTGTCTGTCATATTTGTCCAAATATCTTTAATAACCCCTGAGCTGTAGCCATCTCCATGTGGACTGCTTTCCCTACACCCTTGTGTAGTTTCATAGTCTTTACTTTCTGCTTTTTGTTCTAGCTGAATACCACAGACAGATTCTAGCTTAGATTTCTTTTTGAAAATCAAAGCGGGCATTTCTCCTAAACTTCTAGCTTGTTGCTGGCAGGTTTCTTCTGGCAGAAAATCTAGAATTTCTTCATCTACATAATTCGAAGACACTCTAGGAACTACATAATTAATATCTTCTGCATTAAATTGCGTGGATTCTTCATATGGAATATTTATAGTCTCATTGTCTGAACGTGTTTCTTCCGAGTGTGACCATGGACTACAGGTTCTTGTTGAAAGATTAGAACAGTGTTCATTTTCATCAAAGGCACTATTTTTGGTCCATATTAGCAATCTAGACTGTGTTTTCCCAAGAATATTAGCAGTGCTACTAGAATCTGCATTTTCATTTCCCAAGCTGAGTGTTTCAAAAGAAAATGGTAAAACAGAATTACTGCATTGCACTTCAAACACTGAAAAACAAGAGTTTATACCAGACCCTTCATTAATATCTGAAAAGAGCTCTTGATTGCCAGCAAGCATGTGTGAATTAAGCATTGTGCTGTCTAGGATGGGGGAGAATCTGATCGGAGAATCTCCTCCAAAACTTTCCCCATCTGCATCACCAGAACTAGAAGATGAACAGCACTCCCAAAATTGAGCTAAATTACTAAGATCTTGCAACAACCACCCTTCAGCACCAACAGAGCTGGTCGAATCAGTCCATATTGCACTTTCCCCTTGCAACTCCATTCCATCTAACACTATGCAACATTCTGCCTCAAAATCAGTTTTTTCTTTACTCTTCTGTCGAATCATATTTAAAATCCGACTCTCCCCTTGCATCGTATCTGAGGCACCAGGATCCAACATGGATTGATCAATATCCACTTCATAGAAGTGCGTTAGTTCTGACAGATGAACATCATCTAAATACTTGTCGTCCTCTGGTTGAGAACATATTGAGGTCCCAGTGAGGTCAATATCCTCATTTAGAACTGCAGGCATTTCTACAAAGTGACCATCGATGAAAGTACCTGCTGCGAGGTATGTTTTATGAGTATTATTGTTGCTAATACAAAGACCATGCACTGATTCAGACAACTCTTCTACAGCCTCTGATGTTACTCCACATATATCTTCTCTGTTGCGGTACGTAGTCTCCAGCTTGCTTTTTCTGCTAAGAGGAACAAAGTACTCCGTAATCGGCTCAGTATACCACAAGGGCTCTTCTTTATATTCCTTTTCATTTCTACTGTCTAAATACAAATCTTTTCCATCACTACCGCCAGCTTCTTTTCTTCCAATTTCTTTTAATGGCCTTTTACCTCTTTTGCACAGTTGTTTGATGGACCCGCTGCTGCTGCTGCTGCTGCTTCCGCTGTGGACTTTTCTATCAACCTTTTCACCAGATTTCACTGACAGCCTGCTCTGCCCATTCCGCCCTTTTTTACTCCGAACCTCTCTTGTTTTGTGTCTTACTTTAATACATTTCATTGATGCCTTGTATTCACCTTGATTACCACTAGAACTTGAGCCAGCCTCGCTGGATCCCGATGACCAGGAGCGGGGACGCATCTTCCCTTCAGACTTATGTCGGACTTGCTTTTTGTACAAAACAGGCTTCTCTTCAACGGTGTTGTTACTGAACTTGTTTTCTTTCTCGTTTTTACTCTTCTTCTGCTGGGTTCTTTCCTGTACAGTGGCAGATACTTTATTACTTCGGTCTTTAGTTACTTCACTTTCACTATTGCAGTCCTTTGGAGAAGATGTATCCGTGCTAGTTGGTGGAACAGTGGATGAAGATGAGGAGCTAGAGTAAGAGCATACTTTGGATTTATTCCATACAGTCATAATTTCCTGCAGGCAAACTGGCTTTTCAGAAAGAGGAGGAAATGCTTCATAGTACCTGAAAGCAAAACAAAAAGGACATTTGGATCGTAGAGCTTCAGATAAGTATTAAAAAACCACAGCAAAACACTACCAGTGTTTTCTAATTGCTAAAAATCTAGTTTGCAGTACATATGCACATGCCACTCACTGCAACATTTGAATGATATCAAAGGGAAAATTAAAATGAGCTTTAAAAGTGCTTATATTAATATATGTTTAGAAATATACTGCATACAAGTAAAATAATTTCCTTTTCAGAGACTACTAAACATCACTGTAGAGAGAAATCTTAGATGCTCACAACAGTGGCTCCAGGTTTATTAGATAATGTGGTAATTCACTACAGTCTTCTTAAATGTTTGATTTAGATGAGAAAGTCCTGAATTTCAGTTTTTAAAATTTTCGTTTATGAAATGAGACATTATCTGTTAAATTCTACATAGTTTGATCATCCAGTTATTAAGAAAAAGCTATTAAAAAAGAGTAGGTTTTGAGTAGTTTAAGATGCTTAATAGCTTTGTGCAAGAGGTACAAGATTAAAATATGCTTTTCTGCAACATTTGTAGTAGTATGTGTTTGGTGGTAGAGAGATTTTTACAGAATCACATATATTTCAATGAAAACTTATTTAAAATTTTTAGAAGTCAGTTAAATAAAATGCACATTAGCACAATCAGTTCCCTGAAGACAGATCATCCATTTAGTAACATTTCTACTAGGCTGTTGCTACTCTTAAGAGATACAGAAGCAGTTGTATCTCCAAGAGAGGTCAATGACAAAACTCCTGGGTAGTTCAGTAACACTGGACTCAGGTACTTGCTAACTAGGAGATCACTTTGGTTATCAAGAGTTTAAAGGTTACAAGAGTTTGTTTGCCATTTCTGCAATAGAAGACAGCGAGATCTGAATCCAGGAAACAAATTATTCCCTCCTTGTAAATCTACATGTCAATTAATGTTGTTTTAAAGGTTTTTGTCTGGTTGATTCAGTCTTCAGGAAACTGAAATAAAGTATGGTTTGAGTTCTGTATATAGTCAAATGAAAGCAGTCTGGGCTTTGACAGAAATTGAACTAGCCCATGGTACCAAATGCTTATACTTAAATATACAAGATTAAAAAAAGAAGATGGCTTGAAAAGAAATGTATTTCTTAATATCCACAAAACTCCAGATTCCCCACTGAGTTAACTTCCCTGTGTTAAAATATGTGAATAAAAAGAGAAAAGCATCTAAGATAATAATAATAAAAAAAAATGCATACATTTCTACTTGATCCTTTGCTGTGGGAGATAAATCAGTCTCAGGAGTCAAAGAGCCTTCTAACTTTTTGTGAATCTTCTCCTCTGTTTTGGAAGAAAATCCCAAATGCTTAACAGAAAAATTCAAAAAAGACTGTGTACTTTATAACAGTATTTAATAAAAAGCACCAGGATGTATAACCATAATCGTAGTAAAATTTCCATACAACACTGTAAATAACATTAAGAAATTATGAATTACCACCCAAGATTCAAGTTTTTCACACTTGTCCAGTCCTGCAAATCTGATCAAACATGACCAGCCAGCAACTCCATGCAACCTCATGGCTTGCAATGCCCCACTGGGAGGATTCCTGCTGAATGTTTAATTGTTCCAAATCCTTATCTCATTCTTGCATTGCTACAGACACAAAAAATATTTCTTAAAAATCGACTATTTAACTAAATGTTTTCATTATTGGCCACACACTTCTCATGTGCTTCACTAACAGGAAATATCCTTACAGTAATTTTTGAGCTTTGAGTGGATGTAAAGGCATATTTCCCGTGTGAGAGGTGACTGAAGATTTTCTAATTCTTTACATTCAAACCTTTAAATTAAAAAAAAAGTGAGACATACTATTTTTTTATTTTATTCTTTTCAAAATAAATGTTCAACATCACCTTGGCTCAGAAAGAAATTTACAGCATTATGAAATACTAAGAGCTGACTAATGATTACTGTTTAAAAACAAAAACAGGGAATGGAAACAGCTAAAACCATGCTTTAAGCAGGAAAATGTTTCTTTTATTTACAGCTACTTATACTACATAATAAACATATTAATTTTACTCTAACTGTCCAAGGCTGCTGCTGTGTGCCTGAGTAAACATTTATGTGTGATGAATTTTCACTAGAGACAATACAACTTTACATTATGCTCCCTCTCCCCTAAGCTTGACATCATAAAGCACCCATTATCATTCCCCTATAGCCCAGAAATTTTAAGTAGTGGTGCTTATTTGGATGCTTTTCACACAAATAGTTTCCACATAATTATTTTGAGGCAAACCTGCTCTTTGCAAGTATCAATACACAAAAGGAACAGAATCAAGCCTACCTTATTATCATTACTTTTGGTAGAGAGGGGAGATGCTGAATTTGGAATATTTACTAAAAAAGCAGGCACAGCTGGATATGAATAGTTATAGCTTTTAATGAAGAAAGCTCCATTTGTGACTAGCTATTTCTTAGTAAATAAAGCATACCAATACAAAATTGCTTAAATTATTTGAATGAAATTATTCAAATGTATTTTAAAATTGCATGGCCTGTACTAAAAGCTACTGAAAAACAGCCTACTCCCCCACATCCACCCCTGTCCCAGAATGTTGCAGAGCTGATACATACAATACATGGCCTCAGAAGTTTAAACATTTTTTTTCCTCACCTTGCTTACTCTGAAGGTCTTTCAGTTTGGAGCAAAGCTCCTCCACTAACGTTTCAATCCCAGAGCTCTGCACAACAACAAAACCACGTGGGAAAAAAAGAAAAGAAAAACAGAAAACATAACTTACTAAAAAGAGTTTTAATGTCATAAAAATATACCAATACAGTAAACATATCTCGGCAGACATACTGTTCTTTTTGCACAGTAACTACATATGAAAAAATCAACAAAAATTATTCCTAGTATTAATCCAATCCTATAAATACATTAGTTAGAGGTCAAAATGATTCCATGGAACATGAAGATACATTCACACAGAGGTTTCAAACTACAGGTCACATTGTTGCACCATTGGATATCCAAAGCTTTGCAAACACAGCATGTCACATTTACTGAATAGTATTGCTGCAGATTTAGCCAGGAGTCTCAGCATAGAAGTTCAATGACCCACTGATCACCAAGATTCATTTCAAAAAGCTAGGCCTGATCCTTCTGGCTGCACAATTTATACCTGTGGGAATGAGACTGTTAAAAGGATACAGAAGGTGGAAAGGAGAACAGGAGGAAGGCGTACCCACATATGTGGCAGAGAGGGAGAGGAAATGTTTCCACAGCATCTGTATGCAAAACCCTCCCATAGTCTTGCCAATTTAAAATGATTAGGTATTTTTTTCTTTTTAAACATTGTGTTATTAACAACACAGGACAGAAGAGGGAAAAATAAACATCTTCTTCATATTCCTATAAGTCTCTATTTTTCCTCCTTTATTCCTCTACATAACAAACATACACACAAAATAGTCCAATATATTACCCACAGAGGAAAACCTCATGTCACTCCAATGGAATAAAATTTGAATTCCAGTCAGTGAAATACTAAAAAGCAACCTAGAGCCTGAAATGACCCTTCCTGTTGGAGGGAAAACTAGGTGAGGTGGGTACTGTGTGGGTATTTGGATTGTCATTATTCAATGCTCAGGAATTGTGCTCAAAGATTGCACTTCACACTTTCCATAACAGCAAACAGAGCTGGAATCACAGCTAAACACAGCAAACTGGAACTAGTGAAGAAGATCCCAGAGGTCCCCTGCATGTCATCCTACAGCTGGGAGTGGTAATGAGGGAAGACCATGCAGCTTATTGTATCCTGTGCACAGTTTCCTCAATATCAACTCCATTGTTGGAAGCCTAGTTCCAATTATACTTGGAGAAATTTACACAAACCCCCAAGAAAATTATCTCATCTTCTGAATTTAACATGGTCTTATTGTGCATATAGTTATGGGACATGTTTTCTCTCCAAAGGCAACACCGATCAAATATCAAGTTACAGAAATGCACAGAAAAGAGTTTGCCTTACTTTGTCACCCTGGTGGTATAAAGATTTCATTTTTTCAAGATCTAAGAGTTTCTCATCTCTCCTGATTGCTGTCCAGAAATTGCTGAGAAATGTGAATATATGTTGCTAAAGCACAAGCAAGTACTATGAAAAAGAGAATATCATTTATTCAGTCAGGCTAGCTTGTTTAATTCACTGTCAGAAAAACACACTTGAAAAATCATACACTGAAGCAATGATTTATATGCTAACTCTAAACTTTAATTATTTGCAGCCAAGTGAGAAAGAAAGCAATGTTCTATTCCTAATTGTATTGCTGCACTGAAGTGCTAAATATAAACCTTTATACCGCATACTTAACTGAGAATGACTTAGCAATATCAAACTTCAGAAGGCATCTTCTATATCAGTAAATTTATCAGTATAAATTTAATCATTCAGCAAGAACCAAGCAGGACAGTAATACGGACAAAGCTATGTAGTTGTAATAATTTGTCACTTTATGCCCTTACCACTCTTGACTCCCCCCTCCTCCCTCAAAAAGGTCAACAGAGGAGGAGCTGGCCTTGGTTTTCCTGAGCTCCCCAAACTGTCTAATCGAACAGACACCTGTAGCAAACACTCCAAGGAATACAGATTCACCTCCTTAACTTAATATAACATCATGCTAAAAAAATGCCCCAAACCAGCAACAATATTCTTACCATTACACCGAAGAAGCGAAAACTTTTGGAATCAAACGTTTCATTTCCTCCTGGACCATGAAACTAATACTTGAGTCAGCTGACGCGCCACCCGCTGTCCTGCCCGGCGCTGAAGGAGACAGCGCTCGCTTGAAAAAAACGGGGGTGGGACCCACTGAGCACAACGCCAGGACTCCAGAGACCCCCTGCTCAACTTGCCACTGCAGCACATGAAAACGTGCTGCAGCCTTAATGGAACAAATGCCAGGGCAGCTATTTCATATATGGCACTGGTGTTCCCAGAATAGGAGATTTAGTTACTTTTTTTCTTGTTTACCTTAATGCGTTGTAGCTGTTACAACCCCATGGCCTGAAAGTAACACGTTCCAGGCACTGGCTTGGTTCAATAGGACACAGCTAGCTAACAAAGCTAGGTGATCTGCTTGAATTACTTTGCTTATGTTCAAATTCAAAGACAGTCCCCAGTACAAATACTGGAGCACCTTATAAACATTTTGAAATATGGAAGTTTTAGTGCCCAATTATGATTGCTTTTTTAATTCCATCATGAAAGGCTTAAACCTCAAAATTGTCTGGCCCAGATTTCTACCAACCTATTTCTCTCATTCAAATTACAAAGGACAGTGCATAATTTTTAATTCATATTTTTCATTTTGCATAACAATATTTCCGTCACACCAAACACATTTTATTCTCTTCTACTGTTTTTAACATATTTCTCTTTCCTTCCTCTACTTTAATATACATCCAGTTTCACCAAAAGTTTTCTTTTTGGCTTTTTATCAGCTGGCTGCAGCAAGGGAAGGATTACATAAAGGATAGGTGTTATGTTACTGGCATAGGAGTGATGGTGCTAACAGATAAATTAAGCTTCTGAACTCACCCAGCATGAACAAGAACAGTCAATCTGACTGCTGGAGTTACAAGACTCCAATAACCACTGTCTTCCTTACTGACCACCATGACCCTATTCAGAGCCTAATTAATGCAGTTCTGTATAATGAAGAATAAGACCAATTAAAAAAAAAAAGAGCAAAGCTCACACACATTTTTATACATATTTGTAAATATGTTTGGTACTTCTGACTTCTTTTTGAGGTTGGATTGTTTTTTCCCTAAACACGCAAGCACATACATATATATAATGTCAAATATTAAATCAAAGACCTTTTGAACACACTCTACTTTGGAAGTAGAGCAGTCAGAGAAGACAAGTGGTAACTCATTAGCCTCAAGCAGTCCAATTGCTTTTGTATGTACATTCACACCTCTGTATAGCTGCAGAAAATATTCCCAGATGATATTAAATCTGTAAGTGTAGTTACTTCTTAATGTAGTTGTTATAAATTTAAAATATTCACTTATATCATGAACCATGGAGAAATCCTGTGCACCAAACTGAAATTCACTAAAAACTGTTGCCTATGTTAACAGTGGGCACTGGCTTCTGTGTGTTCACAGTTTTGAGTAAGAAGCTGTGAAACATTAGCTCCTCTCATATGCTTGACAAACCACTTGAATTCTTAACTGATATTCACCTCTGCTAGCAGGTTACTTCTGAATATTGCAAACAAGCACAGCACAGTCACCATCCAGAAAACATAAGAAGTTTTTCCTGCATTTGATCACAAACAGCACTACTATTATTTCACATAGCTATACTATGGAACTGAGAAGGAGATTGTTCAACAAAATTTTTCATTTTCACTGAGCTTTCTCCTCTTCCCATCACCCAGTAATATCATCTGGTTATGGGTTTCATATTTCCAACAAAAAAATGCCATGCAAACATATACTTTTTCCTGCAGCTCTGCACATATGCAATAGCCAAGCCTTCTGGACAAAACAAAGGAAAACAAACTTCTGATAGCCAGTAGTTAAAAGGAGATTTTCCACATCTGATAGATCATGAATATAGACATAGTAACTGAAAAATTCCATCAGATTATACAACTCAAAGGGAAGTGCTGTTTTAGGTAGATGCTGTTTGGCTTTAGGTTTTTTGGCAGGTTCAAGTTTTTTGCCTCTAGTCTAACATAAGTTAAAAGCTTCCTCCAGAAGCTTTGAACTGTGCAGTGCAAATATTTACTAAATATGGTTTGTTACTTCAGTCCTGTAAGGTATGGGGAAAGGTCCTTGCCCCTCTTCCATCTTTTTGAAAAGCAAAAGCATTACAATTCCTTTTACTTGAACAATGAAAATAATCACTCATTTGCTATTAGGCTTTTGAGAGCTTTCTAGCTTACACTTTCAAAACAAATCCTCATTTTCTTTTCCCAAACATACAGAATTTGTTTAGGTTGGAAAGTACCTCTGGAGATCATCTAGTCTAAACCCTTGCTGAAAGAGGATAACCTAGAGAACACTGACACTCCTTTCACAAAATACAAGTTCAAGCAATCTAGAAATTAGAGTAAATCAATATATTCATACTTTCAAATCATTGATTTAACAGGCTATAGGCTCTCCAGAGAAGATGGCACTTTGACTGAACCAGGGCTGTTTTCTTGGCACGTCTCCTGTCACCAAGTGCAGGATTAAACAGCTTTCCTATAGGAATCAGCTGTTAAGCCACGTGAACTGAGTAAGGCACAAAATGTGATTCACTGCAACCACACATCTATTTCTATATTTTGTAGGATGATGAGAGAAAGTTAGAAGTCTAGGTTTTCATTTTTTAACATTCTGACACAGTATAATTCATCTGATTACAAGTACTATCAAAAGAGGCGCTCAAGACAGACTGAAAAAAAGACTAAAAAAAAATCTTGGCTCAAGATCAGCACTATATGAATGAATAAATGAATAAACAAATCAATCCATTAAAACAGTAGCTTCTCTGGGGTGTTCAACCCAGGTGGAGTTCAAAGGAATAAAATAAGATTCCAGCTTGCATTATGGAATTTTTTCCATCATAATAAGGTGGATGACACTAGGAAACATTTAAGAGTATGTACAACCTTTTTGACCCTTTAGACCTAAGAACACAATTAAATCTTTATCTGCTCACTTGAATACATAATGATTTACAACAAAGATATTGGACCAGTCAGAAAAACAGATTCTATTTATTAATGTCTCTTTTTGGGGCTCATGAATACTTCATCCAAAGTAATCTTCAATCAATGTGTGACCTCAGAATATCAATTTCCAAGCAAACTGACTTAATATCACAAAAATCCAAGCTATTTTAAGAAATAAGAGAGCAATAAATCTCCAACAAGGAAATAAAAATACTTCCCTACAGATCTCTTAATTGTGTCTTTGGTATTAAAACAACATTAGGGGAGGTAAATTACATATCTAGCACATTGCTAGGATCAGGCTCAGATTTCAGAGTTATGATTCACCACTTCACACAACACCTTCTAAGAGAGAGAGAGATAATAAATAGCACATGTTATTTACTAATTCTAGATAAAAGAGATCATCTGCCAGCTCAAATTAACTTCAAATGAACATGCTATCCCTAAATGTAGGTTACTAGAGCAGCTAATCTGACTTCTGTTATTTAAAACTTAATTCTTTTAGATCCCTCCCATAGCAGGCTACACTGAAATAGAAGTTATCCCCCCAAGAAAGGATAATTCCTCACTAGAAGCTATTCTTTCTGATTATTATTCATCACATATAAACAAACATGCTGACTTCAAAGCCACAACAGACTTGCTATCCTTGTAAGCAGTGCTGCTGAGATTTCACTTAATCACAGTACTTCAGCTTGCCCATGCTAAAACGCTCTTATCTGTATCATCAATGAAATGGGAGAAACTTGTAAAGTGTGTTCCCACCAATTATGCAAAGGCTCTTTTCTGCATCAAGTGAATTGCAGAAAGGACACTTGAATTTTCCCCAGGTGCTCTGCAAAATTTGTTCAAGTTTGCTTGTGTGTATGATAAGAATTCATAATGGACCCCCAACTCAAATTTTTGGTGAAAATGATTGTTCTGCATTAAGGAAAATGATAATCTAATAACACTGTTCTGTGAGGGAACACAGGGATATTCAGGAGAGCTCTGTAACCAACTCCTCTGGCATTTTCCTGGCCACTCCTTTGTGCCTGAAAGACTGTGCTGCTCCTCCCTCCAAGAAATGCAGATGCCAGCTTTGCTTCTGTCCCAGGCTTAGCAGAGAAGCTGTGTGAGGACAGATCTGCCTTGCCCCAGTTTGTTCCCATTTTCATTGGAAGCACATACAAGGTGAAATAACTTTTTATCTCACTGAACACACACTTTCAGCCTCCAAGGCAGTCATCTGTACTATTGGAAATAATGCTTATGAAGCCACTTTTGTGTAGACTAAGCTCCCACAAGGAATTTCTCCAGTTCAATATGTATCTTTTCTATATTGAGAAAATGCATACAAAAATTGGAATAATTATAAGTTTTGTCAACTTCAATTAATGTTACTATTACTGACAGGGAAGAGGCTTCAGTAACAAGACAAATCAGATATGTAGTACTTTGAATATCTATTTAATGCCATAGTCATAAAGCAAAAGAAATTGATTTATTGTAATTAATCTATTCTATGATGGTTACCTTGGCAAGACAAATTACTTTCATTTTCTATATGGTATCTAAAGTTATTTTTAAAATTCTGTTCTAAATAACACTGCATGTTCTGGGAACTGCTAGTATATCCCTTTCAATAAGGGCAACTGGATACAACTCAAAGGAAAGATAATATTCATTGACTTTGTGAAGGAAGTGCTTTGGCATTTTCCAGTAAAAGACTCTGAACAATCAGACACACAGAAATGCTAACTACTGAGCTAGTCAGCATATATGCTTCAAGAACCATCAAGGCTCTTTTGGAATCTTAACTTCATTTTTTTGCTTTAATAAATTCAAATTTTCAACATGCACTTCACTTTTCTGATTTGTTAAGATGGCTTTTACACAACTTGATTCATTCCTGTGATGTCCCATATCTTTACATTACCACTCTCATTCATGTCACTTCTAGTTCTACAAAAATGTGCAATTTAAATCACTCAAGAAACCACCTGATGTTTATAACCTGATTCCCTGGTATCCCAGTGTAGTAGTCTGTGTGTATTATCTAACTAATATTGGCTTACATTAAAGAAGCAGGGAACAGCAGGAATAAATCAGTGATTAAAATTAATTTTAAATCATCTAGTTAAGGTGCCATTCTACTTAAGAGGAAAAGAAAGACTGTTCCCTTGCTACAAATTCCAGAAGTCCATTTTTCTCAGTTCTTTATCATACTGCAAAGCGTAAGGCAGATTATGCAACAGTGACCTAGGCCAAATGTCACACAGATACCATAATCTCTGGAGGCAGCAATAGCTGGCCAAAGTAACCCATCAATAAAAAACATGCTCAGATGTGCAATCATAACCAATTTATTCATTTGGCCTGGACTAGCAGATTATTTCTTCAAAGAAGATTTATGTGCAGAACTGCAATAACTGCATGCATGCCCCACCGCTGCAAATGCTGAAGGCCAGGATGGATGGGGCTCCAAGCAAACTGGTCTAGAGGGAGGTGTCCCTGCCCATGGCAGGAGGTTGGAATGAGATGATCTTTAAGGTTCCTTCCAAACCAAACCATTCTAGAATTCTATGATGCTATGAAAGTTTGACAGTTCTGCACTTCAAGTAAGAAAGATGACAAACACTAAGAAAATTTCAACAAAAATCTTATTTTAGACACATCTCAACTCTGTGCTGAAAGCAAGGCACATTTGAGAATAAAATTATAATTTTAAATTTTTAACAGAAGTGTTCAATAGAGCCACACTTGTTCCTCTACGTGGCCCCATATGATAACACAAGTATCAGAAGAGTTATATTCCCCCCCCATGACTCAAAGTAAGCAAAGCCAATGCTCTGTACTGTTAGCATGCCACACCTGAGTAATTTAAAATAAATTACTGTTACAAAGTTTCACCAATTATGTTTCTCTGTTATCTCCAAGCAGTAATTTCTTAGAACAGTGGGATGGAAGGCACTGTGTGTTCTTGTCAAATATATTAGAGTAGTTCTCTTTCACAATTCATCACGGAATCCATCAACCAAGACTAGCTCTTGCTTTAACACGTTGTACACTGTTTCATGTTAGCAGATTTTGAGAGCTTGGTTAGTTCAGAATGGACCACATTGTCTGAACCCTATTATGGCAGGCCTTGGGACACCAGCAGCACTGGACACTAGGATTGTCTCAGGATGTGCTGTGGACCAGCTTAGGTAAAGTGGCCCCCTACACTGGGAGAAGGAGAGTCTTGGAGCACTGGTTTCATCCGTGCAGAAAGTAAGATCACAGGAATTGTCTCCTTTTCTCATTCTTAAAAAGTCCTCCCACATTTCAGCAGAAGGACACAGCAACTGGTTGAACTGAAACTCTGGCACCATCTTGGGGTGCAGCTTCACGTGTCATACTGCAGGTGTTTGGTGACTGAACTGCAACAACACAGCTGGAGACCTGCTTGCTCTATTGAACAATGTCAATTTTAGCAGAAATTAGCCAGGTACAAGCTAATTAAGCTTGGATTTGTGACCAATGGACAGGCACATAAGCAATTTCAATATTATTACTAGAATATATACTTATTGAAAAGTCTCACATGCATCAGTCTCCATAACTAACCTCTAATTCCAACCTTGCTCCCAGTATCCACCTTGTAAAAAGTAACACACGTGAATTTCTAAACTCTTATTTATTTAACAAATTTCTGAGTCTCAAAGATACTGCCTTCTGTCTTTTTACAATAACAAGACAAGCAATGACAAGTTTCATTATTCAAATACAAAATAATGTACTTTCAGAACTAGGAGGTTTAAAAAAAATGAACCTCCACTTGCACCTGAACAAACTGATCACGTTTCTACAAACAACAACAATAAAACTAATCACCAAGCTATTTAATGTTGACAGATCAGCTGGTTTTACTTAAAATTTGAGGCAGTAATTTCAGGATAATATTTCTTATTTTCATCAAAGAACTTTTATATAAATATTCCCCAGTCCCAAACATTAGGATTTTTTACCCAATGTTTCATTAGAATGGATATCCCTATCCATTCCTACTTGAGCAGTTAATTGCAAAAATAACTGCTCCATCCCTACTTGAGCAGTTAATTGCAAAACAACGTTCAAAAATTTCTTCCATACTTTAGCAGGACAAAAATTAGGACAAAAATCTCTACTCAAGGTCAATATTAACAAGCTTTTTAAAATTTGAGCAATTCTTCAGCATGTCTTTAAACTGCTATTTATTCAAGTGTTTCAGAAAAAATAAACTTTAGAACTACAGTAAGAATAGCAATTGATTGCTGCATTAAAGTACTTGTCTTAAAAGTCTTTCCCACCATCATTCTGTCTCCATTTTCTGGAGAGTTGCAATGTACTTACATTTCCTCTGCTCCTGACTGCATCAAGAGCATCTGCAGCCAAAGACTCATTTATACAAATATAGACAATTTGAGACACCAAAATGCTTGTCACACAAAAAATACTGTCCTCAGAATGTACACCCATTAACAATTTGCATTCTCACATATACCAGATGGTGCCTGTCAGAACCAGGCCTCCCCCCACAAACACACTTAGTCCACAACAGGCTCTGCCATGGCAAAGACACAGAGAGGCAGAGCAGCTTCTCTGACTCTTCATTCTCCACAATGTAGGAAATGTTTTAGAAATAAACAAAAAATTTGGGCTTCTTCAAGTCAGATCTTTGTTTTCAGCACTGTGAAATTAAAACTAGAACCTTGGATTTCTGTCTCAGATTAGTGTTTTACAGCATTACTCTTTTTAACACAAGAGGAAGAACAGAAGTCAAGCAAAACTAAGCTACCAAATGAAGCACCTAAGTATGAATGTAAAATATAAACTAAGTAAAAATGTATAAAGTAGAAGTACCCTAAGAATGAATACTGTGGAAATGAAAACCCACAAGAAGTTATTTCAAAATATTTGTTTCAACCACTAAATGGAAGTCTGACAAAAAAAGTACTTACTGCTATCAAGCCAATTTTCATATAATCTATTTTATCACTTCCTCTCTCCATCAAGCACCTTCTTGAAGTGATCACTCAATTTTAAGGCTTTTGGTTACTGGTAGGGGAGGAGGCAGACTGTCTGCCGTTTCTTAACATGTTATTGGTTTAAATAGTTAAATGCAAAAATCAAAATTACATTAACCATATCTCTGTAATTTCCTATGAGAGTTACAAAAGTTACTACTGACCCTCATTACCTTTTCATCCTCTGCACACTTTTCTCTCTAAAATGACCAGGCTGCAAAATCCTAAAGTCTTCACTGAATTGTCACCCTGCTTTGGCTCTTTTGTGTGTGTTTGTTTGTGTGTGCCTATACACACGTGTGTATACATACATACATACTCTGTCTACAGACACACACAGGGCAAACACTACCATCACTTAAATACAATTTTATTTAAATATATTCAAGTTGAAATCCACTAAGACTTTTTCCCAATTATTCCCATTAAAGGGACTCAAACTTGCTTGTCTTACTCCAATACTAAGGTTGAAAGGAGAGCAAGTGTTCCATATCCATATGAGCAGATTGGCATTTCTGCATCTGCCTACTTTGAAAAAGGGATCACAGAAGGTAAGCAAAACTATAAACAAGCTCCATAACTGCCCATGTGGACTATTTATCAGGCCACTTGCAAAAAGAGAACATCCTAATGAACACCTCTACCTCATCTGACAACAAAAAAAAATCACAGGTAAACATTTCTCAGACGATTCAGAAAACTATTTTAAAAAATTCAAGTGGCCTTGGAAAAAAAGTATTTATATGTATCTCAATACTTTTTATAAATATTACTTACACACAACTGACCTACCATTTCAACTACAGTTCACAGAGTATTTTTATCTTTTTGTAGAGAAAAAACCATGAACATTGTATGGAGCAGCTTGAATGCCTCAGCAGAAATATTATTTTAACATTATCTTTCACAGTCCAAAATCTATTCATTATTCCCATCAGACCAGCACACAAACTTAAATACAAAAACACAACATCAGAAACGTGTTTCAAATTCAGAAATAAAAGATATCTTACAAGTTACTTTAAAATATTACTAGAATTTAAGTAGGATCACCCCTCCCTTTAATTCTGGGGGAAAAATTGAAAGTCTGCATTTCTTTCACGCAATGCTTGTGTTAAATTACCTATAAAGCAGCTTTAAGTAAAAACTTTTTTAAAAGGGTTTAAAGGTTCGATTCTGTGTTTGAATATACATTATAAAAATTATGACCTGCAATTTCATTAATGACAAAAAATGTGCAAGCTTAATTGTCTGAGCAGGCAACAGAAGTCAAAATAGCTCTGAAATAACTCAAGTCTACAGGTTGCAGATTATAGGTTAATGCCGAACACTAACAAGGTAACAGAGGTCAAAGGTGAAGTTATTTTTCAACCTTTCAGATCTCATGTATTTTTATTCTTTCAAAACTGTAGTTGAATAGTTTCTTCCCTTCCCTGTTAAAGATTATTAATAAATTCACCTCCTTCCTTTTGCTCTGCAACTAAATTTCTCTATATAACATAAATTTAGTTTTAAGTGATGATTCTTGATTTTCAGCTATGCAGAGATGAATCAAGAGTGTAATTTCTGAAGTTAAGAATCAATCATCAGTATTCCTGCAGTCTCTGTATGAGACCTACATTTTATTGTTCATAAAATGAGTATACAAAGACAAACATATCCTCAAGAAAGACATTACTTCTTGCAATTATTTCTCCGTATTTGCTTCATATTCAAATTAACTTCTATGGTAGTTGGAGTGCTGACCTCAATATTCTGTAACTTTGAGAGCAGAGCAAATTACCAACAAAACTGTACTTTGCATCACTTTGTTAGGATAATAAGTAATGGGAAAATGGGAGGTCAGAAATCTCCCAGTTAGTCAATTAGCAATTTAGTAACTGAACAAATACTCAAGTAGCTTCACAGTGAGCCAGAATGTGATGGTAATGCTGCTGAAAGTGGTGGGAATAACCACCACATCTTCCCCACTTCCTTGATTACCTACACAGTATCTGCTGCCTCTGCTATCTTCCTTCAACCTGCTGCCTTCACTGCTCCTCACCTGCTCTAGTCAGTGCACTTCCACTCCACTTCCACTCAATCATGTAACCTGGAAAGTGAACATTTGCTACTATACATGGCTTTTTATTTAGGAATTCTGGATTACACATGTTGCATGCACAGAACAAGATGGCTTCTGCCCACATGTTCCAGTCCTTTCTATCCACACACAACAAAAGGCAACTTAGAATTTTTAGAATTACTTTTACGCAAAGCTCTGTGGTAATTTCAACTCAAACTGGTGCCCCTGACAAGAATAGGGAACGGTTTACAGAAAGGAAAGCATGACACCACATAGTACAGAACCTCTTGTGAAATCATTCTAACATACACTGATATCATGATTTACTAAATAAAAACAAACAATTCTTGAAGAACTCTTGGCAAACTAGCACTTTAAGAAGCCACAAATTAAAATATAAGCATCACAAGCAAAATGCATCTTAGCACAAAGAAGGACATAAAGCCTTAAGAATCTATTAAATAGTCCAAACTTACTTCATCAGAAGCAGAGCGAAGACACTGGACAGCAGCCTGTTTTTTCATTTCCTCTAGTGTTAGATCAGAGCACTTTTTCTTACTCTTTCCCCATTTCTTGTAAGCTCCCTTTTCCCAGCCCAGGAAGATGTCATTCTCCTAAAATCAAATAAAGAAATTACCTTATTTAAATACATTAGTATCTCAGTACTATAGCAGAAGAGGACTACAAATAACATACTGAGCAAAATGAAACCAACCCTGTTCTATCTGCAAAAAACTACTTTTTGCCAAATTAAAGATTAGTTTGATTACATAAAACTTGCACTTACTATTCAGAAAAGCACATGCATCTTTCACAGGACATGAAGGCAACTCACATTTCACTGTAACATTTTCCAATTTTTGCAAAGAATATCCACAAAGGCAATTTTGTGGCCAACTTATGGTTGAATGTATTACTGTAATTTACACAAAATATGTTAGTTTCACTGATCTCTGAAATAATAAGAATGAGAAGCAAGTAGTTCAGAGAGTTAAGATCAAACTTAAGAGAAAGTTAAAAAAGCCAGAAGAAGAAAATGTGGTGTTAGATCCTGAAGCCTTCAACTCAGTGTTAAAATGAACATGATTACAGCTAGAGACAGCAGTAGCTATCATAAAATAAATCTGAACTATTTCAGAAGAAAATTCAAGTAATTGAGAAGTGAAGGTGAGTAGGTGGGGTTGGTTTCCCACACATGTGAGACCGATGAAGAACAAAAACATCAGAGTAGAATGCTACTGTATTACATGCAATCATCTGAAGATACAGCATCCCTTTGCAATCCCTTCTATATGGCTTTTCAGAATTTACAAAATTTATTACCAGACTTGCTTGTTCTTCACTGTCTGTTCACATACACATACATGATTTGCCATATTCATCTCATGAAATAAGCATTTTGGCTGTCAGTGAGATAGTCTTTAACATCTTAAAATGTATGCTTGTCTAAAATCATCTTCTCCAGAGAGATCCACAAACATCTGATACTTTTCAGCCTACCTGTATCAACCTTTTCAATGTATCTGTTACTGCTTCCAAAGAAAACCAGGTTAAGGCCTACCCTCATTTAAAAGAATTCCTAATTCCCCATGGTTTTAAAACAAAGTAAAACAAGCTGTCAGTGCAAATAATTGCTCCTGTGCAAAGAACAAGAGGGGAAAAAAATAGGAGCCAAGAGAGACCAATCATCTTCAGAAAAAGCCACCAAAGGGCTGCCATTTGTGACTTCATGAGAAGGAGCAGAGCAATTTGCTGGATTTACTGCTTCAAGTCTTATTTGAGCACCAAAACTGGAGAACTGCATTTAGTGCTGAAAGAGCAAAAAGCTACCAGTCACTCCGATTTTCCTAGCACTTGTGCAAGGTACCAGTAATTCACTTAAAACCAAAAATTTGAACAGGCTACTGCACTGTTATTAGAAGGAATAACAAAAGAAATAATAGAAAAGAATTTTAAAAAAATCAGAGAATAGGTTTAAAAGACTGTGCATCTCTACAATTCATTTTTAAAAAATAATTTTTTAAGCCTTTTCCTAAATTGCAGTTTATGTATTTCTTTATACAACGAGGCTGTAGAGCACTCTAACTCTTCCCAATATTCATGGGAAAGAAAACAAACTGATGAGAATCACCTACTCCCCACCAGCTCCCAAAACCCCTCCAGCTCATTCACATGGGCACAGCTGCAAATAAGTAAAGAGAGACCCATTGTGGGTGAAGATCCAGGTACACCAGCAAATTTGCACTGGGTTAACTTCATTTATTCTGATTTTACGTGGAAAGTTCACAAACACAACATCTGCAGTAGGAAAACATTCCCAAAATGCTATGTATTACTGCTTTTCTCTATGCTAACAAAGGTTTGCTTTGTACTGATAGATCACAGCTTTACCAACTATCTGTCAGCAGAGCAGCAAGAACCTTCATTCTCACAGAAATTTATAAAACATTTCATTCAGTCCTTCACACATGTAATTTCAAAAGTATCTGACACTTGTCTACAAACCTTGACAGTTTTCAACTTTTAAAAACTGAAAAACCTCTTTTAAGAGATATGCAGTTTTTTTAATGGGGGAAGGGAAGCTAAATGGAATTCTCACTTGGGCCCCCACCCCACAGCTGTGGTATCATGGTCTCATCCCTCCTTCCAGAGTGAGTGAGTTGTTTGTGCACTCTGGGAACAACATGGCTTGTCCTTCAGGATGCAGCAATTGAGGACATAGCTCTGACAGGATTCTTGTTTTCTTTCTACCTCTACGATACACTTACAAAAAAAATTTTGGAGACATGGTTTTCAGTCACACCTGGCTGCCAAGTTTAAAACTTGGGTTTGGATTTTCTTTCCAAGACAAACTTGTAAATTTTATAGCCTCAGATTTTACAAAACTAGCAAACACCATGGATTACAGCTATTCCATGAAAGACTTTGCAGTTTAAAATCTTCATCTAAACTACAGTATTTATCAGCACCATATATGTATTGGATATAGGCTATGTTACTGAGGATCTTGCACCTTCTGTACACAAATCAAACACCACACCCATAAAACCCTACAGAACAGTGAAGAAAAAAAAAACTTAGGCATAATTCTTGTGTATCAGAACCATTCTGGATCAAAGACAAAAAGGTTTAACAAAGCCCAACATTACAGTAAAATGCCTGAGAAACAAGGAAATGTAATACACCCTAGAGAGTGAGTTTGTAGAACAGTGAGACACAAACAGAGTGATCCTCTTCTTTTATGATGACTAAATTGTCAAAAAAAAAAAAAAAAGACAGACAACCCAGTAGTTCTAATGGTTTAAATTATTTAAATTTAATGGTTTAAATTAGTTAAATAAGTCTCTTAATTTTTTTTCTCTCTTTTGCTCCCTGTCTTCAGCAGTCAGGAGCCCATCAGTAGAGGTTTACTCCTTAGACTGAAAAGTATCAAGTCCATAACAAACAGGAAAAAAAGCAGCTCAGCAAAACATTCTGTATGCATGAAGACAGGTAAACTATTTCCTTCACGTGGAAAGAATAACCAAGGACTTCTGATTTCTTCACCTACTAGATGCCTTCATTTACCATGTTTCTTAAGAGAACTAGAGATTATAATGTAATGCTCGTTTCAATGCAAGAGCTCTACACTGGTCACTGAACTTTTCACAAAAGCAATGCCACTCTGAACTTACAGATTTTAAAAGTGTGCATACACACAGAAGAAAAACCAAAATTTTGCTTACAGACTTCAAATATTTAAACCAGACTACCATTTCAAGAGATGACCATCCATTAAAGAGCTATCAGCAGAAAGCCAATGCCCTCTGGATACTGAAAAAACCCCAAGTTCTTATATCTAAACTGTTATTCAAACATCTGCTCTTCAGAGTCCTACTATCTTCTACTTACTACATAACTAGATAATTTCATTAGAGATTTTCAATCATGAAGACACTGAAAGTGCAGTTTCCTGACAAGAATAACTTAATAACTATAAATATGGCTAAAGAAACATTGATTAAGTATCTGTATTCTTCACGCTAGTGGTACCTCAAGAAAGCCAGTATTTTGAGTGCTTTATCTCAATTTTAAATTGAGATACAGGCACAAATTTTAAAAAGATTTTGAAATGGTTTGTTCTATTCAACTATGCAAAAGCAGCAATTCCACCACTTCCCTCTAAACTATCAAGAAATTGGAGAAGCAAAAAAAAAAAAAAAAAAGAAAAGGAAGTTTGATAGTGATTCTCCTTTCATTTGCTGTAAAAAGAAATATCTACTATCCATAAGAAAATAAATGTGACACCTTGCAATACGACTGAAATAAAAACATTATGAAGCTCATGATCCACATAAATGGCAACATCAGAAAGGGAAACATAACCTGTTTTTACAAAGGGAAAAAAAAGGAAGCCTTGGGGAACTACAGACCAGTCAGTGTCACTTCTGTGCCTGGCAAGATTGTGGCACAGATCCTCCTGGAATCTGTACTAGAGCATATGGAAAATAAGGAGGTGACTGGTGACAGCCAACATGGCTTCACTGGGGACAGATCATGCCTGACAAATTTCATGGCTTTCTATGACAGGATAACAGCTTTGGTGGGTAAAGGAAGAGTAAATGATGTCAACTACCTGGACCTGTGCAAAGTTTGTGACACTGTCCTTGCCTCTGAAAGACATGGATTTGACAGATGGACCACTCAGTGGATAAGGAATTGTTTGGATGGTCACACTCAGAGCTGTGGTCAATGGCTTGCTGTTCAAATGAAGGCCGGTGCCAAGTGTGTCTCTGGGTGTGTATTGGTACTGATGCTGTTTAACACCTTTGTCAGTGACAGGGACAGTGGGATCAACTGCTCCCTCAGCAAGTTTGTCAATTACACTAAGTCATAAGTTTTCTCCATGGCAAAAAAACATTGCTAAACACAGAATAGAGAGGACTGGGAAATGTTCTTTAATGTTAGATAATAACTCCAAATCCAGGTATTATCATGGAAGGAATTCATCTTAGACTCATAGTGAAAAACCAGGGAACCACCTCGCCACTACAGTCACCTCTTTCCCAGTTGTCCCAACCAGAACAGTCCCAACAGGCCCCGCAGAGCCTGACTGTAACAGAACAGCTGATAATGTAGCAGATCACAACATGCACTGCTATGACCTCAGGGCATTGGGAATGAGGGCAGGCAGGAAAGAATTCTCCTTATCAAAACTAATCAATCCAAGTATAAAATCTTGTAACCTTAGTTTCTGTCAATTATAAACTCTTGCTTATAATCCTACCAGTTTGAAAGGGCAGTCTATGTGATGTTCACTCATTAGAAGTTACTTCTAGGCTAAAACTAAGGAGAAGAAATTCGTCACACCCACTCCAAAGAATGAGAGAACATGCAAATGCTGCATCTGTTAAAATCTTATATTTGTTAAGCAGACTGCCTTTAGACTTTTCCCATTAAAGTGAAAGCAGGAAAGAAGAAAATTTAGCAAGGCTGTAGCTAGAGCTATAAAGGCATCATTTTACTTACATGCCTGACTTACAACACAGAAAAGAAAGCCAGGAACTCAACAGAAAACTGTCACTACAGAGTCAAGGTGTCTGAAAGGGGCATGTCATGACTGGAGAAGTTATTTCATAACATTTATGGTTGCTTTCTTGGCTTTAGAGATAAAGTTGTGTGTCAAGCATCATAGACCACTGTAATAATCTGATTTCAGAGAATATAGGCAGCACATGTCTATGCTTGGAGAAATGTGGCAAGTGTACTGTCATGCAATGACATTATACCCAAAGAAAACAAAGGAAGTATCTCAATTATACCCAGAAATACAAACAGTACAATTGTATCAGCACAGAGATGGCTGCAAAGAAATCCTGACTGTTAGCAGGACTCACCAACCTGGCCCTTGAGCTTCCACTCTGCTCTGTATTATGTACGTCTTTGTGAGAATACATTAGCAGTCACAGCTTGATGAAAAAGGAACGAGCAGCTCAACATGATCACTCACACCAATAAAAACTCAGCCAAGTGTGGAAATAAAGTTTCTCAGATAAGCACAGTCTTTGAGAATGAATGCTTTTCTTCTGCACTAACACATGAGTGAAGCTGACTGTCCTGGAACCTGTACAGTTTGCACAAGCCTACAGCTGAGCTCCACCCCCTGCCACCACAGCTCCCACCCCTAAAACAGAATAGAGAATACAAACTCACAGTCCATGATACTCCAAACCTGTCCCATATCTAACAGTCCCTGGACAGAGAAATACAGAACAGATCAGTTACTGCACAATTAACAAGACAAATGCCAACTAAAAATCAAATAAGTTTCCTGACCCACATGCTTTTACAGTAAAGACACTTCAGCCATCTTCCATTGCTCGAGTGAAGAAGAATCCATATCCACCCAATTTTTCTCAAAAAACTAATATTATACACAAAAAATTACTTCCCAAAATTTGAATTACATAGCTCTCAGCTATAATATCCCCTTCCTAGAAAGGGATAGAGGGCAGGACCACAGCTAAGTTTTCCTCTATAAACTTTAAAACTTAGTTATCTGAGCTTTTAGAAAGTGGTTTAACTTTTGTATGAATAAACTTTATAGGCATATTAATTTCAAGATATAGTACTATTTTCAAAATATGATTAATTGGTCCTTTCTTCAGTTTACATGTTTATGTATGGGAAGAAGAAGGGGGTTATTCCCATTGCTGTAAACATATATATTTGAGTAATCTAAGGATTTCAAATTAGTCATATAAAAAAGTACAGCTAAAAGTCTTGGTCTCACAGCTCCCCCTCCTACCTACTCTGTTCTTCATACACCGATTCCCACAATTTGAAATTTATATACTTAGTTGGGGTACTGACTAAAAAATTATGGTCAGAAAATTTTAAAAATTATTCCTACAGGACTGCTTAATAAGCAGTATAAGCTGTTAAGTATAAGCTTAAGCTTATACAGCTTAATAAGCAGTAACACAAATACAAACTAAACAGAAAATGCTTTGCATTCAAGAAATTTATTTCCACATGTTGCTGGTGAACTTTGAAATTTACTGACACTTGTGTACAGTAGTCACACAGCATTTCCCTACTGTAACTGAACCCACTCTGCATATTTAATGCCTTATCAAAAAATGTGTTTGAGTCACCCAAAAGCATTTCTTAGGGATGATAAAAGAATAGGTGCAATTATACTAGAAGCAGCATTGTTATTTTTGTGAAATAGGCATACCAGACAGAATAACATTTAACACATGGTTAGTGGAGTGCACAGGACCAAATCTTCATTCCTCCTCCTCTCTTTAGGTTATGGATGAGACATACAAACACACAACACATACAAAACCCCACATCCTCTTTCACCCAAAATGTACATGGGAAAAACTAGTATCTATTACTAGAATATAAATCCAGACATCAGGTCCCTCTACTGGGTTAATATGGGATGGCAGGAGAACTAACAGCATCTTCCACTAGATCTGGGAACCTAGCAAGTGCATCCCAAGTTCAGTCTCCAAAGTGTCCTGTGTCCTTAGCACATGCAAGCCAAACACAGACTAAAGCTGGCAATGATATCCCCATCCCAGGGCAGAGGGATAGGCCAAAATCATTTATGGACTTAAAACCACAAGGTCAAACCCTCAAATATATCACATATGGGCTGAGGCGTCCCTTCCACGGCTCTCTTTTTCTCTTAAAAGAGAACTACATTTTGGACTTTAAATATGTAAGTGACAATGATCAAAAAGCAAGAATAAAAACTGATCAGAGTCAGGAGAAGTGTAACTATCATTCTGAAGACTTTTTATGCTTCCATATAAAAGATTACCTGAATGGAACTACTTCAAATCAGTCTACAAATAATTAGTCTTCCTGCAAAAAAAAGCCTCTCTGTTAAAAATTGAAAAATCAAAAGAAAAAAATCTCAACCTGGTCACAAAAGTACATAGTTTGCAGTGCAATAGCCAATTAATTCTGAGAGTTAGGAAAACATTCTCTTTAAAAAAAAAAAAAAAGGATTTTTACTTTTGAGGTTCAGAAAAAAACTGTTAACTTCCAAAAATGAGTTGAAAGAAGTAGATCAAAAGCAACAGAAGACACTTGATTTGGAAAGAATGCATAACAAATGCATTTTGATCTTCCTGCTGCACAACCAAAGGTTTACAAACAAAGCCTTTATCTCACAGAGTGTCTAGCTGTTGGGGTTAGGTTTTGGGGTTTTTATAAATAAAGGCTCTGTAAGGGAGAACAGTACACAGGAACAAATCTATAGCTCTAAACCATAAATTCGTTATATTCAAAATCAGTTAGGCTTACAATTAGTATGTGAAAGATACAACACAGAACACTGATTTTAATACTGTATAAAGAATGATCAATGAAATAATGTTTCACGCAAAGTACATTTTAAGGCAATGCCTTCTTCTTCACACAGATTATATTATCTTAATGCCATATTTACTGCATCAGAAACTGGTTTGAGAACACATGCATCTACAAATATATTTTTAATCAGCATTTAAACAACAATCAAATCTTAAAAGCACCTACTTGGTTTGCTACTAGGAAACTAAGAGCAAGGTATTCCGATCAAAAATTAGTCTAGCATGAAGTCAAAAGGCTGTCTCACAATATTCAGATCTCCACCAACAGCAATTCGGTGGGTGCCCAAAAGTTACAAACTTGACAGCAATTTCATGGTTTTCTGCTTAATTTATCCAAAGTAAGTAAATTCAGTAATAAAATGCAAATGGTGAAAACATGTATACTTGGCAGAAACATTCTGCACTTTACTTACATTAAACAGTCTATAAATCCACACGAATTTTATGAGGTTTTCCTTAATGGACCAAAAGTGGCTAAAAAGTCATCTATCTCAGCACAAAATACCAGTGATTCCCAAACATTTTGAAAAGACCATTGACAGGCCTCAAAAAAAACCCAAACCAAACTGAACCAAGTAAACTCCCTCACACACTCCCTAAATAATGAATATCTTATATAGCATTGTTCAAGAGATTTCTTTAGTAATCTTTAGGCCATGTAGACATCTAATATATGTGCAAATCAATTTGAGAAAAAAAAAAGGGCAAGTCTATCACTGAAATCCTTACTTGTCTTCTGATATGACAAACCTCAACTAGCCCAAAACCCTCAAAACTATTTCTGTGAACTGTATCACAGGAATCAAGGAAAATGTGGAAATCCAATTCATACTATCTTTGTATTTTCTATTCCATCAGTCAATACTGGGGGAAAAAATCCCAAAGAGCCTTCTACTTCCACCCATTTAAACCCTCCCATCAGCAATATCATTGCTGCCAAACAAAAACAGAGGGGAGAGGGAAATTAAAAAAAAAAAAAAAGAAAAAAAGTGTACACAGTCAGAATGAAGTATTTCTCAAGAACTTTTACATCTTGAGCTCTTAGACTCACTTCCAAAAGTAGCAAGCATGGCTTGGATAAGAATTGTGCTCTAGGTGCCAACAATAACTCAGTTACCTTCAGTACTTGAGTATTTCAAAACAAACCAACGTGCATTTAAAGTGTGTATATTTAGAGAATTTTACAGTAATTCTTGATAGGTATGAATAACACATGTAAAACCATAGCAATCCTGAAGACCCTGGTACCACAGTACAGTTTACCATAAACAAGATTCCTTTCTTGGAAATTCTCTATTCCTTTGAAATACAGCTGGGCAAAACATACTGGCTTATAAATTTTCCCAATATTTTAATAGCTATTTCAGTTTAAGCCAATGAGCCAGAATAGAAACTGCAAACATTCCAGTAAAATTTGGTTGCAGTGTATTAGGGTTTTACTTCCACCTATGTTTTCTGTATTTGCAAAAATCTGCTATGAACTCTCTGGAAACTCATGACTTACCAATTTAACATTTTGTGATACTGAGCCTGAATCCATATAACAATACCCAACAAAAACCATTCTAACTGGGCTAGGCATAGATGTAACACCACTAACAAACCCAAACAAAACCCAAACAAAACAATCCCACCCTCACATACATACAAATAAAGGGGAATGAAAACCAACACAACCCCCCCTCCACACACACCCACATCCTTAGTCTTATCTTCTATGCAGATATCAAACTAGCTCACTGCAGAAAAAAAGACAATATTGGAGACAGCCACACAAATCTGCACCAGAGTAACAATGGAGAAGACTGCATCAGAATCAAGACCAAAACCCACATATTAAATATTACTACCAGAGCAGAAGGGAACATCCTGCTTATTTGTAAAAATAACCCTAATCAATCAAGACTCCCATAGTCAATCAAGATTCCCATATTCCTTTGAAATTCTTATTTTAACTGCAAACAGAAGTGACTGATAACATAACAACAGCTATATCTGAAATATCTGTGTATGCCCAGTAAGGTTGGGAATGGGTTTTCTTACTTATTTTTGATACTAAATTTTTTTGTACTTACCTGACAGAACCTCAGTCCAGACTTCAGAGTTCCATTTCCCTGCTACACTTGATGACACTAGAACATTATAAAGCAAGCACTGAAGGAGGCTCCCTGAAGCAACTAAAACAGTGCTAATGATACCATCAACACCCTGAGGTGGAAAGATCTTAATGACCATCTTCAGTCTGTAGCATTTCTAATGAAGATGACAGTATCCATAAGATTAAGACTTCCTACATTAGTCCTCTTCACTCCCACCCCCCAAAAAAGCAAACTGCAATGGATTGTTCCTATGCATAATCCCATTGTGAGACAATACATTCTTTGTAACCTGCTCTAAACAGAAGCCACTGCTGTATTTTTAGGAAACGGGGATGGCTACTCACTATCCCCAAAAACAGAGTTCTAAAAGCAAAGAATCACAGAAACACATTACAGCTCAGGATGGAAGGGACCTCAAAGAACAATGTGGTCTACCCTTCCAAGGGAAAAGGAAAATAGACAGGACTATCTAGCACCCTACTGCATCTCAAAAACCTCCAGCAACAGGGATTCTATCACATTCCTGAGGAGGCTGTTCCAGGGAATGACTGTTCTCACTACAAGAAAACAGAAAAAGAAAAAAATTCTCATATCAAGATGAAACTGCCCCCAGTGCAACATGTACCCATTGTCCCTTATCTCCTCCATGTGAATAGACTGCTTCAGTCCTTTTTGTAGCTGTCCTATAAGTTGGAGAGAAATCATTGCGAAAAGACCACTATTGAGAATAGCTCTTGCCACGGAAATTCTGTTATCTTTCTTAAGAATTAAAGGAATCACATGAGAGAAAAAATTCCTGAGATGCCAAGGATCAAATGTTCAATGGGAATTAATCTGGGTTAAAGAAGCTCAGCAACTCTAAGTATTTTACTCCTAAATTACTTCTCATTTAGGTATTTAATTCCTGTTCTCTTCCTTGACTTCTATTTGTAAGCAACACTAGTATATGTTTTTCCCCTTTAATATTGTACCCATCACCAAAACTGGATTGAAATTTCTTATACCTAAATACATGTTTTAGAGTAAAGATTTTTTTGTTTCTGAATAACTTCACCAAACAAAACTAATTTAAAATGTCAGGACATACAAAGAACCAACCAGCAAGAAAAAAAAATTAAAATCAGTAATAAATAAATAACAAAACACATGTATTCAAATATTTCCTCAATTCTATGTTAGAAATTTGTACTTGCAGGCTTTACAGACTAAGCTATTTGAGGAAGGAACTAGGGAGCAGTATGTTTCATAACAGGTGCACCTAATCATTACTACAGAATATAATCCCAAAACTAAATAGATATTAGGTCTCAAAACTTAGGAAATAGTTATTTGAAGTAGGGCGAACACAGTAAAAGTACGTTATAAACAGGATCAAATGGGAGGAGGTGGAAAAAAAATCTTCCAGCTGCAAAGCCCAATGTTGTTCAGAAGACATCCTGCACGTTGGTACCACAGCACCCACTCAGCAACACAGGTTTTGGCTACCCTGTCAGCATGTGGTATTCTTCTCCCTTTGGCTCATTAGGTTCAGATAATCAACTTGGAAAGAGAACAGACACATTCCTAAAAGCTCTGTTATCAAACCCACAAAGGATCCAGTTAAAGTATCAAAATGAGAAATAAACTGAATGAGATTTTAATAATATAGTTACCCTGCTTCTTGCAAAGCCTGATAAAAAGAAAACTAATTGTGGCACTTCAGTAATTTGAAATATCACAGTAGCAACTTCAAAGTTATGACAGTGGTCTGAAATGGACTGAAAAGAAACACATTTTCATTTCCCCCAAGGCCACTGGCCTATCTTTAAAGCTCCTCAAGTTCTCATGTGGCTTCAATTGGTTTCATTTTTAATGTCCTCATCCCACATGCTCCTTTCATACAGGTTTTGGAACTTTTTTCTGCCCCCTTCTAAAATACAGGTATTCATGTCTGACCAAGACCTACATGTTCAGGTACATTCCAGAAAGTGCTTACACTGGGTTTTTTTAATTATTCTTAATCACGGTGTTGTTGCTGATGTCACCTACTGCTGCCAGATACACTTTTGAAAAAAAAGAAACAAAAAAACTTTTACAGATACAAGATTTCTGGTTTGCACAAGGGAAGCATTAAGGCTGTTATGCATGGTAATGGTTGCTAAGAGTTCAAACACTGACAGCATCTGACATGAATTTTTTTGTTCTCCAATTACACTTACATCTATCTCACAATAACCTGCTCTGCTCTTGCTGGATTTTTGAGAAGATAAACTAGGAGACAATGGAATTTCTGAAGCAGTTAGGCAGCAATGCTTGAAGTATAACCAAAACAACAGTAATGAAAAAGAACTAATAATTAAGCTATCAAATAATAGGTATTTGCTTTTCTTCCTTCCCACAGTTACCACAGCCACCTTCTAAGACAAAGCCTATGTTTAATGGCATTTTCATCAGCCTTTTCAGAAAACACTGTAATTTCTCTAAATCCTGAATCCATAAACTCCACTATTAAAAGTATTTCTATACAGGTTCATGATGCAGACAAATAAAAAGAAAAAAAAAAGAAAAAAGGTATCAAGACTGAATACTATGTTCTAGGGTCATAACTCTCTTGCATGCTTTTTATCACCATTCAGCATTAACATTATTTTAGAAGAGATTAATCATGTATGTATAATAATGTATTTCAAATACTTGAATACTAAAAGATATTTGGGGGGTGTTTATTCTTTACTGAAAATAGCACAACATAAAATCCACGGGAAGTGATGGGGGGGTCTACAAACTACTGTGAAGCTAGGCAATGTGACACAATTCACAAGAATTACATTCATTTACTAATGTTCCTATATTAAATTAAGCTTCCAATCACAAGTAGTGATGGTCTCCATTAAGGACACAGATATTCCAGTGTTAACAATTCTGATATCAGTTGTAGCCATATGAAAACATTGTTTAATGTAATTGCCCATACAGCAAACTAACTACTTTAATCTCAGTTCACCCATCAAATCTGACTCCTGTGTGGTTTATACCCTCCTTCCACCCACACACTTAAAGACATCCACCCCCACAGCTGAAGCATACCCAGGTATAATACACAAAACATAACTGGTACAAAAACTCACTTTCACTGGACAACATCTAAAATATGTAAATACCTGTTCCTGCAGGTCGTAGTCATAGCTATCATGCAGCAGAAGACTGAGGACATACCGAGTATAAATCATGGCATCAATGCCACACTTCTCTAGCTCTTGTCCCAGCCAGGTCTGCACTGGACCCAAAGCATGTAGCAGAGACATTTCAGAAACAGATACAGGGCCTGGATAAGAGCTTGAGGAGCTTTCAGATGGCAAACCATCCACAACAACTGTACAGATAGGGCGCATGAATCTAGGTGGTTGGCATCCTTATAACGTGAAGCATTTTCTGGAG
Source organism: Molothrus aeneus (assembly GCF_037042795.1). Classification (NCBI taxonomy): domain Eukaryota; kingdom Metazoa; phylum Chordata; class Aves; order Passeriformes; family Icteridae; genus Molothrus; species Molothrus aeneus. Next base: position 61,891,191 of record NC_089649.1, on the reverse strand, counting down.
TTGATTTTCCGTCGGTATCTGGAGGTGATTTTCACTCCAGTAAATAGGAGAGAGGCTTGACTTCTAGGACAATCATTTATATTTCCTGGCTGTTAGCCGACTAGAGACGAACATCACTCTTCAGGCATGACCAGTGAATAAACTAAATCCTAATAGCAAACACATATGTAGATGTGTTTTTCTACCTTAATTTCACATTGAGGCCAGATGCAAGTCCCCAGCAGGACCTATAAAGAGGAAAAAATGATAAGTTGTGACAATATGTATCCATACATGAATAATATTAAACAGTGAAAAAACCCACCCAAAGTAGAAAGCAGTCATTTACATACTGCTTACTCCAAACATATTGTACATCTACTCAGTGTCATTTTGAAGAGTGACAGGAATTATTACAAGTTTAAAGGTGACTTTTAGAAAAGGTACTTTTTACTGTAGGAAGAGAGACTTTTTCATCAAACATTTCACAAGTAATCTGTCGATTGAAACATATGTCTGACCTAGCTTTATGGGAAAGCTGAGATTTTATTACTTTCACTATCTGCTGAAAAAACCCACTCTCATAAAAAAAAAAAAAGCCCTATGCTAGTTTGAATAAAGACTGCATATTTTGCATCACTAGAAGACAATATAATCCTACTGTTTTGCAGAGATACCCATTTCTAGAATAGAAGTGTTTTGTTTATAAAACACTGAATTAATGAAATTCTTCTGATCAGGAGTTTCATAAATCCTACTACTAAATAGTTACTACTACCTTCAGGTTCAGGTTTTTTGGTGGTGGTGGTGGTTTTTGGGGTTTTTTTCTTAGTTTCAATTATTTGCCTTGTTCCAGGACAGTAAAACATTTTATCATCCAAAAACTGTCCTCATAAAAATGTAAATCCCTGGAATAACTTCAAAAATTTGAGCAGAACATAATTTACCTATGCCAAAAATTAACATTTAACCCTCTTTACACAAAGCATACACCTGTCCAACCTGAGAGCTTAAACTCTAAACCATGTCCTAAAATAGACAAACTATCCTACGACTTATACCACCCACAATCACAAATCAATCTTGATAAGCCAGGGGCAGAAGGTGCAAGCACCACACACGTCAGCATTCTGCTCTTGAACGCAGAAAATGTCAGCCCAAAAAAGGCATTTTTGGATTGGTCTACTTATCAACCACATGCCAATCTGGCATTTGTGTAGGCCTTCTTTCTCCTCTCCAGCTTCTTAGCATGAGAAAACAAAGCTCAACTCCAAGCAGGAAATATCCCTTCACTGAAAGGAAACAAAATAGACTCAAGTGACTAAGCAAAATCTGCTGGTTTGTTTCAACCCCAGTGCAAGATAACCAGCACACAACAGCCATCACCTAATACAACTATCTGAACTAGGTACTGGGGGCAGCATTTCATGTGGGCAGCATGTGTTCTGCAGCCAAACAAAACTGAAAGTCGATACACGTCAACACAACAAAAGATTATAGTTTTTAGGAGCTTTCTTTATAGCATCACACAGATACAAATGTATATTCCAGATTCTTCTAAGTCAATTGCAACATCACCAAATAGAAACCCAAATAGATTAAGATCAGTTGCTACCGAGTTTACAAAACCCTTTGCCTCTCCCAAAGTGACCTTACTGCTCTGGTTGCAATGTTCATTTTGAGAAAGGAGAAAACACAAAATTATTCAATATTGCTCAGCAGCATGTTTCAATTAGTCAAGATCTTTTAAGTAAGCACAAATAACAGTAGATAGAAATATGCTGCAAGGCACTGGAGGTTACTGCTTCATCACATAATTAGAGAACAGAAAGTACAAGTAAAATCTAGTATTGTGACCCAAGGTAGTCCAAATCCAAGAGCCACATGTCCAAACTCTTAAGAAGTCCATACTATCTTAATTGTTAAAGAACAGCATTCCAGAAAATCTGTTCAGTCCTGCTGGCTCTCCACAGCACAGCATGTGATGAATGTTCTCCCCAAGTCAATGCCACAGCCCTTGTTGGCCCCCCAAATCCTACATTTCATAGATAGGGGAAAACTGACACTCTTCATTTATCTTTTTTGAGACATGGTGCAGAACTACCTAAAGGTTCAAGGGAACCGGAGCCTCAATCCATCCTACTGCTACCAGTTTGATGCTAGAGCCACCAAAAGATGCTCACAGCCTGGAAAGGGATTGTAGGTCAGCAGGAGAGCACCTGAAGAGCAGCACAAAGGAACTTCTGCCACTCCAGCCAGCAAGTTAGCTCCATTGGGAGCCCAGCTAAAATGGAAACACGCGAAGCAAAGACAATAAAAAAAAAGAAGTTAGAGATAGGCACATGACTGCATGTCTATCATCTTACTGGCATCACTAAGACACGGTGGGATGCCTCCTATGACTGGAGCGTTGGAATGGAAGGATACAGGGTGTTTAGGAAGGACAGGCACAGGAGACAAGGAGGGGATGTTACCCTCTATGAGAGTGACTGCCTGGAGTGCACGGAGCTCTGCCATGGAACAAAAGAGAAGCTGACTGAAAGGTTATGAGTCAGGATGAAGGGGAAGGCAGGGACAGGCCATGTTATACTGGGGGTCTGCTACAGGCTCCCCATCCAGGAAGACTGAACTATGAAGTCCTCTATGGACAGACAGGAGCAGCCTCACATTCACAAGCCCTGGTCCTCATGGGGGACTTCAACCACCTCCATATCTGTTAGAGAGGCAACACAGCAGAGCATAAGCAATCCAGGACCAGGAGGTGCCTGGAATGTGGTAATGGTGATACCTTCCTTCCCTGAGTTAGAGAAGCCAACAAGGAGAGGTGCCATGCTGGGTCTCCTTCTCACTGACATGTTGGGGCTGCTGGGGAATGTGAAGCTCAAGGGCAGCCTGGGCTGCAGTGACTGTGAAACAGTGGAGTTCAAGATACTCAGGGCAGCAAGGGTTCACAGCAAGCTCATTGTCCTGGACTTCAGGAGAGCACAGTTTGGCCTTCTCAGGGATCTGCTTGGTAAAGGAGCCCAAGAAAACTGGTTAATATAGAAGATCACCTTCTCCAGGCTCAGGAGCGATGCATGCCTACCAAAGGAAGTCAGGCAAAACACCAGCCACCTGCATGGTTGAACAAGGAACTCCTGGAAAAACACAAACTGAAAAATGAAGCCTACAGAGGGTGGAAGCAAGGACAAGTAGCTTGAGAGGAATACAGAGAAATTGTCCAAGCAGCCAGGAATCAGGTAGAAAGCTAAAGCTGTGATAGAATTAAATCTGGCCAGGGATATGATGCTTGATGAAGCTTCTACACAAGAAAAAGCTTCTATAGGTACATCAGTGGTAAAGGGGCCCCTATCTCAAAGGAGACCCAGGACACAGACAAGGCTGAGGTACTTAATGACTTCTTTATCCTGGTGTACACCAGCAAGTGCTCCAGACACACTTACCCACTCCCTGGAGGCAAACGTGGGGACTGGGAGAATGAAGAACTGCCCACTGCAGCACTAGGTCAGATTTGAATTGATTTCATCTAAGGCACCTGAAGGACATGAGTCCATGGAACCTGATGAAATACCCCTAGGTACTGAGGGAACTTAAAAGGTGTTTGGAAGACAAATGGGGACAAACTTTTTATAAGGGTCTGTAGTAACAAGATTTTGAACTAAAATCTGGTAGATTTAGATTGGACATTAGGAAGGTATTTTTACATTGAAGGGGTGAGACACTGAACAACTTGACCAGAGAAGCTGTGCATGATCTGTTCCAAGTATTCAAGGTCAGGCTGGGCAGGGCTTTGAGCAACCTTATCTAATGAAAGATGTCCCCACCCACAGAAGTGAGTGTTGATGATCTTGAAAGATTCCTTTCAACTCAAACCATTCTGAGTCTATATGGCAAAGCTTCTGGATACTGAATCACTTCAATGAAAACTGTGACACATTGTTTAGCTCCTTAGTTAAACCTAGTAAGGACTGAATTTGTTTCAGCTTTTCCCTGAACGAGATGATAATGGGGCCTCTCTTTTCTATCTTAACACTTATTTAAGTGAGACGTTTGAGAAATTCAGTTCATGAGACCTAAACTAACAAAATCTGATTGACTTCAGCTGACCAGTTAAAGTGTGTCTTGCTTTTATTAGATGGGGAAGAGAGGGAAAAGACAGCAAGAGAGAAACAGATTATAAGAGGAACTATGAAATCAGACAACAAAATTTTTGTAATCTGTTTTGCACTCCAGCTTTTTTGAATATCATATTCTATTACCTCTTTTACAATTCAGTTACATGATATAAAACCTGGAAATCTAAACAAATTTATTAAATATTATTTAAGAGTTCTCATTTTACAACTCTCAAGTGCTTTGTTTCACAGATGGCCTTAAGCATTTCCATTATGTTTTAAAGTTAACAAAATTTCGTAAAGAGTATTTTTCTATCTCAGTACTAGAGAGATTTTCCATATCAAATTAATACAAGTCACTCAAAGAGCAAACATTTCTGCTGATAGATGTGAAGCTTGATTTTAGAAATAACACTTTCTGACAAATAATTATTATCCCTCCTAAATCTATTTCACACTCTCTCACTAAAAATATTTTTTCCATCCTCACAAGGCCAGGGCTAATCTGAATGGAGGGAGCACATTACATCCTAAATAATTAGTGGAAGCCCAGTTATTTTAACCAAGTCAGAAAGAATTCTCCATTTCCAGCTATAAAATATTACATATGGACATGCCTTAGAACAAGAATTACCAAATACAAATTTAAACATCTGCATCAATACTTTCTGAAAACTACTTTTTATTTACAAAGTAAAAAATATATGTTGAAACTATTTCAAAATAATTTCTCCTTACTCCACTTCTTAGTATATTTTTTCCTTTAAAGTAACCTTCAGTTTTTGCAATACTAATCAATGACCTTAACAAGGTCACACTAGTTAAACTGTCAGCAGCTTAACCAGTAGAGACACAAGGGCCAATTTATGAAGCATCTTCTAAGGACTGAGAACACAATATTGTATAAACACTCTGATTTTTCAACTCAGACTGTCTTAGAATACATGTAATTCTCAAAATTCTATTCCATGTGATAGACACTAAATACTCTTTTGATCTACAACAGACAGCAGAAGAAAATACCTAAGACTTGGTCTCCTTAGATCCAGCTATGGCAAAGCAACAACTTCAAATAACATATAGAAAGCAACAGAAAGGAGGATCAATGATATGGAAAGTGATGCTGGAGCTTTCCAGGTTTGTTCCCTACAACACATTTGCTCTTTTATGATAAATAACCTTTTTTGAAAATTAAGTAATCTAGTCTTCTCCATAAAATAACTGGAATATGGGTACTGTCAGAACAAATACACAGAACTTTTTTTTTAAAGTGTCTTGGTACTACAATAATCAAAGTAACACAAACAACTTCTTGTGGCAGTTGTCTCTATGGGATACAGGATGATAGCATAAGATCAAAGATTACCAAAGAATGCAGTAAAAGAAAGGTGTAATTAAATCACTCTTCAATGAAGCTCGATACAAGCACACCAAGAAAGTGCTAATGCATGGACTATCAACAGAAAGATTAACTAAAAGTTCATGCCAAGCAAGACAATTCCATGTCTTTAACAGCTTTTTTCCTCCATATTCTCTTGCATACTGTTAGAAAACAGTAACCAAAGCCAAACCACAAAACCCACTGAATTAATCTAAGGTAACCCAATCTCTATTTCATCAGCACCAAGAGGCCTCTGAAAATTGTGCATCCACACAGCAAGGTCCCAAACCAACATTTTTTGTAAATTAAAAAACCCCAAAACAATACAATGATTTAACACTCTTTCAAGTTTTCTTAATTATCAACTTTTAAAGCAGTAGAAGACATTGGAATAAGAACGTAAAAACTATACCCCTTACAATTATCCCATCAGGTAAACTAAAGGTCCACAGACAATGTCTTGGGGATCATAAAAGGTAACTTGAAAAGGAAGCAAATCGTTTGCAGGCTTCAATTCACTACACTGGGGTCTATACTATCATTAGGGGAAAAAAAAAAAAAGTTACAGGGTTACATATTGAAAAAGGTTGAAAACTAATAACTGTTTACTTGTACAACCTGTAAGTGAGTCTCTACAAACTCAAATTTACTCCTCACACATTTTGATACATTTATAGAGAAAGCTCATCTCTTGGATAATCCACAGATACTACTTTTCCTTCCTTCAGCTCCCAAAAGGGAAAACATCTGTGTTTCCCGTGTTTCCCGTGTTTCATGCTGCCTACTGATACATGTTAACAATTAGACTAAACATATTCTCACACAACAGTTAAATCAAAACTGCTGTTTATACAAAGTTTCCTCTAATATTCTTTGAAATACACCAGTGCATGACACTGTTTAAATTAACAGCTCTCATTTCAAAATTTTTTTTCTCCACTTTGACACTGTTCATTTAAAAAATGAACATAGAAAAAAATATATATATTTTTTTTTTTAATGTGGAGAGAGCACATTTTTGTGGATAGTCCACATTTTTTAACCAGAACAATGTTTTTCAAACTAATGTTTTTTTCCCAGAATGGTTTTATTAAAAGCAAACAATATGTCCTCTCTCTGGCAACTACAAGTGGGGAAAAAATATGAAAATCCTAATTAATATTAAAGAAAGTAAAAACTTAGTCAAGTTTGGCCAACAACATACCAAAATCACATATACAGTGCAGCAAATTTCAGTCCCCTTTAGAAAACTGATAGCCAAAAGCATGACCAAATCATATGATGGCAACAGAATTCCATATTGTTCTTATATATTGTGGAAGAATCTGTAATTTTACCCTAATTTCTTTTGTTTCTTTCCACAAAAAAACTGAACAAATCCTTAATAGAAAAAAAACAAGCAGCTACACACTGAGAAAGGCACTGTCAAAGCCCAAAACCAAAGCCTATTTAAAGTCTAGCAAACAATGGAATTTGTGTGCTTAATTTCACACAGTATTTAAAAGACATGAGAATTCAAAAGTAAGAGAGTTGTTATTTTTTAACCACATTCCTTGATAATCTAAGAAATTTGACTGTGTAGTCTTCAGAGCAAGGACAGCTTTCTTTATGCACAACAAACAGCAAGAGCAGCAGCTTGATTCATGACCAAGGCACTGAAACACTACAGAAATATTGTCCTGCCATGAGAAACAGAGATTAAACACCTGGCTGCAATCAAAGCACTAAAAGTGGTCAGAAGCATAAAAGCAGCTCTGTGATAAGAGTCCTATTTGTAATGGGTTTATGCTTCATAGGGAACTGGTGTCTAAGGAGGCTGGGCTTACGGTTCTAGGGTTTCTAGGGTAACTCAAGTCAAAGAACCCACAGGGGAGATCGAAACCAGTGCCTGAGTGTTACTGCAAGATTTTTTCCCTTGCAAATCTGCAATCTTATTTTCATAACACTTATCCAAATGAAAATCTGAAGCTGCTAATCCTGTATAAAAGCTTAATGGAATTACTCAAAGGATTCAAGAGCTAGCATGTAAGCCCTAGTTACCTGGGTTAGCAAAGAAAAAGAACAGATATAATCAAGATGACACCAAGGGAAGCTAGGGGAATTCACCAGTACAGTTCTGAAAGATTCTGCTCTGAGACCTGTATTACCTGATAAATTCTAAGTGGCTTAGAAGATGAGATGGGTGACAGTTTAGAAGCTACCAAAGGACAGCAAGTGACCAGGAATAGTGACTTCAGAGCAACTAAAAAAAATACAGAAGGCCATTATGAAACTGGACTGGGCAATAAAAAAGTAAACAAAATACGGCATAGGCAAACTTGAAATGAGGCAGAGGGGCAATAACCACCCTATTCAGGCATAAATCAATGAGTTGTGAGCTATTAATCCATGTCTCTCCATGGATAGAGACTGATTTTTCAATATCTAATTTTTGTTACTAGAAAGTACCAATGAGTTAGTAAGATCTACACACAAAACTTCACACAACAGCTAGCAGAATTCCTTGCAAGACCTTCAATGGAAATCGAGTAAGAGAGATCCCTTGAGGGTTTTCAATTAGACAAACCATATCAGGGTCAGGAAATCCCCTAGGCTGAAAATAGTGTATGGCTGAGGGAGAATTTAGGGGAGGTATCATTCCCCCTGTTCTGTTTTTGTCCCTAACTGCTCCTTTAGAGATGATGCTGCAGACAAGTGCAGGGTTTGTCAAAGCCTTTGTCTGAACCAGTACAGCTGCTCTTATAAAACATTTATGTTTACCATCCTACAAGAACAACACTTCAAAAAACAGTTGCTGGAGGAGTGCAACAAGCTGATCCACTCACAGGGCCGCACATTATTAACGCACAGGACTTTGTTTAAAGATGTCAAAACATCAATCCTGTCAGGGAGCAAAAACCAAAGACAGAGCTATGGGAAACAGCTCTTAAGGGACAGCAGAATCAGCAGGTGAGACATTTGCACTAGGGGGTCAGTTGCATATCAAAGACCCCAAATTCTTGTCATCTGTGTATTCTTTACTTCTGCAAAACAAATATGTATGTAAGCTTGAAAATGTAAAACGTTTAAGCTAAGAAAAAAAGGCAAGACAGAAAGGAGAAAAGCATGACCTAAGAACAAAGCCTGTAGACACTATGTACACCCCAAAACTTCTTCATTTCATAGAATTGCAAGGTTTGAATGTGCCTTCATAAACAAGACTCTTTTGGAAAGGTCCTCATTACAGCAGGCTTGTAAAGAATCATCTCTGCAGAGTAGAGACTAATGAAGTGGTCCTTCAGTATATATAATATGACTTAAAAAAAATCTTTAATAAGCCTAATAGTTGGCAAGTTTTGCAGATCATGGTTCAGTGGGAGTCTTGATAATTTGGGAATTTTATCTTCAAGATGGAAGTATTTTTATTTCATAGCATCACTCAGGAAACTGCTTCAGGAGGTCAACTCAATATTAAAGCTGCATTAAAAAAACCCAAAAGCAAGCATGTCATTATGCAGCACATAGATACCACTTCAATAAACAGAATGGAGCTCAGAGCATTTCTGACAAAATAAAACATGACAAAACAATCTCTGGTACCACAGATTATGCAATTGCACCAGATAAGTTTAAGTACAGCACATCTGTAACCTGCAACCACCTCAACCCAAAGATTTCTATCTCCAAAAGTTTTGCTATTTAAGAAAGACTTGAAACTGTTAAAAATATGTCCATTGATCAGATTTAAGAAATGGGAAGATATCTGTAAATTGCCTGAATCTAGAGAAGTGAAATGCTGCCTCACTATTATCAAATACTTGGCTGCCATGAACAATGGCAACAATTATATTATTTAAGAATTTGTCCAAAAGGTTATCCAGCTACCAATAGAGTACTAATAATTCCATTCTATCCTTAAAAAACAACAAACAGAAACTGACATCAGAAATTTTTTTCCTATTTAGTTTGTTAGTGTCTACACTGGTGTTTGAACCAAATTTTACTTTGTTTAAACATGACTACTTTTTTTTTAAATCTTAGCTGAAAAAGAAAAAATGTACACATATAGCATAACTTAGATGTGTGATAACTTTTTAGGACTTTAAAAATACAAATCAGCATCTAATGACAAAGAATATTGGTAAATATTTTTCACATTTAAAATTAATTAAAACAATGTTACACAAAGACTTAAAGGAATTACTACTGCTGCCAGCACAAGAATCAGTTTGCAAAAACCAGAAGTGATCATTTTTATAGCAGTAGTTACTAACTTCCAAGAGAACAACAGCAGCAGCATTTTGACAGAGATACCTCTGTGGATGACTTGAAGGTGAGTCAGTTTAACAGGAACTGCACCACCACTGCACATTGCCACCAAGAGAGGACAAGACATTCCACTGTTTCTCTCATCCTCCCCTCCATGTTCCCACCCTCTTGTCCTTGTACTTAACACATCCACTGCGTGGCTGCAGAGATGAACTGTATCAATTTTTTGTTCCAAAGGGAAAGATTTCATTTTTGGTAACCCAGTCTTAAAAAAATACAAATCAGTGATCAACTTGCTCTCTCGCCACAGAATTTCTACATGTGGCATAAGAGAGGAAGTGGGGTTGCCCCTTTCAGCAGCAACCCACTATTAAATCCACTTAAGAATAACAAGAAAACATTAGGAAGGCAGAATGCAGAAGCTACATTTTAGCTAATTCAAATCCAAGTCTTTCAGACAATAATTATTCTAAGGAACGTGAAGTGTGCAAGCCAATTCAGGTATTTCAATAGGTATGATATTTACTTCCAATATTTTTACAGAAATTCACTAGGCACCCATGTAACCACACCCTGTACTCATAACTTCCAGGAGACTCAGTCTCAAACAGTAGCCTGGTGATAACAAAGAAATTACTGGTTCCTTCAGATTTGCTGGGAGCGAGGTAGGTGTTGCTCTGTAACTAAATGAGAACAGGATGGATCACCCAAGTGTGGAGAACCCAAGAGAATGTGTGGTAGTGCAGACCTCAAACACTGAGGCAGTGCCTCACCTCACACTTTACCCTCCAACCATCACAGTCATTTCCGTACCACTAACATCAGCTTTCAGACCTTTCTGCTATATTTCTTTTACCACTGAAGACAATGGTATGATTTAAGTTTTTCAGTTTGAACTTTCAGATCTTAGCAGTGTACCAAGGCAATGCCAGAGACACGCATCTTGCTCTCTCTTGTTTAGCTCAGTTTATTACACAGGAATTGCCTGGATGGGCTGCTACTGCACCTGAGAGATCCTGGGGAGAAATACTTTTCTAGATGCATCTTCCAGAAGGAGATCGCTACAGTCTTTTCTGTTCAGTCCCATGAGAATCTTAACATGAACACTATTTATCAAAAGCAGTACCTTTTACTATGTACACATCACTGATTACCATCATCATACTTCAATAACATTTCCTCAGATTTACGGAAACATTAATGGAGTTAACAGACAACAAAACCAAATAGAACTGCGATCACACAGATGCACATATTTTGAGTTCACCAAGAAATTTATCTTCAGGATTTTTTGGCAGGTAAACTTTGTAAGCTTTCTACTATTTGTGTCTCACTATATTTACTAGCCTTATTTATCACCTAGAATATATGCAGGACTTCAAAACACAATATGCAGTCAAGTAATGGAAAGACTAAGATATAAGCTCTTGACTATTTGATAATTTTCTTTCCTGCCCTCCTGATGTCCTTTATTTACTTAACTTTTAGAGCAGTTCAAACTATCTGCTACCAACAGGTACTTGCCTGTATTTGAACACCATTCCCAAGTGGGATGGTAGTTCTTGGAGGCCCATGCACTAAATTACACGTGTGTGCATTAAAACAGATGAGACCCCAGTTCTGAACACCTCAGTGAGAGACACAGGCACCCACCCATGTACCCCAAAATGTGCTGCAGACTCCTCCAAGGCACAGGCAGCCACCAGGTGGAATCACCCTCCAGGCCACCAGGGCGACCACCCTGATAAAATATTCAGTGCTCTTCATATCAGCTGGAATCCAGTGGCCACTCTTGTAGTGCAACCATACAAGATTTATTTCAATTAATATACAATTTACTCTCAGGCACACACTGCATCTTTCAGTCAGGCAAGGAAAAGGAGAATGAATTATGAATACCAAAGATCCAACCACCAGTGTTCATTTAAAGGCTACGATATTTGTCCTGCTTTTATACTTGCAAGGTTAATAATCTATATGTATATAAACAGCTAACTCGTTAAAGACCACACTGTGTATTTTACTCTGGGTTATTAATTTCTTTAATTTGTATGAAAGTATTTTCTGAATACTCACTATTGATGTTTTCTATACTTGGTCTGCAGCTCAGGGAGTTAATTACTATCTTGCTGAAAAGCTTTAAAAAGCTTCATAAAGTGTTTAAGAACAAATATAACTTCACCTAACTATACAGCCTTTTCAACAGTAATTTTAATAAAAAGAAGTTTCTCTAAATTCAGTTAAAAGTCATATATAGACAATGTTTTCATTAATAAGAGTGTAAAAACTTACAGGATGTGTCAGCCACAGGAGGTTCAGTAAATACAAAGAGTTCTGACAAGTTGAATTTGCAAGCTCTACAACTTAACCAGCAGAAGATACTGAATTTACAGCACATAAAATATGTGGCCTACAAAGAAAATAGTTTCAAATACTTTTCCCCTGCCCCTCTACCACCTCTGATTTTTATTCCAAAATATTAGTAAATGAACTTCCATTTATGAAATTGAGATCTGAGGTAGGATACTTTGCAATTTTGAAGAGAATAGCAAGTCAACATGAAATAATTTATATTTTAGCATTTGAATGAATTTGCATAGGCATTTATTGTTCAGTTTATGTTGTAAGGCTGCCAGGCTTTTTCCATAAAAACAGTGACGATATTTGTTATCATATCTCCACTTTTATGATTAGGTATGTTGTTTAAAAACACTACTTTTAAAAAAAGTTTACTAACTGAATAAGTAGGACAATTTAATATTGCTCTTGAAATAATACATTTGCTGCTTGATACTTCAAATGACAGATGAAAAGGTCATTTTACTAAAGTGCAACCAGAAAACCTCTTACAAAAACAGCAGGTCAGCATTGCATTAATTCTCTTCAAGGAAGTTACTGTACTGTTAACCAAGGCATTTCTTTCACAATTCAAGAACAAAGTTACTAAAAACTGGAACTCTGAGGTTTCTCTGCAGTCAGTAAGATATTCAGTTCAGAGAGACTGGTGAAAAAATCATCTACATATGATAAAATAATATCTGAACTTACAGAGGCGTTTTAACTTTTGTGTCACCTCACACAATTCAACATGACTTCCATCTAAACTGCTATAAAAACATCAATAAAACAAAAATTACTAAAGGTGATTCAGTTTCACTGTCAAATGCAAGACTTGAATATGCAGTGGATTGAACATCTACCTCAGAAAACAGAACCAGAAGAACAATTCACTGAACAGTAGTCTTTAGCTAATTAGTACCAGTAATTAGCTCAAAGTCTTCAGAGAGCAGAATCAAATATCATGAAACAGTAAAAGCTTTTCCTGTACCTTAAAAAGGAAAGATATGAACCCAACAAATAACTGGAAGCTGGCTCCATTTCTTTCAGGACAATCCAGTGTCCTAAAGAATGCAATGTCCTAAATGCAATGTTTTAATGTGTGTTTGCACATCCACTCAGCCACAGTCTTCAATTTTGGTTCAAGTTCACAATAACACATTACAGTGTCACAAGGATCTTGTGAGAATTAATTACTCATCCAGTGGCAGCAATAGGCATTACTGATTTCTTCATTAGTGATTCTTCAAGCAGACCTTTTCCTTTAGGCTAATAAAACACAGTTTTCTTTAAAAGTACATATGACACATGGTAAATTAACAAAATAACTTCTTTAATCAATCTGTGTATGTTTTAGGATGTTTTCACACTTTACTGTTGATGATTATTATCTCAATCCAAGCCCTGACTATGCTAACACTACCTGGAATAACCCTGCAGAGGATACAGATCTTGCAACCCCGCTCTGCTGCTCTGATGTTAAAGCTGTACCATCTTATGTCAGGTTGCTTTATTTTTCCTGGCCTTCAGCCACCCCCAGTCTCTTACTCCCTTATCTGTCTCTCTGTACTTTCTTCCACAGTCCATATATGCAAAATCTCATTGGCAAGACAATCTTGTCTCCCTTCAGCATTCTACAACCAAACCATAAAAACAAACTCACACAATTTAACAACCTACAAAAGGGATAACAGCTACTCCTTTCCATACAGCACCTTAAACACAAGAACATGAAAATGAAATTTCACTTGAATTCACTCAGTGGTACAGCTGATAGAAAACTTCAGGCAGGTCTCTTTTCTCAATCCCAGCCAAGCCTCTATCCAGCAGACCTTGTTCCTTTGGTAAATTTAATAATAACTAGAGAAAGATTTTTAAAAGCTGTAAAAACTCCACAAAATTATTCAGATTTCGTCCCTGTTACAATTTATTTTTATTTATTAACAAACCTTTTCACACAGAGTATAAATTTTCACATGCAGTCCTTTCTAGAATAAGGCCTAGAAAGTTACAGACACAATTATCATTAGCATGGACTGCATATTTGAGATTTCTTCCTCAATACAGCAAAATCCAGAAATTTAAACATTCCCCAAATTTTAGTAAAAATGAAAATCACTACAGCAAACCTGAGCACAGACTTAGAAGGACAGAATTAAACTTACATGTAATATCAGAACTGAAAAAAATAATTTATACATAAATTATACATAATTTATATTTCCACGCTAATATAATTAAAACATCACATGTAATATCACAAGAGTGAAAAATTAATTTAAATACTTCATTATTTAAATATCCACACTACTGCCTCAGAAATAAATCTCTTGGAAAGACACATTCCATATGCTCTCTTTGGTATCAAAGTTATGAACAGAATTTAGATGCAGAAACAAAACAAACAATGTATAGTATTATGCAGGTAGATCCAAACATCCTGCATATGAAATTATAAAGGAAGTAGATAATTAAAAATTTAAAATACTCAGTAGCTTCCAATAAAGCTACAGAAACAGCTGCTAGTAAGATGTCTGTGAAAGAATCATCTTTGTACTGAATGTTTAAGCTAATCAACCTCCACCCCCAACCACCTCTGTGGGCCAATAAAATACACATTATATCTCTTAACATCCAAAAAATGTACCAAACCAACTTTCAGGAAAGTAGAGCAAGATGCTTTTTAGTAAAAATATTATAACTAGCCCATCTAGATATTTTTCTACTAAATCATTCTTAGTCTTGCAGTTATATGGTACTTCTGACTAGAAAAATCTGGTAAATTATTTCCAAATTAACAAAAAAACCATAATTTTCCTTCCAATCAGACAATTTTCCTTTTGTCTGTGCATTGAAACGTAACTAAGTACACCAATACTCATTTGAATTTTTTTTTCTTTTGTATCATCTAATTGACTTTAGTTGGAAAAAATTATTGGGGCAGGACTACAGGGATGGACAACACAACTCATTTCTGCAATTCCATTTAAAAATTATCCAAACAGCTTGTCACTTTTCTTGGACAAAAATGAAGGATACCAATGTCTGTTCCACAAGATAGAAGAATATCCTAAAAACAGACTATCCCAATAAACAGAACATATTAAATAGCTTCTACAAGATCATTTGTATTCCAAGCTCCATTAGCAATGCAGATAATGGGAATATTTCCTGCTAACTCTCCAACTCTCACAGGAATTCTAAGTCTTACTACCTTCACCACATTCTGCTTTACCAGACATTGTTGCCTATCCTATTATAATGCTAAATTGTTACTTTCAGTTATTAGCTATTGCTTAAAGAAGCAGCAAACAGACACGATTTTGCTAGGATTCCAGCTAAGTATATAAAATGTCTATCCTGACTCTACAATACTATGCCTAAAACCTAGTAAAATCCTTCAAGAAAATTCACCTGTGCACAGGTGAATTTAAAGGTTGCTTTATTCCCCCTATTTGCCTAGAAACAAGATGCTCAAGATGGACAAATAATGAAGTTTTGAACAGTATCTAGATCTTCCTCTGACCCTATTCCTGCTAGAATGCACAGCAAATGAGCAAAGGAAAATGCTGACATCATTTTACCCCTATGGAATTGCTCTTACGTGGAAGAATAACAAATAGCAACATCAAAAGCAGTGGGGAATGCTGAAATATGCCTATGAAACAGGCATAATAAGGTAAGAGAAGTTCAGGGCCTCCATTTTTTCTTCTTGAGTCACATATGGATCTCTTTGACCCTTACTTTCCTTCCAATTGCACTGCTCATGAGCAGAAAAGCTGGAGGGTCATACACCCAACCCAAATTTACAAAATCTGTAGACTCAAAGGGTCTGAATGCCAACGGTGCCCCAAACAGACAGATAAAGTTCTGTCACTGTACACGTGTTAATATCTGTCAAGCAGAACATGAGGCAATGGTGGGGATATGCACTGTTGAGGCTTTTAATGGCCTGTCTCAGGACTACCCCTATAATTGTCAAGTCTTTGAAAATAAATAACATTATGAACAGATAACATGCTACTCATTTTATTCAAGTCACTTACATCCCCTCTTATATCTCAATGGTGAAGAGAGAAGATTTTGATACCTATATGATATGTTTTATTGACTAGAAGAGAATGATTGTACACTACCATTTTAGCATATCCATACTAACAAGAAACAGCAGATGGAGGATTAGTACAAAATAAAATCTGTACAGTTACATGTCAAGTAACAGTCAAGTTCCATGTCATTTACTTTTGTAAGGCATATTTTTGCCTTAAATAATAAAGGAAAACGTCAATTACAGGCTACCATGGATTGTGAGGAGTTTGCAATACCTAGGGTTTAAGCACTGCAGTGAAATACTTTGCTTTACACAATTATCTACTGAATCATCACGAGTTCACTTTTGACAGTTAAGAAACCAAAGTCAATCGGCAATTCCTACTTCATTCCAGGAATACAGAAGAAATAGACAGTGTACAATAGAAACCATAAACATTTCAAAGGGTTTGAATGAAGAAAAGCAACTACACGGACCACAGAGGCCTCTGATCCCAAGCTTATAAATTACAGCCCAAATCACTTATACACAGAAAACATCAGGCTACAGGAATGCATTTTATTTGAAAGGAAGGACAAGCAAATCGTACTATTTTCACCCTTCAGATCAGTATCAGGTACTGCAATGAGTAATTAAAACAAAGACAAGACAGAAAAAAAAAAAAGCACCGCACTTTGGCTTTCTTCAACTTTCATAACACGATTCAATACGTGTACACTTTTAATCGAGACGACACGACGAGAGGATGGAAACGAGTTTGCCGGAGCGAAGTGTCAGTTTGTGTCACTTCTGCATTCAGCTGTAACCTTCGCCAAACCTTGTCCCCCACCCCGCCCATCGCCCGCGAGAGGCCGCGGCCGGCGGTCCCGCCCCAGCGGCGCCCGTCTCCCAGCGCCCATAGGCTGCGGCTCCCGTCAGTCTGCCATCAGCCCAGCTCCGCCTCCTCCAGCGGCAGCAGCCCTAGCCCTCCTATCCGCCTTTTGCCTTCAATAGGCCCTAAAGGACAATGCTGCTGGAAGGAAAAAAAAAAAAAGAAAAAAAAGAAAAAAAAAAAGAAGAGGGGAGCGAGCCCCGCTAGAGCGGCCCCCGGGGCAGCGCTGTGAGGCCGCGGCTCAGCCGGGGAGGTTTCCATCGGCCCCAGCCCGTCCCCAGCTCCCCCTCCCCGGTGCGCGGCCGCCGCTGCGCTCTGAACGCCCGCTCAGGATGAAAGGTCACGGCGTGAGCACCAGCCGGGCCCGGCAGCGCTACAACCCCGTCACCTCAACCTCGGGGTCAGGCGGGGCAGGCGAGGCGCTGCCCGGATCGGGATCTCCCTACTCCGACCCCGAACCGCCGCATCCTCCGCTTTGCCGTCTGCTGGCGCCGGATGACACCGGCGCGGGCCGGCACCCGCGGCGGGTGGGTTCTGGGTGCCGCCTTTTCTTCCCTCCTTCTCCTCCCCTGCTCCCTGGCGTGAACCAGCCCGAGGACACCGAGCCGCTGCTCCCGCTCCAGGCTGGCGCCTTCCTCCCGGCCGCGGAACAAGCCGCTCACCTGGCGCCGGGTCCCGCCGGGATGGAAGAGCGCGGAGCCGGCGGCAGCCAGGGAGGGCTCAGCTCCCCTCCCGGGCAGCGCTCTGACCGGGGCACCCCGGCCGGGCCCCCCGCCCCGCCCCCGAGCCCTGCCCGCCGCCGGCCGGCAGCCGCC
Organism: Molothrus aeneus; assembly: GCF_037042795.1. Taxonomy (NCBI): domain Eukaryota; kingdom Metazoa; phylum Chordata; class Aves; order Passeriformes; family Icteridae; genus Molothrus; species Molothrus aeneus. Next base: position 61,873,394 of record NC_089649.1, on the reverse strand, counting down.
CCCCGCCCGGCCCCCGGCGCTCCTGTCACCCCCTCCCCGGCCCCTTCCTCCCGCGCCCCCCGGCACGCTCCCGCCGCGCTGCGCCAGGCGCAACCCAAGAGCGGGACGCGCCGTCCCGGGAACCCGTCCTCCCGGCGGGCCCAGGCCCGGCCCCGCAACTCCTCCTCTTCCCGGGCTGTTAGCGGAGCGGGCAGGGATGCGCGGGCCTTCCCGGCCGGCCCCGAGCCGCCGGCCCGGCGCTCCTGGGGGTCCAGCCCGCCTGTCCCAACGCAGCGGTGGGAAGGAAGCGGGGGAGGGGAAGGGCGCCCGCCGCCGCCTCCCGGCTCCGTCCTCCCGTTCCACGGGCAGGGCGGCTGCCACTCTCCCTCCCTCCCTTCAGCCCTGCCCCTCCCTCTGCTCCCCGGGCCCGCGGCGGGCATTTACCTGCCGTGGTGGCGCAGAGCGGGGCCCTGGGGCCTCTGGCAGCCGGAGGAGGCAGCGGACTCCGTCCCGCTGCTGCCGTCCCCGAGTGAGGCGGGCGGGACGGAGCCGGGACCTGCCCCGGGAGGCGTTACGTAAACCGGCGGCGGCGGCGGTTCCAGCGCCACGGGGAGGGAAGGAGGGAGGGAGGGGGCCGGGCCGGCCGCTCCGTCACCCGGCAACGGGACTCAGCGCCCCGGCGGACCGCGCCGCCGGCTCCGCCCCGTATCCCTCCGCCCAGAGGGCGGCCCGGATCCCTGATCCCGATCCGTGGGGCTGCGCCGGGCGGGAGGGAAGGGGCTAGCGACCATCGCGCCGGTGGACGGGCGATGACGGGACCGGTCCGCTCTGCTCTGTCCCGTACTCATCCCTGTCCCTATCTCTGTCGGCCGCAGGGCCCGGGCACGGGCGAGCCGCCTTCATGTCGGGGCCGCGGCGCAGGAAGGGCGGGGGAGGAGGGGAAGTGTCCTTTGCCCTGGTTGTACAGCCTCCCGCCCGCCGGAGAGCGCCGCGCTGCCCGCCGGCCGCCCCGTGAGGGAAGCGGCGGGCGAGGCGCTCGGGAGGTACCGGGCGGGCGGCGGCAGCGGCGCCGGGCCGCGAGGCCGCCGCTGAGGCGGGAGAGGCGGCGGCCGGAAGCTCCCGCGCCCCTCCGGAGGGCTGTGCCGCCGGGAGGGGAACACCCAGGCAGGGCCGGAGCAGGAATGCGAGGGAGGGAGCGGGGGATAATGATGGAGCGTAGCGGTGTTTGTCATGTGAGGTCCTTTTGAAATCCTGAACGACTCTGAGAGCGAGGTTAGCAAATAAAAGTTTATTTTACTGCTCAATGAAAGCCCGTCTGGAAGGGAAGTCGTCTGTTAGGGGATTGTTGCCACTGAAAGTCAGGTTTAGTAGGTGAGCTCCTCGGGAGCCGCGGGGATTTTGTTCCAATTGATTAAATGCCAGTTTAATCACAACTGTTTACACAACCGTGGAGTAATGAAAGGGTAACATTTTTAGCATAGTAGATGGATGAAAATGGGCCACTGTAAGGCTGAAAATATGACAAGACACACCAAAGTACTCATTAAGCTTCTTAATTGGGAAAATAATGATGCCCTTTTCAGGTGTACACTACCACCCCACATTTCTCAAATACATGAACACATACGGGCCTAAGGAAAGTCAATATTATGTAAGACGTCAAAATAAGTCTTCTGTCTGTGTAATCCTGAGGTTTTCTTCCTTTTGTTCGCTGCTCAACGTGTGGCTCCTAGAGTTCCAAAATGCAGTATGTCATCCATGTTGGCTCACACTGCTCCTTTTGTGCACAGCATCTTCAGTCAATGGAACCATGATTGCCTTTGAGAACATGATCCCCCAGTACCGGATGTGGTCCCATTTAGGCCTTTCAACAAGTTAAGTCTGTATATAAAAAATACATCTCATAAGAAGCATGAATGCAAACACTGCCTCCCAGCCTATATACTCATTTCCTGATACAGAGCAACATTATTCTTATTTTTGTTTTAGCTAGGGTTTGCCAATTTTGAACATCCTTAGCACTTAATTTAGTCATAAATCCGACTTAGACTAGCCAAAAGTTAAGTATGCAAGATTGTGTAGCTACATGAACTACCAGCATTCTCTTAAATGTCGCTGAGGCAGTAATTGATGTCGTATGAACATGCTGTTAATCAGTTACTTTCTCCAAACCTTGCAGGAGTATTTTGGGAGAAATCTAAAGAGAAAGTAGTGCTTTAAACTGTGTGATAAAAGGACAGAATTGTTCCCTGAACTATTTAATTACTGTTCAAGTTATTTTCTTGTTATGAAAAGCTGAAACTGAAAAGCTTTGGGGGAAAAATCCTGCTGACTGTTTTCTGCTGAGTCATTCCCCGGGTTTATCAGAAGCGTTTCACCACCACTGTAACACAACTCGCGCCAATCGCAATCAAATCTCCTTTTGTTCAGGAGCTCAGAATTTGAATCCCCCTTTTCAAGGTAGAATAAGATATACTAAAATATGAGGCACCTGGGATCTGTCTGTAGTAACAATTGTCACCAATTTAAATCAATCTCTATGCAGTCCTCTGCACATATCCTCAATGTATTAGTAATGTGTATCATCAGTACAAATCCACTCTATTTCACCCTTTCTAAACACTTTTTCTCTGAAGGTTTGTAGAAGGAACAGATGCTCAGAACACTGGTGTTCTCCTAATGGAGCAAATCAGAGCATGGAGGCCAATGACAGATTATTCTGAATATTCACGTGGTTGCTGTGTGACATTTCAAATTGACAGTTCTGGTTTTGTGGTCAGATCTCAGGGATCCCAACAGTGGAACTTTTTTGTTTGTTTGTTGGTTTTTGTTGGGTTTTATTTTCCTAACAACCCAGTTCTGATCTCCATTTGGCAAGCATTTCAGAAACAGCTGGTACACGACCATATGCCGTGCTGGCACTGCTGTGAGCTTATTTCCCACTTGTCCTCCTGGTCAATCAGAGTAGCTCCATGTGCTGAAGGACAGCTGGTCCCTTGGCATGCAAAGCAGCTAATGAACTTTTCCTCCAAAAAGCTGTAGGGACAGAGCACGTGAGCTGCAATCAGTGGTTTTTGCTTTCTGAAGTGCTATCAAAGATGGAAGTTTTCTATGGGAACCCTGTTTATTGTCTCTGTGTGACAACCTGCACCCTGAGAACAACTATGTGGGTGTGCATGGTAGGTGACAGCACTTGTTTGGAAAATGAAGGCTAAATGATCTGTGCTGAAAAGAATGCTAAACCACAACTGAGTGACTGATGGACTTTAGCTGTCAGCCTCAGCAAGTAGCACTGTTTCCCTTTTTCATTGTGATCCCTGCTAAAAGGGTCTCCAATAAATTTCTAAAAATGTATCCATTTCATAATATATTATTTTTCCCTTTTTCCTGAAAGAGAAATTGCACAGCAGTTCAGTATTACATAGCCTCAGTTTGTAAGCATTTTATTGTCAGCCATTCCTCTTACTTCCTTAAAATCAGTCCGTTTATAATATTCCCTAAAATTTCCTTGTAGGTGCAATAAAAATCCTCTGATTTTCCCTGAGCAGGGATTAAGTATCAGTTAGCTTTGAAAGTCATGATAACCAATCAGTAGACAATTCTCTTGTTCACAGTTCTTAAACTGTTCATATAAAATACTTGATAAAAACAATCTGCCCATTCAGCATTTTAGAAACAGAGCTACAGTACCATTCATGAGGGAACAAATGTAGTTCAAGAACTTAAAAGATCATCTAAATGTGCAGGATCTAAATATATATGTAAAGTCATAATGTGTTTTTAAAATCTAGAAAATGGATGGACGATAATGTAAACTGAAACGGAATATCCAACAGACTCATGATGAGTTTTATTTGAAATCTTGATGCACAGATTCAAAATTATAATTTTCTCTTTGAAACGACTTTTCTTAATTCTATGAAGGCTTGCCTAACTTTTTTACTTCTTTTCAGGATCCATTTCAGGTTTTGAGCAAAGACGTTCACACCTCCCAGAAGTAATAACTTGGTTCAAATGACACATTCAAAAGGCATTCCTCAGCACTAGATCAGGTTTCAGATGCCTTTTTACTGATCCCTCTTTCCTAATAATATCCCTGTGCTGTACCAAAAACCAAGCTGTACATACCCACAGAATCAGAGGACCACTCTGTTGTCAGCATCAAGGACCTCATCTACTGCAGTGAATGGAATGTGACATTAAATTTTAGTGGGGCTTTCATTAGGTCACAGTTCAACCCTTTTTCTTTCAGACTCCTCTCAAAGAGGTTTCAATATCTTTAATAGGAACACACTAGCGTGGTGAGCTTGGAAGATCTGAGTCACTTGAAAAATCAATTGCATAATTCAAAGTAAATTTCTTTTCTGTTTAATCCAACTTGATCACTATAACCTCAAAATGTATTTTTGTTTTCTTTGAACAGAAACTGCATGTAAGAAACTGTCGCAGAAACTGCAGATCAGGCAGTGCTGTTCTGTAACAAGTGTCTGGGCTTGGTGTTGGTATTTCTTCAGGACTCTACTTTTTAAAAAATTATTTGGCTTCAGTATTACTCTTACCCTTTTTCATCCTGCAGCACTAACAGTTGTGAAACCCTAATAGTACCTTGAGAAACCCTTGGATAGCCCAAAGTAATACATGAACAGTACTGTCTCAACATGGTGCTGTGTGCCTAAAACAGACCACCTGAGGTCTATTGTAAAAAGTACTCAGAGAAAATTATAAAGAACCATGATAATTGTCTGCAGCAGTTTGGACAAACAGCCAAGCAATACAAAAATATTAGAAAAATGAAAACATTACACTACATAATGAATGTAAAGGTCCAAGTACCTAGATACAGCATTTGAAACCATACACCAAGGAATAGCTTTCACTTGTGGCGTAAGCAAAGGACTACAGGAAGTACAGTGTTACAAAAATAAAACCATTTTCACAAGTGATGAAATACAAAGCAAGTATTACATGCAATTGCATTTTAAGGACAATTAGTCACCATTAAATATACCAGTGTCTCAAAATCTGATCGTTTTTTGTAATGCATATGTAGAAGAATTTTATGTCATAATGAGGTATGAATTTAATTGCATTGTATTTGTTGCTACATCAGCTATTGTCAAGCTATTAAGTTAATTACATGTTAAGTTTTAAAGTAGATGAAACACATTATAACATCTGTTTTTTCCTATATACTACAGCCATTCCAGAATTACCATGTTGGAAATGTCTGAGGTTTTGGCAGCTCACTGTCTTACAAATAGTTCATGAATACAATTAAACATCCTTGAGTAGCCTGCAGCATCAGCATCCAATCCTTGTCTTGCTCATCAGAGATACAACATTGTTCTACACTAATTCCACCATTTTTTTCACTACATATTGACTGTATTCTCAGGCAGTGAAAATGCTGAAAACAGAGTTGAATGCATTCTCATAGCTGATGATCTGGCCACAGATTTTGGAATGAATGTACTACCATCTTTATTAATGATCTATAAAAAATGAAAGGTGAAAGAAACACTTGAAATTCTATTGAGTTCTTAAAGTAATTGCACTGAAGGTATTATTCTTTTCCTTAGCATTTTCTTAACAAGATATTCTATTGCAGACCTTGGTAATAGAAAAGTAATCCCTTGTGTATTAATGGCTTATTGTCCTGGCACTTTGACATTATGTTTTGACTGATCAAAAAGTTTTCTTATCTGATCCCATAGTAAAAAACTGCAAAGCAAAAAGGTTGCATGTTTTCAGATGCTTTAAAAAAAACAAAAAAAAACCTCCTCAAACTTGGTTTGGTTTGAAAGCTGAGACTTGAAAGTGAAGGAATCTGTATACACGACTTACAGACTGTAATAAGATTATTATTGTTGTTCTTAGTAATAAAAGTGTTGGTATTTTTATTTGTGTGAACTTTTTTTATCTGTGTGGGAGCAAGAGGCAAAATGGCCATTGCTGCTTTCTGATAGAGCTGATGGGCTGGGAAATGCTGCCATTAGAAATAAATAGCTCCTTCTGTAGATATCAAAGGACTGTTAAGAGTGACTGATTAATACTAGTAGCCATTACAATGAGTTCATCTTCAATAGGGGAAAAAGTCAGGTTTGAAAAAAGCAGCATTTAAAAACGGGTATTGAATCCCAACCAAATATACTACTATTTTGATATTAAGGGGAAAAAAAATTGGCAGTACATGCAGAACTCTAGTATCTGCATTTCCAAAGCTGCTCTAGGAAGAGATTTCTAGCTGCTGTGATTGACTACAAGGCTGTCAGCCTGAAATAGAAACCATTTGAACAGCACGAGAGAAGGAGAGGGTATTTTTCTGTCAAGAAGTAGCTAATATTTCAATATTCTCCAACTAGACTGATATGCTCTCAAAAGTATATTTCATGATATTTTGGCTTGTAATTCTAACTGAATTAGATTAGATGCTCATTTAAAGAGTTACTCATTGGAACTTGTTAATGGGAAGAAAACTACCTCACTTTCCAAGGCTGGTTTATGTGTTTATGCTAAAAAGGTGTTTTCTCTCAATAGTTATCACTGTTGAGATGAAAACTACTTGCTTTCTGGTTTCATTAGCATTTTTTTGTTAAAATAGGGTTGCCTTTTGAGTTTGATACTATTTCAATATCAACTGTGAAGGGAAAAAAAAAAAAAGTAGGCATGGCTTTAACTGGCTGAACAGAGATTGCTGTCTTGGTGTTGAAACACCCCCACACATTTTGGCAGTTGAAGAGGTCATGAAATAAATGAACATTGAAATGCCTAAACCCAGCCAGGTTTTCCAGGTGTAAGGCGTTCACTTGTAGGGGTCATTTCCCCTAAGAAAGTTGTTTTTTTTTTTTTCTCTGAGGCTGACTGCAGGCCATACTGTGTTCACATTACGTAGGGAGGAGGCACTAAAGACCAAGCTAATCAAGCTATGCAGGGTGGTACAGCAGAGGGGAATATTAGGTGGCAGGACTGGGCCACAAGTACAGATCACAGATGGGAGTGTAATCCTACAAGATGGATTGTTTGAACATTATTTGTTAAAGGAGTAAAATGACTGCAGTCACATTAAATAAGAGAATAGTTTATTTCTCAGAATAAATATTTTCCTCCTAAATGTAAATGTCAATATTCATGGCATTGAATAAGAATTGATAGCCAAAGGCATTGCTTTCTGGCTTATTGCAATGTTTTGATTTTACAGATTTTTATTCCTGGGAGCATACTTTCATAGATGCATGTTCTTCTGTACAATGAAGAGTATTTGACTTTTAACTTTTCCAGGTAGGAAATCATATCCTTAAGAAACCAGATGAAAATTCCATGCTTCAGTCTGGTGCATTAAAGTGATTCCTGTATTTGGAATTGAAGTATTGCCGTGGCAAAAAATATTATGACAACATTTCTTCCATAGTCAATGAAAAACTAAAAGGCCCTGTAAAAAGGAATTCAGGGCACCTGTGTGAGGCACCAGCTCCTCTGCTCTGACTGCCTACGTCTGCCAGCTGATCCAGCACTCCCACATGCTGAAATGGAGCACTGCTTAGAGCTCATCAATGCAAAACGTTTTTGAAAATCATCTGAAGAGTCAGCAGGTTTGGCTTTGCCAGAGCAAACTTTTGACACCAAGACATTTTTACAAGTAGGAGCCATGAGAGGCTCCCACTCTCACATCCACATGACTGTTCTCTCTTCCCACTCCTTGAAGCCAGTGTGGCTCCATCCAGGTTTCCTGCCAGGGATGGTTCTTGGCTTGTGCTACCTCCTGATCATGCTGGGCAGCTGTTGTTGGCCAGCTGTGCTGATAGTTAAGTACTAGGTAGTCCTGTGCAAAGGTACCTGTTGATTTGGGAATTTATCCTGGAAGACAGAAATGTGTTTTCTAGGCCTAGTCTAGGATCTTTTCAGTCTTGAGTGAGCTGAGCCCACCAATTTTGATTTTCCCAAGGAATGAGCAAATGGTAGAATGCCCAAGGCTACAGCTACTCTCCATCCCTCTGTTGCAGCTAGATTATTGTTCAGAAAGGAAAGACAGAACCAAGAACAATATAAAACCAGACCCAAACTCCCTTTATCTTGTTGCTGAAGAAATGGCATGTCTTGGGATTCAAACTCTGTTTCCATTTATATGTATGCAGTTTACCCAGTTTTGCAGTGCAAACTGTGAATGCTGTCTCTATCTCATGAGCGAGTTACTGAGAGCTGAAAGGAGGGAGATGTGAACCTCATCCCAAGGTATTCTCTACACTACTGCTTGGAGCAGTCTTCTGGAAGAGCTCACTCCACATGCAGGATAAGAGTGCTAATGTCAGCTGGGAGTACTAAATGGAATTTGGGCTAAATTCAGAGCTACTCATGGATGTTAGGTGTGGGGATGGCCTCTCTGGGGATGAACTTAGGCGTTTCTTTCTCAATTACAACTTTAAGAGTTCAGTTTGGGATACTTTTAAGTATCTGGAGGGGTGGGCTCTATATAGAAAATTTTGAAGTCCAATATGGAGATTCTAGTAAATTTTAAGCTCTTCCATGGATATTAGGTGACCTGAATAGCTCTCTTGGATTTTAGACACTGTGCAGACTGGAGCTATTACAAAACTGGCAGGAAGACCAATGAGCAGAAATAGGCTCTCATAACTGAAACATGGTTTTTACCCTCTCATCTTCAAGACATGCACATTTGGAAAAGTAAAGAAGGCAGTTTCCTTGCTTACAATCACCTAATTTTAAATGAGGGAGTAAATTTGTGTAGGTTGGATTCAACTCCTTGCTGATGATATTTGATACATTTTCTGTATGTTTGTGTAGTTTTCCTTCTGTGAATGAAATTATCCATCTATATGATACTATAGTCCATGTTCCTTGTTTCATAGATTCACCACCAACTGCCTGGTAATATGTCAGTGAAAGTGAGGCATTCAACTGCAATTTCTTTTCTAATGTAGCATTGAAAGTGAGGTATTCAGCTGCAATTTCTTTTCAGCAAACTCTTAACTGACTTTTCTAGACAGTCACTGCTTGTCTTTATTTGTGACAAGGGAGTTTTGAAAACTGTTCCGTGAGCTGGTGGTAGAAAGTACTTCCAATGTACATGAAAAGTACCTCCTCATTTGTTTTACAAAGAAAATCTAGCAGTAGCTCAGCTGAAATTTAATAACTGCCTGGTTTTACTGCTGCTGCTGGTCTCATCCAAAGTCAATGGTAAGTGCTCACTTTTTTCTGGGATTGGTCTCGAATTTGGATTATGTGATTATTTGCATTATCTCTTCTGCTTTGTACAGAATTATGTACAGTTATGATACAGCTGTATTATGTACAGATGATAACAAGCTCCCATGATTTAGTAATTATTTTTTTAAACTATAGATGCAGAGAACATTTTAATTGCTTACCACCCCATTTCAGGTGTTCACCTGAGTCGTGTCTCACTGGGGGCAGGCAGGTTTTGAGTTTATGCAGTTGTATGTTAAATCAACATTCTTCTTTGCTTGTGATGTGGATTTAGGGAGATTTTTCTTTTAATTCCATAATGATTGGATTCTCTAGTGCACTGCTCTTATTTTTCATGGTGGTGGATTTTGTAATACCAGCTGAGATTATATTCCTTTGGGACACCTGTCATTTGCATAAGGCACTGAAGGTGCCTGTTCATTTCAGCTAGCAAGTAATCTTGTTCCCACTTAACTTGAAATACATTGTTCTCTGTATCCTAATTTTGGCTTTTACAGTTACTTGTTTAATTGCATTTGGATTACTCTGCACCGTGTTGTAATACATTATATTTAAAATCTGCAAGATAAAACATCACCATAAATAGATGCATAGATATGGTCACAATGGAAACATTATGGCTGCTGGAGAGGTTGACATGATTTACCACCTGTCAGGAGTATGTCATCCTTGGCACAGTGTGGTGCTGCTCTGCTGGTAAAAGCTCTGTCTTTCCACTGGTCCTACCAGGCTCTCAGGCTACCCAGGGCTGAATAGAGAGGTTCTACCAAAATATTTCTGCACTCACTGGAATGGTGGCAGAACTCTCCACAGACAGGGTCTTGTGATATTATCACTGCAGCAGCACCCCATTCTTAGAAGGTGTAAAGATTTATGAAGGTTCAAGCTCCGGCATCCTCCCCTTTTTTAACCCTTGAGCTTCTGGACTAATATGCCAGCGTCTCCTTGCAAAGCAATGGCAAATCACTCCTTCATGTGGGAGCAGCAACTTCTGCTGAGATTCATGCACCTCCCGAGCTTCCTTTCATCTACATCCCAAGCTTGTACAAGATGGTAATGGTGGTATGACAGGAATTGTCCTTTTTGGCTGGAACAACACCCATGGTAGTGTATGATAGTTGCAGACAGTATCAGTTGCTGTTTACAGTGGCTGAATGTCTTGGTAAGAAGTTAATGTAATGCCAATGAAAAAAAAGTTTCATAATTTATCTCTTTGGGAAGGTTTTATCACATACAACTGTGAATGCTCCTTTCGTCTTGCATTAGGGCTGTTTCTTTCACTTTCAGTCCCTTTTCCATGTCATAGGAAATCAAAAGAGACATTTATACACCTACAGTATGAGGGACTTCACAAGAAGCCACCACAGAATATTTCCATTTATATGACATTAGAAAACCTGATTCTGAAGATTAAGCATTAGTTAAAATGTTTAGGTTGCATTAAACAATGTGGTGTACATTTGGTTCTGTCAGATCAGAATGCACCCTGTAAATCCCTGTACCTGGAAGGTCTCTGTGGAAGGACCATATGAGCTCTGCCATATTTTGACAGGATATAGCATATATAGAATATTCTAATAGTCTGCCACCTTCATCATGCTGACAACTTATTAAGGACTTCTAGAAAGCACAGAATAACATTTATGCAGCCAATTTGCAGTTCAGACAGATGTCAGGTAAGGTGCTACACAGAGATGAATCTACCTTTACTTGGTTAATATACACAAAGTCCTTATTTCCCTAGAAAGAAGAAAATACTGGTGTTGCAAAGTTTGTTGCAGAGGTGCATAAAAGTGAAAGCAGAAATCCATAAATATACATCCATATGCTACTATATATTCATGTCTATAAATTATATGGGTTTTTCAGCAAGGAGTGGTGAAGGATACATCTCTGCATTTCTCAGTATGTGTACATCATTTCCATGCATGTTTCAAGAGATAAACTGAATTCTTGAAGGTGAATGATAAGGGAGTGGGGGTTGTGGAGGACTGAGATAACACCAGGAGTCACCTGCAGGATATGGAAAGGGTGGAGCTACCAAACTTTCTACATCAGGCCTCACAAATTTGAATATTTAAGTGGTCTCAGTGTTATTTAATATAATTTCAAGTGTCTCATGATCTCATAAATTTCTTTTGGTGTTTTCCAATCACAGGGAAATAATGGCTTACCATGATAAATATTCTTTCATGAATGTGTGTTATTAATCTGCCCCTTCAAGCACTGAAGTGTAGGCTGAGCCTTAACTGTGTGCTCAAGTCTTGATTTCACTGGGATTTAATCACAGGTTAAAGAGGTTTCCTGAGTTAGAGCCAGAAAGATAGTTTACAACTAAAGGACAGGAAGAAAACCTGTTTAGCTCCTAGACTGCTCTTGTCATCCATATATGCATGTTTACAAATCCATTTTCATACAAATCTGGGCAGAATTAGAGCTTGGTAAGAGAAGGGAGTACATCAGAGCCTGCCTCTGAATTTAATTGAACTGAGAAGTCATTGAATTTGGAGAATTGCTTCAAACCCATCTCTTGCAAACATGCTTTGGAATGCCCAGAAGATGCTGGGATGATACCCAAAAGACTGTTAGTAAAACAAAAGCTATTAGCATGTATCACAGTGTGCATCCTGGCAAACAGCTCAACAAAAATTCATATTGATAAAGCCAGTGGGGTCTGGGTCACCAGTGTTCAAGTTCATTCCTTTAAATATTGGAAAGATTTACCAGAAATTGTGTAATGAACCATTTTCATACCAACAAAGTTTCTATATTGCAGAAAATAATGTATTATTATAATGCATAGATTTGATGGCATATAAAGAGAATTTCTTGCACTTACCAAAAACACAGAAAATAAAAAGAGTCAAGGAGTGGTTCATTATGAAATAGATTCCATAATTTGACAAAGAATGTATTAAAATGTATGCCTTAGATTATTTTCTGTGCTGTATCAACAAAAAAAAAAAACCCAGAAATATTTCAAATGTAAAATGTGTGATCAATGGGCATAAATTTAGCTAGTATATACAAAATAGAGACAACAGTAAGAAAAATAGAGACAATTTCAATTAAGCAAGGGTGATCTGGACAAGCTCAAGAAGTGGGCACATGGCAATCTCATGAGGTTCAACACGGTCTAGTGCAAGGTCCTGCACCTGCTTTGCCTGGTGTCATTACAGGCTGGGGGATGAATGGATTGATAGAAACCCTGTACAGAAGAACTTGGGGGTGCTGGTGGATGAAAATTTGGACATGAGCTGGCAGTGTGTGCATGGAGCTTAGGAAGTATCCTGGGCTGCATCCAGAGCAGTGTGGGTGACAAGTCAAGGGAGCTGATTCTGCCCCTGTGCTCTCCACTCTAGTGAGACTCCACCCTGAGCACTGCATCTTGCTTGGGACCCTCAGCAGAAGAAAGCCATGGACCTGTTGGTTTGAAATGAAAGGAAGGGAGATTCAGACTAGTTGTAAGCAAGAAATTTGTTGTGATTAGGGTGGTGAAACACTGGATCAGGTTGCTCAGTGAGGCAGTGGATGCTGGATGAGGCTCTGGGTAATCTGGTCTAATGTGAGATGTCCCTGCTCATTGCAGGAGTGTTGGGCTAGATGAGCTTTAAGGGTCCCTTCCAACCCAAAATAGTCTATGATTCCATGACTGTATATAATTTCTCATCCTGAAAATATTTTGACACATGAATAGTTTCATTTCCATATTCTAGAGTTTATGTAAAAGTTGTGCCATGTTACAGGTAATTATGCAAACCAAAACTTTTTTTTGTTGTCAATGTAATTGTAGTACACTAGTAAGTTTACTAGTACCTTGTAGTTTACTAGTAAGATGCAGCAAGGAACAAAGGGCTCCAAATCCTTGCTTAGTTTGTTAGATCCCATATTTGTGTGCTATTTTCTCTTTCCTAACTTTCAGTATATCTTTCTCAGCAGCCACCCTGTGCATGATGCATTCAGTTCACTACTTTCATGTGATATATCTGCTTATAGTGTCAGAAACAAGGTTACTCAGTGATTCAACCTAATGGAATTACTGGTAGTGTTTGGATCAATTTCTCTATAAATACATAGTGAGGGGAATCTTCAAAAGATTGCTGAACAGATTTATTGTCTCCATTTTGATACTCATAAGTAGGAACAAAATGTTTTATTGAAATATTCTGTATGAAAGTTTGCTTTTATTTAACATGAAACTGAAAAAACATATTCAATAATTTGAAGCTTTGATCTTCACTTGAAATCTGAATTCAGATTTAGATCCAAAATTAGTAAATTGTCTAATAAGCAAAACTGAAGTTTCTGTCTGCAATGGTGGCTCTTGCACAAGAAAAGAAGGTGCAGAAGCGAGTAAGAATTCCACACAACTAATATACAGCAGTTGTTTGCCATTGTTATTTTTCAAATTGCTATGCAAACTGACTTTCTCTCATTTTGTAAAGGAGAAGACTGAGGCACAGAGAGAGAAGGTGGTTTACCAAAGGTTTTACAGCAGGCCAGAGTCAGGGGCCCGAGCAGAAGCCCATTCTCTGCTACCTGGTTCTGCCATCTGTCCACCAGCACCATGGTGCTCATCAGTGATCACTGGGAAACAGAAATCTTCTTCAGAGAGTATTAGCCAGATTTTGCCATAGCACAGGCCTTTTCTTATTCATATATAGGCATTACTTTATCTGACTGGAAGAGTGAAAATGGAAAAAAAAAATGAAAGGAAAATCCCTTCCATTTTTAAGATGAGAAACTGGAACATTATAGTAAAATGTATGCTGCCAGAAACATTTATTCTTCTGTGATCTTTTACTGTTTTCTTAAATGAACAGCTTCACTCCATCCAGCCCTAGTGATTCCCTCTTCATTCCTATGCAAAGAATCAGTTTAGACTGACTCAAGTACTTTCACAGGCAGCCACCAAATTAATACACTGCATTTCCCTGACTTTGCAAATGCTGGTTAGGTCACAAGTTGCTCAGACAAAAAGGTTCTATCGTAAACACCAGTTATTTTCACTTCTCCTCCTTCTCACGGGCAAGAGGAGTGAAATTCATCCACTGACATTTATTTGTGAAATACTGAATCTTGTCTCTTCATACATCATATACCAAATTAACTATGTTAGCTATGTGAATTTTTACATCCCATTTAATTATACTGTTTAAAATGATGTATGCTTACACTGGTATGAAGGTGTTTTACACTGACACTGGTTTTACTTCTGCTAGGAAAAAATAAGCTATTCTTACCCAGCTCCTACACTGGAGATGTACAGCTTTAACTGTACTGATGTAGTTAGGTCAGCACAACTCCCTATTGTAAACAAGGTCTCTATTGCACAGCTAAGGCTAGATGACTCGGGTTTGCACAAGGTCTGCCTGCAGAATATGCACAACCAGTGTAACTCGTTGTGTTTTAATAAACACTAATAACACGTGTCTAATTGCGCCAGTCCATCTCGACATTTCCTGCCTGCCTCTCACTGCATGACTAAGCGCTTCTCTCTCACCACTGAGCCAATTGCTGCCTGCACACTGTGATTAGGGGCAGTCCTGTATCATTTTCACAATTATAGTATATGTCATTTCATACTTGTGGACTGCCAACAAGAGAGCACTGTCCATCCAGAGGAAAAATACTGCCTGCAATCGCTTTCAAGGGCTGAGAGAGGCAAATGTTTACTCACAGGCACAGCTTTTCTGACCATGAATAGTCCCTGTGCTTTCAAAGGGATTAAGCCTGGTAGTAAGTATTTGCAGAATCAATGCCTTGATTAGCATGCTCAAATGGGTAATTTTGCTCTTTGCAAGCATGTTTGAAGGATGCTAAAGCAGTCGTATGATGGTACACATGCATGTTAGATCCTGGTTTGGAATTGCATTTTAATTTTTAAAAAGCTTTGGCAAGCAAACCTCCACTGTCACGTTTACTCCAAAGTGTGTTTTGTGATGAATGTAGTGGTCAGAATGTCACACAGACAAGTACTCCAGTAGAAACCTGCAAATAATCAGATGTGCAAGTAATCAAATTACAATGTTACAAAAACTCATTAAATAATGGGGTCTAGAAACTATGTGTTAGATTTGTTACTGGAATGAACAGATACCATTCATGGAAATTGTAGGATAATTAAAAAAATTGTAGAATATCTGGATTTTAGGGAAAGAAAATTTACATTAATATCTTTTCTGCCTTCTTTTCCATCTCCTCTTAACATGCAGCCAGCTACTACTCTCTGTTTTTGCTCTGTGGTCTTGCTGTCATCTTTTCCTGTCCTCACCCTTTCCATAACTCAGTGCAGCACTAGATCCAAGAAATCAGTTTTGCCTGCTACTATGAATTCTGTACTGTTTTTGAGTGCTTCTCTCAGCCAAAAATCAGTTCTTCAACTTTGGCTGTTCTTGTTTCATCCTACAATTAATCCTTTATAGGTCACTAGGGAGTTTAGCCACAGAGGAACTCACTTTCTCTCTTGTAAGAGGAAATGCCCTTGAAGGTGTCTTGAACCCTTTCCAGGGAGCTTTGGGAAGATAAATAGCATGTCTGTGCTGTCCACATTGATCAACTGCAAACTTTGCACCTTCTTATCTTCCCTTGTCCACAAAGCCTGCCTGTCACTGTGCACATGCAAATGCAGCCTCAATGGGTGGCTCTGTAATTGAGAAATTCAGATGTATGTGGTAGCTGCACCATAGCTCAGCTTCACCTCTTTCCAAGCATGGTTGATGCCCCTCCACTCCAAAAAGTTGTTGAGACCCCCACACTGAAGATGTACTTGGTGCTCAGCACCTGAATTATGAACACAGTTCTATATTTTGTGAGTGTGATTAAAAGCAGTCACATCATAGGGAACTGGATTTGTAGAAGATTTTGCAAAGGAGGTAAGTTATCCTACAGCAGTTGTACATTGCATGAACTTAATGATGTCTTTGTTCTATGAACTGTAATAATTAAAATCTAATCCACAGTAGAATCAATAGATGGTGCCATTATTTTCACTAATGTATGCACACAAATAAGAGTATAGGGAGAAGCTATAAGTATATGTGATGAGGTGAATGAAGCCTTTGATAATACTTCACTTGGTATTTTCATAGTTGAGGTACATTTAGGTACTGATAAACATCATTTAATGTTACTAAATTAAAATTAATAATCTGAAAAGGAAAACTGCTTAACAACAGCAGTTCAGTATAAAAATATCTTAAGAAGGGAAAAAGAGAAAAGAGCACATATAGGTAAGCAATGTCATACTGCTGCACAAAAATAAACATCTTATGAGGATGTCATACAAGAAATGTTGTATGTAAATAAAACCAAACAATCCTTCCACACTACTTAGCTTTCTGAATGTTTAAACTTCAAAATTGATCATGTTCTTGTTTTTTTGCTGATCAATGGGAGCAGGAGTCCAAGGACAAGCAACAAGATTGATTGATTCCCTTCCTTGACAAGTCAGGACCAGAACCACTAACAGATGCTGCAGAGAAGCTCACTGTGCACACTTTTGGCCCACATCATGTACATCAGTGTAGCATGTTCATAAACTAAGGGAGTAGGATATTGTTGACCTGAATGCCACAGAAAGCATTTACACTCACAAGAAAAATATCTCTGTTTAACAAAACAACACATGACTTGCATAAACTGGGGCTGAAAATTTAGGATTCAAACATGCTAGAATATCCTGAATTGAAAGAGTCCCACACAAGGATCATCCAGCCCAACTCCTGGCCCTTCACAGCACTATCCACAAGAGTCACACCATGTGCCTGAGAGTGTGGTCCAGAAGCTTCTTGAGCTCTGTCAGGTTTGATGTTGTGACCACTTCCCTGGGAAGCTGTTCCAGCACCCAACCACCCTCTGAATGATGAACCTTTTTCTAATATCCAACCTAAACCTCCTCTGACTCAGCTTCAGGCCATTCCCTGGGGTCCTGGCACTGTCACCACAGAGCAGAGATCAGTGTCTGCCCCTCCTCTTCCCCTCATGAGGAAGCTGTAACTGCACTGAGGCCTCCCCTCAGTCTCCTCCAGGCTGACCAGATCAAGTGACCTCAGCCACTCCTCCCCTCAAGGCCCTTCACCATCTTCACTGCCTCCTTTGGACATTCTCTAATAGTTTAATGTCCTCCTTTTATTGTGGCACCCAAAACTATCCCCAGGACTTGAAGTGAGACCACCACAGTGCAGAGCTGAGCTGGAGAATTCCCCCCTTGCCTGGCTGGTGATGCTGTGCCTGATGTCCCCAGGACAGGGATGTCCTTCCTGGCTGCCAGGGCACTGCTGACTGTTGTTCAACTTCCTGCTGACCAGGACCCCAAGGTCCCTTTCCATGGCACTGCTTTCCAACATCTCATTCCCCAGGCTGTCTGTATATCCAGAGTTACCCCCTCCCAGGTGAAGAATCTAGAACTTTTTCTTGTTCCATTCATATGGTTGGTGATTTTTCAGTGCTCATTTCTCAGGGTCTCTCTGCAGGGCCTCTCTTGCCTTTGAGGGAGTCAACAGCTCTTCCCAGTTTAGTGTGATCTACAAACTTACTTAGTCTAGGGGTATATAAGGGTCAGCATAGCATAAAACAACTTAAAAAGAAATTATTTGGGGCAATATTGAAAGAGTAAGGCATGTCCCTCCTGAGCCAGACTGTCACAAGCAGCAGCAGGCAACAGAAGACTAGACTAGGAGCCCACAGCCTGAGTTCAAGTCCTTCTGTTCTTGATCTACTCAGCAGAGTGAAGAGGTCAGTGTTTCTCTTTGTTTCCCTTCCCACTGAAGTTCTAGGTTTCTCCTTTCTGAGAAAGATGTTTTGACGTTTTTGCCATCTTTGACTTTTATCTCTTTGGAGCCAGACCATCTTTCCCATAAAGTTTAGCAGAATGTGTCTCTGGGTCTTTGTGTGAGACTTGAGACACTGCCGCAATTCTAATTTGGCAGGAAGGAAATGAGTTTCGTTCTTAGGCAGGGAAATGATCCCAAATATATGTTAACATCTGAAACTTGAATTTCAACAAGTGGCTGTTTGCTTCTGGGGCATCTACTTCAGCATGCCATTGACTTCACAGGACGTGTGCTGGGGACTGAAGCTGTGCATATGCTGCAGGCAGCTTTCCTTTGGCTGAAGATACAGAAAGCTGGAGTGGCATTAACAGCTGCCTGAAGCACAGGTTACAGTAAAGTATATCATGTTCATATCATCATTGCATACCTTGGATTCCACTGGAAGCCTGAAGTCTGGGAGTGAGGAGAACTCTTTGGACCATAAATACATTAGCTTGGCGTGATGAACTATGTGAATTTGTCCTTCAGTTAAGGGTAAAGAAGAAAGCACTTTAATTCCACAGTCATATTCTTGAGACTGCTATAGTGCAAATCAAGACAGGATTTTTTCTCTTGTCCCAGAAAACTTGGAGACATTTCTGTCTGTAACATATACTACTGAAATTCTCAATACATGTATATATCTGAGGCAAAGTTAAATGTAAATCTTCATTCACAATCAAACTTAAATAATAATTTGTAAGTGTGCTTACAGCTATGCCTGCAATGATAGTTCTTTATTATTCAATATGTATTTTGTAGAGTATTGTCAATTTTTTTTTAAGGGGGAATAGAAGAAAAATTGTAGAAACAAGTAAGAGATAATTATTAGAAACCCAGGGAAAAGAGAATTTTGGTTATTGTGGTGCTTGGACACTGTAGAGAGGAAATGGAACAAAAAGACACAGAGGATCAAAGAGGAGGGGAAAAAAAGGCATGATGCTTTTATGAGGGAAGGACTTTGCAGCAAAAGAAATGTTTCACCTTCCCTAATACTGAATTTTTCATATGGCCAAAATGAACATAAGGAGGAAAATAAAGTCAGAGGTAGAAATCCATCTGACTGAGAATGGATCCAAGAGATTCTTCATATGTTATTGTTGAAATTCAGTACATAGTTGGAAGATACAAATTTTTAAAAATAATGCATATTTTAGAGTAATTATATCCACAAGTACCAGAAGCAAGTTGAGCATAAGCAGAAATGCTTCACTGCTTGCCCTAATAAGGAAAAAAAGGGCATAATATGATGTATCTGATTGAAAATATGTCCTCTTTTCTCTCTCATTCACTGTCAAAGTCTAACAAACTTATTTGCATTCACTTGTCCCAAAATTTCTGATAATTTTGTCACTTGCGGCCAAGCCTCTGTGCCTTGAAACACAACATTGTCAGATCATCCAATCAAAGTCTTAGCTGCACCATTTACTGTACAAAAATTGAGATTAAATAAACAAATTCTGGAAATAGGGCATTAGAGTGTTTATTTGCTCTTGGAAATCACAGTTGTTTTTTACCTTAGCAGAAAAATTGCCCTGCAAAGCGATTTCCGACCCTTGATTCAGCACCCTGCTTCGGCATCATTCCCAATCCCTGTTAATCCTGGGCATAAAAACCACCCGAGGCTACTGCATGCTGCTGCAGAGCACTGCACTGTGGGTCAAAGGGACAGCCCTTCTCACCTTTCTTTACTGCCCTCTATCAAACAAATGATTTTGAGATGTTGCAAACATTTGGAGTGAATAGAAGAGAGCCTGCCCCCACATGCAGAGTGTTTCCAGTGAGCGGCACGGGGCTGTGCAGGTTTCACCTGTGCATTAGCTTATCCGTGGGCAGTTCCAGCAAGGCTCAGAACATGAGGTCCCTCTAGCAGGGTTTGCAAAAGCTAATCCACAAAATGTTTCTGCTCATTGAGTCATGTGCTTGAACATGTGGAAATTAGAAACTAGCTGAACCTTTTTATCTAATTGCTAAATTGAGCTTTGTGTACTTCAACTGAAAGTAGCGGAGGGGCCCTTCCCACCGCTCAAGGTAGTTGTTGGACTGTGTGTGGGCTGAATGGGCCATTTAAAACAGGTACTTCTTTAGTGCATTTCTCTGATAGAGTATATTGAGTGAATTTTTTTTCTTTAATTCCCATCCTGTATTTCTCTTGTAAATTTATATATGTATTTGTGCATGTTTCAGTGATGTTTGGGCATGAGTATCTTGAGGATATTTTTATACAAATGCAGGAGCACACATATTGACAGAATGGAATGTTAGAAAAAAAAGAAATATTAATGATATTTTTTTTTCTGTAAACACCAGTAATTTACAGAAAGATCTTCTGTAAGTGTTATCAGTTTGTGCTACTGTAACTATTACTATCAAATTAAGTAGGAACACTGCAGTAGCTCCTGAGGGCACTAGTCATAAATCTGTAAAACTGTGAAGTCTGTGATACTTGCTGCAAGGTTATCAGTGGCTCTGGAAAAATGTGTTCTGCTGGGGAATGGGGGAGGCCGCCAGAGATAGCTGCTTGCTCTTTCTGCTTGATTAGACGCCCAGACCCTGACGAGAACAGCTGGCCTTGTCAAATGCAACATGCCAAGGCCAAACATGGCTGAGCATGGAGAGCTGTTCTTAACTCATGAAGTATGGCCCCAGCCCTGCAAGGACTGCGAGCACAAGCTCTCTGAGCTGTACAAGAGCATATGAGTAATGCCCAAGTCATCTAGCAATAGACACAGAGCTGGAGAGGACATTTAGGTGCCCACATGCAACTTTGTTATCTGTTGACAAATCTCTAAAATTTGAGCAGAACTGAAGGATTAAATGAGGAAACCCTTTTGTAACTAAAAAAAAAAAAAAAAGGCATTGACGTAGTCTGAAACAGAGCTACCCAGAGTCCTGCTAAGGCACTTGGTAGGGCTCAAGCTGAAAGATCAGCCCAAGCACAGAGGAAACTACTCAGTGAAGCCCTACGCACTTTCCCAGTGAGTTATCACTGTGCTGCAGCTTTGTAACTGCAGACAAAAATACCACCCTGCAGCAAGCATGCCCTGAGTGAAGCAACACAGTTATTGATGCAATCTTGGAAGTGCCAGCAGTGCCTGAGGTTTTCCTTTTGGTTTCTCTGTGCAGAATCCAGCTCTGAGAGATCCTGACATTTAATTCTGGAACTCCCCTTGTGATATTCACACACTTCCCTAAACTGGATATTGCACATACTGAAACGAGTGTCTGTGCTTCGCTGATCATCCTGGGGGAAAATGCGTCTGATAAAAAAGTTTAGTTCCTTTTTCCCCTTCAATTCCTTCTGTTTGTACAAACACCATATTCCCTTAAAAATATGTCCACCCCAATCAGACCTTAAATTTCTACTCGTGGCCCCTGATTCCTGTTCAAATGCTCTATGAAGAGTTAAGTATATAAAGTGTTGAAGCTGATAAAATCAGACTAGGAAACTCTGACAGTTTCCACAGTTGTTTTTGCAGCGCTGGGCTGCATCCTCTCCATGTTGACGAAAACACTCTTTATCCTGGTTTATTATGGCTGAACTCCCATGGCAGCCTGTGTGCTTCAGGGAAAGGGCGCCCCGTGACCTGGCAGGATCCCCGGGGCGATAACCCCGTCCCTGCCGGGCCCTGCTAATCGCGGCTCCCCAGCCACCACATCTGTATTTGCTATTTCACAGAGTTCTTCTGCACAGCAGCTCCTTCCCAAGATCTCCTTTCAGTGCTGCAGGACTAGGAAGCCTGTCACAGCTCTCCGTGGTTACTTTGCAGAGCTGTTTCTGTAAATATGCAGCCTGAAAATACTCGGTTACAAACTCCCATCCGTGCAGAGCTATGGCCGGATTTGCAAAAATGTGTGGAAAAAAGAGATGAACATTTTCAAGATTCCTTTACTGCTGTTGAAAATGAATCATCTATACATGAAAATTATGAAAACTGAAAAAATGGCACATTAACATACATCTAAAGAAGAACTGGATAACAATTATATAAATACCAAGTCTCTACCAAGATCTAAAACATAATTACAGGCTCAATTTTCTGACAGATGAGAGAGAAAATTTTACAGAAATTTGCTTCTGTCTATGCCTCAAACATACTGAATAAAACCTTTCTTTCTTTCTTTTTTTTTTTTTTTTGGTCCTGCTACTCTGCTTCTACTAATCAGGAAAATTCCATATTTTTTTCATAATGTCTTTACTAATATAGTTGCTACTTGGAGAAGTATGGCAATAACATGATATTTCAACCTTGATGACTAGGTAAAATTAAAATGTGGGTGTGGTACAATAATTCAGGTTATTGCAAGTTTAATGAGAAATTTTCTTATGATTTTTTTAAAATTTTAACTCTTTTTTTTGTTTAAGTTATGTCTCTATGGTAAAGGCCTACTAAATTTTTTTGCTACCACTGCCTTGAGCCTTATGACATTGTGCCCAGTGTAAGGGAATTTATTTTGAAAGTAAAACTGAAGACAGTCACCTCATTTAAAATGTTTTCTTGAAGGCTTTACATACAACTTTTAAGTGTTAGTTTCTTCCCTCCTGAGCAATTGAGGGAGACAGAAGAGGATTTCAATCTTCAAATAAATGTAACCAGTTCTCGGGACTTGTCACTAAACTTAGATTTTCTTGTGGATTTTCAGCCTTCTAGGTGCCCATTCTAGCTGTCCCCTCTTCACATGAACTAGCAGGGTGGTGATCACTAGAATTTAAATTTGATTATTGTATGCTATGCTGCATTTTGGTTTCTTTTGTGATAGATACAGCAAAAAATGTGTCAGTCCAAGTTTTGCATGAAGCAGCAATTAGCCATTCCCAGGTTGGCATTAAATGGCTGTGTGGGCTGGATTCCTGAAACACCTGAGAAGTGTGCTGGTGCCTGATGTTTAAAATGTATTTATGTAGAGCTTTGCTGAGCGTGACAAAGCTCATATGAACTGCAGGACTAAGTGGCATTTCTGAAGCAGTATGGATGCTGCCAGGCCTGAGGATGCAGTGTGACAACAAGGTACCCAAATTAGAGGCAAACAAGGTCACAGCTAGAAAAGGAGCCAGGGCTGCGACCGAATTAACCCGCCATCCTCCCCCGGCTAATTGGCCCTGCTGAGAGTGAGTGCTCATTAGCCCGGGAGCAGCAGCAGCCCCGTACCCTCTGCCAACCACAGGTGCAGTTTGGGCCAGGCGGGTCCCAGCCATGCACAGATGTTGTCATTTGCACAGAGGCTCCTGGTGCAGCCTGGCGTGGCTGAAGGGGACAGTGCTGCAGGTCCCTGCTGGCCCTGGGGACACTGAGGCTCCTCAGTGCTGCCCTGCTCCAGTCCCAGAGACACGCCCTGGTGGCAGGGAACGCCAGCCCAGAGGCATTCAAGCCCTGCTGCTGGCAGATCCTGAGCTGATAAACTCCACCAAGGCTGCCTGGCTTGGCTCCAGCCCTGGCTGCAGGAGAGGTGTGGGACAAGGCAAAGTGGCAGATTCAGCAAGAGCTCAGGGCAAGGAGGCAGCAGGAAGGTGCAGGGCAGGGTGTGGAGAGACAGAGAGGTGGCAGTGACGGAGCCTGAGTTTAAAAAGTAAAATCTTAGAGGCTTTTCAGAGAAATGAAACCCATTGGTGAACCTCCAGGAGCACCTGGTGGACTCTGCATGGACTACCAGGCTTCATCTTCTCTGTCCATCAAAACCAAGGCTGGGTTCTTTTGAAAATCTGTCCATGCTGCACTGACATGAGGTTTTCTGCTCAGCAAAAATATGCTTTGATAATTCATCTCATAAGATGAAGAAAGGCAGAAGGTAGTGAAATCTGAGGGAAAGGGAAAGGCAAATCTGCTCAGGAATGGGGCTAATCTGATAGTCCACCTGGACAGTGGACTTTAACCTGGGAGGAAAGGCTTTAATCTTAAAATTACCTTAGTACAGCACCCAAACAAAGTGTCACACAGCTGGGGCTGGTCATCACCTTGACTAGCTCTGTTTCTTCATTAGATGTTTTTTTAAAAAAATAATTCCTTCTAAACCCCATCCTAATATATTAGTGTTATTTCCAGTGTTGGAATTTTTTCATCATAGTTTTATCCTGTTGTGGAAGCACATTGTAACCATCCAACTACTAATAACACATTAGTTTGGGCCTCCTCCAACTAAGGCATCTTTGTACTTCTCAAGAGAGAACTTTTGAACACCTTAATATCATTTTTTTCATGGTATCAGGCTAGAATTTGCATTTTTAAGAATTAACTAAGCTCTTCATTCCTTTGAATGGTCTAATTTCACGCTGATGGGTCTTGGGGCTCTTATGTCCTTTAAATCTGGATTACATCTGTGGCCAGAATGATCCTCTGAAGGCTGAATTCCACAGTTCCCTTTTTGTGCCACACAACCTTTACCATTATAGGGGTTTGCTGATATTCCTTAGAGCTCTGTGATTTCTCTAAAGTCATGCTAAGCTGTTCCAACCCAGTGAATGTGCCACTGCTCAAGGTGCACCCTTGAGACACTGAGCAGGATCTCAGTGTAAATGAGATGCTGGTGCCTGAAAATGTCTAGGACAACATGCTGTCCTGAATTTCACATTTACATCAGATGTGATAAAAGGATTTACCTTTGCACTTTAAGGGAAATATATTTTGGGCCTTATACTTTTAGACTGGTCTTGGTGCAGAAGAGACTGTGGGAAGGATTTAAGAAATATAAAAATCTGTTCAATAATATTTTATTTGTTTTTAACACCTGCCTTTTATGACATGTAAAAATACTAAATTTTTGTTTTATAAGTCACACTCTCTTATGTGTAAGACATAAAGAGCATCTGTAGCACATTGCAAGACCATTCTGTCTGTACATTTGGCTGTTTCCAAAGGAGAAGAATTACCACAGCAAGTCTTGAGCTGCTTTTATCCCTACACACTTTGAAACTCTAAGCCTTGGTAAACTCTGTGGGGTGAGAATAGGAACTCTAAGCCTTGGTAAATTCAGTGGGGTGAGAATAGGAACTCTAAGCCTTGGTAAACTCAGTGGGGTGAGAACAGGACTTTAGTGCAAAAGGCACTGCTTTGGCCAAGCATCTGTCCCACATAGAAGCAGGAACACAGCTGGAAGGTGTCTTTTGGGAAAGATCTGTGCATTCAATAAGACATGCACATAGGGCAGCATGTCAGCATGACTTTCTACCTGCCAAAGAAGCTTTTCCTGCCTTTTTGTGAATTTGCATGTGAGTGGTGTATGTTCTCTAAGCTGAGGCCTAATAAGACAAAGCAGTCCCTGGGTAATTTATTTTTCCTGGTTTTGTAGGGAACCTTCTGTCTGCTTTTCCATCTCTCTCTCAGTTCTCATTGACTTCTGGAGCTGTGTATCAGATTTGATAGAAATTAGCCAGAATTGGGTTTGTTAAATGTAAGTTAGATTATTCCAGTCTCACAATATTCCTACAGTACCTGGAGTTTATGTCATTTAAGTTAGCTTGAGACTTCCTCAGTTTCTTTCTTTATCTCCACAGATGTGAACATTGAATGCAGGACCAGCAGTGGCAGTGACTGTCCTGCAGAAAAGATGCTGGCATGTGCTGGGGAGACAAATGGGAAGATCTTTGTTAGAAGAAATGGACTTGGAATTTAGCCCACAGCTAAACCTGCTTAGAGCTGAAGTGCTCTTGTGCAGTATAAAGGCAGCACTTTGACTTTGGCCTCTGTAGTTCAGGAATTATCTGGACAGCAGACACACAACAAGAGTCAAATCAGAGTGGAAACCTTGATGCTGGTCAGCCATTTATTCCTCTTAGCTTCTTAGAGTACAGGTGGCTTTTTTCAGCTTAAAATGATGAGATTAATATAGATTCTTTGGCTTCATTTCTCAACCAGCAAAAGAGCAATATATTTACCTTGAAGGAAGAAAATATATTTGTTATGAAAAATACTCACTGGAGAACTTTGGAAAAAGAAAACGCGGTTTCTTCTTTTTTTATTAAAGGTGGTAAAGCATAGGCTTCCTTACTGCCCTGTCACCAAAAACAATGGGTTTAACTCTAATTTTTTATAAGAGTTATACTTATGCAGGATGTTCTCAGCTAATCCATCCAGCTACCAACAAAGGAATTTCATGAGGCTTGGATGCTATTGGAGTTGAACAGGTAATTTATTTGCATCTGCATGATATATGTGCACTTTTGTTTAGTTCTGACATATAAAATAAACTGTCTTGAAAAGTGTGATTAATTGAAAGAGACATCAGGAATCAGGCTTTTAAAAAGGTCTCCTGCAATGGAGCCACACCACAACTGTTTTCCCAAAATGGAACCCCAAAATTTTCAACCTAAAGGAATTGAGTCTTAGATGTCTCAAAACTGGTCTGCTTTTACAGCCTTGCAAAACTTTATCAGGGAGGCAGATGAAAAGAAGCACTCCTCACAGTAAGGCAGATTATACTGTGAAAGCAAATGTGTTAGTGAGTACCAGGGAGCTCACAGGAGGGAGGAGAGAGCTGCAGGAAATGTTTCAATCACTGCCTGCACCTTATTACACACATAATAACCCAGTCAAGCACACAAAGTCCTCTGAAATCAGCCTTCATATGATCTGTCATTTTCAAATTCTTCATTTGTCAGACATCCCTCGATCCCGGCTCATAGGCCAGGGAAGCTGAGGCATCCTCTGGAGCACAGATGTGTTATTGTGTTATTGTGCTGTGCTCTGCAGGCACACATGGAGCACCTGCTCTGTGAGCAGCAGGGAGTGATGCCAGGCTGCCTGGGGACCAGCAGCCCGCTGTGCAAACACAGCATTCTCCTGCATTTTCAGCCCTGTGTCCCCCTGCCTCACCGTATTTTTCCATGGGGTTCCAGCACTACCACAGTCAGTTAAGTCCAAATATTTTCAAGCTACCTAAGAATTATTTTAGATCTCCAGGTGACACTGGAAGCAATTTGATGAGTTTCCTTTCCCAGCAGCTGGCCAGCAGTTTGCTGTTGAGAGAGAAAATGCCAAGCAATGACTCCTCTTTTTAATCTGCTGTGCAGTTTTGAGAATTGGAGTTTCTGTCCTCCACTGAAGACATTCCCCCCAGGTCCCAGTCTCCCTCTTTCCTCCAGCAGCAGGACCCATCACTGTGAGCTTTGCCCCTTCCCCACCGCCCTCTCCCCCATGGGGTTTTGTCTCTGGCCCTAAAAATGGTCATGCAGAGGATGTGCACATTTCCACCTCTTCTCAGACAATGTTAAATAATGGTGACTGGGATCATTGTGAATTAACTTCAGCAGCATTGTGAATTAACTTCATTGTGAATTAATTTCAGCACTCCATAGTTTGGGTGCAGTTATCTGGGCAAGGACCACAGGCACCTTGAGTTCCAGATCAGAATATTGTGTAAGTTCATCTGTCCACCTCCACTCCTCCACTCCTCTGTGTGTTTGTGTGTGTGTGTGTTTGTGTTTCAGGGCAGAGGCATGTCAATGTGAAACACCCCACAACCCCCAGAAGGGAGAAGGGTTGGTCAAATGCATCTCTGGGATGCAGGGGGAAGCCAGAAGAGCACTAACTGATTCACACACAAATCAGCAGAGTCCATTATTACCCAGGCAGATTACTGAATTATCCATCCTGAGTCTGGACAGTTTCCAAATTCTACATTGCAGATTCTGCCTATCTAATTAAATGTGTTTCAGAGGCTTGCCTCACTGCATGCCTTTATTTTGCAAAAAATGTAGGAAAAGAGGCAGCTGCCATGCACACCAGAAATCCTGATTCTGCTGTACTTGGGAAGGCTGTACAAACCTGGCTGATAATTAATGAATAGATACCTCTATTAAATAGAAAAAACAAGAATATATTCAAGGCAAGGTGTTTGAGATTTGGCTGCAGATGCCATGTAAGATTGCAGTTATTTCTAGTTATGCCTTTCAGGGAGCAGCTCCATGTCCCCCAAAGCCAGGCAGGGGCCCCCTAAGGCAGAATGTTCCTGGAAATTGCTTTAGCTCCTTTCTCACACACCCACCCCTCAACAAAAGCAATTATCTGAATATCTTGAGTCAAAAGGCTTTAAGAGCAGGTCACAAGTGCTGCACATATTCTGTAGGGGTCTTACAGCACACATAAGTGCTCTCACCTGCCATGGGCTATTCTCAGGAGTGTGTTAGAGTGGCAGACTTTGACAGTCCTTCCCAAGGTCAGGAAGGCTTGGGCAGACCTCTGTCCTGCATTAGCCAGCTGAGCCTGCAAGCTGCTCCTTGCAGAATCTCCAGCAAAGCCCATGGGTGTCCCTTGAACATATCCTGCACCTCCACCAGCAGCAGCCTGCACAGAACCTCTCTTTTGCACTTCTGCATCACTCCTTTACACAGAAATGGGGCTGCTACAATATATTCTGAAGAGAGAAATATTCCATAGTTGTGGCCTCCCAGGAGAAAAAACACATTCTTTAAATACAAAAAGCAGATTTATTACATGAGAAAAAATGCAGGGTGCATTTTGTCACTATGTTTTTATTGCTTTCTGATCCAGAGGGAAAATATTTTATTACAGCAGCAGTTGCCAAGTCAACTGTTGTGTCCCAGCCATCCCCACGGAGGGGGCAGCGTGTCACCTGGTTGTGGGCACATAGTCTGAGGGGAACAAGAGCTCTTCTTAATCACATATCACCAGTTTTAATACAGCTCTAGCTTTTCAGCAGTTATTTACAGGCTGGTTTATGACCTGTTGTGACATTGCTCTGGATTTACTCCAGTTTTTAGTAGGCAGGAACTCACATGTTTCACTTTCTTTTTATTGTCAACCAGAAGGCCTGAAAAAGCACTGAAGGTGGACTCACAAATTATCACAACTGTGCCTATAAATGATGGGAAAAGACTTGTCATCCCTTCCTCATTGTCTTGGAAAGAAATCCTGGTCATTCAGTTATTGTATCCTCTCAGATTTCAGGATGTGTTCACCAGGATTTCTGGCACAGCCTCAATGTTCTTGCTTAGCAATGTAGCAGTAGGTACAGGCATTTGCTGCAGCTTTACTGTGTGCCTTCTTATTTACGACCTTGTCCTCATGCTCAGCACTGGAAATTCTCTCTCTGACTCTTCCATACATCAGCCTGAAACAGGTAATTTAAAAATGCCTGTTCTACTTTCTGTTAGCACAGCCTGGCTCTGCAAGAATAAATCTCTTCCAGTCCCAGATGACTACAGAGTGTAGATCCAGGGCCCTCCTGGGAGGTCCCCAAGCATCCAGGTTTAGGATTTGTTGCCTTAGTATCCTTGCTGTGTTGTTTCTTAGCACAGGCACTGTAGGTGCACCCCCAGCACTGTTTCTGCATCCACATCTGCTGGCAGCAGGTGAACCTGGCCCAGGGAATGAGGCACTGCCTCACTGGCACTGCCTTTCCTGGTGCTGAACCTGGCCCAGGGAATGAGGCACTGCCTTTCCTCTGAGCTGGGGGCACGGAGGGACAAGGACAGCTCTGCCCTGCCAAGTATTCTGCAGCCTCCATAGCTGTGCTGCTCCTGTTCTTGTGTTTCATGGGGCACCAGGAGCAGCAGCAGCAATGATATTGTGTTTTTAAGGGGTCCATAGCTTGTCTGGATGAACTGAGGACAGAAATGCAGGGTGATCAGTGTCACTTATGGCTCTGACTAGGATACTGCTGTGATGCTACCAGTAAGCCATTCCCCCACCATCTTGAGGCTTCAGTTTACTAAGCCCACCATTTATGAGCATGACTCTGTAATTCTTTCCCCACTTATATTGAAAAAAATCCCAGACTGTTTTCTTAAACTTAACAATGAATGAAAGCACTAAGACTAAATTAGGTCTCCTCAATTTCTCTGGAAATCTCCTCTGCACGAACCAGGAGAATAACTGAGAATTTGTTTTAATCCAACTTCTTTTAACACTAGAGTTTGCTCAGTATATATTGCTCTATAGTGAATATGCCTGCTTATTACCAGATATTTCCTTTGCCCCTTCACTGCTTTCTATAAAAGCAGAGTCTAATCCTATCTGCCGCTAGAGAAAAAAGTTATCCTTGCCCCTGAAGTACAGGCTTTATTCTGGGGCTGAGATAAGTGAGCTGTAGAGAGCCCTGTGTGAGGAGAAGAAAGGTACAGAAAACAGCTTTTTGGGCAATATTAGTGTATCAGAACTGCTAGTATCCAAGTTTGTTTAATTCTCTAGTCTTTTCTTTTGGTTTTAAAATCACACAGATCACACAGGGGGATTCTAGATGAAGGGCTCCATTTGGGAAAATAATCAGCTATTGCTCAAAGTAGGCATGGTTACACACTATTCCAGCAGGTAGCTGCTTGGAAAAAAAAGTGTGTGCAAGTGCATGTACCAAAAGCACATGCAGAGTGTGGGAATTGGGGCAGGAAGGGAAGGAGCTCATGGGACTTTCTGGCTGTAGCAGTCACTTCATGTCCTGTTTGCTCATCAATTGACAAAAGGGAGGAGAGCTTGAGGAAAAAGTTGAAGTATCCCATAAATCACAACAATCAAACAAGCCCTGTGGTCCATAGTGCTGGGAGCAGCTTCTGGTTTGGGTTGGGAAAGAAGCAGTGGGATGGCTGAGCAGAGGGCACAGCATGGCTGTTGACCAGGGAAGAGACTCCTGCCCTTTCTGATTAATTTTAACATTCTGTTCTGAATATTAGAAAGTACATTTGCAACAGATGTTTCATGGGGAGAAACCTCTTTAATCCCTTCCTTCAGGCTAAATAGCTTTACAAAATCCTCCCCATGGCTTTGAAAACCCAGTAAAAATAACAGCTGAGCTACAGATGATAACTAATCTTGCTGTATGTGTTCGATCACAAAATGGAAGCCCAGCAATATGTCACATGTAAGGGCTTTTTGCTGAGATATGTTATGAGTTGCACTTCTAAAATCTCCTGACACAAATTAAGAAATTATATGATTGACTGTGTGCTTGGGTCATCAAATATCAACCACTTTCAACAAGAGTGAGATGAACATGGGTCTACCAGGATAAATTGTATGAGGGATGACAGAAGACTGACTTAATGTGATTTAAGCATCAAAATATTACCCCATAAGAATAGAAATAAATTTACTTCCACATTCCAAACTATATATTCATATTAGGATCTCTTTTGAATGAATCCTTCAATCACTGGAAGCAACAACGTTGGAGCTAGACCAACACTGAGGAGTTCAGAAGATCCCAGCTCTGAAAACTGTTGGTTTTAAGCAACTAGAGACATAATGAGAGATATTATTAACACTTTATTTCTCTTGCCATACTGCCTGGGGATCTAGAGCAGGAATTTGAACTTCCTTTGAGCACCATGCATAAATTAGAGCAGATTTCTTTAAATTAATATAAAATACTATGTTTAGAAACTATTACATATTAAGAAATATGGTTGCTTTGTGCCTCCATCTACGTCTGTGCTGCTCAGAACTAATAACTCCTTAAATAGGGATTTTTTTTAGCTGGAAAATCAGCAGCAGAACAGGATCTGCCAAGAGCCAGGTACAGATTAAACCACCAGCTTTAGGCTCTGCAGCTTCTGGAGCCACACAGCTACATCAGCATCTAAATTGTTTCTAAACTTAGATTATTTTTAAAAAGGAAGTCTGGCTTTTCCTTTTATTTCTTGGAGCTTTGCTGCTCTATGTAGGTCAGTGGCCAGCCTATTGGAGCAAATAGTCCTTGATCTTGCAGAGCCAGTCTGGGAAGAAAATGAAGGCTCAAGCCTTGGTTGGAGGGATCATGTTAAATGGAGCCAAAACCTGTTGGCACAGCTGTTAATTATAATTTTAATTCTTGGGTTTTTAGAAGGTCAAAACCTTCTTGTGATGTGTCTGCTAACATTGCCTGTCTTTTGCAGAATCTTCATTTATTGCCAGCCTCAAATTTCTCCATGTGCCCCAAAATGTTTACTTTCAAGATTTCCCAGGCTGGACTGGGAAGACTGAGTCTGTTCCTGTGCAGTGCAAGAGGCTGGAACTGATTGCAGAACAGCACAGACATCACTGTTAGTCCTTCAGCTGCTGGTTGTTCAATGCATTTCTTTACCCATGGCCAATGGAAATAATACATCTGGTTTTATTGGGACAACAGGGAAGGGTTTGGATCCTTCCTGCACTGAAAGAGTAACTGCAGGCTTGGTTTAATGCCCTGAGAGGTGATTTCTCCACACCCTTCCCAGTCCCCTGCCATCTCCATCCTTTCCCCATGCTCTCTATAAAAGTACCTTTTATTCTTCCCACATCATCTTCGGCTGTCTGCTGGGGGCTGCTGTGGTCCCCAGCCCAGCAGAGGCAGACAAGCGCTGCATGGCACATGGGAGGGGAGAATAGAGGTTCCAGCTCTCCTAGTGGAGGGTGGGCAATGACAAGGGGGAGGCAGACTCTCTTTGTGGAAGAGGGGGCAAAGGGCACGGGCAATTTGGTTGTTTGAGGGACAAAAACAAAGCTAAAATGATTTTTCTTAGTACTTCAATGCTTCTCAGAAGGTCAGAAAAATCAGTGCAAGGTAGGCAGACTCTAGATAATCCTAAACTTGTGGCAGCCATTCCAATGGGGTATTGCAGACTTAGGCACTGTCATGAGCAAAGCAGAACACTACAAGAGGTCTGAAAGAAAGGTAGACATGGTCTCTGCTTCTTCCCTCAAGGAGATGCAACAAAAACCATATTTCCTTATCATTTACAATTTCAGCTCTAAATACAGTCATAGGAATCTATTTCCTTCATGTTATGCTGCTTCTCCCATTGTCTTTATCTTTTCTTTCCTCTGTAACCCCGATCTATTGTTTTTACTTGAGGTCCAGAGCTGATGGCTTGTTTGCTTTCATTGTCAAGTATTGCTTTCTGTTTCACTACTGTTATCCTTCACTTGTACTTTGAAACAAAGGCACTATGCAAACAGAGAACAAACCATGTCCTATAGCAAAGCATTTAAGGCTCTTTTGTGTTATCATGAATTGTCTTCTATCACCCCATATTGTTGACAAACTGTGAAACTTGGTACTCTTTGCTATCCACTGGATTTGGGGACCCAGCACTTTTTTTTTCAAATCACATTAAGGGCTTTTCCAACCAAAAATCCTAATCCCTACGTGTTTATGCCAAGGTCCAAAGTTTGATGGCCAGATATCAGCATTCCTGTAGCCAGGCAGGAGGAGGGTCACCACTTCTGGTCCAAGTACAGATGACTTTTGATGCTGTTTGGAAAGGTCATGTGGCTATAAATTGTGACACATTTACCAGGCCCGTACTTCTGCTTTTCTTTTCATGTTCTTTTCTAGATGTGCTTCAGTATTACCGTACATTTTCAGAGATTAAAAAAAACTTTCAAAAAAGTTTTATTTTAAATTTATTTTACTACACTATATGAACCCCAAGTCTTTAGAGAAATAATAATTTTTTCATTTTTAAAATTTTGAAATCTAAGAGAACTTTAAAAAACCAAAATAAATAATAGGCTCCACAGGATGGTAAAGTATACTAATAATTGGTTTATTTTAATTTGAAGGTTATTCTTTCCAAAAGCAGATAGATTTAGAAGAAAGGGTGAGGTTATACCAGCATCTACAGAGTAGAGCAGCTAGTGACCACCATTTAAACCTTTGGATTATAGATGACCTCCTGGAGCTGCAGGTGGGACAGCTGCTGAGTCTCAGTCCAGGCATGGGGCCAGTTTACAGCAGGCTCTGGACATCATCTCTCAGGACAGCAGCCTTGCAGAGTGTCTGTGATTCTACAGTTCTGTGTCTTCTACTGCTCCAGATGAGATGGTTCTGCCTGTGCTGATTGTACAGGAAACATTTCCAAGCCCAGTTAATGTGAGAGCCCAGAGATGCTCTCATCTCTGAGAGCCAAAGTATTAATGTGGCCAGAATTATGCTTTGCAATAGTAGAAACCCATGGAAACCTCCTCTTGCTGTCATCCTGTTTGGACTCAGACCTCATATGTGAGGTGGGTGGTGGGGGTGGTTCCTTTCTCCCCTTCCTGTCCAGGGTTGCCAGCCTTGCTCAGCTTTTCCTGAAGCACGTGGTTGTCACTACCTGCATGTTGCTGTCAGCAGAGAACTTCCCTGGCTCTCTCTGAAAAGCCTTTCTCCAGCTTTCCTGATTACCTAAAACATTCCTGTGGAGGAGAACTTAATTCAAAAGCATAATTGCAGGAGGAGACAGAGCCAAATGGACCCTGGACTTGCTTGGCACTGCTCTTCCCGAAATAAAGATTAAACAGCTATTTAGTACTGTTGAACTGTCTCTTGAATAACCATCATTTCCCAATTAAAGGTATCAGGAAAATAAAATTATTTGTCCTTCTGCTGTCATTAGCACTGAGCTCTGCAGAGGACAGGCTGCCCATGGAGAGATCTGTAGCTCATGCTTCTGTAGACAATATCCTCCAGAAAGGTTAACATTGCTTAACTTTTATTGCTCTAAAACTGAGAGGGCTGCAAAACCCAGCCTAAAGCACAGCTTTGTTGTATCTGAACCCTGCTGCAAACCAGCCCATTAATAAAGTAATTGGGCATAGCCTGAGCAAATTGGACTCACACATTGCTTATATTCAGCTCCTAATGTGCTCATTCTCTGAGGGCTGAAAGGCTGAGCTGCCATGCAGCAGGGTGGGACTCACCAGAAAGGATTATGTTGTGCAGGCTGGACTGTGAACCAAAATAGAGCTGCCTCTGTTGAGAAGAGGACAGCTCATTTGTTTGTCTTTGGGGGACTTTGGGGGACAGAAATGCTTTGGTTTGTAATTTACAGAATAAACCACACAGTGGCTTTCAGCTGAAAGGCTCCTTCATATTAGGACTGGAAGAAAATAGGAAGGAAAAGAAGGAAAGCATGAAAAGCAGGGAAAAGCAAGGATATAGGGGAAGTGTCCTGTCCTGCAGGTCTGCCTCACCCCACTCTGCTGCCTTTGGCCCTTTGCTGTGTTCCCTGCCTGTCCAGCTCCCAGAGCTGAGGTGATGTGCCTGCAGCCTGTGCAGGGCCAGGCTGTCAGTGAGCATCTGCTGCTGCCTCAGCACGAGGGAGAGCCAGCAGAATCTCCCCATCGAAAGATCCAGTACCTGGATCGGCAGGAGTT
Source organism: Molothrus aeneus (assembly GCF_037042795.1). Classification (NCBI taxonomy): domain Eukaryota; kingdom Metazoa; phylum Chordata; class Aves; order Passeriformes; family Icteridae; genus Molothrus; species Molothrus aeneus. The sequence continues at coordinate 61,838,338 of NC_089649.1, read as the reverse complement.
GCACTTATCCCTGCCAAAACCAGACTAAAAAGAACCAGACTAAAAGAACCTAGCCCTGAAATGATGGCTGGAGGCACTACCAGCCTAAGGAGTGTGTGTTTTTCAGCATGCCTGTGAATTTGGTAAGGTGGCACAAGGCTGGGCACCCAGCTACCTGTTCAGACCAAACATTCAAGCATCAGTCCCAAGTTAGCTCTGGAAGGTGCTTTCCAACAGCTACAACTGCAGCCTGGGCTTTCCCTTTCTCCTAGCCCCTGTCCCAGGCTGAGCCTTAGGCAAGGCACACAGGTTCACCACCAACTAGAGAGCCCTACCAACAAGACAAGCCTAGCATCATCCCTGCCTTACTTGGCATTTTTATTTACTTTACATCCTTTCCAGTTCCCCTACAGCTGCAGCTCTGGGTTTTCTCTTTCTCTCATCCATTTCAGTTGGGAAGTCAGTGATAGGAAGGAAGAAGTTGGTTTTCTCATGGAAAATTAAATATTCATTTCAGACAGCCCTCTTAGTACCTGCAGAAAGAACAACAGAGGGCACTGGGTCTTTGACCTTTTGCCTGTTCTGCAGATTTTACTGTTCAGTGTTTTAAACATATTAACTTGGCACTGACAGATAGGAAATCTCACAGTGAGTATGGGGACACTGAGGTCAGCACAGGTGGGTAAGTTAATTCAGAGACACAAAATTGACTTTTGTGACGTATTGGTGGCTTCCAGAATATCTCCATCTGAAACCACTTGGCCAAAGCATCGGACTTAAATTACAGAGTAAGGTTTGGCAATGAGGAGAAAGAAAGGAGTTATGATCACTACAACAAGGATTTTGCAGTCTAAGAGAAATAAATATTTGGAAATTAAAATGCTTCCAAAACAAACCCACAATCCTGGGTCTTCAAGCCTTCATCAGGTTTAAACTCTTTTAAGTAGCATGACTAAAACTGTAGCAGGGACCTGCAGGTTGCTTCAGTCTCTGTGTTCACTACTTTCTTCCTGGAAAGAAAGTTTCTGGCCCTCACAGCAGATCTCTGCTCAGCTTTCTTATCCATTTCTTTCCAGGAATCTTTTGTCATTCTGAAGGCAACAGTCAATAGTTACCTAATACTACAGAAACCTGCTGCTTCTTGTCATGAAACAAAAGAAAATACAATTGGCAATTGCATTTCAATAGATTTTTATAAAATCAGGAGGAAAAGATAAGTATATTTATTTGGATACAATGGAAAGGTTTAAAAGACAAACTCAAACCCATTTATAAATATAACCCAGTATAAGATATTCTGGTCCCTAGTCCTGCAGTATAATATAGTGAATACATCTCTTGATCACCTGCTGGAGAGTAGCAGAGCTGTATCCTTAAAAAAATGGAATTTTCTTTCCTTTCAGATAATGAACAGCTTCCAGAATGGAGATGTGGCCCAAAGGTTTAGAGGCTGGTACAGGATTAAGAAAAAATTATTGACTAGGAAGGAAAAAGAAAGGAATTTTTCTGGGGAAGAAAATGGCCTGTAAAAGCTGTACAAAAGCATAGTCAATTAGCTGCTGGAATGACTAATTTCTAGGTGGGTGGATCTGAGCAGACTGCAGAAACCTGTGTTAAGCCCCAAAGCTCTGCTCCCAGCACGTGGGAGAAGTGCCTCAGCAAGGGACCCAAAAGCATGAGCACATCTGCTGGGGAGCTTCATGACACAGGCATGGGGCATGGACCAGAGGAGGCCAGGCAAGCTCTGAACCTCCCCTGGGCTGCAGTCATGAACCCTTTTCAGCAAAATAGAGACCTCAATCCTTCCCTCCAGGTACCTGAGCAGGAGTCAGCTTTTAATTTTTACTTAAAAGCTTCTCTGAGCGCGGCTGAGTGGTTAAGGCAGGGGAGATGTGCCAGCAGGACTTTCACTCTGCTGGTGGTGAACATCACCTGCTGCCTCACAGGGCAGGAGGAGGAGACTACCCCTCAGGGAAGAGGATGAGGGTAGGAAGGAGGAGAAGGAGAAGGAGGAGAAGGAAAAGGAGGAGAAGGAAAAGGAGGAGGACAAAATGATGGAGGAGGTGCTCCCTCTCATCCTCTGCTGTCATCTTTTCAGCCTGTTGCAGAGAACGTTGTCCAAGAGAGAGCACCAGAGCAATGATCATACTTCTACTGTTCAGTGGTTTGGGAACTCAACTGGCAAGAAACATCTTTTCAACTATGCCAGCTGTGGGTTTTGTATTAATTAGTCTGTATTAAATGACTAAAATACAGAATGTGCCCTTACCGTGTCTCTGGGACACAGACACCTGCAGGACTGGCCATGTACTCCATCTACCAAGCCAGACAGATGTGCTGCTTCTCATGCACCCTTTTCCAGGGTGCTTCTCATGCCCTTTTCCAGGCCTCCTCAGCCCCAGGAGCACCTGCCACGATGGAGGGAGTCACTGTCAGGTGCCCTGGGCTTCCTGCTGTTTGGTGCACGCAGCTGGTGTGGGTGGGTTTCACTCAAGGGAAGGCTTGAACACAATTTCCCAGCTCTTCCAGGAGCATTTCACAGTGAGGCTGTTACATAAAAGACAGGTAACATCTCCTCCTCCTCCCCTGCCCGCCTTCTGTAAGGAACCCAGCAGCTGAAATGTGTTTTGTGAAAAGCTGGATCTTGACACTCCAGGTCCAGTGTTGAAAGTGCACGTTGCTAGGGTAGGATGCTCAGGGTGTTTGGGGAAAAAAATCTTCCTGTGTTCAGCCCCAAACTGGGGTCACTGGGGACATAAAGAGTGTACTTGACTGGATGATTTTTTTTTTCATTTTTTTTCCTTGAACTTTAAGGTAAAATAATAAGGAATATTCCCAGCTAAAACTGCAGCATAAGTGGCCATGAGTGACTTAATAGTTAGGTAACATTATGCCTGTTTTCTCCTGTATGCACACTCAGAAATCAGATTGCAACACACCATTTTAAAAATTGAAGACTGTTGACAGTAGCCCACTAGATTTCAAAATGGCAACTGCAGATACTGGAGTATTTTAATTCATAGAATTGATCTGATGTTAATATAAATTTATATTTTTTCTGTATTACAAAAATACCTATTGGCTGATTTGCTGCTTAGCTGACTTTCTCACCTCTGCCTTTAAGACTTGGTTAATTTGCAACTCATCACAAATGATGATTTTCTATATTGTCATTTGCTGGTAACATATTTTCCCATATATTTTTTTCCATTCAGATAGCTAGGACAAATGTGCACAAGCCACAACTGCTAGCTTATATATTCCAAGCTCTCTCTTATGTTCTTTTCTTTTCCCCTACCTGCCTATAGAGTTTCTTAAATTATCTCATCATACATAAGATGTTGAGGCCTAAAAGTTGAAATTAAATGGCAGGTTTAAAACAGGTCTACCATCTCTGTAGCTTGAACTTAGAGTTACAAAAGTTTACTGAGGGAAGGAAATACACAATATATTCTGGATAAACTGTAGGTTCATAGTGAAAATTAACAATACTGAGAAAGAAAATTAATGGATTGAAAGATACTAAAGTGACTCTGTTCAGATGCTTTTAGGTTAAATAATATATTCTGAAAAGTCACTTTTGTTCTATGGTAAGGTGGGAGCTATATGTTAATTTCTTTTATTCCTGGATCATTTTCTCTCTGAGGTGTCATCAAGTTGAGTTTTCAGTACTACATTGAAATGAATATTCATCACAGAGTTACAGCTTTTGAAAAATCTGTAGGGAAAAAGAAAAAAAAGCCCTGAACCCCTTTTCTTCCCCCTGTTCATGCAGCTCTGAACAGGCAGAGCTCCCCTGGGTTAGCAAAGCAGCACAGAGCATCCATCCAGCTTCTGGGCAGGGGCTTTGAGCTCTGCAGGTGTCCCCTCATGTGGGACCAGGAGGTCAAGACCAAGGTGAAGAGTTTTGAGGGTTGGGGCTGCAGGAACGATGAGAACAGTGAGGGGCAGCCCTGGCACTCCCTCAAGGAGACAAAGGTACCTGAGCTCATCATGGTCAGTCAGAACCCCTCTGGGGAGGTTACAAAGCAGCTTTGGGCTGCTGGGACCAGCGCTGCTGTGAGCAGCCCTCCAGCACTGAAAAAACCTACAGGTTTTCAGGAAAATGGACAAAATGGCATTAATGGGTGAGTGAAATGGTGTTGGACTGGAGGCAGGGAGTTTATGAAACAAGAGAGAATTAAGGGGTAGGTCATAGCTCTCACTGCTCAATAATATGGTTTTAAAGATCTGGTTGATAAAATGGAGTAACAAGGTGAATCTCTTGGCTCACAGGGCAGGTAGAGCTCTTCACCAACATTCTCTTTAAGAGCTATGTTTTAAAAGCAATTTCAGTGCTGTGGAGAACAATGCTGCCATAAATTGCACAGGGGGTTTGCAAGTTACAAGTAAGGGGAAACACCTTCACAAGGGTGAGATTGGGATGGTGAAGCTAAACCCTTCCAAAAGCTCAGGAGATGGAGCCTCTGCCTGGCCCTCAGCTCCTGCTGTTTCCACTGCAATCACTAAAATGCCCTGGATGGGACATATGCTATTTGTCCAGACATAAAATTGCCATTTTATTGCCATTTTATGAACACTTCTGATTTTTGTTTTCTAATCTTAACACAGATTCTTTTCATTTTTTAATGATGCATGGACTTCTAGGCTCAATGAACAATAAAAAGGGTGCATTTAGTGCCACATAGTGGTAAAAAATCAAAAAATTCAGTGAAGCTGAATATTCTGAAGCAATGCAGAACATTAGGTGTTAATGCTAAACTTGTAAAAGTAAAAATACATTTCAAAAAAAGTAGGATATACTGATCAATTTGTGATATGTATTACCAAGATTTCTTTGTCTGAGGATGGTTTATACCACTAGCTAGATAAATGGGCAATATAGGAATTTTTTGACTCTGTGTTTGGAATTAGCTTGCTTTGCAACAAGCAGAGTATTTTGCTCATTTATAGCCTTGACAAAATGGTGAGGGGTGTGATAGTGGGATTGGCCCTTGCAAGTGGCACAGCAATCCTGGATTAGAGCTGTAAAGGTATCTCAAAATCTGGCAGTAATATAGAGCAGCCTCTGAAGAAAAGGCTAATTTGGGATCTCTAGTTTGGGAAGACTTTTGCACATTTTGGTGGTGAGTAGTTTTCTTGCTCAGGGACTACAGAAAACCATTACTGTTGTCAATTAGAGAGGTAATGGTACTTCTGCAAGTTAATGGATGCCTTGCAATTCATCTCCAGCCATCCAGCACCAGAGCAAGCTAGCTGAAACAAAACCTGCAATGGTTAAAATAAAGTGAAATAAACTAGGCTGAAATAAACTAATAAGACCAAAATTTTCCATCGAGCTCCCAAAAAGATGAATACACCTAAACAAGGTATGTTTGTACAGGGTTATGAATGGGTCAAACCTGTGGTGTAACTTCAGATTCAGGAAACTCAGTGAATCTGAGCTGCTGTTCCTGCCTTTGCTATGCTGCACAATCTTTCAGGGGCTCCAGAGGGACTTGTGGCACCCCTACCTACGCAGCACATTTGCATACACAGTAGGACAGGGAAATATTTGGCTACTGGCATAGCATAGGAATAGCACTGAACAATACTGTTCTGTAGAAAAAGGAACAAAATTTATTGTTTTTGCAGTTTGTATTGGGATGCTCACTGGCAACGTGCTTCAAAATATAGATTTGATTCTGTCTACAGTCTTGCTTCAGTTGCAGAGTTCAGCTGATGTCTGTTGCCTCTCCTCTGAAAGCAAATTCTGCCACTTCCCCACACAGACATTTTTCAGGTAAGGAAGCAAAAATTGCTGCCATTTTTGTTTCAGGCAAAAATACTATGGCACACTATTTGGGAGGATATTTAAATTTATTTTAGAGTAATATAAGTATATTGGTACAAAATCCTTATGGTGTCATAGAAAATAAATCTGTGTGGTCTGGATGAGATGGCTCACTAGCACACAAAACTGCACAGAATCCTCCATGCTGAAAAAAACCAGAAAAGGTGTTTGGGATTGTTTTGTTGTTTTAACCAAGGAAGAACCAACAAGGGTTGGTTCTGCAAGCCCTGCAACAACCACACAGCTGAGGGTACCAAAAAGGCTCAAAGGTAGTGCCAGTGAGACCTGTCCAGCCGTGTTGGCACATGTGTGGATTTGGGATGCATCCCAGAGATGCTGGTGTATTAAAACAGCCTCAGGCTGATTCATGGTTCCAGCAGCCCTTATTCTCGTGCAGCTTCTGCATTGGTATGGATATTGAACCTTTTGGCTAAGAAAAGAATTTTAAAACCAGAGAAAGGGAGAAACTACTCAGTGTGAGTTAGTGGGAGTCATCAAACCCAGGCTGTTCCACAAATGAGAAGAAATTAGCATTCAGGATAGGGAATAAGCTCAGTAGGGTTTATTTTTACAGTCCAGCATGCTTGCAAACTTCACAGCAGTACATGGAAGGAGTGAAGGGATCCATATCATTGGCATATGGAGCACATGCAAAGACAGCTTTTGTGAGTATTTGACAGCTATTTGGCTGCATTCTGCTCAAAATATTTGTGACAGCAGCCAGTCAGAGCTGCCACAAAGATGACAAATTCTTTGAAGTCCACTTGGGAATCTCCATTTTCATCCAGGTTCTTGAAGACTTTATCAATAGCATTCTTGTCCTTCCCAGTCTGCAAAAGAAAAAGAGCAGGTTTAGGTGAGAGGATGCACAACCCCAATGCAGCAACTTCTCCAGACAAGGTCCTTGGTTGGGCTCTGGGCACTTGGTAAGGTGCCATGTGCTCCCACTGTCTGCACAGCAGCAGTGAGTACCAAAAGCATTTTTCTCTGAGTTTATTACACCTGAGAGCTGCAGTCAAGTACTGTCACAGAGAGGCATGGTTGCTACATTTAAAACAACATTTATCACAATTAAAACTTGGTGTAGCACCAAGCCCTGAGGAACAATACTCAGATGAATTAAATGCTATGAGTTCCCCATCCATTCCCCTGGAAAGGCTCAGCTGGAGCACAAGCAGTTTGCAGTTTTGTAAAAAGATGCTTTCCTGGGGCAAATGTAAAATTTAAACTTCATTGAATAGTTCCACCCCAGAAAATATGCCAACAACCTCAAAAGTGCTTTGAGTGCTGCCACTGGCCTTATGGCTCAGCAGAAGCTGCTCACAGGAGCTGGTGGCTGGGAAGGTGCCTCCTGAAGCCTGTGGGATTCTGAGCTTGAGTTACCACAGCAAATATTCTTCTAAGTTGTCATTATTCTCCTGTGTTGCCATTATTCTGATGGAATGACTGAGCAGTGTCATCAATCACAGCCAGCATGGCTTCATGAGAGGAAAGTCCTGCTTAGCAAACCTGATTCCCTTTTATGATGAAGTAACCCCCTTAGCTGATCAAGGGAAGCCAGTTGATGTCTTCTTTTTGGATTTCAGTAAAGCTTTCAATAATGTCTCTCACAGGATCCTTCTGCACAAAATGTCCAGCACACAGCTGGATCAACACATGATGGGATGGCTGAGCAACTCATGGTTCATGGGTGGGCCATGATGGGGGACATCAGGCTGGGGACCTGTCACTAGTGGGGTTCCACAGAGCTCCATCCTTGTCCCTGTGCTCTTCAACATCTTCATAAATGACTTAGACATGGGACTGGAAGGGATATTGAGCAAGTTTGCAGATGATTCAAAACTGAGAGGAGCTGCTGGCTCTGTTGATGGCAGGGAGGCCTTGTGGAGACACCTCAACAAATGAGAGGGCTGGGCAATCACCAACCATATGAAAGGAACAAAGAAAAGTTCTGAATCCTGTACCTGGGATGGGACAACCCTGGATGGGTGAGGGCCTTGAGGGGAAGCTCTGTGAGGGGTGACTGTGGTCACTGGGTCTGGTCAGCCTGGAGGAGACTGAGGGGAGGCCTCAGTGCAGTTACAAACTCCTCGTGAGGGGAGGAGGAAGGGCAGACACTGACCTCTGCTCTGTGGTGACACTGACAGGACCCCAGGGAATGGCCTGAAGTTGTGTCAGGGAGGTTTAGGTTGGATATCAGGAAAAGGTTCTTCACCCAGAGGGTGGTGGGGCACTGGAACAGCCCCCCTGGGAAGGGGCCACAGCACAGCCTGACAGAGCTCAAGACGTGTTTGGACAATGCTCTTGTGCCCACAGTGTGACACTCGGGGTGTCCTGTGTAGGGCCAGAGCTTCGACCCAATGATCTTTGTGAGTCCCTTCCAACTCAACATATTTTGTGCTTCTGTGACTCTCTGAACCACTACATTTCAAGACTGATATTAACAAACGCATAATCAAATTTAAAAGCGTTTGTTTGTTTGTGGTTTTTGGTTTTGTTTTTGTTGTTTTTTTTTTTTTTTCATTATGCCAAAATAGCATTTTTTTTTTTTTCATTATGCCAAAGAAGCTTACAGCAGGATTTTTTGGCGCTGATAATTGACAGGGATTTTCGAAGCTGCAATTTTAACATGAAGCAGGAGATGGCAGTACAGACCTGTTAAATCTAGGAAACAATCGTGGGGCTTTCATAGAAAATGGAAAAAACCCTGATATAACACTAGAAAGAAATGATAACAACTTCTGAAAATTTCCCACCAATTTAAAACTGTTAATACCCAAATTTAAATCTGAAGGCATTTTTTGATCATGTTCTAATTAACAAAATTTTTCATCCTGTAATTTAATGTTTCACTTTAAATGCAGACCTTTTAAAATCACTAAAAATTGAACAATTTCCTTAGATTTGACAGATTAATTCATCTGGAATGTTTAATTAATTTTCAATTCGTAAATTACACGGGTTTCATTTTATAAATGAATATTTCAAATCATTTAGTGAACTATATGAACAAGTTGTAGCATGTGAATTACTTCTGAGATGCAAAAATGGAAATTGTTTTTTGGAAATTCTTTATAACTGAGTCCAGTCCTTCAGTCCTGTGATATTTATGCCTGATTGACTCAAGACCTTTCCAGGAAGTTGTGATCTGTGTCAGCTATAACCAGTTCTAAGGCCATAAGCAAACACAAGAAATTAGAAAACACTGTGCCCTGGATTTTCTAGCAAATGAAAAAATACAGATATAAATGGCAGGGAAATACAGGTAGAACTTTTTTTCTGAAGTCAGACTTATATTCTCAGGTTTTTTCCTTGCAATTATCAGTTTGGCAAGACAGGAACAAGGAATATTATTGGTTTGAATTTGTTTAAAATATTGGCATAAAAATGCGGGGCGAGCGGATTGTTGTTGGTTTTTTTGTTTTTGCTTTTGTTTTTCCTAGAAGATGTAAAGCAGGAAAGGGAGATAGAGACTGGAATATAAGAGGACCATTAGCTAATTATCTTCCTTGAAAATTCCAGTTTTTGCACCAGTTGCAGGAAATAGCTAGAGCCAGTTAGAGCAGCTGTGGGGAACTGGGAGAAGAGGTGCCAGGCCACCAGACACAGTCAGGACAGACCTGTGAGCACCATCCCATTTGCCATCTGCTTACTGCAGTGCCTCCCCAGCCTTATTTAGACCAAATGCCAGTGTCTGGGATTTCCATGCCATCCCAGAATTGTGGTTTTGTTGTTGGTTTAGTTTCTCTTTACATGGAAGTGCTGTGGGTACCACACAGCTCCATGTTCAGGAGCAGGACCCTTCTGTGATGCTGTTGGGTCTTGAGTACTCATCTGTCTCACACAGATTTCTCAGAATCATTGGAATATATCCCCCCTGAGCCACCCAGGTCCTCATTCTGAATATTGCATCTCTTTAATTTGTGAGACATAACTCCAGCAGGTGTGGATTTCATGTGGTGAATTCATAAAGTTTACATGGAAAGATACTGAATTGTATCAAGTGCCCTGGCTGCAGTGCCCTGAAATAGTTGTTATAAAACTGAACAATGCTGGATATAAAAAACTGAGATCCTCACAAGGAGCATTTGGTTCTAGACTTTTGCCATTTCAAACAGCAACAAAACAGTAACATTTAGAACAGTAACAAAACAGTACAAATATTACTCCAATGTGGAAAGAACAATGTATTTAAAAGTGTTTTCTGGATTTTTAGTGAAGGGAAACAAATTTTAAAAAAACAATTGAAAGTCTCTCCCTGGTGGCTAAAGCTTTTACTAGAACATATTAAGCACTTTGAATACCTACTGAAATGCACTTTATGATTACATACAAATCTATGTTGTACAATATATACCCAGGTCTTTCTTTTGCTGTTAAAGACAAATGCCAAACAGTTTGCTTTGAGTTCATCTGTTGTTCTGGTTTATGCATCATTTTGATGAGCATACTGAGTATGCAGTATAAATACCTAGAGAAGATAAATGTATAAATATTTAGAGAGATTCCTCATCTGCAATCAAGATCCTCAACTGCTGACAGCACAACTACCTTCACAGAAGTTGTGACATGAAGTGAGATGATAAATCCAGGGATAAACAGAAGTAAATGAATTCTGAAGTTGAAACCAAATCTCTTTCAAATCCATTGTCCTGATATCTCAAGTGATGAATTTAGCAAACAGGGAATTGCCTTGCATATTAAACCAGTTTTACAGAGTTTGTGCAAAACCTTTTTTAAATTTCATATTTTTCTACAATCCATTGCATATTTTTGGGTATAATGTTCCTAAAACATACTAAAAACAGTTTCTGCAGGCTGCTCTTGCACCTGCAACACAGAAACGGTGCCGCGCTGTTCTCTTACCGCGAGGAAATTTGGGAGCTCCTTTTCCAGCAGAGTCTTTAGTTCTGCTTTGCTGAGGGTTTGCCTGTTGCCATCAGTCCTTGCATACTGGTCAAAGACAGCAATTATCATTCCCATTGCAGTTTCCAGCTGAGACATGTTGCTTCTGGAGCCTGGCTTTCTCCTGAGCAGGCACAGCCCCAGGGCTCTCTTGGAGGATGGAGCCTGCTCTGCTTCGGGCTTCTTTATGCATCTGTCCCCTCCCATCAGTGGCTGCACCCCCAGGGGACAGCTCTCCATTAGCAAACACCTGTATCTGGAGTACACACCTCCATGCCAACACCTTTGCAAAACTAAAGGTTTATTGTCCTGGTGTGACTGGTACAACCAGTTGCTCACCAGTAGAAACCAGCCTCTCCTTCAAGGTACACAGTGTGACTAACACACAAAAATCAGATTTTGTTATTGGCTGTTTGCTCAAGATTTGTTCTTTCAGATATTCCTTGGTAGCAGAGCGTTGGCAGCCCAGTTTTGGTGCAGTATCAGCCTCCTCTTCAGGGGAAGATGAGCATCTCACATCCCCTCACCACCAGTTAGGGACTGTGAGGGGCTGCAGGCTTGGACTGCCCTCCTGCCACACTGAGGATCTTGTTACAAACCACATAAATCACTAGCACACACTTGGGGTGGGATTCTCTGGATGGAAAGCAGAGATCTGCCATGCAGACAGCTAGCACAGTCCTCCTGGACTTGTGCTCAGTCCATAGGGGATGTCTCAAACAGGTCTTAAGAACCAGCATCTCTCCACAGGCAGCAAAAGGAGCCCTGCATCTGCCCAGGGCCAGCAAAGGGAGCCTTGCAGAGCTGCTCCACAAAAAACTTGCTCAGGTAGAGATATCTGAAGCAATAAATCTGATACCTGAGCAAACAGCCAGTATCAAAATCCATCTTCATCTGCAGTAAGATAACTTGCTATTTACTTTACGCAGTACAGATTTTGCAATAAAATGACTTTTACTGAAAACAAAAGGTCACTCTCAAGTCTTGTGTCCCCCTGTGGCCTTTGATGGACTTTGTGGCTTGCCTGTAAACCAAGGTCCTGAATCATTAGACACCAAACTGGCTGGGCTCACACCTACCCAGAGCAGAGCTGCTTGAGGGTCTGTGCTGGGAGCTGGGAGGCACCTGGACAGTGGGAACACAGCTGGAGGAGGCTCATCAGCTACAGCCATGCTGAGTTTTGAACAAGTTCTGCTTTCTGGCCAAAAACAGGGTAACTTGGTCTCTGTCAGCTCCAGGTGCCTACACCAGACCTGGAGGAGCTCATTTGAGGTGAGTGACATGTGGAGTTTACAGAATGGACACACTCTGAGCAAATTATTTGGGGGAACCCATCAAAACTAGGCCATTCACTGTTCATTCACTCTTCATTGTGCATGAATAATGCTGATGGACCCCAGGGTGCAGTGTTCTCTGTAGAAGACCCTGATTGTGGATTCCCAAAATTAAACCTGAGTTTGGATGTCTTTGGACATCCTTGAAGATGCTTGCAGATAACTTTCCACTCACAATATGCTAGAGAAGGGTTAGAAAAAATTGGTTTCAATTAAGCAAAACTAAAAATTGAACTCCTTTCTCTCAAATGCCTATAGCCACCTGTTCTCCAGGCAAAATCTGTCCTCTAACATCAACAATATCTCAGAGCAAGACTACACATCCTGTATATGTAGAAATCTAGAACTGTTCTGAAAGAATACCTCTGTGATTTTCCATCTTACATTTTCCAACAAGTGATTTTGCATTTCCCAAAAATCACAGCAGCACCTCAGGCTGTATACTTTACCCAAACAGTTCATGAGAATGATTTGTTCCTGACTTCAACCTTATGACATAGTTGCAACTGATTTGCATTACAGGGATAAGGTTTTTAAGTGAAGTTTCAAATTTTTACATTAAAGTGCATGTTGAAATCTGTGGGGTTTCTTCTTCAGAAGAAACAAGAATAAAGCAAACAACTGGCCCTGGTCAGCTATGAACATGATCTGGTCTTTGCACACACCCACACAGTGGCTCTCTCTGTTGTGTCAAGTGCCAGGAACTTTTCTTTGTCCTTTTCTGACATGTGTCTGCAACGTGAATATTAAACATGGCCAGTAAAGAAAAATAAATTTCTGCATCTAAAGGGAAAAAAAATAAAATTAAAATGTGTATTTTATGCATTTTTATGACTTTGAATCATGAACATCAGTGTTAGTTATACAGAAGGAAGAAAAGGCAGAGAGGGAGATCAGCTTCAGTCAACAGGATGTGTCAGTATGTCCACAACTCTCCCATGTAACGTGGCAAGAAGGTGTTCTCACACATTTTCCTCTGCAAACATGGGTGACTCACAGTTTTTGATGATATGGCTGCAAAAGTGCTAATACACAGAATAAACCACAGAGCTTGAACTTCTACTAACAGAAAGGTCACCATGGTAGTGCTGCCTGGTTGGGTTTGTTTATTTTTGATGTGCATTTATCTGAATTCATGCATGTGCACACACATCAGTACTGCTCAGAGTTTTCAATTCACACTTTCTGTACTGTTTAAATATTTCTTTATGATTTGTTTGTCATTAAAAATTGCAGCTTTGTGCACACAGCACAGACTATTACAGCTGTTTGCAAAACCAAAACAGAGTACAAATAGAAAGCCCACATAGGAGAGATGGCAGTATTTTGATGCCAATCCATCTGCCCAGCTCCCCAGTGAGAGAAGCCATTTCTGTGGGCTTGTTTAAATTTTGTATTATAATTATAATATAAATAATACTCGTTATTTGCTTCTTTCAGGTTTCTTTCTTTGAAGAATGGTATGGGCAACAATTTGTATGAGCATGTACTGAGTGCTTATACAGAATTAGGTCTTGGTGTTCCTAACGTGGACTAAAAGTTTAAACTATATATGTGATAAAATGTGGACTGTCATGCATAATTTTCAAAACCCATTCAGGTGTACCCCAATTTTATGACATTTGGTCAGACATCCAGGCTTACATGAGATTTGTGTGACCCTGTGGTGATATTCTCTTAGACAATAAATTTTATTCCATGCTTTTTGCAGCAGTGTCTGTTTTGGAAATGTCTGAAGAAATACATTTTTCATTTCTACTGTAAAGGCCCATTTGTGTCACAGCCAGATGAATAGTTGAAATGGGATAGTTGCAATGGTAAACTTCTAGTAGAGCTTTTCATCCCTTACAGCTTATCTTATTCCTAAAGGTGTAGGAAGCTACATGAGAAGGACTTTTTGACAATTTCCACAAATCTGTTATGTATCTGAGTGGAAGAAGCACAGGAGGAAACATAACCTGAAATTATGAACTTGTTATTTTTCTGGTTTCTTGGCAGCAATATGAAAAGAAATTTATTTTCCTCTTAGCAAGACAGGAACATTTGAACAACAAACAAACATTTCATGTTCCACATTGAGAAAAAATTATCAAACTCCACAAATTTTCCAGTGTCCTAGACAGTCTGTTGAGCTTCAAGCATAAACACGCTTCATTTACTTTGCACTGCTTCTCAAAATTTTCTAAGTCTGGTTAACAGTTTTTAAAGATCATTTCATTTCCCCAATACACAGTGAATTCATTTATGTCTAGTGAGCAGATGATGCAATTACTACATTCCTTAGCAGAAAAAGTAAAAAAAGAGCAGACTAAATAGGCACTGGTGGGGCACAGGCAGAAGAGGAGTTTGCACAAGCACAGTGTGCTGTTCAGTGACACGCTGGATAGGCTCTGTTAATTATAGACAGACCAGTTTATTGTTTTATTATCATTTACTTCTCACTGCATTAAAAAATACAATTAATAAGTTCACATAGCATTTCAGTGAAGTCTAAAGGCAGGTGAAATGGATAAGATTGAGGTCAGTTAACTGGCTGTGTGATACTGGCTGTGTGATTTCCTGAGCTGAGAGCTGGAGTAATAACACTGTCATCTGGCAAAGCTGTGCCATGGGAAACTCACTTTCAGCACTGCATATTGACTCTAATCAAACACATTTATTAGTGCACGAGACACAGCCACATTAGACTGTAAAATCATTGAATATATTTACAGCCAATAAATTAATATTTGCAGGGTAAACACTTCTGTCTAGTCTTTACTCCTTGTTTGAATAATTTCCTGGATGTCATTCTTTGCAGGGGTCTTTTATACTTCAGTTTTAAGATTCTTGATGTTAAGTCTTCCAAGAATACTTTTTATTTTTGGTTGTAATGACAGAAAAAGAGGTCACACCCTAAGGTAACCAAGTGTTGTCCACACAAGTGCTGTAGTTTCTAAATCCATGATTTAGTCTCTCAGCCAATCCTGCTGAGCTGTGGTGAGCGTAGCAAAAAGTTGGTCTATGGCATGGTCAGGAAAACTAGGGGAAAAAGAAGAAAAGAGAAAGGAAAAGAAAAATAAAGAGGAAAAGAAAAAGGAAAAGGAAAAGGAAAAGAAAAAGAGAGGAAAAATCAGAAAGGCTCAAACAGAGCTATGAGGAAGGATAGTTGTTTTGTAACAAAAACAACTGAGTAAACCTTTTGAAGGAAGTTCCTATTTGTTATAGAGAGGTAAAACATGCAAAAATGAATTAGCCAATTCCAGCAAAGCTCTCAAGAGACTTCTGTATGCAGGGAGGAATATTTTGGCTCTGTTAGCTGTCGTGCTTAATTATGAATTTAGCAATACACTTATTCCTTCATTGTACAAAAAAATTTTCTGAGAGGAAGGAATACCTAAGAGAAAGTTGTTTAGTGTTGAGTGTCCATGCAGGAAACACATCAAAGAAACACCTATGCATTTCCCTTTCTAAAAAACTTTTTTTTTTTTTTTTTCATTTTGAAATATGAATTTATGTGTACACTGAGGATATGGGTAGGACTGACCTACTCTCCCAGCACTGTGTGTAAAGTGAGGTGATATCCATAGATGCCTCCAGGAAGATTTACAAGGCAAATTGCTGCAGTGGAAGTTCCCCAGGCACACACATTTTACAGAGCTAGCTGCTTTTCATTTCCTGAAAGCAATCACAGAGTGCAGTGTAACTGATAAGGAGTGGGGCTTTTTTAGCAGTTCTGCCACTGCTAATGGCAGAAAATGCTGGGCTCAGAAATACTGGAAGCAGGGGTGGGAAATGGAACTAGAGCCTGCTTTTGTAACAGATCATTTAACTTCAGATTTCACTCATCAGAAAAAGAGAAAGCTTTCAACAAATAGGAGAATAAAAAATGATCTGCACAGAAGTGGGAGAATCCTTGCTTTGGAGAGGAGAATCCAACCACGAATAGAGTCTCACCTAGAAGAGAGGATGCTTGACTCTGTTGTGGAAATGTGGTCATAAATACAAATACAGGAGCTGCATTATTATGGCCAAAATTGCCAAATGTGCAATCTAGATGTCCTACCTGGTATGTGTCTTAACTAGGGTAGCCATTGCTGTGCCAGGACACTGGTTGTGGTGTCTTGGGAACAGCCTGTACCTGGGTGATGTCCCCGTGCTCAGCACTCACACCGCTCTGTGGCCACACTGCTCAGCTGAAGGTGAGGTGAGAAAGCTGTTGCAACTCTTTCTACCCAGGGGTAACCAGTTTGAATTAAATGGTAACTGCTCTTTCCATTTCCTTTCTTGCTTCATAGCAGCCCCTCTTTGAGATTAGATCTGCAGTTTAGATCAAGCTTAGTCTGTATTTAAAAAGAAACTTGAAATTACACCTTTTAATATTGTACAGCTGCTAAACTGAAAAAGCAGAGCTTTTCTATCTGAGAAAAGAAAGGAAATTGGTATTTTTGGAGTGTCTTTCACCCTACTACCTGACTAGTTTGTGTTGTCTTTATTAGAGAAGCTTATGGCTTTTTTCCTCTCTCCAGAATTAAAAGCTAAAAAGTGAAGAAGGGAGCAACACCTATTAGTTGCTTTCATGATTTATTTCCACAGCAGTATCAGAAACCCTAACCATGGGCTGCAATTGTGTTAGGCCTGGCAATTTACAGATACAGCATTCCTGGCTTGTGGAGATGAGCATTCAAGTTTAGGACAAGACAAGGACATCAGCAGATAAAAGAATAGACAACATTTCAGAGCAAATGCACGTGACAGGCCCAGTTCCTTGTTACGATTCCAAACCCTTAAGTTGTTCAGTTGTTCCTCTGATCTCTGACTGTCTTAAGCCCATTAGTAATACCTAACACAGATGCTGCACTTTTGCCTCTCTGCCTTGTCCTTTTTATACTCCTCCACCTCTGTGGAGTTGAATACTTCCTGAAGCAAGGTTAGGAAGGGCAGCTTTGGCTGTATAAGATACTGCCAAGCCCTGCCAACAGTCTCTGCTCTGGAAAAAAGACAAGGAACTAATTTTTGTCGCATTCTCTCAGCCAGCAAAATTCACTGGCATGCAGCACCCGACCACAGCACCTTTGTCAAAGCTGTTTTATTTGAATGTTCATAAAAATCCTTCCTCCCATCTCAGCATTTCACATTAGGTAGAAAACAAGAAACACTGACACATGATCACCTGCCCTTTCTCTTCATTAGAGAAATTGCTTCACATTTTTTGATCTGAGTATTTGTTTGTCAGTTGTATTTGCAGTTTCCTGTTTACAAAGAACTGACAGAAGAGCTCTTAGAAAAAACAATGATAATAAAAAGCCCTTTACAGCTGCCCCCGTTGTAACCACAGGGGAGACAGGAGGGAGTGAGTGGCTGTGCAGGGCTCAGTACCACACACAAACAGAGCTGTTCTGCAAACACATTAATTGGGACAACTCATCATCCTGCCTGCCTCTGAGGTCCTTGGTGTAATGGGGCTGGGAATGCCTGCTCCATGATCTTCCATGGGTACAAGGAGAGGAAGGAACCCCAGTCCAGGGTTTAGAAGAAAATGTGCAGGTCAAGCTAGATCATACTCAGTCACTAAGAGCAGCTACCTAAGTGCTAGGTAGGGTAAATAAGATGTGACTCCTTGCATGGTTTTGCAAGGGATTGGGAAGAGAGAGAGTTCAGGCTCAAGCAGACTGTACTAGCTCTGCAAACCAGGGTCAGGAGCGTGACAGAAGCAGAGAGGGAGCTTCATTTGTAGGGCTGTGACTAAGCCAAGTACATTGGTGAGACATTAAAAACATAGAACACACACAAGGCTTTTGAATTCATTGTGCCAGACGTGCTCCTAAATCAGCGTGTTTCAGCCTGTGCTCAACACAACACTTTGGACATAAATTAAATGGAATAGAACCATCATTTTTCAGCAGCTTGTTCAAAAGGGAATAACCAATAAAATGGCTAAAAGCAAGGGCCCAGGACTCTCTTCAAGTTCTATTATTAGACAGATGCCTTCATTATATTCTCATCAGCTAAACAGACAGTTAAAACTGAGATCATACTGCCTGCTAGAACGTGACCTGGGGTTAATTACAGAGCGCTGGTTTTGTTTTAAAGCTAACAAAACAGCCAAGAAGAATTAAAACACTGAAGGATTTATTGCTTCCCAAGTGGCACAGAAGCAGAGAAGCTAATATATTTGAGGCAGAGGTGTCAAAAGCTGGAGATCTAAAAATACTCTGCTGGCTCATAGCCACCACTGTCAGCCACAGATAAAAATAGGTCATGATAAATTGGATGGAGTCTTCTACAGATGTTGGAAATGACCGTGTAACCATACAAAATGTGTGCAGCTGTTAAGAAGGCAGCATTCTTTGCTGTTAGGAGCCACATTTAATCAAAATGTAATGAAAATAGGATTTGGAGACTATTAAGCTGCGGTTTTCTTTAACATTTTTCCTGAAAACTCTACCTTGTCATTAAACAGAGAAATAAGCAGCAGTATTTAGAAAGACCAAAATTTACTGCACCCACTTACAGCTCTGGTGCATAACTGAGAGCTTCCTTGAACTTAGGGAAGGTCAAGGGACTTGGGCTGAAGGTCACTGTTTTACAGATTATGACTTTCTTGTGTGGCAAACAAAGTCACAGGGTTTGGGGGAATCCAGGGCAGTCCTATCTTTGATCCTTAAAGGAATATGGCATATGATAGAGTTCCACCATGCAGTAAAGGAAATGGATCTGTAATAGTGAGTTTCAGGACCTGAACTTTAAGAAGAGAAAAAGAATATTTTTTTGCTTTATTCCATTTACAAATAAATACCATGAGATGTATTATAACTGTTTCTCTCATACAAGACATAATCACAGAGCACTGATTACAGTCTGGTTCAGACAGCAGCATATTTATTGCAGTAGGGAAGTCAGGGCAGGTTACAGAATAACCCAGGAAAGGATCCAGAGTGAGACCCAGCTGAGCTACAGTGATTTGAGAGGTAGCTTTGTGAACTGCAGTCAGTACAGCACAGACTGAGCCACACCATGAGCTGTTCTGTATGGCCACAAAGATTTCTTGAACAGCATTTAGTAGGAAGCCAGTCACACATTTAGACTACACAAGCAGTTTGTAAGGGCTCTGGGAAAGCTGGATTGTATCTATTGCACTGCCCAGGTACAAGCTGGACAAAAATCTCGAGCAGTGAAGTTGTTTCTACCTGCACTGATGGCAAGATGTTCTAACCTCCAGCTAAGCTATGAAAAAAGCATTAACAGAAGATAACATAACCCTGGTACATAAACACATTCACATTTCAGATATCCACTCTTAGCATTCAGCAGCCCTTGGACAACTGCCATTAGCTTTGCTGTCAAAACTTTCCCCTTGTGTTCTGACCTTGGAAGCCAGGTTCTCCTTAATTTTTTCAACTTTGGTTTTTCTTCAGTGATTTTTTAAAAAGTTTTAAAGCTGGCAAAAGTGGAATAAGAATTACCACCCCTATCTCCTCCAGGCAGCCCTCCTGAACCAGTTAGACAATAATTATATATATATATATATATATATATATATATATATATATATATATATATATATATATATATATATATATATAAATTTAAATCTAGTATTTCATTGTGTGTAGGAGACTTCTTTCTCTGGAAGACTTTTCCTAGTTTGTGAATGAAGTAACACTAACAGTCCCTTTATATATAACAGGAATATAATCCTTTCTGGCATACCTCTCTGTCTATAGTGTGGTCAGAACTGATGACATCTTCAGAGATAATGTCATCAATGTCAAAAATGCAGACTCCATGCATTTTTGTCTCTATCATCTCCTATTCATCCATGGGCTCCCTGAAGAAATGCTTGTGTTGGAGAATGGTGCTCAGTCCAGAAATTTTTTTCAAAGTGTGGTAAACAGAGTATTTCTGGACACAAGAGGAAGAGCTGAAGACAGTTTTCTAAATGACATATTCTCCAAATTCAGAGATTCCTTAGAATGTTTTATTAGTGACAAAACATTTAAAAACTGCTTAGAGCCAACTGTTTTTCTTCTGTATTGTCCCACTGACAAGCTTTTGACAGGAAACACGTAATCCATCTTGCAGCAGCAAATTATCATATTTTTCAGTTTCATAGTTATTTAGCCATATTTTGTTTAGTTCTGAATGTCAAAGTAGATGGCAGATCCTTGTCTCATTCTAGACTTTTCAGCTGCCCTAGTTTGTGGGATTTGCTCATCTTCTCCATTAGACACAATAGTTGCAGTGGATTTGTCATCTTTTCCTCCTGATTCATTGCATAAAATTTCAAGTGATTCATAAAGCATAGACACAGCCTTAAAAAACAAAGAAAATGTCTGTCAAGACTTTTACCCATAAAGTAGATGTAAAATAAACTTTTACCCATGACACAGCACAGCCCCAGGAAACACAGAGAAACACAGGCCATGAAGTTACAATCACAGAAGAAATGAATGTTTCAGTATTAATTGTTGAAAGGCAAAGCCTTCCTATATTCAGATTCAATTCTCTTAGTTAATTAGGCAGCAGGCACAAAATACCTTTTTAGAATACTAAAGATGTCAAGGTTCAGGGTAGATCAGATTCTCTGAAATCTGAAATGGAAAACATTTTCACCCCCTTAATCTTTTAACTCTGATATTTCCAAAAAACTTTATCATACTTTTCCCTCTGGATGGATGCTCTTTTGATGCAGTAAACTAGCACACTGCTGTGGTATTCAGATGCTCTTCTGGACAGTGCAAAAGTCATCCTATTCCTAAACATACATGGGTAAGTCCTTTAGCAAAATATGAGAATTAAATATCTGCCTGAAATGTACACAAAGACCTATTCCCACAGATACACAAAATCAAAATCTCAAGCTGAGATGGCATAAATGAATAAATGGGTGGAAGTTATGAAGAAGTGGCTTTTTGTCTTCACACCTACATGCTGCTATGGGGGTTTGCTGTCTGTGCTCTGATGAGCCATACTCAGCACAGAGGGGTACCTGCCAGACAAATGTCAAACAGGGGGCATGGCAGGGGTGGCCAGCCAAGCTGGATCACAGTTCTGTGTGTTTTGAACAACTAGAGCCCCCCAGTCAAGAGTGAGCATTATACACACTATCATGAGCTGGATTTTTGTATTAATGCTACAAGAGTGCTTAAATTTTGACTGGAACCTGCAGAACTAGATGAAAAATATCATCAGCTGCACTGGGAACTCCCTCAAAGGCCAAATCCCTCTGCAGCTGGCAGAACTG
The DNA here is from genome assembly GCF_037042795.1 of Molothrus aeneus. NCBI lineage: Eukaryota > Metazoa > Chordata > Aves > Passeriformes > Icteridae > Molothrus > Molothrus aeneus. The sequence continues at coordinate 61,817,061 of NC_089649.1, read as the reverse complement.
TCTGGGAAAAACTCCCTGAGCTGAGGAAACATGGGATGATTCTCCAGAGACAGAGATAAGTGCTACAGGAGCCAGCTTTGCCATGAGGATGTTCACTCCCAGGTTAAGTTACCTTGGGTACTTGCACCTATGTTGTCACCTGACCTAATTGCTCAGTGTTGTGGTGACATATAATACAGGTGAGAATAAAATCCATGGCTTGATTCAATTTCTGTGTTACAGGATTGCCTTTTCAACACCAAGAATTGTAAAAAAAGCATGAGACTGTAAGTAGTCTTGCAGAGGCAGATAAAACCTTCATGTTCACTGTTCTAGAAATGATGCCCAAACCGACTCAGAATATTCACCAAATTTCCAAACTTAACAAGAAAAGTGTAAGTTATATAAAAAACCAGTGTGAGACTTGTTTTTCCCAAGTAAGTAGAGACTTTCTCACAATCAGAAAAAAAAATTTAAATTAAGGTGATAATATTCTGCAATAGAATTGAAAGGTAGTAAGGGCAATTCCAGAGATACCATAATATTTGCTTATCACTGCTGGCTTAATTTGTTTGAAATGTGGTGTCCATACACATTGCATGTACTGGCCTTACTAACCCACTGGACCTCTTGAATGATTTATAACATTTATGCTTGAACATTTAAAAGGATGACACTATGAAACCACTCTTTCTGCTTTCACTAAAATATCAAAAAGGTCTGTTACATGAAGGAAAATACTGAACCTAGGCCATGATACATCACTGTGGCTGGTAGCTGCTAAATCATGAAGCAGCTGCAAAAGATTTTTATTGCATTCACACATCCTCTGAAGCAGTCTTATCCACACAAATCCTGAGCAGTAACTGGCTACTAATGAATTTTTCACTCAGCACCCCCTAGGATGCTTGTTTTCTCATTCTCAACCTCGTTTTCCTACAACTTCATTAAATATTAACAAGCAGAAGAGTAATCCCTTCATAGCTAGCAATTAGAATAATTTATTACTATGACCAGACCATATTATGACTTATATTCTTGTAATTTTCTACTATGATATCTCCAGTAAAAACAAGTCTCTTAGCTTCAGTGGCAATCTTCCTACAGAGAATGAATTTTCCCAGGTATTTTATTTTTCTTAGAGCAATGACTCTTGCTCAATAAAAGATGGATATTACTGTTTCACTACCTGCATGTTGATATTTTCTCTTGCCATGACCACAGTACTAATGTGACCAAATCAAGGCTGCAGCCAGGTTCTCTTATGGGAGAACCTGGAATCTGTAAGCTCAGTAACTGGAATTGTGACCATGGGCTTGAACATTTTTCATCTCTTCTGTGTGACTTGCCCAAGTCTCTCCAGCTGATTGCAATAAAAACTGTGCCTGCCTATGCAAGGGTTAAATTAGGGCTTCTTTCCCTTGCCTAATTTATGTTTCAAAGTAATTAAAAGATGAATAATTGCATGGAAAAGGGAGCTTGCCAGAAACCTGCTACCTGCTCTCAGTAAGCATTGCCTGCTCTAATGATCCTTGACCTTAGTACACAGTTACATATAAAGGGACTTTCTTGCCCCTTTTTACTTCTCCTATGTTTCTTTCTTTCACTCAGTCTCTATATTGATATTCTCTGCTTTTTGCTGCCCTTTTCTCCAGACAATCTTAGAGTGTTTTTAACTATAATAGCAGATGTCAATACTTTCCTATTACATAAATATCCCTCTTCTTATTTCTGATTGTGGTTTTTTTTTGCTTTAAACCTTTTTCCTGTGTAGGAAGATGCTGTCCTAGGAACAGCAGGTTCTTGTGTGCTTTCTGTTCTGTCCATTCCCCAGTGCCTCATTTTGAAAACCCTCTCATAGCATGAATCTTGTTATAAACCTCTTACCCATTCAGCAGAATTAGATGATGAGTTTTCCTCAGCTGCTTCCCAGGTGGATTCCTCTCTCCCATGAAGCTCTTCCACCTCGAGTCTCTGCTCCTGCTCTTGCCCTCCTGTCAGCACAGGAAGCTGTGCAGCACCTTATAAAACCCAAGCTCCAGTCAGTGCTTGCTTACTGACCATGTCCAGAGTCAAACCTGTGCTCTGCCCGAGCTCAATAAACACCGAAATGGAGAGAGCAGAGCTCTTGTACAGCTAGTCTTGATGACAGTAACTAGAGTGCTGTTCAGGCTGTAAATGAAATAAACTGAAAACAGCCCAAACAGTTACTTAAGAGGCTGCCTTAGATTATCTCACTGATCTGAGTCCTCTATTCACAGCTGCCCTACATTTATATTTGGCCTGCACCCTTGTCATTCACCCTTATCTTCCTATGATTTCTTCCATCCTTAAAGTTCTAGATTTTGAAAAAGACCCCCCAAATCCATCAACAACATAAAACCCAAATGAACAAACAAAACTGCCCTCCAAAACCCTCCTCCCAACCCAAATTAATAATTAATTAGAAAGAAATCACAGCCTGAAAAAACAGAACTATGTGTTCAAGGCAGGGTCTTTCACATGTCACTTCCAGTTGTCACTACCAGGAGTAAGAGATTGTGATGCAGAGCTAAGTTCTGGCTCCTCACTTTTTCAGTCAGAAATCAGCAAGAAATTATCAGAACTGATATCCTTGAATACCCTAGCCAGGTCAAGACCTTCAGTTAAAGTGATGACTCTCCTTAAAAGGTAAATAATCAAAGCAAGTGGCTGCATCCTGAACTACGAGCTGTGCCTCTGACCCCTCCTGTCAGCTCGAGATGCCTCAGCAGACCAGGACCAGGTGAGCAAATTATACACTGAAATACCTCCTCAGTGCACCTCTCCAGCCATCTCAAACCAAACCCATAACTTATTTGTGCTAATGGAAATCTTGTAACTCACCAGATAGGGTGGAGTACTTTTTCTTTTTGTAGCAAAGATACAAGCTTCCCACTGCCACTAAAAAAGGAAGGATGGCCCATGATTCCAAATATCTCCTTCTCAGTGAGTGAGCTGCTGCAATTATAAATTTTAAATATGTGCTGGTCAAAGATAAAATAAAAGATCAATATCACAGCAAAAGAAAAGGCAAGTAAAATTAAAAATTATTTCAAGAGTGAATTAGGTACAAGGTCACTTTTCCATTTCTAAGGGATGTATGCCTGATGAACAATAACATCAGTACCTCCTACAGCTCCTGCAGATTCACATTCCCCCTCTCCACAGTATTTAACACAAGTCTTTTCTGCTTGTACTTGACCAAGCAAGAGATCAGATTCCCTAACTCATGTTAGGACATTAAAACACTGTTAAAGAGTTAAACTAATCTGCATTAATTGTCCACCATTTTGAACACGACTTCATTGATTCTCTGGCATTGATAGTTTCTAAATCTTTGATAATTTTTGTGTTTCCCTTTGAACCAGCTGACCCATGGTATAAAATACTGTACAAAACTGGAGTGTACTGCAGGATTGGAAAGGCTTCCTGTGACTTGACCAGTCAGCAAGTGAGTGATGTTTGGTAATGCTGAAGGTCTAATCTAGTTCCCTAGTGTTTCTCTGCATTTGAGAGCTATAAAGAGAGCTGAAGATCAGGATCTTCCAGAACTGGTGCATAATGTCTTCAGTTAGTTGTATAACAGAAGTGAGGTAAATTGTCTTCTGGGTGTCTCACATTGTATTAATAATTTAAGGGTAAACAGATCTCACTCCTATTGCTGAAAATTTTAGTTGTGTGTGAATACTGATTGCATTCATGCTGTTCAATGCTTAACTCAGAATTGGGACCTTAAACTGCTCCCCTGTAAAAGTTAGCATATGTCTTTGGCAAAACAGGGAGACACAGCACATACAAAACAATTAGCCACAACAATTTTATGGACACAAATCCATGTAGGGCCCATACTGCTCCATCATCCATATTGATTTATTTCTCACTTTTCATTAAGAACTTGTAATACAAAATTAAAAAGGTTAGTAAAGGTTACAGATTACTGAGCAGAGTAACCATGTGATCACTGCAGCCCCCTGTAAGCACCCAGCAGATTCTCTCAGTGTCTCACACCCAGCTGTGGTTGGGGCTCGTGTGAAACACACAGCTCATGCACAGCATTTCTGTAAACCTTAGTTAATAATTCCTATTAGCAAATCCTTATGGAGGAAAACAAACACTGCACTGGAGATACTAAGGCAGACAGTTTGAGTCAGTTGTCATTAAAAATTGTTCATGCCCTCTTTGTTTGTCTCTTTCACCCAGAGATCCAAAGTGTTGAGGAAGGAAGGTGGGAGGGGAAGGAAATGCAGAACACAGTTCAAACTGAAGAATCTTTCTGATGAAAAGTGATATGGCACACATGCCTTGCCAGCCTACCTTTCTCTTCAACAATCACTGTTGTCCCATTGCCACGTAGTTTTTTAAGGAAAGGTATTTCAATAACGATCTCACAGTAGTAAAATCCAGTGTCATTTACATTGGCAGATTTGATGACGAGCACATCCTTGTTTTCATGGGTGATGTTGGACAAATAGAGAAGTTTTGATGATATACTTTTAGTGATGTTCACTTGATTAACAAAATACCAGCATGCTCTACACCTCTCAACAGATTTTTCCCAAATACAGGTGATTTCAGTGTAGTCTCCAACTGATAGATTTATATTTGTTGGTGCTTGGATGACTCTTAAATTTTTGGGATCTGTAGCTATGGAGAAATACACACAGATTTAAAAGGGAAAACAACAAAGAGATGTCATTAAAGCAGTATTTACAAGAAATACCTTAAATATTAAAGAAGTGTTTAAATATTAAAATAAACATTTAAAATAACAATTAATACTGTAAAATCATTATGGCATTAATTTCAAGCTTACTACTCACTTCTCCCTTGAATGACAGCAATTGTTTTCTGGCTAAAGTAAACTTTTAACCTGATGTGTAAAGTCCTCCACCATTGTTTGTGTGCAATAAATGAATATTTTCTGCATGCTTGCTGATAAACATATTTTTACTTTCAACAAAAAGCTTTATAAAAAGAGATTGAGTCTGAAGCATATTAAACACCCTCTGCCAGATAAAGAATAAACAAAAGGAGTAATTCAGAATAATTAATTGTCAATAGTGAAAAACTCATCAAAGTTAAAGAAAAAGACACTGCAATTTTTGTCCTTATATAGGAGTTCTTGTCCAGTACTGCTTCTAATGAATGACAAGTTTACAGCATTTTAGAGGTGTTTTTTTCATTTGGTTTCAACTTCTTCCATTAAGTACTTGCTGACAAGCAGTTTATAACACCAAATTCACCTCCTTCATTTAATAAGAGATGCCACAAAGATCCCTGTTCTCTCATGGGGTCTCTTGTCTGGATTCTAAGAAAAGGCTGACTTGGACACTATCAGTAGAAATCAAAATTTTTGTTCCTTCCTGCTTTCAATACATTTTTCTCTCACTGTCAGCATGCAAAGTGAGTGATACACGAGACATTGTGCAATATATGTACAAAACATTTTCTTCTAAAGTGAAACCACTGTGTGGGTATCAGATAACTCTTTTTATATTCTAATGGCATTGATGCTCATTACAAAAGTGCTAATCCTATAAAATCTATTCCCATGACTGCTGAGACAATTATTTTCATATGCTGTATGAAGAATTATAATTCCTTTTTTCTATCCTTTACAATATTAAAGTGAAGAACTAATAATAAGAGTGAATGGTATGATTTTCTTCTAAATTTTATCCAATTTATCACTCAGGCATATTTCACAGCAAGATACAACTAATTAGACACACTTTTTCATATCTCACCCTAAAATGGCATCTGATCAGTTTTATCAAAAATATGCAAAATATTTTTCTATTTTTTCAATAGAAAAAGCCACACATTCATCACAAGTAAAGGAGTCAGGCACCTCCATCTTTACAATGCAACAGTTAAAAACTTGTAGAAAACAATATGGAAAGCATAGGGTAATATAAGCAGCAGAAAAAATAAGGGAAATAATTGATGTAGTGTGTAAACAACCTAGAAGCTGTTCAAGTTAAAGAAATAATCACGGATTTCAGTTTTTCTGTTCATTGTTTGTTGTTTAAAACACAGTTGTGCTATCGACAGTGCTATATTTTCATCTTTACTGTTTTTCTGAAAAATATCAGTGAAAAATAATATTTTGCTAACTTCTTAACTCCTCCTTAACTTCAGCATTATCCACTGCAATTTGTATTGAACAAGAAATATGAATTCTTGTCTGCTTTGTATTTCAGTACCTATGTGATCTAGAGAAATCCTCCTCAACACTTTAAAATTCTACATTCAGCATTTGTCATATCAAATAATCAAGTCAGAAATCCTAAAAAGATGGTGCATACATTAACCTAACATCATTTTGGGTGTTGAAGTGTTCAATTTGTTCCTCTATGCTTTCCCTGCAACAATTTCTTTGTGAAAATGCTTTTCGATTTCTCACGCTTTTTAATCTTGCTTTCAGCATTATGAAAAAACAGTTAATATTCTCCTTATCTCACATGTGTATTTGAGGTGGATATACCATAAGTTTTTTTTTTTTTCAAATCCAGCTCAAGGATTACAGGCAACTAACTAAAAACAAAACAACTACATCAACAAAAGAAAAACAGACAACAAACCAAACCAACACTTACCTAAGCAGCCAAAACACAGTGTTAAAAGAAGTTTCATTGAAATGATGATCGCCATGCAGAATTATTAGCATTTGCATCAGGCTGCCTTGGTTGAAGATCAGCAGAACACCAAATGAAAGCATGTCAAATTTGCACCTTAACTTCCTCTCCCCTCATGTGGTGACGATGATACAACGTAAATGCAACCCAATTTTTCCCTACACTCTGTGAAACTGCTGTTTCAGAACTCAACCATCCTATTTGAAATGAAATAATTTCTTCTTTAACATTTAAACTGTGTTGTAACTGGTTGCTGTTCAACCTAGATTAGTCTCTCTTCTGGTATGACATAAAGGACTGGTTTTCCATGTGTGGTTTCATGACAGCATTTGACATTGTCCTAAAATCCTTCATTTAAAAGCACTTTACAAAGGTGAGGTTTCTTCAGCTGCTGTGCACGTGCTTGTCAGCAGCCTCTTCCAGCCAACCAGCTGAATCTCATCCAAAGCCAGACACAATGATTGCTCATGGTTACACTGAAGTCAAGCATTGCTCCTGTCTTTCTTTACCATACATTTCATTGCCTCCTTGCTGAAATGGCGCCTGAATTCCTCCCTCTGGGAGAAGTACTTTTGTACTTTTGCCTTGACAGCAGCAGAGCTCTCCTGGCAGGAGCAGCAGAGGAAGGCTGAGCTCCATGATCCCACTCAAAGTGGCCCCAGCATCCTGCAACACCAGTGGGGACCTTATGCTGTGCATGCAATGCATCAACCATCACCTCTGTGGGTGCAGCTGCACTAATGCAATACCAGTGCCATGTACATTAACTAAAGCTCATTTCAGGAAGATTATAAGCATGGGTTAAAAGAAAACAATCTACACTTACCTCATCAAGGTAAGGGTAAAACTTATTTGCTATCAACTATTGAAAAATTTTCTGCAAATGCAGTAACTGTATGCTGCTTACTATTCTCCAGCACTGATTTTTGGCTCCAACACAGAAACACTTACATGGCTTGGCCAGAGACTTTCCCTGGAAGACAAAACATTGCATTTGTTTCTTAACTTATCTCTATCTTATTCCATGTTTCAAATGCAGGCCAGAAAAAAATTGTCCTGCAAACATGTTCAGTTGGATAATGTCAAAATTGCAATGACAGAAAAAAAAAAAGATAAAAAAGTAAATCAAATAGAACATGATGAGAATATAAATCAGTTAAATTAAAAATTTGATTAAGAATGTGTCAGCCACTAATTTCCTAGAACTAATATCATGGTTTAGTAGTACCGGGCAGGTGCCCAGAAACAACTGAACAACATTTTGTAATGATGAAACAGTCACATTTAGAGCCTAAGGCACTGTTCCTTTCCAGTTATCAGCAACAAAAGCACAGTGCACCAGCTCAGCTACTTCTCTGTATCTACCTTACAGGTATAATTTCAGTGATATTTAGATTGCCATGCAAAATTAAGAGGAAGAAGATAGCAAAGATAAATATCACAAAGTGTTACAGGCTAGCCCCATTTCTGATGGTATCCAGCTGACCTGTTTATCATCTTTTAGAACTAGTGAGGACATAAATACCTTTAAATTCAGATGAATAAAGGGATTTATTAAAGCAAATAATTTATATTTAAGGATATTATTTCATTATGTAAATAATTCTGCTTGCATCCATGCTTTGGTTGTACTGATCAAAGATGTAGATTGCACTAAAAATTTACATACACAAAGATGCATGTGTAAATCCAAAGGAAAAAGTATTTTATTTTGTATTTTAATTACTGCATTTGTGAATTTAGTGTTGACTTGTGCAGCTGGCAGCTCCAACATGCAGAATAATTTGTCTAGAAACTAGGTGCAGCTTTTTCCATAGTGCTGATAGCAGCTTGTATTTACTCTAAGTGATACTTTGGTTCTAGTCCAAAGCATCTACTGTCAGAGATGAAATGAACTAGCACACAAAAAAAAGGGGTTGGCTGAAAGGTTTATTTTTAGCCCTGGTAACTCCTCTGTACCATTTTACAACACAACCTCACAAACTCTCATGACAGCACTACTGAGTGGGTGGAAAAATATGGTGTCAAAATTTCTTAAGTGACCTTTGCTGCCAGGAGAAGTGTAGCACACAAAATAACTATGTGGGTCAGGAAAGCATCTACAACAGAAAAGAAAAGAAATACTAATGGGATTTTTCTGCAACTTTCAATCATATTTAACCTTGGAAATTGCACTGATGAATTTGGATTCTCTAAATGTGTAAACTCACCTGTGTGCTGGAGATGATTGAAGAGCAGCTGCTCAGTGCCGTCAGAGTCAGTCTCCTCCAAACACTTTCCTCCAACACTTTTTTCACAAATCCCTCTTCCTAAATCTTTTCTCTGTCACTTTCAAAGAGCACCACTCGAGACATACTGAAAGTTACCTGAAACTTTTAAACAGAGGATCTAAACCCTCTTCTCCTTACCTATATGTCAGACTTGTTTGAGAGCTTGTCATACACGCACTAATGAGACAGCAGATTTTTTGAGGTGCAATTGTCAGCTGGGAAAATTTATTAATAGATAGCAACAGTGAGAATGTGTGTGGAACTGAACTGACACCAAGGCTGCCCATAGCACAAACATGCTGCACACGTGCAACTTTGTCCTCTGGTTAGAACATTACATCAACCTTCTTTCTTTTACAGGTCCTGTCTGATCTGTGGTTTGAAGTGGTATTTGAGTGACTTGACTTCTATCAATTTTTTATGTAGCAATGCAGTATTCCTCCTCACTAGATTCATATATGTAAGGGAAGAAAAAGGATCATTAGTAAACAGGTCACTCTACTGAGATTTGAATGCCTGCAGGCTTCCATTTGCTTAGGCTGAGACTTTTCAGGAAAAAGAACATGCAAAATATGGGATGACATCTTCTAGCAGGAATGCCATGCTTTTTACAGACCACAGTCTGGGATGCCTCTGGTGCAATACAAGATTTGACTCTGGCAAATTATTCCCTGATGGCCAATTGCATTGAAATAACTCCAGATAAAATATTCCTTTTTATGTTATTTTTCTTCCTTTAAATCAGAAAGCTTCCACTAATCAAAACAGAAATTCCCTCAAAGAGATGAAACAGCCGGTAATGAGGTATTCCTGCTTCTATTATCCTGTGTAAGAAGGTTTTTGTAGGCCTAGTTCAATCTGCCACCTGGGAAAGCAGCACCCAGAGGTAGCAGCTGTAGGATCCTTTGCTGCTTGGCCAGGACTGACCATGCAATTGCTCACTAAAGGAACAGTTCAATTTTTTAAAATCTATCAACATGACTTGCTGTTATCATCACTTGTATTAGCAAACACCACTTCAGTCCTATCTATGTGTTACCCACGCATTATATTCCACAGCAGAGCCAAGCAGGGACTGAAGGAAGTTGTAGAATCAAGGAAAATGGCCTAGTTGAACACATTTCATTTCCCAAATACATACACAAAACACAATGAAAACCAGTACTGCCATCACACTTTACTGCATCACAGTAACTGGTTTTATGTCCTTCCCCTTCTGATGTTGCAGGAAAATGGCATCCACTGCAGTAGGACAGGTTTGATTGGCACATCACTAAATATTTACAGCCATGGATGAAAAATAACCATCAGAAAATATGAAACAACCTTTCTTCATCCAATAACTGAATGTGACAGTTTCTGCAGTGATTTCAATGAGATGCAAAATAGGCAGTCTGCACAGAAAAGTTGACCACCAGTGCAGGTCTTCAGCAAAATTATTTCCCAATAGTATTCTGGTGTATGGGGATAGAATATAAGAAAATAAAGATAGTGTAGAAAGTAATCTTACCCCTAAGGAGCTGCATCTGGGCCAATTATCAAAGATTAGGAACAGGTCTGACTTTAACAGGCCACAGCTGTATCCAATGAGAAGAAGAGCGCTATAAAAGAGTGGGTTGGTTGGTTGAGAAGGGAATTAGAGTCAGTTGGCTGCTTTGTGAAGAAGAAAGAGTCAGGGCTTTGAGGAACAGCCCATGAGAAAACATCAAGAAGGTATGAAACTCTTGCAATAGGAGACAACAGTATGGAACTCCTGCAATAAGATGACAACATTCTGGAAGGGCCTTTTCCACTCCTTTTCCTTTGTTCTTGAATAATGTCTCCGTGTGGAGAAAATTATTGTTGAACAGCCAAAGTAAATTAGAACAATATGTCATTTTTACATGACTCTAGATCTGGGACTATTAGGTGGCTGAAAATGCACCTATTCTCTTTTAAACCTCTCTATTTCCTCTTTCAGTTTTATGTTTCACCCATCAGAAATACAGCTTTGTACAGTGTTGCACCAAGCATAATTCATCATTACTTCAGTGAATGACTGACTTGATTCTCATCTCAGCTGTGGGCGTTTTCCTGGTGAAGAAGCAAAATAAGCAGAGATGCCCAATGGCATGAGAACAAAGTAAGATTCTACACATCCAGGTTGTGATCTAAGAACAAAAATAGAAAAAATACAGATTTTGGACAAAAATCCTTACCAGCTCTTGGGAAAGTTAGTTACTATCCAAGTTTCCTTCTGCTGCTCTTTCAGATCTGCTTAGAATTTGCCCTTACTGCCAGTTTAACCTCTCCACTCCATAGTTTAACTTTCTGCTTGGAACATTTCCTGCTACCACTGTGCACATTCTCTGAGAAGTAAGAAAATTGACAGCATCACAAGAACAGTTTTCCTCCTTCAGGTTACATGATGAGTCAGCTCCTGGCCATGGGACAGGACACACCTTCTGCTGTCACACTGGCTTCAGTTTACCCTGGCCACAAGACAAACATCCAGGACCAGGATTCTGTCAAAGTTCTGAACCTTAAAGAGTCACAATTTAAATGAACTTGGGGCTAAGGAATACAAAGAGTATATTGCATTTCAGTTTACAGCAAAGCAGAAACCTTGCAGTTTTTGCCCAGAAGACAAAGCAGCTGAAACACAGCAGGCATTTCTCCTTCCATGTAGGAACAGAGCACCCCTTGATCAATGACTATGCTGTGATTTGGAACTCATCTTCTCTAACAATAAAAACCTTAAGAGAAGACTCTTGGCAGCACTATTAATTAGAAAGGCAATTCAAGACTGCTGGACTAATATGATTTTGTTAGTGCTCCACAGTGAAGCATTGTAGAAGCAATCACTTCAAAACCATCAATAGCAAGCAAAATAATGCTCAATATGCTGACTCTGCAACACAGGTCTTTTTTGCATTGAGCAAGTTTCAGAAAAGAAAAGTTGTAAATAATTAACCAACAAAAACACCCACAGCTGAGGCCAACAACTCAATTAAATTCAAAGTTTATTCCAAAATTAATTTTTCTTTCATTAACAGCAGTAGGATGTTTTTCAAGATTATCACTTGTATCTTGAAACAAAACTTCAAAGATATTACATATTCACCTGAAATACATCATCAAACATTATTGAACCTGAAAGTATACAAAGAAAGTCCTTATTTCCTTTGGGTGAACAGTTACTGTAAAGTCTTCTGAGGACTCTGTGCTGTTGAAGAACCCTGTAAAACACAAAAGCATTGGTTATTTATTAAAGCAGCTTTACTCAAATGGATGTGTTGTTCTATCACATCAGTTTTAACTCATCCCTTCCCTAAAAGCTAGTGTGTGAGCAGCTTCTCCTCCCTAAAACTCAAAGTAGTATGGAGCCCAAGATGTACCCATTCATAATATTAAAATATACAACAATTTCTCTTGTTTTCAAACACGTGACTCACACAGAAATTGTGAAATGACTCTTCATTTTACAGTCGTGCACCTTTTCTTCATCATGAATAAAAGGTTTGGAGCTGCAGGTCAAATTGAGCTCTAAACTCTTACCCAGCCCATTCCAAAACCTCTGCAAGCTTTTTACAGGGCACAATATGTATGTAAGTGACAGTAAGAACATTGTCCAAGCAACTAACTGGAATGAGAAATAAAATGAGGTCATCCACAGCATTGGATCTGAGTGTCAGCCCTAACTTGAATCACATCCATAGAGTCCTTTAAGCTGATTACAGCAGAGTTTTTTAACTGCAGCTCTGAGTTTTTCTGCAGCACAGGCTTCAACTTAGATAAACACAACTCATCAGCACCTGACAAAATCCATCTGTGTCACAAGTGTGAATTCATAAAGTAGCCACTTCTATCTGGACAAAGAAAACTCCAGAAAGATTCCAAGCTTTTTAACAGCTCTATGCAAAACAAGCTATCCGATAAATACAACAGTCTGGTACTTGCAGGGAATCTGAGCTAAATGTTCCTACCTGCAGGCTGTGACAGGTACCAGGTCTGTCATACAAAACAATAATGCATTTCTAATCTTGCAATTTTAAAAAATATTTTTAACTAGACTAATCGTCAAGCTTCAACAGTCAATGGACACCAACCACCTTATTCCACCTACTTTTGCCTGGGTATTGTGCGGTCTTCCATTTCCAGCGCTCCAAAGTGTTCACATCCCAGGTGCCCGTGAGGGATCGCTCCTCCACTGCCATCACTGATCCCACTCCCTGTAGCAAAGACTGAGTAAAGAGAACACCAGAAATCAAAGGAGGGTTCATAGACAAGAGTATCAACTCACCAGCCTAGCACACAGTAAGACCAGAGAGAATTTTCAACTCTAGCATTGGCCTGTAATTGGAGCAGAGACTTTGAAAATCTGCAAGGTTGTGCAGCACAAGGGCAAATACAAATTGGCCAGGCTTCACACCAAGAAGCTGAGGTGCTGAAAGCTTCCTCTGCATTGCAGTACAGAGTCTATTAAAAGGGCTGAAACTCACACTCTCCTTTTTACTGAAACAGAGAATTCTACACATTGTTCCCCATGTTTCTGTCATGACAATCAAAATAATAAACTGCTGCCATGGAGTATAAAGTAATCTATTTCCATAGGAAAGATCAAATAAACATGAAACTGAAAAAAAGTGAGTACATGATGGAAGTGACAAAGATTGAACAACTCACAGAAATAAACTGTAGAGAAAAAAAAGTTTTCCTTTAACCCTGTCCAAGATTCATTAATTATAGGTTTTCAATATTCAACAATTTTCAATAACTAAAGAAACAACAAAACAGAATCCTACTCTCTGCACTGGTTAAGGTACTGCAGGAAGTGTTACACTACCAACAGCTCAGCAGAACCAGTCCTACCCATATTTAGCAGATCTTCATGCTGTGCCTATGGCAACTTCATCTGAAGTGATGGCTTCTGTGTTGCAAAGCCAAGTAAGAAAAAAAAAGGCTCACTTCCCTCTGAGGTAAAGTTCTACTAATACATTTATATCCATCTTTTGTGTACTTCATTGTAACACAGGATGTGGCATTCCAGAACCATTTCTCTCTGGAATAAAAACCCCTCACTTGGTGGGTTACATTTACCTTTAGAAGGGTTACATTTACCTTTAGATCTACTACCACAGGCTGAGACAGCACAGGATCCTCTCCAACTTCATACAAGTGTCTAATTCTTAGCAGGACACGACTGAAATCTGGATCACCTTGCTGCTGTTCACCTTCAAAAGAAATCAAAATGAGTGTATTTTCCTACTTTAAAATTAAACCCAAGTTTTAAACTTTAATTTTTTAAACTTTAAACTCCCATCATTTGAACTTAGTTCCTATTTTTTAAAATTGGCAAGAGGACTAATATCAGGAAATACCCACCTCCCACTTTGACAGGAATGTTACTAACAGGCATAACAAACTCATGCAGGAGAAATATTTTACTACTTGGGCAGAGAAATAATACAGCACAATTAACTTCCTTGATTGAGGAATTTAATGCTTTAAATAAATCAAAATACTAGCCACAGAAGAGAGAAAAAAAAGAAAACCAGCTTATTTAGGTGTAACATCCAGCCACCTTTTGGAAGGCACCTACCCATGTGGATGCTGTGGACCTGCTCTGCATGATTAGAGCTGTACCTCCACCCTGGAATGCTCAGGGTCTGGAGATGAAGATTAGGTGGCAGAGTTACAGGCAAGTCATGGACTGAATTCTGCTGAAGTTGTCGGGGTAGCTTTGGTTTATCTCCTCCTTTATGCAAAATAAAACAAAACAAACATTAAACAACCATCACACACACAAGCCTGGCTAGGGCACTGTGGAAGGGTAAAGGCCTTTTTGCTTATTCTGCCAAGGCAGAGGCAAAATAGATGATATGCCTTCTCCTCCAAGGCCTTCCAAGATACTAAGCAGAAAGCAGCATGATTTTAACTGCTAGAAAAGTGTGGCAGAGCTTTCCATAAAACAAATTTCACTTCAGTTTGAAATTGCTATTTCAATACCAGGCTTCAGGCTTTAGTTGATAAGGTGAACAAATATTTTTAAAAGAATAACTCAAAAATGGTCATTAAGGACTCAGCATCCAGGAAGCTGATATATGGTGCACTACCTACTTTGCACTAATTCTCTGTGTGAACATTTTGTTCTCATTAGATGCTTTAAAATTTATTTTCCTCTCAAAGTAGAGATAATTATATAACAAGAGAAACATTACATATACTTGGACAACATCCATTTTTGAAATTAATGCTAAGTAATTATCAGGCTCTAAATCTGTCTCCTAACTCACCACATGCTAACTGTTTGCTTGAAGCCTGCATTTAAAAACTCAACAGCATAAATCAAAGCAACATAAACAAGCCATTCAGATGCTAAAGGTAGCACAGGGGACTGAATGATTACCTGATAATGCTCCAAACATCACTACTGGCCTATGCTCCAATGCCAGGCCACTTGTCCGATACAAAGTGTTGGTGACAGCCTTGCTTCCTAAAATAAGCCAGATTACAGGGCGAACCACTGAAGAGTCATTCAAAGTGAGATTGTTATTCAGGTCCCACTCAAGGTTGTTCCACAGTCTCCTGTGTAGCATCACCTGTATTGGGAAGGTAAATGTCACAACAGGAATCAGCCATCAGGCTTTACTTACATTATCGGCAGCCATGAAAGTATGCCCACCTAGAAAAAGAAATACAAATTCAAACTTTACCTCAACTTGTCCATTCCCTTGACTTGACACACCATGAGCTCTTTCTGCAAGCAGCATCAGCCTTGTGGTGTCATCTTCTATGTAGGCAGTCTGGACCATAGGGTAATAGTTCTGCAACCACACAGCAAACCATGCAGAGATAATATTAACACAGGAAACAGTACCAGAGAGCAAAGATAAGACACAGCTGACTTTGGATTACACCTTAGTGCCTACCCGAGCCACTGTGTTATTCACATATGCCTTGAATGGTCTTTTCTGCATCTGATACCCATTGTTGTCAGTGTAGAGAAGTTGTCTGGTGTTCAGACTTGTGCTTGTTCTTAGAATTGCTTCACGATTGAATTCCAAAGGCCCAACGCTGTATTCTTGCTCTATCCTATGGCAGAGCAGCTTCCCATCGTAACCTTCTGGTACTGAATACAGCCTGGTGTACACTGCATAAATATAGTCCTGGGAAGTAACATTGCTATAAAATGAGAGGAAGAATGCAGAGTTTATAAGGTGGAGCACTTGACTGGTTATGAAAAAACTTGCAAGGCCCTCATGTCATCCTACACAAACAACTTTCTTGCCCATTTTCTATTTATTTCATGCACAATTATTTTTAATTTCAATTTAACTTTCAAATATACAGATATTCAACCAAAGTAGGTGATATCCTGTAAGTTTCCTTCACATTACAAGTGTAAGTAGGATTCTTCATTTCATTACAAAGGTTCTGTTTTTCTCAAAATTAACAACAAATTTAAAAATTATTATGACTCTCTAAGCAATATATTTACATTGTACAGAATACATGCATTTTTTCAATCTGGGTGACATCAACTTTGATGCAAGAATTCCACACTACTTTCCAAAGGTCCTTCTCAACTACAATCCTTGAGCAACGCCATGTAAAGCCAAAGACTTCAACCAAACAACCAGACTTAAAAGGGGGTGAAGGGTTTATAGACTGATATAATTTTACCACAGAGAACAGTTAGTTCATCAGGGGTCAGAGTGACCTTATAAAGGATTCATTTCTCCATTCTCTAATTTGCTTTCAAGATAGATATTCACAGTTATGAAAATGTATCATTATGTCAAATTTCCATCCATGTAAGCTATTAGCTGCAATATTCATTGAGTTGTACAGAACCAGTTTCTCAACAGAAGTTGCATTAAAAAATGCACCACACAAAGGATTACCCTAAATAATCTCCACATCCCTCCCTCCCTCCTGCAGCAGTATGTGCTTCAGAAGTGGGCCCATGTGAACCTCAGGAAGTTCAACAAGACCAAGAGCAAAGCTCTGCACCTGTGTCAGGGCAACCCCAAGCACAAACACAGGCTAGGCAGAGAAGGGCTGGAGAGCAGCCCTGAGGAGAAGGAATTGGGGGTGTTGGCTAATAAGAAACTCAACATGAGCTGGCAAATGTGTGCTCACAGCCCAGAAACCCAAACTTGTCCTGGGCTGCCTCCAAAGCAGCAGAGCCAGCAGGTCAAGGCGGTCATACTGCCCCTCTGCTTCCCCTTCAGGTAACCCCACCCAGAGAACTGCATCCAACTCTGGGGCCCTCAACATGGGAAACACAAGGACCTGCTGGAATGAGTCCAGAGGAGGGCTACAAAGATGATCAGAGGGCTGGAGCATCTCTCCTATGAAGACAGTTTAAGATTGCTCAGCCTGGAGAAGAGAAGGCTCTGGAGAGACCTCAGGGCAGCTTTCCAGTACCTGAAGGGGACCTACAGGGGAGCTGGAGAGGCACTTTTGACAAGGGCACATAGTGATAGGACAAGGGGAAATGGCTTTAAACTTAAAAAGAGTAGGTTTAGATAAGATGTTAGAAAGAAATTCCTTGCTCTGAGGGTAGTGAGACACTGTCACAAAGAAACTGTGGATGCTCCATCCCTGGAGGTGCTTCTGGCTCTGGCCCTGAAGGTTGGATGGGGCTTTGAGCAATCTGGTCTAGAGAAGGTGTCCCTACAGAGGGTTTGGAACTGAATCTTTACAGTCCTTCTAATACCAACAATTCTATGATTCTATGATTTACAGGAGGTGCTTCCTCAGCAGCACATTCAGCAGATGTACAATAGTTCTTTTGTCTAAAGCCTAAAGAGTACAAATACACAGAGCTCACTGTTTAGGAGTAACTGTACAGAAGTAACCTCATACACATCCAGACATTCCAGTGAAGCTGTAATGGTGCTGTACCTGTAGAAATACTGCCTTATCTCTGTCATCAAGCTTCCAGACATCACTTCCAACCCCACTGCTTTTGATACTGGAACAGCTGAAGTATTGGGAGCAAACAAGTAATTATCTGAAATGGGTCCTTTCTTTGTGTCTCCATTTACGTGGTACTCAAGGAACTCCTGGGTGAACTGGACAGTCTGGTTGGTCTCCCTGAGAATCCACAGAAGAGTAAAAATTATATAACTTACAAACACATTTTGTACATGATAAATGCAAAGCTGAACAACAACAGGAACGAGGCAGAAAATGTAAGGACAAAAAAACTGTTTCTTCACAGTGGATTGATTTTGTGAGACTGAATAAATGAGAACAGCAAAGAACTAAAGTGCTTCCCATTAAGATACATGTCAGTTTGTAAGCAAATGGAGTTTCTATGTAATTTTCTATTTTTGTAGAAGAGAAACATCTTAAGATTAAACATCATCTATATTATCTCATTGTTTTGATGACAGAGTTGCTCCAGGATTAAAACTACCCATTTCACAGGAATGAGGCACACTGCACTGCTCCAATGAATAATTAGGTTCACTGAACTTTGTAGCTAGGTAAAATCAGAATGATGCAAGTTTTCATGTCTAACACTGGCAACAATGAAATCAACAGGATATCAACATTTACCACCTACTGTATCTCCTCCTCTCTCCACTGAAGCTTACAGTTTGCTATTCATGACTTATTATCACAATTTTTAGAAAGTCATATGAAGGCAATTTAAGATGCTGCTCTCAGCTACCTGCTCTGCCTTTGGCAACTTGCTATGAAAACAGGAAAAATCACTTAAACTAGCATATAAATTTATACTGCTAAACATTTTATCTCATGTTAATGCAGCTACCCACAATTTGTATTAACTGAGGAGAATATCCAAGTGTTTTCCACCGCTTCTCTTATGAGGCACGGTCAGTGCAGGGGCAGGATCTAGAACTTCTAACTGTTGCAGTTGAATGTAAAGGGCTTCCCAACTGAAGATCCCTATTTCTTTCAACCTTTCCTCCCATTCTGACCTGTGAGGCCTCATTCTTTCCCATTATCCCAGTGTGAACTTTCTGAAACTCAAGCATTTTGAGCTTGTCTGAAGGCTTGTGAAGAAAGTGAATATTTAATTTCCCCTGCATGCTGAATTCCAGCTCTTCCTGCTTGCCAGAACAGGATGGGAAAAACTGGAATCTGAATTTAGATTTTTGTTCTTCCACATTATATTTCTCATAGAATCTGGAGGCAGTTATGATCTGGAGGCACTCTGAGAAAATACTCCAGGGCTCTTTAAGTTAAGGTCCAGCTATACTTCTAAAACTGATTTTAATGATACTGGACAACAAGTTCTTGCTCTAGGAGGCAGAATTATGAACAAAACTGCAAAGGTGAAAGAGATCTAGCCATCACCATGCCAGTGTAAAAGGGGTCAAACATTCCATCAGTATATAATAGGTGACAATTTGAATCCTGAGCAGGCAAAATGCAGCACAACTGCACTGAAGCTGAAGAAATTGGGCCAATTCACATCAGCTGAGAGAGACCAACTGAAAACCTCAAATCTCACCTAAATCTTGATAATTCTTCCATTTTTCCTACCTCATTAAATGGAAATTCCTTAGTTAATTTTCCTTTCAAAGAGTTTTGTAGCTTTCTACCACAGAGTGATATGGGACTTGCAAAACACTACTTAGTGTAAGCTCTTACTTATCACTTAAGGCGCATTGTGCAGCCATAGTGTATGTGCTTCTTACTAATTTTTAATAAAAATGCACATTCATAACCCTATTTTGTTCTAAAGTACACTGAAACTCTGCTGATATACTAGTTATTACTGTGATATGTCATCTCAGACCAACTGCAAAGTTAAACAGGGCAGCATCACAGAACTAGTTTGGAATTCTGCCTGTGATAGTGCTGAAGTGTCCTGTAAAAAGAGAGCATGTGAAGTGGGGATAAAAAAGAACTTTAAAGACCATCAAGAACATTTTGTTGAGTCTTGGAATTAAGACACATAATACAAATCCTTGCACTTATTTTTATGAATTGTTTTTAAAAAATCTGAAATGCTATTGAAAGAAGCAGGCAATCTCACCTGTCTGTAATGCTGTGCATCAGGTTTGTGTTTTGGTCAAACACGATCTGGTAGCAGCTGTTAACCACAGGAAACAACTGCTGCCTTTGCTGCCCTGCACGAGCCAGGTCTCTCCGTTTGTACTTGACTGAGCTCCCAACAAAGGCAGGCTGCTGACCTTCCAAGGGTTTAATGCTGTATTTTCTGTAGCTCAGGCCACTTATTGCAACTAGAATATACAGATCATACGTAGACTGGGACTCCACGGAGCTTTGAACCTGTATATTAGCATACACAAAAATGCTTCATTACAGAAAATTAATTAGCAAGGCAATTACCTTCATGTGTTGTAAGCCCTAAATTATAAAAATTAGCTTCTACTTTAATAAGTTTTTAAACATGCCATTCTTATAATTCTAAATTATAATGTAGATCCACGCTGCTTTTAATTGGGAGCCTGGTGAACTTGGATTAAGCTGAGCCTTTCTAGTGAAGCATGACCACGTGCCAAGCCCAAGAGACTGATGGTGTGCAGATGAAGGCAGTGTGGTCTCATGCCACCACATGCATAGGAACAAGGGACAGCTGCTGTGCCCCAGTACCTGACTACAATGTGCCTTCATGCATGGTCACAGTGGTAAGCCACAGGTCACAGAAACTGTGCAGCTGGCAGAACCTGCTGAGCTACCTGGCATCTCAGGGACAGAGGGGAGCATCTGGAATTGTGCCAGGCCTCTTCAGGCCTTATGTGCAGGAAGCATTCCTGGAGATTTATCAAGCCCCTGATGGTGATGCATTCTGTACAGCAGATGCTCCTGAGAAAGGCCAGTGCTAGCCCTCACTTGAGGCCACCTTCTTCCCTCCCCTGGAACAGCTGGCTGTGTCTTGGAGCTTGGCTGTGACAGAATGGCAACTGACTGACACCAGTTTCTAAGACCTACATTTCTTAATTCTCTTCTTCTCCCTCCCCAAGGCAATCTGTCAATTGTTCGAACAGGGCTGTCAATTGTAAGGCAATGCTTCAACATAAAAGGATTTATTTGAAACAGTGTTTTTTCACAAAAATAAAAATAAGGTAAGAAGCACCAGGTCACATACAGCAGACATGCAAAGGACAGACCAAACACACCACAAGAGCAGCAAGTCCTTGTAGAGAGTAAAAAAAGTCTCTCTGTTGAGACAACAGACAAGCAAAAACAACCCTTGAAGGACAAGTAGGAAAATCCAACTTCAAGAGGAGGTAGAATCCAGTTAATGAAAACTGACAAGTGAGAAAAAAGTAACAGAAAGAAACAAAGTTAAAGTACCTGTGCTGGCACAGAACGTCCCAGCTCATCATACACACTCATTGCCTCACTGCTGACAGAAACTGTGACAAAGGTAGTGATGTTCCATGCCAATGGGTTATAGACAACCACATACAGGTCCACATCTGCAGCACCTTTGTGCAAACAAACAAAACTTGTAGTCACTACATGATGTATTTTTAAAATGTGGTATTAAAATGTATTTAAGGAATCTGTCTAGGTACAACTATCTTACAAAATTTCAACATAAAACCCTGCAGTAAAACTTCATGATTGAAAAAAGGAAAATTTTTTACGGTCCTTCATTAAAACCTCTTCTGCTTTATTCTTCTATTCTCTGCCCAATCAAAAAAGACCATGTATTCAGAAAATGACACCTGAGTTGAATGTAAATGCATTTAGTGAAGATAAGCTGCTTACAACTCATTGTCATGCAGTATTAACTTTATCAGTTATACAGAAGATCAAATGAGAAGCCTCATTTAAAAACAGTCCTGTAAAAATCCAAATGGGTCTGTTGCACAGCCCACGGCACCGCTTACATCTGACTGTTTAAAAAGTTTCCAAAGTCAAGATAAAAGGGAGTGTACAGTCTTTAGAACAGACTTCTTAAAAATCCTTTTACATTTTTACACAAGCTGGCAGTACATTACAGCAAGAACATTTCTTGACTCTGACTGTGCTCCTTATCATGTAATGCCCTGTTGCAGAGTAAAGTTAGCTTAGTGACTACTCTGATCAGCACCTCTTCCTTGTATTACACTGAAGTCTGAAACTGAGAGCCAGGTCTAATAAAAGCACTGAGGTAGAGTTCTGTCTAACATCAGCTGAGAAATCCTGGGTCTCAGAAGGCAAACATGATTTTCTAGCCATGGTTCATAGAACTTCGATGTACATAATATGTTGATTGTTTTGGAGGAAAACATGATAGCTTTCATAAGGTTGAAAATTAGAAAAGCTGTGCAAAAAGTACCTGGTTCTCCTGAGTCTTTAGTGTAAACAGAAGAATAGACCTCTCCATCCTTCTTTGCATTGTTGATATCAAAGATTATGGAAGCCATTAGCTTCTTTACGTTGAGCATTCCATACATCAGGTTATTCATGTACATGTCCTTCACCTTGGGAGACTCTGTGCCTGTTATACCATCGTGGTGCTGGACCTTGCATTTAGAAGTAATTTGAAAGGTGCAACAGAATGACAACTTCAGGTTTGCATTTGTGTTAACATGATAGTCAACTAAACTTCTTACACACAACTTAAAACAATAAGAGATGACAGCTACATTCAGAGGCAAAAACCAACCAAGTTACAATAACAAGACAGGTTTTTCATTTCATACTTAGATCTGGTCATTACCTTAGGAGACAAAATAATTATTGACAGCAAAAGCACTGAGGACTGCAAATGGTTAATGATACAAGGCTAATCACTTAGCTGTTGGACTTTGAAGAAACAAATTTGTCCTTCCTGCTCTAAATTGCAGAAGTAGAGATTATCAGTAGTTTTCGATTAGTTCCATTTTTCTTTGGTTTTAATTTACTTTTAAGAACAATTTTGTAAATAACAAAACTAACACTAGGAAAAGGAATTTCAAATGCAAAG
Organism: Molothrus aeneus; assembly: GCF_037042795.1. Classification (NCBI taxonomy): domain Eukaryota; kingdom Metazoa; phylum Chordata; class Aves; order Passeriformes; family Icteridae; genus Molothrus; species Molothrus aeneus. The sequence continues at coordinate 61,794,262 of NC_089649.1, read as the reverse complement.
TTTGAAACCACATACTCTTTCACTGGTTGAAGAAAACATTTGCCAGTAACCATGATGCATGGTTAAGGGGCTGAAGTCATGTTTCAAGACAGTTTTTTTGAAAAATTGCTTTATTTTTACTTATGGCTTGCAAAAGAGGGGGAAGTTATTTCCAAAAATATAACAGCAACTTTGAGACACTCCAGGTGAAATGCTTATGCAAACTTTTCATTTGGAAAATAAAAAATTTCATTCAAAGTAGAAAATAAATCAGTCCTTACCTCTGAAACTGCCCATCTAAGACTCTGGAGTTGCTTTAAGGCTTTACATTTGCAAACAGAACCTTCTGGGTGTTTCTGGACATACTGTGTGAAAAAGGATTCTCCAGCATAAAGCAGTGAACTTGCTCTCCTTGCAATTCCTTTTAATGTGCTCCGAGAAGTATAAAACCCAGTCCATGCTTGGAAGGGCTCTGTTTAGAGTGGAACAGATCCAATACACATCAAAATAATCACTTCATTTATCCTACTACTACTACTACTGTTCAGCTTCTTACATGAATCTAACTGGGGATTTACACAGCAGCCATCAGGTAGAAAGGTCACAAAGCCTACAAAGAAACTCAGCCAGGAACATGCATTTTGAAAAACTATCATCTCTCCTACAGGCCTAGTAAGATGCAAGTTTGATACAGAGCCAGTAGCAACCAAGTTAGCCTGTGTTTATGGAAATTTCTTCCTTGTGGATCTGCACAAAAGAATTTTTGAAGTTTCACTGAACCATGTATTATTATTAGTTGTTAATAAAATACATTATAATCTTTGGTAATTGCTTCATACACACACTAAATTTCAACCTTTCAGTCAAAGGGATTTAGCTTAAATTTTATTTCTTCACACTGGAGTAGAAATAGTGATGTGATGACTCCAAACTACTGCAGCACTTCAAACTACATCAAAAGATGCCCTCAAGTGGTTACTGGAAAGTATTTCAACATTCTGTTTGTGTTAATGTTTCAGTAGCCCACAGAGTGAAATAGGAAAACAATTATTTGTTTAAAACCTTCAAAACTTTCCTAGGGGTGGGAGTGTGTGTTTTTTGGGGGCAATTTCTTTTAAAATACACTAGTGAAATATAGGTTTTCCAAAAAGAAGTTGCAGAAAGTGTTTTCCAAGGAGCATACATGCAAATGTAATAATCTGCTATCAGCCCAAGATCTAAGGCAACAATTAGAAAATAGGATCTTTAGCTCAAAAAACTTATTTTTGGACTGAAAAGAGCTAGAAGTTTCAACAGAATTAATTGAGTTTTAGCTTTAAACATTACAAGCAGAAGAACCACACATATGTATCAGCACAGTACAACGAATGCAGAGCAGAAGGAAATACTTATCTGGGACTTAAAACTTGAGTTTCCATATATCATAAGTGACACTGAACCCAATAAGTGACTCACAAAAAAAGGGCATAGCAAGAATAAGAGACGATTAATCATCAAGAAGCAAAACAGCATGTGGGAGAAAGTGCACTCAAATCTATACTGCAATTGCCAGGCACAGAAAGTCATTTGGGGAAAAAACTGCATCTCTGTGTGGGCACCCAGCTGGAACTCTGAAGGTGCTGCTATTATGCAAGCTAATAGCAATTGAATCCTGCAGGTAAATTATGCCAAAAGATAAAGGAAAGAGCCCAGATGTGAAAGGATATTAGCAGTTAGAAGTGGCAATGCTTTTATCAGTAAGTTGTTAGGTATGATCCCTAGAGGGAATTGAGGGAGTCAGGGATCAGTCCATGCCATGATTCACAAGAAACAGTGGTTATTTATATTCATTGAAAAGTTAACAGACACATTACAGAACAATCTGAAATATATGTACACAGCCAAAAATGTGATGAAGCAGTGGTAGCTACAATTATTCAGAAAGGTGTTCTAATGAAATCAATGGGATTTTAATAATAAACCAGGCAATAAAATAAACTGATGAGTTTGGAAATTGAGAAATTGGCTGTGCCTTCTCTCTGCATACTTTGACATGAGGTCTAAAAGGGTAAATTTATTGGGGAAAAGAATTAAAGACATGTTGGGTATGGCATGAAATTTTTTGTATTTTTCTAGTACTTTTCAGCTCTGCTTGAAAAGCTAAGTCAGTGCAGCATGCAAGCAACAAGGAGCAGCAAAGAAATTTTGTAACACTGTATTACAAAATTTCAGAAATACTGACCATATTTTTACTTGTTTAGACTTCAGTTGTAAGAGAATTCTCTCCCACCCCAGAATTTCAAACTGTTTTCTTTAATGAAAAAGGCAAGACTTTCTCCTACAGGAGACTTTAGGGGTTCATCTACATTAGTATTTTGTTTGGATCAGGTCATCCTTACCTAGTAGCTTTGCTTTATAGAAAAGACTGGATTTGGAGCTCACAAACTGGATTCCTGATGGATGCAACAAGCATTAATGGGCATTCAAGTCTATATGACCATAGAAGAAACAGGCGATCCCCCAGCCAGGGAATAATGTGCTCTGTCTCTGATTAAGAAGGCTGAACAATTGCTTTATTAAGCTATACTATATTACACTAATGCTATACTAAATTACATACTAAAAAGATATAAAGAATACTAAAAAGATGCTAAAGAAAAACCTGTGACTGTCTGAGACAGTCAGGACACAGCTTTGACCCAATGGTGTCCAATTAACAAATCACTTTGGCTAAACAATGTCCATAACACATTCCACATGTGCCAAACAACAGGACCAGTGAATAGAGATAAGAATTGTTTTCTCTTCTTCTCTGAACTTCTCACTGCCTTTCCCAGGAAAAATCCTTGGAGAACTTGTGCCTGCTGCTCTCTGTGAAGAGAGCTGAGGCCACATATGACTAGATTATAAATTTCCTACAATTACTTAGTGTTGACAATTACAATAGTGTTGACACCAAATCCTCAACATTGACTGTTTCACTGTGGGAACCCCCTTCCACTGTAGTAACACAGAACTACCCCAAGAGCTTTCAGATTGCCTTGGTCCCTTGGTTACCTGTAGCTTCCCCAGACATTCACAGATCACTCCACATCACATTTTCCACCTCTGGTCGAAGCTATGCATAATCCAGTTCTTTTAAACAGTAAAAATGAGACATTTTTCTATTTGGCCACTTAACCATCTTTTTTACACAATTAAGTTGGGATCATCTAGTCTGTTGATGACACCTCATAGAGCGAACAAATCTTACCAGAAGGCATTTTTCTTCTTTATTGCTCATTTTGCCTTATTAAAATTTTACATATGTACCTTTGAGGCAGACATTAGGCAGCTGTGAACTTCATTACCTGTTGAATATGGAAGAAAGTCTTCAGAGTCCCGAGTTTCCCATGTAAGATTCCTGCTATAGACTGCTTGGAAGTAATCACTGACAGTGGCATACTGGACAGACACTCCAAACTCAGCAGAATGTTTGTTGATATAATCCACCAACAGGTCCATGTTAGAGTACTGAACAGATGCATTAAAGAACTGTTTGTCACAGCCCTGAAATTCCAAACACAGAACAGCCAAATCACTTTGGTCAGATAATTAGGGAGGATCATTTTTAACATTAGTCTATGTTCCAGGGGTATTATTTTGATTTTGACTGTCCATGTAACTGATACTAGTTACAAAACTATCAAGACTGGGCAGGGTTACTTGCACAGATTGTCTGTAATCATGAAAAAATCATAAAAAAGCATAGAGTTTTAGAACCATATATTCTCTCTACTTCTTTACATAGCATTATCACAAGCACAGAAACCCATAAGTTTTCTTAAATTACTGCAAAACTGTGGGTTTGCATCTAGATGTTAGGGGTTTATTTGTACTGCTAAAAACTTCTCATTCCAGCACAATTTTCACTATAGCACAACTACAGAGTGTTATATTCTACTTCTCACTCTCTAAAAAATAATAGATGCAATATAAGCAACAGTGTCATAAACACAGGAGAAAAACAAATCAGTGACTCATCAGTCAGAAAAAGTTTTTCTTTGTAACAACAGATATTGTGGGGAAATAGTCCATAAAGAACACACATAATTTAATATTGTAATTATGAGACCAGAAGCACCCATCAAAATTAGAAACCAAACTGTACATTCAGTTTAGGCAAAGTTATTCTTTCCTAAGGACTTGAAAACAGCAAGAGCACATCAGTGCTATATGTACATGTAGGATGTAATTAACACAGCATATTGCTGAAGAAAGTGTTTGGATGACCAAGCTGGGATATGCTTGCCTATGGTCCTAGCTAAAATACAAAGACTCTAAAAGAAAATGATTACACATCTGTTAGGAAAGACCATGTCTACCCAAGTGTCACACACTTTCCCATAATGCTACAATTTTGTTAACACTAAGTTATGTTGGGCTAAGCAGCTAAAAAAGAAGATCATTTAAATAGACAAAGCAAGGGGTAAAAAAAGGAAGCAATGCTGTAATATATAGCTATGCAAGAGGTTATCTTTACATTGAGTAGGGTGTAAATATATTGAGTATTTTTTCTATCTTGAGTAGGGTGGAAGACTTGATAGACAACTGGCAGGCTATACAAGGAAATTTTACATATCATTATTAGTCAGTCATTTGGATCACAATTATTAGAAGAACACTTCATGTCATGTGGTTTGTACCAGCATTTCTGCAGTACCTGCTGCAGCAAGAACCATCCACTTACAGCCTGGTGTGTACCTGTCTCTTCTCAAGCAAACACTGACCAGGCACTTACCCATGGCCACAAGACGTCCCCTGTCCAGAACCAGGCTGCTCTTTCCTTGATGTTTGCCACCATGGTTTGTGCATACAGGTGGAGGTTGGCATCTGTGACAGGGAGACTCATGTTTGGATAAACACCATCTTTTGGTGGATCTGGGAAAGTTGCAAATCCATTCCAAAAAAATCCTGACCTAAGTAGAAGCAGAGAGCAGTAAGCTGTAAACAGGATTTACTCAACTGCGAAAAACACATCAAAAGGTGCTGGAATAAAATGGGAATAAGAGGTAAAAAAATCAGTTTATATTCATTGCTAGTATTTAGGTTTAAGTATTTATTTGGGGGTGGAGGTAGGGGGAAGAGTCTCCAGTTTTCTTTCAACACTCTGCAACTTTTCAAGTCCCTGCTGCTTGCTGGCATAGAACAAAGAAACCATAGGTCAAACCAGCAAGCTTTGTAACAATGAGGATGTTCCCCCAAGTAGACTTGATTTTCAAAGAGTATTTTAATGGATAAGCCAATAAGCAAAATAAATTTTTCAAAAGTTCTCAAATTTCTTCACAAAATTAATGGCAATTTTTTGTTGCTCTAGTTTATACCGGCACAATAGACACAACCTCAGCTCAAGATAATGCTGAAAATCTCCCATAGAAAATCAGTTAGCAATAGCCAATTCCCTACTGAGCTTCCTGGAGCTTTCAAATCTTTATTTCCAGGCAGAGAAAAAAAAACCAGTCCTGCTTTGGACATTTTCTATTTACAGTAATTAATTTGTTTCACATTTTTATTCTATTTTTTTTTTAATAAGGACTGACATTGTAAGTAAGTCACTGTATTTTAAGTAGATGAAAGCCATACCTATGTTTCAAGCCTCCTGGTATAAGAAAACAAGCCTGTCAATATTTAGAGGTATTTTTAATGCCTGTCAGTACCAAGTGCCACTTTTGAGAATTCAACTGTTAGGTACTGAGCAAACTTCTTTATTGTGGTGGAAAGCTCAGGATGCTTAATAACTCTTATTCAGATCAAGAGTCTAGACATCTCCTGGACCTACCACAGGTCAGGAGAAAGCAGTAGGATACTTTTGAAAGAAAACAGTCAAAGAAAATGTTTAAACCCCAATAACAAACTCTCCAAAGTGAACAACATTTCTGCATATTTAGGAAATCTTTGGACCTGTTTGAAAAAGGTAACTGTGATGGAGTACAGTAACTGTACTGATCCATAACATGGGTGAAGATCTCCTGTCTTGCAGATAAGGAAGGAGAGCCCTGCCACACAAACTGAAGCTTCTGGAAAACAAAACAAAACAAAAAGGTAAGAAACCATTACCCTTGATGACATTCACAGAAATACATCATTAACAACTTAAGACTTCAGAGTTCCCATCTTCCCTTCCACCACTTCTAATACTTTTAAGTGTTTTTTCTGAAGATCCAATGCCAATGGTATCCTAGGGAAGGTCCCACACTATATACAGGAGGCCACATCAGTGCCTCTTTCCATTATAATTGATGCAGAAGGAGAGGAGGCAGCACAATGCCAGCACATTAAAATCCAGAGATAAGCCTGGCTTATCACAGCCATTATACCTCAGCTGTTTCAATGGAAGCTGAACACCTATAAGCCAGAAAAGATCACCTATAAGCTAGAAAAGATCCAGATGTAATCTGACTGCACTGTAGCCAGTGGGAATCAATGTTTAACTGATGTTAATGTTTAAATTCTACTGAAGTAGAATTTTACTGTTTTGGAAGCCTTCAGATTCTTAAGGGCCAGAAAAAAAATAGCTGGGCAAAGATTGTGAAAAGGTCATAAAAGATTTTAACAGAAAGAAAGAACTGCAAACCACTGCAAACACAAGGTGGTAGGTCCAGGCTTCACTAAATTCAACATGAATTCTGTTTTCTTCAGAGACACTTGAGTTCTACCCAAGATTCATAAAAACTGCCTAGTGCCCAGAACACAGTGGTGAATGCCCCATATTTTCACTTCATATTAAAGTAGTGAGTAAAACTGATGACAGATCAGGGTCCAACAGAGTGATATGAAAAGCATTTATTGTGTATGGGACACTGTGCAAGAGAAGGCAGAACAGGAAAGAAAACCTGAATTCAGCAAAACCATGACTAGCTGCCACTTTAACTGACCTAGTATCATTAATTTTACAGGCATAAATAAATGTTCCAAGCCTGACAACACTGTGCCCAAAGGTTAAAAAAACCCCACCTGCTCACATAAAACCCAACAGACACAAGATTCCCTAAGGGAAAGCTGGAACTCCCAGATGTCTCTGCTTCAAACTCTCCTAATTCAGTGTCCATTTAGACTTGCCCATTTGCCCACATTTTGTGTCTTCTTCAGGCTAGATTACATTTTATCACTGACCAGAAGTCATGAAGATGTTAATTGACCATATAATACAGATTTAATGTTTCACCATCGTCACATGCAATCAGCATGTCCCATTTAAACAAGAAATACCTACATTTTCTTGCCCAGATGACAGAGATTCTTATCTTAATGTCATGTTTTAGATTACTGTAAGTAGAGGCCAGCAATGGTTTCATTCCTAAGGGTATTTTTACCTTGTTTTTCTGCATGTCAGCCTTCAGATCATAGTCAATACGAGAAATAAGATGAGCATTGAAACCAGCCAGAGCAAAAAGAGTTGGTGTTGTAGCTGAAGCTCCAAAAGGATCAACATGCCAAGAAAACTGAGGCCTGAAGCCAAAAGTTTCATACAAAAACCCATGACCTTCTGCAAAGCAAAATTTGTTTAGGTTAGGAACACTTCTAAAAGTTAATTTCCTAAGTTTAATAGGGATATTGTGATACAGGTAAGCACTTAAAAGATAGCTTCTTGTTGCTGTTTCCCAAAGCATTCAAAGTTTTGGGAATTTAATCATTCACACCAAAAAGTTTCATACTGACAATGTTTATATTGTTATGCCAAGTATAACTTATTAACATTATAAAAGATTACAACAAAAAGGAATTATGATTAGAGACAGGTCTTGGAAAAAGTACATAGCTACAGATTAGGTTAAGGCTAATAGCCAGGTTGGAGTCTGCATGAAAACAACAACCTAGGGCTTAGTTTAAGTTTGCTTAAAAACCATAAAACCCATTCTCAGAAAATTTTAGTCTCATATTAATGACAAGGGACAGGGAAGCAAACCATCCACTAAACAAAACTAGCATGACTATGATTATCAGTCATATGAAACTAAAAAAGACAAAGGTTAATAGTGAACTTGATACTTGATGTTATTTACAAGTAATGTTACTAATTTAGTTACTAATGTTACTAATATAGAAATGAGTATTGAAGAAAGCAAGCCCCAAACTAGGAAAGTCCAGACAATAGCATGAACCCAGAAAAATGATTTGAATCAAAGTAAAACTACCAGGAAAGCAGTAGATTTTATTTGGAACTCAGGTATATTGCACTTGGATACTCATCATTAGAAAAAAAAGAAAAACAAATTGCAGATCATTATTTCATAGTTACAGAACTATGCTCAGAACTATCTGAAAATACAATCATATCTTCTCTGGAATAACTCTATTTCAAATTTTAATATCACATTTGAATAAGTGAGGCTGCAAGGCCTCTTTCCACTTCATCTTTCCCATGGTTAATGTCTTCCCTAGCTAAAATATTCACAATGTGTTTCAGTATTCTGATAGAGACATATTTGAAACAGGGTTTTCTAGGCTTCTCCAAAACACTGGAATTCTGGACAGACAATAGAAGACATGAAATCTAGACCACAAATGTCTGCACTGGCTTTGTCCTCTCAACTTGAACTCCACATAATCAATTTTCTTTGTATGTACTCATACTGAATAGAGGGTTCTGGACAAACAAATGAGAATTTCAAAATACATTAATACTTTTGTTCCTGGTTAATAAATTACCAAAATTTAAATTTCTTTTTTAAAAATAAAGATTATGTTTACACAGAATGAAATGTTAAATTAGAAAGAATGTCTTTTTCAGCTAACTACAATGTATAGAAAAGCTGTGTTTGTGTTTAACCAAAGGACCCTTCAATCATTTTAGTATTTTATTTAAGAAGTCCTAGGTTCAGTGCTCTAAAGCCCATAAAGCAACCTTTAAACATGGGAGTCAGATAAGAGAAAAAAAAGTTCACATCTCCTCCTCCTCCTCCTCTTGGCCAGAGTGTACTGAGATACAGAAGCAGCTGCTAATCCTGAGCTCCTGATAAACACTGACAAGGAACAAGGTCAGTGGTGCTGTGCAGTCAGATGCAGAAATAACAGAAGTGTTTTCTGCCCCTTTGGTGTCCCATGTAGAAATACCACAGCCCTGGCACAGTTTCCATCAGCCATGGCAGCTGGTGCTAACACATCCCCTCCCGCTACACCCTCCTGGCATAGAGCAGACATCTCTAGCACAGAGGTGGCATCAATTATCCTGTTTCTGTTTGCACTGACCAAAGCAAACAAACCCACGTACTAAAACATTCTTTGAAACATCAGATGGACAGGTGTAACATACAAATGTTAAATGAAAAAGTTAGAAGATTAAAATGGCAAACAGTGCATCTCTTGGAAATATTTTCTAACAGAAAACGATGATGATTACAAATGAGGGTTACTTCATCAAGGAAGTCTTTCAACTCATTTTAGTTGACCTCAGTGACATTCCCTGTGCCCCTTTCTGCAGAAGACCTTGCCTAAACAATACAACTTCCCTGCACTCTGAATTGCTACCAGGTCTTTTCCTGAGGAGTGTTTCATACCCTCAACTTCACCATAACTATCTTCTCAGGAACTTTGCTTTCAAACACACACACAGACAAAAGGCCTCTGCTCCAAACAAGTTTCTACCTGACAAACCAGCTTTTGGTAACCTTTGTTACCAAACCTTTGCTGCAGAAATGTCATGTCAAAATTAATGGGTTTTTGTTTAAGCAACAATTTTTATACGAATAATACTTTGGCTAGTAAAAAATAAGAAATGCTTTAATTAGTTCTTAAGAAGTCAGAAATTAACAGCAATTTTGGAGGGGAAAAAATGAAAACCAAACAAAGCCTCCAAGGTCACTACAATGAAAAATAAAAGTTAAATGCAAATATGCATACCCGTCAACTGTAAAATCTGATCATCAATTAGTGTCACAGCTTCATCATGCATCACTTGCCCTCCAATGACAAATTCCAGTCGTCCCTCCTGAAGCAACTGATGGACCTATGATATTGAAATTAAGACACAGAATGTAAGCATCATTCCAAAAAGGCTGCAAATTCATTTGCTAGCACATTACCTAGACACAACAATTGTCAAGAAGGCATCTAGGAGAAAAAGTGAGATAGAAGTGAGAAACAGGGCTGTCTGTACTGAGGCTATCTAAAGGAGAGTAACAGAGAAAAGAGGGATTTCCATGTGCTGCACAGTGCACTGATTTATCCAGCTTACACTGAAACCAGGTAACAGGAACAAAGGATAGCAGGTAGGCATTGACCTTTTGGTGTTTTTCAGTCGTGCTGTTACTGTGCCTTTTTATACTGCCTGAACACCAGGCACTGCACTGGCAGCAGCCTGTAATCCTGCCTCAAGGCAGCGAGAGCTGGAGGATTAAAACAGGAGATGCTAATGCTTCTCCCAAAATCTTCCTCCTGCTGCATCCAGCTTGGCTTAGGGAAGGCACTTGGTGGCTGGATGAGGGAGCAATGGAGCCCCAGGCAAGCAGTAATATTCAGGGTTTTAACTGGAAACTAGATCTCTGGGATGCAGACAGACAGTGCCATCACACCATGGCCACAAACATCTCTCCTCACTCCCTACGCATCTATCTTGCCCTTGGGGCACAGACAAGTTGCTCAAGACAGAATGCTTTATTAAGAAATAGCTATTCCACAGGTTTGCCTGCCTGAATAACCCACTGATAACCTCAATTTCTGGTCTTTTTCCTAGTTAAAAAAAATGTCAGTATATTACAACCTGCTCAACTTTGGTGCTGGCTTTTTTTTTTTGGGGGGGGGGGTAGGGTTGGGTTGTTTTTTTCTTAGGGGGAGGGGGGGAGTTTAATTTCAGCTCCTAGAAACAGATATGCTGACAAGTACAGCCTTCAGCAAATGCTGGATGAAGAGGGGGGGTGGTGTTTGGAGGGAGGAAGGAACAGTCTATGTCCCTTTCTAAAAGCATCAGGAGTCTTCAGGTTTTATTTTAGTTCCTTCAGAAATTCAGAGATATCTCAAACTTCCAATAAGTAAAGTTTATGCAAATATGTATTTTAATCCTCAACATTTTTTTTTTAATCTGTCATGTAGGATGCCATTTTTAGAGCTATTATGTTTATTTTCCCAGGAACCTTCAGTGTCTACTCAGATAGGATGCCAGATTGTCAATTTTGATTATAATCATTTCTCTCCTTCACAATGTTGTGAAAACGCTTCAGGGCTCAGCATTCCTAAATTAGTTCCAGCCGACTGTGGTGACTGATTAGCATGCTGGGAGACCAGATAACTGATATCTGGTGTCAACACAGAACTGGCCCTGACCTACATGAAAAGAATCTGTAATTATTATTCTCCACTTGGATGGATGTCCAAAATATACCTCTGATCCAAACTTGGGGCCACAAAAATGTTTTTTTAATGTAAGTTTTGTGGAACCACTGAGTGGCTGGAAAAACAATAAAAATAATTCAAGTAATTTAAGTAATATCCAATCTTCTGTCTCCCAAAAAAAGAAAATAAAACAGTATCTGTACAAGAGAAGCACTTTTTCTGATCAGAAGGACGCAAAAGGAAGGAGGAATGGAGGAAACAGAAGCAGTAGTACTATGCATTCTATGATTTTAGAATGTATCTGTGATCCTTGGGACCATACTACCATCAACTCACGCCTACAAACCAGACAGAAGTGGCTACACATCTTTTTTTTTTCCTCTAGTTAAAGCATGCAGACATCAACCCACAGTAAGGAGGTAGGAATGGTTCACACAAGAAAATTCAGTGTAAATAACATGTGCTAAGAACTGCAAGGTTCCCATCTGGCTGAATACTGCTGCAGTACATTTCACTCTTACATATTCTCTTGTCTGAATTGAAAAACCAACTTCTGTACCCAGGTGTGGAAGAGGTTTTACAGCAACTTCTGTGAGCCAGAGAGAAGTTTGATAAGAGGATCCATGTTTACCCCTGAAAGAATTTTCTACCAAGGTCATTGACATAGAAACCAAGAAAGAAAGAAGGATAAATAAGAGAAAACTGCAACTGTCTGTTCCAATAAGCACATTCTTTATCTTTCATGATCAATGAGTAAAGTGTAAACTTATGAGTGTTGTAAGAATGTATAAAAAACATGCATGCTAGAATAAAAACAGGTTTGAAGCCTTCTGAAAATGGAGTGTGTTGCTTTGTATTGTGACCATCTCAACTATGACACCCAGGCTGTACCTTTTATTAGTCTTTAATGCTATAGTTCCAATACAAAGCTTCAAAACAACACTAGAATTAAATCCTAGATGCTTCAAAACAAACTAGAATTACATCCTGTATTCCAAGCAAACCACTAAATGAAAAAAAAAAGAAGGGAAAATTAAAACCAGAATGCCTATACCACAGAAAATCATTAATGCTAGAGTTCAAGTGGAAAAAGCAGGGCAGTAACCAGAGTGACCTAATTTCAGGGACCAATACTTGCAACTTGCTAATGTTAAAAACATATCATTTATCTGCAAATTAGAGTATTAGAGTTTCAAAGTTAGACACACAGGTTTAAGAGGAATTTAGTTCTAAACATTTTAATTTTGAGAGAAGAAACTATAAAGTAACTAGAGAACTGACTACACAATGCGTAAAAGCAACAATTACAAATAATTAGGCAAAGAAACTAAAGCCTGAATCATAGGTACTAATTTTGCACTACCAAGGTCAAACATGATACACATTATTCTTCTGGATTCCACATAATAGCAGGAATAGATATTAGAAACATGGGCCTTGACTTTACATTTGGCCTATAGCAGCAGAGCATACTTGAAATAACATCAGCTCACCTTTGAAAGTTGGAGGACTTCCCTGTCCTTCTACAAAGCAGTTCCTATGCTGTTTTCTTCCCCACTTACAGTACAGTTTTCTAATTAAACAAATCTACAAGAAAATTGTCCTACAACCGGGCAGAGTTTACAGAATATGGGCAGAGTTTACAAACATTGTAAACTACCGACACCCAGCAAAGTCTCTCCTGCAAAGATCAGCTGTGCACAGGCTGTTATTTGAATACAGAACATAACAGAAGATTCAGAATAGTGAAGAACTATGTGAAGAAAACCAGACAAGAGGTATGGTTTTTGCACAATGCTTCAAACATCCAGAACTTTAAACAAACTGAAATGTAAAGAACTGTTGATAGGCTCCTGGTAACAAAACAGACCGTGGAGTTCTAAGTGCCCATGGGAAGTTGCACCTGTACACACTTTGGTTTTAGGATCCAAAATAAACAACCAGCTGCTAGCCTATCAGTCTAGTCTTTGATTCAGCATGTTTGTTTCATGTCAGAGGAAAGAAGAAGTGACAAATAAAACTCCACAATGACGTTACTAGAAAAAAATCACTGCCATTAAATGTACAGTCACTGCTTTGCACACTATGTGTGCTTACAAATGGCAGATTTTTGAGCAGTACTTAACTGCAAAGAACAAAAAGTTCCTTCTTGTGAGCAGTGATAGGTGGCGAATGTTTTAATGGATATTGGTGCAGCCTGTTTCAGGTTCACCCACATCTCAAAGTAGCATGGCCCCAGATAAGTAAGTTGCCATGAAACAAGAAATGTAAAGTGTAAAAAATCTTCAGTGCAAAGGTTACTACCTCCTACTGCTCTAATCTATAGCTGGGGTTTAACCTCTTGCAACTGCCTTTAAAGTCCTTTAAGTCCTAGATTCAGAGGCAGCTTACATCAGACCTGGGAAAAAAGCAAATGGTGAAGTACTTTGCCCCTATTTATCCCCTGAAAAGAGTGTGGATTCTTTGTTAGCAGGAAGCATGGCTCCAGTGCAATTTACCTGCTGCTTCTGTGTATCTGTGGCTACCATATCCCACCAGAGTCGAAAGAATTCCTGCTCCACTGCAATAAATTTACGCTGTTTTCCTTTCATCAGCTCTTCTATAACAGTAGTGTACACATTCGCTGCGTAAGCGTGCATGCTTTCCTGAAAGAAAAAAAAAGTAAATAAATTCTGTTTTACCTAAATTAAAAGGGCTGTTTTAAGCACTCATTGGGCTTGAAAAGAGAGATATCAAAAACCTCACATTTGCTGCATGCTTCCCTTGTAGCCTCAGAAAGATTGAGTTCTGTCTACATACAGCCTTTGGCCCTTCTGCCTCAGAAAACATCCTCCTGACTGGGGACCTGCCTAGATCAAGGTGTAGCTTCTCCCAAGACCAGTACCAATATCAGCTTTCTTTTAGACACACTAGGAATGGCTTACTCTGTTCCTAAGTGTTCACCTTAAATCACTGATAGTATTTTGCAGCACCATAAAGACCCCACATGCACACTTCATTCTCCCATTCCAGCTCCTCTTTTGACGGCCTGAATTACCAGAATTGATCCCTCAGAGCAAGTGTGACTCTGTGCTGTGCATTACCAGTACAATGCAGTGATGCATCTACTGTAAATTGTACTATTATAAAAAATAACTCTATTTTGTTTGATGTTTTAGGATAGAGTAAAACCAAGCTGGTAAAAGAATCTTAGAATGAGTTCAACTGTTGACACAGAAAGTGTGAGATTTTATACATCTACCCTATTTCACTCCTAAAAACATCTCTATTCCAGAATGAGGCCTATGGGCTTTTATTGCAATGCAAATATGACAGCTGTACCTATCAAATAATCTACCATAGTGTTATATCCTATGAAATGGTATCAAATTAACAACACCATGTTAATTTTGAAGTTGTGCACACAAGGAGATACTTTTTGTACACTTACCTCGACCAGAACAACTTTTGTTGACCAGATCATCTTCCACCTGTACTTAATCTTAAAGCGATAGAGAATGTCTAAAGACAACAGCCAACATCCTAGGATTTCCTGAGATGTCTGTCTTTCCTTGTAACAAAGTTATCTGCATGTTATTGGACAGTTAACACTTACCTACTTAAACAACTGGTACTTAAGAACACGTGCCACAAAATGTACATCCTAAAGTGGTTGACACATAGATCTCTCTCCACTGAAAAACTAATGTGCATGAAATGTAAAACATGAATGCAGAGTTCCAGTTTAGGTAAATTTCCAACACGAAAATTACCATTTGAAACAAGGAGATGAGGTAATAATCCAAATCAGAAATTGACTTTTCCTAGCCCCTTGCTTTCCACAAAAGAAACACACCTTTGTATAAATGCTCATGCCACTAGAAAAAGGAAAATATTTGACTGTAGGAGGAGTGGCTTAAAATACTGTTTGGATTATCTAAATAATTTCTTCCACAATTATTTTCCCATTGGTTCATAAGAGTTTTTTGAAATCAAGATTATTAGATACTTGAAACAACGTGAAATTTTAACTAAGGATTTGAAGTTTTAGTTTTGTGCTCTCTTATGCAATTTCTGAGTATGACTTTGAAGTATTAAAGGAGAAATTCACTAATCTTTCCTAAAAAGGGAAGACAAAATAACATGCACAGCAGAGATAGTGGGTGAGTCACTAGCTCCTTTATATTAGTTAGGCCTAATACCATTTCATTCTAATGAGTGAAGTGTCTGCAGCATCTTTCACACATAAAGGAAAATAATTCATAGTAACGAATGACAGAAGGCTTTCCTGGGGTTTTGGCTTTGTAAAAAGATAAACGTAAAGACCATGAAAAACTGCCACATAATCAAAGCCCCATCAAACAGAATTAAGACTTTCCTTAAAAACAAACAAACAAACAAACAAACAACCCCATCAGGAGCATCCTGCTGAACACAGGCGCACACAAACCCACAGCCCAAGGGCACGGCTCCTACGCTAACCATGCGTCCTCCAAAGGAGGATCCCGAACACCAGGGGACGGCGGACACCCCAGGCCAGACTCGGGGCAGGAGCTGCACCGGACAAGGATTTGCGCGTTCCTCCGCAGGCGGCGCGCCCCGGGAGCCCCGGGAGCCGGCGGCGCCCGGCCCCGTTAGGCGGCTCCAGGCAGCCCTGCCTGCGGCTCAGCGCCGGCCGCAGCGAACCCTCCCCAGCCGTGCGGCGCCCCCGCCGACCTGCACCGTGTACACCCAGCCGACGTCCATGTGGCTGTGGGCCACCACGAAGGCGCGCAGGTCGCCGGCGGCCCGCGGCAGGAGGGCGAGGAGCGGGAGCAGCGGCAGGAGCAGGACGCGCGGGGCCGCCATGGCTGCTGCGGCGCTCCAGCCGCACTTCCGCGTCCCGCGGCACCGCCTCCCCATAAATAAATCAAACGAGGGGAAGGAGTCTCCGCTGAGCGGGAGGGCTCCGGGGCCCGAGGGGTGGCTCCGCCTCAGCCCCGAGCGGCGCTGCGGGGCGGGAGAGCGCCGTGGCCGGCGGTGAGGGGCGGAAAGCGCAGCCCCTGATCAGCCCCCGAGCGGCTCTCGCTGGGAATTCCCGAGCTGGATTTTGGGTAACACTGGGCTGCTCAGGGACAGCCTGAGTTCTGCACCTTGGGCACCCATAAATCCTTTTCGGTTTTAGGAAATTCCTTCGAATTGAGCGCGAGCACTTTATTTCACGGTATACTAGTTCATTACGGATTGTTGTCTGCATCTCTGAAGTTTTGAAATTGAAGAAGGATTAAATTTTATGTGGTTGATCCTTCTGATCCCATTGAAATAGGTTTTGTCACTTGTTTTATCACTGCTAGGAACAGGTGGACCCTGTGCTGAGAACTGGAAAGGTAAACGCTTCTGTTTAAACTGCATAAAGTTCTAGTGAAAAAGGAAAAAATCCAATCCCAAACTAAAAAATATTGTCATATAATATAGTCCAGTCTCCTAAGAAGTTTTTTTGTAAGTAGTTCCACCACTTTCTGCCTATTAAATCATTGTGATATAGAAAGCCAAAACAAATAAAACTTTTTTTTTAAACTTTGATTCTTTAAAAAACATATTCTATAGTATAGATCAACTACATTCCTTAAGTTTTAGTTTGACTAAATCACATGGTTTTAACAAAATTACAATTCTGAAATGATGCAAAATATCATATCAAAGTCCTTGCTCATTTCCAACAGTGCAAAAGTGAAGAACATTACAGGAACGAGGGTAACTGCTCCCACCTTCAAGTTTGGTATGGATTTAGCATTGCTAGATCCCAAACCTAGTTAAACCAGTCATCCCTCTGTGATTGAAGGAAACTATCACAAATAGCCTAGTAGTGTCCATCTGCAGATTTTCATAAAAGTGAAAGATTAATTCATTCTGGACTAGCTGGCTCCTGGGTGCAAATTAAACCATCTCAATATACAAGACACCTGTAAAAAAGGATCACACGATTTATATTGACCTCCTCATTTAGAAAGAAAGAAACATCTACTGGTTTACACACCAAACTTGGTGATTTTTTTAACAAAAAGTTTGTAAATCATTGAAGTCTGGAATGAAAAATACTCTATGTAAATCAGTAATAATGAGTTGAACACAATAAAATGGCCACATTCCATAAAACTTAAATCTAATATGAATAGATTCTCCCAGAACAGGCCCTTTGTTTGCTAATTCATATGGTTTAGAGTTTTATGCAAAAAGAAGAGGCTAAGCACTGGAATGCTAAGATCAGTTTTGTTTTTGATAATACATTGTCATGAAGAGCAATCAAGGTCTATAGGTAATTTTTAGGGGTCATTAGTACAGTATAAGCAGCTGGATGAAGCTTTACTTTAATACAGCTCTACAATACATTTTTTTCCTTAAATCATCAGCATAAACCTGTTCAGTTCCAAGAATACTAGTGCACATCCAGCAAGCATATGGCTTGAGGATATATATACACACACTGTCTAAACAAACTGGTGCTTTTACTTCAGAAGGCATTATTATCTTTGTAATTTAGGTGAAGTTCCTAGGAAAGCTTGAGTATCAGTGTTTTGCTTTGTTTCTAAAAAAACTGGGAATATTTGCTGAATGTTACTCCCATTTTAAACCTATTTCCTTCAGAAACTGTAATGTCCTCCTTATTCTTTCACAGAGGCCACAATGTGCCACTGTCTTGGATGCAATGGAGAAGAATTTAAATATTTAAACAGAATACTTCTATCAGGAACAAGTGAATCAAACTGCCCTCAGTTTACACACCTGAAGGTATCAGGAGGGTGTCTACTTGCTGCAAGAAGGGGAATAGAATTTGCAGGGAGCCCCCGACGAGGGGGAGAGAAAATGATGAGGAGGACTCCATCTTATCAGAAGGCTAATTAATTACTTTATTATACTATATTATTCTATACTATATTACATTACATCTAAACTGAATCTGTTAAGCACTCAACTCTGCACACAACACTCTGAATCTCGTGACTGTCACCCGACAGCCCCGACACACACACGCTTGGCCCTGATAGGCCAAGGAAACAAAACACTGTAACTTTGGTTAAACAATCTCCATATTGCATTCTACTTTTGCACAAACACAGGCACAGCAGGTGATAAGAATATTCTTGGGAAAAATTGTGCCTTGCTTTTCTCTGTGAAGAGAAATGTGGGGGTACAAAGGGGTGAATGTAGGTATGTTAGATGGAATTTATGCCAAAAACAATTCTTCCCTGCCACTTACACACTGTTTCACAAACAGCAAAAAGGTAGATGGAGGAGCCAGCGTAATTGTGCCATGACAGCTGCCTACGTCGATACTTTATCCTCTTGTTGGCTCCGAATCTCCTAGTATGACTTGATTATAGTCTTTCTTCTTTCTTAAGCTTTTCTCATTTGCCTATATGAAGTGTGGCTGCTCTTTTTGACATAAACTGTGCCATACGTGGGCCTCTGACACTGTTACCTTGATAAGACAGAAGCCGTAGGCAGGATGCTGCCAACTACAAGCTAGGCAGTCACAATTGTCTTAAATTAGGTACCAAGAAAGTCACCTGGTGAACAGAGCAATTAGTGTACCTTTATATTTCCCTCCTGACATGTTTTTTGGGTGGAAGTCTCTAAGAATAAAGGCATTTATTAACATATATTTGCTCTAGCTGACTGTTCCAGTGTTTTATAATTTGCCATTTCCCGCTGAAGGCAAAGGTCACTGCACAGAGCCCTTTAGACTTACTTGGTAACAGGTTTGCCTTCTTACTAACCTCTCAGGGATGCGGTAAAGACAGTTTGTGTATCCACAGAGGCTCGTGGTCCAGATGAAAACCACTCTCCAGCCTTGCAGTGCATATACAACCCTACAGTTTATGTGGAATTTGTAGCCTTAATCAGTAAGATAGCCCAAGCGGCCTAGGGACGGTAACAGAACTGAGGTGAATGTTATGGGGCGAATGCAGCCGTGGTGGCAGAAGGGCCACTGGCAGTGGGTGACACTGGCAGTGGGTGACACTGGCCGCGGGTGCCTGGTGTGCGGTGTCCTCCCTCAGGGATGCACGTCCAGGCTTCGGGGTCAGCCGGGATGCGCGCCCTTGCTCTCCAGGCTGCCCGCACCGCAGACACGGGCGGCACCTGACGGGGAGCGCACACGGACACGGGACGGGCAGCAGGGAGGGCTCTCCTGGCCGGGACAGGGCCAGGCTGGGGCACCGCATCCCGCCAAAGCCGCCGTGGCCGGACTCGCCTCAGACCGCGCTGTCGCCCGGCGCTGCCGGGGCTCCCTCGCACCTGCCGGGGCTCCCTCGCACCTGCCGGGCCCGGCGGGGCCGGCGCTGGCGGGCGCAGCGGGTGCTGGCGAGGCGGCGCCGCCTCCACCGGGAGCTCCGGGCGGAGCCTTCCCTCCTTCCCGTCCTCCCTCCCCCGGCTCCCCGAGCACCCCGAGGCAGCGGCGGCTGTCTGCGCCCGCTCGGCTGGGAGAAGGAGGAGGAGGCGCCCGAGCCGCGGGCGCTGGGAGCAAAGCAAAGAACAGTTCAGAGCAGTGGGCGAATTCCGGAGGGCAACACCCATGTCCCACAAACAGGGTATCTGGAACCGCGCTCCTTCCCCCGGCGCTCGCTGTCCCCTCTCATCCCTCCGTTCCCTTCTCAGCCCTCTCCATCACTCCTCCCCGCTCTCTGCTTCTCCTCCTCGCCGCCACTTTCCCTCGTCCCTTCCTCAGCGCCGTGCCCCCGCTGGCCCCGTGCCCGACTGACCGTGCCTTTCCTTCCCTCCTGCCCAGCCGGCGGCCCCCCGGGCGAGAGCGCGGCTGACTGGTGCCTCTACCAGCTCAATGGAGCGGCCGAGTTCGAGGTCTCTGAAGGTGAGTAAGGGATGCTGAGGGGAAGCGTCCCCTCGCCCGCTGTCCCGGCCGGCAGCGTGTGGAGAAACGGGGCTCGCCGCTGGGAGAGACCGTGGCAGCCGCCCCAGCGTGTGCCCAAGGGCAGGTGTGGAGGTGGGCGGGCAAAGGGATATCTGCCGGTGGTTTGTATATCCCAGGCCTTGTGAAAGTGTCTTGGCTGGTTTTGTTTTGGCTTTTTTTTTGTGTGGGAAAAGTTTGCTTTGCATGTAGCAGCTTAGGTGGCATGAGTCCTTTTGACCTTGGCATCAGTGGGTGCTGGTGCAAGGTGGGCTGGAAAGTTTCCTGGCCTTTTCTCACTCCTTAACTTCGAAGAAAGAAGTCACCTGGAAAGTTTTATTTATTAATGTTCTGTGATCAGAAGAACAGTCTTTGGTTGTCAGGGCTGGAAAATCTCTCATACCAACCATACCAAACTGTGTACGGTTTTGAACATGCAGAGTATCTAAATTTAGGTGTGAACCTGTGTTCTCCAGGATGCCAGATGTGTAGTGTGCTGTGCTCATGAGCATCTTCCGGTGGCTGTTGTCTATGAGTTAAGTGGAACTAAGACTTCATCTCAATGTTTTTGGTCTGCTGGAGTTATAGATTTCTAAGAAGAGTGTATTTACCCTTTGTAAATGTTTAAAATGCATCGGAAGCTGAGTTAGACTGAAAAACTTTGCAATACTGGGGAGGGTGGCACACTGCAGTAGATTGGCTTCAGATTCAACATTAAGGAAAACTTGACAACAGGGCAGCACTGGAATATAGGAATTAGATAGATAATAAAATCCCATTCATTTGGGATATTTAATGTTTGTTTTAGTAACATACATTGAAGAGATAAAGCTACAGATCTTATCTTGGGGCAGGCAGAAAGATTATCTGTTTGGTGTCTCTTCAGCTATTATCTGTGATCCTTTGGGATTTGAAGTTTTGTGTCTTGTGTTTTGCTGTTTGGAGAAATTATTTAAACCCCAGTGTACTAATAATAAGCTATAGCTTGACCAAAGTTTTGGACTAAGTTTTTCTTTCCAATTATTCCATGGTGGTTCATATTTTGAGGTGTACTTAAGAATGTGTGTAATTACACACAATTGCATACTAAAGCGTTTATCAAAAGATGTTGTGATTTTTTTTGCCTACGTGATTTTTTTTGGTGAAACTGCATACCAAACCAGATGTGATGACGATAGATGGGGGTGGAAATTATATCCGTGTGAGGGAGTGTAATGAGTGAGTGACAGCATTTCTTAGGCATCACAGAATGCTGAAAATGAGCTTTAGGTTGGCATTTACATTCATTTAAAGATTTGAATGAGTAGAATATGCTTCTTAACCTCATTTGTCTGGGTAAATACCAGTATTTCAGCACTGCTTTGAGATGATAATGTTTTTTCTCAACAGGTGTTTTATTTCTTTGATTTATTGGATCATCTCTTTTCACAGGGCATATTTTTTAAATTATTTTGCTAACCCTGATTTCAGTTCTCTTTAATGCTGCCAATTTTTGGCTTCCCAATTTTAATCCCCAACTTAAATAGGAATCTTACATGTTTTCTCTTTACTCAACATGGAAATATGTGAAAATCTGAGACCGGGAAACAAGCTGAAGCAATGTAATTTGATCACAAAAACCGTAGAATCAAAGTCATCTGCAGGTAGTAAACCCTGTTTATGTTAATATATTGTATATAAATATGACATGTATTTTCCAGAGTACATGCTGGCTATTAATGCCACTTATATCTAGGAACACATAGAGCAATATAATCAGCACACTTTGCAGGAGTGAAAAATAGTTCAAAGAAACTATGGTGGTAAGTGACTTGACCTCTTTCGCTTGACAATGTTTTTTGATAAAGTCCAAACCTTTTCCTTTGGTGAAGTATGTCTCTAAAATAAATTACACAGAGTAGACCGAATCTTTAGTTTTAAATTGATTGTTCCTAAGACTTCCATCACAGACTTTCTTTTCTCTCTTTATCCCAGTTCTTTTTACTTCTCCAAAAGGCCACAACTTGGAATTGCAGCTGCATTGGTTAGCTGCATTGTCCACCTAGCTGATGGACAGAAGGACAAGTTTATTTATATTCAATATTATAGTGTGATTTATATATCTAGATAGATATCTAAGCATTTGCATATTAATGTTATAAGTTCAGCTTGTCTTCTGGGCCTCTCTCACTGCTTTTGCTATTGAATGCTTGCATTGACCTTGTGGTACTCTCTCAGACTTCAGAGTTGTGTTCTGCAACATTTCTGCTTTAGCCTAGGAAATTTTTTTTCCCCAAAAATAGATGTCTTAGATGAAAAACATTCATTTACATAACAGAAAAGAAAAATTGCATATTTCAAATGCAAGGAAAATAGAGCATAGTAAGTGAAATATCACAATCAAAGCCAAGATAATCATGTTTGATTTAGTCTTGCTGCCTTGAAACAGAATCCTATTTCAAATATTACTACTTCTATAATTAACGTCTAAGTGCAAAATATATTTTATTCATGCTAAAAATCTCAAAGCACTTTGCTCACAGTAAGTGCAGCCTCACAAAAGATGTATGAAGAACAATATTAGTGTATCCATTTGCAGGCTTCAAGAATGAAATATAGAAGTTAAGGATGCGATTTTTTTTTATAAGCTGAATGTTAACTATTAAGCAGATAGCAGCATAGGACTTCTGAAAAGTCAAATCTTTTGCTCTGTGTCAAATAATCTACTGGACTGTTAACAGGATTGCTTGATCTAGAGCCTTTGCTTTAAGTTCCAAATCACATTAACTTCTTGCAAACTGTGTTAGTTAAAGCATGTTTGAAATATTTTAGGCTGTGAATTCTAAGCTGGCTTCATGTTATTCTAGATATGAATGATAATATGTTTAATGAAAAGATTCAGTCAAAAATCACATTTTTAGTTTTCACTCTTAAAATTACCTCATTAAAGACTTGAGATTGGTTTACAGTGTAAATTTTCTTTTCATCTATTTTGTAACTTTGTGCTCTTGAGAGGTTGAAAACTCTTTTAGCATCTGTTAGCCTTGTGAATTTCAATGTGAACCTTCCTATTACTTACCTTATGCTGCTGTAACATTCTCTTTCATTTGTGAGTAATTTGAAGTGAGATTTATTGAGAAGACGGGTAATATAGTGTTTTGTTGTG
This sequence comes from Molothrus aeneus, assembly GCF_037042795.1. Taxonomy (NCBI): domain Eukaryota; kingdom Metazoa; phylum Chordata; class Aves; order Passeriformes; family Icteridae; genus Molothrus; species Molothrus aeneus. The sequence goes on along the minus strand of NC_089649.1, from coordinate 61,770,989 downwards.
AAAGTACAATTGAACAGTGTGCCTTTTTAAGGAACTAGAAGACTTGTGAACTGATTAATATGAGTTTAATCACTGTCAGGTTTATCTCCAATAGCTTTTTGTTTACTGGAGTTTTCAATCAAAGACAGTAACTCTGGATTTGGTTCAATACTGTCTTTTCCATTATTTCAGCAATAGAAATAGAAAGCAATGTGATTGCACAAGCTTACAACTAAAGTGATGTTCTTGTGAGTCATGTGTTCATTAGCAAGGTCTAATTAAATACGAAGTCTCATCTGTAGATGTTTTCACATCCCAGTCCTTTTGTGGCAGATCCAAATAAGTTATTTTTCCTTAGTCTTTTACAAAAAGGCATGGTAGCAGTCTTTTTCCTAGTGCTTCAGAGTTTGCCAGGATTTCTTTCAAAGGATCTTTACCGTGAATGGATGTTATATTTCCATCTTAGCTGGATGGTGTGCTTTACAGAACTGGGCTTCCAGTTGTCCAGTTTGGAGATCACAGAATCACAGAATATGCCAAGTTGGAAGGAAGGGACCCACAAGGATCACTGAGTCAAACTTCTGGCCCTGCACATCTTCAAGAATCACAGCAACATCTTCAAGAATCACAGTGTGTGCTTGAGAGCACTGTCCAAACAATTCCTGAACTCTGTCAGGCCCTGGAGAGCCTTTTCAAGTGCCCAACCATCATCTGGATGAAGAACCTTTTCCTAATATCCAACTTAAACCTCCCCTGATACAAATTCAGGCCATTCCCTGGGGTCCTGTCAATGTTACCAGGGAGATCTATGTCTGCCCCTGCTCTTTCCCTCATTTGTAACTGCAGTGGGAATTTGTAACTGCAGTGAGGTCTCCCCTCAGTCTCTTCCCCAGGCTGAGCAGAACAAGTGACCTCAGCCACTCCTCACAGAGCTTCCCCTGAAGGCCCTTCACCATCTTCACTGCCCTCCTTTGAAGGCTTTCTAATAGCTTTGTATCTTTCTTACATTGCAGTGCCCAAACTGCCCTCAGGACTCAAGGTGAGGCTGCCCCAGTGCAGAGCAGAGCAGGACAATCCCCTCCCTTGCCTGGCTGGCAATGCTGTGCCTGATGTCCCCAGGACAGGGCTGGCCCTCCTGGCTGCCAGGGCACTGCTGATTCATATCCAGCTTTTTGTTGACCAGGACCCCCAGATCCCTTTCCATGGTGCTGCTTTCCAGCATCTCATTCCCCACTATGTCTGTACATTCAGGGTTGCCCCATCCCAAGTGCAGAATCTGGCACTTCCCCATTTTCCTTTCATATGGTTGGTGATTGCCCAGCCCTCTCATTTGTTGAGGTCCTTCTGCAGGGCCTCCCTGCCTTTGAGGAAGTCAGCAAATCTTCCCAGTTTTGTATCGTCTGCAAACTTGCTCAGTATTGCTTCAGTCCTGCATCCACATCATTTATGAAGATATTGAAGAGCACAGGGACAAGGATGGAGCCCTGTGGAACCCCACTAGTGACAGATCCCCAGCCTGATGTCCCCCATCATGGCCCACCCATGAGCCAGTTGCTCCAGCCATCCCATCATGTGTTGATCCAGCTGTGTGCTGGACATTTTGTGCAAAAGGTTCCTGTGAGAGACAGTATTGAAAGCTTTACTGAAATCCAAAAAGAAGACATAATTGGCTTCCCTTGATCAGCTAAGGGGGTTACTTTATCATAAAAGGAAGTCAGGTTTGCTAAGCAGGACTTCCCTCTCGTGAAACCCTGCTGGCTGTGACTGATGACTGTGAGATGTAGTGAGCTGAACTGTAATTTTTCTGCAGACCACAATTCCGTTTTTATTCAAAGGAAATCAAAATGCTTGGAAGAGATTGATACTCCCCTTGCCTCATCTCAGTGCACATTTACAGAATCACAGTATCAATTAGGTTGGGAAAGACCTCTGAAATTGAGTCCAACCTATGACTAAACACCCCCATGTCACCTGGGACATGGCATGAAGTGCCACGTCCAGTCGTAAACAGCTTAGGATGCTGCCAGTGTGCATACAGTGCTGTAAGGTGTGTCACAGGGCTTGTGTACCCTGATAGCCCCTCTGGTGCCATGTATGTGGAGAGTGCAGGTATTCCAGTCCTACCTCACACACTCCTGTTTATACATTCAGCAAGTCCCTGTATTTCATCCCTTCTTTATTTTGCACTGACTTATATTGGTATTTGGTTGGTTAACTATCACTGATGTCAGAGAGCTGCTGCAGCACAGGGAAAGGGCTTCTGTTTGAAGTGGTGTCATCATAATTTATTCCCATTATAACGTTGAATGTGGTTCTGTAAGACCAGACCTGGTAAATGACTCATTACAAGAAAATGTGGGTATTTGATTACACTTCTAGTTGTTGCTGCACAATCTGACACTAACTTTCAATATGAAAAATTCAACATGATAGGCAAAGAGGAAGGGTTAGGATATGTTGAAATTGTATTTATGATAGCTTTACTCCTAGTGATATTTTGTACAATAGTCCATTTGTGATATTTTAATGTGTGGTTTATACATGGCATGGGTTTTAAAAACCATGAATTCAGATATTTCTGTAGACTATTATAAAAAAGACTGATAATAAAGTACTGGAAAGTACATGTACTTGTTATGAAAAGGAAAAGGTGAGTGACTTATTTACATTTTTATTTGTTGTTTCTTATTTTGGTGTTTTGATTAAGAGCTGGTTTGAATTTATGGAATAAATTAATTTTTTTAAAATACATTAAGATGATTTAATTACAATGATTCATAAAATCCTTGCCTACATAGTGTTTCCATTTGAACTCATTATGAGTGCTAGAATGTGTTTTCTCCTTAGAGTCATTAAATGTCATTTGACCATAAAACAAATACTTGTTAATTATTTTATTTTGCAAATGTCTGACCAAATACATTAGCTCCTGTTCAGTAACCTGAAAAGTGGTATTGTTGTTTGGATTAAGCTTGAAAAACAGACTAAGACTTTTTTTTAACTGGGCTTTCAGATTTTCCTTTTCCAAGGACTTCACACACTTCCCTAACATTCTGTACTTTAATTCTCTGGATCTTAAATGCCATAAGTTGCAGCCTTCATCCTCTCAGTTTCCAGAATGTGGTCTTCACCCAGTTTCCTTTTTGCTTTCTAGTCATAGACTGGCAGACTCATTTAGGTTAAAAATGACCTATAAGATGACTGAGTCCAACCTTTGACCAAACATAACCATGTTAGCTAAACGATAGCACTAAATTCCACATCCAGTCCTTTCCTGAATGCTGGCAGTGACAGCAATGCCACCACTTCTCTGGGCAACCCATACTAATGCTTAACCACTCTTTCAGTGAAAAAATTCTTCTTGATGTCCAGTCTGGACCTGATGTTGTTGAGTTAGGGATGGAAGGAATAACTCTAGTCTTCAGATGGATCAGAAAGCTAACTTTAATGAAAGTAGCAGGTCTTTTCTAATGTGACTTGCTAAGGTGATACTTGATTGGTCTCAAAGTAGAAACATTTCACACTATTGGTGGCTATGAATAGTACACTGTGAAGAACTATAACTATAAACAATGGTTACAGAAAGAGAGATAATAATTGTTTATATTTCTTCTTCTAAGATTCCCAGGCTCAGCCCGGGAGAAATTATCTCTGTTCTTTCTTCAATTGAACTGAGAATCTCCACATGGACCTCCCCTGGTGTCTTGAGGCCATTTCCTCTTGATCTGTCCCTTGTTACCTAGAGGAAGAGACTGGCCCCACCTGGCTACAACCTCCTTTCAGGTAGTTTTTCCTGTTCTCCAGACTAAACAGTACTCAGATACTCCTCCAAGATTTACCATCCAGATGCTTCAGCAGCTCTGTTGCCCTTCTCTGGACTCACTTCAGCACCTCAGTGTCTTCTTGCAGTGAGGGGCCCAGAGCAGGAGACAGAGCCCGAGGTCTGACCTCACCAGTACAGGGCTACACTCTGAGTACAGGGGGTCAGTCACTGCTCTGGTCCTGCTCGCTAGAGGTTTTGTTGATCATCTCCATGATTTCACCAAGAATCCAACACTTTTTATCATTTAATGGTCACTGTACCCAAGATGGCCTCTGACCACCACATCTCTCACCAACCCTGCTCTGCTTGTAAGCAGCCGGTCTAGTGGGGTACTGCTGTCCAGGCTGCCCCTTTGCATACCTGCTTGGATTTTCTGGGTTCTGTTTGTTTTATTTTTCCTTTGTTCTCTGTAACTCTCCCCTCAACAAAGGGAATTGCAGGTGGTTTCAGACTGTTGTGCACTGTGACAAAGATGTCTCTCCTTTCTGTCATTGAAAGTCTGCCATATGCAGCAGGTGCCTGCATAGCAAATCTGAGCTCTTTTCCCTCTCTCTTACTCTTTCCAGGTCCATAAGGCTTTCCATTTTATATGATCCCTTCAGTTCCATCCAAATAACTCCTGGCAGTTTTAGTTTTATCCATGCTTGAATGACAAAAATTTCTTTAGTATTTCAGTTTGCCATATACTTTATGAGGCACTCAGTGGCCTCATATATCTCATGAAAGATGAAATCACACTGTTGTGGGCCTGATGATGCAATTATTAGCAAGTCAAAAATCATATTACCTGGTCCAGAATTTAACAGGGACATCTTTTATGCATCCTCTTCCTCATTAAACACTCAATAATTCAATTCAGGTAATGATTTTCTTATCAATAATTACACTGATGAAGTAAACAGGGATTTCATTTGGGCTGTGAATTTTCCATTTAGAGTAATTTTTTATATTTAAGTCAAACATTGCCATTCAGCTTGAATAGTGATGGACAATTTAGAGAGTATAGAATTGCCTGTGGGTTCCAGCTGAGATACATAAAAATCACCAGGTCTTCACAAAGCCTCCTTTTCAATTATAGGTCAAGTCAGAAATCCAGGGTACCTTTATGGAAGTGAATTTTGTATAGGGGCAGAGAATACCAATTTTCTGATTTTTCCAATTCCAATTTATAAATGTATGCAGAAATTGCCCAAGCTGTCTTGCAGACTGTCTGAAGAGCTGATGCACAGATAAGGCTTTTCTACTGTGCAAGGATTTTTTTATGTATGAACCTGTCAAAGCTGAAAGAAATTTCAAGATCAGATTCTTCTGTTTCAACCCAGAAGCTTAACTTCTGCAAGTATGGATTCAGAAGTCATACTGCAGGCATTACAGTTTGAACTGTAATATTCTCATTGATTGGTTCTTTTCTGTAAAATGCATTTTTTAGTAAAATCCCAAGAGATTGAAAGCAGAAGTCAATATAGTATTTTTCCTTGCATGTTTTTATTGTCTGATGAGAAAATTCCAAAAGTATTTCAAAATTTTCAGGTATTTTCATCTACCTTTTCCTCACAGTATGCTACTTGAACATAAACTAATTCAAAATAATGGGCAGTAGCCCCGAAGTCTTTGTGTGATTGCCTAATGGTAGATAACAAACCCACCAGCAGTGAAAAGATGTTATTTACTAGTCAGATTCTAGATGTTGCCATCTCAGCTGAATTGTCAGGGTTTGGTGATCCAGAAGAGGGAGCTGCCACATAAATTTCTAGCAGTTTTGAACTTAGCAAAGTCTCTTTTAACCCCCCACCATGGATTTTTTTTTTAAATTTTTTAATTTTAAGACTGACTCCAGGGGTTTCTTGTGATGCTTTTTTGGTCACTCAGTTTGTAGTTTGCAGATTTCTAAAGACAGTGTTAGAGACTTACTGCTTTAATTTCCTTCAGTTTTCGGTATCAATTCAGCGTATGCTTTTAAACATTCTGCTTAGCTACCATGCTCAAACCTTTGGTTGACATGATGAATGCAGTCCTTTTTACTTAATCTGCAAAGTCTTTTTAAACATAGATGTTTCTGACTCGCCCACCATGGATTTTTAAGAGATGTTTTCTGTAGCATGCAGGAAGAACTTTGTGATGGCTGGCCTTCCTCATGTGAGACAGAGGTGGCTTCTGAGTCTCTGTAGTATTTTTTTCTGTGTAAGGAGTGGCTCTTCTGTCACAGTAAAAACATACAGCTGGTATTTTGAAAATAGCAATATATATGTGAAATAGCAAAAGCAATGTGCACACTTCAGTGTGCTTCTAATGTGCTTTCTCTTTTTTTTTTTTTCTTTAGCACTGCAGAGCAATTTATAGTGATTCCATCTATAATTTGTGGGTTATAAAACTAAAGAACAATGAGGTACTGGGAGAAAGCATTAAAACACGTACTTATGGACAGGAAGGAGACCAGACTTCCCAAGCACCCTGAGCATATTTTCAAGTGCATGATTTAACCTAAGTTCTGATTATTGGTGGGTGGAACCCTACGTGGCTACTTGTTGTAATGATAGATCTTATCAAAGCTATTGTATTTTCAGATTCATTGTTAGTAATTTTGTGTTAAAAACTGATGCGGTGATGTGACTGTTTCATGAGGTAACTGGAGAAACGGGTGAGACTTTTTGTCAACTGGCTAATATATTCCTTGTGTCTTTTTGGCATTGCAAGCTTAAGAGGATACTCAGTATTTGGAAGCTTGTATTTGTTTCTCGCGAAGAAGAGTGAATACAGCACTGTGTTGATTATATGTTTGTGGGTCCTCATGTTTTATATTTTGTGCAAATTTTCAGGTGCTGGAACATGTTCAGAGAAGGGAAATTAAGCCAATGAATGGTCTGGAGCACAAGGCTTGTGGAGGGTTGCTGAGGGAACAGGGGTTGTTTAGCCTGGGGAAGAGGAGGCTCAGGGTGGACCTTATTGCTCTCTACAGCTACCTGAGAGGAGATTGCAGAGAGGTGGAGATTGGTCTCTTCTGCCACGTAACAAGTGATAGGACAAGCAAAATGGCCTCAAGATGCACCAGAGGATGTTTAGATTGGATACTAGGAAAAATTTTTTTACTGAAAGGGTGATCAGGCATTTGAACAGGCTGCCAGGGAAGTGGTGGAGTCACCATTGCTGAAGATTCCTACATGTGCCACTTCAGGGTGTGGTTTAGTGGAGGACTTGGCAGTGTGGTGTTAGAGGTGGAATGGACGATCTTAAGGGTGTCTTCCAGCCTAAGAGATCCTGTGATTCTATTTCTGGAGATAAGTATAGGATAGTGAAAGACCTTGTGGTTCCAGTGAAGAGTGAGAATGGAGCATTTCCTTTGTTATTGACCTTGAATATTCCTGCATGTGGTAGTATCCTGCTGTTGACTCACTTCATATTTCCAATTAGTAAATCTATAAATATGAATGTTTTCATAGAAGTTACCACTGGATTCCATTCATACATCTATGTGGTATCGTCATGTGGCCTTCAGATTACATATGCAAGCTGCTATGTTAGACAATTTAGACATTACATTGTGAAGTTGTGCACAATATCGGAATGTGCCAACATGAAGAAGTCTGTGGCTTATTTTTAATTATTTTGTAAAATAGTTTTGAAATTTCTATATTTTTTACATGCTCACAGATGTACATACATACACTTTTTTCTTATATCTATGCAAGGTTGATATAAAATCAAAAGAAAATTCTATAAGATCAGTGTAGATGTGTTTGACTTTTCCTCCAGGAAGCTTTAGAATAGGTACATAAATAAATACTGGTTTTTTTACACACATGATATTTTGCCCATGGCTATTACAGTTGAAATATATAATATTTAAAAATATTTGTATGTTCAAAAAACCGATGGCCTTTTTGTAAGTTTTAAAGTCTTCCATCAAATACAGGTTTTTTCAGAATGCATACATTTCTCAGATGTTCTGGTTATGTTTATTCGTAAGCACATTTTATAGTGGCTCATGTCACAGTGAATAGAGTTGACAGTTGGGCTGATTGCAGGAATATGCAAAATGTTAACCTCATAAATCTTTCTCCACCTATTGTATTGTGTAATTTTTACAAAATATGCAGAAGAATGGTGTAAGAGACAGTTCCATTATTTTAGTTGGGACCATTTTGGTATTGCAGTTAATGCTGATGTATTCAATTCAAAGACAATTATGTCTAGACACTAACAGAGGCTGTTGATTTGACATTCTATTCATAGAGGGCACATGTCATTCAAAAGTGAGTTCTAAAACTATTCAGCATGGCTGCATTGTTAGTGATGGGCCTTTCCACTTCACATGACTACTATAACTAATTACTATATTTAGTGATCTTGAGATCCTGAAATGAAAATCACCCACAGTTTCTTTGGGAGATACAAATTATATTAATATTCTTTCTCTTTATACCCAGAATAAACTTCTGTGTTATGACTAGACTCAAAGATGCAAAGTAGAAGTGTTATCCTTGCAAGACTTGATGGTTTCTTGTTAAATCTGACTTTACTCAGTAATCTTCATGATCTTTGACATTTTTAATACAGGCTAGTTTTTGTCAATATATGGTTTTGTTTGTTAGGTAACTCTTATTTTTTAAGTTTCTCTGGTAGGTTCTTGTGTTAACATTGTAAACTCTGCTTTGAAATTGATTGTTTATTGTGGAAATACCCCATGCTTCAGATTGCATTTATTTGCAAGAAGCATGAACTTGGTGTCTTTGTAATGGTATACAAAGTAGATGTAATAATTTTAAAGTAAGAAGAATTCTTATTTTTCATGCACTACATCTTAAAATTGTGTTTTTTTTTTTTTCCTTGAGCTTTTCATGCAGTTTTTTTTTTTCTTAATCTTGACAGGCTGTTAATTTCAGTGTGTGCTGATTCCTCTATTCTAAACTAAGGCATCTATATTTCAGTTTGATTGCTTTTTCTGGGTTTAGTTTTTTCTCCCTAAGAATACTTGCCCTAGTGGAATGTCCACCTTTCCTAAGTGAAAGCTAGAGAGACCTTGAGAGTCTGCTGAGTGCATTGAGAGTGTAGCTGTGCATTGGTGTTTCTTCAGAAAGGTGATACCATCCCTCCATGCCTGATTTTATGTTGCTTTTTGATTTCTCCCTCTCCTCATGCTCCTCCAAATTAATCAAAAATCTTTCTTAAAGCACGATACCTGTGTTGACCTCTGGAAGTAGCAAGTGGTCTGATGATTTTAGAGGCATAATTGTTCAATGGTAATTCCAGAAATGCACAGAGCTTTGTTGAAGGACTTGACTTCCCTTTTCTTGATGATGTCAAATCATAAAATGTATCCATGGGGACATAGTAAATAGAATATTTTGTGTCAAGAAAACAGACCTCAAAGTTTAAGCTTCTTGATTCTACTATGAGACAAATCACCTCTGCTAGAGAACATCTCTAGAAGCAGTAAGAAGATGTCTCTCTGTTTTCCCCACTATGCTGAGGTGAGTCTCTAGAGCAGCTTGTGACCTATATTACACATCAAGTGTTGGACTTGTGTAGTCATTGCTGCAAGTTCAGAAAGTACCCAGAGCAAAGCCTGTGCTGGCTGGGGCTGGGCAATGCTGACCTGGGCAGTACTGACCCCTTGCACTTGCTAAGATCACTCACTTAAAAGCTCCAAAGCACGTAACAGCTGTGTATCTCTCTCTCTTTCTCTCTCTCTATGTATCCTCTCATCAAATGGTTGAAAGAAAACATGTATTCATACCCTGTGGTTAAAAAGCTGAATAACTGAAGGAGGATTGCAAACCCCAAATTTTCAGTGACATCATCCCATATTACTGTTTCTCTAGGTACCCTGCCACATTTGACTGCCAGGTTTTATGTGTCTTATTTTACTTTTTGTGTATGCAATGTGAGTGATTGGAGCTCTGTAGTTCTCCAGAGCTGTGTTGTTTCATTGGCAAGAATACTGAAGCGTGTAACCATTCACGCAGATTCCTTTTCCACCAGCAAATGCTTACCTATGTAAATGTAACATTTGAGTTCAGATGCGAGCACAAGTCAAGAAATTCAAAGATATAGTTCCCACAGCAACCATAATTCAGCCTTGTTGCTGTGAAAGCACAAAAGCTCACACCAAATACCATGCAGAATACTGCATGCATGCAAGTTTATGAGACATAGTTGCTGGGAGAGCCATAAATTTTAATTTCTAGAGGTATTTACATTCACATTTTTTATCTCTTAGAATTAAAATCTGTATTTTTTGAAACAGTGCAGAAATGAAGAAATGGAATAGAGGCCATTTGGATTAGTGTTTCTTTTTGCTTTCTTGTAATGTACAATTGATTACTTTACTATCTTTGTCTTTCTGTTGACTTTTATTTTTAAGGGAGTAATGTTGAATATGAAACATAATCTGGTCTACTTCCTTATCTAACTCTATTTTTTATCTTTGTTTACCCCTATTACTAAACCTGCAGCTAATGGGGTCTACTTGTTTGCCTACCAAGGATAAATAAATCAGATATTTATCTGCATGTAGTCATGCATCTTGCTATTCAGCTTCATCTGTCACTTAAGGCTCCATTATAAAATATCCCAAAGCATATGGAAAATATTTATTTTCAATATCTTATAGGGTACTTTCTGTTTCTTTGTTTGCCAGCTAAGTCTGCTAATTTGGTCATCTTAGACATGTTTAGTTATTACCACTAACTAAAGTGAAGAGGTGGAAGAGTACTTGTTTTGAATTTATATTTTTATTGAGAAAAATGTAAATATTTTTATTGAGGAAAATGTGAATATTTCAATTATAGTACTTAATGAGCACAACAAATGTTTGTAAATAATATCTACAGGATTTCCAGAAGCTGGTTGGCTGAAATATCTGTATGAACTTTCTTAGCCTTTCAGATATGGCCAGTGGAGAGAGAGACCATGATGTTTGAATACTGGTATATTAAGTCCCATTCCCATGGGTGATTATTATATCTGTAAGCTGGATTGAGTATTCATGATTATTTTAAAAAAAATTACCTTTGACTGTGGCATATGCTAATACCTCATAATTTATTTGGAATAAAATCACTGTATCTCACCAGTCATTTCAAATAAAAGGTAAAAAAGGAAATGACACAAGTTAAAGAAGATTCATAGTAAGAGTTTCTCTTCAGTAAACTACAAAAAAATTAATTTAGACTTCATCTAGTTTCTACCACACTGATTTTTCTCAGCCCTCCATCACATCTTAGCCTGCTATATGAGCCTTTTTATGGACAGTCTGGGCAGAGCTGAAAGGCTGATAGGATGTGAAAATGTTCTCCTTGGGAAATCTTTGGATCCTGCCCTTCCCAGATTGTTAGGCAATCTGCTCTAGGAAGCCTGTTTTGACAGTGCCTGTTATCTCTGCTCAGCAGAGTCCTATAGGGACCATCCCTGCCTACCTCAAAGCCAGGGTTAGGGGAATTCACTCTGCAGCCCAGCGCCTTCCCAAAGCTTTATTGTTCTGTTTCATTGTGTTCAAAAGGAACTGTGCATTGTACTGTACATGTGTCTAAAATAGTTTGTGTATATGAAATGCAGGTTTTCTTGTGTAAGAATTTATAATCTGAAATTTGAACTCCATCTGAAAATTAAAACATTCATGATGGCTCAACGATTTCTTACTAGGTAAATGCATGAAGATGAATTAAATTTTGGCTGCCATCTGATCAAGAGTTGGTCTAGTCTTTCCACAGTGACTTCACTGTGTCTGAATTCTATGAAATGAGGAAGGGGACTGAGAGTTGTGAACCATGGCAATTCTTCAAGGACCAGGTAATGTCCTGGTGTTTCAGTGGAGTCCTGGATAAAACTTGATTCATAAGGCTCTATGTCCTGCTGAAACAAGAAGATGAATACTCTGGATATAGGTTTTGGGTAAGAACTGTGTTGTGATCGTAAGCTTCCATCAACACCCTTACAACATTTCTTTTCCCAATGTATATAGGTAATATTTTGGGGCTTCTCTGTAGTGTGAATAGTTACAAGGATATGTTTGTTTTCTGCTTTCTGTCCTCTTACATGTAGTAGTTGTGGTTTTAGTATTTGAAGTGAATAAATAATGGCAAACTTCAGTGGAAACTAAGAACTGTAGAGGGATGATTTGAGATAACTGAAAAACAGCAAAATGTTCCACTTGAAATTGATCTATTTGTAGTAAATAGAAATACATAAATAGCACAGGGTCTATAAAACACCAAGTTTACATTTGTGTTCATTACAAGCCGATCAATAACTGTTGCTGGATGACTTGATGTAGTTATTTTATACAATTAATTACTGTGCATACAGGCCCAGGGAAGAGAAATGTACAGTCAGTTCTGCCAGGGATTGCTGGTAATCATGATAAGCTAAATTTGTTTTGAGGTGATGGGGGTCCTGGGGGACAAAAATGCCTCTGTGTAGTGGCAAAAGTGCCTGCTGTTGGGAACAAGGTCATAGTTTCAACACTTAGTGCCATCAGAGGAGAAAGTTGGTGTAACTCTGCTTATGCAGGTGTTTTCCCTCCAGCATGTCACTTCCTGTGTGTGCATGTGTCCCCAGAGACACAGATTTCCTAATGGAACACAGGACTTTGATGGAAGTGGATGGCCATGTCACCTCACAGTTCTCAAAGGAGAATAAAATTTCCTTGGTGGGATTAAAACCATCTGCTTGCATCATGGGCTGTTAGCTATGAGATAGGATTTGATGTTAAATATGTTAGTCACTCTTAGTAGATGGAGGATTGGTATGTTGAATATACTGTCCCATATGTTAAAGAATTTTGTCCTTTCTCTATATTTGAAAATAGGCATTTTTTGTCAATTACAATGAGCTGAGATAGGTAATTTTTTTTTTAAATTTTTCAGTGTAATTTTTAAAGAATTTTCAGTATTTTCCATTTATCTGCAAACATTTCTTTTGACATCCTGTTAAAATTACCACAAAGATGTTTGAATTATATTTGAACTCTGATTGAAGTTGACTGTTCTCTCTTATTGAAGGTAATACAGTTCCTTTTGCAGGATTATATTTCCAGTTTCCAACTTTGACAAACTCCTAACCATTAAGCCTAAGAATTTTTTCCCCCATGGATTGGCTTCAGGCTAATTTTTCACAGAAAAATTTAATTAAAATGGCCAACTTAGCTTTGACCTTAAGCTTTACAAGAAAATTCCTGGTATCCTTTTGCCCATTAGAAAAAAAGAATTCCATCAACCTCTCCTTGAAAAAGCTCTAGTACTTGCATGCTTTGAAGGAGGAACTTCAAATTGACAAAGTGAATATAATCAATTTGACTATATTGAAGAGTGCCTTTGACTGTCCCTGTGAATACCCACTCTTCTTTGACCAATTTATGAAAAATGATTGTTTGAATAATCTCATGTAAGTGTTGGTAGAAATGGGTAGATATAATTTTTCCCCCCTTTTCTGTCAGCTCAGCATACAGGGAAAGTACCCTGATGCAGAGCTGAATTGACCTTTGTGTAATTGCACTTCTGGTCTGATTGAAATCATAGATGTTTTTTGGTGTTGAAGTCTTACAATTTTTTGTTCTCTTATTTGAATTGCATTCTCTCTGTCTGCTGGAGAGGGGCTGAGTAGAGGAGGAATCAGTGTTTGATTTGACCTAGAGCAGGTACTGGCCATCAAGAGTACCTTGGAAAAAGACGCTGGGGTTGAAGGAACTGGCACAGGGACTGGCACTGTGGAGCTCAGGTGTAAAGGAAATCAGAGTGTGTGAAGGACACTGGTAATATTTGGTCATCACAGTTACATGCTGAAACTGCCTGAACAGAGACTGGGAACGAGGTGAAAACACGGGAAGAGGCATTATGAGCAGGGGAGGAGAGACATGGAGATTAGTCTCCTGCAGGGCCTAGAGAGTAACACAGCTTACTTGAGAACTGCTCCCCTTCTGGTGCTAGAAGGCTGCCTGGCATCATTGCTGGCACTGGGAGGGAAGCTGTACTCCACCAAGGGAGTTTTGGTGTGTACTTTTGGACCAGCTCTTCATTAAAAGCATGGACTGGTAAGTTTCTATAGCAAATAGTGACCTACTCAGTTCAAGAAACAGGGAATTTTCCAGTAGACCTTATGATTGCAAAGTTACAGAAGATCTGTGAAAGTATTAGGTTTCCTGTCGTCTAATGCAATATGTTTCCTTTTTTTGAGAGCTTGGAAAATTTTTTACCTTTGAAAACCTTCTCAGAAACACTTCAGAATTGCCCTATCAAGTGTGCAATTGCCTGTGGAGCCTTATTTAAATGCCTGACATGTATGCATTGTAGTATAATAATTATATCATGATGCTGGTTTAATTTTCACCCGGCTGAGCAGATGAATCAGAGTAGTGAAATGCAGAATACTGTTCTATGAGCCGTGTCTGATCTATTGCAAAAATTGGAAGACATGTTGCTAGCATTCTGGAGAGCTGGAATCTCTTTCCCTGTGGTGAGGTTTATGTGCAAGGTAAGAAGCAGTGCATTGCTGTCCCTAATTGTGTGGTTTTTGTTTTTAGGTGTCTAAGTTGGGATGCTAAATTGCTGGTTAGGCACTCTTGCACTTGGTCAGTAGAAATCCTGTACAGAAAGCTATAAACTATAGAAAATATAAAGGACTGGGCCACAGAACGAGTTGTATGGAGAAAACAAAACAAGTACAGGTATGACATTGTGAGTTATATCCTTTTAGAGTGTTGAATAAAGTAAAGTTAAAATTTTGATGATCCCAGCATGTAGCAGCCATCAAGTTGCATACTGCAGTTTTTAATTTCTCATTATTTGCATTTGCACTGCTGGCAAATAACTTTTTAAGAGTTGTGTGTATGAGGGAGAAGGAAAACTTCACATAAATACAGAAATAAAAAATAATTTTGGATTAAAATGGCTTGCTTTACAAAATATTTAGCAAAAAAAGAGTACATTAAGGAAATAAGGTAAAGGAATTACAGTATTTTCTCACATAGTCTCTTGCTAATTTAAAAAAATAATGTTTTAACATCTTTTTTCCCAGTTGCCTTTAGCTGCTTCAAGGGTATGTACAAGTGCAGAAAAACAACTGTGTGAACATAGACAATAAAAATGAAAGGGATTGGATGTTTTGGATAAATACAAGTTGCTATAAATGACAAAAGTAAATGAAAAGGATATAATTTTCACAGATTTCAAATGTAATTATGTTATGTCATAATTTTATAGGGTATTAGCCTTATAGCAGTAGTTGTGAAAAATAAAGTCAAATTCAGAAACCATATTTCACTCGTAAACTATATTTGATAATAATAGTATCTATAAAATAATAATTATATATAATATTTAAAGTTTAAAAAAATCAGATTTGTGAAAATTTAGCTGCTGGGACAGTCTTGTGGCATTGGAGTTCTAACTGACTACAGAATGAAAATTGTGTGAGCAAGGAATCTGTGGATTTGGTGAGAAATAAAACTTATTACTGGGTTCAGGATGTTGTCATACTTCCTTTGTATTCTTACCATTAAGTATCACTTTGCAGTAATGATGCTTAATACATCCAGGAATGCAAGTGAAGGATCTGAAAAATAAGATGCAAAGTATCAGATTGACTAATAGATTATGAAGTGGTATAAACAGTTTTAACTAAACTTAGTAAATTTGTGTTGCTTTCCTATTGTGTTTTTTCAGTTGGTTAATTTGCAAAATCAGAAAATCTCATCAAGTGTTTCTATCATTGTTACAAAGTCACAAGGCTTTACTGTAATTGTCTGCAGGTGATAATAATTAATATTTTAAAATGCAGTTACTTTACTCTTTTTAAGAAGAGAAGAAAATCATTAAAAAATGAATTCTATCCTAACGGGACTCAATTTAGAACCTACTGAATGCTACAGTAAAACTTTCATTGACTTCAGGAGGAGCAGAAATCTGACTTTTCATATCAATTTTTGCTGATGAGGTGATAGCTGTTTTTCTACAGGGATCAATTGTAAAGTATTGCTTGAAACCATGAAGTCGTAGCTGCTGGCTTTGTTCCCCTCTTGCAGGTGGGATTTGGGGATATAGAACATAGATACCTTTCCTTTCTGAAAATCCTGAAATGTCTGCTAAATCACAGCTTTTCAAATCCTCCCAGAGGAGATTTGCTCAGGGTTTTTTTTTTTTAATACATCTAGTAGATGACAAGTAATAAAACCAGGAGGGTTATTTGTTGTATTTCTATGGTTGAGTCTGTCATGTCACATCTGCAGAGCTGTCAGTGGATGGTCAGCACCGCCTGCACTCCCAGGGGTCAGCGAGTGAACGCCGTGGAAGGAAGGGCTGTTTGTGCTGTGAGTGTAGAGAGGGGCCTGAGGTTACATTATGGTGATTTACGTTATTCAAACGGGAATTCTGATTGCTGCAGCTCAGATGACTTCTAACGTGCCAGGCATATCATGGATTTAATTATGAGATGTGCTGATGGGGAAGGAGCTGGGGTGGCTGGAGTGTGACACAGCGCGAGCGGCTCCGAGTGTGCGACAAACTGCGTTGTTGTGCTGGCCCCCTGGGCCCCTCTGCCACCCCTCTCTGGTGCAGTTCCTCGCCTTGTGTGGGATTGTTTTTCTGAGATCAGGACCAGTAATTTGGTTTTTAGCAGAGTAACAATATGTCATGTATGGGGTAAGGTTAAAGTCTGTGTCCTTGAAATACTGAGAAAATACAGCAACAGATGTGCAGGATTTAAACTGGTTATTATTCCAGACCTGTAGATATAAACAGATAATTAAAATGCCATTTTTACAATGTCTTCATCAGAAAAAGTTTGATCTTCTACAAATACTTTTTGATGCAGCATTTGTTTTTTTGTTCACATATGCTGTTAGATTTTTGTATTCCTCAAAGCATTTCTCTTCTGAATTATGTAAATATTTTTCTAGAATCTTACCTTTTTTTCATTTCTCCATCTTTTTCATTCTTTATTTAAGATGGTTAGAACTGTGCCTGTAGCCACTTCTTTTTTCCATGTTGTCATGTAGTAATTTTCTTAAATGCCTGATTCCGTTCAACAATCAAGATGGTTTCTTTTCTTTATTCCAAGAGCTGTGGAAGTACATTTTCAGTGTTAGAGGTCTTAGAGAAGGTGGAAACTGCTGATCTAAGGCTTCAATTATTACACATTTTAACTTACTATAAAAATATTTAAACTTTCCCTGAAGACAGGACTTCTTGGTGGGAAGATAGGGTGATTAAACACATATATAATAACACACAGAAATTCATCCATCTGTGTGAAGTCCTGTCAGTCTTTGGATCTAGTCAGAGGCAGGGTTTTGTTCTTGTCAGTCAATGACAGCTGTGGCCAGGTGAGATGGGCTTTGTGCACATGGACCTGCAGAGATGTGAGGCAGCTGTGCAAACTCACTACCCAATCTCCTCCAGCTCTTCAGTGTGATTCAAGTTCCTGATGGAATCCTGTGCAGCAAAGTCTAGACCAATTGTAACTTTAATGAGCATGATTCTGACATTATTTAAAATTTTCCTTTCAGCATGATACTGTGTAAATATACTGGTGTATAGAGATGTATACAAATACAGTATGTAAATATATTAGATTTTATGTAAAAACTCAAGGCTTAAGTCTCCCAACATTTCTGAGTACACTGGATTTCAAGGGCAATTGTCTGCATTTGCTGTCATGGTGTTCTAACTATCAGGAAGAACCTCGAGTAGCTTCAAACCAGTAACTGATTTTAAAAAGAAATAACACAGCCCTTGTTTTACAGCTTTTTTTTTGTGTACTGTACACCTCTGCAACTGTACAGTGTTTTGTTTGTTTAAAGAAGTGGCATCCACCTTCAGCTTTTCTTGGTTTTGCACAGAATAAAAGAAAGTGTTTTTCTTTTATGCTGATAAGAAGAAGGTGAACCCTTTATTCTTTAGGGAAAACTCTAGCTATGTCTAGCTTGAGGAGTCTTTTAGGTCTGCTTATTTGTTGTGCTCACCGTGCCTTGCCTTGGCACTGAAATGTCTGACAGAATATCAGAGATCAGGCGGATGAAGATGTTGACAGAACCCCCAGCCCTTTGTGGATGTGTACATTTCTTCCCATGTAAAAAACAAAGCAGTTCCTCTCTCAGGGCTAACAGTCTTTATAGCAATATTGTAACACTGTCTGCAGGCATTACCCAAGTCTTACACTAATTTGTGACATGCTTTTTAGTTGCTTTTTATCATTCCTTTTATACAGCATAGTAATCTTCTGAATGTATATTTAATTGTACAGTCTTTTACTTTTTTCTCCTAGTTCTGTCTCTTGTAGATTGACTAGACATGTAGTATTTTACTGCAGTTTTTCCGTAGGGGTTCTCATGGGGAAAATGTAGAAAATATGCTATAACTATAGATCATATGTAGAGTATGAGAAGAATTGAAACCTATTTTACAGTTTTGATTTTGTGTAATTTAGATTTCATATATATAATTTAGGAAATCACTTGTTAGTCTACCTAGAGGAGATACCTATAAAATTACAGTTGGAAACATTGTATTGAGAGTAATTACAAATTGTCACTACTTGAAAATTAATGTTTTTTGTTGGACAAGCTAAAAAAAACAGCATGAAATGATAGTAGCTCACTGGTGCAGGGAGATATATTCATAACTTCCAGGAAAATCAAAAAACCCACATGCTGTTGCCATTCTGTGCAAAAGAAAACACTTATTTAGGAAATACCTGTTTCTCTGATACTTCTGTATAAAGTTTTGCTGACATTTTCAGGGTATGTTCAGTGAGTGACCATTGATAAATTAGAGACTATAGCTGGTGTTTTTGGTGAAAGCTGGTGTGCAATTGATCTATTTTATTGGCTTTACACTGCAAGACTATTTGATCTCTATTATTAAGTCAATACTAAGATAGTTTAAAAATAGTTAATATTTGCAATAATTATTGATTTTGTTTCATTATTTCATTTATGAAAGCTGTTGGCAAATGTTGTCACTTGTTGCTTTGATGTCACAGCATCCATCAAGCACTCAGAGAGACATGGATGATCAAAAAAAGGAGGTGATTTCAGCAATTTAGTTTGGCCAGCTTCATAACATAAACTGTGGATTTCCTCAAAGTGATTCCAGCATTGAATGAATAATTTTTGACAGAACTAGGGAATAATTATCTTTTTATGAAGACAGCTTTTAGCCCCCAAAGTCTTTTATTCTTTCTACTTTCAATAAGAAATAGAGATCTTAATTTTATGAGGGGGCCTCTGTGGGGAACAGTAGTCCTCCTGTAAGTTTTAAATTTTATAACTGAGGACCTTGAGGAGTAAACTGTTGTTGGCTTTATTAGTAATTTGATGGGTAAAAATTTAAAGGATTTGGCTAATTTACTTTCAATACCCAAATGTAAGGACATAATTTTGGTATATTAAGATACTTTTATCCTTTCCTTTTATTCCATGCACATCTGTTCAGTACAAGTGCACATCCTGGATGGCTCAGCCTGATTTAACACACGTTGTTAAATTTTACTTTAATTATCAATTTTCATTCATAAAAGGAGAAATTGTGTTTCATAAATCAAGAATACCACAGAAGCTAAAAGTCTTTAAAATTCCTTCTGAAAAAGGAAGGAATTCTTAAACATTTTTTCTGCTGTAATGCCAACTGGTACAGTGTGTAAATAGTGATGGACAGTCCCCATATGCCACTCTCTGTTTCTATTTATTGCACACCACATCCTTGTGGACACAGCCTGGCCGCATTATGATTGCCTACTCTTCTTCATCCCATTGCTCTTTTCTTATGGGCTTGAAAAGTTAAAAATGTAACTCATACAACTGTGTTGTGGTCATGAAGTTCATTTGAAATACTGTTCTAGTAAAACCTAATAAAAATGGTTTTTAGTTCCATAGAGATTGGGTTGAAATTTGGGACACATGTACAACTTAGGTTCACACTGAAGACTGGGGGAAAATGCCATGGGATTTTTGAATATGTTTGAAGCTAATTTGTAAAACCTAGGCTGTGGATCATACATGTTTATTTGGAAAATCTGTCAGATCTCAGTCAATAGAACATGAAACTACAAATTATCATCTTCCAAAAAAAAGCCCAAACAATGCTGGTACCTCTGCCAGGTATCTCTGATTATCAGCTGAAACCATCATGTCTTTGCTAGGAAGGTCATAAAAGTCCTTTTTTCAGAGGCTGTTGCCCACAGCCTGAGTGCTTCCTCAAATGAGTGCTGATTTTCTTATTTTTTTCCTTACCAAATGATCATTAAATCAATGAGATATTTAATTACTGTGCACTGAAGCCCTTTGCCCTTGCCTTAAAGCAACTTACTGAAGTATGGGATGATTTTTATTGCATGGAAAATGCCTTTACCATTCTCATTTCTATTGCAGAAACTTGTCACTTCAGGTTCCAATTCCATGCATTATAGTATAAAAATTTTAGAAATACCACATGAATGAAACATCTATCAGGATTTATCAAAGTTTGGTCTATCTGATACTAATGCCACAGTGGGCCAGTAGGGTATTAAGAGAGAACTGTGCTGTTTTCCTCATGGTAACTACTTCAATGCATTAGGTATTAATCATCAGACTCCTAATTGTTTTTTTTTTTTTAAATTAGCTATTTAAAGGATGTGTGCTTAGAGAAGACCAGGCTTCCTGTGGTGTTTCTATAACTCTTTGTTAGTTTGTATTTAGAGCTTACCGTTCTGTATTTGAATTTTAGAATCTGAGAATCAAGTTTTCTTAAAGTAGTGTTGGCTGTATTTTTCCTGGCCTAATGTATCAGTGCTGTGATAACTGAATCATGTGCTTAAATTAGCTGTTCTAAAACAAGGGAAAAAAAGCCATGTACAATCTGACAGGGCTCATATTGCTATTCCTCAAGCGTGATAAAAGGAGAAATTATACTAACTTGTTTTTTATAGCTCAGTCTAGCTACTTTATGTTTCTAGTCAAAAACCAATGAATAAATCATAAGTATTACATATGTGTTAATCTAACCAGATCCTCAAGGAAGAATGAGTAGAGCAGGTGTTATTTTTACAGCTGTATCTCATAATTTGAGTTCTTTCCATTTAGCTAAGTATCCAAATGCTGTCTTTTTAAATATAGTGCAGAATTGAGACTTGTGATAAGTGTATTGATACAATACATCAAACCTCTGGTTTTTCTAAAGCCCAAATTTCACTTTTAAACTAGTTTAAAATTAACTTGTACCATGATCCCTTTGGAGAAAGCATATCTTAAAATGTTCTGCGATGCCTAGTTAAGTTGTCAAGTTGAAGCTGTGGGTTATTCTCTCAGAATAAGTATTAAATAAAAAGGTTAAGATCTGGTTTATGTAAAGATCTCCTTTGTAAGGGTGTGGCTTCCCTGAATTCTCAAGACCTTTGTTCACTGAGTTGAATCTTTAGTTGTTCAAGAATTGACCTCATGGATTTGGTTTTGCAACCAAAACTTGGTTTGTGGGTCATGTGGTCTTTTTACTCTGAGGGGAAAAAGGTCAATTTTTATCCAGTTTGAATGTAAGTTTCTGTAGGACTGTTTTTCACAGCTGCCTCAGAGTTTATATAATGTTCATAGAAGCAGAAACCTCACTTCTATTTGGATACTGAGTAATTTTGGCTTGTGAAAACAGATGTTTTCACTATTGTCTGTGTTTATTTGATTTCTTCACAGATATAGTTGTGTATTTTTGCTTGCTTTTATTTATTTAGTCTAATGTGAGATTCTGAATATATATACTTATTTAAGAAACTGAAAATATAGCAATGACTATGACAGTGTTAAAAACTTTATCCAGCTTAGTTACTTAAAGAAATAGAAAGTAATGGGAACTATCAAATAGAACTCTAAATGCAAGTGGAAACATAAGTTCCACCTCCAAACTAGTTTCTTCTTCACAGAATTTAATTCTGACCTATAGCAGATATATATTTTGCCTTGAAAGTAAAAAAAAAAATAAAAAAATTATATAATCATTTAGGTTAGAAAAGAGCCTTAAGATCATAGAGTCCAAATATTAACACTGCCGAGTCCACCACTAAACCATGTCCCAAGCACCACATCCACTCATCTTTTAAATACCTCCAGGGGTGGTGACTCACCCAGCCTATTCCATCCCTTTACAGCCCTCTTTGGTGAAGAAATTTTTCCCAATATAATGTTGTATTACTTATTTTCTTGCTCCTATGTTCTTCAGTTTATAAAAGAGATGCAGGAATTTTTGCATGATTTTGACTGTTTAATTGAGAGCTTATATTTTCTCTATACAGATTTAAATGATTATCAGGAGAATAACAGATCAATTCCATGCTCAATAGGCAAGGCTTATGATTTCATTAATATTTATAGGTTAATACTGTGCCCAATAAGAAATGCCTTCATAATTGGACTGTAGGAAGATTAAGATTTAAGCATGAAAGGTTAATTTTAGAAAGTAACTGTCAAGCTAAAGGAACAGTGTTGTCAGCTGTGGTGCTCGCCATGCTGTTCAGGATCATGTGAAACAAGAGTTGCAGGACTATTCTGGGGGAAGGGATCAGGGTGTGCACAGTACTCCAGGGTTCAGTTTAGGTGAGAACAGAGACAAGTAAGTATATTGTACATAAGTTCTTATACATGTGATATCTTGGCAACCATGAGGAGTTAAAAAGATAATTTTAGGTAATCTTCTCATGTTTTCTGTAGCATGAGGATGTTTTATGATTTCTCACTTAAAAAACGAAAAACAGGAAAAATTATTATTATTATTCCCTCTAAACACAATAAAAGTACCTTTTGCTCTTAAAACATTTTGCTTGTTTTTCCTTACATAAAGAATACTAACAGTCAACAGACAACTGCCTAAGTGATAAAAACAGATTTCTTCTGAAACATTGCTTACCCAGGAGAGAGAGAAAGAGAGCAAACATCACCTGACATGACAAAGGACTTAGAAACACAATATAGAGATGTGTTTCAAATGCTTTGGTGGCAAGGGTAGAAGATGACCTCCACAGATTAAGGGAACAGTGCTTTCCACCTTGTTTCCCCAGTTCTCTCTAGCTTGCTTGATTGTCCTTCACAGCCCTGATGTAGGGCAGTAGGAGTACAACAGGATAAAATTATCAGCACTTATGAGCAGTTAAAATCCAGTGGAAACATGTCTCTTCAGTTTTGTCTTGATTGATGAGACAGTCTGTGTTTCTCTGGTTGTAATTTGCAGAGGATAACAAACTCAAAACTGTTTCAGAATTACTTGCTCACACTCAATAGGCAGCTGTAATTGGAACAAGTAAATTACATTTCAAATCCCCCAAGAATATTTCTTTAAAGAATTTATGTAGCTTCAAGTATAGAGAGTCATTATAAGACAAACAGGGAATGCACAGTGATTACAAGATAAATCCTTTAGTGTACCTAAGTTCTGCAGTATTTTTGGGTATTTGACTTTATGGTTTAGTCCCAGGAATGGTAGTTTGAAGGGATGTTCACATTACATGGTCCAGACTCCCACATGTAAGTGTGCTGCTATGTGCAGAAGCTTTTTATGTAAAGATGGGGACTGAAAAAGACATTGAGTCTTTCTCTCATTGTCTGTCACTGCGTTCCCTCCCTCGTCTGTCACCCACACGTTTTCTGAAGTTCCTTTTACAGCTGTCACACTCATGGCTTCCCTGCATTCCTAAAATGCCCCTTCCTAGACCTGTCTTCAGGTGAGCTCTGGTCTCCCTTGTTTTGTACCCAAGTTTCTGAACAGTGCTTTTGTACTCTTTCTTATTTGCCTGTCATGGTTTTCATCTTCCTTTTTCTTTTTAAATTTTAGCTTTTTAAATTTTTACCCAGCTGTTCCTTGAATAAACCTCAATCTGCAGTTCTAAAATCCCTCCTCTCCCTCCTGCTTAACTTTCCAGCCTTTTTCCACATCCTCAAGCCAGTCATCTTGAGGTCATTGCAACCCAGGCTGGTGGACAAGGATCCCCAACCAGTTCATCCCAGTTTGTGAGTGGCAGCTGACACAGCATTACTGCTAGTGAGCCCCTTCAGAGTTTGTGTTGGGAACTGTCACCAATGCAGTGCCACAACCTGCACTGCCAGTGTGCTGCTGTGCTGTCCTTTCAGCAGATGTCCACGTGGTTAAAATCCCTCCCCTTACTTGGGCAGGATGTCTGTAGGACATCCCTACCCACGGCAGTCAAAGGTGTTTCTGTCTTGCTCATGGCCTTGGTTTCTATTTCCTAGGAAAAAAGCCCAAACAAACAACCCCAAAGCAGTGGATTTAGTGAGCCTGTGTGCAAATATGTTCTCTCTGGTCCAGGTAAGGCACGTTCTGCCTCTCCCCAGCAGTGGTTCCTGTCCTCAGACAAGATGTGTGGTGATTTAGAAACCAAGTCCTTGCTGGTGACACCCCCTCTGAGCACTGCAGATGGCTCATGAATGTATTTGCTGCTAGTTGTGTCCCTTCTTTGGTAAGGATTTGTTAGATGTAAAACAGCATGGGGACATCTGAGGCTGCATAGGGCAGGACTGTGACCTGCAGGGAGAGCTGAGTCCTGCAGGAGAAAGGAGCCATTTTAGTCTGTTTTGGCTTTGTTTTCCTTTTCCATTGTTGTGCTGTTTTGAGCAGACTGCTCTGTACTACTCTGTACTAAACTAGATTGTTTGCAGAGCATTGAGTTGTGAGTAGACTATTCCTTCAATCTGATCTGCATAGCAGAGATCAGTTTATCTGTATACATCTCGTCTCTGATTTTCTTCTTGGAGTTTGGCCTGTGGAACCAATCTCGGGCTCTTATGGTCTGTTTTGCTGTTATGATTATCATCTGGCTGTGTTTTCCAGGAATTTACTAGTTTTCTCATAGGTCTGCTGGCAGGCTGGAGCTGCCAGGCTGTAGCATAGAGTCTGCATGTTTCCCTGTCAGAACTGGAAAAACTGACTTCCATTTAAAAGCTTTGCTCAGCAATAGTGACTGAGCTGGACTGGAGTATCATTCCAATGAGTTTAGAGGATAAATTTATGAGAATTTACAGAGCTGCTTTTGTGTGGTGCCTAGCACACACTCTGATCTGTCACATGAATCTCTAGGCACTGATAAAGTACCAGTGCTAAAAGTCACCATTATACAGGGTAGTTTTCAGGTGTTTCAGCTTTTCTTCACTCATTGGAGTTCTCAACAGTGTTCTAGAGGCCTCCTGAAGCCTTTCAGAACCTCCCCTGTGTAAGACTGTGGAGGTTTTAAAATTCAAGGATGGCTTTTGGTTGAGATCTAAAGATGTTTCCCTGGTTATGAATTGAAAGTTCAGCCTGCTTCTTTAAATATTTTATAACAACCCACAATCCTGTAAACTTATTTGATTTTTTGGCAGTATGTGAATTCAGCCTGCACTGTTACAAAAGATTAAAAAACCTGTATTAATAAGATGATCAAATTATCCTTATCTTCCTGAAATCTTTTCCCTCAGAGATGGGAAAAGATCATAAATTCTTTTGTTGAAGTTGCTTGCATAATTTTTTATTGTCTGTATGAAAGGCTTTTTGGAACTACTTGAAAGGCAATAAATGAAATTGTAATACTTACAGACCTAGCAGCTACAGTGTCATGGCCTTGACGATGAACATAGCAAAACAATATTTTAAATAAATGCATTTTTGTTTATTTATATGAAAATAAAGAGGTTTGCACAATTTCTGGATGAAAGAAGTTGACATAGAACTTTAAAAATGTGAGATGATATTTTAGCAGACATATTTGGTTTCAAGAAATAGCCTGACTGAATAAGACAAGGTCGGCCACAGCCCCTTAAAATGATCAAAAATCCCCCAATAAAATATTTAAATCACTGTGGATGAGCAATAGTTTCAGTTTTGTAAAATGGAACTAAATGTGATGATAGGGCATAAAAAATGAGGGACTCTCTCCCAAGTAGCTTCAGTAGAACTGGGTGCCTAAGCTGACACAGAGATGAGTCTAAACATTGCTAATCTATGACAGTTTTAATGGCAAAACAACAACAAAAGTATTTTGTAATTGGAAAGTGAATGATGGATGGTTTGTTCTTTGAGTAACTGGGGATAGAAAAGCAATTTCTTCGAAAGATTAAATGGAAGAGCCATGTAAGGACACTGGAAGCTGAAGGGACACATTAAGCTGCCACCCTGCCCAGTTTAGTTTACTTGGCCAGGAATTGTGTGGTGTGTTCAGGAGGTCAGGCCCAGTCACCTGGGCCTTGGAATCTCAGAATCTCTGAAACTCAGAGTCTGTTATCTTTCTTCCATTGATCTTTACAGAATCAGAAAAATAAGAGTTAGCCACATTTTCCTGTCTCTTTTGCCCTTTTAGGAAGCTTCCCCTTTTAGGAAGCACCTTCCAGATATTAGATACATTTAGTCCAGCTAGCTTTCAGAGTCCACTTGCCCAAGATTTTTAAAGTTGTAATTAGATTTTTTTTTTTTTTTTTTTTTTTTTTCTTTTTTCTTTTTCTGAGGGCTTAGGTTTGAATCTCTGGAAAAAACCAAAACAAAATATGAGTGTTGCTGTGAATGAGCTGCAATGCCTGGCTGAAAACACTGAATTCAGAGCTCAGGCAAATGCTGACTAGCTTCTGTATTGCTTATTAGAAAGCTTGATGTTTTCAGAAGCTGAAAAACACAAAACTAAGATGAGTAAGGCAGTATTACATAGAAAGCTCCAATTAAAAGGAAACATTGGTTGTTCATAGATCTTTTTTTTTTTACTTCATAAGGGGTCATGCAAGGTGTGTTTTCTGGGGGCATAATAGACCACTCTGTCTTTCAGCAGTAAAGTTTTTGCCAATTACCCTATCTGTAACCTTCCTTTTATTATGGAAAATTAATTAGAAGGTTCTGGAGGAAATGGGGACTAACTGGGGTCTTTATTTTTTATGGCCTATTTAGCTTTGAAAGCACAAATTAAAGTCTTTTTCTAATATTTATAATGAAATCTGCCCTCTCATTCTCCGGATTTGGTGATTACAAAACAAAAGCCCAGACTGCAGGGCTTCAGCCTGTATAATGAAACAAACAGCAGCTATGTCTCTACTGTGCCAGCTGAAAAAAAGCATGAAGAATTTAACCAAGGCAACATGAGATCTACTGAGTCACAAAAAGTCTTTCTAAAACAAAAATGTTGGTGTGCAACATGCTTGACAGCTGGGAGCAATATAAAATGGTGAGAGCTAATATTACAGGATCTGGCTTCACTTGTAGTGTTCAGTGAGAACAACAAAATAAGGTAATATAATTCAGGTTAATCTTGCAAGGAATACAGCTTTTAAATATTCTGAAGTTATTTGAAGTGATTGAAATTGCATTAATTTTCATCCTTTTAGTTCAGATGTAGTCAGCTCTCTTCAAAGAAGTTAAAAAAAGCATCAGCAGCACAGTTTCAGTCTTACTGCCCTGTGCAGGTAGGAGATCAGTCTGTCTGTTTTCCTCTGACATGGCACCTCCCTCACAGCCTGAGTCCTTGCTGTGAGGTGGGGTAGCACAGATTGATAACCACAGACCAGATGGAGCATAGGATGCCTGGGCAGTTATTTTATGAGATAATCAGAAATTATGACTTTATAATCTTCCCTCTTGCTGTTTTGGAGAGAAGCCATGTTCCCTGCTTTTACTGTAAGCATTAGCACAGTAATTGGTGCCATCAGCTGTAAGGAGTGGGACAGGGGGTAAATCCTGAGATTGCTAAAGACAAGCCTGAACCTGAAGAGCTGAGCTTCCTGATTGGAAATAAATGTTGATTATTCAGCTTGTGCATGGGCATACACATTTCTCTAATGGTGAGTGGAGGCTGATGAGAATGGAACCCTACTCTGTATTTTAATTCACCAACACTGAAACAGGAGGCCTGCGTGTTTCACGTGCTCTTGTTCTTTGTGGAGGTCATGGACAGGGAGCATTAAAGGAAATGAGGGTTTTTCTGCAGAAACAATTTTTGTTGTTACTCCTTTTTAAATGAACTTACTTAGCTGCAGTTTCAGCTTTCAGGAGTCAAATGAAGAAGTGATTAATTTTATTCCAATGGTGACATTTTTACACTTGTAGAACCAAGCTGCAGTGTTTGCCCTGGCTCAAATTTTTATTATTTTTTTCTTTATATATGTGAACTTTTATTTTTATGTTTTTTTCGTAAGTTGCATCTCTGCAATTGTAATTCATGTCCTTACATCTCCATCATCTTCTTTTTTTCCCCCCGAGTCTGTCTTTCTTCAGCCATTTCTCTCCTTCCTCTTGGAGCTCCCCACAGCTCTTCCTGCTGAAAAGATCAGTACCAAAATGGTTAAAGTAAATGTCTGCACAGTACGTGGTACAGAGGAGAGATTTTGGAAAGTACTTGTTGATGAACTTCAGTTTTGACAAATAGTTAAAATAACAACATCCCTGAAAGTCGTATCTGTATATAAACAACAATAGTGGTGTAAGATTTGCAGATACCAAAAAAAAAAAAATAAAATAAGGCAAAGGTGGTAGTCTGTTGTCCTGTATAGCATAACAAAACAGAGCTTTGTGATTTTGTTTCCCCTCTGTAATACCAGAGGAGATTTTCATCTTCAGTAACAGAGTTGAATATCTTCCTGCCCTGTTCACTGCTAATTTTACCACTACTTTTCTGTGCTGGATAGGAGTTCACCTCATATAACGGACTCCAATTAAAGCTTTGTGCGGGAGTTTGCAACTATCAATTGCCACTCTACCTACCTCAACCTATGGCTTATAGTGGGGGAAATAATTCTGGAAAATGGCTTACCTGAGAAGAGGTTACATTTAACAGGCTGCCCAGAACAGCTGTGAATTAAAACTGTACAGATTCCCTTAGGAGATATGAATAGATATAGGGCTGTGTCTCTGGAGGCTTGTACAGTTTACATAACTAGTCACTCTGCTTCTCCTTTCAGTCTCTGGCTTTTCTGCTGTGGAGAGGTTGAGAGATACCCACTCTTCAGATGGTTTGTGTGTGATGTACAAGTTGGATCAGTCAACGCCTGGTCTGAGTTTGTGAATTTTCCAGATTGCATAACAGTTGTCAGCTCTCAAATACTGTTGGTGTTCAACAGTCAGATCCATATCTGGATGTGAATGCCTCCATATTTCTTTATGAATACTTGTGCTACTTTTCTTTGATTTATAACTGTTTTAATTTTTCATTTCTGCTTCTTCCTCCTTTTTTAAAACTTTCACAATTAATTCAAAATAATGTGTGCTGCAAGTAAGTTTTCAAAGTAGAGATTCTTCTTTATCAAGTTTTTCTGTTCTAAAGTTTTACAGGCTTATATTTTCAGACTTTGATGGTTGTTTTCTGAAACTGCAGGATTTGGTTTCAAATAGGTAACTTTTAGGTAGCTTCTCTGTTGGAAGAAGAGGTATCATGTTGGCCTTTTGTATGTGCTAAAACACAAGAACTGAAAACATATTTATATTTCTCCACTGTGTTAGGAGAAAATTGCTTAATAATGTGGTGTACCTCCAAAGATTAAACACCCAGTAAATCTTCTGTATTGTTTTGATAGATTGCATTGATCAAAATCCAGGATTAGTATCCAGTGTGACATTCTTCCAGGATACTGAACCTGTTCATTTGAATTCTTTGGTTTATCTATTTTTATCATTACTTTTCTGTGTTTTTTATTATGACTTTTGAATATGACTAGTTTTGGTAAATGCTAATGCTAATGTTATTTATGCTTCAGAAAATGTAAGTTCAAACATCAATCTGAGCAAGCCTTTGGGCAGTGCCATAGCAAAATGAAAAAAGTAATAATAATCAAATAGGCAAAAGGACCAACCAGAGGTTAGGGATGAATTTAAAAGCAGTGAGTATTTTCTTTTTTTAATTAAAAGCAAATTCTATATGGACTTGTCTGGAATGTAAAGTTCCTTTAATATCTAGAGACTACTTATTCACTGATTTACTGATAACTGATTCAGTCTTGTTTAAAACAGGATATTTTTGATTAACAGTACGTAGTAGTGTTGATTCTATTCTTCACTACAGTTTTGTTGTCACTGGGGAACCAAACCTGCTTTCTATTAGCTAGAGCATTTTCCTCAATGGGCCTGTACTCACAAGATCCTTGCAACTACTGAAAACTTAGTTTTCTGGCCATCTATGTATAAGGAAAGGTATTAAATTCTTGGTTTTTACTTGTTGTCTGTTTTATGTACAATAAAAAGTGTTCTGCGTTTGAGAGGTGTCTTAGGGCAGGAATTCAAAGCCAGACAAAGCAGAATTTTACAGTGCTCTCTACTGAAACATAATGGGTTTTTTTCCCTCATATAATTAATTCATTAACCTAGTATAGACAATGAAGGTCTTATGTTTATTTTTAACTAAGCTATTACCAATTTGTGTGTGTGCTTTGACCTTCTGTGAAAGGAAGGAAGGTGTTGGAAGGTGTATGATCTTGCCTTGAGCTCCTAGGTCATGCTGAGCTAGGAATGCAGATGGAGCTGTGGTAAAGAGTCAGTACCAGTAAATAAAAGGGACCAGGATTTGTGCTTTGACTCTAAAGCTAGAAACATAAAAATTTGCATCTTAATGGCTAAACTTTTTTCCTCTCCAGAGCAAAGTTGCATGATACATCTGAACTACCCACTGATATGGTCCTTGGTCTGTGCTGTCCTCAATCCATTCCCAGACAGTGCAGGAAAGCACTAGCTGACAAGACAAAAGCTGTTCAGGGAGCTGTTGTAACAGCTTAATGGGACATCAATTGCATGCCAGCACCCAGCCCCATGCTCTGTCTCTAGCTTAGCAATGTAGACAAAGCCACAGTGTCTCCATGGTGCCAGCTTGGCTTGACCCCACACTTTGCGCACTGATGTGATAATTCAGTTCCTGCACTTCCTTTTGAAGTAGTTCCCTTCAAGAGAAAACCCAGGCACAAGAGGTGGAGTGTATTCAGGATCTGCTCTGGGCAGTGTAGATGTGAACTGTGCCAGCCTTGGCTGTGCTTGAGCTCTGCCCCAGCAGTACTTGAATCTTTGTATGCCCTAACCTGACCTACTTCTGTGCATGTGCCTTTGGCAGCATGCTCTGATTCTAGGGTTGTGCAACACAGCTTTCTCATAATTTTAAGCACTTTGAACTGAAAAAAAAAAACAAATGAAACCCAGCAGAACAACAGTCATTGCATCTTGAGGCACCATATATAGCCCAGAAGAGTTACAAGCCAGGTGCTGTGCAGTGTGGATGTGAAATGATCTGATCTGTGCTCGTTCACAGCATGTGGATGGGAACCAGTCAGCTTTAACTGGAGTAGGACACTAGACTGTCTCCATTTCTGGTCCACAGGCACCCTAGAAGGATGCTGCTTGTCATAGCATGGTTCTGTATGAGGCAAGCTGTTCTTGTTAGTAGCCAGCAGCTGTTCTGAATGCTGCCATTTCTTACCAAAAGTTGCAACATGCTAATGTTTAAACTTAAAAGCCCTAACTGATCTTGCATTTGAAAAGCACTGCATTACACTCTGATATACTCTAATTAGAAAGCATTTCATTAAAAAAAAAAATGCAACCCCAGATTTTCTATTTTCTGATTAAAATAAGTGGAAGTTAGGCTATACTTGCTCAAGTGTGTCCCTATACACTGCTAAAAATGCCCTGACACACAACACAACACTTTGTGGAACATTCCTGCCGCGGGGACATCCATAGTTTTCATATGCTCAAGAACGATTGGATACATTCATGTAAGAAGGATCTGGGAGAGACTGGCAGAAGTCCAAAAGCTGTATTCTGAGGTAGTCCCTGACCTAGAAATTGCTGGAGCCCAGGAAAAGCTTTTCTATGCTGTCCCTCTTCTTTATATTCCTCCTGAGACTGCTATTCCTGTCAGGAGACTGAGATAGAGGGATCTTTGAGCACATACTGCTGATTTGATGCTCTTATTTGCAGTTCCCAATAATATTTGCTTTTGCAAGTGTTGAATATTCATTCTTCTTCATGCTCAAATATACTCATTTTTTGTAAATGGAACAACAACTGTTTAAAAAAGAAACTGCTGTAAATGAAAAGTAGTTTCTGAATCTGCATCTTGTTGACATTGTCTCTTACAGAGCTGGAAACTTTGTCATGCCAAGCAGTATTATGTAAGAGAATGATGGTGCACAAATTTTGCTGCTAAGCATACAAATATTGTACCCTTGTCCCTTAGGGCTGATCTTCTGAAAGACACAAACAAAAGATGACTGCGGAATGAGAATGTAACCTATACAGTGCATATTAAATAATTGGCACATATGGGTTGTATTCAAGTGGTGGTATTGGTATTTTCTTCTTTTTACATAAAACTATAAGGTAAGGAGGTTTCAAAATGTTAATTTATATGTTTGATATATTGGCTCTTTAAAACAGAGGGTTTGTGTCCAGAGCTGAGTAAATGAGGAAGGAGGTGGGAGGAGCAATGGGCCAGCACAAGCAGCCAGAGGAATTTCCATGAGGAACAGAAAGGACATCCCATGGCTTTCACCATCCCTGTGCTAGCTTTCTACATGATACCAATTGTAGCACTGGGAATTCTGGCTTCCAACTGCAATTGTTGATTTTTGATTTTTTTTTTCCCGACCAACAGTTGTGACCACAAGAAAACAGAGAATTGTGGCAAAACTTTGCTCTTAGACTTGTGCTGCATCATAAATATGATGAAAAACACTTCATACCTTGTATTGTAACTTCAGAAGGAAGTTGCATTTGAGTTACACTTGTGGATTTAAGTATAAACTGCTTTGTCAGCCCCTTACCTTTCTGTAACTGAAATTTTATGAACATAAGTTACTGATTTTCTGCTGAAATTATTTTCTGCTTAAAATTCCAGGGCTTGCTGGAATAGCACCTTATGCTTTGGTAATACTATGGTGATGTGAATTACTGGTTTTGTATTTTTGAATCTTTGCTGAACACCTTTTTCTTTCTTCCTATAGTGGTTATTTGCTTAATGCACAGTTGTTTTTGCTAAACTCATCTTTTCATAATGCCTATTGATTTTGAAATGATGTTTCTGCTCTTTTCCCCCCAGTTTTTTGACCTAATTGTATCTCTTGAGTATTGCTATGGTAATAATTTCTATTTTCTTTATCTGCTGTGTGTATTAATTTTAGTCTGTACTGATTTTAGCTATAACAAAAAGAACTAGAACAGAAGCACTGACCTATTTGTATTGTGTTAGATAATACACATTTTCAATAGAAAGCAAGGTGCATCTTCAAAATGGGTCATGTCCTGTAGTCCCAAGTAAAGTTTATGTAAAGTTCAGTGTATTTTTAAAAATGAGAAACAAAGGCCTCACCTCATGATATGAAAGTGAGAAATACACCTATAATTGCACTGTCAATTTAAAAATTACATAAAAGTATTTTTAGTCATGACAGTTAAATGAGTTCTTTCTGCTTTCTCCCTATGACAGCATTTCCAAGTAATATTCCTACAGCTGTTATTTAGTTGAAGTGACATGAAAGCCATCTCCCAAATCTGTGCATGTAGTAAATACTCAGATTTTCTAGAATATGTCCAGTTATGTAATGTGCAATTTTATAGACCTTGCTTAAATGCTACTTTAAGAGAATCCTCCATAGAGTATTTAATATTGATGGTGCTGTTCTAAGGAATTCTCCATAATCTCCATAATGTTCCAAAAGTGTAGCTGATTTGAAACAAGTGTTTTACAGATAAAATAGTGTGTTCTAAATATACTAAGTTAATGAAAGATGCTATATAAATAGTATTAGTAAGGTCAGTGTCCTCTCTGTCCTTGCAATATTAATTTATGTTTTATCTTTATTTAATATTAAATTCTGCATGTTTTGCCCTTAAAAATATCTTCATGCAAAGTGTGTTATTGAGATTAATAACTGCAGAGGCAGCTCCCAAGGTTATGAGTCCTTAGACTTAGTGTGAAACCTAGAGGCAATGACTTTCTTAAACTATGGTGCTTGCTTTAAGAAGGGAAAATAACTTTTGTTCTGTTTAGCTGTTAGCATTTTATAGCTGTGCAACCATGTCATGGTTTGCTCTGGCTTCTTTTTCATTCTTGAAGTTCCCAGGGGGAGCTCTAAATCCCTGTTCAAATGTGTTATTGAGTTAGTTATAGAATCTAAATTTATCTTCATCTTTGCAATTATTGAGTTAGTTATAAAATCTAAATTTATCTTCATCTTTGCAATGAACACTAGAATACCTATGTTCTCTTGCTAAGAACGAGGTTTCCATTGTTCATTCTAAATTGTCTTTGGAAACTACTGGATACGTTCAGCTATTTCTTATGCAACTTTTAACAAGCTTTAAACTCTACTTTATTTTTTAATTTTGTCATTATGATACACATATATTTATATTTTTATTAACTTATATTAATTTTATTATCTATTTTCTTCAATATAGATATTTCTCTAATCACTAGTATCTGGAAACGTATTTGGAAGCTGGGAAGATTTGATTTGAGAGAATCTGTTCATATGGTAAAGCTCAGCTGTTTCTTTAGATAGCTCAATGTCTCCATGGCAAATATATAAAGATACGAGACCATTTATTTCATGTTTGTGTTGTCTATTTTTAGTATTATTTTTTAAGACTTGTCCCTGTCAGACTCTGTAGAAATACAGTGCAACTACACTAGAATTTATTTTCTGTCTTCCATCATAAGTTGTGATTCAGTGCCTGAAAGAATCAAAGAATCACAGAATTAACTAAGTTTGAAAATACATTTGAGATCATCAAGTCCACCCCATGACCTAACTCCACCTTAACTAGACTATGGCACTAAGTGCAACATCCTGTCTTTTCTTCAACAAAAAAGATCTTGGAAAAAGTTCTTTCATTTATGTACCAGATATTCTCCTTTAGTTTGTGTAGCATGGTCGAATTGTGCACAGTTTGTGTTTCAGGGCTTACTGCAGTTTTTGTTTGCTGTTTTTACAGAGAGTAAAATTGCAAATTTGACACTTTATGATATATAAGAATTTTCAAATGATACTGTCAAAATAAGAAGTTATTCAACTTTGTAGTTTGATTCTATCTTTTGTCCTCTTCTAGGGCTGGGCACAGGCTCATAAAAACACTTGAATTTTAGAAATGTGGGTTTAGTGCCAAGTGTACCAAATTGGATGCTCATTTGTACAAGAACAAAGCAAGAAGGGCCCCAATCTTGCACAATCCATGCAAAAGTTCCTATAAAATCAGCCTGCTTCCAGAGGGAGTCCTTTGTGAAATCTATGAAGGTCCTTGGGAAATAAATAAAAGGATCAGTCCATGGTGTGGGGCCTTGATTTATTTGTGATCATGCTTTGATGTGATCAAGAAAGGATAAAAGCCTGGATAAAAAGTCTGGTGTAAAAAGTAGAACAAAGCACTCTGCTTTGTATAATTACAGTTGCCTTGTTATAGTTCGGTTTGAAAATATGTTTATATTTAGAATATTTAATTCTTACCAAAAATTAAAATCAAATTTTTAAAAATTCTTTTTTTGACAAATCAAATAATTAGGTCTTTTTCCCATACAAAAGAGTGTTTAGAACAATCTCAGTTCTCATACTAATTAGCTGTGTGTTCAATTACAGTTCAAATGTTTACATTTAAATGTAGTTTATAATTACATTTATAACCTTTAAACTGTTTGATCTGAAGACATTTATGAAGAGTCTGCAAAACTTGACAGAAGCCTACCAAGCAACACAGAGATCAGTGACAGCACTTTAGGTGAAGAAATGACCAAAACAATCAACTTAATTCTAGGGACCCTTGGCATTTGAAGAAGTTGTCTTAGAGCTGTTGCTTCGATGTGTTTCACACCAGTGAAGGGTTTCATGCTGTTTTTCCTTATCAGTTGTGAAGTGGTTAAATAGTGTGCCCTGAATGAAAACCTAATTTGCACATTATTTTCAGTTGGGCAGTATTTCCCCTTTCTGTTCCATAGATGGGCTCCTGAAAGCTGTTTCCTTAGATAAGGCTCCCACCTCAACAAAAGAAAATCCTACAAAGAAGAAAATTGATTGGCCTGTCCCTGGTGCTCTCTTTGGCAGGTGTCAGTGAGAAGCTGCTGGATAGGGAAAGGAGTAGGGAAAATACAAGATCTTATGAGAAATAAGATAATATGAGGAAAAGATAAATAGCTTACAACGATGTATCAATTTCAGAATGTTTTAATATGTAGCAATATAAAACTTTGAACACCTATATGCCAGGCAACAGTAAAGTGTGCCAAAAGGCACTGGATATTCTGTGTAACAGTCCTTATCTTCAAAATCCACTGCATGAAGATTATGGGCTGCAGGTGCAGCTTTGGATCCTCATGCATAGCTTTCAGTGGTGTAAAAAAACACCTGGAAATAATTGTAAATGCACTTTGCCATTAAAAGGCAGATCGATTGCATTCATTTTCTATATTATAACAAAGTGGGGCAGTTGGCTGCTAATTATGAATAAAGATATAGCATTTTTTAAACCTTTTAGTCGTCAGGTTTGAGTGTTTATTTTAGGGATTAAGCTGGAAGAGGTTTGGAAGCAAGCCAAGTGTCAGTGGTGTTACTGTTATAGACTTTATCACAGCATCCAGTCCAAAGAATGGATCTGTCTTCTTGCACTTCTAAAACAAATCCAAGTGGTTTCTCAGGTTTTGTCAGTCTACCTTGTCCATTGTAGTATTCCTTCTTTTTCTTCTTCATGCAGCCAATTTCTCATGTGAAACTCTTGACTCACAGATGGTCATATGAAACTGGTTAGCTTTAGTTTTGGGATTTTTGTGATTTTTTTTTTTCACATTAGAAGCATATGGTTTATGTCTTGTAAGTTGTATTTGTGAGAAGACACTATTCCCTTATCCTGCGAAGCTGAGAATAATAATCTGAAGTGTGAGGCCTGTGAAAGGTACAATTTAATATGAGAGAATAAAAATCTTAAGATTCTTGTAATGGAATGCACTAATCCGTAATATGTAAGTATTGCTGGAGAATGAAAATACAGAATCAAAGCCAGAGCAAAATTCAGTACTGATGTTTCTAAATTCTGACAAATGGTAATATTCTAAAACAGTAAAATATATACATATATATATAGGGGGTACTAATGACCTTTAAAGATTGTTTTCCACCCAACCTTAAATAATACTCATTGAGTTTGGGGATTTTTTTAAAATATAATTTTAATTAGCAGCTACATTTGCCATTTGATACTGTAAAATTGGTCTCTCTTATTTTGGTACAGAATAAGTAATTAATGAATCATCTGTTCTTACAGCTAGCCAATTTATATTTTATGTTGCCAGCTGGTTTATGATATGTCAGAGAGACAGAGAAAGGTACCATGGGTGTACTATATGAAAAATACAGGTTTTATCTACTGTTACGTACACACAAACTAATCAGAAAGTGAAATTATGACCTTACATTACTGAAGATATTATGAAAACTGCATGTTCTGAAAATTATGAAAAACAAATAGCTTGTAAGCAGAAAAGACAAAAGCATTTCCACAAATGAGTGGAGAGTTCTGTAACTGGAAATGGAGTATTAAGTTACTCACCAGTGATATTTTTACTGGCCCCCTTAACTGGATCGTCAATGTCATATGTTGGAGGTATTTATATTACTGGGTGTTCCCTTTAATTTTATCATTTTTACTGTGTCAGCTTTTATTATCATTAACAACTAGGCTCACAGGCTCAATTGTGTCCCAGCAGGATTTCAGATTATTCCTCAAATTACAGCAATTTGTCATAATGTCAATGTTTTTTAACCTCTAACCCTAGGTTACCTACAGAGGCTGCAGAGCCTGGATTTCACATGCCACAGATTCAATTTGTATTGTGTGTAAACAATTACAGGGCCTCACAAACAAACAAAAGGCAGCCAAAGTCAAAACTAAAGGTCAGGGTCTAGCTTGTCATGAATCCATTCTAATTGCATTTTTTTCCAAACAGAAAAAAATGGCAGTGCAATAGGCAGTGCAATAGGCAGTGCAATAGCATCAGCTCTTGGCCGTAAAATGTAGAGATGAGTTAGGCTCTTGTTAATGGCAGAACCTGTACTGTTGGTGGCAGGAACAGAATTTTGAAGAATTACTGTGGCAACAAGTATTTCTCATTATATGTGACTGTATATGTGATTGTAAAGGTTTTCAGGGGTTTTGATGGTATTGTAAGAGAGAAACAAGCAAAATTATCTTGAAGCTGAAAGAATGTTCTAGTTTAGGAATACCTAAAGCTGGGGAAGGGAAGGGAAGGGAAGGGAAGGGAAGGGAAGGGAAGGGAAGGGAAGGGAAGGGAAGGGAAGGGAAGGGAAGGGAAGGGAAGGGAAGGGAAGGGAAGGGAAGGGAAGGGAAGGGAGTGGCTGTTCATCCTCTGCTAGCTCATGTGAGTCCTCAGTGCTGGGGAATGTGGCAGTGGGTGATCTGAAAGCCCTGAGCCCACCCTGCTGCCTGTGCTGGCCAGAGCTGTCTTACAGGACCCAGCAGTGCTGATGTTTGCCCACACCAATGAACTGTAGGACAACTCAGCTGCACAGTGGAGGTTGGGGCAAATTTACCGTATTCACAAAATATGTGAGAGATGTCAGCGTGTCAGAGGGAGAATTGGATGGTTAAATGCATTGTAGAATTGCAATTGTTTGGTTCTCTTTTTGTTCCTTTGCTATTATTTCAACTGTTGTTGAAATTTGTTGACCTGCTTGTTTTTTCTTGAGCTTTTCCTGTAACAACGTGATATTAAACTATATAGAATATATAGTTTACCGTGCTTCCTCTGAAATGATACTGTATAAAATTACTGGTCTATTCATGTGTTTTCTGGTGAAATTGAAAAGCTCCCATCATTGGCACAAATAAAAGATAAATCTTCCTGGTTTATTATACATTAATTGAACAATTAAGAAGCCACTCTTAATTACTGTCCCAAGCAGTTATAGAAATTACACTTCTAAGAGTGCTACTGAGGAAATCTTTAGATTAAATTTCTTTAAATAGAACTATGCAAATTGCACACTGCCAGATGTTTCTGCCACATCATATTTGAAAGAATTTTTTGATAATATAGCTGCATGTTAAAATTTTTAAAAGGGCTTAACTGATATGAGGATGAGATTTATGGTTGGATAATAAACAGTGCTTAGCTGTATGCTTAAATAAACTTGAATACATGTAGTCGAGCTCATAGGGTGCCACTTCATGGATATGGCTAAATTTACCATGTTGCTCCCATTTCTCCACTGCATTTCTGAAACAAAGAAATTACCCTGAAAGCTCAAGCCAGGCTTAGAGTATTTCTTGCATGCATATATTTATCCTAACAGAAAATGCAACTGTATTTCCTTTTTGTTATGTTTTTGACACCGTGTTAATGTGGGTTAGCTTTGATGGAGGGGGTGTGCAGCAGTATTATCTGGCAAGGAAGAATCATTTTACAGGGAGATGGGATTTTTTAGCAGCTTACACAGTTGACAGTGTTTATGGGCAAAGCAAAGCAATGACAACTGAAAATCAGTGGCACTTAGCTATGGGATAATCAGAGCAAGTCAGGATCACGAGCAGTGTCAGCAGTCAGTGAGGCAGGGTGTGAGGTAAGAATGGCAGCGGGGGTGTTGACAGAGGAATTCTGTAACTAAAGAGATTACATAAATGACAGTGGGTATGAGGAACAGCCTATAGTCATTAGCATATGTAATTTCATCTTCATCTCCTCTGGAGATCCTCAAAAGCTGTCTGGATGCAATCCCAAGTAATGTGCTCTTGGGGACCCTGCTTGAGTAGGGAGGTCAGACCAGGTGACCTCCAGTGCTCCCTTCCAACCTTAACCATTCTGTGACTCTGTAATTTTGTGATTATGGTAGACACCTTTACTTTAAGGTTTATGCCCTCCCAACCCATAAAATACACCAACCCCCTCTCTTACAGCCTGCATTCATGGCATGAGGTATCAAAGGATATCCCCCCTGGTGTATCAAGTTTTTTCCTCTGAAAAAAGGTCAATTTTCTGCTGCTGGAGTCTGCAGTGTTTATACTCTTCTGCTGTGCCCGCCATGTTGACTTTTGAATTTACTTTTTTCCTGCCAAACTGCCATAACCACAGCTCACTTCTCTGCTTTCCCAGACTACTCACTTGTTTTACTGCTTCTGTTCTGTCCTCAGATCGCTGGTCACTGTGCCCTTAGCTATTAGGTCTCATAGATTGCTTTCTTCATGCTTCCCCAGGTAGTTGCTCCATGAAGCTTCATTCAAGAGAAATCATTCTCTTTTCTTTGATTTATAATTGTCTCAAGCATACCGTTATTTCATTACGTTTCCCGTGGTTTGGTCTTTGCCTGGCTCAGCAGTTCATTAGTGGAAATTAGTTCATTCTCTTACAGACTACAGACGTGCTAAGGCCTAGCATTTATGCTTGCTCAGCAGCTGTGTTAATCCCTGTCTAGCTGTAAGTAAGGTTAAATATAATTTTGCAGAGTTCAGCAAAAGTTGTACTATTAAGTGGCCACCCCTTCCCTTCTTTTTTGTTCAAGTGGTTAGTGAGGCACTGGGTCTTGGTTTTGCTTAGCAGACCTTTCTTCTCCAGCAGCAGTTATTGGCCTCTGTTTCATGAGGGCTCCTGTTTTCCCCCTTGCCAAGTTGAATTTTCTCTTACACACTGTTGCATGCAGTTATAGCTCCAGATCCCATTCAGGTGACTGTTTTTCTGTTACATAAAGTAATTGCCAGTGTGAAAACTTGAAACTGACCTCAGGTTTGGCTCAAAAATTTCAGATTTCCTGGCCACGGTGAGCATCTTCACCACAAAGACCCAGACATGTTCATTTTGCTTGGGATAATTTCTGGTTTTACAAATAATACATTTTTATTAATGCCTGGGACAACTTAAGCAGGAAGTATGGTGAATGTCCATACTCAGATTTTTTTTCCCCCTTGAACTAAGGGAAATGATACTGTATTTCCCATATTACTTAGCAGCACACAATTATATAATAAGGTAGGACTGTCTCCCATTTGTTTCAGGGAATAATACTCAGTGTCACCACCTAGTAGGGTATATTCCTACTCAGGGTCTAGATCTTGTATCAGCAAGCATGTCTCCTTTGTGACCTTATTTGAGATCTCTAAGCTCTGGAAGGAAAGTTTGAACATTCGTGTTTAGTGTTCCTGGGTGCTGGTTCTAGGGAGCTCCCCTGAGCAGGAAGTTCCACACTGAGTAGGCAAAGCACTTCACCCCCCATTCCCAAATTCTCCTTGGGGCCAGGAGCTGTTGTTTTCATTGCAGCACTTAATTTGTAGGTGCTTAGTCCTTCATTAGGTTGCAAAATCAATTAATAGCTTTCCACTTGTACTCTCCCTTGTAAGTTTTCCTATAATTTAATTTGCACTTACTATGTCTTGAGCCAAAATAAAAATGATTTCATTTGATGTTTGTGCTTCCATTCCTTTCAGCTGGTTCCTCCTACCAGAAGGAGTCTTCTCAGTCATTGTTTACTTTGGAATTCTCAAGTTCCAATGTTAGATCACCTCTGTGATTTGTTCAGTTTTTCTGAATTTTGATTGCTGCTGGTATGAAGGTGGCCAGAAGTGGAACAGAACTCTTAGGCACATTTAGTGTTTACCACAATGTACTATGGGATTTCATACTCCTCAAAATTCTGGGTTTAGCATTTCTTGCAAACTTTTAATGTCGTCCAGTACCAGCTTTCTTTCTACATTTCTGCATACAAATTACTTTTTTTTTCCTCATACCATTGAGTGCTTACGTGTTTGTT
This sequence comes from Molothrus aeneus, assembly GCF_037042795.1. Classification (NCBI taxonomy): domain Eukaryota; kingdom Metazoa; phylum Chordata; class Aves; order Passeriformes; family Icteridae; genus Molothrus; species Molothrus aeneus. Next base: position 61,729,491 of record NC_089649.1, on the reverse strand, counting down.
TCCTGCGGGTTGGTGGTTTTTTTCCCATTTTAAATAGCTTGAATTTATTTTTAGCTTTTGTTTTGCCAACTAAGTATTATTTCAGAATTCTCTCTCAGATCTTACAGCAGGTGCAGCATTTGTTATTGTACATCTGATGCTCCAGCAGTTTAAATATTTGGATGATCTGGAGGAAAGGCTAACAGCAAAATCATTGTTTATATTGACACAAGTTTTTTTACTCTCTCTTGAGGCTGTTTTAGCAATATTGCAGTAAATATTATGCACAAGAAAAGAAATCTAGCACTGTATCCTCTTCTAGAGCAGCTTTTTGTTTTGCTTTTTTGTTTGCCTCTGTGGCCCAGGATGGCCAGGATCTGCAGGTGCTCCAGATGTCTGGATTTGCATGTCACCTTAGGTATTGGAGAATACAGAAATATTCTACTTTTTGTGTTGTAAGGTAATGCTGGAGAAAAAGCTGCTTGTATTATACCTATCTGAATTAATTAATTACACTGGTGAAAGGAAGGAGTCAAGTTGAATGCCCTATCAGATACCATGTAATTATTCTGCAGTCCTGTGAATAACAAAGTCTTTTGGGCTAAGTCCCTTTCAAACTGACATCTTTGTATGACTATGTATAGAATTCAAAACCAGTAATAAATGATTCTGTATGTTGATTTTATTTCATAGACTTGCCATGGGCAGGAATTGTTACTGAATTATTACTATCTGAAAGATTTTGAGGTCTGAATTAGCAAACTGTAATGAAGAATGCCTGTGGTTTGCATTTTAATGTAAGTGTGAATCTAATCTGTTAGTTTGATTTGATTTTTAATTTTTTTTTTTAGTCTGAAAAATCATAGAATCATAGAATGTCAGTGGGGTGGAATGGGCCTTAGAGATCATAGTCCCAACCCCTTCTGCCATGGGCAGGGACACATCCCACTAGACCAGGCTGCTCAAGGCCTTATCCAGCCTGGCCTTGAACACTGCCAGGGATGGGCCAGTGGCAGTCTCCCTGGGAAACCTGTTTCAATGCTTTACCACCCTCACAGTAACAAATTTCTTTGTAATATCTGACCTAAATTTCTCCTCTTTCAATTTGCACCCTTTTCAATTGCACCAAATTGCACCTGAAATTACTCCTTATGCTTTCGCTATAGTTCCTAACAAGTATTTTAGAGGTGTTACAAATTCTCAGTCATCTTCTGATATTTTATGATAGGCCCATAGTATTTAAAAGAATTTCCTGTTTCCTCACTTGATTTTGTGTAGAAAGTTTGCTTCTTTGTATTTGCTTTGATCTCTTTCCTCTGGAATTATTTTCTGTTGAAGTTGTTCAAGCTCCATCTCTTGAGATTTCTGTATCTTATTGGCTTAATCTTTTAAGAATGCTGAGTTTTGGAAGCTGTCTTAGAAAGTGTTTTCCTTTCTCTGTGGTTTGTCTGTGTAGTAGCCTGACCACCCAGATGCCACACCAAGGTACTGCTGAAATGTCTGTTTTGGTCCATTGCTATTCAGGAAGGAGGAATATGACCCTTAGCATGGGTTTGAAACTGTTCTCACTTGCTTTTCTCCCTCTCTTTCCAGTTCCTTTCTTAGATAAATATGCACACAAATACGTCCACACAGTGTAAAGAAGTTCTGACAGTGCCTGTATACCTGCTATAAATTCCTTTATTAGACTCCTTTCTGATCTGTATTTTAAGCAACATTTCTTTGGATTGTCCAGTACCTTCAAGTGACAACTTTATAATTATTTTGCACCATGTATATATGTGTAGGTTCTTATTTAATTTCTTTCCAGGCTTTTCAGTCTCAGCAGGCCTTATGTCCCACTGCAGAGCCTGACATCTACAGAAGTTATTTGGGATGTGCGTCATCTTGTCTTAGGGTATGAAGTTAGTTTTGTAATTGCAGCCTTGCCTGGCTGTGCAGTGACAGGTCTTGTCTGGAGATCATTTCTGGCAGTGTGCTGGGTGACTTGCAGGGGAGGCAGCACAGAGCTCTGGCCTGAAGCTCCTCTGTTGTGGCAGCCCCATCAGCAGCCTCTGGCACTGTGTGCTCTGATGCCTGTGATCTGTTCATCATGAACAGCCACTGAAACATTTCCTTCATGATTTCCAGCCCTTTCCAGAAGAACTTTTTAACCATCCTTCTTAGGATCTACTTCTGCTTCACAAATTCATAATTTTTCAGTAGTGTGGGTTGATTTTCTGCTTTTTGTGAGCAAGAAAGGGTGTAACATAAAAATTGTAGTTTGAATAAACTATTTGCAGTATGATTTTAAGGGCTTACATGTAGACACCCACATCCCATATACTTTTAAAGAATTTTTCTCCCCTGCACAGCAGGACATGGTAGTGAGCTTTACTGAGGTTGCAGGGCAATTTGGGGAGAGGATGCTGTCATAGGGTGTGCCTTTAGAGAAAAAGTGACCCATACACACCAGACAGCAGTAACAAAGTATAAGCTGTCTCATACATTAGGTATGAGGCAATGTGCAAGTAATGCTGTATTTGAGTTAATTAATACCTGTATAAAGTATTTTTAAAACTAAACTACATTAGCAAAATTACTAGTAGGCCTTCTCCAGCAATGCAATGATACCAAACCTAATACTATTTCTTGTTTGGAATATATTTATATTTGTAGTAGCATTTCAGTTTGAGAAACTTGGGACCAGAGTAACCTCTGTAGAAAGTTAAAGGATAATTTGGAACCATTTGTTTAAACACTTGTCCCCAAGGCTACTTTCTTCCTCAGGCTTTGTATTCCTTTGCCCACCAGGGTCCCTGGCTTACTTGGCACAGTGACAGGCTCTGTCACTGAGAGGTTTCCTATGTGAAACTCATCTTGAGCCATTCTCCTATGTTTGTTCTTTTTTTTTCTTTTACTGTGGTGTTGTTTGCAGTGGAGTAAATACTCTGCCTTGTGTTTTAGAGGACACAGAAGCTTGTTTTAGAAACAGATGAGCTTCTTTAGCTAAGAGCAGCGTCTCATAAGTATCAGCATTGCCCAAGGGTCCTGCATCAGTCTCCATGTGATGACTGCACTAGAGAAGACAGTGTTTATGCTCTTGTAATTTTTGGTTTAACTAGGCAAGGCAGTGGAAGAGGGAAGAAGAATAATTAAGATAAATGATGTGGCTAAAGCCTCACAGATGGCATTAGTGCTTGGTCTTTCATTCTTCATCCTGTGCTTTTCCCTTAGACCACTCTTCCCATTCCTGCTGCAGTTGTTGAATTGGCTTAACCTTCAAATTAGTAACTTCTGGGAAAACTTCCAGTGTCTCCTTTTGGCATCTTGTCTGTTCGTTCTGCTTTTTCTTCCCCTGTGGTTTTGCAGCTTTGCCTTCCATCTCTTGCTAAACCTAGATCCCACTGAAATCTGTTACAGTATTCTGAAATTTGCCAAATAAAAACTTGCCCCTAGATGTGCAGAACTCACTCCTGGAATTTGTTCATGCTCTTGTTACCTGCTTCCTTGAGCTCACTAGCTGATAGTTAGCGGGACTTGTTTTGGGTGGGATTTTAAACCACAAAAGGAGCAGGCAAAGGTGCAGTTGCTGTTTGTAGCACAGCTCCAGCTCTTTGGCTGCAGTCTTGCTCGGGCCAGTCGATAGGGAACTGTTCATGTTTCCAAATTCTTCCTTTCTGCATAGTGAGCACCTGTGTGCAGTGCCCAGACTGGACTAACACATCATTATGGAGCACAGAGGGGGCTTGGTGTGCAGCTGCTGTGGTAGGATGGGGAACCTCCATTGCAGCCAGAATGATGCAGTGGCCCCAGGGAGGAGCAGAGGGGCATCCTGGGGGCATGGGACTGTCATAGCTCAGGGCATCTGATTTGCTTCAGGGAGCCTTCCTGCAAGATCATTATGTCCCAATATCCTGGCTGCATTTTCTCAGTTAGTAAAAATCATTAAATCAGGCCCAGAGCTCTTTATATTATTGAGTTTCACCACTGTCATCAGCACATCACAGAAAAATAAGAGCAAAACTGCTGGCTCCTCTGTGAAAAGCTGTGAGTGTGGGGTGTATTCAGCTCATCCCATGCTCTGACTTTCTGCAAACCTTAAAGTAGCTCTGACTCAGCCCAGGATCCTTATGCAACGTTCACCTGAACAGAGAGGGTGAAAGACATTGACAGAAATTGGCTTCTGTAATTTAAATTGCTCAATGATAACTTTTAATTGCTTGCTTTCCAGAATCACCAGCTGCTGGGAGGCATTAGTTTTACTCAGTGTCTGGGGTATGTAGGCTGAAAATAAATTACTTCTTCTGGGCAGGTGTTATTTTTAGACTTAACACAGCAAAAGGTAGTGTGTTGAAGAAATTTCCCCTGTTTGAATAATGACATATTTTTCCAATTGTGATAGCAGCCATTAGTTTTTTTCAAAATTGTTGGGCGGCATCATAATTTTAAATAAATATTAAATGTAACTGAAGACTGTAGCAAAATATGAATTAAATGCTGTAAATGTAAAGATTCTAAATGATTACTTATGAGGTGTTAAAAGAAACAAAATCAATTTTTACTTGAGAGCAGTGATTGATATAATTTTTGTTCTATTGCTTTTATGTTAGCTTTTGGCAGTATCTATTTGCTTTTGTTTAGCTGTCAGAAATAATCAAAAAAGGAACTGCATGGTAGCAAACATAATGTATATTGTATTGGCTATTAAACAAATACAAAAAGGACTTCAGAAGGACTTGAGAAGGAAAACTACACAAACTCAAGGGAGTGAATTTGCTGTCTTATACCTGCCTGAGAGCTCTGAGTCTTTCTCTGTCAAGCTGAGTACAACTGGGGAAGGCTGAGGCAATAGCTTTTTATCACATTTTAATTCCTTGTTGCTTTGTCTTTTTAAATGAAAGTTTTGAACAGAAGTATGACTGTACTATACAATTTTATTTTTGTGGACATTATGAATAAGCAAATGAACAGCAAAACTAATTTGCCAATGTCCTAACTGGAGAAGTCAGTAGCAGGGTGTTTTGCATCTCTGTACATATGTTAAAGGGAGACAATATCTGTCTTATAAGCATCTTTGGTTGGTAAGCAAATTCAGATTTAATGAGCTATGATTGTCAAGGGTTGGCTAAATATTTTGTTGTATTTTTTATGTGGCTGACTAATTGTATGTGTTACCTTATTTGAAGAAACTTTGCACTGTTTTGCACAGTTTGCTGATACTAGGATATGGTTAGAAGCAAATGCTGTCAAAGCTCTTAAAAGTCTCCCCTGATGTCACAAACATTAAATTAAAGGAATATTTTAAGATAGTCTGCTTTTGGTGAAATCTGTGCAACTTCTAAAGTTTTTTTTTTACCATCCCGGTCTTAAAATCTCTTGTGCTTTACAAATAATTTGAGTTCTGTGCCAATTGAAAATTCAGTTTCATTTCATTTAAAGACACTGTTAGATGAAGAAAATATTTAAGTATTCCACTACTATTTTTTTCAATTTCAGTTCAAGCTTAATTATTCTAATTCAGATGGAGTGAAGAATTTAGGGGTAAAATTCAGGGGTCAAACGGAGACTTGGAGTACCTGTTGATGTTCTATTTCAGATATTAAGAGTTTTAATTATTAAAGATCGTGCTCTTAGTGTCTGACAAAGCTAAACAGAGGCTCTTCAAGAAATGTGTTTAAGAGAAGAGCATAAATGTTCTGCAGGAGCAAAACAGGATGGCCATATTCAACAGGTGTTTATAAACAGGATTACACAGTAACCTTCAAGACAACGGCCTTCTAATGCCTCATTCCTCCCTCTCTTCTGCTGCAGAGCTTCTTGCTGGAAATGTGATGAGCAAACATGATCAACAGTCATTCAGCCAAAGATTTGTTCTCATCTTCTTCAATTCCTTACTGTTAGACTACACTGTTTCCAATCCTTGCATTCTCAGCTCCATTTGTATTATAAATAGTTTTTGATTCCTTCATCAGAGTACTGGCTGCCTCTGGCTTCCATTTCTGGCTTTTTTTTGTTTTCATTTTTTGTTTGTTTGTTTGGTTTGGTTTTTTTTTTTTTTGGTTGGTTGGTTGGCTGGTTTTTTGGTTTGTTTTTCCCTTCTACCTTCCCCTTTCTCAGATTCTTCTGCACAAAACAACAAAGGGAAATGTAGGTTTATTCCTCTCTTTAAATATTTCCTTTCCCTGTCCTATGAGATTTTTCTCTTCCTGGCACAGATCCATTTTTGTTTGTTTTGCTCCTTTAACTCTTTTACTGACACCCTCAGTCTGTATTGGCATCTGTGTCATGCCTAGTCTTGCCTTTTACTTTCCTCCTTGACCTGCTGACCAATTCTCCTCCTTTTATGTCTAAGCTTCTTTTATTCTTGTTGTGCAGTTATTTTTCAACCTCTTGAATCCAGTTTATTGCTTCTCTGCACAGTCTCTAATGACCTTCTTTTGAAGAAAGCTCTAAACCAGGACTCCATCCTCATTACTGACTCACTGTTTACCCAAATGTCACTGCTGATCTGCATGTCGCTCTTCTATTTTATAGTTTACTTATAAATTCTTTAAGACGGGACACTGTTATTTCTGTTTGTATTGTATTTTAGCTCAATTAGAGGGTTGTTTTATGAGTAGCATTGTGAACTATTATGAAATTCCAAATAACTGATACACTTTTGATTAAAGCTTCCTTCCTCACCACCTTCTCCCTGGGTATTTGACCAGATCAAATTATGTAGGTTATAGGTGGGATTGATAATAAGTAGCATTTTAAAATGGCACAGCTAGTTATCTGCAAATGTTGGCTCACAAATTTGCATTGTGCTACAAATTTAGAGCAGAGTTTTGCTAATCTTTCTCATGTGAACTGACCTACTTAAGTCAGTGGAGTGCTAATATTTGCCACACAGTAAGGATTTGGCTCATAATCTTAGGGAAGGCATTTGCATGCACACTGGGAATATTGTCTAGGGTTTTTGTTAAAGGCTTCCTCCTCATTCCATTCCTCTTTATGAGATTGTTTTCAACTTAAAAATAAGAAGAACCAGGTAAGTGTGATTTGACCCAGATGTGATGCCTAAGGAAGTTGTCCATGAACCTCACTAATGGTGAGTGGAGAAAATTATCTCTGGATGGAAGTTAAAATTTTGGCTTCACAAAAAAATGTCCACTTTGCTCCTAGGAAAAATGAAAACATCTCTAACTGCTTAAATTACACCTAAAAAATAAGCAGTGTAGGCTCTAAATAACAGACCATAGAGATTGTAACATTTGAACTAGTTGAGGACAAATAAAGGACAGTTATTAGTGATTTTACATGGAAGAGCAAGAACAATAAGAAAGCCAGAATTTCCTCAACCACCTTGGTCACGATACATGTAGAGGTATTTACAAAGAAAATGGTTCCAGTATTTTTTTTACAGACTGTCAGTGTGACTTTTTGAGATTGCACTCATCATTTGCATAATATATTATCTATTTATTTTCAATAATAAATTTTCCATGTGATTCTTTTTCTCAGAAAGGACAGAACACATGCTCATTTTCTGTGCATTTGAGATAGAAGTTGTTCCTGTGCATTTTTACTCAAATGTGCTGCTTGATTTCTGGGATCAAATGCCCTGCAGGGTGACATTTCTTTCAGTTTTAGGAGTCATTACAGTAATAGGAGGAAGCTTCTCAGTGTTACCTTCACAAGGGAATCCTCACTCTGTAATACATCAGGAACAAAAGGAAGGCTAAGGAGAACCTCCATTCCCTATTGGATGCAGGGGGAAACAATAGTGACAAAGAATGAGGAAATAGATGAAGTACTTAGTGTCTTCTTTGCCTCAGTCTTTAACAGTAAGGCAAATTGTTCATGGGTACCCAGTCCCTTGAGCTGAAAGACAAGGATGAGGAGCAGAATGAAGCCCCCATAATCCAAGGGGAAATGATCAGTGCCCTGCTACACCACTGAGACACACAGAAATCTATGGGATCCAGCTGAGGGGACTGAGGGAGCTGGTGAGGGTGCTCACTGAGGCACCTTCCATCATCCACCAGCAGCCCTGGGTAACAGGGAGGAGTGGGTCCCAACTGACTGGAGGGCAGCAAGTGTGAAGTGTGATAGAACCCATCCATCAAATGGGTTGGAAGGAGGGTCGGGGAACTAGAGGCCTGTCAGCCTGACCTCAGTGCCAAGGAAGGTCATGGAGCAGATTGTCCTGAGCAACATCAAGCAGCACGTACAGGATCACACCCAGCCAGCCCAGGTTCATGAAAAGCAGATCCTGCTTGACCCAGTTAATCTCATTCTGTGGTGAAGTGACCTTAGTGGGTGAGGGAAAGGCTGTGGATGTTGCCCTACATGAGCTTTAGTAAAGCCTTTGACACAGTTTGCCACAACATTCTCCCGGAGGAACTGGCAGCTCTTTGCTTGGATGGGTGTGTTCTTTGCTGGGTAAAAACTGGCTGGATGGCTGAGCCCAGGGAGTGGTGGTAAATGGAGTTAGAGCTAGCTGGCAGCTGGTCTCCACTGGAGGTTTTGATTTTTTGGAGGGCAGGAAGGCTTTCCCAAGGGATCTGGACAGACTTTTGTAAGGCCAGGCAGTTTGCAGAGATGCTGAAGGGAGGTGCCTTCTTGACCCAGACTGGTGTAACTATTAAATAGTTGAGACTAAACTGTTGCACTCTTTGCCAAGGACTTTGGCAGAGTTGGGATTTTGTGTGCAGTGTGTTATGCTCATAGACCCCTTTGTCTTTGGAAAAACAAATCCAAGGTGAGAACATAATGTGTCAGGGAAGGGCAAAATAAACCCTCACATAGATTAGAACCATTTTGTCCAAACCAAAGATCAGCATTTGCAAGGCGTCCTTCCTCTGTTCTGAAGAGGACAGGGCAGATACTGGAGAGCTGTGGGTACTGCCACAGTAGTGACTGATGCTCTCAATGCAGAAATAACATTTCTAGTATTGTAAAATGTGTTATGTACAGGTGCAAATACAGAATAACTTCTCTTACTTTCCCACCTGCTCAAATGTGAAAGTTGTACAATATTTACTTGTTTGGCTGGAGATGGTTCAGTTTTATTTTGCTTTATTACTGAGAAAAAGATGAAGGTCATTCTGTTGCTATTCTTCTTTCCCTCCCAGCCTTGCTTAATCCTGAAATTAGATGTTTATTCCTGAGCAGGTTTTTATGTAGTTCACTACTTTTTTCAAAGTCACATGCCAGTTTGTAGGAGTAGCAGGGTACTTGAATTTTCCTTCAAGAACTGTATGTCCTAGTTCATTAGAAAGAAAGAAAAACAAATACAAAAAATGATAAAAATTGATCCGATGTTACACAAAATACTGTAGTAATGCTGAAAACTTGATTGCACTTTCCATATTCATTTCTAGGGCCTAAAGCACAAGATTCTCTCTCCTCTGTTGGTTTTGTGGTGGTGCACACTCTTATCATGCTGTAGTGGTGGTTTTGGTATACAGCCATTTGCTTTCTCTTCAAATATTTAAACTGCAGGGGTGCTTACCTTTTTTGAATACATATTTTCTGCAGCAAACAGTTTGTGGTTTCTTGAATAGATACCAAAAGCTAAAGGAAACTGTTTGTCTGTTCACTTGAAAGAATTTTGCTGTAATATAAACCATTAAGCATTTGGAATAAAGAGAAAGCTTTCTTTTGTAATGCAAGTGAGTAATTTTCCTCTTCTACTTACTTTCATATTTCTGCATATATGTATTTCAACCCTGCTTTTCCAAGATGATGGGATAATGAACTGAGAGAGTAGCAGGTTTAAGAAAACCAATGACCTACAAACATTCCCTTTGTCCAGCTTTTCTTTCCTGTACAGGGAAGCCAGAGAGGTGGTTCTTAATACTTTGTAATTTTACATTTATCTACAAAACCGGGGGTAAAAAAGATGAATAACAGCTATTTTATCTTATGTCCTCTGAACGTTTGCCTTGCCTCTGACGACTCCTTTTGCACAGGCAGATATTTGGCAGTTTCGGTAATATTTATAGAGGCTGACATTGAACGACTGTTGCTCTTGCTGCAGATGTCAGTAAGACTAGCACAAAACCGCGGCCGCATGTCCGTGTGCAGTACGTGTCCATGCAAACGCCTTTCATCAGCTTGAAGTTTCTTCTCCCTCATCCCCTCCCTCAGCTTTTCTCCTTGCCCATCTCCCCGGCGGAGGAGCTGAAATAATTACCTGCAGTGTCATTTTTCACTTTGCTCCATGCAGATGCGGTGCGGTTGGGCCGCGGGCGGGGAGGGGCCAGGGTGATGCAGCACGGGCGTGTGACAGCGGCGCGGCCCGGCTCGGCTCGGCTCCGCTCGGCTGCGGGTGGCTCCGCGCCGCTCGGCTCCGCTCGGCTCCGCTCGGCTCGGCTCCGCTGCGGGCGGCTCGGCTCGGCTCGGCTCGGCTCGGCTCGGCTCGGCTGCGGGCGGCTCCCGCTGCTGCAGCCCGGCCGCGCCGCTGCGGGGCCACTCGTGCTCGGAGCACCTGCGACACAACTGGGCTATTCTTTAACTGTGCGAGAAGTATTCCCTTCACGCAAGCTCCCTACTGGCTTTCTGCACCCGTAATTTCTCGGAGCCGTCTTTCCCTCCTTCTTCTTTTTCCCTTTCCCCTCCTTTTTTTTCTTCTTCTATTTTTTTTTTTTCTTTTCCCGCTCGTTGTTCGCCCCCTCCCAATGCGTGCTGCCTCAGTAGCCCTCATTATGCTGTGCTCAGTGGCCCGGTGTGTTCCCCGCCTCTGCTAGGCAGTGGCAGCATGGATGGTGCTCTTGTGACGACCTCTGCTGATGCTATCAGTCCACTGCGGATAGGCATGCTGAGTAATCCTGCTGTAAATGGGCGAGGACACGGACACACGGAAAATTAACCACAGCTTTCTGCGAGACCACAACTATGTGACTGAAGGTAACATAAATATTGTCATTTTTCTCTTCTTGCATTGCAGATTCTATGCTGGGAATGCACTGTCATGTTTGGAGATGCAGCCTGTTCTTTTTTTTTCCTTTTTTAAACGGGGGGGATTTCAGGGCGTTTTTTCTGTGGGATGTAGCAACAGAATCTGTCTGAATTTGCTGAATCCCGAAGGCAATCTGTCATGCTACAGCAGTATATGAAAGTACACGGGCTGGAGAAGGTCTTGCATTGTGCTGAGTTTCTGCTAGTGAGGTGTGCAGCACCTGGCTCTGAAAGCTCAGTAGCTGCAGTGTAGAAGATTAGAAGCACTTGATTACTAAAAAAAAAAAAAAAAAAAAAAAAAGGTTTGAGAGCACCAAAGTAGGAAAAATAATCTGTAAAGTTAACTGTTTGCTGGTGTAATGAAGGTTATGCATCTCATTTTGGTAATTATATCCTGAGCATTACAGACATTGCTCAGTTGATTGTTCCCTAGAGAACTGTATGCATTTAGAAGGCATTTAGAAGGGATATGTAAGCATCATCTTTTGAAATGCTGCTGCTTGCTTTCTGTTCCCTGTGCAAGGTATATGAGTAAAGAAAAGGCACCTTCATTTTAAATCATTCAGTGATTTGAAGGTTATTACATAAAAAGGAATTTTGCTGCAGGTGACATCCCTTAAATGCTGAGAGAATTTACCTTGAGAATGTGAAATGGTTGGGTCAGGTACTGGTGTGTATTTCCTTGCCAGAAAGTTGGTTTAAGAGTAGGCCATTTTAAGATTGATTGAACAGGAGAAATGTGTTTGTAGGTGCTTGACTTTGCAAATATATCTGTATGTGCAGTTTTAACAGCACTTTTCAGCAGCAGAAACAGTAACTCAATGTAGGTTTATATAATATGAACATACTTAACATCAGGGTCAACCAATACTCCTTGAGACACAGTCTCCAGATTCTGTCGTCATTTGATCAATGCTCAGTCACTTAATACTCCCATGCTGCATCCTGAAACGTGATCAGCTGATGCTCTCTTGATTATTGATGATTTGAATTGTTTTAGATTGGAGAAAACAGTAGGATGATTTTTGTCGTGCCAGGTCCACAAGGCAGATTTTTCAGAAGAAAAATTAAAAATGCTGTGTACTGTAACTGTTACCAGTGACTGGTGTAATTGCTTGCTAATCTTGCCTCTAGGACATTCTTTGCACTCTGGTTCATGTTTTGGTGCATTTTCAAATTTCTTTTGAAGTTTTTGTTTGGTTTTTTTTTCAGAATGATGATTTATGTTTTGAGATGTGGTCACCTGTTTGAAGGAACTTTGTTTAAATTTGTAAATTCTTGCCTTGGATTCTGTAAAATGCTCAGTATGATCACTGCAGTATACTTGATACATGGTGAATTTCAGATGTGCAGCAATGTTAAAAATTGAATTTTCAAGTCTCTCTTGTTTTGTGATCTGAGGAGAATAATTAATGGTGGATTTTTCAAATACATATTCTTCTTTTATATGTCATGAGTGTTCTAAAAATTAGATGGAGATTTTTAGTAGCTTTTGTTACACTTGCTGGGGCAAGTGTTAGATTTTTCTAATGTTTTATCTTCACTTGATACATGGATCATAAGGACTTGATGTTCTTCTGTCATTGCACATGGAGGGGCTTATCTGAAATGGGTAAAAATACAATTTGAATATCAATGCTGGACTGTTTTATATTTTTCCTGTGATCAGAAGTCATCATGAAAAATGTTGGCATCTGTTCTTGAAATCTTCAGTAGCAAAATATTAGTTTTTCATCTCAGACTAGTGTAATTCTTGTTGGGAATGCAGAGTTTGTCAGGTGTAATAGAATTCTTAATAGAATTCTTCACAGCTGTTATATCTGACATTGCCACACCTTTTAAAAGATCTTGGAAATCATGAGGGAATGGATTTATCTGTGAAATTTTTCCAAGGAGACCTTCAGATGCTCAAAGAGGAGCATCACGAATTTTAATTTCTCATTGATACACTTAGTTAAAAATGCATAATGAATACATTAGTTAAACTGCTCCTTTAAATGTGCTTTGTTTGTTCTTCTGTGGGATTTTGTATTTTTTTGTTTAAAGATTTGGTTCCATGAAAGAACTTTAAGACTTCTCAACTGAAGTCCTTTCACAGGCCTTGTATTTGGCCCTGGACATGTTAAGTGCAGAATGTAGCAACAATAGAAAGGCAGCAATGTGTTACCTTGTTATACTTCTTTGGGGTCCAATCCAAGTTTTTCTTTGGCTTTTGTAATCCACCATTTAAAATGAAGAAATGCTTTATGTGGTATCCAGTGTGTTAGAGAAGTTGCCAATTCCTTGTTATTCGTGAATAACCAAAATTTTATCTCATTTTCAGAGTTTTAAAGTCTTGGTAAGTGGTGTCCTCTGCCCTTGCTATTCCATGCAGCAGACTAAATTAATTTACAAAAGGAGGTATTTCTAACCCTTATATGTACTTTCTTTCTCTAACTATTCACTGAGGAAAGTAAAGCCAGCAATAATCATGAAGATGTGGGTTGACTCTAGCATTGCTTTACTTCTCTACCTGGTTTACTTTTTCAGTGATTTAAAAAAGCCCAGAGAGTCAGATGACATATGAATTCAGGTATAGGAAAGCTGTGAGCCAAATCTGATTTGCTCTGCTCTTGGTAGTGGGCTGAAGGTGTTTCTAACAAAACTGCTTGCTTGAACAAAGTCAAATTTCATCTCTTTGATAGGTCATTATTTTCTAACATTGGGATTATCTGTAACAAACGTGGCTTTACCTTGGCTGTGGAAAATTGAATTGGTTTTTAAATCTCAACAACTTTTTGATTTGTTATTATACTGTAACTGTTATACTATAATAGGCATTATAGGCACACATATGACAACAGTGACTACCTGGCCCTGTTTCTCCTCTTGCATATGCAAAACTACAGTGTGGCATTAAAGCAAGCAGAACATGAATAATTTTGTCATTTAAAGTCTTTAAAATTATGTTACAGTTGCACAATGGAAAAAGGCGATTTAATTCCAGCTGCAATGTACAGCAAATTTTTCAATGATCACTTTCAAAAGTAGCTTTTGAAGCAAACTGCTTTAATTGGAATTGTTTGTGTGAGGAAAATAGAAAAGATCTGGTATGGCTTGTAAAGAAGGAGAGAAAAAATATCTGAGGCTTAGAAAATGTGAGCTGTGGGGAAAGATTGAACTTCTTTGCAAAGGTGGTGAAGCACTGGGATATATTGCCCAGGGAGCTTGAGTAATTTTTATCACTGAAGTTTTTAAAAGCAGGTGACATAGATGTCTGTAAGAAATTACATGGGGATAGCTGAGCCTCCCGTGGGGCACAGGAATGGACTAGATGACCTCTGAGATCTGTTCAGGCTTGTGATTCATTGCAGAGCTGTGTTTTATCTTAATTGCCTTTTGCACCACAGCTGTGGGAACCAGTTGCCCAGGAGGTGTTGGGTCAGTAAAATGTGTTATTTCCACAGCAACTGCAGGAGCACTGAGGAGAGGCCGGGGAGAGAAGATGGGTTGGATGGAGAAACATGATCCTTCATTACTGTACCGACAGAGTCTGTGGGGGAGAGGGCAAGAAAATTGTGAGCTGGGGGAAGGGGGATAGAAGAGGCTTCGTGCTTTAGAGGGCAGAGGATGTCTTTCAGTCCTAGAGTTCCCTTGGTGTTACCTTGTTACCTGCGCTTAAGATTAATGGTAAAACTGGCAGGACTGCTGATACACTTTGCTGTCACAGGGCTTTGGGATCAGCCACAGGATCTGATTCTGAGCAGTGAATTGCCTGGTGTGGTTGCTGTGTTCCTGGTCGGGGCAAAAAGTTGCAGGAGTCAATGGTGCCACTCTTACTCAACTGTTAGGTTAATTCCATTACTCAGTATTTTACTGATTTATCAATTAACAGAAATAATGAGCAAAATTTGCTATTCTTGCCAAACTATGTTAAAGATGTGTTTCACCTCCATGATCCCTAATTTATTTGGAGAAATTCTTCTCTGGTGGGTGAAGGCATATTGCAGGTTGCATGCAGACAAGTCTAGCCTATGAATTGATGCTTTTTATGGAGTATCTCTGTTTTGGCAAGGAATAAAAAGTTGTTTGTACATCCAGTTTCTGGAGACACACAGGTCCCTCCTTGGTCTAGGCCTGCAAATGCAAGTGGAGCCAGTGGAGTTGCACTGGTGCAGTGGGGCAGAAGGTGACCTGCACTATCTATACATTTATATGGCCAAATTGTGCCATTTGGTTCCATATGGCTTAACTTCTGTGAAAAAGTTAATCATGTTAATGGTGTATTAATGTCCTAAATTTTGATGTTTGAAGAATTATGAGAATTAGCAGTGCAGTATAGAACATATTGAATCATAACCATGTGAAATATTTATTCTAGAAGGAACCCTTTTTTTTCTTAATGATTGTAAAGAAAAGTCATCTGCAGATAATAAAAACATTTTGGGGCCTTTTTTTTTTTTGCCTTAATGAAAGATGTTAGTGTCTCTCTTCTTCAGTAATCAAAATTAGAGGAAATTATGAATTTTCATCTGCCAAAAAGAAATTTATTTATGACATTTTCTTTCATAAACATCTCAAATATAATTTGAATTAGACCTGAATACCTGAGGTATTAATTGGATGAGTATAGCAAACAAGTAACACTCTGCTGGCTCAGGCTCACCATTGGTCAGTCTAGTTCACTGATTTCTCCTTATCAATGAAGTACAAGAGGTAACTCTTCCTCTTAACCTCCACCACTTCAGGATTTATTTTGTGAATATTGATGATTGTAATCTTTTTACAAAACTAATTTTGAAACAGTTTTAGAATGGAAATTATTGCTCATTCTTAGTGTAGTCACTTGTGTTTCTTATTTTTTTCCGTGATTCGAGGGTGAACGGGGTAAACCTCGTCAAAGCGTGACTTTGCTCCTTGTTAAACAGGATATAGTTATGTCTTTCTGTGCATGGATTTGGTTCTTTTATTCACAGTGGTATTCGGATGAATGTTGTGAGTAGCCTTGAAGATTTGGATTAATAAGGTTTATTCCATCCAAGTGATGTTGCTGACTTTGTAATCTTTATTCATGCAGCTTAGTTGGGTGCAGCCACAGAGGCAGAGCTGGAGCATTGCTGTCACTCTGGCTTGCACTGCAGTCCTGTCCCTTTGCTCACTCACCCAAACCCTCAGCTGGATGTGGGGTTCAGCATCCAGGAAAACCAAACATTGGTACTGCTTGAAGCTTGGATCTGCACAGCACAGATATTTAAGGCAATGTCTGCACGGGTGACATGGGCCAGCAATTCTCTCCAACAGCCAGAAAAGGCAGGATAGATTTAGCCAGAGTGAATTACACTGTCAGCTTGCCATGATGCAGCACCAGCTACACATTCAAAGTACTCCCTTCATGCTACATTTATTAGGCTCATAATATTGTTGTCTCTAGTTTGCTTGCCAAACGTACTTGAGGAAGAAATCATAAATCAGGATTGGGCTTAGGATGTTGATCCTAGGCTGGGATTTTGGAGTTTCTCAGTTTGCTGTTCCCAGTTTTCCCAAAGAGCAGGAATGTGCTAGTGTTAACTTGTTCCTGCCTCCTCAGAAGAAGACCTGCCTCTTCAAGGAGTTTTAAGGACTGGTTGTTAGATCATCCTAAGAGGGCACTACAGCCCACTCTGAGCTGCAGGAGGTGTTTCAAAGGCATGCAGTTAACTTGGTTTGGCTCTTCATTTAATGTCATGTTCTCCACACAGCAGTTATTCACCAGTGTCACATGTACCCTTAAAGCTTTACCAAGTGTCATTAGGCTGGGCTGCAATCTTCCTGTTTGCAAAGGAATAAATCTCTGATGCTGGATCAGTGGTTTTGGTGGATTGCCCTTAGGGACTGATGGCAACCTTGGCTCTCTTTGCATGCATATGTAATCAGCAGATGATCTTGCACTCACCATCTAAATAATAAATGTATTTGGTTGCTGTATAGTGCTAGAGGTCCTGGAGAAGTGAATAAGATGTATTAACAGAAGAAAAGGACCATGTAGAATATTAGCTAAAGCTGAGCTCCTTCCATGACAGTGACAACAAGGAGCTGAAAAAGAAGATAATTGCAGCAATCTGGAGCTTTTCCAGGTGCCAGCAGACTAGAAACATTATAAATAGAAATCTTTATTGTATATTTATCTATATAGCTGTTATATGTAACAGACTGAGCTACATATAAGCCTTAAAACCAGAAGTTCAGGACATGAGCTGTGCAATGTGTGTGTAAGATAAACATGGGCATAGAAATGTGATCCATGCAAGCTGGCTGTGTCTGCCAGATCTTTTTCTAATTGAAACTGACAGTTTAAAAGTATTGAATGATGTAAAAGTAAACAATGTTGTGCAGGTAGATTCAGTGTCATTGTTCACCATGGGAGAAGCTTATTTAGTGTATGTATTGTGAAAACTGTACTTAGCAGTATATTTTTAATATGTTGTCCATGTAAACATAAAAAACCAGGCATTTTAGCAATACCTTATGTATTTAAATGGTGAATTTAGAGAATGGTAGGTGTTGCTTCTGCATCAGTTTAAAATGTGAAACACTATACAATAACACTGAATATTTTATAATGAAGAAGAACTGACTATCTTTTATTACAGCCATAAAAAGGTAATCCATCCTTACTGGTTACCTTGTGTTACTACATCATTACTAGTTGTATCCTTGAAACTTCCCATCCACAGTTTTTTTAATCACCATTGCAAGGTTTTGTCTCAAGGACTGTCTGCTAAGAGAATATAAATTTTTTGCTCAAAGTATAATCTCTGTAATTTCAGGTTAATTTCCCTGTAGCCAGGGAAAGGTAATAATCTCAGAAAATTAGATAAAGTTAATATGGGCATTTTTGGGATTTCTTAAACGAGAAAGGGTTTTAAATGAACTTCTAGCCATGTTGAGGCACTTTCCTGATCAACTATTTTCATGGTTCTCAGGTCAATGCTGAGTTTGCCCTTAGTCATGAGTGTGGTCTATTTTACTTGATCCTGGTGAAAGTTCCCCAAATCTTTACCAAGAACAAAAGCCCCACTAAGCAAAGCAGCCTTATATATGGTAGGAGAGTTCCCGTTCTCAGGAGCGTTACCTTGCTGAAAAGCTCTTGTTCCTGTTTTTATTATTGCTTCAGTGCAAATAAAAGTAGACTGTATTTTGCCAGAGAAAGACCAATAATAAAAATGTGCATTAAGAGATTTGATTCGTAATAAAATCTCAGCACAATATGCCATGCAGTTCAGTGACTTCTGTGAATTATTAATAGGACAGGGTTCGGGATCTGTATTGTTAAATATAGCAGTGTTTGTCCCTTTCATATTCACTGATCCATCTGTTACAAAAAAGAGAAGAAAAGGATGTAAACATCTGTATTATAATGACATTTATGTGTTTTACTTAGAGTACAGAAAAAAGTAAAAGACTAAGAGTTGGTTTATTATTCTCTAGTTCAATGCAAGTCTGATTAGAACTTAGTTACTGTTACCATACTTCTTCCTGTTTGCAGTGCTTTTGTTGTTCCTGTGACTCAGGTGTTGCAAATCATCAGTGACTGTACAAAATAACATCATTTGTGTAAATTTTAAGGCTAATGCTGCCTGTGGTAGTGCTGTTTGCATTAAAGATAACCATGAACTGCTCTACCAGTTTCTGGGCCAACTTCTAGTAGAAATAAAGATCATCTGGGTTGAATGAAAAGTAAATTATTGTTTATTTCATTATCTCAGATTTTAATGACTCCATATCATTTATCCTTATTCTAAGATGTTAAATGAACGTTTCAAATAGAAACAAAAATTAGTTTTCAAGCAACGAGCTGGTCACCAATTAGCAATAATTTATTTCTAGTCATCTTTCATCTAGTCATGTGGTACTGTTTGAGAGGTTTCAATCTATGATATAACCTGGCATGATGCCTTTAATAAGGGTATAGCTGTAAATCAGAATCTGTTAGTATTGAATAAATAATTTCTGATATATTGTCTTTATTTCTACATTGTGCTGTGATAAAAAGAAAATTTCAATGAATAAAATCAATAATAATAGTAATAATAATAAATTAGAAAAATTCAACAAATAGGCACAGTGGACTGGTGAGTGTAGGCCTGAATTGACTGCCAGGGTAGCACATGAGACTCTTCATCATGCTACATGTTAATTTGACACCCTGCTTGATTTGATATCTTTTATTGCTGCATGCAGATCTGTGATATGGGAATAACCAGTACAAGATGGAGTCAGATGTGTATTCTATAATATTCTTTTGAATGGAAGATTTAGGTCAAGTATATTCTCTTTAATCAACAGTGAAGATCAAAGTGGAATTCACATAAGCAGCCTCTTTGAAATAGGTAGATATGAATTATTACATCTTACAGAATTTCCTGGAATGCCTTACTCAGAGTGCAGTAAAGTCATATGGATGATGGTTATTTTCATTGCTCAGGTACAATATGAATATCATTTTGTGCATTTGGAACACAAAAGTATGCTACACTCATAGAAGGTTTGTGGATCACTGCTACTGCTTGTTTCATGTGCCTGTGTTCTTCCCAGCTGCTCTGCTTGAAATGTGAATCTGGAAGTCCTGGAATGGCTATGTAGAAGTTTCAGCACGGGAGGAAATAGGTCCTGGTATGTAGGGCACTGTCCTTGAAGTCCCATATGACTCACAGACCTTTTGGTCTATGTGTGACAGCGCTGCTCAGGGGAGTGACACTTGTGTCTGACTGGGGCAAAACTTTCCTTCCACCATGGGGTGAGAGCAGTGTCCTTGAATTTCTGATTTTCACCTGTGGTGGTGATGAGCTGCGGCTTTCTGAAAATCTGTTTCCTTGAACGTGGATTTTATTTTCCATGATTAAGTGTGGCCTTACTTGGTGGAGGAGACATTTGTGTGCTTCCACTTGCATTTCAGAAAAATGAGGAAAATAGAGTTACAGGCCTTCTGTGTTACTATGCAAATATTACAAAAGGTGCTAGTTTTAAAACAAATGAGTTGCATCTGTTAGCAATTATGATACTGCAAATCAGCCAATCATATTAAAATTTCAGTATTTACTAGCTGCAAGAATTCTTGCAACATCCAAATAAAGGGTTTTAGTTGCCTTAACTTTGAACTGTGGTGCAGAAATTACTACTGAATGTGATTTGTACAGAGTACAAAAAACCTGCTCTTTGTTGTGTTGATTTTTCCCAGCTTTTTTGTTTAAAATTGTTTTATTGAAAATATCTTTTACTTTTTCCAACCTTAAAATTAATTTCAAGGCATTTAAAATCGAGGATTTGGTTTGAAATTGACATGGATGCCATTTTTGTCAGCAAATTGCCCATTCTCCAGAGGAATCTGTAGCCTGGGATGCCCATCTTTCCTTCCCTGCTGCTTTGGAGCCACTCCCATTTCATGGAAGTATCAGAGCAGAGGGGAGGAGGCTCTGGTTAGCCCACCAATCTAGGCTTCTTCAGAAAATGTCAGCAAGCTTGGCCTGCCTGATATTTGTCCCTTGCTGGCAGAGAGGGAGCCACCACAGCTGCCTGCCCCTGAGAGCATGGGGACCATGGGCAGTGCTGTCTTGTCCTGGTGCAAATTTGCCACCAGAGTCCCATTGCTGCTCCCTGTGACCTGCTCAGTGGGCACCAGCTTGGTCAGCATGGTGAAGACTTCCAGAGAAGTGAAGCTTAATGCTGTGCTCCTTCAAAACCACCTTGTTATAAGGCTTTTGCAGTATTTATGCACAGTAGAAGGAAGGAAGGAAATACAAACTATAAGTATATTGGAAAAATGTCTGACAGCTATCCTGGATGTACCTGGGAAATGGTAGTAATAGTAGTAATGTTAAATGTGAAAGCAGAAAGCTTGGATGCTTCTGCACTATAAATAATTACTAACAAAGGTGATTGCCAGTGTGGAGAGTTGTTTGCAGAGGGATTCATTTCTGATTGTTAAGTGTAAGTATATTTAGACAGAAAATTATTTTTGTTCCTGAAAGCCAGGGAGTTGTTGTAAATGGGAAGAATTAGCAGTCTGGATTCCACAGAGCAAACAGCAGCCTGGTTATTACAGATGAGACTTGATGAATGTAGTTATATTGAGGTTAGCACAGGAAACTACTCCTATATTTTACATTTTAATGACTGAACTCAATA
Organism: Molothrus aeneus; assembly: GCF_037042795.1. Lineage (NCBI taxonomy): Eukaryota > Metazoa > Chordata > Aves > Passeriformes > Icteridae > Molothrus > Molothrus aeneus. Next base: position 61,708,440 of record NC_089649.1, on the reverse strand, counting down.
ATTTTATTTTTAGCAGTTGAATTTACACCGTTCTCTTGAAAACTCCTCAGTTTGGCAGTCTTCTTTTCTGAAATGTTGCAAATATTTCAAAGCCTTTAATGAACCTCTTGCTAAGTCACCTTTGATCCAAAATCTTCATTGAGACATTTGTGCATATGGGCACAGACATAATCTAACACAAAAACAGAATCCAAATAATTGAAATTGAGGAAAGGAATAAAAGAGCTTGCCAGAGTCTCCTATGCTTTGCCTTTGGAGTTTTTGCACTGCAGTCCAGATATTGGCTCCATAATCTGAGATTTTATTGTGTAAGTGAAACCCTGCAGGATTTTGCAAGGCAAGATATATTGGGGAAATAGTGCCAATACCTGTAAGTTTAAAATAAATAAAAATAGCTAGATGAGACTTGACTACACATGACAGCAAGAGATACCTAAACATTTTAACTAGGGCATGCCATTATAGGTGAAACCTGCCCTGGGAGAGCTGCTGCACAGTTTAAGCAAACTTGAGGACAATCTTTTCATATAAAAACAGTAACTTCACTACTTTACATATCCTGGGCAAGGAACTTGTTAAATTCTTGTCTTTTAGCTTGTAAGTGGTAGTTCTTGTGAGTTTATCTAAAGAGTAGTTTTTTTTTTTTCTGTTCCTTGTTTTGTGCCCTGCTGAGAAACCTTCTGATGGAGCACAGGAAGATTTTCCTTTTTTCAAAACCTGCTTTTATTGATGGAAGCATGAGCAGAGTTTATTGAAAAAGTTCAATAGTAGCACATTGGGCTAAAGTAGAGATGGGGTGAAACACCTGTTCATCGTAACAGTTCTTAAAAGCAGTAGTCCAACTTTAACATTTCTACAAATAAAAACTCCCAGAGCTCATCTCTTCAGCTGTGGGGCTATTCAGATAATTTCCATGGATTTCCATTTCTGTTTTCAAAACTAGCTGCTTTAACAACTGTCCACTTTTTATGTTATGTTTCTGTAAAATAACTGATTACTCATGCCTATATCAGATATTTACAATTACTGTGATATAAAGCATGAGCTATAGTTTATCTATATTTGAGATCTTTTAACTCACAGATAGCTGTCAGACTGGCTATCAGGTAGTCTTTTTTCCCAGTCTGATTCTCAGATCCAGTAACATACCACACTTGAAGAACAGAAAGGAGGTTACGTTGATCAGTTCCTATAGGTCAGAACATGGGCTGAATCTAAAATACATCTGTTCCCCTTGACACCTGACATGTGGTCAAGACTGGAAATTATGTAAGAGAGAATATTTTTGGACTAAACATCTCACAAGAATAATTAACATTTTCCCCTGGTTCACACAACCTTCTACCCAGGCAACAGATGGGTAACCTTAACTCTTAAACCTAATGGTCTGTCTTGAAGTTCCTTTTCATGTGCTTCTGGTATGTGTCTTCATACTGCTAAAGTTCCTTTGATTTCCTTTTGGCCACTTTCCAGAACATCTTTTAATTCCTTTTGTGAAATTTCCATGCCAGCTTTAATTCCTGCCAGAAGGCAACTGTTGCACCTCTGTTCAAGCAGGACCCTAAAGCTTTAAATTCTCAGAATTTGTCTCTCTGGAAGTAATACTCCCTGCTCAGACTTCAGAGACATCAAGAATATGTAGATCCAAGCACTGCTGGGGAGAGAAATAAGGACACAGAATTCCTTCCTTGACTACAATTATTCTGTTTCCATTTGCTGCTTGACTTGATTGTAGTGGTACTTGGCTTTTATCTGCAGTACTTGCTACTGTTTGAGTTCCAGGAATCTTTATTTTAAAAAAAGGGTAGTCCAGCCAAAACCACAACTCATTTGGTACTCTTTGCAAGTTCTTTCTGCTCTCTGTATATATATATCCATTGAATCTTGTGAGGGCAAGACCTGGAAGTGTCACTTAGTGCTCTTCTTTTACTGTCATTAAAGGACACAAATGTGACTCAGAATCATCTTGGACCTGATTAACTGATCTGTAGACCCTCAGGTGCAGGGAGAAGGTCTTTTTAAATGTGAAGAGTCCTTCTTCTGCACCATTTTACTGAAAAGGAGTTTTGTGGGGAAGTCTGGCAGCCTTCTTGGGTAAGATCCCATTAAAAATATTCATATCAACAGACCTGGTTGAAGGACAGGGTCAGGATTTTATCATTTTATGATAAGGGAAAAGCTAATGGCATTTTCTCTTTGTTACTACTCTGCCTTGAAGGTGAGGGTGGCTGAGGTTCTTGTTCATAGATCTCTTGCAGCAGATTAGAAAGAAATGACAGTGAATGACGGTTTTTTAATATATATTGTAGATATATTTATGTAAGGATTATTTTAGAATAATGGGCTTGCCTTGGAAAGGAGGTATGTAGCATTTTGGTTATTATCTATCTGTAGTAATATAACAGTACAAAAGTATAAAGATACCACTTCAGAAAATACGTAAGGGAAAGAAAGAATGAGAAGAAAATGAAAAGATTGGATAAGTGGAGAGGAAAGATATCACCACCCATCTAGCAAGGAGACTTGATTGTTGTTATTTAGTGTCTGTTAGTTGAAGTGATGATGTCCATCTTGATCAGCTGGGATTGGGGAAGCCCCCAAAACACAAAGTTTGGTGGGTTAATAAATGTTCAGGTTTATGTCAGACATCTCTCCCTTACTGGGGGGGGTTAGTTTTACACTGTCTGATATAACACTGTGAAACACATGCAGTCCTCTGGTGGAAGGCCCCAAAAATTAGGCAGGGGGCACTCTGGGGGTTTTTGATGGTTTATGACACCTTCAAAGACATGGCAGCTGCCTCTCATGGCAGAGTGGTTGAGCCAGTTGTGCCCCATCAGAAGGGATGAAAACCTTCAGGCCTGTGTGAATGCCCTGGTCCTTCCCAGGGAGAAGCTGTACAACTGAGCCTGTTATCTAAGGGTGGTAAAAAGCATTATCTGACCTCTGCTTCTTACCTGCCTTCTCCCTCACATGGTTCAAGCCCCAGCTTGTGGCCTCTGCTGGTGGGTGCTCACCCCCTCTGCCCCTGGGCTGGGACCCTGCAAACCCAGCCTTGGAAAGCACCCTCAGCTATTGCAAATGGTTGGTTAGTCACTAACCACTAACATTTCAGTCTCTCATGCTATCCTGCTACAGAAATGGTAGTGAACAAATTACAGAATTTTTTATTTTAATTTCATTTAATTTTTTTACTCTGATAAGTTTTAAAAAACAGAAATGCACTACTTAGTTTTGCTAGGACACTAAGGTTACTGTACATGTTTCTAATAAACAGCAGCAATGTCATCTTTAATATCCTGACAGGTTTTTAACAGCCTTTGTGTAATTGTAGTTTAGTATCTATATATTAAATTTAGTATCTATATACTTCTATAATGAAGTCTGTTAAGAACCTGCCACTGGCTGGAGCAGGATTGGGTCCAGGCTTTGCTTGGCTGTACTCTCTGTACATGTTGTAAGTCCAGAAAAATATATGTATGTATATGCAAACCACATATTTTGTTTGAGTCGTGATTTTAATCTTATGAAGTCATAGAATGGCTTGGGTTGGGAGAAACCTTAAAGACACCTTTCACTAGAGCAGGTTGCTCAAAGCCCCATCCAACCTGGCCTTGAACACTTTCAAGGAAGATACACAGCTTCTCTGGGCAGCCTGTTCCAGTGTCTCACCTCCACATCTATTCTGCATCTATAACATGTATTCATCTATTCTGCATCTATATTCATCTCTCTTAATCTCTACATCTGTTTGTGCTAACTACTTTGTACAGTAACCTTAGTTACTTTTGTCTTCAGTACTACATTGTATAGTGTGGGGATGTAGGTTATAAACCCTAGTACTGGAAGAGGTTTTTTTGAAGAGTTTATCTCAGTGCTCACGTAAAACCTTTCTGGAAGTTGAGTGTGCTAAATCTTCAGAGATTCAACACCATTGCTGGCTTTGTTTTTAGGACAGCAGTAGGTAAAGATGAAATTGTGGCTGAACTCCATCTACCATATTCAGAATTGTTAGAATCTACAAAGCTTGTATTTTCCTACTACTGTCAGGAAATGTAAGTACATTCTGAAGTACAAAAATTTCTGGGACTTAAAATTATGTGGATTTGTTACTTTTCTTAGGATTTACTGCAATTCTGTTCATCAGTAACCCATATGCTGTCCTTTAACCAAAGGAACAGATTTTCTGTGGCTGCTGTGCTGTAGCTATTTAGTTATCATTTTGTTCATTTGCATAATGAGTTAGGAAATCTACTTGGAAATTCTCATGCATAATATGATTTATTAGATTTAAGGTTAAAATCAGGGTTAAAATTATAAGTTGAATGCTGTGACCTTAATACTGTCTGCAAGTTTCCTTAGGAGCTTAATGCATTCAGATTTATACTAACTTGAGTACAACCCATTTATTTTTCTTTGACCCTTTTGTCTGCTATATGATTTACTCATGCTGCATATTGTTTTCTTTTAAATACTGTTAAGTCTTTGCTTGAAGCAAAACTGCTCTCCAGATTTTCTCTTGGAGGTAATTAGCTCCAGGCTACTTTTTAACTTTCTGAAATGTAAAGTAGTTGCAGTTCAGGTTTTAATTGTATGTCTTTTTCTCCTTTTCAAGAAATGCTGCCTGGACACATCACTTTGTTATTTAAAGGGCTGAAAAATGTGTCTAAGTTGTATTAATTTATGTGGCAATAGAATTCAAATTAATGCTAACCAGAAGATCTTTAAATGCATGAGTAGTATGAAAGGTATAATTAAATCTCTCTGAAAAAAATTACAGGATATTTCATGAATGTCAGTACCATAGTTTTAGACCTTAAATAATTTTTCTTTGCTAGAGATAATTTTTAGGGTTGTGTCTCCTAGAACCTTAAAAATGTGTGTCTTAACAAAACAGTAATTTTTTTCCCTTCATTTGTCCATTTGGGTTTGTGCTAATTTGTTAGGTTCATATTATCCTCCTAAATTATGCTTTTACAGATTCCAGAAAGTTCACAGTGTCATTATGAGAGAGAGGGGTTTTTGAGCTATGTGCAGAACATTTAGGTAAACACTTAAGCTGATGAGGGGACTTTCTGTAGCTGGTGATTCCTGTTAAGAGCATCCTAAAGTTCCTTGGTTAAGGACAAACCTGAAAGATCAACCCACTATAAAGGAACAAACTATGACTGAAGAATTTGCACAGTTGAATTTTTTGGAAGAAAAACTGTGTGTCGCATGCAGAATTACTCATTTCAATTAATCAGTCTTTAAAAATGGTTAACTTCATCATAACCTGGTTCAGTCACTTGTGGAAGAGCTTTGAACTCTTGCTCACTGCTCAAACATTAGGGGTGAGTGGAGCATGATTTCCCTTTATTCTGGTCACTCTCTTCCGAGTGTTGGACCAGCGTGGTTTGCTGATACAAAGCCACTGTTGGCTCATTGACCTAGCTTCCAGGATGACCACAGGTCCTTTCCAGACAGTTGCCAGATGTCTGGAGCTCTTCTACTCCAAGTGCAGAATTTTGCACTTCTTGCTGAACATCCTGAAGTTACTCAGAGTCTATATAGATTTTTTTTTTTGGCCATTTCTTGCCTTTCCTTAGTTTGTAACTTGGAAGTGAAGCAGTGAGTTTGTAATGTTAGTTATCACTGTGGATGTTTTAGATGTCTTGCAGTCCACAGTGCATAGTGAATACACCCTAAGCCTGGCTGGCACAAGAGTGAATTTTCTGTATGTTTTTTCATGAATCAGTGTATGTTTTTGGCCACCACCGGCTGCCGAGATTGTTTGAAGTATATACCAAATAGCCTTGGACATTTCTGCTTCAAGAAAGACTTGTTGATTCTTTTCTTAGTGAGAAAGATGGCATTTTAATCTGATAACTCAAATAGCAATGGTGGAAATTATATTCCATATTCTTTTTAGTTTGCATTAAAATAAATCATAGGTTCTTAGCAAAACCATACCATGTAGTATATTGAAACTACCATTTTCCTTTCTCTGTAGAGACTATAGATTAAAGTTCAAGTAACAGCAGTATAATTTCTGGACGTTGGTATTTAAGTATGGGCTCTGTAACAGTGATGACTGACATGATTCAGCTGTAAGTTTTATTTTATTTCACCAGATGTAGGTTGGTTGGAGAGACCCAGGTGGGACTAGAGTCCTCTCATACCTGCAGGGAATGGGAAAGGTTCTGTTCAAGCACCACCTGAATCTTGTCACTTGGGAATCCACTGCTGTAGATGCATGGATTCATTCATGTAAAGGCCCACAATATGTACTGCTCACCATTTCTTTGTCCAAGTCATGGAGACTGAAAGGTGGGTTTTCTTCATTTTTCAAAGGGAAGATGAACTGTAGAAAAACCAGTGATTTCTATAGGACTCACAGGAAAATTTCTGGTGGAGGTGATAAGTCAGTCTGGGAGTTGTATTAGTTCTTGTATGCATGATAGATTCTACATAAAATTTAAACATGGAGTTAGAAGATGTATTCTACCTTGGATTTGGTGGCAGGATGCATATTCATCCTAAAAATAGCTTTCTGTCATGGAAGAACTTTCTGTTTGAATTGGACTAATCTCTGGAATGTATCTTCCTTGAGACAAAGTTTTTCTCTTTTTTAATTCCATGAATTACTCTCCCAGACAGTGAAAGTGATCCTACCTATTAGGAATATCACATATGGTTAAAGTGCCTCTTGAAGTGCTTGCTGTACATAGGCCAATGTAGACTGTGGGAGGCTGGAGAACAGTAATTTGTGGGGAGAAAATCAGGATGATGTAAGCAAAGGAAAGGCTCTTTGAAGCATTTAAACATAAGATGTTTGGTTTTGAAGACTTAAGACTTCTTTCTGAAATAAATGTATGGTACCCTCAAAGTGTGAAAACCATGGCATGGATATCTTTGTAGATTACTAAAGTAAAGAAACCAAAATCCACACTGTGACCAATTCAGCTCTTGCTTTCAATTGTAGTGGTTCCCCTCCCCACAGTTTTAGAATTTACCAGTTTGCATTTCAGGGAGAGTAGATAAATTAGAAGTTCTAGTCCTTTCAATGACTATTAGAAGATAGTGGCAAATATTTCAAAGTATTTGTAATCTTTTCTCTGGAGATCTGATCAGTGCTATCAATGCATTGTTACTGTAATATCTAGATTTTTCATGTGTCATGACTTTCTGGGGACTCTGAGAAGGCTTTAGGTAACACATAAAACCTAAGGTTGTCAGCTTCTTCTCATTTTGCTTCTTTCTGATGCTCATTGTTTTTGTCACACAAAGTGGAGCAGATTTACTAGAATTCCTGTTAATGATGAAAATAATCACTCTCTTAGAAGGTGAATAGGACATTGATGTGTAGTGCCCAGAACAGAATTAATCAATCATATTTATTTGAGCCAACCTGCTGTATCTTATTTTATATTTAAATATACTGGATTTATTAAATATGGTATTATATATGTGACCAGTTATTGTTTCTCCTGGAGATTTCTTTCAAATATTTTGGCAAAGTCTGTTTATAGTCATAGCTCATAGACAGCTATAATTATACTCCAATTAGCAGATATTGAGAGACACAAACTGTTTCATTGCTTTGAATGGGTTAGTATGTTGGAAACTGGGAACTTCAGAGAAAAACAGTATGCAGTTGCAAATTAAAAAAAAAAAAGAAGAAAACAAGCTGTCTAGAATTTTTTTAAGTGATTGATGCATGAGTCTGTTTTGCCCAAATAAGAAGGGAACAATTCTATTTATCCCTGCATTTACTCTTCAGTTGAAGTAATAGATGCAATACATGAATGTGTGGGGTTTTGGGGTTATTGTTTTTTCCTTAGTAGAGTTGTTCTGCCATATTATTATAATGTTTTTCTTGTCTTGCTTTCCATGCTTTTCAGCAGTTCTGAATTATGTATAAACCTCACACGTATAGGCTTTGTCTTGTCTTTCAATTTACTTGCAAGATTAACGTTGCTGTTGACCAAAGTTAAGCAAATGCAATGAAGGCTGGTATTTTTCCAATTAATTATTGGAAATTGTTCCTGCCTGTGACCATCAGTATTCAGTGCACACTCATACCAGAAAAAAGTGGTTGGTCATTAGCTTCCAGTCCTTGGTGTCTAAACTTGACATTTCCTCAAAAGAAAATAAAACCAAAAACCATCACGGCACTCCTGAAAGATACAGGGATCACTTTTGGAACAAACACACTTGTTTCAGTAGGGCTTTAAAGACTTGGTTTGGAAATGAAAAAACATTGCATTCATCACCATGCTCAAAAGAATGATTTATTCATGTGTTTCAGATAGAGTTATTTTTGTCTCTTTCTCTCTCTCTCTAATTGACTGCACTTTGGGATATACAAATCATTTGAATGTGTCATACTAAAAACTGGTGGCTGAAAACTGTTGCCCCAGCTGGAAACCATGAAAACTGTGGAAAGTTTCCTCTTCTCCTTTAAAAAAGAAAAAGGTCTTTGTTAGGATTGATTCTTGTGGTAAGCCTATGTAGATTTATGTGGAAGTAAAATAAAGTGTCTCGTTGGAATGGGTTGGACAGGAGAAGCAAAATAACTGTTGCTCTATTAGGTAATTAATATAGTAATGGTTTCTGTACAGGAAGTTTATAAAGAGCAGAAAACTGCCATTTAGAAAAGGAGATAGAAGGGAGAACTACTCAATGGTTATTTGTTCATATCAGAGTTGAGAGATGATGTTAAATATGATTTCCTTAATTATTTTATTTGGGCTGTCTAGTTATGTTGGCTCTCAATGACCATATCTCAGCTTGCTACATAGGTAACTGGCAAGGGCATCATCAGCTCATGAACCAAAGAATCCAGCTTGCTGCAAACGGAGCTCCAGCAAGATGTGAAAGTAATCCAAATACTTCTGTAGGAACTGGGAGTTCTTCACTACACCCCAGAATGTACTTGCTCAAATCAGGCATTTTCAAATTCATTTCTTTTTCCGTCACTTGTAATGTGGAAGGTGCTGTCTGACAGCCCTGGAAATTAAGTCCTCTATTTCTCCACAGGACAGGTATAGCAAGGGCAGCAGCAATGCAAGCTTCCCCACACTGTCCTGCCAATGCTCCTCAGCCCAGTTCTGAAGAAGTCACTTCTGGAGGTGAGTGGGTGGAAGAGTCTCTGTGTGTGCAGAGGCTGCTGCAGGGCAGTGGCTCCTGCAGGATGGGCTCTTGATGGAGGCTGGCCCCTGTCCTGAGTGAGCCACCAGTCTTGAACAGATAATCACTTCATGTGTCATAAAGTAGCGTGGGCTGGATTCGTTGAGGTTGCATTATTCTGCTTGACTGTTGTCACATTTTGATATTTCTTTGTGGCTGGATGGCACCTGTACATTTATTTTTCTTTTTGCACTGTTTTGTTGCTAAAGGCTTTGTCAATGCTTTATGTACACATTTGGGAAGTGGCATGTGAATAACTGAATGCAGCCTGGTTGTAAATGTGGCACAGAAAAGCAGTCACTGGTGGCAGCCCTGTGTGCAAGAGGAGCTGTCGGACACTAGACCAAGAGGCATGCTTTGAAATGCACCAGAAATTGATAAGAAAGTGTGTGTTGGTTTCCAGTATCTAAATGAATGATTAGGTTTCTGTTGCAAAGCCATATCTTAACCATTTCTCTTTACATAATTACTATGTAATTTAGATATTAACATCAATTAAGCTGGTAAACTACTGTTCCTTTTTAGATTATTTTACAATTAATGAAATCTGCCTATCTAAAGCTAGACATGCAGCATTCTACACTATATGAAAATAAAGAGTATGTATTGCAGTCACAATAGATAGTAGTCATCCAAACCACAAATATGTGATAAATTTTGTGAGAGGAATTAATGACTGATGCAGGTTTTCAGAGCAACACTAATGAGTGCTTACCACTTGGGCAAATTAATTCCCCTATACATTCCTGGAGTTAAGCACTGCATACTTCAAATATGGTGAGAAGTATTCTGTTTTCAGCCAAATTTACATCTCTTCAACACAGAAATAAATCTGAGAAAATGGGAAACAAAGGCTTAGCAAGGCTGTTAGGTCATAGTGAATTACTTTTCTAATTTCAAATGCTGTGTGAAGGATTTGCAATGCCTTGATTGTAATTTGTAGTTGAGGGCCTTAAGTCTGTTTAACTCTGTTTCTATGGCTGTTTGTAAACAGGAGTGATAACAAGAGACTATAGCACAATTCAATAATTGTGTAAATGTAACATTGTTCCTGTCTGTTTCCATGAAGTCATAGAGTAAGAAGAGTTAATTTTCCTAGTCAAAGTAGACTTCCTGAAGGGATTTCTTAATTTTTTAACTTTAAAGGCTATGAATCAGAGTAGTATTCATTCCATATACAGCTAAAACAGTTCCTGACTTTTAAATTTTTAAAATAATTTTATCAGGTAGCAGGGGCTATGGACTTCTCTTCATAATAAAAATTAATGACAAAGTCCTATTAAGAAGTCATTTGAGATTGATCCATGAAGTGGAAAACAGTTTGAAGATCCTTGTCATGAGAACACATGGCATTAGGACATTTGCTAATAAGTCACCTTATTTAATGCTTGTATAGTGCCATTAAATCATGTGGATTTGATTTTTTTCAGCTCTTTTGAATGCAGTGCAGCGTGCTAATCTCTTACTGATGTTGACAAAGATGTAGAGAGGTCCAGAGTTGGCCTCCCTCACATCTGAAGTCCAGAATTCAGCTCCAAACTCCCTCTCTGCCATGTAAACCTTTGAAGATAATTATATACCTTATCACAATTAAACCTTTTTTATAATAGACATCATTTTAAATTCAAGTACAAAAATACATTTTTAGGACAAACATAAGAATGGTTATAGAGACTGTTTTCTTCACACAGTATTTATTCAGACCACAAATTCATCTGTCTCTGCATCTGCTTTCTGTGAATACTAATTAATACAGAGTCTGGTTTTTTTTTCTGCATATTTGCATTGAGTGGTGGTGATCTAAAGTAGCACATGTGTAAAGCAGCACAGGGCCCAGAGCATCCAGAGCTCCCTCATCCTGGAGTCCTGACTTACACCAATCTGTTGTTTCTGCTGGGACTGCTTACATGGGAAGAGGCTTTGCATGATGTTCATAGTTACAGATCCCTGTCTTAAAAACATCAACAATAACTTTATCAACTTGTCTTTACCCCCAGTTATATCTTAGTGATTGTACAGCCTCTCAGAGCTTCTGCCCAGGGACTGGGAGTGGAGGAAGGTCAAACCAGTCTTTCAAGAATGTATTTAAATATTTTCCTGAAGATACAGTAAATTGGTTTGAGGCTTCAGGCTCAATTTACAAACTTTTTTTTCACCAACCACTAGATAACAGAGTTTAAGGGACAGAGTTTAAATGTCAGAAACAGGCTGCAAAACAAGGGATAAGAAGCACTTTAGGTTCACATTGAATAATGTGTGGTCTTTGCACAGCTGGGAAACCCCCACGCTAAAATGTTGTTCCTTTTATGACTTTCTGTCTGTGAAGATAATATAGATCTGTGTTTACAATAGATCCAGGATGGACTTGGCTTATTTCCAGTCCTCTCAAGATACTTGAAAAGTGTTTCCCTAGTAGGTTTGGAGGTAGGGTGAGGTACATTCGTCTGTTTGTGATGATCTGGAAGGAGCTGTGTAATCTTAGATTGTTCAAAAGGAAGTGTTTATTTGAGGCACCTAGAAATTACTGAGATAAAGCAGGAGGAAATGCCTTCTAATCAAAGCTTGATGCCACTGGCATGTGTAAGTAAAAGGGAGACTAAAGTACCAAAGCTATCAGAAATGAAATCTCAGTGCTCAACTATCAGGCTGTACAACTGCTTTCACAGACTTATCACAGGGTCATCACAGGCTTCTATCAGGTTATTGTTTAGAATTAATGGGACTGTAGGAAGGAATTTGTCACTTGTCTCTCTAGGTTTAATGAAGGACTGTTTTTACTGTCCATTAGTCTTTAGGTTCACAGTTTTAGTCCAGCAGTTTGTCACAAGATACCATTAGCAATGAGCAGGTGCATAATAGAGGATATGAAAAATGCTTGGTTTTAAATTTGTTTAGTATTCAACAGCACTGCTATGGTATCTTTAAAGGTTTTAAGTGTTGCCACACATGGAACTCATTGCAGAACCATTGCTGTAAGCTCTTACAGGGCAGGGAATACATTTTTCTGTGCACATATAAAGCCAACCCTCCCTAAATCTTGGGTATTCCTGTGATCCTGGTGTATTTATAGCAGACTCAGTGCAAGGAAAAAACAAGCAAATAGTCCCCCAAGTCCCACAATAACTATTTCACCCATTTAATTACTTTCTTTTGAGTGCCTAGAAAATTGCTTTTGGGAGTGTCACCTTTAATCTCGTAGCAGAGTATTTGAAGTCAGATGTTGAAAACAGTTCTACCAAAACAAATGCTGCTAATGCAGGATGAGACGTGCAGACAAAAAATGAAAAGGTGATACAGAATGTAAATCCTCTTTCAGGAGCCTTCTGAGAATGCCATCTGGTTATCATAATGACAGCACAGGTAACCATCATTCTCTGCATTCCATAAAATCCTGACTCACAAAGTGAAGCTACAAGATCAACTACAAAATCTCATGGTTTTTGTTTTTGTCATTCTTCAATTTCTAGGAAGCCTGATGAGACCTAACAGCTCAAGAGCATTGAGGCTGATGAAATCTAAATTTTCCATAAGTTTTTTCTACTATAGTATGCAGCAAATGAAAAATTAGCAGAGTAAATACTGAGACTCTGGAATTGTGATATTTTCTGGGGCAAAAGGAAGGTTTTTGCAGCTAAATACTGTTTGCAGTTGCTTTCTTAGGCTCATCTACTTACATTTGGAGTTGATAGTGAATTTCTCCTGCACTTAAATGGCTGTTGTGCCAGGAGGCTGTGGATTTTTGTGTGTTTTCTTTTGCTTGATCAAATACTCTAGGCTCTTACAGGGAGATGAAGCAAATTAGGAAATATGTTCTTTTATAAAAAATACTTAAGAACATGCTTCAGGAAAAAGAGAACCTAATTTGTTTTAAAGGACAGATGCATCTTAAAAGGCACTTAAATTTTAATCAATCCCTTAATTTTTATTAATCTGTAATGAAAAACCCCAGTGATTAAAATTCCAGGAAATTGACTTGAACTGAAAAACTGAGTTGTAAGATAGAATTTAGAGGTTTTGCTGTAACAATCTATCAGATCCTATCTCTGTACTAAGTGCTCAATGACCTTGTGCCATTCATATTGCTCAAAAGAAAAAGAGCTTAATATGATAATTAAGTAGGAGAGAATGAAAAAGTGTATTCTGGCAGTTTGTGACTAGGTTGGGAGAGCAATGTCCTGTTTGTTCTTTATGTTGGAAGCAGTGGAGATAACTTAGGAATTACATTTATTCTGGATAGCAATTGATTTTTTAAAATATTTTTTTAATTCTGAGGTTTTTTTGGGTTTTTTTTTTGCTAGTGTTTGCACCAACATTGTTGGTTTTTGAGAAAGGAGTCTCTGTGCTAGTTTACTTAATTTTGTAAGAGTGCTGGAGTGAAGGCTGCCTGTTTATGTCAGGTAGAGCACAATGGGGCAGTGGTCTTTAAACTCCAGAACTATGAAAAAACATTCAGAAGGATTGATATGTAATTGGAAAGGAAACTTTAATTGTAAATAGGTTTTTGGCATTGTGTTTCTCTTGCAATTTTGGGTAGGTATTATTTTTCTTTATTTTGATTGAGGTTTGGCTGCCTCTGAGTGGTTGGGAAGAGTTGGAAGGTCTGTTTGGCAGTAACTGATTCAGTATTGTCTCCTGCCCCACTCCTGCCTGGTGGCTGATGTGTTGTGCTATCCCCAGTGGTGCAGGGGATACTGGGAGAGCTTTGGGAGCCCTGGAGGGTGGGTGCTGCAAGGTTACTGCTGATGCTGCTGCTTCCTTCCCTCCCCTGCTTTCTTCTGCATCTCCCTCCCCATAAAATACCCTCTTGGCTAAATGCTTGTGCAGAAGAAAACTGGTGCTATGACCTGTGTACTTTGCCTTTCCTGCTTTTACAGCTGGCAGTGCAGTGACTGTGATGAGTGAACTGTGAGTTTTCTGCTTGTACCCTTGAACCTGTTAGTAAGTGTACAGGGATTTCTTGTGTGGAGTAATCTTTGCTGGGGATAGTGAAGTGTGTGTTTTCTTGTAACTTGGACTGGAATCTGACACAAATTCTGAGCAGATCTCATGCTGATTTTGAGCTGGGCACATCACAAAGTAAAGGAAGCTGGGGAGAAAATTGAGTTGAGCCTTGCCTGCAAGTAATAACATTTTTAAATCTGTAGTGCTGCTGGTTTCACACTGATAGAGATTATTATTTTCTAGTACCTTCCTAATGATGGTATTATTTATACTCTGCTGATGCTATTAGCTTGGTTACATAGAGTCTGTGTGCTGAAACTGCTTAGAGATGAGGCTGTGTCAGAGATCTATTCCACACATTGATTCTGCCCTTGACTTACCTTCACAGGAACAGGATATGAATGAAGAAAATGCTACTGTGTTAAATGTTAAGTACAGAAAATCTCCTCTCTGTTCACAGCATCAGTATGGTAGAATTGATGTGCAAAAGAAACAGCTGAACTGAGGTTTCAGGCCGTTGGCTGTAGAACTGCATGGAAATGGGAGTGGAGGAGTGTCTGAATCCAACAAATCAGGAAAAGCCATCATAAAACCAACCTAAAGCCTCTTCCATCCTGGAGAGATTTATAAATGGTGTCAGCAAGGATATCTGCTTCTCACCTGACTGGGGCTTACAGGCTAGCTTAGAATCTTCCTTGCAGAAGAGGAACTTGTTTTACATTGTCTGCAGACAGTGTGTCACCAGTGTCACTGTCTGGACAGCCAAATACGACTCACTCTTTCTTTCTTTCTTTCTTTCTTTCTTTCTTTCTTTCTTTCTTTCTTTCTTTCTTTCTTTCTTTCTTTCTTTCTTTCTTTCTTTCTTTCTTTCTTTCTTTCTTTCTTTCTTTCTTTCTTTCTTTCTTTCTTTCTTTCTTTCTTCCTTCCTTCCTTCCTTCCTTCCTTCCTTCCTTCCTTCCTTCCTTCCTTCCTTCCTTCCTTCCTTCCTTCCTTCCTTCCTTCCTTCCTTCCTTCCTTCCTTCCTTCCTTCCTTCCTTCCTTCCTTCCTTCCTTCCTTCCTTCCTTCCTTCCTTCCTTCCTTCCTTCCTTCCTTCCTTCCTTCCTTCCTTCCTTCCTTCCTTCCTTCCTTCCTTCCTTCCTTCCTTCCTTCCTTCCTTCCTTCCTTCCTTCCTTCCTTCCTTCCTTCCTTCCTTCCTTCCTTCCTTCCTTCCTTCCTTCCTTCCTTCCTTCCTTCCTTCCTTCCTTCCTTCCTTCCTTCCTTCCTTCCTTCCTTCCTTCCTTCCTTCCTTCCTTCCTTCCTTCCTTCCTTCCTTCCTTCCTTCCTTCCTTCCTTCCTTCCTTCCTTCCTTCCTTCCTTCCTTCCTTCCTTCCTTCCTTCCTTCCTTCCTTCCTTCCTTCCTTCCTTCCTTCCTTCCTTCCTTCCTTCCTTCCTTCCTTCCTTCCTTCCTTCCTTCCTTCCTTCCTTCCTTTCCATGAACCAAGTAAACATAAAACCTAAACTGAAGATTTGATGATAGGGAAGAACCTCTGTTGTTCCTCACACTTTTAAAAGATCTGGTACTGTGCCAGAGGGCACAGAGTGGTGTGAAATCAAAACATTTCACTGAAGTCTGTATTGCTAATTTCAAGTGAAGGTTTCCATGGGCTATGTCTAAGACCAAGCATAATCTAAATGTTAGATGTCTAAAAGTATGTGATGAATAGTGGGATAGAGACAGAGATGCATGGTGGTAAGGAAGAGGAGGCTTTAATAGGAAAACTGTAGGGTGTGCTTATTTATGATCACCATTCTCTTTGTCCAATACCACAGAGGGAGAAAATCCTAATCATGCCAAGAGCTGAACAGCTGTTGCCTTTCCATATTAGCTGATGCTTTTAAGGGTGCATTTACAGAAGAACAGAACTGGGAGCATGGAATGGGTACACATAACAGGGCAGCCTAAGCCAATTAATCTCTACTTTGCAATATGTGTATATGCATATATATGTAAAGCGTGTTTATCTATGTAATTGTAAAATATGATTTTTTTTCTCAAATCAGAATAAGGTTTTGCATTTAATTTTAAATGTTTTCTCTTTAATCTTCCTCTTTAAATCTGATTGAGGGAAGCAGAATGTTCTCTTATTGGAACATAAGCAGCTCTGCTATGCTCTTCTATTTTGAATGCTTTGGGCTGTTATGTGTTTTTATAGTAATAAGTTAAATAAATAGACCTGTATCAGCAATTTTGAGGATATGAGCTTAGTGTGCAAACATCTGTTGTATATATTTGATGTGTCCCCCTGACTTTCCAATAAGCCTTTTGAGATGTGTCTTTTCAGTATAGTTATCCTGCAGTGCTTGGTAATGCTGACCATCGTTCTGTGATGACAAGCATAATATTTTGAAGGTATTTCTAAACAAGAAATTTATAAAAGAGAAATTCTTTTATCTGTTCAGTTTTTATCTTCTCTTTCTATGTAGCTTCTCTGTGTCTCTTCTGGTGAAGTGCTTCTATTTTGAGGACTCCACAGAAAAAAAAACCTGGTATACTGACATGTTAAATATTGCTCGTGGTAGCTTCTACTGTTTGAAGTCTTTGAGGATAGGGAAGGACTTGGCAGTACCTGAGTGTGCACATGAATGATTTCCTCCTCCTGCCCACCCCCACTGTTCTTGCTGGCAGATGGTCCTTGAAGGACTTTTGCCAGCAAGTGCAAGTCAGAGTAGCCCCTAGGAGTGACTGATACCAGGCAGCCTTTCCCTCTTGCTGAGCTCAGCAGAACAAGCCTGCCAGTGAACCTGATCTGTCATTTTCAAAGTTATTTCATATTTTTTGTCTCAGAAATCACAGTCGCAACAGAACAGAGTGTTTAGCTCCCCATGAGACTTGTCAAACATAACGAAATAGAAATTCAATGACTGATACAAAGTAAATGCTTGGGAGAGTGAGTTTCCAGTCTTAATGCTGCAATAACAGAAGTACCTTTTAAACTATAAGCTTTACATATTTTTTTTTTTGTTCAAAACGTTTCCTTCTGAAAAAAGCACAATTAAGACAGTTTTACTGGCATCTTCAGGATGCCAATAAGCGTTGCTCTGTAGCATCACTCTCACTGCCATAATAGTTTTGTACAGAACTGTTGTGGTTTCACCCCCTCTGGCAGCTAAGCCCCAGGCAGCTGCTTGCTTGCTTCCCCACCAGCAGGATCAGGGAAAGAATTAAAAGAAGGAAAGCTGGAGAACTCATGGGTTGAGATAAAGACAGTTTAATAGGGAAAGCAAAAGCCTCGCACACAAGCAAAGCAAGGAATTAATTCACTGCTTCCCATGGGCAGGCAGGTGCTCAGCCATCTCCAGGAGAGCCCATCATGTGTAACAGTGACTTGGGAAGACAAACATAATCACTCCAAATGTCCCCCCCTTCCTCTCTTCCCCCCCTTTTATGGGCTGAGCATGGTGTCACATGGTCTGGGATATCCCTTTGGTCAGTTTGGGTCACCTGTCCTGGCTGTGGCTCCTCTCAACTTCCCATATACCCCCTACATCCTGGCCAGCCTGACCATTACCAAAAGCAGAAAAGGCCCTGGCTCTTTGTAAGTGCTGTTCAGCAATAACAAAAACATTTTTATGTTATCAACTCTGTGTTCAGCACAAATCCAAAATATGGCCCCATAATAGACACTGTGAAGAAAATTACCCCAGCCAAAATCAGCACATTAACCCAGATTTAACCAGCAAATGTGTATTTAATAATTAATGGCTTCTTTTTGTATAAAACAATAGAACCTCATTTTGTGGATGAGAATTCCTCTTTTGTATTAATTCTTTTTAGATTCATATTTCTCATTCCTTTTTAGTTGTTCCAAATCTCCCCTGAACACTTACTTGTTCTCCTCCTGATCTCTAACACTGTGGATTAAAAAAAAAAAAAAAAAGAACTCCAGATGGTCAGATGGTTCACTTCATAGAATGAGGGCACCTTTATTTGTAAGGCATTTACATGAGTTAAAAATCCCACAGAGAAAATAAACTGTCTTAATGAGTGGTCCTTAGAAATGATGTCTGCAGTTTCAGACAGCCATGATTGTGGGGTGATGTTGGATAAGTATGTTCCAGAGTATCTCCCAGAGCTCCCACAGGCTGTCAGAGCCAACTGGGCTACCCAAGCCTGAAGAGCCTGAGACATACCTCTGTCTCACACTGGTATGTATCCCATACCTACTGGTCTCTATTGTGATTGCTGCAGTAGCAGCTGGTTTTCTGCAGCTTTGCAGAAGTTGGTTTTGGTATCTGTTCATCAGTGAGTGGTTACAGAGCACAGCAGAGGTCTGTCCCCTGTGTGCCCCTCATGGACCAAAGCAGGGATCTTTTAGTAATACTGTGATGGGTATCCTTCAAACTGCAGAATTCCAGTCTGAATTCTGGGACTTTCTCTGTCTATGACCAGGCTTGGAAGAAATGCTGGAGATAAAGAAGAGATTTTTTTTTACAGAATTTCTGGTAAAAATATTGCTCTTAGTCACATTTGATGTGGTTATGGTTATAATTGCAATATATCAGAACTGATGGGCAACTAAAGTTTTTTCTTTCTTTGAAAAAGGTTCTTCTTTCTTTGTACCAACCATGAAAAACCCGAACCTCAAGAATAACAATTTCCACGGACTTTGATAATGCAGAGATTTAATCAAATATGTTGTTCAGCTCTGCCCTAAATTGGTATCAGATACATATCTTGCTTGTTATTTAAACTGTGATAGCATGGAGTCACTAGGCACAGCTGGTTCCATAAACACAGAGGGAGGTGCTTTCTGCCCAGAGGAATGTAGTGTTAAGTATGAGACAAGAAAGAGACAGTGTGTGGATATATTAAAACAGGGAGAACATGAGGTCATGATGACTGGTCAGAACAAGAAGCAGCTGTAATAGGAACCTGGCTGCCAAGTGTCTTTATTTTATGGTAATTCATTTGTTGCAGTGCCCTGAGGAAGATGGTTTGTTTTAGCTGAGCTCCAGAGTGGAATGTGGATCAAGCTGATCATCCAGTCTCTGAAAACATTCTTCACATTGAAAATATTCTTATGTTGCTCTTCGTCATTATTTTCTGCAAGTAATGATGCAATAATAATAATAATAATAATAATAATAACCTCTGTAATAACTGAGCAACTGTACTCATACTCAGATATGTGACAGTGTCCTTGAATACCCTGGCACTCCAGTGATTTCTTCAAAAAACTTAAGCCAGAGAGCTTTGCTGGTTACCAATGAGCTATGAAAACATTTCAGCAAAATATATAGAAATGCACCTGAGGGTTCCTCAGAAATCTACAACATAAATATGCAGAAAGAAAAAATTCATGGCATCTTTGGAGAAACTTAGAGGGCTTCACATGGGTGACAGAGTCCATTTTAGTGTGAGAGGATTTGACATGAATTTTTTTATGTTTATTTAAGAGATATGAACAGTAAAATTTGTCACTCTGCTGTGTAGTTTGAATGTAATGCAGTAAATCTATAAACCTTGTCATGGGGCCCTGACATGCCTTAAGTGTTCTCTCTGTCCACAAATGGCCCTTTAGTGAGGTAAAGGACTGGTGATGCAGGGGTCAGGACAGAGTAAAGTGCTCTCCAAAGTGGCTTTTCTGCAAAGATGTTATTATCTTGTCTACTACCACATTCCAGGCAGACTCAGTCTCTCCCCCCCCTCTCTCTCTCTGATGGAATTCTAATCCATAACTGGTTCATAATCTATCCTCAGAGATTTTTATGACTCTCTCAGTTATTCCTAGCTAAACTGTGTTTGAATTGAGTTCAGCTGGTCTCAGCAACAGATGTCAGGTACCACTAAAAAATGAGGGGTTATGTAGGAGAAAGCCAAAAATGTTCACTCTTTCTGTAACCTTGACCAAATTAATCTTTTACTTGCTGCATGTTTTTCTAAATAGTTTTGTATTTTTACTGTTAGTGAAATACTCGGGTATACATAACATATGAATATTGGTGTGGAATTGAGTAAAATTATATTGGGAATGTGTATTTTTCCAGTTTGCTTTTAATTCATTTTCACCCATTATTAAATTTAAAAATAAGAGAATTGCAAGTAGTGTCATTAATCAATATGTGTCCTGAACTGCAGAGCAAGTAATTTTTATAAGAGGGCAAGCCCCTGTGTTTATAATAAATCAAGTTCATTATCTTTTGAGCTTCCTGATTAAAGTAATTAGTCATTTATGCTGATACAAAGCCACCAGTGAATTCTTTGCTTTGTTTCACAAATATTAAATCTTAACTAGTTTTGTAAGGGTCGTTGGTTATAAACAGCTCCACATTGTGATGTAAATTTGTTGCTTTGTTAGAGGGGAAGTGGTTTCTGCCAACGCAAATTAATACACCAAGCAACTCTCCTGCAGCTGGAAGAACCTGCCTTTAAGACTGTAGCCTGCAAACTAATTTCAAATGCCCACTGGGACACAGCAGGTGGGGCTGGGTGTTGGGGCAACTGATGCTGAGTGCTGAGGGTCTCAGGTCAATGGGGGGCTGCAGGCTGTGCTGCCCAGCAAGGCTGGGTGGGCTTCCCCACTTTTGCTGACAGCTGCCCTTTCCCACAAACCACTGGGGAGAGCTCTGGTTGGTGTCATTTGCAAAATATTTGGGAAGCTGAGTGTGCTTTTATATCTGCAGAATGTGGCTGTTACCTGAGGGGCTTCGGTTCAGAATGCCAGTGTCACTCCAGTTGGGTATTAAAAAGGTCATTGCCAAGCAAAAATCAGTGCTTTTGAGAAAAGATTGTACTTCTTCCTGTTCTTCTTTAGCTGTTGGTAAGAATAGTCTCTTCTGAGGTAGGGTCAAATGCAGCTTAATTTTCAGTATGAAAACATTTGTGTTCCTCTGGAAAGTTTCTCTATTTCCAGGCATCAGTTCTGACCAATATGTACATGGCATCATATCTGTAAAACTTGCCCTTACACTGGAATAGATTGATACATTGAGGACAGAAGTTCAGAAGTCTCCTGAGTTGTTCTGTGGATTTTAATAGGTGTACCTATGCTCACAGGTAGAATGAAGTAGGATGAGCCTGATAATTTCAGTGTAAATCTGTAAATCTAGCTTTTCTTCTGAATGTCAAGTGTTTACAGGACCTCTGTAACATTAGAAAGCACCTAAGGACCTCGGCTGCAACTCTTACTTAAAGAAAACAAGGCTTTTTTCTGCTTTGGTTTCTTTGTACAATTCCAGTTCAAGGGTAATTGTAAGCCTCCAAATTCTTTCTTTTCATATTAGATTACATCCTTTAGGGTTGAAATAAGGGAAACCTTTCCAGCAGTTACTTTGGTCACCTGCTGTGCAAACTAATAATGCCATGCTAATCTCAAAAGGACTGTCAGTCACAGTCACATTTGAATTTCAGTGTTTCAGGAAGGAGACAATCAAGGGAGGGAAATTAGCTGAACTAGGGCTATGTTGTACTACTTGATTTTAAAATCTACAGTCAATCAAATACATGAATGGAAGGTGTGTTTTTAAGAAGGTACAGATTTGTTTACAGGATTTTTTTGTGAATTTTAATGATGCAATATTAATAAGGAGACAGTACTATAGGCTCTTTTTTCTTTTAGCATGTACTCCAGTGAGAAATAAGTAATTTCATGTGGGGTGAGGATTTGAGAGGTTCAGCTTGTAAAAGTGGGTAATTGTGACTAAGTGCAGGTTAACACATGAACTCTGGCATTTGTTTTCCTGTTGTTAGTGATGAAACACTGCACAGTGTTCATAAGGAAGCTTAAATGTGCTTTAGAGAAAGAATTTTCATATGCTAGGACAAAGAAAATTGTTCTTTTCAGGGATTTATAATCATTGTGGTATTTTCCACACTAAAAGAAAAGATGGGTTACAAGAAGTTGTCTAAAAGGATGAACACTGTAATTTGAAAAGAAAATAGGTTCTAGTGACTGTTCACCACCTGGATATTAATGTAGGCAATTACCAGGTCTTGCCTTTCAAGCATTATTATGTTAGAGCAAGAAAAAAGCCTATATTGTATTTTATATGACCTTTCTAATACTATATATACACATATAGATTTGTGTTATTTGTCTCTAATTCACCAAATGTTTCTTATGTGTGGCTCAAGGCATTTATTTATTGCAAGGCTTCAAGCTGTGGTAAGCAAGGTCATAGATTAAGAATTGATTTCCACAGTTGCTCTAGCATACAAACTAAATTTCTCTTGGTTGGTTATAAAAACTACAGCTGGGTATAAATTCAGCTTTTCAACACTGTCTTGAAAATTAATGTTAAAACAAATGAGAAAATACTCTGTATGTATTGCATGTTTCATTTAGACCTTCAGCTAAAACTTAAGGAAAACAAATTGATTTTTTGCTGCAGACTGCTAAGTAAAACTATGCCAATAATAAAGATGGTGGGTTCTTTATTTCACTTGTTTTTTCTTGTTATGACTTTATTTTTTAATTCAGATTTCCTGTACAGTTTCCATCAAATCATGTTTTGATCAATATCTTGATTAGTGCTTTTTTTTACTGTATGCTTCTAGAGCCATTGCTAATTACCATAGGAATGTGTGTTTCAAAATTAAATATAGGTTATCTTCTTTGGAAACAGACACTCCTAGAAGAAATAGAAAAATCCTGCTGTTTTATTAGTATTGTCTCTAATGTGAAACACATGGTTTTTTTTAACTGAAGACTGTATTTAGACTGAACTGAAAATTCACCTTATCAAGGAGATGTGTTCTAGGGGTGTTTTTATGGTTTTCTTTGTGGATTGTCATGTTGGGTTTTGCTTTTAAGGTGTGCTTTGTGTTGTGTTGGTAACAGTAGTAGAGCTTAACTGTATGCAGAAATCAATTTGTGTAAATGTCAAATCTGCTCTTTTGTGAATCTTTGCAGCAATACACAGATTTCTACTGACTACACAGTAAATCTCAAGTTGGAGAAATTGTCTTCTTAGACACATCTTTAAAGAAAATATTTCTGATATAATATCCTGCCCTCTGTTTTTGAATTAGTATGCCTAGAACAGAAACAATCTGCAGTTTGTTTCCAGATCACTGTCAACATCATCAGGTGGCTTTAAAAAATACTATCTTGGCCTCTGCTCTTTCTGCACGTGCCACAGCTACTGCTTCTGCTGTTAGCAGAGGAACCAAATTGCAAGATTATTTTTCTAAGATTGCAGAGGACATTGTGTTAGCTTGATGGGAATTGTTTTGCAGCGCACAGCCCTCACTTTACCTTATGGCAGTGGCCCGCAAGGGAGTGGTGTGGCAAAGGTTTTGTGGAATTCTTTTCTGCTAAAAA
Source organism: Molothrus aeneus (assembly GCF_037042795.1). Lineage (NCBI taxonomy): Eukaryota > Metazoa > Chordata > Aves > Passeriformes > Icteridae > Molothrus > Molothrus aeneus. The sequence continues at coordinate 61,685,025 of NC_089649.1, read as the reverse complement.
AATGGCTGAATTGCCAATGCTTTTGCACATTAGTGCATGAAGTAACTTTCTCACAGTGGTCACAGTATGCTTGTAAAGAAAAGCAGTTGGAACGTGGAATAATGTGTGATGGGAGCAGTAAAACACTTTGGTGAGTAAAATAGGTAAGGATTATATATATTATGAAATAAAAACTTTATTAAAGAAAACGTGTGTGGAAATGGAGTACCTCAGAAATCACTCCTCTTGCCAATTCAGATGGATATTTTTGAGGAATGAAGTTGTGAAATGAATCTGATCTTTAATGGTCTTTATCCCCTCCCTGAACTGTATTTTGCAGGATCTGAATAGTCAGATCTCCTTTCATGGCTGAGCCCAGCAAACTGCTTAGCACTTGAGCATATTTTGCAAAATTTTGAGTGGCAGCTTATTTTAATGTATTGAAAAGAGAGGATTTTGTCAGTTTTTAAAATATCCATGTCTATAACAAACTTCCTTTTGACTTCATTGAGATTTCCATATGGAGATACCTCAAAAAATGCAGCTTTGTGGTGAAATACAGTGAATCAATTCAAGTTAGACTGTCTCAGAATAATAAAGTCTCACTGAAAGCCTTGTTAGGCAGAATTACGATTATCAAGTCTGGTAGTCAGGGAGGCTTGTTGTTAGTGTATTACTGCAGGACAACTCAAGCATGGTCATGCCTGACTGAATACAAGATTTATGCCCATTTCTAAATTGTAGATCTCTCTTTTTTTTTTTAAAGAACACTGACATATGTATGAAGAATTTTGGACTGATTCATTAAGTTTGAATAAATTCCTACAACAAATGAGTGAAATGAAGAGAAAGGAAAAATAACTAGCTTAGCAGGACTCCTTGTGTGAGGTTGGCTTCCTGCAGAGACGCGGGACTTTTAAAGAGAGGTAACTGATAATTCATTCTAGATCCATTTGATGGTAAACTTTGAGAAACATAACCTTTTCAGGAGCAGATATGGCACTATCCTCTGAGATTTATGGGCAGGAGTTGACTGTGTACATCTGAGGAATGTCTGTCTAGCAGCAGCCTAGGAGTTTGGCTTATGTAGGAATCCCTTGTGAAAAATTCTGTTTGAAAAAGTGCACTCACAGCATGTATTTGAGACTACTGGGGTCTTTGAGTCAGCAGAGAAGTGTGCTGCTGTAGTGACTTAGGAACCCAAAGATGGTCAGAGCACCTCTCCTGTTAGGAGAGGCTGAGAAAATTGAGATTGTGCAGCCTGGAAAAAAGAAGGCTCTGGAGTGACATCATTGTGTCCTTCCAGTATTTGAAGGGGGCTGCAAGGGAGCTGAAGAGGGTCTTCTGGCAAGCCTTTATATTGACAGGACAAGGGGTAATGGCCTTAAATTAAAGAGGGAAGATTTAGGTTGAATAGTACGAAGAAATTATTCTCTGTGGGGGTGGTGAGACACTAAAACAGTACCCCTAGAAGTTGTGGTTGCCTTATCCCTTGGAAGCGTTCAAATACAGGGATAGGGCCCTGAGTGACCTGGTCTAGTAGAAGGTATCCCTGGCCGTGGCAAGTAGATGATTTTCAAGGTCCCTTCCAATCCATACCATTCAGAGATTCTGTGACTTGAGTCTTCCCTTTGCATTATAATTCTGGCATGTTTGTTATCTCAGCGCTTGATTTGAAATGTAGAAAACTGTGGTCTTTCTGACTTTAATTGGAGAATTGAATTTGTCAAGTTCCCTGAAGATTTAATGTGTGCAAATATAAATATTCTTATCATACTCTGATTTTTTCAACATATTCATATGTTGTTATCAAAATGTACATATACTCCAGTGGTAGTATTATGTTACATTAGTGGGGATTAATGCTGCAAAATCCAATATCTGCAGCCGGAGGGTGAACCACATCATTTCAGAAAGATCAAGGGACTGCAGTCATTTACATTTCATTGGGCTTTCTTGGATGCATATGCAATTTCTCTGCATCCCACTGTACAGCACTTGGAGCCAGGCTCTGGTCTGAAGGAGGTGACTAATGACAGTAATTATCTATTGCTTTCTTCTGCACATCTGCTTGGCAACATAACTCCTTGGCTTGGGTTAAAACAGCCTTGAAGCTTTTTTAACTACTCTGAGGGAAAAAAAAAATGTGTCATGCAAGGATTTATGCATTCCCCACTTCATGTTTCTGCCACCTGTGCCTTGCTCTGACATGGGTGGTTCTGTAAACCACACTGAGGTAGAAATTGTGCACAACTGGTCTTGCTGAGACTCTTCCTGAGCCTCCTTCTATGTTGAGTTCCCTCAGCACCAGAAATGTCTTCCCTAAGACTTAAGTAGACATGTTCATTGTTTTTTTTCCCCTCTCATGATAACATTTTCATCAAGGACCAGATGACAACACCAAGTGATGTTTGGCTCACATGTGGCTTTATTCTGTTTTGATGGTGGGAAATGGGACATACTGTATGATCTTAGTAGGGAAAAGGATTTGAATGAGCAAGATGATCAAACAATGATCTACGTGACCAAAGGAGCTCTGTAATGTAGGTTTCAAATCCATGTACTTAAAAAGTAGCAAACTTGTTGCTGCATTGTTCTAAAACAACTTTACTCATACCTCATTCTTCTCTGCTTCCCTGCTGTGGAATTTTTCCTTTATGGAAGGCCTGACTTAAAACATTTCAGGTTTTTCTCTCTGTTGTATAAGGGGTAAATGACCAAGCATGAAGCAATTCTTTACTAAGAATTCCACCTCTGTGGTTACTCCATTGCTGTGGTTACATTTCAGCAGCTCTAGATTCCAGTACTGTTGCATCCTCTTGCTTTCAGATTTTAATTAAAAGTTTTCATAGACAGATAACAGAACAATAGGGGGTTTGGTATTGACTAACAGTGCCTCCCCCCACCACCCAAAGGTTCAGCTACCAGTGAAAGGCTATTAAAAGCAATATTGGTGCAGATGCCAAGTGGGAAGAGATAGCAAGCATGTAAGAAGGAACAATTAATTTGTTTCACAATGAAATGTGTATAAAATAATAAATTATTTAAAAACAGGGTTTTTTTTCTGTTTATCTTCTTTTAATCTTGGATTTCCATAATAATAATAATAGTAATAGTAATTTTGTCTCAGTGGAAACTTTGTTTTCAGTTACTGTGTTAGTAATCTTGCACCGAAATGCTTGTATTTTTCAGTGCTGATACTTAATTTTATTAATCAGTCCTTATGCCTTGACTGTCTTGGAATTTAGTCTTTTCTACACCTACAGGTTTTAATAAAGGCATGCAGACTTCATTTAGTTAGTCAGTATAAGTCAAAAATGGATAAGACACTTGATGGATATTTCATAAGGACACGCATTTTTGTTTACAGACAAGTGAACACATTAGGTTGTGCAACAGCTGTATCTAAGTAGATGTAGAAGTAGGCATTTATGCTGGGCATAGATTATTTTTTTTTCCACATATGCAGGCATAAGGCTGAGGTAAAAATGTAATGTTTAGTTTCTAGACAATGCACAATGTCCTGTGGTCAGTTAGTTTATACAAACATGTTTCTGAATTACTGTGCAGGAGGACTGTAGCATTCATCATAAAAACCCAGATCTGAGCAGAATAAGATGACTTTTCCAAAAGCAAACTTGCAAGAAAATTTCTTACATTTGAAGGGCTGTGGTTGACTTTTTAAAATGCTGGTTAATTGTTCATCTGACCTATTTGTCTAGAAAAAATAGTACTAAATCCTGTGACATTGACAGTAGAACTTTGATCATGGGAATCCATATTCATTGCTTGAGGGCATTTGCTCTTATAAACAGGAACTGTGATTGTTAATGTTCTTCTGAGTATCCTAAATCAGCATTTGGAGCTGAATATTTCAGATGTAAATACACAGCCAGAGCTTGATACTATTACTGTTGTATTCCATTCATTTATTTGGTAAGTATTTTAATATTTTTAAAATAAGGGGTATGGATTTTTTTTTCCAAATTTTTGCAATGGATACTTCACTGGCAATGAGCATGATGGTGGATCCTTTCTGGGTCTGTGCTCTTTGGCAAACTGCAGTAGCCCACCTTCTGAAGAGCACGCAGGTGGGTTTAGAAGAACACTTGAATTGCTGATTCAAGGTTAAGAAGAGGCACCAGCAGTGTTGGATGGCTGTGCTACAAATTTCCCTCCATTGGAATTCTGCTCAGTGTTTCACAGTGCCATGCATGCCCTGTGACATGGCCTACACCTACACTGGCTCAAGCAGCAGAAAATCAACAAATATGTGCAGATGCTGAGAGAGATGCTTGAAGAAGCTGAAGAAACAGAGTTCTTCTGGTGTGAGACTTCTAGGTATGCTCTTCTTTTTATTAACAAAATATCATAGTGCTTGAACTATTGATTTTCATTTATCTGATGTCTGAATACAGATTTGTTTATAGTATTTCTTGTTTTCTTGTGATAGGAAACTGAAGAAGGGAATTCATGTTGAATGCAGGGCACTTGATGTTAATAAAATTTTTTTCCCCTTTTCCACACCTTCAATAAGACACAGTTGCATGGGACAGTTTGAATGCTTTCCTAGTGACATGGAAAAGCAAGAGAAGGCCACAGACTTGCAAATAAAAATTAGTTGTTATTTACTCATTCAAAACTGGCCAGGAAACAGCTAATACATTGCTCCATGACTGGCTCAGAGTTACTAATGATACCTGAACAGTTTTATGTATCACATCATTCATATACTTGATCATTGTTCTCTCATGTGTTTTCTGTTCTTAGCCTGTCTGAGTTCATTTGTGGCAGAGAACTCTTTTTGGATGCATTTTGGTTCCTGTTTTCTTTTGTTTTAAAAATAATCATACTGTAAATCTTACATGTAGATGAATGTTGGAGCTCATTCTTGCTTTGCTGTCTAGATCATGAGCATCTGACACACATGACAGTTCTCCACTTGCTGCAAACTAATCTAGTAACTCCATGCTGTTCTAATTGCTTTTTGTCTGTTTTTGCCTCTCAAAGGCACTAATGTGAGGATGTTTCCTGACTCCTTATTACTTATTTTAATTAATTGACAGTTATTTCTCTTTTATTCAGAAAGAGAAGGTGCTGGTAAAAACTAGCTACACAGGACAGTAATAGCAAAACAATCAGCTATTTGGGCTCAATTTAGGGGAAAGGAGTTTTGCTCCCTTATTGTCCTTCTCTTAAATAAAACATGAGGTGGGTTTATTCTTTTGTATACACCCATCGTTACACTTTCCTTCGTTATACTCATCTGTAAATCAAATCCATTGCTAAACTGAGATGCTCTCTCTCTGCCTATACTTAAAATAACCCTAGTAGTTTAAGAAGGTGAACCCACATGAACTGTGTGTTTTCAGTCTGTGTAGTTGTTTGCAAACTGCATGTAATTTGGTTTCACAGTACTCAGAGTGTGCCAGAGAAGAGCTAATCATGTGGATATTTAGTATATTTCTCCTAGTCCTGTCAGGCCATGTGGATGAGCATGAATCTGTGCTGAGGCTTTCTACCTTAACAGAGTCCTGCAATTTAGACTGGGTGGAGAGTTTGATCTGTGAATCACCATTGAATTTCAAGGGAAAAAGAGCTCAGATACCCCCTGAAGAGACTGTATTGTTATTAGGAGCTGCAATGATGGATGTAGAACTTGCTGACACACAGTCTTGAAAAGTTGAATGTTTAAGGGAGAAATTAAAAGAAATTAATTTAATCTGTTTATACCAGAGGTAGCTCAATGGCTTTGTTTTTGTTTTTATTTAAAAGATATCACTTGCTGGCTGCAGAGTGGGTGGATTCAGCTTCCTTCTGGAGCCTGAGCATATCACTTGGGGAAGATCTTGCTTTCTGCTGCATCCTAAAGACAATATGGAAGGGGAGAGCATCTGTGAGGTTGATTCTGGAGATGGACTGGGAGGTAGGGATGCCTGTCACTTATTTTTGTGTTCCACCCAGATGGCTGGTTACAGGAATCCCTTATGGCAATGGACCTTGGAATTTACAAAAAGCAAATGTGATAAAGGTGTCTACAGTTCATTGATTGTATTTGTCACTCTACAAGCAGTGAATAAAAGTTTTTCAAAACAGCTGTGTCTTAGAGGAAATGGTACATCTAGACAATCCATGTTGCAAGTGTTGTTATTTAGTCCGAGATGTCCCAGAGATAATACAAACTCTAAATACCTACAATAAAAGTAAAACCTTTTTCCTCTTTGTTTCTCCTTTTTTTGTGTGTCTCCTGCACTAACTGTATTGCACACACTGTTTTGTTTGTATTTTTTAACTGTACTACAGGAAACTGAATTACATGGTACTGAGTCTATCTTCTATACTAGTGACCCATGTGTAGATGTAGACTTTTCACTGATCTAAAATAAAGAGTCTTTGTTCTTATTTAACTACGAGTTCTACAGGTGTCCTTTTGCAAATTAGCTCACTTCATTGCCGTGGTTTATAATTTTCATAGTAGGGTGACAAACTTTTCTGAGAGAGTAATATTGCATATTTCTGCAGGGGAAATATATTTGTGTATAATGCAGGGGATCTTTGACAATGTATTTGGATAAACTTGTCTGTTTTAAATTCCTGGTTTAACACAGCTTTTTTTGAGACTAACATCTTTAGTTTGCAAACATCTTTAGTTTGCAGAAAACCTTGAACTGCCTAGGTCAGCTCGCTGTTGAACTCAGAAATCTAAATATTACAGGAAAGATTGAGGCTCTACATTAAAAGGTTGTAATAACATAAGACTCAGCATGCTGCACATCTGTCTAATTGTTTAGATCTTTTTCTGTAACTGTATTGTAATCATAGAGATTATTTTTTTGTATGAGCGTACTGTGCTTATGCTAAGATGCCTTCTTTTGTGTTTAATAATTCTATAATTTTTTCCTGTGCCCTTGATGTATCAGCAGTACTGTTTAGTAGAAGGAGCGGTTTCCAGAGTGTTACCAGAGTTTCCTTCACACAAATGAGTTGCTTCCAGACACCCATCAGTTGGGCTGACATGCAGATATGTATTCCTAAATGTTTACTGTTTTTTTAATGAAGAAACTGGTGGTTCAAGTTAGTTTTAATATTTCTGATAATACTATTAAATAGTTATTTTGTCATAATAATAATTTTGTCATAATTAATTGTAATAAGAACAGTGGAAGTATTTAGACTCAAATGATGCCTTTCTGCTAGGCAAATGAAGGGTAACAGAATCTTGGCATTGTCTTTAACATTCTGAGCCATTTGTGTTGCCCTCTCCCAAGTTTTGGAGACAGCTGAGGCCATTGTTCTGCTGGTTACTCTTGAGCACTAGTTTAGGCCTTACCATTGTGTACTTCAGTCACTGGACCTCTGCTGCATCTTTCTCATGGGTTTCATGCCAATTTGAGCATGGAGGAATTGTTTCAGAGCTGAGGTCACTGACAGTTTTGTATTCTGGTCCTCCTCTCTTTTCCCAGACTCAAATTCCCTCTTTCCTTCCTAACTTGCCTGCCACTTTCTGCCCTTCTGAACAGAGCAGGGGGAATGAGTTACTGTCAGTCTGTAACATTTCATCTCTGCTGCTCCTTCTCCTTATGCTCTTCCCATGCTCCATCCATTATAAGGTCCCACTCAAGGAATACAGTCCCTCATGAGCTTTTCCAACACAGGTCCTTCTCCACTGCTTCAGAATGAATCCTTTCCATGGGGAGCAGTCCATCAGGAGTGTGCTGCTCCTACAGGCTACAGTTCTGGCCTGAAAATTGCTTCAGTGTGGGCTCCCTGCATGGGCCATGAGTCCTGTCAGGAGCCTGCTCCAGCCTGGCTCTCCGTGGGCTGCAGTTTCCTTTAGGGCATCTCCTCATGCTCTGGTTTGGTGTTCTCCATGTGCTTGCAGGGTGGATATTTGCTCCACTGTGGACTTCATCAGCTGCAGGAGAACAAGCTTCATTATCACAGTCTTCTCTATTGGCTGCAATGGAATTTCTGCTCTGGTGCCTTCAGAAACTTTGCCCCTTCCTTCTTCAGTGACCTTGGCATCTGCAGAGCTGGTTCTCTGATGTTTTCTCATTCTCTCTTCTCAGCTGCCAAACAGGTTTTTTACCCTTTCCTAAATATCTTCTCACAGAGGTGCACTGGTGTCACTTGTGGGTTCAGCCTGGGACAGCAGTGGGTTTGTCCAACACAGGGCAGCTTCTGGTCTCTTCCCACAGAGCCCACCCCTGCCAAAACCTTGCCCTGAACACATACTCTTGCAGTAATTCCAGAGCAATATGCTTCTTTAAATGTATTCCTTATGGATTTGATGCAGTTCTTAGAGGGTATTGACATTAACTGACTACTTTGATGTGTTCCTAAAAGTGATCACTAAATTAGGCATTGTAAAATTATCTGTATTTAGAGGTGTTTCTTTAGAAACTTTTAATCCTTTTAGTCATGGAGTGATATGACCATTAATTAAAACTGAAGATCAAGCTCTGTTATTGCTCTGCTTCCATTACTTGATTTTTCAACATTTAATCCTATTTGTTTTGGCAAAGATTCTGCCACATATCGATGTGTATGTGGAATCAATACCATGGCACAAGTTTTAACTTGCTGTTGGAATTGTATTTTAATAAGAACCTGAAGATTTGCTGCTGCACAAAAGATACTACAGGGAGGAGACTCGGGAGGGGTCAAGTAATTTCTGTGTTTCTATTGCGTTGTTGATATTATGCCAGATCTGATTTTGGCCTGGTGTTTTCACTTGTAGCTCTTGTTCAAGTAAAAAATCCTTCCTGCATGTTAGCAAGGCTGCAAGCCAGTTGCTATGGTATTCAGCATTCCTTTTTTATTTTTAACCAATCGGCTGGCTTTTGTAATGATTCAGCCCAGAATAAGAAATTGGTCACATAGGCTAGAGCTGTATCAAAAGAGCAGGTATTTTTGGCTTGAAGAATCTGAAGAGGTTGGGAGAACAGCAGAATTTGAGTTTCAAGAAAATATCACAATCTATGTTTATGATATATTTTGTGATGTATAACTAAATGCTTGCAATGGTTATAAAAGGCATTAGTTCTTTTCCAGGATGATGGTAAAAATTGAATGACTGAACTAATTTCCCTATATTGTTTTATCATAATTTTTATAATTTCTCTATATTGTTTTTTCACCCAAAGGTATCAGTAATTCATAGCTAAAAATCTATTAGTTTTTAAAATTCTGTATCCATGTTTGGTTGCTTTTCATTGTGTTCCTAAGTGGTAGTATGTTTCTGACAGGGTATTGTTTGCTCATAGAGAATTACCAGACTGCTGCTTGTCTGCTCAGTTTTAGTGTTGCTGTTTGGATAATCAGAAAATTCTGGACAACTGCTAGATAATCTATAAGGATCTTAAAGTTCTAATGATGCTGACATGTAGCTGGCAGTGCTACAAGGATAAAAGAAAGATAAGCTAGAGAGAGAGATATTCTGATAGTTGTACTATTGAAAAAAGGAAGGTGGACTTTTGCTGGTCTTCTGAAGGTTTTAAGCTTCTTGCCTTGAAGGTGAGGTAGTTCTCCTACCCACCCAGGCTGCTGTTGTATTAGCAAGACAAATAAAAGACAGAGCTTGTTTTATACAAAGCAATTTACTGCTGAACTCATGCCTATATCCAAATTGAAACTTTCAGATTTCATTTTAGAAATTAAATTTGTAAAAGACAGTGCTACATACTAAGTCCATCAAGGTGTAGTATGATGAGTATGTGGAAACATGTATTTGAACATGGAAATAACTAGACAGAGAAGGGATTTCTCCTAGGAATGATTTTTTCCCTGTGTGCTCTGTACAATAGAGGGGCACAGTCCCTGTGGATAGCAGGATATTCCAAAGAAGCCTTTGCCTTTTCCTCCCAGAAGTGTGATGAGAGCTTTTGTTTGCTCTCCCAGAGCCTTACATGCTACCCCTTAATTTCTGTGTGCAGGTAATAATGTCCCACTGTGGAGTAAAATGCTGGCGGTGAATAATGATATCTCTGCTCTTGCTGTGAACAAAACCACTTCCTAGTTGTCAGGGGTTTGAATAAGAAAAATAACTAAGTAATGAAATTGATGGATAGGCTTTAAATGATGCTGGTAGAGACCATGAGTTTGTAGGCATCTGTAATAACTCCATTTCAATATTTGAATTCCTCACTATCACTGGACACTGACGAGGTAAACCTCATTGTGCAGCCACCAGAATAGTAAAGCAGACTGGTAAAGCCATAATGATGTTCAGGAAACACAAGCTTCTAAGCATGTGGTACATGACTTTGCAAGAGATCAAGATGAAGATTTGCATCAGCTCAACAAACAATGAAAAATCCAACTTCCAAGATTGTACCAAAAAACCCCAAAGCAAAACCAAAACGAACTGAAAACCAGCAGAGCTTAAACCAGTCGTGTTACAGCAAAGTAAAAGGAAGAGTAAAACTCTTCTTTGCTTATAATATGGAGTAAGTATTAATTTATTGCACTGGGATTCCTCTATCCTGATAAGTAGAACATGGATTGATCCCCACTGACTGTGTAGCTAAACAGGCTAAAGTATTTTTAGGTCTGTCATTAATTTATATTTATATGTTATTCTTCATTATATGTCATTATATATAACATATATAATAACATCATAAAGAACAAAGAAAAACATAAATATAAATAAATATATATTAATATATTTTTATAGACACATTTATATATTATTTGTATATTATTTATATATTATTTGTAATTTATATATTATTTGTATTCTTGTGTCAAATCTATGCTTTAAAAAATATTAATGGGACAATCTCCTAATGTTTTTGAGTCAAGCAAAAACCCTAGAAAAGTCTGGGTGGATCAGCAAATATATTTTGAGTTTATGGGTTTGGATGGTCAAATTTAACACGTGTGGTGTTTAACATTTGTTTGTTACCATTAGATGCATGAGTACGTAAAAACCATACATCCAGGAGATAGTTTTTAAGCATGCCCACCTTTTACAAATGTGATTTTAGTGACAGAGTTCACTGATATTTTATATTCTGATATTTACTAGTTGAGATTTTTATTGTTACATGAGCTTTTCATTGTTTATTAGCATTTTTTAGCTTACTTTAGAGAACTATATTCTAAGTTGCAAGATACACACAAATGACCAGCAGTCATGGCATTATAGCATTAGAGTATGGCACATACTATTGCATTGTAATAAACATGAGACATTTTATAATGATTTTTTGGCTATAAATAAATTTGTAGATGCAGAAGGGAGAGCAAAGAATGAGAATTTGTTTTTCTTGGACATGGCCTATTGGGGGCATGCATTTGAAATGTGTGGAGGGCACTTATGGAAAGTAGGGCTAGTTCGTAACCATTCTGGGTATCAACACACCATGGAAGAGATCCTGAAAGTGATTATAAAACCAAAATTTCATAAGCACCCTGCCAGTATTTAAGTGACAATTATTGTCCCTGGTCAGGGACAATTTTCACTTGGTATCAAGGATATAGTGACTTCATTAAGGGACAATGGTTTGAAAATGTAATTGTGGAAAACCTCAACAAATGGCTTCCAGAGAAATACTAGAAATATGACTTATCAGAGTTTTTGTATAATTGTTTGCAGTAAATCAATGCTTAGATTAGTGCTTCCAGTGGTGGCATAGATGATCTAGAAATAACTTAATTTGGTTTTGATTCAAGAAAAATCAATTATATAATTAAAAAAGTGTTGAGCATCTAAAATTCTTAAGCCAGAAAGCAGACAAGAGTACTCAAGCTCTTGAAAGCAATTTCTGTGGTGTCCCTTGCATTTTAATTACTTTTTCAAGAACATTTATGCAAGATACTAATTTTGCTTGGGTTTTGGGTCATCCCTAAAGTACATGTATATTCCTATATGACTTCACTTAGAAATTGCCCTTGGCTAATAATTCCTCATGTCTACTTACCAGCCAGCTTGCAAGGCAAGTCATAAAGAGTGGGATTTCACTTAGTAGAGCTCTGCCTTTTTAAGGGAAGTGCGATGTGAGAGACGGGAAGTGTCCTTAAATTTGAGTATATAAAGAATCCTCTGTGCTCTGATTGGTTGGTCAAAGCCAAGATTTGCTCCATGTTGCTTTCTAACAATTCCCACATCAGGCACAGGCTGATAGCTCTGCACTGCTCAAACTGAATCTGCAAGGGCTGGTGTAAGTATTGCACCTCCACTGATGTTGGAAATTATGTATTAGAGAGGTGATGTCGACATACCCGGAGAACTTGCCTCGTTTCCACCAAAGGAATACTGTGGGCTTCATTCAGATTCACTATTTATTAAAAGTACTGCTTTTAAAAGTGCAAATATAGTTGAAAGAAAACTCTCTCACGAGAGCTTGGTGCATACAAATACACACTTGAGTAACTAACTTGAATGGATTGTTGCTGTCTGAACTAGATTCACATAATGACAAATGCCTTAATAAAAAGAACTGCTTTGATACAGCACTTCATCTTTCTGAATTTCAAAGCACTGCAAATTTGAATATACACGTGTGTAAATAACCATAGAAATCTACCTGGAATGTATAATAAATATTCTTTTTTTCCTAGTCAGTGCTTGCATGTATTTCCTTTCTGATAAAACTCCTAGAAAAGAAAGGCTTTTGGAAAATGAAAGATGTGAATTAAAATGGAGAAGATATTTCTTCATGGGTCCATAAGGTTTTTTTCTTTGATGTTATACAAACCTGGAAGGAGGCTGCTACTTCAGAGTGTTTCTTTTTGAATACCAATATTGCTGTAAAATCCAGTTCCCTAATTTCTTCTCCTTATATTCAGATGATGGAAATACAGTTTATTTCTATGAAATAGAGCATTTTATTTATATGCTTGTGTGATTTTATTTTTTCCTTACCACTTCTCCTTTCTCAATAGGAAGATCCTGCCTTTAAAAGGGAAAGAGCACCTCTTCTCTAGATCCTGTAGAATGATTTTGTGGGCTCCATTTTGAATTCTATTGACTGAAGCAGCTAATGCTTCTTGAAACTGCTTCAGCAGTTATTCTGTTGAACTGTTGGTGGAGAGTAAATTGATTAATCTGAGTTTAATCCTTTCAACAGCTATACAATGGGTTTCACATTGAGGAATTTTCAAGGTATTAATTATTTCAGTGACTTAGATCAGGGCAGGTAATTCTAAAGTTAGTTTCTACTTCTTTGGGATTACGAGTATGAGAGAGCAAACTCTCTTGACTCTCAGCTAATTGAACTGATGTAGGTGAATGAGGAGCTAGAAAGATCTGGGGCATGGTTTGTGGCTCACTTTTGTAAGTCTGGGCATGTCCTCTGAGGAAGTATTTTTCTATTACTGAAAGTGATTGGGAGAACAAGGTGCTTGCTTGCTTACAGGGTCAGCAGTTTTGTTCCTGCTTGAAAAATTGTCCTTAGATGAGGAAAGTTTTCACCATTTTTGTCTTGAATTTCTTTGTTTTTTAGGGAAAGCTATAAGGAAGCTTGTGCGCAAGGCGACTCTGGTGGCATCTAGAATCCTCAGATTTCCTTGACTGAATCCATCTGGGTTTAGCCCTAAATATAGTAGACAAGCTGCACTGCTTGCACTGATAAATTATATCTTCCAAATGATAGACCAAGGTACAGTCATGTATACTAACCGTTTTTGATGTCATTTGACTCTTGATTCTGTTGCTTTTTGGGTAGTTGTGACACTACAATTTGTCCCCACTCTTGTGGACTATCTTTTCACCAGTGCTCTTAAAAAAAAAAATATTAAAAGAGACTTCTGGCCTGGCTCTGGCATTTAGTGTTGACAGCTTTTTATGAGTCTGCGGCTTGGTGGGAAACTCAGCCTCTCCTGAAGTTCACAAACTTGCCTTCAGTGGCAAAATAATGGGATTGTTGCCAACACAACTTTATTTGGTTTTACTACCCATGGAAAAGTGCAAACGTAAATCGAAGCTTCCTTTTTGACACATAGTGTCATTTTAGTCTGTATGCTAAACAATTGTAAAATGAAAACAGACTATGTTCTAACAAAGCATAGATTTTGAGTATAAAAAAACATCACTATTATCCAAAGGAAAAAATAGATCAGTAAGTACTATTCTAAATGATAGTTAATAATTAGTTTCTAGATCTGCCCTGGTATCTCAGCTAGCTGTTGGAATGAAAAAGAAATCTTAGTGCCAACTGGCTGCTTTCTGAGGTCAGAACTTCTCTTTGCTTTTTTGTTTTAGGTGGGAAAGCATTCTGTCTCCTAACTGGGTCTTTCCTGCACTACAGTGACATAACTTTCATAATATAGAATGTTTAAAGATGTTTTTGGAGTGGTATTGTTAGTTCACATTTTAAGACTTTGATATCCAGTAGAATATATCCCTCTACTTGGATTTTCCATAACATCTAAAAATTAAGACATTATAAGGGGGGTTTTAAATGTCTTATCTGAGCATGACATTGGTTGAATATTAATCCAGTTGCACAGACTATTACAATTTTGATTTTTATGTAATTTAGGTATTGAGTTGGGAGAGTTCAAAGCTGTCTTTTTTTTGCCCAAAGACAGAGGGTGTGTTTTCTGTGTGTACCTTCTTGGTTCTTCAGTGCTCCTTGTTGGGCTGCAGCTGTTTGCTGCCTCCACCTTTAAATGCTGAGCTTTATCCTTATTTTGGAACAAATACTTCCAGGGGCTCCTTCCTAGAGCACTAAGGACTTGAGAGAGATTCTCCAGTGAACACTTGATCAGACTGGCTGGTGCCTTTGGCCCCCTGTGAATGTCCCTGTCTTGTCCCATAGCAACACAGCCTGAACCATCAGCTGAGCACAGTAAAAGGTCACACTCAGTTTGCGAGTTACATATGGCTTGGAATTTGCTGTACAATGTCTGTGGTCTGTTGTCTGGCAAAATAACATTAGATTTAAAGAATGGGTGTCTCTGGTGTTCAGCCCTGCAAAATTGGTCTATAGATCATTGTTGTTTTGACTGTAATTGTTTTGAAAGACATGCACTTGCTGGGAGGTTAATGAAAGGTTTCAATAGTTGTGCTGTTTAATTTGTACCATACAGGAAATAATTGGAGAATATGCCTATCTTTTCAACTGACAGCAACAGGTCACACTTTGGCACACAGTTAATTGATAAATTTTCTGTGTGTATCATTAGTGGATAGGAAGATGACTAGATCATTTTTTTGCTGGGTTGTGATCAGTCTATGATGACATACAGATGGCTGTAGTGGTCTGTGTAAAATGCTTCCTTATCTTGTCCACTACCAGGTTTTTGTGATAAGTCTTTATATCTATTTTATATCTATCTATTCAACATCTGGGCAGGCCAAAACATTTGAATCATAGAATCACAGAATGGTTTGGGTTGGAAGGGACCCTAATCATCTAGTTCCAACCCTTTTGTCATGGGCAGGGACACCTTCCATTAAAAGGCAAGTGACGTAAATTAGTTTTCTTAGTTCTAGGAAATTCTGATGGTATTTTACGGTGGGTTTATAAAATATTGTTCTTCTATCTTAATTTACAATCCTTAGGAAATTTCTGGCTGTCAATAAAATAGTCTCAGAACAGAAAGGGCCATGAGAAAAGTTTCTTCTTAAGAGAAAAAGTGGGTACTACGTTAGAAATATCTGGGAGCTGTCAAGAAAATGAAAGCTAACCATGTGCTTTGTCATGAGGCTCTGGAGTTTGAATGCCTGGTCTGGACGTGCTGGACATGGACAGGCTGTTCTCCAGCCCCTGATAAATGAGAGAAGAGAGGATGGCTGAGGTTTTCCTTTACCCCGTATTGCACCAAGACTAGAGCATGAAGAATTTCTGTTAGCATAGATAGTACTAGAACAGTAGTGAAATGCTGAAGATGGTTTTAAAATCCAGCTAATAAGTGAAAGTTTTAATAGTCACTAATTGCAGGCTTTAGAAATACCTGGGACCCAGCAACATTGCTAATTTTCAATGAAAAGCATGTTCAATGAAGTTAAGCAGTGAAAAGTTGGAAATCTGCTCATGTTTTTTGTCATTTGCTTTTGCATTTGGCTGTATAATCACAGACTGATTTTACATTAGTTTAGTCATCACTAAATTAATTAATTATAGAAAGGTGTGTTGAAAAGTATCAATGACAAGTTTTTTCTGTGATTGTTTTTCAGAGCTTGATCCATAAGGTTTCCCCTTATTTGAAAGGTCTTCAGTATAACTGAGCTTTTAAAATGAAACTCAAGATGCGCCAGCTGGATATTAGCTGGAGTTAAAATGTGATTATATACACATCATGTTATTGGCTCCAGTTCTTCAGTGTCAATAAATATCATGGGAAGCAAGCAGGAGAGGATGCAAATTTCAGGTGTTCATTGGAAGAAATTTCTAGGTTGGTTTGGGAGAGGATTGGCTGTACTGATGTAATAAGCACACACTGAAACACACCTTAGAGTGTGAAGGAGAGAAATTTTATGTTGCTGTTATTCTGCTTTGCTCTATACAAGCAATGAGTATAACACAGTGTTTCATGGCGTTTGCTTTTGTAGTGGTTCATTCTCCTCCCTGCATGCCTGTCTGGAAGCAGAACAAGCATGGATAGCAGCTCAGGGGCTGGTTGTTTAGCAGCAGCTCACTGATGGGAGGTACCAGCACAGAGCCATCCCTGAGCACTCCTCCCTGTGCTGCTGTTCAGGGCTGCTGAGCTCTGCTGACAGGGTGCAGGAGTACAGGAGTTCATCTCCTGGTGTACTGGCACAGCAGCACCCTGCATTGCTGCATCACCTTTGCAGGGCTGTAAATAAATAAATTATAAATTATAGGTTATAAATACACTTCAGGAGGAGATCACTGCTTAGCCTTCTCTTCTCGCTCTTTCAAAAAGACATTTTCACTTTCCTGTGTTACAGAGAAGGTGCTGACTCAGTGTTGTACTGTACATTTAAAGATTCCAAAAACCCAATGTGCTGTCATGTGTCTTTCATCTGCAGTGCTGTGGGTTTTGCCATTCAAATGTGAAGATTTGATAACCAGTGAATTTACATTTCTGGCAATTTACAAGCTTTGCGCTTCTCCTTTGTTTTAAAAGTGAAATACTTGGAGTTTCCTGGGGAAAGTAGATATTTCTGACCTTTGAAGAAAACACAGAAAAGCTTATATCCAGTATAGTATTATTTATATTAAATTTTAATGCTATACTTGATTTTAGTGTTTCCTTTTCTCTTAGGGTTGTATTTTCACCTATTGATGTAATGAAGCCATTAGAAAGTTTACATTGGAATAGCAATTAATAAAAATTATTTTAAATATTAGCATATAAAAAAGCTATCTGCCACTTACTTGGGGAGAAGTAACAATTGGGAGAAGTAACAATTAAAGAATTAATATGATGACTAGATAGCACTTGTGCTCTTCAAAGTTTTAAATACCGTATGAGCAAATTTTTAAAAGTGACAATTGGTTTCAATAGCTGATGTACCCTCAATATATTTAGAATTCTAAGCAACTAAGGTGATTTCTGCCTTCACAAGTTGTGTAGAGTGTTTGCACGTTTTGTGTTGCAGGTAGTCTGGACACGCTCTGGCTCAGACTAAAATATGAAAAAATTAGCAGATGATGCTATTTTGCAGTTATTTTTACTCCCATTTTGCAATTTTTTAAAATCAGATATTTGTCAGTATAATTTACCTTGTTTGCTTTAATAATCATAGTTATATATTGTTGCTCGATTGCAATGATGATAATATATATATAATATATAATATTATTTTCTGAATTTTACAGAGATTCAGACTAAAGCATATGATCAATAAACATCTAATAAAGTAAACATAGTGAAAACAGAACAGAAGTGAAAACAGAACAGAAAAAAAACCCAACCAAACCAAAAGCCCTTTCTCAATCTAAAATTGAAAAAAACCTCAGTTCAGCTTCTCTCCATTTTCTAAATAAAATCAATGCATGCAGATGAAGTAGTGTATCCTTTTCTATTAAAGGTCTCATTCTGGAAATGGGTGTTTAAGGGTCACTGAGCTCTACTTTCTAATGCTATCAGAATATTCTGCTGAAAGGAAAAAAAAAACCCAAACCCTTAAAGGATTGTTGAAGGAGATCTACATTCTTTCTGTTAAATTTAATTAGAGATTTAGGATATGTTTATTCAAGTTTTACCCACTGACCTTCATGACTGATAAATTTGCAAACAAGCATTATGTGTACAAGGTAACTGCTTTTGTCTCTGTTAAGCCTGCTGAACAGAAAGGCAGTTATGTTTAAATCATTAGGATGTCTATGCATATATTCTTCAGTGTTGTTTGCCAGCATTTTCACTGATCCTACAACATCAGTAAAAGGCTGTGTAAGCTCACAATATCTTGTTACAGTCTATGTTTACTGTGTGTTACAAACAATTTTCATGCTGCTTCTTCTGTGGTAAAATTGGGATGTTGTCATCCTACTCAGAAAAAACTGGGTGCCCTAGGGGCACTGAATTACAGATTGGTGTTCATTCACATTGTTCTGTATATCAATTAATTCTAATTTAAGCATAAAACCTGCTAACAAAAACTTGCCTTTTAATTAAGAAGTAACAGAAGGCCCAGGTTAAATAGTGGGTCATTGCTAAGTCTGAGCAATAGGATAGTATTTGTGGGGTTTTTTTGGACTTTTTCAATTCCTTTTTGTTTCCAAGGGTCCTTGCTCTTCTCGTAGAGTTACCAGAGTCTCATGGCAGTAGCAGCTCCTGTGGAGCACCAGCTGGGGCTCCTCACAGCCTCCCCTGCTGGCTTTTTTCTGATACCTTCTTGGCACCAGAACTGGCTGAAACCACACTGTTCTTGGGACACTCTCCTTGAGTCAAGCTGTTCTAACACCTGGTGTCAGTATGTGGAAGAAAAGCAAAAGAAAACAGAAATTGTGGGTGTGGAGAAACAAGAAGGCAGTCATTACACTGAGCACTGTGTCAGCTTGCTGCTTTGTTGCTGCTGTACTTGCAGCAGAACAGAAGCTCAATATGCTTATTGATGTCTCTCAAGGACTACAAATCCCTGTCTTCCGTGTCTGTTGTTTAATTCTTAATCATTTGTAATAAAATATTCAGCAATCTGGTCCATGGAACAATACTTAGATGATCTGTTTTCTCTACAGCAGAAAACTAACCCAATCCAAAACCTCATCATATGCAGATATTGCAGTTACATAGCTCACTGAATTCTTCAGCAGATTTTTCCATTTGTTTCCTACTGATATGACCAGTATTATATTGGATTTTAATCCAGCTTGTGAAAAACCATTTGATAAATAAATGTGTTATCTAGGAAAATGAGCATCATTTTATCAAAACTTTTATCAGCGCTTTTATCAAAACCTAATAGGTATGGACCTCCTAATAAAATAGCTATAAGGCAGGGAAAGAAAAGACTGCTGTGGAGATGCAGTTTGATTAAAATGTTTTGGTAAAGAATCCTTAATTATTTTAAAGAAAGCCACAGTGGGGTCTTTTCTCCTGCGCTGATAAGAAACTGAAAAGTTTTCATATTGCATTCAAATGTGTGATGTGAAATGAATTAGTTATTAGCTATATCTCCTTGGGGCATGTGCACTATAAATAGCTTTTCCAAGTCTGTGGCTTTATTCTGCTCTGCACTGTATTCAAGACCAGAGAGACCAGAGTAAAATGCCTCCATTCAGCTGCAGTCTGAAGCAGTGCAGATAATGCAGTTTTGGATTTTGCAGATCAAGGTTTATTTATTTTTGTGGTACACAAGAAATAGAGGACTCCTTTCATTCAGTAACCCCTCATTTTTTAGAGTCCCAGGCAAAACAAAACACCTGTTGTTTCTATTACATCTGATTGTTGCCAATCACAACAAGGGGGGATCTAGGTTTAATTTTTGGGTAAGTTCTATAATAGCATTGGTTAGGGTGCAAAAGGGCTTTTTACTTAGGTCTGTGAAAAGCCCTTCCTGGGAAGCCAGGTATCATCTGTATTGGCTTTAAGTTTTGCCATAGTAGCAAGTACAAATGAACTGGGGCCATAAATTAGTTCACAGCTTTGGACTTTAAAAAGCAGTCTGATTTTAAACCCAGAAGCCTGTGCTCTTCTTTGTGCTACATGAATTCTGGCACATTGTTCATCTAGGGTTTTCTTTAGTAAGAAGTAAGGCCACTGTCCTTGCTTAAAACCTACCCCACTTTTACCTTAACAAACCCAATAGTCTGCCCAGGACAGCTCCTTGCAGTTACCAGAATCTGAGGGTGTTAAAATTGCCATGAGCTTAGTTCTCTACCTTTTCATTCAAAATCCACAGAAATCCAGATTATACCCTATGTGTTACTCTTTCACCACTCCAGATGGGAAAGGGATCACTGTAAGGAAACTCCATGTTGATGTTTATAAAAGCTATAGCTACTTTTTCAATGCTGGAAATTACAATTTGAACAAAAATGCTTTTCACCATGTTTTGAGCATTTCCTTGAATTTTTTAGGTCTTCCAGGACTATTCATAGTTGTGTTAGTGTAGACTCACCAATGAAGGGTTCTGTGGCAGCCTCTGCCATGGCAGCCAGGCTGCTCATACTGCCCTTGGAGTTGTGAACATCTGGTGAAGGGTCTGAGTGTGTACAGCAGCAGCAGCAGCCTTCTCTTTTGGGTAGCAGTGACTTTCACATGAGGTACTGTGAGAGGAGTTTGAGAGTCAGTTGTGCAGGGAGACATCCCCAAAAGATTCACCTGCTGACCTGTGGCTTTCAGTATTGCAAGGTCCTCAGTAATGTATAATTTATTAGTCCTCTTTGATGTGTACACAGTTAATGGGTCAGTGCTAGCTGTTTAAACCTCAAAAATATGGGAATGCCTGTACCATATGACACATAGAGGTTTCTAAAAACATGTGATGAAGCTTCTGATTTGAAACACAGGGTCACAGAATGCTTTAGTATGCAAGTCATAAGTTCCTTGGCTTAAAGTCACCCAGTTCTGACTTAATTCTGGTTGATGTGGACTCAGACTCTGAGTGAATCTGTGGAGCATCCTGAGCTATAGATGGTTCAGATTCTCTGTGAATTCCTGAACCTTTGCTGAGCTGTCTGGGGAGATGACTTGAGACTGTCCACCTTGTTTGCTAATGCTATAGGAGAGGGGAAGAAAATGGCAGAGAGTGAAGTGAATACTCTGCCTGTGATGAGGCACCTTGGAAACTGAGAGCCTTCAGTTTCAGGCTTAAACCAGGGGAGTTTGAAGGCACTGGTTCTAATTTAGCCTTCTACCAGGTGAGAGGCAAAGCTTACCTGGGACTTTGAGCATCCCTGGGGTCAGCTTAGACCCCAGCCTGGTAGTGATGGACAATCTGCCAACAGGATCTGTGCTACGACCACAGCAGGTCTAATATCCTGTATCAAATGCTCCCCCAACCATTTCACACCAATTGCAGTCATCTGTCATGCTCTGTGTCCCTGGCCTCACTGGAGTGTGGCACTTTGTGGCATTACAATATTTTTCCATCTTGGTACCTTGAAGTTCAAATTACTACCATGCAGCCAGGGCCCAAGAACTGAGTCAGGAAGAAAATAAAAAAGGTGAAGGATGGCCTTTGAGTAAGTAGCTGCAGTGTAGGGAGGTAAGCAAGTGTGCTGAGCTGCTCCTCTTGTTACATTATTGAGCAACATACTTGTTTATTTATTCAATAAAATGGTACAAGGCAAAGCATGATATTGTTTTACAGTAGCTGCAAATTTTCTACTGAAGTGAAAAGTAGTAAATACATGTTTAAAATATATTAAATATTTTCATATATTATGGTATATTTTAACTTTATTGAATGATCTCACATGCTCCCTTGGAGGGATATATCATAAATACAATTATTATCCTTTATGCCAAAATGACATTGACATTGGTTGATATTCTCATGAATAGCATAGCTCCAGTGAAGGAAAAGGACAGACCTGATACCTTCTGCTTAAGTTGTCAAGGTTGGCTGAATTCTCAGTTAATTTAAAACCCTACTTTATGGCCTCTATTACACAGGTTTCTGCTCCCTCCTTGAAATCTCTCTTCTGGGGTGACGAATGTAACCATAAATGTTGCATTTTGTTGAGGTTTTTTTGTTGAGGTTTTTTCTGCTTTATTCTATGTGGTTTTGGTTTTGTTCTTTTTAAAGCAGAAATTGTATTGCTTCATAGGCTTTTAGGGAGGTCTTTGTACTTCTTTCTGCTTGTAATGTAGGTCTCCAGAGCTGGATATAAAAGCAGAAGATTCAATTTTAAAATGCAAGGGGAGTCCTCATTTTCTGTGCCTGGCAAACTTTCTCTTTTATCCCTCAGCCAACTTCTATCCAGTCCACTGGTTCTCCTCCTCTGTGTCATGCTTGCTAACTTTCACAGATTAATTTTTTATGAGAGGTACTATTAAAATGACTTTGGAGAATCACATAAATTATCTCTGCAGCTTTCACTTGCTCTTTGTTGTTGTGTAGAATTTACTAATATTTCTCCAATGCAGCCTGTAGTTTCTAAATCAACTCTGCGTGTTTTTCTAATTTGTGCATTAAGTAATTTCAACTTGATTTTTTAATGAAGTAAAATATTAAGTATCTTATGCAAACTTTAATCCTGGGGGAAGAGAAGCAGAGAAAGTGTGTCAGTTTTGCTTTCTTGTTTACACAGCAACCAAGTCTTCATGAAGGAAGCTCAGCTGAGCCCTGCCTGCCAGGAGCAGCCCTGGTAGCTCCTGTGTCATTAAGGTGCCTCTCTGAGGTGCAATTCTTTCTCTTTGTTCCTTCAAAATACAGGGCAGTAGGAAATGCTGCCCTTTGTTGGAAGAGAAAATTGCTGCTGTCCTTCCTTGGGTTTGTTCCTGCCAGGAAAACAGACAGAGCTTCTCTTTGCATTTGTACAGATCTGTCCTTGAGTGCTCAAATCTGAGCAGGAATTTATACAGGAGGAACATTTTGATCTGGCAAACATGAAGATGAAGGCTTATGGGGGGTCTGGAGGGCTGCTGTAAGCAGCCTCCTCTGTCCTAAACTTGGAAAAGATTAACTGCTGTGGTCTGTGAGATGACTTTTTTATTTGGGACAAAAATGATGAGTGTTCTTTCTATTTCTAAGGGTGGGTGAAAATGATGTTGTTTTATATATTTATATATTTGTACTGGGGAAAGCCATGCCTACAAACCTAAGATGTGAGTTAGCCATCTAATTGGTTCTGCAAAACAGAACATGTTTTCATATCTAGAGGTCTTCTATAAAGTTGGATCTCCTAGATAATTTTCATGTTTATTATTCTTCTAGTAAAATATTAGTTGCTCTTCATTGTTGTGAGTGAATCAATTCTGCTTCATTGCTATTTCATTTACAGGATTAGATGTTATGTTTAGGAGTGGTGATTTAGGGCCAAATTCACCATATGAATTTTTATTTTCTATGAAGCTTAAAATTTCCTTGCTGTTCACTTTTGAGGTGCCAAACTGAACACAAACCAAACCTCTGTTAGTTTTCTAATGTAGCTCAAAAGCACCATAGTTGATTTAAGGGGTTTCCAGCATTTATGATTGGTAGGTAGTAGTGCATGTATAGGTATGAAGGTTAATTAAATCAAGAGGTGAAGTTTGTAGAACAGGGAACGCTTCATTAGGCCCTGTGTGAAGTAACATGTACAATCTGTTCACAATACCCCAAGTGCCATTCACTGAGACAGTGTAATTACAGCTTACACACAGTTTCATTAGTTTGTGTTTCTTCTGCTGTGGTTGACATGTATGTTGTCTTCACTGAAACCCTGGGATAGAGGAGGGACTGCTCGCTGGTGGGCATCTGAGCATGCTGACATTCAGCAAATCATTTTTCCTTTGGGTTCTAAAATGTCTTATCCCAGATGTAATTAAGCTTGTAATTCATCAACTGACACATTTTTATTTCTCAGACTCCAGATCTAGCTAAAGACTTGTTCAATGGCTCTTCTTGTATGGCTTTTTTCTTACTTTGTTCTTGTTGTTGTTGTTGGGGTTTTTTTTGCTTTAAACAGGGAGAAACAACAATTCTCTTTCCCCACTGCTAGTAGGTTGTTTTTTGTCTGGGCACTTTTTAAATTAAAGTTCATTCATTTTTATTGCAGAGCAGGATATAATGACAACCTGAAGATGCAGTTTTTAATACACACCTCTCTTTAATGTGCATAGTGTTTAGGCAAGTATAATATCCAGGTAGCTGTGAAGCTATGGGGGCTTCAGTGAAAGTTTAACCATGTAGATTCCCAAGAGTTTCTTTTAATAACAATTTATGCTACTGAGCACTGTGAATGCACTTAAATAGACTGAAGTGTTATCACAAGTTCAGGCAAATTATGCATTTAGTTGATTCCCAGAGAAGGAGAATTGAAGCTGCAGTTATGATCTCTGAAAGTCAGAGGCAGGATGCATACATAAAAATCTTGGAAATACGTGAACATAGCTTAATATTACCCTTGAGATAAATCCCACAGTCCTATTCAGGTGAGAGAAATTGGGGAAGCACTTGGAGACTCAGGTCTGGAGACAGAAAAGCAATATTAATGAGGGTAATAAAGAGACTACCAAGGAGGGATGAATGATGAGCTTTATTGCAAATCTTATCTGTACATAATTTCTTGATATTAAAAAAACCTGCATAAATGTTCTTCTTCAAATTTGCTAGACTAATGTGAGAAGAGAATACAGCATGGATATAGCAGAGGTAATAGTAAACCCAACCTTCTGTTGTGCTCTTGTTGTCCTACTAATACGTTTAAATATATTTTAAAAATTTATGTTTAGAACTACTATATTAAGACAATACATGTTGCATCCATGCCATGTGGTGTCCCAGCTCTGCCAAGCCATGGCAGCTGCCAGGGTGGTTGTGATCTGTCATCAGTTCTCTGACTGCAGTCTGAAAACACTGAAAAGCTTAGGGCCTGTTCCAGAACTGTTTTACCCTTTGTTAACTATTATAATTTTTTGGTATCAAGTAAAGTAAATATTAAAATATTTCATAGAAATTGCCTGCCTAAATTTTCTTGTCCCAGGAATTGGTGTTCTGTTTTGAGATGACATCCTGAGATAGTGTATGAGTTCTTTAGGTTATTGATAGATTGTGTGTATCTCCTGCTTAAATGAGATCTAATATTGTATCATACATTTTGTGTAAGGCCATTCCACAAGAAAAGTTAGCACTAAAACATGTCTGAAATTTTACATGGACTTAATTAGATCCTAGCAGGATATAAATTACTGCATTGGCCTGGGCTGATGTACTTAGAAACCAGTGTCTGCCAAAATCACCCTAAATCATCTGACAGTGTTTCAGGAATAGCATGTTTTGGAGCAGAACTTCAACCTTTGTGCAGAAAATAAAGAATTATAGGAAAGCAGATGAGGGAACAAATGAACTAAAATGTCATCCATTTGCACCATGTAAGTCCAAAATGGGTCTCAAGGCTGCTGCAAACCATGAGCTGTGGCAGAAACACTGTGAGGTGAGCAAAGGAGTGTGCCAGCTCTGGCTTTAGGCATGGTGAATTTATGCCCTTGGGGTCTGTCAACAACTTGAGCTTTAGGATGATGCATAGAAGCTTGTAAAATAGATGTACTTTTTAGTATTCTGCCTTCCAAAGGAAGGACTGCGTTGATTTGCGGCTTTTATTTCGACAAGTAGAACATACATCATGACTAGAACATACATCCTGACAACACACTTAATTGTGTGTTCTCAAAACAAAAAGCCTAATGTTATTTATTCACTTCAGTGCCACAGGAGTGTATGATGCCTTATAGGTGATTAAAATGAACATGCCATCAGAAGTTTGTAACTTACACAGTGCACAGCAAGGGGTAAAAAAAAAAAGCAGATAAATAAAGGAAGCATCAGGGTTACAGTGGCGAGAGCTCATGAAAATGCTTTCATATACCAATAAAAGCTTTCACTTACGCCTCACATACGTTTCCTCACTGCATGTTGCCTCTGTGTCTTGCTGGTTTTTTGATTTTTGGTTTTGTTAATGTATTCTACTCATAGATTTTGGTCCTGGTACTGTTTCTCTTGAAGTCCCTGGAAGAACTCCTAGTGATTTAAACAGTGCTGGATCAATCTCAGTAAGCAGAGACTGTAGGGATGGGTTAATGAAGAAGCTTGCACTTCAGACTTCTTTTAAAAGCAAGCGTTTTGTGAGAATGGATAATGAAGTACCTGTAATTTTTGTTGTGCATGTAGTAAGTGTAATATTACATACAAAAATAATGCATTCTTCCTCATAACTACACAAATACAAAATTGAAAGATTTGCTGTTCTTCCCTTGTTACTATCCTGTTCTAAGTGGATGTTTACTTTTTCTGTTTACAGAAAAATATTTACTTTTCCACAGTGTTGACGTGATTGTTGTAAAGATATGGAATTGTTTTGGGTTTGTGGTTCTTTTTTTTTTATTTTTCTTGATATAACTTTCTCTTTAATATGCCTGTCAGTTAGTAAAATTTTGTCATAAGTTATTTTCATTTATTGTCATTACTGTCATAATTTTTTTGTGGATAAGTGCATGAGTGTACATATATCACTTGAATCCTATTGATCTCCTTGTTTCCGTGATACTTTGTAGCAGTTTCCTAGATCCTTTGTGAAGAACACTGTTATTATTCAGCTTATGTATGTTTTTTTAATCTAGTGAGGTTTTCCTTGCATCATAAGGAATTTTGCAGTCATTATGTTTCAAATTGTTGTTTTACCATATCTATAATGTCTCCAGTTTTATGCTTCTTGCTTGTGTCTCACCTATCTACATTTATCCTTCTTTTTCTGCCATATTGTTCAGTAATGTTATAATTTCTTCTGAGTTTACAATAATGTTTCTGCACTCTAAAGCGATCTCATCATCTTGATGTGAACTTTCCTTTAAAGCTGTGTGCTAGCCTTGCCAGAGCACATTCTCAAATGCAGAGGGCAAACAGGATCCATGAACATTACAAGCTGTAAAATGTGGGGAGAGGAGCTGTCTTTGACACCAGTGTCTTAGTAGCAAGTGGCAGAGTCTGCCTTGTAAAGTGGACTTGTGTTTTAATCTGTCCATGAAGCAGAGACATGGAAGTGGAAGTGGACCTGTTTGTCTCTCTACAGAAATGCCATAATTTTCTGCTAAGTGTATTTGAGGGAGATCTTTCTTAACCATTTGGACATGTAAATACACAGACATGCAACTCGGCTGCAGAAATATCTGACTCTCTTTTTTGGCCCCATGCAGAGATCCTTCCAAAATATGTCACTGCTGATTTTGTTAGTGGTATATACCTAAGAAACACCAAACAATACAAAATATTCAGTGTATCAAATAGAAACAGATATGTTATAGAATATAATGAAATTTATTCACCTGTTAATGTGAGTGCTGCACATGTTTGATAGGTATAACTATTATTAAACAGCTTGCCCATGTGTTGCCAAATAGTGGATTAAATTCTACTAAGTCTGTTTAAGTATCTCCTTGCTCATGAATATGACATTTCATGTATTTACACCTTTCCAACTGACTTAAAATGTCAAAAAGATGTATTTTTGTAATATAAGTGCCTCAATTCTTTTTGACATTATTTTCTGTAGCTCGTTTCATATGCATATCTTTCTTTTATGTTACCATCATGATGGTATTAATTTGGATGTGCAAATTAGCTCTTCATGATGTTGTCATGTCAGCATCTGGATTCAAGATGTGCTGTTTCATAAGCATTGCATCCTATTGCATTTCATCAGAGTCCCCTCTTCTAATCTAATTATTCATAAGGAACCTTGGGGATTGTGCTAATGGGCATCTGAAGCTATAAAGAGTAATGAAAGTGGTTGTGTTACTGCTATGCAATTAAGTGTATACAGAATACCATTCATATAATTAAATTCAGATTTTTTACCCCTCTTTTTCTCCTTTATAGTACATCAATTATTTCTCTGAAGTTAAAATAATACCAGTGGAGTTTAAGAGCTTTTTATGAGAATTGAAGCATTTATAGTGACAAAAGTTGATTTTTGGCTTTTATAATGAGAAGCTTCAGCAAATAAGGAGATAGTTTTATGAATTTTTTATGTTTTTTTCATGTTTTATGTGAAAAGGTGGAGGGTGTTTGTGATTGAGGCGGAATTTGAACTGCTGGGAAAGCAAGGTGCATGTCTGGGGGTGTGTGAATTCTGTTTCCCATTTAATATGCTGTCCATTGGTTTGATTGGATACAATACACATTATGCTGCTGCTGCTGGTAATGTGCATCAGCAGTCATTGCAATTTGTAAGTTCAGCCTGACCTTTGGTCCGGGTTCAGTTTTCTGTCTCTGTTCATTTGGATTAAGTGTTTTGATGAATGAAGATAAAGTATTTAGATCAACTAGTCAATATGTTTTCTACTGATAATTCCATATTAATAAGTGCTGATGGTTAGTATCTTTAAGGTCTACTGACAATCTGATTGAAATCAATGGCAGTTTTGCCTCATTTAGTTCAATGGGAGCAAGAATGAGTCTTTAACCAGCAGAAAATTATAAACACCAGTCTCTGTTCATGTGTCATTCACTATGAACAAGAGTTTTTTATGGCGCTGTCAAGCTGAAAAAAAAATCTTTTCTTTTTTGATAACAAAGCTGCATTTAGCTGAAGTAATCCCTAGGTAGCCTGTTAGAGGTGTTCTAGCTTTGTTATTCCCAAACAATAGGGAATGTGGCCTCTTGCTGCTTCCACTTAAGTAAGTAGTTGCTGCTGCTCAAAATAGCTTGAGACTGCTGTGCAGCTAAAATTCTGCTGCAGACATCCTGCATTAACCTAGTTATCTTGAATTTTCTTGTGAAATTCAGACTTACTTTAATTCTGCAGAGCACATGGTATTCAATAGCTTGTGCAGTTGCTTTTTCCAGGACATCAGTGACAGCCATGATGTTCCATGTCAGTGAAGAGGCCCAAGCATCATGACAGCATCTTCCATCCTCTTTCTTATCTTTGATTATCCACAGCTGATTGGCGTCTCATCCTGTTCTGAACTGCCTTAACCATAAAAATCCCACTAGCATTTTAAAATTGCTCATCTGCCAGGTAACCTACTACAAAACTGAGAGTTAGCTTCATAAAACAACTCTTCCAGGGCATCCTTTCAGTTTCTCCCCAAGTACCCACCGAGAGAAATGAGCTGTGAAGTTTGAATGAGAGTTTAATAGGTCCAGTCCTGTCTGACCAAATGACACTGTGGCTGAGGGGGACTGAGAGCTTCTCTCTAATCATTGCTGTAAAAGCAAAAGGAAAAAAGAAAGAGAGGTAAAGAGCACAGAAAGCCTGATCTCTTGGCTAGATTTTCAGGTTGCTTAGGGCTTTAAAGGTCAAATGCAACGCCTTAGGTTAGTGAGAAGACAATTATGAGAAGACAACCTTTAGAGCACAGGAAGGGCACACTTCTGGCATTACTCAGCAAGTGTCTGCACTCTCCATTAGTTCATGCTTTCATACATTCTTGAAGTATGGCTGTGTATTTGTGGGTCATTAATCTGCCCTTACAAAGACAAATAAGTTTTGCCTCCAAGAGAATGGTTATATATCTTAACTTCCTGTACAAAATACTCATGGTGCTTGCTCATCAGAGATCTGCAAAGTCAGGTTAAGGCTGCCAGATTTTTCTACCATGATTAAAAACTCTGATAAAATATCTGGTGAATTTTCTGGCCATTTTCTGCAGTTGGTCATTGCTCTTGAATGAAACTCAGTATTACTTTCACACACCTTCTGAGCATGTTCTCTGAGATAAATGGCATGTCTGAAAATCAGTCAATGAGAAAAGAAACCCTCAGTCCATTCAAATAACGTTTTTTATTTATTTGTGTTTTTTTTTTCCTTTTTATTGTACTGTGGTAAATTTTAAATTTTTATATTTTTGTCTGGTAATTTATGTTTTTCCACATTATTTTGGCTTCCTTTTATCTGAATTATAGGCCAAAATCCTTAATTCTCAACTCTAATGTATTAAATAGGGACTAGTTGAAATAGCATTTTCGCTGGGTATTGGTTGCTTTCTTCTCTCCCTATTGCTTTTGCATATTTGTGTCTTCCTGTCTAGTATGTACATATCTTTAATCATCCAAGTAATCTTGGTTAATGGACTGTATTTCTGGATGTTTACCTCTCTCTTTGAATCTGGCATGGGGTTAGTCATTGCTTTGTTAGGCTTGACTTCAAATAATATTTTGTTCTAGCACTTTATATACAGATTATTATCCTAATGATCCTTAAGTTTAATTTTGTGCAAATCAGAGGGGGGTGGGCTGCTGCCTGTTTTTCACTGTCAAATCAGATTGTGTCTCCTTTCAAAGCAGATTTCCACATACAAGTTCAAATCCCATAGATAAAGAATATGCTCATTTACAAAGATTGTAATTGATTTTTGGCCCTGTTTTTAATACTTTGCACTGTAAATGACATCCCAGTGGACAATAATCATCATACAGATGTTTGAAAGCTCCTTCCTGCAGAGTATGCTAATTGAAGTCCATAAAGTGTCATCAGGCTGCACATTGTTTCTAATCAGTACAAGGCACTTTCTCTAAGCTTTGTCTAGTTTTGCTGGCCTCTTTCCTTCATTATTTTACCAGCTAGCAAGTAAATCTTGTCAGTTACTAAGAAAAAAAATCCAGAGTTGGAAATTTTTTTGTGTGCTTCAGAGTGTCTTGCTTTCCTTTACCAGAAAAATACAGATTTTAGTGTGGTTTGATTCTGACTTTCTGAAGCTATCAGTAAGCTTTTAGCTCCAACAGGCCAGGTACCACTCTGACATCTTTTGAAAGACTCTTTATCTCACATCATCAGGAGAAACATTAGTATGACAATAAATTTCTTTTCTCATAATAGGGCATTTATGATAATGATTGTCATTTGTCTAGTTTCTGAAAATGGAATATTTTAGTGACTGCTTGATGGTTGGATGTTTATTGCAGACAGTTTCTCAGGGTATACAATCAGCAGTGCAATGGAAGTGGCAGATAAAAGGGTCGGTCTCTTTTATTGAAAGGAGCTCCAAATTATGTGCAAAATTGCTGGAAAAAGAAGCTTTGCTGCCTGTTTCAGCTTCCCTGTGTGAGTGTACTTGGGTACAGGTCAGGTTCTGCAGTTCTTTTAGGGAGTGTTGGATTGTGCTTTTAAAACTCTGGTGAGTACTTCCCTCTGCTAGGTTAATTTAGCCTAAAGTAGTGTCCCTGTATTTCCTCATGTGTTTCTGCAAGGATTTTTTGCATCAAGTAATCTGGGAGTTTATAGGGCTTAAAAAGAGAGATAGATTTATAGAATTTTCCGGCCCTGGCTGCTTTCTTCAGGCCTCCATTCTAAGCATGGAGGAATGAAACAATAGCTGGTTCTCTTCATAAGACTCTGAGTCAGGACCCATTCTTTTTGGGGTTTTTTAAGGTAAAATATATAATTTTCCTTTGCAAGCAGTGAACACCTTTTCTGAATATTCAGGAAGCACATTCAAAATTTGGTATGCTACATTATTTAAACATTTTCCTGTTGATTTCAACTGAAGTTCACTCATAATATAAAGATTGAGGAGGTTCAAAAACACTCTCATGGACAGCTGGCATACAATAATTTGTTGTTTATTTTGAGGCATCAGAATAAACAGAAGATTTAGGAGGCTGACTTGATTCTCTCTGAATGACAGAATCCTGAGGAAATAATTTACTTTCTTCCAATCTTTGTTTTTTATCTGAGAATGATAATGTGATACATCTCTTTCTTCATGTCTAGGTTCTTTTTAGTGTTTGGGGGAAAAATGTACATGACAGCTGTGATCTAGAGAAGACTACAGTGAAAAATTAAAATAGAATGCACTACTTGGAAGGGATCTGCAATGACCATGTAGTCCAACTGCCTGACTGATTCAGGCTGACCAAAAGTTAGACAATGTTGTTGAGGGCATTGCCTCTTAAACACTGACAGGCTTGGGGCATCTACCACCTCTCTGGGAACCCTGTTCTGATATTTGCCCACCTTCTCAGTCAAGAAATTTTCCCTGTTGTCCAGTCTGAGCCTGCCCTGTTGCAGCTTTGATCCATTTCCACGTGGCCTGTCACAGGATACCAGGGAGAGATCAGCACTTCTCTGATCAGGAAGCTGCAGAGAGCACCGAGGTCACCACTCAGCCTCCTTTTCTCCAAACCAGGCAAGCCCTGAGTCCTCAGTCACCCCTCACAGGACATTCCTTCCAGCCCTGTCACCAGCTTTGTTACCCTCCTCTGGATGCATTCAGAGACCTGAACATCCTTCTTGAATTGTGGGGCCCAGCACAGCACAGAGCACTCAGGTGAGGCCACCCCAGGGCTGAGCACAGCAGGACAGTGCCCTGTGTTACCCAGCAGGACAGTGACCTGTTGTGTTACCAGCAGGACAGTGACCTGTGTTACCCAGCAGGACAGTGACCTGTGTTACCCAGCAGGACAGTGACCTGTGTTACACAGCAGGACAGTGACCAGTTTTACCCAGCAGGACAGTGACCTGTGTTACCCAGCAGGACAGTGACCTGTTTTGCCTGGCTGGTTGTGCTGTGTTTGATGCACCCCAGGGTGGGGTTTGCCCCAGGGCCACTGCTGGCTCACACTGAGATGCTGTTGGCCAGCAGCACCCCCAGACCCTTCCTGCAGGGTAGCTCTCCAGCTGCTCCTCTCCCCTTTTATTGCTGTGCCTGGTGTTACTCTGTCCTTCGTACAGAATCTGACATTTTGACTTTTGAAATTCCATCCCATTCATCATAGAGCAATGCTCCAATCTATCTAGATCCCTCTGCAAGGCCGATTACAGAAATCCTCCTTATTGTTTGTGCTGGAAATTGTACTTAATCCCCACAATCTACTCAATATGGTACTGCATTATAGTAGACTTTCCAGTTAGTGCAGAACATGTGTAGAGGCAAACCTCTTTCTCCAAAGAATTAGTTGTTAATTATGTAAGTGCATAGGAGGCTCTCAAACAAAAAAACCTGGGTATTTGATCTAAGGTGGTATTCCCAGAAAGTACAGTGATGTACCGAAGTAAAAAGAGGAGTTTTTGTTACTTATAAATATTGCATCACTAAAGGATAGCAATGTAAAATAAAAACATTGTTGTAGACAACCAGCTTCTTCCAGGGTTAGGAAATGATGCCAGGGTCTGCATCTGTCCTCTTCACTGCGGTGTGAGGCCTGATGGCAGCTGTGAGCTGGTGCAGGCATGGATAAGATAATGTCTCTCTCCACTCAACTAGGCTCTGGCAAATTTACCAGCATCTACTCTGTGGTTCTGACTGGGGTAATAATACTTTTCCCTTATCACGGTCCTTTGAGCAACTAACCAGCGTGTTTCTCCTCTCTTTTGCCTTGGAGAAACCTGTCAACACCTTTTCTCTTCATTCTGCATTTAATGGATGTGTCAACATTGCTTAATGGAGGATGGTGAAAAGGTATGTTTTGTTGTTAGCTCTGAACAGGCAGTGAGTCCTGACAGCAGTGATGTCTGGGGCACAGCCTCGTGCTGCTGTTCCATTGGCTCTGATGCCTCTTCAGTCAGATCAAGCTCAGATATTCCTCTGCAGTGTTCCTCTGCAGTGCACAAATACTCCCTCATGCAAACAATTCAGAAGCATCTCAACTACATATCCATAATTTATAATTATAGTGAGACTAAAATAGACTTGAGGCTTCAGTTGGCCTCATGTCTCAGAGCTGCTGTGTTGCAGCAGAGGCTGCTCTGCCTTGAGAGCACAGCAATAATTACTGTGGACTGCATTTTAACAGCCAGTGATGATTGCAAGGCACAGCTTCAAGGATATTGGGGGAGTTTGGAAGCCTTGTGCTTCTATCAAGGGCTTAGGTGTCTAAATGTTATCTGTGTGGGCTGCAAATTAGCATTCTCAAGCAGTATGGCTTCAGGAGGCATGGCCTTGGGGAAGGTGCCTGCAGATTTGTGAGCCACCACCATTTGCTTTGAAGCCCCCCTGGTTTGGGGAGCCTCCTAAGGAAATTCCTCCAGGTCTGTTTTTGTACAGGAGACAGAAACTTGATTAGTGATGTTTATTTTTCCAGCTGATTTTGGTTTTGACTTTTCAGTTTTAGCGATAGGATGAAAAACATTTTGCATTT
Organism: Molothrus aeneus; assembly: GCF_037042795.1. Taxonomy (NCBI): domain Eukaryota; kingdom Metazoa; phylum Chordata; class Aves; order Passeriformes; family Icteridae; genus Molothrus; species Molothrus aeneus. The sequence goes on along the minus strand of NC_089649.1, from coordinate 61,650,959 downwards.
AACCTTTTGATGAAGAAGGACTGATTTTGCTTAGTGTTAAAACATAGGTTTGAAGCTTTGAAGTCTCTGTTCCATAGCTGTAAACACAGTGGGAATGGTCTGATTTCCCACTTGCAATATTGCATTATTAAACTGGAAAGAGCTTTTAGGGCTGTTTTACATAATGACTGGGTTCCCTGCATGCTGCTGCATTCAGAAATAAAATAAAAAAACCAGAAGCTGCCTGACCAGCAAATGGTTCCTGTTTTAGACATTGTCCATAGCATTTGTAATATTTGCTGCTCTAGTCCTGTTATGTAATTGATGTCCATTGGGAATATCCCAAAACAGGGATGTTTGTTTCCTGAGGCTGTTAACAGTGTTTGAAGTTTCTTTATCAGACACAGACTGGGGAAAGGTGAATTGATTTTTAGTGTCTTCTGCTCTTTAAGTAATTTTTTTAAGTGAGTAATTATAGAAATACAATGCATTTAAACTTGAGGGCAAATTTAACATTGGGTTTTCACACTGCAGCCGTCTGGAATTCAGTGTTTCAGGGCCAAGGGTTCATCTATTTCCTGACCTAATAGGGTGATTTAGCATGCTTTTAATTTAATTCATTTTAATTTAATTTTAATTTTAAGCATGTGAGCAATCCCATCTTTCCTCACATTTATTCAGTTGGATACATACATGTGTGTGTATAGATAGATAGATAGATGGATGGATGGATGACTTTGGCCTTTTATGAACTGAATCTTATGAAACAAGCTTTTAGACCAATCTAAAGTTATGTAAGACTTTTATTAGTATCATGTTCACATGCATATCAAACCTTAAAACAGTAGGGTGATAGTAAAGATGATTCAGTTATCCTGTTCATTTTAGACAAGCTTGGGAGCAGACTTTGGTCTTCCATCAGTAACAGCAACCCATATTAACACTGAAAAATCTGTTTTTTTTATCTTCTTGGGATCATCATGTAAACTTGCTGAAGAGATCTTCATGTAAACAAGAGCTACTTGCAGGATCTTTGAACTTGGCTTTAGTTTACACACTTAAACCAGCCACACAACCTGAATAATTCTGAGGTGACAAACACTGATTTCAAGGGATGCTTAGAATGAAGCTAATTTATTATGATATGCATGATCTTCATCAAAGAAGTATTAGGCATTCCCAGAAGTCCCAGAGTTATATGATCTTGTGACAGACCCAGAGGCAAATTCAGAGTTGTCAGCTGAATTGCCTTTGGAGCCTGCCAAGCAAACAGATGCTAATGTTAGATGAGTATCTACTTGGCTTGGCATGGAGCTCCCATGACAGGCAGCCAGCCCTGTGTGTGACCTTAGCTTGCTGGTCCACTGCTGGGAGTCACAGAGGAGATGTCTGTGATGTGTGAGCTAGAGCTGTCTTCTGCTCATGGTATTTGAATAGAGTTTATTTGGATGCTGTAGTTAGAGTCTCTGATGAGAAGATTTAAACACTGCCATCCACTCTCTTGGGTTACAATTGGGAAAGCAAATACAGTTTGTTTTCCTTGTGCTAGTTCTACAGCTCCAGAGCCCCTGTATGCTGGGAAACCCCAACCTCTGCCAGCTGCAGTAGGAAACCCTAATATAATCATGGCAGAGTGTGACTGTCACTGTGTGTGTGTGCCACACTGATTCCTATGAGCTGCACTCACCCACTAAGTGCATCTGCCTGGGCAAACTGGGTTTTGGGAGCCCTGGGACCAGCTGGCACAGAGAGGCCCATGGGGGTGACATTCTGCAGTTTCCAAACCATGGTGGCCATGTGTGTGCTGCTGTTGAGAAGTGGCCCTGCCTTGTGGCCTCTGAGCCATGCCAGAGTGGTATCTGGGGGAGAGCAATTTATTGCAGCCAAAAGCCTCTCAAGGTCCTGTCTCTATCAGTTTAGCAGTGTGAATCATAGCACTGCACAACCCAGGAACATCCTGGAGCTCTTCATTTGCTAGCACAGATAGAGCTGTTGTGTCTCTGCCTGCCTTGTCTCTGTGCTTAAAGACTCTGGCTCTAGTCCAGCTCCAGCCCTTCATGATTTTTAAGATTATATGCCCCTTGCTTCACCCAAAATCCTGCTCACTGGGCTTTTTCTCCCTGGGTGCATGCTGTTGTGAGGCTTTGTTTGTTGGGACTCCATCAGTATATTCATTTAGCAACATGCATACTCATTTGAGCTGAATATAGGAACATTTAAGTCTCTAGACAAGTGATTAAGGGCTTTATTAAATAGAAATGTTTTGCTAAGCCACAGCATGGATTATCTGTCCCTTAGTATGTGTATAATCAAAACTGGTTCTCTGATCTTGGATAAAAACTCTGGAGGATCTGTTTCATTTTTTTTCTTTTGTGTAAAATGGGAATGCTGACATTTCTTTGCTGACTTCCTTGGGTTGCTGTGGAGTTTAATGCCCAGAAAGTGCTTTGAACATGAGAACTGCTGTGACAGAATTACTGAGAGCTTTGCTTCTGGAATTTAATTGCTTAGTTGGGGGGGGAGGGGAGGAAGAGAAGTTCAGAACCAGCTGGCAGTGAAATTCTATTGAAGTTTTTATGTAATATATGGATATAACATTCATATAGAATCTGGTTATTGAGAATTGTGTTTTAAATTTTGGATGATTTTTCATTAGTCTTTGATATATTTGAAATTAATTATTCTTTAAAATTCTAAATATGGATGGGATTTTTTTTGTCTTTGTTTTAGAATAGGCTTTTAACAAAACTTGATGTTTTCTTATTGTAGATCATTGCAATTATTATGCACAAGCATAATCACTTCCGACAGTAAAAGCAGAATTAGTGTATATTAATAATTTGTGTGCTTCCCATTTTTGGCTTCTGTTTGCTCTGAGATGGAGGGTGAGGTTCAAGGTCTTTCTGTGCTCTCCATAAAGCCTGGTTGCCTAGCATTTTTAACACTTGGCAGCACCATTTCTAATCTGTGTGGAGCTGGCAGCCAGGCTGTGCAGCTCCTCAGTGGGAAGTAGCATGGAGCTGAGCCCCAGCTCCCAGCTCAGGCAGGCTTCCTTCTGTGGCTGCCAGTTTAAACCTCTCTCTGGAAATTGTAAATGCATGATGTGATGCCCATGGCAATTTTTTCTCTTTTGTCCTTCAGCATGGGTTGGTAAGAGGAGTGGACTGGCACATTTTCTAAATATGTGCATGTTTATCAAGCAGAGTGTTTCAAGCCTGTTACTGAGTCCTTTGCTTAGATGAGGGTCTCATCTGTCAGCAAAGAAAGAAAGATCTGGCTGCAATTTTGTTTTTCCTTTTTTTTTTTTTTTACCTCTCCCCCCTGCCCCTCCCCAAAATCTCCGAAGAGTAAATGACTAGCATGTGTTATACAGTGTAAGCTGTGAAGAAGATTTGAGGGAATGTGAAATTTAGAAGCTTTCTGTGCATATCTTTATGCTAAAATAGATACTGATCTGCAGTGTTTTCTTAGTTTTAAGCATTGCTTGTAAGAATAGATACAAGCAGAGTTACCAAACGGCTTTGATTTACTGCAAGCAAAAGGCTTTGTAGCCTTTTTTTTGGTCTTGTTCAGGCTGAACAGGATGGAGGGATTGCTGTTCCACTCTTTGGCATTCCCAGGGGCTGAGGTACCTGCTGGAAGCAGGGCTGGTGCTGGCCCTGTGTTGCCTGTTGGTGCTCAGGGAGGGCTGCAGGCTCCCAGCACAGAGAGGATGCTCAGGGACTGCAGGGGTGCAGTGTCTGCCACTGCTGGGGGCCCTAAATAGGCATTAAAAGGAATCCTGGGAAGCTTTTTATCAGTCCACTGCATGGTTCAGATTAGGAAGGCACAAAGCACTGCACCTGGTGACTTCAGCAAGGATAAAATTAATAATGTTAAAGGATAATATTAATAATGTTAATTAGCCATTCTGCCTTTGCAACCTTGCTGGTCTAAGCAGGTCACCTTGAAATTGAAGACACTGAAGTGCATGGAAGCTGCAGCCAAATTTTTGAGAAATGTGTCCTAATTTTCAGATATGCTACATCTGACAAATGTTCCTTGACCTTATTTACTACTTAAATGGTGGGAAACTTTGCATTTACCTCAGTGGGCAGAGGGTCAAATCTCTTGGGCCTCTTTTCCTGGAGGCCTTGTACTCTGCAGGCAGGAGATGGGTGCCAGAACCTCTGAAATAAGGGCTTTGAGCTTTTGAATGAGGAATACATATGTGGGAGGGTCAGTTTATGAAACACTGAATCTCAGTGACTTGTGTTCAGTATAAAGTGTTGTTTTAGCATAGAACACTGAACACAGATAATCTATTTTACATATTTGTCCTGTAAGCAGTTCTTTTCTACATTGACTGTGCTCTAATAGTTGATTTTTCTAATTTGAGAAATACAGCTAGAAATTAGCATGCGATTAAAAAGCTGTTGAAAAAATTTTCTAGGCTCTTAAAATAAACACATACAAAAATAGTGAAGGAAAAACCCAACTCCATTAAAACTCCAGCCTAGAAAGAATAAATCACAGTGGTCCTAAATACTCACAGAGGGCTAAAGACTTTGGGTTTGGTTTTTTAGGTTCTGTTTTAAGTGAATTTTCTCTTTGAGAGAGCATTGAACATATGCTCAGATGTTCTGCATGGGAAGGTGTTTTCCTTTGTCCCTGAGGATAGGGATGCATGGACTTGTGAAACTCAGCAGTCTCATACTGATCTCGTGGTCACCTAAGACACCAAGGTGTGTATGTGTAGCATTTCTAAAATCCAAAAGTTGGAGATCAAAGATGAAGAAAAGGGAAAGATTAGCACAGTGCTTGCCAGGATTTGAAGTAAGAAAAATTTGTTTCTTCCATTCTTTGGGGTTTTTTAACTTTTATTTATTACCATACCTAGCTGAAGTGCTCCTGTTTCAAGGAGCTTTTCAAGACCTGGTCAGCATTCAACTGTGTGGGTTTGGATTTCATGTCAGGAAGCGGTTGTACTCTGGATAAATGTGAGTAAGGTGATAAAAGATAAAAGATAAAAGGTGATATTTAGCCTGATAAACCTTACTCTTGCATGACAAGATTAAATGGGGCTGTTTGGTTTTTGCCTTTGATGTATTTGCCTCTGTTAGCAAAGAAGCCAGGCAAGGTGGCAGTTAACAAAATAACCACCTGAAGTGTAGTGGACACCCCTCTCTGGGTTTCATTTGAATTGATCACCTTGTTTCAGTGATCCCTCAAGGTTTTCCACTCTTAGCAGCATCTGTGTTCAAAGTTTGCCTTGGCCATAATCAGCTTCCTGTTGTGTTTTGCCTTGTCCCTACATCTAACATAGTGTAAACATTTGCCATATTTTAGCACAAACTCATTATACTTTAAAGCCACAATAAATGAGGAAAAAAGCAAAATTAAGATTTGCCAGGATGACAAATAATCCTAGGGGTAAAGGGGCAGATAGATCCTTCTTTTCAAACTACTTATTTTCTGTTGCAGCATTTCCTTGAACTCTTTCATGCTTTCTTAAGCTCTCATATGTCCATGTAGTTTCTCAGGTGTGCTCTTTTGTGCCCTTCCTCATGCTCTTTTAACATTTGTATGCTCTCTCCTCTTGCCATCTCATGCATCCTTGTGCTCTCCTTTTTCTTATTTGCCTCATCTGACCACCCAGTTTGTGCACATAACCTGTGTTGTTTTGGTTCCTTGGAGAGGTGATCAGGCAGTTTGTATGTAGGACAAGGAACCTGGGTGATCTGGGTGATCACATACAGGGTTTAGGGCTTACAGTGGCAGTGCTGGGTTGATGGTTGGACTTGATGATCGTCAAGGTCTCTTCCAGCCCTGATGGTTGTGGTTCTGTGATGCTGTGTCTTGTCTGCCCAAGAGTGGAGTTGGCTTTCTGGTGTGTTGGTTATGGGTGTTCAGTATCTGACCCAGCCAAGGTGGATGGTGTGATGTGGGAGAGTTTGCATTGTGCTTGCTTGAACTTTGAGGATGCTTCTAATGTCCTAAAATCCCTGGATCCAAGATGGTGAATAACACTACTGTGGCAAAGGGAATGCACTTTACAGAGACTGCTGCTTCAAGCAGGAAATTTTTCAGTTGTCAAGGATCTCTCTGCCAGCTATTTCAGAAAAGAAGGCCTTCATACATTTGAGGTTTTGCATACTTTATTTTCTAGCTGCTTGAGGAAACCTTTGAAACTTCAGCTTTTAAAAAGGTAGCAGGCTTTTTCTTTTAATTTATTATTTTTCTTTCCCTACTTTTTTTTGCTTTCTTAGTCTAGACTAAATTCTGACAGCACAGCTCTTTGTATTGGCTGTCCCTTCATTCAAGATACTGTAATACTGCTCCTCTTTTATTTGCCATTTGTCCTTTTGTTTTATGTTTCTCTTTGTTGTGAGCTTCTTTGTTGTTTCTTCCAGATTATTCTCCTCAGGGACTTCTGTATCAGTATGACTGAACATTGCTTGCAGCCATGCCAGATTGTGCTGTGATCTTACTGGATTTCACAAACCAAGGTTAGGCCAGGTCAGAACTTGGTTGAAATAACGTAGACTACAAGATTTTCTGCTAGCCACTGGGAGCACACGCAACAAAAACCTGACCCAGATGTTGATTCAGTCAGCTCAGGCTGGCCATGCTGACTGTGCTGGGTGTGATACTAATGCCAAGTTCTGACCTGTTCTGGTAGGATTTCACAGCTTTTTTTCTTAGAGAAGAGTACTGTAGTTAATTCCAGTGTTCTGGCCCATTCCAAATCCTTTAATTCTCTGTTTGGATTACACTGGAACTCAGTTGAAGATTATATTCTCTGATCTTCTTTTCCCTGTACTGTTGCACAATGATTGCCCTTGAAATTTGCTGTGCTGTTCAAAAAGCTGCATTTGTGTGCTGGATGAAATAATTACAAATTTTTTTTGCTTTGCTGATCTTCTGAAGAAAAAAAGAAGAAAAAAACCCCACAGTCTTCAGATTAAAGGTTCCAGAAAGGTAGAAATTTTTAGTAAAAATAACCCATGAAAATTACAGTTGAGTTTTTCTTAGAATTGCTTGAAGTTTCTGACCAAAAGACTGTGTGAGGATGTGTAAGTATGTTCAGAGTTAGCTTCACTGAGTTCATATTAGGTGGAAAATTGCATGCTGTTACACTTGAGTGCCCCAAAATGATAGGAAGATTGAATATATAGGTAAGGCTTTTCTAATTTATTGTAGAGGTATTTGGACCTGTCGGTGTTCTGTATGGTTTTTAATAGCTTATTGCTTTAAATAAAACTGTGAGAGGCTAGAAGGTGAACATAGAAAAATATGTAATGGTGAAATAAAGGCCAAAATTAACTTGGGTTATGTGTACCAACCTTGTTTCATTCCTGCACTCAGCCTAGGGAGGGCTGCTGGAGGGTTATTTGCCTGTATCCATGTTGGGGCAATACTCATGAAATTGTGGAAAGAACAGTACAACCAGCTTGATTTACCTTGATGTGCCCAGGTATACAGTGATGGACTTAGATCTATCACAAAACCTGAATATATCTAGCTAGGCAGAGCCATTAACAGCATAGCCATTAAGAACATTTAAGGAGTGTAAATTGTGAATCTGCAGAGGAATTAGTGAGGTATGAAAGGGCAGGGGTGACTAGGAGTCAGTAAATTAAATACCTCACAGGTTGGATCAGGAAAAGCTTCTTGTCAGTTTAAGCTGCGAAGTAGTGTGATATCTTTCTGTGTAGAGTAATGTGATATCTTTCTGTGAATATGTAAAATAAGTTTCAGGATTGAAGTCTGTAATGCATTTTGCCTTCTGGGACAATTTGCTGTGGCTGGATGTGGACCAGATAACCAGGTGTTTATGCCCCTGGAGTATTTTCATCTTTTGAAAGTTTTGGGTCTGCTTTTCTCAGTCAGCACCTGTATATTGAGGGAAAATATTGAATATCTTGACTTTTAAATCAGAATTTATATACATTTCTGCATAGAAAAAATGGAAAATTTAAATTTGGAGTAGGAAGATTAATGTTCTATAAAAGATTAGATTTACAGTTTGATTGTAAGCATTTGGCATTGAAGTTACCCATAATTATTTTTAATAGGTAAATTATCTCTGTCTCTGGTAATCCTAATTGTCAGTGCAAAGCTTGGCACTGCCAGCAGAGATAGGGAAGGTGTAGTGTAGGAGAAGGCTGGAAGGAGTCTTTCATCTCTGCCATCCCTTGCCAAGGGCTTACTGTACATGCAAATTCATCAGCTTTTCTATTGTGGTGCATTTATATATCCTGGAGAAGCTGAAATCTGGGAATTAATTGCTCTGTGTGCTCAGGGGGCCACTCTGCAGTGGGAGAATCTGCAGGATTGGGACAGTAGTGGCTGATGTTGCTGCAGCATTAATAAGTACTTGGGGGAGTGTCCTGCAGAAGAGTATGAAGAGCTTTGTTGATTGATTCTGTCCTTACCTCCTCTGTTTTAGGAAGAGCCAGCCTGGCAAACCCTTTGTAAGAAAACAGCATGACTGATGTTCACCTGCTGAACAGATATGCTGGATATGTTTGAGGGGGTGGTGGGGTGGTGGTGTCTGTGCAGGGGACAGATAGCTGTTGTTTTCAGCTGTTATTTACAGGATCAATAAAACTGATTTTCCAATTCAAGGATAATTTTTACCAACAAGCTACATAGCCTATAAGGTCATAATATTGGATCAGCTCTTTTTCAGAACAAGTTAATTTAAAAGTGATAGGTAGTTTCCAGCTCAGGATTAGTTTTTCTAATAGAAAGGAGAGATGCATCTGGAAGATACACCTTGGGAGGGGGTGAGAATTTTGCCTCAGAACAACATTGTTTCACACTGCCCACAGCCCTTTTCTTTGAACAGTAATCATTTAACTGTGCATGATATTTTAATGACAAATGCAATATAATAAGAAAATGCAGAGCTGTTTTATTACAATCCTGGTTCAGTTATTATGTGCAAATACTGCTGTGGACTTTACTGGGCAGTGACAAATGCCCTCTGTAAAGTGCAATATATTTTATGAACACTGCCAGCGTAGAGAAGAATATTTTGTGATGTTGTGGAATTATCCCAGCCCAATAGCAAATGTATTCACACATATATGTCCAATTGCAATTCATTCCTATTGCAGTTACTTTATCTTATTCTTTTGTGACCTGTTGAGAAATCTCATGTACGTGACTCATACATACACACATATTTTATACTACATTTCTCCCTCTGCATTTGCCCTTCTTGCCCATTGCACACTTAAGATAAGGCACAGTTTAAAAGGAGTATCAGCATGAGGCTTCTGCAGTTGTGCCTGTGTGATTGGGGTGAGATACAGCTTTGAATGAGTAAAATCATGCAGCTGTCATTTTATAAGCAGGTGACCACACCTACTATCAGTATGAATTCTGTAGGGTGAGGAGAAAATAGCCAGGAAGTGTTCTTCCATTGAAAGCAATCTGAATGAACTTTACATGCCAGAAAAGTTGATTAGAATTTTAGGTTTTAGAAAACAACCCTTTTTATTATTGACATCAAACTCAACCCGTTGCAAACCCCAGAGCATCATGAAACATAACCAGAGTCTCTGTCCTTTTCTCATACTTTGGTAAATCTCGGGCTTTTGTAGTTATTATCTATGAAATATGCAGTCTGTGGAAGTCCACATAAAAATCAAATGCCATTACCTTTGAGGAGCTTTGGGTTCAGACCAAAAATATTTTAAGTCTTCATGTGCCATTTTTCTCAAAGTCTGCACACCCATTTATGGTTCCCCTTTCTTCCTTTATATTTTGGAGTAGTGGAGGAAAAAATGGAGGAATGTTGGTTTGATTTAGAAGAATTTGGTGGTGAAGATTTGTTTAAAAAATAAAAAGATATTTTTCTTTACTGTGATTGGAGCAAAGTTTTCCTTTTTTAGATGGTAAATAGTTTATAATGTTTGAGTAAGAATCTGGCTTTTGGATGGCTGTGTAGCTGATGAGAGCTAGCGGCAACAGACACTTTGCAACACTAAACTGCTAGTTTATTAAAAGAATAATAGGAACAGATGTTTTCAATTCATAAAATGTATCAAGTAAATGGTACATCCACTTGTTATTTCAATTCCTTTGAATTTCTGTGAACTCATTTGGGCTAGGTTCTCAAAAGAGCTTAGCCCACTGTCACTTCATTGTTCTCCCTATAAACTGATGGATGATGAACGTGTTTGGGAACTGCAGCTTTTTATGCCTAAAGGGGAGCTCCTAACTACTGACACTTCTAAAATCTGGCCCATGTTTCTGATGAGTGAATACTGATCATTATAGAGGATTCATACATGCAGTCTCTGAGTAATACCCTGCATTTGCCTGTGATTGTATATATGATGGTTTCTTAATTTACTATTGCACTAGGCATTTTGATTCAAATTATGCTAATAGTGTAGGATTAACTGTGGATTATGATTCTAGCATGTACTGTCATTCAAACAAGAACCAGTTCTTTAGCTCCTACAGCCTCTTTCTCCCTCTCATCCTCATGTAGTAATTTGTGCTCAAGACTGGCCTCAGGTTTTGATGAGGTTTCTTGTTTAAGCTGATGAAATTACTTAGGGAAGGCAGCTGAAAATCAGGAAAAGAGAGACTGAGATTCTTTTTGTCCTCTGATGACACATTTTTACAGTGCTGAAATGATTTTTTGAAAACAGTGGTTAGAATGGGCTCTTGCCAGCACCGCACAGTGAACAATTCTGGTTTTGCCTTCATTCCTCAGTGGTAGGACAGGCTGCACATACTTTGCTTTTGCACTTTTGACTCCAATACATATTTGAGAAAACTATTGCTAGGGGGTTCTGTTAAAATCACCAGAAAGCTCGTAGAATAAATAATACATGCAAGAGAACTGATGTTATGTTGGTCCTTGCTAGAGCATATAGCAGGAGGCCAATTCTGTACTGAAAAAAAAGCTTTATAGCCACCCAAGATGGCTCTTCTTGGAGCATAACCTCTCCTCCCCCAAACTGCAGATGTACTGGAAACACCAATTTGCCTCTTTAATGTTTGCACTTGTTTCATTAGATTGTAATGGCATGCAGCCTGTTTGCATCAGTGAATTCATCTGTAGTCCTTCAAATCCCTCATTTGTTGCATTTTTTGTGGAGTGCCTGATATTTCTAGTGACTTTGTGTTGAACCAGCAGTATAAAATCTGCCTTTTTTCTCTTTCTTCCTCCAGCTGATATTATTTCTACAGTTGAGTTCAACCACACTGGAGAACTGCTGGCTACTGGTGACAAGGGGGGCCGAGTTGTTATATTCCAAAGGGAACCTGAGGTATGTGAGTTACCAATGTCATCCTCAATAGTCTGAAAAATCAGGTTTAAATTTTTAACATGTCTAAAACCTGGATTAATTTTTAACACTTTATTTAATTGAGTTTACTTGTTTATAATCTCAAGATTTATTAAAACAGAGTGTCACCTGTTCAGAGAGGAAGTGAAATTGGGTAGGGATTTTTAGCTCATTAGTTTGCTGTCCCAAACAAAAATGCTTCAAAGCTCCAAAATTCTGAAATAAGAAAAAAGAAAATTATTTTTGTTTTACTTCTGCCTTGTTTTAATAGCTTTTTCCTGATGATGGAACCCTATTCTATTTAAAATAATACATTCACTTACATGTTCCATTTGTAAATTCCATTCATCTGCAGTATTTTGTGTAGAAGCCTTTCCTGAATAGCTGATATTTCTTCAAAAATTCTAATATTAAGCATTTCAGTACTCACAGGAAATTTCATTCTTGCTGAAACAAATCTGTCAATATCATGTTTTAAATGAGAAATTAAATTAAATTTCCAATATTTTTTATATTTATAAGGTTGCTTATACACCTTTCCTAAGAGATGAAGATATATTGCTGTCATAAACAACGTTTCTGTTGTTCTTATTCCCCATAGAGTAAAAATGAGCCTTACAATCAGGGGGAGTACAATGTTTACAGCACTTTCCAGAGCCATGAACCTGAATTTGATTATTTGAAGAGTTTGGAGATAGAAGAAAAAATAAACAAGATCAAGTGGTTACCACAGCAAAATGCAGCTCATTCACTTCTATCAACAAATGGTGAGATTGATGAGAGTATGCAGGACATAGCAGTATTTGCAGTATTTGCTCTGTGTGTTTTAGTGCTGATGTATATATTTGCTCATTTTAATCTACTGTTTTAGTAATTTCCTCTTTCAGAGTTTACCAAGACTGTCATACTGCCTCTGATATCTGTTGTTTGTGTATTTTATTAATAGAATAATGAGGTTTTTCCAGTTGATTATTCATAGACATTTAAAGAACTGTCCATTTTTCTATTAATATGCAGTGCTATCCTGAAATAGATCATGTGACAAAGGCATCACCTTACTCAGCAGCTTGTGTTTCATGAGAAATTTAGAATTTTTTCTGCTGTATTTGTCATAATTTTTATTATTTGTAGATGCGTAGATGAAGGTCAGTGAGAGAGATTAATTTATTTTTCTTTTCATTCATTATCATCAGAGTAGTTTATTTCAGTTTTAAAGATGTGCAAAAATCTTAGGAAGACAGAAGGAATAATACTAGGGTATTGATACTGACTCATATTTCTGACATGTCTAAAGCCCATTGATGAAAGAAAGCAGTCTTATTACCAAGAGGAGATATTCAGATATGAAATAAGGGGGAAAAACTCAATGTAACCTAACATGAATAGGTGTCATTTAGGAAGCATTTAGACACCCACAAACTTCATTATTGCAGATGATGCATGACACAAAATACCACAAAAATGGTTTTAAATTTTAGATCTAATGGTAATCAGAAAAGAATTTTTTTTGTTCTAGAAGTTTGAGTGTAATTGGAAGTTGCTGATGAGAAATAGGGAAATGTCATCTTTGGGAACTGACACATTAGAAAGGATTGCTTTGCATTAAAATATATTGCTTTAAATAATGTTTACATTCATTCAAGGTAGATGATAATTTTTTAGGATTTTGTAGTTTGTTTTATCTAAATTTGCCTTTGGCTTTTTGATGTCACTGTTACTTACTCAAAAGGAAACACACCTGTTACAGAGAGGTGATTTATGCTAAATTAATGATTAGTCACCATATGACGTTTATTTCTACTCTTCTCCCTTGGTTAAAATATCCCTCACCCCTTCAGATAACTAAGAACGGCTTCTTCTGAGTGTGTGATACAAAAGCAGATTATTGAAAGTAAACCTCTCCCTTTTCATTTTAAAGTTTGTTTTTAGAAACACAGAGGAATACAGCTGAATCCTCAGTTTTTCAGCTTTTGCAGTTATAGATAATAGATTACTACATGAGTTTTCTGGTTTGTACTGTCACGGGAGGGGAGAAAGGAAGAAATAATCAGTCCTGGTGCTGCTGTGGTTAATCCAGTTTCCACCAACAGTGAGCAAGCCTAGGTCTTAGAAAAATACTTTGGCCTCTGCTTCTCCCCCTTAGTTTTGGAGCATCTCAGCAGATCCCTTCATGGTGGGGAGAACAGAAATGGTTCCTGGCACAAGCTTTGGATTTTGGCTTTGAACTGCAAAACATTTGCATGTGCCAAGGAGGATTCCAAGCTTCCTGGCACAGCAGGGCTGAAGTCTCAAGATTCACCTCCTGGCATATTCTTAAAGATGGTTTTAGCTTCAGGGTACAGACAGCCCACATTGAATTATTCACTGTCTCACAGATTAGCTGGGAGAAGCCTTTGACAATATATATCAATTCCATGCCTATAAAAAGGGATAATAATATGTTTCCTAACTTGAAGGCACTACCTGTCACACATGCTCATATTGGACAGATTGTAAAAATATCTTGAGTCTGCTTTTTGTTTACTAAATTCCAAGCCTGCTATTTTAATGCAATTTTTGACATTTTGTTCTCTGATAATTTAGGATCTAATGCATGTTTTTTACAGAAAAATGAGAATTGTGAAACAGCATCCTTTCCATGTGCTCAGGTGGACAGTGCCCACTGAATGTGCTGGACGGAGCATCCTGCTGTTCAGGAGCATGGGGAGAGAGTCAGTCTAAATCTTACCCTCAGTAAATGAGACTTGGCAGGTCTGCACCTGCCCAAATCTGTTTCTCTCATTCTAAGGAGGACTTTTGTCTGAAGTTTCTGCACAGGGCACTTCCCTCAGAGTCAGTCTTGGTTCCTTTCCAGTTCACGTTATCAGCTAAGCTTTGATTGTGGCATCTTAATTAATGGAGACAGAAGGACACCACCAAGGCTTTCAAATCCCACTGTGGATTTACACTGCTTGCAGTTAGCAAATTTGTAGTTTTCACTGTAAAATGAACTGATTTTGTAGTATAACAGTAACAACTTATTATGATTCATTGGTATCTTCTGTACCAGAATATATTTCGTCCACTTGCAGTGTGAGCTACATGAGGTAGATCAGAATTTATAGACTATTTCATCTGAGGATTTCAGACTGCTTACCAGACATTAATTAATTTTAACTTCACAACACCCTTGAGACTGAATGCTGAACATTGCAGAGATGTTTCTATATACAGAAAAAATACATATATCTATTTTTTCTGTTTTGCAAAATATAAGCATACTTAAAACTTCTAAGGAGTATTCAAATTCCAGAAGTAGATAAAGGACAAGAAACCCAATACATGATAACCTTACCTGCTAATAAAACAGTTTTCACTCAGGAAAGAAGTAGATTTATTAATAGGAATCAAATCTAACAATGGCAAGTTGTTTTTGTTTTTTCTTAGAATTCATTTTACAATTGCTGTATTTATAATTTTTTTACTAGATCAGCAGGGATGCACTATTTACATGTAATAAAATATCCAAGGGCATGACATGACCTGCATATATTTTTAATAATTAATTAACATGATATATGTAATACAAATGAAATTTATTGAATATTTAAAAGGAGATTTTTAGTTGCAGTTTGAACTAACCTCTTGTTCTGTAGATTGACTGTAATTGTATTGTGATTTTTTTTGCTTGCATATTAGCATATCAATATCATTAAGAGATACATAATAGCAAGCAATGAGTAATGGAGGGATTGATTTTGAAACAAAGAAAGTTCAAAGTTAAAAGTTGCTACAGAAATGTAAATCAATTCATGTTTTTCGTATATCCTGTCTTTAAAGTGGTTTGTACAGGCATTTGAAAGTAGTATTTGGCTCAGCCACACTGGGGAAATTATTATGCTCTGCTGTGTACTTGGGGAAAGAAAGGTAAATGAAGAAAGTGGGATGAAATCAGACACGATGCAGGAACTGAGGTTAATAAATCTGTGCTGGCAGCTGAAGGGCAGAAGCTTTGGAAAGACTTTGGCTGCTGCACAAGCAGATGAGTGAAATAACCATTAGAATCTCAGGGACAGATTTTTTTGCAGAAGACTTGGCATTGATTTTTGAGTCTAAGAAGCTTTAGGATTGGCAGGTTAGGAGCACAACCAGAGTGGGAGTGGACAATCAGCATTAGGAAATCTGGAGCTTCAGCTTGTACAAAAAAAACCCCAAAGACAAATGCAATTTGAAATGTTTAAAAAATGTTTGTTGCTTTCAGAGGCTCTTTGCTAACTGAGAGACATCATTACTCTCTCATCATGTGCTTCACCCATCAGGAGAAAGGAAGAGTCTAGGATTAATACATTTTTCTCCTTACTTCTCTCTCTTGCTATCACAACACATTTCTCTGAGTTTGGTTGGGTTTTTAAATTTTTCCTCAGTTATTTCTCATCTGCTCTCCATTAGGGGGGAGAAATGCCTCGTTTTTTACACAGCCTTTCATTTGCAGGAGCTCCTGATGCTACACCAATGCACCACTGCCCATTCCCACAGTGGGCCAGGAAGGGGTCATTGGTCTGGCTGTGTACTCCATGCTGTTCTTGTGCTGTTTATAAGTAACCTAGCAAACTGGCATTAATGCCAAACTGGTTTTAATATAGAGATTATTTCCTTGCCAAGTCACGTTGATAAACTGAGCTTCAGCAGTGAGCATTGAGTAGTTTGGGTTTGTTCCACCTGCAAACTGCCAGGTTGGATTCACGAGCAGCATGTATTCTACATGCTCCACACAGTCTGTCAGGTGCCAGGAGCCCCTGACTTGGAGTGAAGATCTGGGATGTCCTTTATGAATCATTTGTCTGTGGGCAGCATTTTCTGGATGTGCAGAATGAAGTGACCCGGATTATTTCAGCACAGGACTTGTCTAAACCATGGTGTAAAATCTTCTTTAAGGAATATATTGTGAAAGGTGAGTGACTGCATTCAGAATTCCTATGCTGACAATTGCTTGTCTTTTCTTTTAAAGATAAAACAATCAAATTGTGGAAAATTACTGAAAGAGATAAGAGACCGGAGGGGTACAACTTAAAAGATGAAGAAGGAAAGCTTAAAGATCTTTCTACAGTAACATCACTGCAGGTAAGCTTCTGTCCATGTCCAAAATTCAGTTGTTTCTATATGAAAAAGGTAGTGCTAAGTCAGGAAAAGATTTAAATATGTACCTAATGCTATTTATATGATAACACTAACTAAAGCTTTAGCTGACTGCTAACTGTATTGAATCTGCCATATATTTACAAGTCACAAATGCTTTAAGATACACTGACCAAAATAAGTATTTTTGAGAGTTCATGTTGATAAAATTCTCTTATTGTGACTTAACATACTTTCATAAAAGGTTCTTTAACCTTTTGTGCTGGAAGCATTTTACTTGTAATTAATTTTGAACAGGGTTCATGCCACATTCAGAGCAACTGAGTTAAAGACAGTACACCAAATTTCAGTTTAATCTTTTTTTTGGTTTTATAAAATAACTATTTTAAGAGTGTGATTTGCAGTAGTCTGTGCTCTGGTAAACCTGAGATTCTACATTGCTGAAAAGATGCAATCATGGAACTCATATAAGCATATGTGATCATAGAATTATTCAGTTTAGAAAAGACTGTTGAGATCAAGTCCAACCAGGAACCCAGCACTGCCATACTCAATAAACCATGTCTCCAGGTGCCCCTTCTATGTATCTTTTAAATACCTCCAGGTGTGCTGACTCAACCACTTCCCTGGGCAGCCCCTTCCAGTGCTTGACAAAAATTTCAGTGAACAAATCTTTCCTAATATCCAATTATAATAGAATACCCAGTATAATCCAGTTATAATATAATAACCTTCCCAATGCAACTTTAAGCCATTTCCTTTTCTCCTGTCATTTGTTTCTTGGAGAGGAGACCCATTATCCACATGTTAATGTAGATTTTTGCTCTCAGACTTTTTTGGCTGAATTCACTCCAGGTGTTTTGTCAAAGGAAGTGGCTAAAGGTTACAACTGGAAGGCTGTATTGTATAAACACTAGTATGTCTTTATTATTGAAAACAAAACAACCCAACAAGTCTATTGGAAAAAAAAAGCTTCCAAAATGTAAATATGACTACATTAATGGAATATTTATCTGTTCTGTATGATTAGGCTAACAAAACTATTCCAGATTGCTTATAGTCTGAGAATTCTCTGAGAATTCAGCATCCTCTTGAGGGGAAGAGGAGGGACAGGCCCTGATCTCTTCTCTGGGGTGACAGTGACAGGACCCCAGGGAATTGCATGAAGTTGTGTCAGGGGAGGTTTAGGTTGGATATTAGAAAAAGATTCTTCACCCAAAGGGTGGTTGGGCACTGGAACAGCTCTCCAAAAAAGTGATCACAGCACCAAGCCTGGCAGAGTTCAAGAAACATTTGGACTCTGCTCTCAGGCGCATGGTGTGACTCTTGGGGATGGTGCTGTTCAGGGAGTTGAACTCTGTGATCCTTGTGAGTCCCTTTCAACTTGACATATTCTATGATTCTGTAATTCAAAGGTTGAGTTTTGTTTTGTTCCTTTAGTAGAAAATGAAACTCAAATGTTTCAAACTCAAACTCTATGTTCCTCTTTTAGACTACCTTGTGGGTTGATGTATGATTGTTTCTGATGCATGTTCAAAAACATGGAATAGTCTCAGTCATGGACCACAGCTTTACAGTGTTTAATGCTTTATTGATAGGGAATAAATTGAGTGTCCACTTATTGAATCATGACTTTGAAGTGACACACAGAGAAGTAGCAAGGGCACATTGACAAATGATGATCTGTGATATTGGCTTTTCAGGGGTACATGTGTATGTACAGTATGTCATGTTTGCTTTGTTTTGCAAGCCTTTATTTATTATGTTTCTCTGAGATTACAGCCTTTTCACTGCATGAGTATTTTGAAAGACAAACATCAAGTAGCAAAACAAATAGAGTTAAGTGATTCACAGCTAAGGGCAAACCCTTTAGCAAAAGTAAAATATGAGTGCTTCACTGCTTGCCAGAGCCTCCTGCACATGTGGGGCAGTAGCTCCTGCAGTGGGACTGAGCTGTTCTGCGGCAGCTGGCAGTCCCTCCCTTCCCACAGTTCAGGCTTTCCATCACTCTGCCTGCCTCTGGTCTCTCCCTTCTTCCTTGACAAGCAAGGCCTTGCCCAGCAGTTAATCCATGGGGAAGTTCAGCTTGTGCACACTGTCAAAAAATCTTATAATATTGCAGTCTTTGAATGCTTTCTCTATATTGGAATTCTCAACATCCTAGCAAAACAGTATTTCAAGTCTTACTCTCTTTCTTGTTTGTGTTTTGTTTTTTTTTTTTTTTTGGCAGGTGCCTGTATTGAAACCCATGGATTTGATGGTAGAAGTCACTCCCAGGAGAATCTTTGCTAATGGTCACACCTATCATGTCAACTCAATATCTGTCAACAGTGACTGTGAGACGTACATGTCAGCGGATGATCTCAGGATTAACCTCTGGCATTTAGCCATCACAGATAGGAGCTTCAGTATCCTTCATTCTGATTCCTTGCTCAGTGTCCATGTTATTAGTGGGCTTAAGAGGACTATTTTAAAATATTTTTCTGCAGGTTTTAAAATATACCTTTACTTACCAGAATCCTTGCAGTATCTGTAACAGCAAATGCTGAGATATTGTAAAAGACAGCTAAGAGATTGAAAAAATCAGGGAATTTTATATAAAAAATAATGGTGTTGGTCAAAGACATTTAAATAAGAAGCAGATGCTAGCTGAATGGTAACTATCCACCTGACTAGAATACTCTGTACTGTCGTATCCTGAAGACATTTCATGCTGAGATACTGCACCTTGTTTTGCTGCAAGGTCAGTCCTTATCCTGTCCCTGCCCCCCATTCTCCATCATTCTGCTTCCCACAGCCCTAATGCCCGAGATGCACAGTTTGGAGGGTAGGCTCAGCTGTTTTGTGGGAGTTGTGTCTGTGATTGATGCAGGCATTGATGTTTCAAGTTATCCTGAAGGCTCCGTTGTGGACTCATTCTGGCCTTCTGTGAGGCTGTCCCTTGCACTACAACTGGGTGGCTTGGAGGGGGAGCAAAAGAGAATGTAGCCAAGAAAAGTGATTCTCTATGTTTTGCAGAACATAAATAGACTGGTAAGAAGAAAAATAGGTTATGGGGCCAGGTCAGAATGTTGTATTCCTTTGGCATTTCTTTTTGAGTGTATCAAAAAGGAGCTAGAAGAATATGTCTCTGTGGGTTCATTTGAGGGACTACTAGATGTCAAAGTGAAGTTGCCCTTTTGGGGTAGATTTCCTCAGAGAAGGCACCAGTGTGATGGGATGTTCTCCCTGTCTCTGGTGGTTGTATTTCTTCCTTTGTGGGCCAGGTCATCTTTGAAATTTAACCCGTACTTTGCTAATGTCACAGGAAACATGATCTTTAAATCAAACAACGCTTAATGTCCTTAAAGAATTACCTTTGCAGGGTCAAGTGACAGGTGCCCTTACCCTGGGGATTGTATATCTGAATATCTCCTCAATTTTTTTTCAAACTCATACTGTTTTTCTGTCATTCACCTGTGTAGATTAAGCAAGCTTAATAGGTTCCCTCTTTAATATGACTGTTTATTTAGGAACAATTTATATGTAGTACTTCAAAGCCCAGCTATGTCTGCCTTGATATCCAAGCAACTGTACTTCCATTCTTTAGTAAGACAGATCATAATGATGTAATTTGATTTTTTTCCAGCACAGCTATTTGGAGTAGCAGTGGCTCTGACAGTGCCCTCCTCACAGCAGCTTCACCCTCCAGACTTCTCTCTGTCCTGGACACTTTTCCATGTGACTCTGCTGTGTGTCCTCCTCTTCCAAGGCAGAGCAGTGGGTCAGACCAAGCACAGTAACCTCTGTATCCCTGTGTGTGATCACCAGATCACATTCCAGAGTGCTTATGCAAAACAAAGCTTTGCCTTTGGCAAGTCCTTTTGTTGTATTAAAGCTATTAATAATCTATGGATTGTCAAGACAAATGTTCCTGAAAAGTTCTGAAAACCAAGTAAATAGTTGTTATTATAGTTCATGAGGACAACATGAATTTTTAGTGTCGTTTGCCACACTAAGAGCTTACTGACAGAAATATCAGCAGTGAATGAATAGCTGTGGGGACTTTGTTTCAAGCATTAGCTCACTCCTGTGGTTGAGTATGTACTGATAAAATGTCTTTGAAGGTTTCTGATTGATTCATTGATTTAGGTCTTAAAACATGATAAAGTTTATAATGACACACTCGTTTTTCTGAGTATGTTCTAAGAATGATCATGAGAGGGAAATTAAGAGTGTGTCTTTGAGTTTTAGGATAGGAAAATTTTCCTGTGTCTGAGACAGGGGCTTTGGGATACTTGGATTTCTGTCTTGGATTGGGATACAGATATTGCTGCTTCTTTTGCACTTGAATGAAAATCTGTGAGGACTGTGCTGAGAGAATTAAAGCAGTGACAGCAGATAACACAAGGCAATGGGATAATAATTTCTTGGGGCAAAATGTTCCTGCTGAGGTGCCCATGGTGGCAGAAGGTTGGTTTTTGTGGCTGGATACTTGAATGTATTCAGGAGAGTAGGCTGAGTTACAGAGCCTGTACCCACACTGTTTCAGACAGTATAAGCTGTACCTGTCTGTACTCAGTTGTCAAAACCAGGTCATCAGACAGATTACTTTTACCTAATTCTTTGATAAACAGAAATTTTGACATGGGTATTCCAAGAGAAGGTGGGATAGTTACAGAATATTGCTTATATTGGGGAATTGACTGGGAGGCCATGATAACTGAAAGAAGGGGATGAGTAAGTTACACTTCCATCAGTCTCCTGACAGGGATCTTTTTGTCCATACAGAACCCTGTACGTCTTGTAAAATTGCAGGGATGTGTTTTTCCCTGGATAACATCCGTCCCTGAAACTGAATTTCTGTCCTACAGAAAAACAACTTATATAAAAATCTCCTGGAAGTGGATGAGTTTCTGGTAAAATCAGTGGGTGTGCCAGTTACAAGTAAGACGAGACATATTAAGGTGGAAAAATTCTGCCAAACAAACAGTTTAAATTATAAATGAATGTTGCTGGGCTTGGTGCCTTCTGTAACACATTTAGAGGGATAGGCAGGAGGAGGCTGAAGCTGCTTTAAAAATGCTTCTTTCACATCTTTTTACTGAATGCAAATGGGAAATGAAGCATCTTGCTGTTTTACATTCAAGGCTTGATTCCTTGAAATGCATGTTTAAAACAATAAATAGAAAACATTTTGTTTTGAAGTGGATTTTGTTAATAAGGGATCTGGCAGGGATGAGTATTTGTCTTTCAATTTTCCCTCAGAGGCAGCCCTGCTACATATAATGACCTCCAATCTGTTTACTCAAGAGGCTGGTTGTGACAATGACACAAACAACAAATACAGTGGTAGAGTTTCTGGACATTCACTTAATGTCTGAACATCTTTACAAACTGCATGAGAAATGCTGGAGAAAGACTGAATCAGCAGCAGTGTGTTTAGGTATTTTACAAGTGAAATACTTTGCCCTGTGGAATTTAATTTGAGAACAGTTTGGCTCTAACCATTGTTTTAGCAGTTTTACAAATCACTGATAATTTTTTATTTCTTTGAAAATACAGAACAATGGAGATCTTAAAGTAATTCTCTTTCTGTAGTCTTTGGGAAAATATTTTAAATCAGCTTTGCAGAATTTGACCAGAATGTTTACCTTAGGTAAAGCCTTAGACAGATAAAATACAACTAGTGCTTCTCTGGTTTGCTTTTGTATTAGTGTAAGCACTAACTGGGGTGAAAAGCAGATGAGTGAGTTTATTCTGTGCCTATGTAAATTTAATGAGGAGTATGCAAGACTTCTGTACATTGCTTCCCACTTGCAAACAGGTCTGCTCAGTATTGTTTGGGCAGGAGGAGGCAAGGGAGAGGAGGAGGTGAGAGAAAAGGAAGGGGGAAGGTTAGCCTGGTAAATAATTGCACATACTAGGATTTTCTTCAGTAAAACGTTTCATGTGTTCGGTTGTGTTATGGAGAGTGATTCAGTGACCTTAATTATGGGTGATATTCTGCACTGGAAAAGAAGTAAGGTAAGGGTTGCTGTATTTGTTAATGTTTGGTCTGAAATGGTTTAGCAGTGCTGCCCATAGCTTAAGTCTTTAGATAATCATCTTGGGTGAAATGAATGAGAAAAAAGGACTGCCAGGAGCATACTGATAAGGCTTACTTGCCATTAGCAGCAATCTTTGGACTATCTAGCTGCACTAAATATTCTTTATGAAAATGTATTTGGATTGCTCACAGAACTATGTAGCTCATAGCACTTGAACCCCCTTCATTTCCTGGTAGCACACTATTTCACTCTAGAGGCTGTCATGGCATTGCTATGGAAACAACATTGCTGTTTCCAGCATGTGCTCATCTTGAGACTCATCTTGACTAAAATACTCATTTCTCAGTCAGATCAATATAGTCCAGGGTTATCCTGTTTTAATAAAAAATTCCTTCTTCTGTGTCCCAAAAGGGTTAAGCTAATTAGCAAATCACCATAGGGCCTTCTTACAGTCTAATGTATTCTGGTATTTGAGGCATATCTTGGATAGTCAGTTTGTTAGGCACCATATCTTGGGAAAATGAATTTACTTAAGAAGTAAACAACAGGAAAAAAATAGAAAAACCCAACATAACATGGTACATTGATGGAGACCAAGTTTGTGGCAGCCCACTGTGTATTTGAATGTAGTGCATGTATAGGGCAAATACAGAGCTCTGGGAGCAGCCTAGGCTGGGGGAAATAACCAGCCTTACAAAATCCCTGTCCCTGCCTCAGTGCTAAGTATGTGAAAGCTAAACTGAAGCAGATCTGCAGTATTGTCTTGTTATTTGTGGAGGAAGTTTATACCCTTGAGTGAGATAAGGCTGTTTGTATAAAAATGCCTGAGTGAGGATGACTGTGCACAAGCCCTGTGCACAAGGATGCATTTTCTGTGCTCTCAGAAGTGCATCTGCACTGTGTGAGAAACTGCTGCCACCTGCACCCACTGCACTGTTTGGGAGATGGCAGACCTTATTCTCTTTTGAGAGCTCTGTCTAAGCCATGTTAGCACTTCCTATTCTGTCAAGAAGAGTGTGTCAATCTCTGTCAGGTATTTAAAAGGTGAATGTTATGCCATGGAGTCATATTCCAGCTGAGTTACTGCTAGCAACATTTGAGTAGCTTTTCCTCAAATTTGTGTTCTTCTTTTGTTCTTTACTTCCTAGAGTCTCTCCCTCTCCCACATGCACTGTGTCTCTCTCTCTCTCTGGTAAAGAAGAATGAAGATGCCTGCAAAGCTAAAATCAGGTCTGTAAGTTAGAGGATTGCAGAGGTGCCATGTGCACTGATCCCATGGTTTGGAGAGCTCTCTGATTCTAAGTCTTGAGAAAGGATTGCTTTGCCTTTCTCATTAAAACACTCTTACATGAACAACTGAGGGGAAAAAAAAAGCTTTTTCAATGAGCTGATTAGATTCTGGGTTGATGGGATTCCCTTGCTAGACTCCACTTTTTCAGAACAGAATGCTGTCTAGTAAAAGAGTCTTCTACTAAGAGTTGGCAGTGGCAAACCCAAATGTTTTCATATCTGCCTTGTAGTTCCTTAAGCCTTGTAGACCCTTGTCTTTCCCAAGAATTTTCCATTTATGTTACTCTGATCTGAAGCAATGGAAAAATTTTTCATGAGAAAAATTACTGTAGTGGAGGGAAATTGATTGTTACCCATTTAGCAACAATTCACGATCTATTTCAGGTTGTTTTAAAGTGATGTGATTCTTAAAGCTCTGCAAAATGGCAGGTTCCATTGACTTTGCCTTTTAATTTTCTGGGTTTGAGATCTTTTCAGATTATTAAAAATAAATTATTTTTAAATTAATAAAAATAAATTATTTTGAAATTGGTACAGATACCAAATCACCTGGTAATTTGAGGAGTGCTTACACTGGTGTAGTTCAGTAATAACTTTTGCTGAGATGTAATTAATAGAATAGCAGCAGGTGCTGTGGTTGTTATATAGGTTTTATTCCTAATGCTTGTTATTTCTGTGTCAGCAAAGGTATGTATGAAGGGCACCAGGCCATAGATCATATACTGAGGCTTAGGATAGGCACAAACTCCAACATAAAGCTCCATAAAGTGCTGCTGATGGGACCACAACAAAGTGCTGTATAGACATGTATTAAGGGTACTTAAAGGAATTCTTGAAATAATGAAAAATAGCCCCTTATTAGATTATTTTAATTAAGAAAGATTATTTTAATTAAGTAAGCAGAAAGCATAAGCAATTCAGATCATCTCCAGAACTGGACACAGCACTCCAGGTGGAGTCTGACCAGAGTGGAGTAGAGGGGCAGGATCCCCTCCCTTGGCCTGCTGCCCACACTGCTTTGGGTGCAGTCCAGGCCACAGCTGGTTTCTGGGCTGTGAGTGCATCCAGCCTCTCATCCAGCAGCATCCTCAAGTCCTTCTCACGGGGCTGCTCTTGATCCCTTCATCCTCCAGCCTGACTTGATACCAGGGCTTGCCCTGGCCCAGGTGCAGCACCTTGTACTTGGTACTATTGAACCTCATGAGATTCTCTTGGCCCCACTTCTTGAGCTTGTCCAGGTCCCTCTGGGTAAGTCCTTGGTGTGTGTTTTTGGCTGAGTGTTAGGAAAAATGCAATAGGGATTCTTTTATTAAAATCACACAATAAATGTTTTTAGTGTCAGTCTAGGGGTGAAATTAGTAAATAGGTAATGGTGATAGATAAATAGTATGTGTAACTGTAAGTTGTCATCTTCGCTGAACTGCATAGAATCCCAACAGTAAATGGAGCCTTTCATGAACTCTCAAAAGACTAATTTGTAAGAAAAATTCTGTGTGTCCCCAGTGCAAAGTACCAAGAGAGATCTGCATTTCTAGGATCACTTAAATGACTTTGCCTAGTAGGCACTAATGTAGATACAGCTTCTAAAAAATACACTGAATTGTCTTCTGTTTCTGTTGAGGTAAAACTACAGTTCAGATACAATATTATTTCTGATGTGGTCATCATTATTTAGAATATCTTAATTATGTACAGCTTTTAAGCTTTTCAGAGTAAGAAAAGTTGTGTGTTTATATGTGAGCTCCTGCAAATTGCAGTCTTTATCACTAGCTGTGTAATTCAAATACTAGACAATAATTACAGCAGTAAGGCTGTGTGAATCTGCACTATAATCTGCGCCTTGCAGATTATTTGTTTTCAAGAAGTCCAGAGAAGTCTCAGCATCTTTTTGGAGATCTCTTAGGATCTATAAGTTCAGATTTAGGGAACTCTGAAAACCATGACTAAATCTGCAGAAGTGGTTTTTCAATACTTAGTTTGGTTTTGCTTCTTGCCAGAGGACACTTTGTGATCCCTGTCAGGAACAATTGCTTTTAACTATTCTGATTACCTTAAATTGACTCCTATCTTAGGAATTTGACTGTCAGCCAGTCAGAGGGAATTGGATGACAGAGCATGACTGATAACCAAAGGAGCAATATCAGAGCTAGTTAAGCAGTGTTTTAGCATTGAATCCCTGAGTGAGATCCTCCTGGCCCATGCAGCTGAAATGTGCATTGCAGTGAAAGCAAACAGTGCATGGCCTGAGTGTATGATACCAGTGCCATCAGGGCAGGGGATGGCATTATGGAAATATTCCCTATCTAGCCATCCTCCAAAGTAAATAAATTGGAAGAGTTGAATCTGGCTGTGAAAAACCAATTACAGCTGAGGCCTTTGCATTCTTGGCAATGACCAGTCTATTCCTTTTTCCACAGTTGCTTTTAAGGAAGTTAATTTAAGGTGGTTTGAGCATAGCTATGGCCTTGGGATAATTACTGCACTGTAGATTTATTATTTAATAGAAATATTAATTTGTTAATCAGAATACATAATTTTCTTAGTTATCACTCCTGTCCATACACAACTTGAGGTATGTGGTTAAGTTATTCTTTTAATGGATTTTTTTATCTAGCCCTCTGTCTTCTCTAATGCAGTTGTCCCCATGTAGACACCCATACCTGTGATTCCATTCTGCAGAGGTAAGGAAAAAAATAGCCTGAGGCATTAGAATACTCTTGCTTTTTGTAAAATGTATAGTGAATTGTAAAAAGGAAAAAGAAAATTCACTGGAGTTGTAGCAAATGATAGAGAATAGTGTGAAATTCTGAGCCTGTAAACACCATTTCAGGATTCCTTAATAGGGCATTAAAGAACACAACTGAGATTTCACTGAATTCATGTGTTTATAGAGCAATCTAGGCAATGTGACTCTAGGAGATACTTAAAATTTTACAATAGGTGCAAAGATGTCTTTTCACAGATCTCCACAGAGCCAACTGCTTTCCAATGTAATAGGGATGGTAGCAAACAAGTTACTATTGCTCTCTAAAATATTATTATCTCAACCTTTCTCAAGTTTATTGGTATGGAAGAGAGAAAGAGCATATAATAGAGCTGAAATGAATATTAGCATCAGCTACAAGATTTCCTTTTTCAGCAAAGAAATTTCAGGTGTTATCCAGAATCTGAGATCCTTAGCAGAGAGGGATTTGGGAATTATGTCAAAGAATATTAAATTACAGATAAAGGGTCACATCATGGAACTGATCCTCATCTAAGCAGCACTCATATTTTAGTGTAATGTGACTGCAGTCAGTGAAGTTATTCTTGTAGAAATGGGTAACAGGATTCAGTCCAAGATTTATTGTCTTAACTAATTTTATTTCTTCAGCTGATGAGTTTTAATCAGTGTGTTGTCATTGTAGAAGCTTTTAAATTGCATACTTTTGTTTCCCTCTAGATTAATTTCTCATTGAAGCTTTTTGAAAATGAGCCATTTTCTGTTGTCACAGGTGCAGTCGGTGTATCCAACTTGAAAAACGTGTATTATGAATTTATTGAAAGTTGGACAAAAACCCCATTACACAGTTCTAGGTACAATTATATGAAAAGATAATGTATAAATAATTTAATCAGCTCTGCCAGAGGGGAGAATTCTCTTAAATGAGTCTAATTATTCTAATTCCCATGCGAGTTTGGACTTGAAATTAACCTTGCAAAGCACAGTCTTCTCAGAGTATTAACAAAAAAAGAAGAAATTATAACTTGTTTTGCTCATTAGCTAAAAAAAATCTTTAGCTTGAAGAATACTCATACAAAGACAGACAGATGTCACAAAAATACTCATGGGGTCATCTCAGGTACTGTGTCAAGCTTGAAGTCTGTACCTGTGTGAGCTGTCAGAACCTGAGGCCCTGGAAGCTTTTCTAACTCTTAAAAGAGCTGGGACATTCTCATTAATGCACACATTGCTTCATTTTGTGTTGTAATAGTACACATTGGTAAGGACTGCATGTGAAATTGCAATAGTTTGCACCTTTGGAATAGAAATGCTCTGTAAATAAAGGCCATATTAACTTTCACAAAGTTATAGCACCAGTCTTAAGAGTAAGTTGATTTTGACTGTTGTCATACTGCATGCTGATGGGCATTCTTGAAAATCCTTTCAAGTGAACTGAGCAACCAGATAATAAGTCCTGCCATAAGATTTTATTCAGGTATCTTATGTAACACAGTATAGGTGATTTGAATGTAAATTTTATTAGTGTTTTTAAAGTAGCTATTTTTCAGAATTATCTGGCTATTTTTGAAGATAGTTTTATTTCACTACTTCCATAACAAACATACAGGGAAGGGGAGAGATTTATGCTCTGAAAGACACTTGTAGCTAGCTAAAGTTTGCAAAAATGTATCATTTGTTACTCAAATTGAAAAATCAGTAAAAATAAGGAATTTCTCCAGCCTGGTGTGGTACAAATACTACTGTATAAGGGTTTTCTGAAATGTATATGAAAGAATAAGTTGCATATCGTGAAAGAAAAGTTGCCACCCAAATGTTGTAAAGAGTCTATACCCTCCAGCTGGAATTTCTGTGTCTGCTTTTATTTAAGAGACAGATCTTCCTCAGCTGCATGGGATTTTAGTAATTACCAAAAAGAAATTTCTTGATAGGAATTATGTGTTAGCACATAGGTTATTCACTACAAAAAAAAGAAAAAAAAAAGAAGAAGAAAAGAAGGACATTTCATATCTTATTTTTAAGCTATGTCAGAAAAAATCCCTGGCTATTTTTAAGATGGAGCTTGGAGAATTTTATATGTCATATTTCTCTGTACTACCAGGGACTCTGTGCAGTAAACTAAGTAGATCCCTCTCAGTTTTCTGTTAATGTATTTCAGGAAAGGTTTGTGAACAATGAGATTACATTGCTTTTGTTTATAAATTATCCTTGCCTTATTAATGTTGAATCACTCTTTTCTTGGAACCTTTGCCAGTGTGTAGTACACGATGCCACTTAACCACACCACGTAGAACAACACTGCCTAAGAGAAGCTCAGCTCAGGGACTTCATGGTGCTCCTCTATTAATAATTTATTTGTACCTGAGGCTCTTCTGGTATTTGTGTTCCAAGTGTAACATTAAGCGTGCCACAGTAGTTTCAGACAAATCATAATCAATTAATATGCAAATTTATGAACTAAATATGACTTTGTAATCTTTTAGTGACTGACTGCAGGTGTGTATTTATGAAGGCAGCTCTTCCTCTGCTGATTCATCCACTTAACTTTTCTTTCAGCTGTGTTAATGCAGATAATGATGTCTTTGCTCTTAAAAATTTCAATCTGCATATGGTTGTTGCTAAAGCAGGCATGTGACTGTGTTTACAGTTGAAAATGTGGGTGCTCTTTTCAAAAAAACAAGCCAAAAAATTCCATTCCTAAATTAATTAAAGTTTTCCATTATCTACTTCTAAAATCATTATTCTCTGAGTAAATCAGTGGTTGCAATGTGTAGCAACAGGCCTTTCTATGATAAAGTTTGGATGTGACCTGCACCATTTAAAATGGTCCCTTTCCTATGAGTGCTACTCTACAATTCTCTGCTTTCAACACTTGGTCAAATGTTGCAGCTACTCCATATGCAGTTTCTCTTATATAGTAGAGTTGTTTTTCTGCAACTTGCATACTCCAAAGTCTGATGTTTACTGAATTTATGGCAGTAAAAGCAATTTCCTAAAATTTTACTATGTACATATAAAACATGTTGATTCTTTTTTCAAGTAATATTTGTGTAATGGAGATTCAGGGCTTTCTTGCTGCTGTCTCTTTTATCCTACCAAGATAATAGGAGTGCAAAGTAATTCTGATGTTGCAAAAATCAGAGTGAGGTCTCCCAAATTCAGAATGAGTCTTTAGACCAGCATGCATTCTGGGAGAAAGTTGCAAAAGACAAATGTTATAATGATAATAATAATAACCACTCAAAACCAATTATTCAAGAAGAGAACTGAGTGAATACTGCCATGACTGGACAGCTGCAGGTAGGGAGGTGAGAGGCCAGTAGATCAGAATACAGTCTTGCTGGCTCTTAACCTTTGCCAAGCCTTTGCTACTTCCTATCTCAGTTAAATTTTCTGTAAAACATTAGCACTAATACTGACTCTACTTTGCTTTAAACCTAATGAATGGAAAATGTTTCTAATACTACTCTGAATTTCTTGCTATATATCTCCAGTTCCAAATGAAACTTGAGACAGAAATTCCAGAAGTTTCAGCTTTGGCTCAGAAGTTGGATATTTAGGTTACATTCTTGAACAAATGTTGTCCCATCATCCTGAGGCTCTCTGTTTTCTATCAGCTGCCAGATAAATCAGTAACATCTTGGTTCCTAAACACATAGAAAGGGTGTGAGTGTTCACCTTTGTGATCCTCATGTGTTGTAGGTGTCATGGTTTTAGAAGGCAGAAATAGAGAGCAGAACCAGGCATGACTCTGGCTGGAGCATTACGTACTAGACTGTGAGGAGACGTGGGCCATCCTGTACTGACAGTGGTGTGCTGAGGATAAATGTGAGGCCATTGCCCAAGAAGCATCATTCCAGCATGCAGACCTCCTATTACTCATGCTGTATAAAAGTTCACTGCCAATAATACAGGAGGATGTACTGAATATATCATCCTGTCTCTGGATGAGCTAGATCTCAACCTCTTGTTTAGCTAGCATGGCCAAATTCTCTTTTGTGGCTAGTTCTAGCTGAATAGATGGAAAGTTTATTGCTACTGCAGCCTTTTGCTATGACCATGACTTTCCTCTTCTACTAACAGCTCTTTGTCATCTAGCTTAGTCTGTAATCCTTGACATAAGAAACCTCAGAACTCCAAAGAACTGTGTTAACATTACTTAATCTCTTCTTTGTATGCTCTTTATACGTGTTCTTTGTATTGTGAGCAGTCCCTTTACTTTGTGTTTGCACAGCACCTGACATAATTGGCTATGGTTTGGCCTTCCACATAGAGCTAACAAGCCCCATAGTGGTTTTTACTCTTTCTGTATCTCATAATCCTGATACGAGGAAAACTACAGAAGCCTTTGTACTATTGTAATGGCACTGTCAGATAGTCTTTGATAAAGACATTTTATTTCCAATCAAAATCAAGTCATTTAAATTGGTGTTTTCAGCAAATCACCATCAGTGTTAAGACTGTTTCCAAAGTTCCCAACTGCAGTATGATGTCTGAAGAATCACTGTTATAAATACCATGGAGTTAAAAATAGAATTGGGCAGACATTGTACAACTTACTATGGATCGGTATCTTACATTAACAGGTATTAGGTTCAAGGCAGCTGGGAGGAGCACACACTTATGCAGTTCATGCTTTTGTGGTCCAGAACAGTCAAATGATACAGAAAATGTAATTGCAACTCTCTGGGCTTCTAATAAAACCCTTATAGTACATGCTTTTAGAGGAGCACTGGGCAAATGCTGTGCGATGGAAAACATTGGCACTGTGGCTATTAGGAGTACTTGGAATATAAATACTCTCTTTGCCTAAGGTAAAACACTGGAATTTGAAGAAAGGTCACATCTATTAACCTATTGACAGTTCATTTCAGACCCCTTGACTCCTGAACAACAGGCCTGAAATACAGAGCTGGAGAAGCTGGACTTTCTCCAATGCTGTCCATACTGCCAAGTGATGCCTATCGTAGAATTGTCATTTAACAGTGTATCTATAAGAAATGTGAAGAAAGGAGTGAGTTGATGGTTATTTGAAAGTTAGGGCTTGCTTCTTTTGTTGATAATAAGATTGATTTAGTCACATCATGATGTTGTCAAGCACACTGAGGCCTAATGTACCCAGCCTGGAAGAAAGCTGGAGCCATTTGGAATTCGTTTTCCCAACTGGCACATGGTGTAGGAATGCTGTAACCATCATGTAGGAAGTGTAAAACTGGTAGAGCTTGATTTGTAGGCATCACAGTTCCCTCTTTGTAATGAAAATAGTGTGCACTAAATGACTTGCAGGGGAAACCACTCAGAGAAATGCTTATATTAAAAGTGTAGAGCCTCAGCAGGACCACAGTAATCAATTACTCTAAACTCAAGCCCTGGCAGCTTCCATGAATTGCTATTGATTTCAACTGCTAGTCAGTGAATCTTTCTCAGGCTAGGCAGGAATGTAGGTGTGAGATGCAGACAAAATTAGTAACCTGAATAAACCTCTGTGGAAAACACAGGGAACTGCCAGGTTTGGTAAAATATGTTATGCCGAAGGTTATTTTTTGAAATTGCTTAAATTTGCAAAAACCTAAGTCCCACGCAAGGATAAAAATGAAGTGTCATATCAGCATATATTGAAATAAGAAAGATGAGAATTTTGTTTTTCTTGTGAAGTTATTATGGAAAATTTTGTCTGGCTTTCTAAAGAAAGCCTCACCTCCGCCATTGCAGTTGAATAAAGGGGGAAGGGGGGCAAGTAATTTTTTTTCTCGAGCCTACTTCTGACCATTGAAACTATTTCTTTCTTGCAGTTAACCCACAAGTCATTTAAAAATTATTCCAAAACAGTGGTAGAAGATTTAATGCTTTAGATGTCATAGCTTGTGAGCTACAAATTTGTTCTCTACAAAATTCAGTTTCTTGTAGAATTCCTTGATGGTTTCAAGAAGCAGCTATTTCTTTATGCATACTGTTCACTTCAAAGGGAATTTAATCTGTTTTGAGGAGGCTGCTATGTTTCCATTATCATACAAGGAAACTTATTCTGGGACCTTTTTTGCTCAGCAGGAACTCTGTGTATTTTCCACATTCTCATTATTCATGTTTTGGCATGAGCATAAAGCAGGCATGCTCATTTATATTCTAGCTGATCAAGAGGAGAAGTCTGATTAATATGAATTTTGGATCAAGGTGAGGGTCAACTTTGTAATCTGCAATAAAAGAAACTTTCTGGAGTGACTTCTCCCAGAGGGGAATATTTCTGTTAGATCAGTGGCCCAGAGGCAATGGAACAAATTTCCTTCCTCCTGTTACCCTCATTTTGCTATCAGCTGAACAGCAGCAACGCACAATACTGGATTAGAACTAAACATACCATATAACTGAATGGTGTACTCAGATCACATTCCTCACACTGCATATCATTGCAGGTTGTTAATCATGCCTTTCCTTATGCTCTTTCCTTTCTCCTCTCTTAGAATTTTTCTTCTCTCCCCCTCCCCCTCCCTCAGATCTTTCCCCAAAGCCTCCTTGCAGCCAGGCCCCACCTGCTCACTCTCCTTTGTTATACTTCTGTTCTTGAGTACTTTAGGGAAGGTAACTCAGCCACAGTAAAGGCTACATTGCCTTAGAGTAGCTTTGTTGCCTTTCCCAAAATTGCCTTTCC
Source organism: Molothrus aeneus (assembly GCF_037042795.1). Classification (NCBI taxonomy): domain Eukaryota; kingdom Metazoa; phylum Chordata; class Aves; order Passeriformes; family Icteridae; genus Molothrus; species Molothrus aeneus. Next base: position 61,617,884 of record NC_089649.1, on the reverse strand, counting down.
TGGTCTTGTAGTTCTACTAACCCAACTGTGAGAACATCATCTCTCACCATTGTAGTTGCTGGGTTTACTTTGGTTTCCATTTATTTATTTTATTTCCATTTATTTTTATTTACATTTATACCACTTTTTATTTCCATTTTGCTGTGGAGAGCATCTATAAAGTCTGCTGGCCTCTTCATAGCTTCATCCTACTCCATGGAGCCAAGCAGTGGAGGACATGGTATGTAAGATAGCAAATAGTTAAGGGGGAAGGACCTGTTCTATTTTTCACAAGAAAGAAGATATTAAATTAGAATTAAAAGACTGCCAGTGCATTCTAGCCCATCACTGGTGAGGTGCAAGTTCAACCTTCCCTTAATGCAAGTATCTTCCAGGGATCAAAATGTCTTGTTCTTGTCAAGCATGTGTGGGAGTCAAAGCAATGTGAAAATTTTTCATTTTCTTAGGGGAAATTTCTACCCTGTTAAGGCACAGAAACACTGACTTTTTTAGGACAACAGAATTCTATCTAAGCACACTGCCAATGGTGAACTGAACTCTCTGTTCTTTCTGTCTTAGATGCCT